>NC_045428.1:474632653-475939319 GCF_902635505.1 Sarcophilus harrisii
ACTAAGCTATTTAAACAAGTTGTCAATTCTGAATATTGAATAAAAGTAATTACATTTATTCTTAATTTCATTAAGCCTTATAATTGGGGGAGAATTTTGGGAAGATGGCACAGTAGATCAGAAAATTCCAAGTTCTCCATTATTTCCCACAAAACAAACAAACAAACAAACAAACAAACAAACAACAACAACAAAAGAAAAACTGCACCTTGAGGTAAATAAACAAAGACTGGTGAAAAACAAATCAGATTGGGACAGAACAGGCTCCTCCTTGGACAATCCAAGAAAACCCAAAGAAAGAACCCTGGACTGAAGTTTAACTCAAGTGAAGTGTAAATACTTGAGACCAGTTGGGCAGAAACAGCAAGCAGGGAGCCTTGGGGCTATCTGGGTTTGGAAATAACCTCAGCTGCAACCACAGGACTTCTCAGATACCTCCCAGATAGAGTAGGGTGTTAGGGATCTGAATTAAGGAAAATTGAGGGAATCTCTGATAATAAAGAACACACATCTGTGCTACTGAGATGTGGGTTTGGGTAGGAAGAAAGCAACATACCTTCTGAGTGCAGAAGTAGTGGGGCAGATTAACAGCTGGCAATAGACATTTACAGGAAGGTGAAGTTCTTGATTTGGGGTTCCAAGCCAGAAGGGAGAACTGAAATGAAGCACCATCCTCTCCACCCCAGGACTAGTGGTGCTTACATTAATAAGTTCTCATAAAAAAAAGAGAGAGAGAGAGAGAGAGAGAGAGAGAGAGAGAGAGAGAGAGAGAGAGAGAGAGAGAGAGAGAAAGAAAGAGAGAGAGAGAGAGAGAGAGAGAGAGAGAGAGAATAGGGAAAACTGGGTTCATTGTCAGAGAAGGACATTGAAGTAAAAGAAAAAAAATCTTCTGTCCCGAAAGAGTCAAGTTAAATGGCTCCCTGCCCAGAAAGAATGTGTAGAATAACTCAAAAAAGACTTCAAAAATCAAACGAGAGAGATTGAGGAAAAACTAAAAGAAATATAAGAACCACTCAAGAAAAACAAGAAGTTTATGAAAAGAATATCAAATAGACAAGGAGATAAGAGTCCTAAAGAAAAAAATGATTCTTTTCAAATTAAAATTGGAAAGAGGAAACCAGTGAAGCTGTAAGAGACCAAGAAATAATGAAACAACATATAAAGAATGAAAATAAATAGAAGAGAATGTGAAACAAGAAAAACAATACATCTGGAAAACAGATCAAGAAAACATAATAATAATAGGACTACCTGAAAGCTGAAAACTTGACACAATAATACAAGGGGAAAAAAAATCAAAGAAAATTGTTTGAAGTGATAGATAAAGAGGGGAAAGCTGAAATAGAAAACATCGACCAGTCAACACTTCAAAGAGATTCTTTAAGGAAAACATATAGGAATATTATTACTAAATTTCAAAACTCCTAGATTAAAGATAAAATTTTATAAAAAACAAACAAAAAAAAGTTCAAATATACTGGAGCTACAATTTGAAATATGCAGAGTTTATTAGGAGCTGCAATGAAAGACTGCAGATCCTGGAGTATTATATATTGTCAATCAAAATAGCTAGGCAAATTAAGTATAATATTGAATAGGGAAAAAAATGGACATTCAATGAACTCTCTGATTTTTCAGGATTTTGTCTTAAACAAATCTAAATTCAACAGAAAATTTAATATTATAAAAGTTGACATGAAAGCCTAATTTCAATGGGCTCAATAAAGATAACTGCTATGTTTTATATGTGGAAATGTAAACCACATGTGTAAGATTGACATTTATGATTAGATAGTCCAAAAGAGAGATTGGGCCAGAACTGAATATGATTTGCCTCTACTAAACAAAACTATCTAGGAAAAGGTAAAAAATAGTAATTATGCAAATGAGATATGGAAGAAGAACCAACAGAGAGGAATAGATGGGGTAGGAGGGCTGGTAGTTCTGAATACACACACACATACACACACATACACACACACACACACACACACACACATATATATATATATATAAAATCTAGCCTTCTTGATATCTATCTATCTATCCATCTATTTATCTATATACTATAGCCTCCTTGGTACATATACACCAAGAAGGCTATAATACCTTTCAAAATCTATAACTTAATAAGGGGGAGAAAATAGGATAAGGTAGGATATAGAAAGGTATATAAATAGCAGTGGGACAAGGTGAGTAGATTAATGAGAAAGAGATAAAGGAGGAAAAGGATGGCATAAGATAAAGTAGGGTACAGAAAGGAGTTTAGATGATTGGAAATGGAATAATGTGAAAAACCTTAATGACAATGGAATAAAGAGGGAGGAAAAGGATGGGGGTCAGAAGATCCATGAAGAAAGGATCCATAAGGAGAGGGGAAGTTATGTAAGAGCAAGGCAAGGTAGTGGGTAAAACTAAAGTATAAGAGCTAGCAGGGATGGGAAATAAGAGATATATAGAAACAAAATATCAATAATCAGGAGTAGAATTTATTAGGAAAAATAGTAGGAGTAGTAATCACTGATCCCAGACAAAGTCAAAATTTAGTCAAAAGAAAAATCTATATCATATATCAGTTATATTAATATTGCTTTAGATGCATGTACATATGTATGTAATTTGTATGTTTGTGTATGTATACATAAATATAATCATGCTCTAACTGTAGCCTGCTTAGAGGAAGTAGGAGGGGTGAAAGGGGAAAAAAGAATAAAGTTAAAAAGTACACAACAGAGAACCAAAGAAAACCTATAAGCAAACAAAAGATGGACACTTATGCATATAATGTCTTCTATTATTATATGTGCTTTCTTGAAATAAAAATGAATTGCTATACATTTTGAATCCTCCCTGATATTCTTCTAGACACACAATAAGGTTGTTTTTTTTTTTCCCGTCTTTCTTTTTTTATTTATTTTTTTATTTTGTACTTAAGTTTTAAATAAATAAATTTTTTAAATCCTTATATTTGGTTACTCCATTTCTCAAATGAATATATATGATCTAAATGGTTTTGATGTTCCCTTCATTGTTGTAGCTCAGAGCCTATCCATTTATATTTTGTGAATCTTGTCTATCTTCCCATAAGTTCACCAAAGGGAATTCACCTAACATGCTAGAGGCTTCTTCATGAGGATATTTTAATCAATGTAAAACAGTATCCACAACAAAGAGATGTTTTAAAATAGTAGAAATTTTCTCAACCAACAGACACTAGATCCCCTTACAAAGGAGAGAGACCTAGCAACCTAAAATAAAACCAGCTTAGTATATAGTCTCATTTGTAAAACATTGTGGAAGATTAAGAGTATAAGGGAAATATGAAAGTTTTTTTTAACATTCCAAGTTCTAACCATAAAATTTCTCAAGAAATCTTTTTCCATCTGGTTATAATCACAGTAAAAATTTCTCAGAAACTCATTATTATACATGCTAATTAGATTCTATAATTGGTAAGTTTCCTAAAATTATTATGAATATATCTGTGTATGTTAGATGATTTTTTCACATATCTATATACATATGTGCATGCATAATTGTATGTACATCTATGTGTATATGTGTGTTGTGAATGTGTGTATATGTTTGTGGGTAAAACTATGTCCCCAAAATGGACAAACCACCTCAGGAAGTAGCAAACTTCCCTCAGAGGTAACAGCTTCACTCTCACCAGAGGTCTTCATTCTAAGAATCATTTGTCATATGTGTTATAGTCTGGACTCTTTGGAATTAGACTAAATGAATGCTAAGGACTCTTCCAAATTTATTTTTTTGTCTTATTCCACCATACTTCAGATATACTCAGGCCCTTCTGTCCTAAGAAGACATACATTATTCATATCACTCCTTCTACAGAGACATGTATTCTGAGTTTTCTCAGTTTATTAATGAATTTAGGAAATAGAAGCCAGCCAATCATAAATCAAGTATTTTCTGCTTAAGCAATTCCACAAAACAATACATGATTGATTCCTGAATGTATGATACAAACAATAAATGTTTGAGAATCTCAAAAAAGAAAAGAAAAGAAACATTATGGAAAAGATTGAAGAATACTAGCACAATTTTCTTCAGACAAGAAAATAAAAATTAATTGAAAATTAATTGCAGAAAGATTAGCATGGGGATCAATTAAGCTAGATCACACTGAGAGCATTTATAGGTGAAATTGGTAGGAAAACATTAAATAGAGGATAAATGGAACATCTATTCCAGCATTTTCTGCAATGGTCTATTCTCAATGGTAACAGAGGAATCATAATACAGTCTGCTTACCTCAGAGATCTGATGTGAGAAAAGTGCTTGGTAAATCTTAAAGTGATACACAGCCATGAGTTATTGTGATTTCATTACTTTTACCAATACAATCAATTAATGGTAAATTACAATGATTACTGAGGTAAGGTACGGATCTCAACTATGGATGTCAGCAAAAACTTAGTTGCAGATATGCCACATAAGAATGTGGAAATGTCATTGAAAAAAGATGAAGTCCTAAAAGGAGTTTGGATCTGAACAAATATATACAGAAGGAATGTATGTAAGACATTAACATAATTTTAGAAGGACTCAAGATATATTGAAGATATATGAAAGGGCAAAGATTTTAAACAAATGGAAAAGATTACTAGCAATATCATTACCAAAGAAGATAACTGAAAAGACATCTTAATCCATATGACCAACCCATATAACAATCCATATATTTACTTTCTCATATTTAAAGTATTTTGGAGCATAATCGGGACAGCTAGGTGGCACAGTGGATAGAGTACCAGTCCTGAAGTTAGGAGCACCTGAGTCCAAATCTGGCCTCAGACACTTTAACACTTCCTGGCTGTGTGACTCTGGGCAAATCACTTAACCCCAATTGCCTCAGCAAAAAGAACAAGAAAAAGGAAAGGAAAAAAAAAGAATTTTGGAGCATAAATAATTCCCTTTCAATGATCCCAAACTGCCACCAAGATTCTCATGTTGGTGTTAAATCTTTATGAATCATATAGCATCAAATGTTTAAAGATTAAAAATTCCAGGTGAAAAAGAATAAGAAAAAGATGTATTATGGTTATAACTAGATGGAAACATTATAAAGATGATTAGCATTCATGAAGTTCCATAAAAAACATCATCAGACATATGTGGTCAGAAAATGAGGTGGGCTAGTCTTCTTGTGAGAGAAATAAAACATGAACTGCCTAACATGCACTAACATCAAAGATACATTAAAAAAAACTTTTATGAAGGTTTGCAGTAAAGTAGATTCATAAAAGAATGAAAAGGGGAATCTTACAGGGTAAAAAAAGACTTAGAGACAGCATTGAGATGTGCACTGATAGAAGCTGTATTGTGCCTATTAAGATGTACATATTTTTAATCTACCACTTTTCAGCATTAGGTAAAAGAAAGTAATAAGAGAGCTATTGCTAAATTTCAAATGAAAAAAAATTCCTTCACATATGAAATATCTGCGAATAAACTGGAAACTTTCATTTAAGCTGCTTTTTTCATATTTTCTCCATCTTAAATTCATGAAGTTAATTTCTTTTATCCAGGTGTAGTATTTTATATTTATTTATATGAAATTTTATCTCATTAGATTCGGTTCAATGTTCTAGCTCATCAAGAACTTTTTATATCCTGACTCTGTCATCCAACATATTAGCTTTTTCCTAGTTTTGGATCACATGCAAATTCAGTAGGTATGACATCTGTATCTTTATCCAACTCAATAATAAAAACATTAAATAGCACAGGGCAAAGCTCAGATTCAAGGTGACACTGAACTTTTATGACTACTCTCTAAGACCAGTCATTCAACCAGTTACAAATCAACCTAATCATACTACCATCCATTCAACTACTCTTAGTATTCTCCAAAAATATCATATGAGATACAGTTTCAAAGTTTTTGCTAAAATAGACAAACATTCTTACGATTTTGGAATCTATTTCATAAAGGAAACTAAAAATAAATTAAAAAGAAGGAAGATTAATTTGGCATAACTTTTTCTTGAGAAATCCATGCCGAATCTTTGTGATTGCTATTTCATTTTTTGGTGTTCACTAGTCATCCCTTTAGTAGTAGCTACAAATTGTGCCAGGAATCAAGATCAAGGTCACTGGAGTAAAATATATAGAGTCCACTCTCTTCTTTTTTTCATTTTGGCCTGCTGACTTGAAATTTTTAAAGATAGTTATTAAAGCTGCTATCTTACCGTTTTGGATTTCAACTCCTAATTTGGTATTT
The DNA here is from genome assembly GCF_902635505.1 of Sarcophilus harrisii. NCBI lineage: Eukaryota > Metazoa > Chordata > Mammalia > Dasyuromorphia > Dasyuridae > Sarcophilus > Sarcophilus harrisii. Next base: position 474,638,901 of record NC_045428.1, read on the forward strand.
CAGCTCTGTACAATATAATTCAAAGTTTATTCTCGGGCAGAGAAAACAGAAGCAAAATAAGAAAAGAACAGCTTTACCTTTTCTCTGTGGGACACTATTATTGTGCAAATGATCCCTCAAAAGTAAATCTCTCTCTCCTTTGATCTTCTCTTTTCCCCATTAAAATTCTTTTTATTTTCATTTTCAGCATTCTTCTCCATCCTCAGCTCATTCTGAGCTTTCTCATTCCTGAAACTCTTCCTATAGGATCATACTGTACTTTTGTATTCTTCAGTTGTCTACTCTTGCCTCCATCTTCTCCATATTCCTTTTTCAGTATTAGGTTGACTAGTGTGTTCTCTCTGCATTCACCCTAGTTTCTTTAAACAGTTCTCCTTTTTTCTTCGTTGTTAACTGATTCTCTTGTTTGTTTGTCCTTTGTTCTTTAAGAGGACCATAACGTTAGGGAGGTGATGCCATGATATGCGAGTGAAACGGATTTAAGTGAGGGAAGGCTGCACAAGGGCACTTGTCTTTGCCCTGCAGAGCCATCAGGTCCAGTAAGATCAGGATGAGTGAAGATGGTTCTGGATGTAATGGAAGATCTTGGCTTAGGTCTTCAACAGGTCTCGGTTTAACTGAGACTACATCTGCTCAGTGATTATTAAGGCTAGGCAGTAATGGAGGCAAAGAATCTCCTCTTTCACCTAGTCCAAAAAAAAAATCTAAATAAATAAATCTGTAAGGGGAAGACTCTCAGGGTTTCTGGCCAAAACAGAAATGATTGCTATTTACATTCAATTTGAGTCAATCAGGACCCAAACAGTGACCCAATAGGGCTTGGTCTGGGACCTATTAGACGCCAATCTATGAGAATGAGTGGTTTTGGTTTAAGGCCTGCCTGGTCCTTAGGTAAAAAAAATCTAGCTAGTAAACTAGTAAACGCCAAGATATCTTGGGAAGGTTCAGATATCTAAAAGAGGAGTAAAATAAGCTTTTAAGAGCATCTGTAAGTAAGAGTATGATACCCTATCTAATCCACTTAAATCCTAATTGGTTTTCTAATGTCTTTGGAAATTCCTTCTTAAGCGCTTCCCATTTCTCCTGAGCTAGCTTTTCATTTAAATTTTTAAGGGGTCTTATATAAGCATCTGAAATCTGCTTTCCTAAAATCAAGTGATCATGTCAAACCATGGCTCACTTCCCTCTCCATCTCTATCATGAATTCTAAAATTGAGTGTTTCTCTCTCCACCCTTACTTCTTTTCCTTTTCAAATAACCATCCAATTCCACATGATTGGTAAGAATCAGGTCCAAAATACCAATCTTTCTTATTGTTTCCTTCATCTTTTGAAAGATGAAGTTGTCATTAACTGCCTTGGTTTTTGTTAGAAAGAAAGCTCCAGCAGAGTTCTGGATAATTAAATCCTCTCATCACTAACAAATTATGTTTCCATTACAGTCTTGTGATCTGTTTCCCAAAGTCTTCATCTATTTCCTTTTTTCTGTTCAGTTGGTTTATAGTATACTCCAGTGACAATATTCATTTTTTTAGGCCTTCATTGATCTTGACAATGGTTTAAAAGTGGGGAGGGATTTGAAGTGATTAAAAAAAAAAAAAGTAGTGTCTCCATATATAAAAGAAACAAAATAGGTAATTTACTTGGAAGTCAAAGAGTTCAAATACAGAATTCTCCCTGTTGTTAGTTAGGATTGCCACCTGATAGAAATGTCTTTTAAAAAGTGTTTAGAAAATTGCAGGGTCAAATATATACCAACAATACCCTCTCTACAACCCTCTAAGAGATATTAAAAGGCATATATTGTTAACCCTGACTAATCCCATGCTAACCTTGTCCTTAAGAAAGAAAATCTAAGGTCTCAACTAGTAGGCCTTCATGGGAAGACAGGGTTAATTGTCCTTCAAGACTCTTTTTTTGGCAGGGCTAAATGATTGAGTATATAATTCACTAACTTGAATATTATGACTAGAAAATAACAGCTGAGGTTTTTTATCCAACACTTTTTTATTCTTTTATCCAAAATGTTACTCAAAATTGACTAAGGAGATGGAGTGGACAGAAACTTACAAACATTGGATAATATCTCACTTCTCTCCTCTTTCCCCACCTACACTTTACATTCACACATACAAATTCTGCACACATTTTATCCCTCAGCTATTTCATTGTACAGTGGGGACAACTTAAGGGGACTTAGAGGTGAAAAATGAATTTTATTCTCTCATAAAAAGTTAAAGTCAGCTCTTCCCTGCTAAGGTGATATGGCTACAGGCTGTAAATATTCTTTTTATTAATCTGTTTAAATGTTCTGGAGAGGAAATCTTTCCACAATAATCTTTCCTTTGTTCATTGGGGTTTAAACGATTGCTTCTCTAGCAGCCAGTTATTAAATAAATAAAGAATCTCATCTCCCACCAGAGGAAAGATAAGTGATAAAAGGACAAAGGGTTATGGAAAATAAAGGACACTCCTCACCTCAAGAAATAGTAAAGAATAAAAGGCTTAAATTCCTAAAAAATATTCAACTAATAGCTACAGTGTTTTATCACTATCCAACTTCCTGGTTACCAACCCAGCCTTCTTGACCATATTATTGCCTTGCTTACATCTTAATTCCTCTTACCTGATCTGAAGCAGCAAGGTACAAGGGAAAGAGCCCTGACTCTGGAAACAGAGCGCATAAATTCAAATCCTCCTTATGACATCATCATCATTTTCATCATCATCATCATCATTGCACGTATAAATCAGCTTCAAGATTTGCAAAGGGATTTGATCCTCACAACAACTCTGTAAGATAAAAGCTATTATTAGCCTCCCACTTTAAGTAAGGGGATACTGAGGCTGGAAGAAGCCAAGTGACTTGCCCAGGATCACATAACTAAGCAAGTATGGGGGCTTAAGATTTAATTCTTCCCTACTCTAAGTACAGTGCTCTATCAACTGCACCCACCTGTCTGCCTATACCTTTGCGACCTATTGGTGTATTAAGTTACACACTTTGGGCTTTAGTTTCCTCATTTGTAAAATAAAGGGTTATGCTAGATGACCTTTGCTGTCAAATGACTGTGTGAATCATAGGTGATTAACTATAATATGTGATCCTTGAGATTAAACTTTTGCTGTTACTAGTCATAGGACAGAAAAGCAAATCAGGGGAGGACTGATTCAAGAAAACAGCTTCTAATATAGTCTGGTCTCAACACAAATTCAGTGCAACTTCCTATATCTCAACCACCTACAATATTGTACAGTGATAATTGGCCAACAGGTCAACCACTAAATATTTGAAGAACACCGAGTTTAAAAGATGCTCTTTTAGGTTATGTGAGCGCTAATTTCTAATATCTGGCACAAAATGCATACTTAATAAATTCTTTTGACTTGATGTTGTGGATAAAATGAAATTCATGGGTCTCTATTCAAGCTTATAATTTAATAAGAGGGAAACATCATGTATTTAAGAAAAGATAATTATCAATACAGTAAAGATCAGCATAGTAGGTGCCAAGTGCTAAATGAATGATTGACAACATAGAAAGTCAAGGAAGGAGTTCACAGACAGGATTTGAACTGAACCTTGAAGAGTTGAGCAAAAAATATAGGTAAGAGAGGAGAAAAAAGAACATCTCACATGAGAGAAATATATGTATGTGTGAGCAAGATCACAGTTTCATATTTAAGGTACTACTATCATTCCAGGTATTCAGGTTCACAATCTCAGCATTATCCTTAATTTCTCCCCGGTAATATAACAAAAAAAGTTCTATTTCTAACTGTCAGCAATGCCCCATATCCTACACAACAAGGAATGTCATGCTAATAACTAGCCCCAGCGAAATGTCAGTTCCTTGAGAACTGAGGCTGATTTTCATTTTATCTTTGCATTTTATACACCAAATACTGGGGTTTGCACATAGTAGGTGCCTAAGAAATATTTGGATTAAGTTGGATTGTACACAGAAAATGAACAGCACCCCACTGATAAATCTATCCATTTCTGCCACCTTCACTAAAGATACCACTCATGTCTGCCAAATTAAATGTGTTCATCTTTATTAAGGACCTTATTCATCTTTATTAAGGAGAAAGTAAAGAGATAAACCATGGCAGAATCTGTTTGCTTCATATTTATAAAGTTGTAGCAAAAGAAAGGTATTAATGTTTCATTTCTCGTGCAAGGCAGGAAGCCAAAATTTAGAAATTTATTTTTTATTTTTTTAGTTTTTTGAAGTTAATGCCTATATCTTTTCTCTTCTTCCCACTCCACTTTGGGAGAAAGAGAGATAGAGACAAAGAGAAGAAGATAGAGGGAGATGAGAAAGGAAAAGCTAGAGAAAGAAAGAGAAAGGAGAAGAGAAAAGATTTGTAACAAATATATATAGTCAAAGAAAAATCTCGTTTAATTCTGCATCTTGAGTCCGTTTTCTTATAGGTAGCAGACAGCATGCTTTTATCATCAGGTCTCTAATATCATCATTGGGCATTGATTTGATTAGAATTCTTAAGCCCATTGAAGTTGTTTATTTTTTACAGTGTTGTTATTATATAAGTTGTTCTGCTCATTTCACCTAAACTATTTCATGCAAGTCTTCCCACGTTTCTTTGAAAATGTCCCTTTCACAATTTCTTAAGAAACAATAACATTGCATTACATTCATACACCATAATTTGTTCAACCATTCCCCAATTTCACCTTTTAAAAGGATGTACTGGTGCATTACAAGCCATTTAAATGCTAACAGGTCTCATTTCCCTGAAGTGATTAGTATAGGAAACTATAATTACCTATAGATTCATCAAATAAATCAGTACACAGATCCTAGTGGACTTAATGATCACTAATGCAGATAATTGTTGTGGACACTGAAAATAGACTTGTCAACAGCAGCAACCCACTCAAAGCAACATTTTGAGACCATCCTGGTGGCATAGTGGAGAGTTCTGGACCAAGAATCAAAAAGAACTGACTTCATATCTGGCCTCAGATACTTCCTAGCTCTGTGATTCTGGACAAGATTGAGGATGTTTAATAGCACCTACCTTGAAGAGTTGTTGTGAAGATCAAATAATATAATATTTGTAAAAATACTTAACATAGTACCTGGCCTATAATAGTTGCTATATAAATTTTCCCCTTTTCTTCCCCATCCTTATTGATAACTTATTAACCTACAGTTTTTTTTTAAGGTTTTGCTGTTGTTTAGTCATTTCAATCATGTCCAATTCTTTGTTACCCAGTTTGGAGGTGGTTTTTTTTTGGGGGGGGGGGAGCAAAGATTCTGGAGTGGTTTGCCATTTCCTTCTGCTCATTTTACAAATAAGGAAACTAAGGCAAACAGAGCAAAGTGACTTATCTAAGACCATGTAGTGTCTCAGGTTGGATGTGAGTCTCCCTTACTTCCTTACTTCAGGCCTGGCACTCCATTCACTCTGCCATCTTAAAAACCTTTTAAAGGTTTACAAATTTCTTTTCTCATAGCTATCTAACAGGGTAGGTAGTATAATTATCTCCATTTTACATTTAAAGGAACTAAGTCTCAGAGAGGAGAAGAAATTTGTCCAGAGTGGCAGAGTTGAATCCAAGAATCATACCCATATTCTATGACTCTATCCATTGGTATTGGAAATAGTAGTCGAATGAGAATCAGTAGTATAAGGGTTCAAATTCCATCTTTGACATTTAGTAGCTATATAAGCATGGGCAAATGATTAACTCTCTCTGAAACTCAGTTTCTTCATCTGTGAAATGGAAATAATAATGTCTGTAGTACTTATGTCATAAAGTCATTGTCAGGAAAAAATATAAATAAAGTTTGTAAAGTGTTTTATGAACCTTAAAACATCATACAAACAATTATGGTGATGATGATAATCTTTAGATCAAGAAAATAACTTACTGGGCTTATATCCCAAAGAGATCATAAAGAAGGGAAAGGGACCTGTATGTGCACGAATGTTTGGGGCAGCCCTTTTTGTAGTGGCTAAAAACTGGAAACTGATTGGATGCCCATCAGTTGGAGAATGGCTGAATAAATTGTGGTATATGAAAATTATGGAATATTACTGTTCTGTAAGAAATGACCAACAGGATAATTTCAGAAAGGCCTGGAGAGACTTACACAAACTGATGCTGAGTGAAACGAGCAGGGCCAAGAGATCATTATATACTTCAACAACAATACTAGATGATGACCAGTTCTGATGGACCTGGCCATCCTCAGCAATGAGATCAACCAAATCATTTCCAATGGAGCAGTAATGAACTGAACCAGCTACCCCAGAGAAAGAACTCTGGGAGATGACTAAAAACCATTACATTGAATTCCCAATCCCTATATTTATGCACACATGCAATTTGGATTTCCTTCACAGGCTAATTGTACAATATTTCAGAGTCTGATTCTTTTTGTACAGCAAAATAACGGTTTGGTCATATATACTTATTGTGTATCTAATTTATATTTTAATATATTTAACATCTAGTGGTCATCCTGCCATCTGGGGGAGGGGGTGGGGGTTAAGAGGGGAAAAATTGGAACAAGAGGTTTGGCAATTGTCAATGCTGTAAAGTTACCCATATATATAACCTGTAAATAAAAGGCCATTAAATAAAATTTTAAAAAAAGAAGAAAATATCTTACATTAATGATCTGAATGATCATTCTAATTGAACGCTTCCATTTTATATATGAGGACATCAAAGCTCAGAGAAATTAGATGCCTTGCCTCAATATTAAATAAAGGATTTTACATTTAAAGTCAAGGAGTCTTGACTCCACATGAGGGTCTCTAGACATTATACCATATTGCCTACCTTCTCTCATCAGAAAAGTAATCATCACTTTTTCTGTTTTTCTCTTAATTCCTGGGGTACCATATAAAGAACCATTTCCTATGGATCTCAGTAATATAGGAGATTTTTTTTTTACACTAGAAAAATATTAATTCTCTTGCCCTATAGAGTCTAGAAAATGTTTGCTTTGCAATCATTTAGTGTAACTTCAAAATGCAAAACAATGTAAATTTAATTATAAGCTTGTTATTGCAAGATTCTCATTTAATAACTGAAATTTTAAATCAATAAAATGTGTAATATAATTATAATAGATATAGAGTGATAAACATTTCCAAATATGGAAGGAACATAATGAGCTTGAATAGACCTAAGGCACTCATTTAAATATTTAAGGAATTAACTACAAATGCCCACCTCTAATGAATGGTCATAATGAAACCTTCCTTAGAACTGTAAATGCTTTGTTCTCCCTGATTGCTACAAGCTCATGAAACAGCACATAGCAGTTTCCTAGTTATTCAGTTTAATTGCAACCTTCCCTCTCAGAAGGGCAAAATAAGTACTGACAATAAACACCTTCTCAAGGAAGATGAGAGAAAATTATTTGTCCAGTCTTGTGGTTGGTGACCATTATAGCTGCTAGTTTCCCTGTGCCAAAGATCTAAAAGGGCATCAGTGAGAGCAGGGACTGTTTCATTTTTTTTCCCCAGAACTTTGTCCATACCTAGCATATAATAGTTACTTAAGAAATGCTCATTGATTGATTAATTGATACAATGAAAGAGGGTTCCATTTTGAGTCAGAAAGACTGCATTCAAATCCCCATTTTGTCACTTATTCTTCATGTGTGAATTTGGACAGAAAAAAAAAATTACCTCTTTAGGACTCAGTTTCCTCATTTGTAGAATGAGAATATTAGATTAGATGAGCTCTTATGTTACTTTCAACTCTAAATATATGTTACAAGGTAAAGTTCTTTCCTAAGGACTATTCTTTAAACCCAGATCACTCTGGCTCTTATTGATTGGTCAACAAAAAATACCAGGTCAAATCCCTTTGGTCTTTGTTTTGCTCCTGGTGGTTAGATTGAATGTGAAATTCAGAATGAATACAAATTGCAATTGCTTCTGTTTGTCCAGAAATCTTGAAGGCCTTCTCCTTCCAGCTTGATATATATATATATATATATATATATATATATATTTTTTTTTTTAACTAGATAGAAGAGGCCATTCTCTGCTTCACTTCTTACCTAGTCTTAGACACTAAATGGATGATTGGGTGTTTGCTTCAATCAAACTGAGCCCTATTAAAGTATCTTAGTTTAAAAAGCCCAAGGCCTCCCACTACATCCAAAGCCATCTCCAGTAATCTGGATCCATAGCTGGTCATTGGACTCAGATGGTTCCTGAGCAGAACCTTGCACAGCCCTCTCTCCCTCAAATACAATCAATTCACTCACATGTCATGAAATTACCTTTCTGATATCATGGTTGTCTTTGAAAACAAAGGACAAACAACAATCTCTGTGAGTAGAAGTAGGCAACAGAATTGATTTCTCTTCCTTCCTTCCTACTTTCCCTCCTTCCTTTCTTCTTTCTTAGTTTCCTCCCTCCTTCTCTCCTTTCCTCCTTCCCTCCTTCCTTCCTTTTCTCCTTCCTTCCTTCCTTCCCTCCCTCCTTCTTTCCTTCCCTCTCTCCCTCCCTCCCTCCCTCCCTCAATAGAAACAAGAGAATAAAGGGAAAGTATGGGTGGAGAGGATAAGGAAGGTATCCTTGGGGGTGTAAAGGAGTGGGTAAGTAATAGGAGAGCAAGATAAAAGTAAATCAGAGGAGTCTGGAGGGATTGGGAATGAGATATACATGAACACAAAATAAAGAAAAGGAATAGAATTTATTATATTAAAAAAAAAAGCAGGGGTGGTAAACATAATCTCAGACAAGTTAAAACAAAAATAGATTTAATCAAAAGAGAAAAAATAAGGAAACCATACTATATGTCAATTGCATAGACTATTTAAAATAACTAGACAGTGTAAGGTTGGAATATGATGGACTGATGAAGGAATATGTTAAAAAACAAACAGATATAGTACAGTTTTACCTAGATGTATATGGGTAAAAATGTGTATCATTAAAGATATTTATGTATATGTATATATGACATGGCATCATATATATATATATATATATGTATTTATATGTGTGTGTATGGAGGAGATGTAGATATGTATTGTGTATTATATATATTATATATATATATATAACATATATATGTTATATATCCATATATAGATAGATATATAATATCTCTATATATGGGCACTTAATTGTAGCCCTTCTGGGAGGGAAGGGGGGGGACAATAAAGTAAAAAGTAAATAAAAAGAACAAAAGAAAACATTCAATAAAATAAAGAAAAGATAGCTCTGAACACAATGTATAATATTATATTGACTTTATTGAAATGGAAATGTATTGCTTTATGTTTTAAATCCTCTTTTATGTTCTGGTATATATGCAGGAATTTTTCCCTATTTTGTATTTAATTTTAAAATAAATTATTGAAGAAAAAGGAAATAATTTGTAAATTCAACAAACCTGCAGGATATAAAATAAATCCACCTAAATCATAGGCCTTCTTGCATTTCTATACAATGCCAACAAAACCCAACAGGAATAATTAGAAAGAGAAATTCTATAAAAATAATATAAAATATTTAGGAATATATCTATTAAAATATTACTCAAGAATTATACAAATCCAACGGTAATATTCTTTGCAGGAATAAAGACAGATCTAAATAACTGTAGACATTAATTGCTTGAATAAGTCAAGTTAATACAACAAAAATTACAATATTACTTAAAATAAGTATCTGATCCAATGCCATTATCATTCAAAGTACCAAAGGATTATTCTATAGAAATAAAAAATTAACAAAATTCTAGGGATAGGAGACAGTTTATAACTAAATGGGTGATAGAATCAAAGAAGAAAAATGGTAGTTTTATTTATATAAAATTTAAAAATATCTGCACAAACAAATCTAATGCCATTAAAATCAAGAAGGAATTACGTTATAGGAAAAATTTTTGCAGGAGTTTTATCATTTTCTGATAAAGGTCTCAAGTTCAATAAAAAATAAATTCAATTTTATAAGACTATACTTATGTTATTAGGTTATATTATATTAGATTACATTATATTATTATATTACATGAACAGATATGAACAGGCAGTTCAAAGAAAGAAATCCAAGCTATTCCAAATAATAAATTTAGAAAATAAGCCACTCTGAGGTTCCACTTCACATCCATCTGAGTAATAAAAATGTCAAAAGAAAAATTACAAATTTTGGAGGGGCTGCAGGAAAAGAGGCACATTTGTGTACCATTGATGAAGTTCCAAATTGGTCTAATCAATCTGGAAAGCAATTTGGAACTGTACTCCAAACTGAACTGTATATACTCTTTGACACAGCTGTACTAGGCATATACCCCAAAGAAATAAGAAAAGGACCCAAATGTGCAAAAATATTTATGTTTCATTCTATGTTTTAAGTTCATCATCTCTCTGGCAGGAGATGACTGCTACATTTTGTCCTCATCTCTGGATTTAAGATTAATCATTGCTTGATTAGAGTTCCAAAGTCTTTAAAAGTTTTTCTTGATAATGGTGTTATATAAATAATATTCCTTGTTGTGCTCACTTCACTCTTAAATTAGATTTTATCATACTTGATTCATTTTTCTAGCCTAATAAGATCTATGTGGGTTTTATTTTCCACTGCATTAGCTATCATTCCCAGTTTCTTATCTTTTAAAAATCTGATAAACATGTCATCTACAATTTTAACTAAGTTACTGAGAAAAATGCTGAACAAAATGGGGCCAAGGACAAAACCCTGGAGTATTAAACTTAGAGACATCTCTATAAACAGCCATTGACTAATTAATCAATTTTGATTAGCAAAGTCCCATCTTTCAAGTGATTCTGACTCTACCTAACTGGACTACTTAATATGTCTTATTTCTCTCACCTAAAAGAGAAAGCATGGTAAATATTTTGCAATACTATAACTATAGTATGTATCTTGTTTATTAGTATATTGTACTTACTTTAAAAAAGAAATATAGTTAGCTTGTAAAATTCTTGACAAATCTATACTAGTTCTTAGTGGTCACATTTTCTTTTTCAAAAAAAAAAAAAAAACAACACTCACAAGTCATTCCTTTAATAATATTTCTTTGAATTTTTCCAGTAATCAAACTTAAGTTTATCATCCTAAAGTATGTGGATTCTCTTCATTTTTCAAAAATCAGGGAGTGACTTTTTAATCTCCAGTTCTTAATAATTTATTAAGTACTTACTATATGTCAGGTACAGTGCACTGGGGATAGATACCAAGACAAAAACTAAATAATTCTCACTGTTGAGGAGCTTACATTCTACTGGAATGGAAAAATTAAATCTTAGTTACCTGATTTTGCTACCATCTTCTATACATTCTTGGTAATTAAGTTCCCTGATACAGTCGTGTAAGTCTATTTAAATAGCTGCTTTATCTTCCTAATAGGAATCATTGGAATCTGTCTTCAGAATTTCATTGTTGGCTAAGATGACAGGAAAAGATAGTGATAGGGGATGGATTGGTTGGAGGGGATGGTTGGAGGAGATGTGGAAAAATTAGGATATTAATACATTGTTGGTGAAGTTGTGAACTGCTCCAACCATTTTGGAGAGCAATTTGGAACTATATCCAAAGGGCTATCAAACTGTGCATACTCTTTGTTCTAGCAGTATCTCTAGTAGGTCTATATGTCAAAGACATCATAAAAATGGAAAAAGAATTCACATGTGCAAAAATGTTTGTGGCAGCCCTTTTTTGTGGTGTCAAGGAACTGAAAACTGAGTGGATGCCCATCAATTGGGGAATGGCTGAATAAGTTATGGTATATGAATGTAATGGAATATTATTGTTTTATAACAAACAATCAGCAGGATAATTTCAGAAAGACCTGGAGAGACTTACTTGAATTGATGCTAAATGAAGTGAGTGGAACCAAGATTACATTACACTTAGTAACAATAAGATTATGTGATGATCATCAGAGTTGATGATCATTGGTGCTTCATTAGCTTCAGCCTGCCCCTGGTTCATGACAATTAAGAGGTTACCATTCTCTTGCTAATGCTAGATTCTGTTAGAGAAAGTACACTGAGAGAGATTACCAAGAGTAGAGGAGCACATGTCTGTTGTAATGGAGACATCTATACCCAGAAAGAGGACCATGGAGACTGAATGTGGATCACAACATAGTATTTTCACCTTTTTTGTTGTTCTTTGCTTGCTTTTTTTCTTTCTGCCTTTTGTCCTTTTTTATCTAATTTCTCTTGTGCAGCATAATAAATGTGGAAATATGCTGAGAAGAATTGCATATGTTTAACCTACACTGGATTACTTGCTGTGTAAAAGTGGGGATAAAGAAGGAGAAAAATTTGGAACATAAGATTTTGCAAGCATGCATATTGAAAACTATCGTTGCATGTATTTTGAAAATAAAAAGCTGTTATTAAAAATAAAAAGGGAAAAAAGAATTTCATTCCTGTGAACTTCCCATATTTCCTTTCTTTCATCATCACCTATTCATTCTTCATAGTCTACTCACTTTTCAAACCCTTGCAGTCTGGCTTCTGACCCCTTCTCACTAAAACCAAAAGACTTTTTCTAGTCTTTCTTTTTTAACCTCTCAGTGTTTTTGATATTGATCCTTCACCCTCATACTCTTTATCCTTCTCCAGTTCCATGACTATGCACAATTGTGGATCTCCTACTGGCTCTGACCATATATTCCATGTCTCCTTTGCTGACTTCACATCCTTCTCCAGTTCTTAAAACATGAGTACCCATGGGATTCTATCCTTTGTTATATTCTCCCAACAGGCTCTTCCTTGATGGCATACTCCAATTATTTTTTCTTGTAACATTTTTTTATTTTGTTAAATACTTCCCAATTATATGTAAAATATAACATTCATTATAAAAAAACTCATCTTTATCCCTCCCCCAATCCTCAAGGAGGCAAAAAATACGGTTGTTGATGATATATGTGAAGTCATGTAAATATATTTTTATGTTTATTATGTTGTAAGAGAAAGCACATACACAAATAAAGTAAAATAAATTATGCTTCCATTTGCATCAATTCTCTCATTCTCTCTCCAAAGAGGGATAGCATTCTTATATGGAACTTTTGGAATTGTTTTGGATCATTGTCTTAATCAGAGACTTCCACAATTGATCAGCATTATAAAGATATCCTGGTTCTGTTCACTTCACTTTGCATCAGGTCATATCAGGTTTTTCTTAGAGCATCCTTCTCATCATTTCTTATAGTATAATAATATTTTAATACAATCATATACCACAACTTGTTTAGACATTCTTCAATTGATGGCTATCCCATCAATTTCAACTTCTATACCACGACAAAAAAAGCTATTGTAAATATTTTTATATAAATGAATCCTTTCCATTTTTTCTTTTTTCTCTTTGGAATACAGAACTGGCAGTGGTATTGTGGGGTTAAAAGGAATGTATAGTTTTATAGTCCTTTTGGGCACAGTTTCAAATTGTTCTCCAGAATAACAGAACTAGTTCACACTCCACCAAAAGTTCTCTATATATTTGAGAAATGAGCTCTTTATCAGAGAAACTTTCTGTAAAAAGAATCTTCCCAGTTTCCTGTTTTCCTCCCAACTTTAGCTACATTAATTTTGTTTCTGAAATAACTTTTTAATTTCATGTAATCAAAATTATCCATTTTACAACCTAAGATCTTCTCTATCTCTTATTTGGTCATAAACTCTTCCTTTATTAAAGGATCTGACAGGTATATTTTTCATGCTCCCTTTATTTATAATCTCTCCTTTTATGTTTAGATCATTTATTCATTTTGACCTTATCTTGGGACTTAGAAAAATGTTGTTTATGCCCAGTTTCTTCCATTCTTTCCAATTTTCCTATCAGTTTTTGTCAATTATATAAACTCTTCCTTGCATGTTTCTTTTACCTGACATAATGTTCACTATTCTTTTTCTTCATGTCCTTTCCTCACAGGGTATCCTTCTTTTTAACCATTAATTTTTTTTATATCTTCCCAACATAATCCACTCATTTCTGCAGTATATAGAATATATTCAACTGCTTCAATACATGATAAATATCTTAAAATGTAGCTTTTATACAGTGGAGGGGAAAATTGTATTCCTGGGGACAACACATCAAAGAAGGAATATATACATGTGTATACATCTACACACATGCAATTGATATTAGAAATTTGTCTTACATGACAGGGAAATGGGAGGGTAAAGTGACAATCAGGAAAAATATCAAAATAATCAATGAACAAAAATTTGAAGGAAGGAAGCCAGCAGTACCATACTTCACACCATTTTACAAATCAGTACTCATGAAAAAAAAATCTGGCACTAGCTAAGAAATAGAGTGGGGAATTAGTGGGATGATTTAGGTACACAATACACAGTAATAAATTACTATGGCAATCTAATGTCTGATAGACTCCAAAATTCAAACTTTTGGGGTAAGAACTCACCATTTGACAAAAATTTCTCTATGCTGCTTACCTTTTTTACTTTATTCTCATCTCCCTTTTATCCTCTTCTACCACTTCCAAGCAGGCTATAGTTAAGAAAGTTCTTGCATTATTGTGTCAACGTCTTTTTTTGGTCACAATGTTCAGGCAGTCCAATTACTCTTATATTTTCTCTTCTTGATCTGTTCTCCACATATAGATAGATTCATACACATATACACATCCCTGCACATATCTTTTCTATCCCTTTGCTTTAATTCTGCTCCTAATTTAACCTCTCCTCACCCATGGACCCTTCCTTTGTCTTCTTCACATACCTTTTGCTTCCCCATCTTGGTGCTATACCCTTCATGTTATATATGTAATGTTGCCTATTTAACCCATTCCTGATGTGAGTAGTTTTCAGAACTACAAGCCCTCCACTCTCCTATAATATCTCTGTGTCTACTCTTCCTCTGCATCTCATTTGTATAATGTGATTACTATTTTTATCTTAACTCTGTTCCTATTGTTTGAGCTGCCGTAATGTTGATGTCAATCTTAAACATATAGTATTCATTTTCCATGTAAAAAAAAAATAAACAATTTGTCCATGTTGAATACCTTGAAACTGATCTTTGATATTTACTCTTATTATATTAAATTTTCTATTCAGTTTGGTTTGTTCAATAAAAAGTCCCCAAAATCTGCAAGTTTGTTGAATATCCATTTTTTTCTCATTCAATATTATAGATAATTTTGCTGGATATGATATTTTTTGACCACAGGCCTAATTCTTTTGATTGTTGGTAGATATGATTCCAGGACCTGTAGTCTTTTATTGTGGCTGCTAATAAATTCTGTACAATTCTAATTGTAGCTCCAGCATATTTGAATTGTTTATTTCTTATTTATTACAAAATTTTTTTTTGATCTGGTTTCAAAATTTGGCAATACTATTCCCATGTGTTTTCCACAAAGAACCTCTTTGAGGAGGTGATCAGAAGATTTTTTTCTATTATTACTTTCCCCTCATATTTTATCACTCCAGGACAATTTTCTTAAATTATTTCTTGCATTGTTGTGTCAAGGTCTTATATTTTCTCTTCTTGATCTGTTCTCCAGATCTGTCATTTTTCTTTTAAGATATTTCATCTTCTGTTATATTTTTTTCATTCTTTATATTCTGCTTTGTTATTTCTTGGTCTCTCATAGCTTCACTGGTTTCACCTTGCCTAATTCAAATTTTCAGTTATTTTCATCTTTGAGACTGTATCTCCTTTTCTAGTCTGTTAACTTTTTTCCCATAATGTTCTTGTTTTTCTTGGATGGTTTTTATTTTTTTTTCTTTACTTTTTCCTCAATATCTTTCATTTGATTTTAAAATTCGTTTTTGAGTTCTATAAATTCTCTCTGGGCAGGGTGTCATTTCATATTACTCTTTGGATAGAAGCTTTTGTTACTTCAGTGTCTTCCTCTGAAGATGAACCCCAGTCTTCCCTGTTCCTATAGTATGTTTCTATGGCGGGTCCTTTCTTCTTTGCCGATTCATTTTTTTCTTTTAATAAGAGGTATTAGTGTAAGTACCTCTAATCTTGGGGTGGGGAGGAAGGTGCCTCTGGCTTTACCTCAACTCTCCGCTATGACCAGGAGCCCCAAACCAAGAGCTCTATGCTCTAGCAAATGCCTGCAACCAGTAATGTCCCTACCCTGTTGCTTCTGCCCTCATGGGTATATTATTGGTTCCTTCTCACCCAGGGTCATGGCTCTGCAACCCAGATGGGTCTACCATTCCTAACCAGCCAAAATTCCCTCAGTCTTCCCAGACTCAGACCCTGACCCAAATCCAGTCATTTTTACCCTGACAAGTTCCCTCTGAGCTTTCCCTGCATTTTCTCTACAGTTTCAGTCATTCTGACTTCATTTCTCTCCTCTCCTATCCCATTCACCACATTGTTCAACAAGTAGTGACTCTAATGGAATACAACTCTATTTCTACTAAAGAACTTTCAGTAACTCCCCTTTGTGTACAGAATAGAAGATAAACTCCTATACTTGGCATTCAAGACATCATAATCTGACTTCTATCTTCCCAGCCCTATCTCATACTTCGTTCATGCTTATATTCTGTTTCAGCTCAAACTAAACTACTTTCCTTCCATTTTTATCCTATCTTCTTCCATCTCTGACTTGCATCAGAATGAACCCCTCTCCTCTCATTTCTTATCTATAGAAACTGTCTTCCTTCAAGAATCTAATCAGGTGAACCTTCTTTATGAAGCCTTCCTGAACTTCTCCAGATGAAAAATGAGCCCTCTCTCCTCATATTTCCCACTGCACTTATTCTAGACTTTTTTGGATTTATCATATTCTTCCTTCTATCATAGCTTTTTGTTTACCTATTATTTTTCCTCTATCAAAGTACAAGCCCATCAAAGCTAGGTCTGTCATACCTATCTTTGTAGCCTATGTGCCCAACAATGTACAGAGAGCAGGAATTTAGTAAAGATTTTTTTAATTGACCTAGATTGAAATTATTACCAAAATATGAAAATTATTACCAGGGGACACAAAATTCTTACTACTAAATGCCTTTACTTCTCCTAATCTATATGCATATATATACATATATATACACACACACACACACACACACACACATATATATTATACACACACACATACATATATATATATATATATTTTATGTTTATGTCACCTCTTAAGTTTATGTCACCTCTTCTTTCTATTCCTACTTCCTAAATGCAACTGGGAGCATGATGGATAGAACAGAGAACCTATACTAAGAAAGATTTGAGTTTGTATCCTTCCTCAAATACTAGGCAACTCATTTAACCTTTCTCAGACTCAGATTGCTCAGCTATAAAATGTGGATGACAACATCTATCTCACAGGACTGTTGTTAAAATCTAAAGAGATAATATGTGTAAAGTGATTTTAAAATCTTAAAATACTACATATATGTTAGGTGTTATTATTATTCTTTTTGTCCCAGTCACTATTTCTCTTTCTTTTAACTTCTAAGATTCCTGGAGCTATTAAACTCTGGTTACACAGAAAAATTAACCTAATCTATTAAAAGATTTGGATTTAAAACTTTTAATCTACATGATGATGGCAGCATCTTTGGAAATCTTGGGTAGCCCTGCACAAAAGCCCTGAATACTAAATTTTTAAAAAAATATATTAAAGTATAAATTAGATACACACTAAGTATGTACGACTAAACTGTATTTTGCTGTACGAAAAGAATCGGACTCTGAAATATTGTACAATTAGCCTGTAAAGGAAATAAAAAATGCAGGTGGGCAAAAATATAGGGATTGGGAATTCAATGTAATGGTTCTTAGTCATCTCCCAGAGTTCTTTCCCTGGGCGTAGCTGGTTCAGTTCATTACTGCTCCATTGGAACTGATTTGGTTCATCTCATTGCTGAGGATGGCCAGGTCCATCAGAATTGGTCATCATATAGTATTGTTGTTGAAGTGTATAATGATCTCCTGGCCTTGCTTGTTTCACTCCGCATCAGTTCATGTAAGTCTCTCCAGGTCTTTCTGAAATCATCCTATTGGTCATTTCTTACCGAACAATAACTGAATACTAAATTTTAGATGATAATCAAAGCTTCTACAGAATCTCAAGGACCAAGGACAGTGCTTCCCCAGATTTTCAAATTAATTCCAGCTCTCCCTACTTTTATTGTCACAATTAAAACAAACTCCAGCAATTCTTAACCAATGAAACAAAACAATGAAAAGTCAGAAGCCTCCTGGGTCTGATGGGCCTTTCTGTTCAATACTTCTGAACTAACTTTCTAAATTAGACCAGAAATCTTAATAAAAAGAGGGTAGAAATCATGGGAACTCCACCTTAATAGATGCTAAATATCTTTCCAAGTTACAGTAAGAGGCCACAACAAGTCTTTAAAAAGTAAATTGCATGAATTAAAGCATAAATGGAAAAGAGGGGAAGCCCCACTCCCCTAAAATATTTTTTCAGACACAATTAAGAGCTTGAAAAGTATTCCAATCCATGTAAGCTGATTATACTCCAATTCTAAATAATAACACAGCATTTAAAAAAAAACATCACTCATTCAATGTGGGAAGACTTATTATATTGATGAAAAACAATATTTCACTAAGCATAGACATTTAACCAACATTAGATATACTATTTATTCCCAGAGCCAGGTGAGGTGATTCATCTTGCAGTTGCCAAGGGAACATCTTTTATTTATTTCAAGTATTATCCTCAGAACAGAAATGCTAGGATAGAAGAGATAACTGCAGGGTGGGAAAAATAAGGTAGGTGTGTGTGTGTGTGTGTGTGTGTGTGTGTGTGTGTGCACGTGTGTATGCATATGGGCTTGTATATCTTTGAGCAGAGATTAAGGGAAAGTGATACTTTGTCAACTCAAGGGCCAAAGACAGATACAGAAAATCAAGTTTTATTTATATCAAGCCCCTGTAGTACAATTATCATCAAATAGAATGTATCCCCCCATCCCTGCATGTTCAAATCTCATCCATCCCTCAAGGTCCAGCTCAAATAGTACCTCCTTCATAAAGCTGTCTCTTACCCCACTACTCTAAGCTAATTAGAACAGTACTTTTCTCCCCAAAATTTTCATGTGGTGGGTATCATTGCATCATCATCATTTCTCTATTTAAGTATGCACTCTTCATTGTACAAGAAGATTATAAGCTTCTTGGGGTTAGAGGCTGTCATTCATTTTTATAACACCTGGATGGAGGCTGAGGATGGGGTGGGAGGAGTGATGGCTAGAAGAGATGGAAATATTGAGGTTGGGAATGGGGCCCCAAAAGTTTGAGGTCACAAACTGGGCCTCTCAAAAGAATCTGCAAGCTTGAACCCATTCCAAGTCAAGGGCCAAAATTTATTGTAATTGTAATTGTATCACAAGCAGGCTGAATTTCAAATGAATTTCAAATTATTCCCCCTTTCTATCATTGACATATTCATTCTGTGGTCCAGAGGAGTGGTCTCCCGAATTTGGTTACCACTGATCAACAGATTCTATCTGACTGTCAGCAATGAATTGAGGAATGGTCTGTTCACTGTTGTCTCAGGAGTTTGATCTGTGGGACTATCCTGAGGGCAAAATCTATTTGACAGATTGTCAGAACAATAGCATTCCTAAATTGATTGGGAGGTGGGGGGAGAGGGCAAAGCCAGAGGACTTTGGAATCAGATTGCCAGAACAGAAGCTCCCCAAATTACCTTAATATTTCCCTAGAAGCTACCTTCCTTCAGAAAAAAAAAAAAAAAAAAACAATCATTTACATAGTTCCCATAGTCCCTAGCCATCCAGGTTCCCACCCTCAGTGTCATCTTCACCTCCTCACAAACACATCCTCCACATTGTCAAATGTCATTTCAACTTTAACATCACCTCTCAGGTATGTTCCCTTCTCTCCATTTTCAACAACACTGCTCAATGAGTTCCAGGAGATCCCTATAAACTCCAAGATCCAACACAAACTCCTAATTAACAATTACTATTGATTACAGTTGCCCATAATTACCAATTAAGACTTTCTTTGTCTGACCTCTTCTAACATTTTCATTTCTTTTATTATTCATTCTCCTCTCTGCACTCTACCTATACCTGACATGATCTGCCTCCTCGAATACATCTCTTAGTTTCCATGACTTCTTTCAGGTTCAGCTCAAATTGCACTTTGCACTGCATCAACTTCTCAGCTAATAATGGTTTCTTCTCTAACATAAGCTTTCTTCTATTTTCTTTCTCTCTCCCTCCCTCTCTCTGTTTCTTTTCCTCTCCATGTCTGTCTGTCTATCTGTTTCTCAATATGTCATTATTTACATGTTGTCTCCACCATTAGAGTAAAAGTTCCTTGAAAGGAAGGACTTATTTTGTCCATTTCCATATCTCTAATACATAGTACAGTTCCTGGCACACAGTTATTGCTGTTTGTCCTTGATTCTCAAAGAGGACCAAGAACTCAGGTAAGTGATGCCATGACATGCAAGTAAATTGGATTTAAGTGAGAGAAGTCTGTGGAAGCTCACCTTCCTCACTTTCCGCTCTAGAGCCACCTGGGTCGAGTGGTTAGATACAAAATGAGGATGACTAGAGTTGGCTCTGGATGCAATGGGAGAACTTAGCCTTTTCAAGCTAAGGTTTTTAGCAGGTCTCAGTTTTGACTAAGGCAACGAGCATTCAGTGGTTTAAGGATAGGTAAAAAAAAAAAAGTGAGACAGAGAATGTTTTTTTCACCTAGTCAAGAAAAAGAAAATAGATAAACAAATGAATATGGGAGGAGAAGACCCTTGGGTTTCTGACCAAAACAGAAATGATTGCTATTTACATTCAATCTGAGTCAAACAGGACCCAAACAATAACCAGTTGGGGCTTAGTCTGGGACCTGATGTTGGCCAATTAATGAGAGCGGACTACTATTGGGGGATTTACTAGCTAGATTTCTTTCTGGCACACAGTAGGCACTTTACAAATAGGGGATGATTCATTAACAAGGTTGTTGAAATGCTGTGTAAACTTCAAAAGTGCTATAAGAGGGGCAGAGGCTCAGGAGTCAGGAGGACCAGAAGTCAAATCCAGCCTCTTACAGCACTTTTGAGGTTTATACAATAGGTCCCAAGCCAGGCCCCAATTAGTCTCCTCCCCTGCCTTTCTCTTCTTTCTCCTCTTCCCCCTCCACCTCCTGTCCTTCTTTCTCCTCTCCTTCTCTCCCCAACACATATACACAAAGGGACACATAAACACACACACAGTAGTATGTGTATACTACTCTAATAATGGAAACTCTTCTCCTAGCTGTATAAATTACCTTTCTATGCACTTTCTTTTAAAAGGCAAGTGCCCTTAGGAATGGTTATACTTCATTAAGTTATTAACAATAGTACCACAAGGGTAATTAATTTATTGAATGATTGCTTAGAGAATAAAATTACAGAATTTTAGAGGGAAGAGATTTTGACTGTAATTCACAATAATATCTCCATTTTCCTGGTCAGGAATCTGATGGACTGGGAAGCTGTGGTTTGCCTAAAGTCCAAAGATTGTTAGAGGTACATCCAGTATTCCTGCATATCCTTTACTTTGTGGAGCTCCACTTTGTTGAAACACTAAACACAAATGGATTGGGATATTGCTTGGAACATTGATAAGGATGGTCACAAATATTGAAAAAGGTAGTATAAAAGGCAGTGACACCCCGTCCCCCCATAATGGAGGATACCAGTAGAGTAAGAGGAAAGTAGAACAAGGTGGGAGGAGGGAAAAGAAGATGAATTTCACTTACATCACGATTTTACCCATGTTCTCCTCTATTTAAGGCTATTTTTACATTAAAAATAATCAAATTTACCTGGCTTTTGTGTCCCCATAAAATTGTGTTTGTTTGTTTGCTTTGGCCAGAAGCAAATCTGGGGGAAATGAGAATGTCATGAAAGATAGCAGGCTCTTACAATAGTGATAGAGTACCTTTTCTTCATCTTCCTTTTTCCTTTGAATCCTACAAGATAGATAATCCTCCTGTGCCCTCAAAAGCAATTTTTTTTCCTTAAGAATTTGTATAGCACTTAACAGTTTGTAAAAACCTTTACAAATATTATCTCATTCTCAGAACAATACTGATGTAGGTGACATAATTATCTCCATTTTACCAAGAGGGAAACTGAGGCAGGCAGCGAAGCCCATTATGATTTCTCTCTGTCTCTCTCTGTGTCTCTCTATCTCTGTCTCTGTCCCTCTTTCTCTCTTTCTCTTTCTCTGTCTCTCTGATTGTGCCTTCTCTCATGGCATATTCCTTTAATGGTTCTTCTAAATTCCTTTCCTTGGTAACCTATTGCTTTTCCAACTCTATTTCATATTTGCCACTCCTGTTGCCTATTTTATGATTCACTTTGTATGTAATCTCTTTTTCTAAATGAACCTACCTTTTGGAAAAGAGAATGGCCATTATGAATTTGTCACTTTTTATTTTGAACTAGGAATTGCTATCCTGATCTCATCAAAAATAACTTTAAGTTCTTGTTAGAGAAAGTGGTCTTTTTTTTACAAAAGGAATATTTCAATTCAGTTTCTTAGATCACTCCAGAGAATCTACCCCACCCAAGAAAGAAAATTATCTTTTTTAAAAGTAGGAATTCATATACAAGTTGTCTGCCCAATGTTTCATTATATAACTGTGAGAGGAAGGGCAGGAAGAAGTAGAAATCTCTCAACCACACTGACTTTTATGTGGTCCTGTACTTATTTTCAGCTATAGACTTAAAAGGAACAGAGTTAGTTTACCAAGACTGGTACACAGGATTTTTCTTTTTCTTTGTTTAAGTTAAATGGAATAATTTTCCTTATTGGCATCCCTTCATTTAACAAATTTGATGATTTCACAAGAATTGACATTCTTCAAACTTTGGATCATCAAATGTCCTGAATACTTCACAAAGTCATAGAATATGAGGGTTTTTAGGGACTTGAGCAATTTACTCTTCTCTTCTCCCACCACAATATATAACAAAGAAGCACAGATAAACAAAAAAAATCAGTATGTCAGTCGTTTCTGGCACTATATATCTCTGAGTACCTTTCCATCAATAGGAAGTAGACATGTTTCACTGTCAGACATCATTCATGACTGATCATTTTACTGATCAGAGTTCTTTATATCTTCCAAATTTGTTTTCATTTACATTGCTGTGGTTACTGTGCAAGCTAAACTATCAGAATCAAGAATTTTAGGTTTGTGTGGGATTTCAGTGGCAATCTAGCTCAACCTCCATCAAAAAAGGACACCTACTATAACATAGCCAAAAGGTACTCTGAAGACCTCTACTGAGGAGGAAGCCATCAATCCCAGGCATAGTCCAGTTCACTTTTTTTTTTTTAATTCTAGTTATTTTTTTTAACTTCTTAATTTTCATTTTTGTAACTTTGACCCATTGTGCCTGTCTTCTAAGACCAAGAAAAAAAAAAAGAAGACTCTCCCTTTCATAGTCTTCAGATACCCTGATTAGTTATTATCTTTTGTTCTCAAAGAGGACCAAATGAGAACTCTACATTGGAGAGCTCATAAGGCTAAACACAAATAGTCCATATGAACATTTGAAATGGAGATTTCTCTAAATTTGCACATCTTAATTGCTACTATAATTCTTCTTTGCTCATAGAGAACAGCGCCTTCTTTGATGTAGGCACACTATGCTGGACCACTGTCTTCTGTGTCTCATGGTCAATTCCAAAGACATGGACTTACAGCTTTTACTATACTGTTTGTCTCCTCTAGATATTACAAATTATCAGTTTTCTTCTTAATTGTGATACACAGAACAGAATATAATTTTTCACATAAGTTCCGATGAGGGCAGAATGCCGTGACAGCATCACTTCTGTATTTCTGAAAGCTATACTTCCTCTTAATGGGGTCCTTTTTGATTGCCACATCACAATGCTGACACTTACTGATTGACAATCCACTAAAACTGTTAGATTTGTTTACAGATATGTTGAAAAAATAATGGTTAGAGCATTGGCCTTATACACAGGAAGACCCAAGTACAAATCCTGCCTTCACTAGCTTTATAACTCTGGGCAAATTATTTAACTTCTCTCAGCTGCAAGTTCTTCATCTGTAAAATAGGGATGATAATAGCACCTGCCTCTAAGGATTATTGTAAAGATTATATGAAATAACATATATAAAACTCATTGCAAAGTTTAAAGTGCATTATAAATGCTAGTAATTATTTCAGGGAATCTCCTGTCTAACCATGCATGCCTCCCATCCAATCTTTGTAAATTTGTGGAGTTTTTTTTTAATTCATGTAAGATTTTGCATTTATTCCTAGTGAATTTTTATTTTACTGGATTTAGCCCAATGCAGTTGTCTGTCAAAATCTTTTTGTTTCACTCTGTCATGTAATGTTACCTGTTCTTCTTAGCTCTGTGTCATCTGCAGTGAAATTATCATCTATGCTTCTATCCAACTTTTGGTTAAAATGTTAAATGGCACAGGTCTAAGTATAGCTCCTTAGGGCACTCTGCTGGAGATCATACTGAACCATTAATGATTACAATGTAAGTTTAATTATTCAATCAGTTTCAAATCTAACAAATTGTGTTATCCTTTAGTTCATAACTATATCTTTTCCAAAGGGACGGCATGATATATTTTATCAAATGCTTTGCTAAAATCTACAACATTTTTCTAGTCTACTTATTCTGGTAACATTGTGGAGAAAGGGGATGAGGTTAATCTGACATGCTTATTCTTGGGGAAGTCATTTTAGCTCTTTATAATCACCATTTACTTTTCTAATGAGTCATAGCTTTAAGAATAAATAGTAGAATTTTCATAGGAACTAATATCAAGCTCATTGGCCTATATTTTGATGGGTCTATTCTCTTCCCTTACTTCTCTCCCTTAAAAAACAAACCAACTCTGAGAGAGATGCTAAGGAACCAGGCAAGCTGAACACCTTACCATCTTTATCATAATTGGCAGCTAATGCAGTGAATAGAGGAGTAGATCTGGAGGCAGAAAGATCTGAGTTCAAATACAATCTCAGACACATCCTAGCTGTGGGATGCTGGATATTTCACCTCTATCTATCTGAGTTTTCTCATCTGGAAAATGAGGATAATAATAAAACTTATTTCTCAGGTTTACTGTGAGAACAATTGAGATAATATTTGTAAAAAACTTTGCAAATCTCAAAATCCTATATAACTATTATTACTATTATTATATTATTTTTACTTCCTCTCTGACTCTAATGGAGACAGCCTAGGACCCTGAATGCAAAAGCATGGAGAATAGCAATATACCAAAATTCTGAGGTTAGAGTCAAGATGACAGAGTGAAGCCAAGAAGCTGCTCAAGCGCTCCCAGTTTCCTTCAAAAAACACATGAAAGCAAGCCTCTGAACAGGAGTTCAGAGAATGAAAGCACTTTCCAGTTAAAGATAGATTGGAAAAACTTGAAGAAAGATCATTCTTAAGTGGAGTGAAAAGGGTATTCAGCCTAGCTCAGACAGGCTCTGGAAAAGCCGGTGAGAACATCTTAATTAGAGGAAATCAGCAACTGAGAGCCTTAGTCTTGGTTCAGTAGAGAAGCAGAACAGTGGGGCAGCCTCCAGTTGCAGTTCAAAAGGCAAACTCTGGGAAACCAGACTGTTTTCTGAAAAGAGCAGGCAGAGTTCCCTCCCGCAAACACAAGGGGCTTCTGTACTCAAATCCAAGGCTCAGAGCTGCACAGGAAGCTTAGGACAGTGCCCCCTTTATCCCAGGAGCAGAACTGGACAATAAAAGTAAAAAAAAGAAAAAAAGAGGAAATAACAAAAGAAAAGGAAAGAAAATGAGCAAGAAACAGAAAAGAACCTTGACCATAGAAAGCTACTATGATGACAGGGAAGATCAATATACCAACTGAGATCGGAACAAAATGTCCACAGAGGAAATCTCAAAGAATGATATAAATTGGTCTCAAGCCCATGTGGCTTCTTGGAAGTGTTCATAAAAGATTTTAAAAGGCAAATAAGAGGCAGAAGGGAAAAAATGAGAAAATAAATAAGAAATATGCATGAGACATGCATAAGACAACATCTTGTAAAATGAAGGGAAAAAGATGACTGAAACAAACAATTCATTAAAAAGTAGAATTTTCCAAATGGAAAGAGAGACAAAAGCTAACTGAAGAAAATCATACATTAAAACCTAGAACAAGGCAAATGGAAGGTAATGACTCTATAAAACAGCAAGAATCAGTCAAATACATTACAAAGAATGAAAAAATGGAAGAAAATGTGAAATGCCTCATTGACAATACAGCTGACCTGGAAAATAGATCCAGAAAAGACAATTTAAAAATTATTGGTCTACCTGAAAGCCATGACCAAAAAAGACCCTAGATAGCATTCTTCAAGAGATCATTAAGGAAAACTGTCCTGATATTCTAGAAACAGAAAGGGAAATACTCATTGAAAGAATCCATCAAACATATTCAGGAAGAGATCCTACAAGGAAAACCTCAGGGAACATTGTTGCAAAACTCCAGAACTATAATTTCAAGGAAAAAAAAATACTGCAAGCTGCCAAACAAAAACAATTAAAATATCAAGAAAAAACAGTAAGAATTACTCAGGATCTGGCATCTTTTACAATAAAGGATCAGAGGGCCTGTAATACCATATTTCAGGAAGGTTATGAGCAAGAATTAACCAGCAAGACTCAGCATCATTGTTCAGAGGAGGTGATGGATCTTCAAATAAGTAAGAGATTTTCAATTATTTCTATTTTAAAAAAATAGAACTAAACAGATCATTTAATCTACAAACAGAGGACTCAAGAGAAGTACAGAAAAGTAAATAGGGGGAAATATATATATGTTATTTAAAGGTTAAACTGTTTACATCACTAGATGGGAAAATGATATCTATAATTCTTGAGAACTATTTCTGTCACTGAGACAGACAAAGGGGGAGCATCACATAGACTAAGAGTATGGTTGTGAATTGACTTGATGATAACAAAGGAAAAGGGTATTAAAAAGGTCAGTACTGAAAAAAAGAGGAAAGTGGAGATATAATGGGACAAGTAGATCCCATGAAGAGGCACAAAAGATCTATAACAATCCAGAGAAATAAGGGAGGGAGATGAGGACTGTCTAAAGCCTGATCTCATCAAGTTTGGGCTCTAAAAGAGAATAAGTTAATTATTCAGTTGTATAAAGAAAATTATCTAATCCGCTAAAGAAGTAGGAAGAAAATGATGAAAGAAAAAGATGGGGCAGGATGTAAGGAGGGCAGAAACACTGGGGGAAAGATAAAAAAAGGGGAGAAGGAATGACAGAAGATAAGAAGATAATGGGATGGGTTAAAAGAGAAGGAGGAGGATGATAAGAGAATGATAATGGGTAGGATACATTAAAAAAAAAAACACTACTAATGACAGGGTAGAAAAAGAAAATAAAAGTGTCTACAGGGGAGAAAATAGGATGGAAGGAAATATAGACATGGTAATCATTATAGTGAATGTGAATGGGATGAACTCTCCCATAAAATGGAAGCAAATAGCAGACTGGATTAAAAAAACAAAATCCTATAATATGTTGCTACAAGAAACACGATATTCTACAACAGAATGACAATAAGGAGACAACATGCCAAAAATTTATGGGATGCAGCTAAAGCAGTTTTTAGGGAAAATTTTATCTAGATGTTTACTTGCATAAAATAACAAAAGAGAAGATCAATGAATTAGGCATGGAACTAAAAAAATTAGAAAATGAACAAATTAATCCCCCCCCAACTAAATACCAAATTAGAAATTCTGAAACTCAAAGGAGAGATAATAAAATTGAAACTAAAAAAAAAAACTATTGAACTAATAAATAAAACTAAGATTTAATTTTATGAGAAAAGTAACAAAATAGATAAACCTTTGGTTAATTTGATTAGAAAAATGGGCAGAAGTTTAAAATTCACACTTGTTTCACTCACAGACCTGCTTAGTGTGCTAATAAAATACTTTTTACCTTTAAAAAAAAAAGAAAGAAAAATGGACAGAAGATCAATAGAACTGGCAGGACCCTTGAGACTCAGTCTTGATTGTAGCCCAAGTTTCATTGCCATTATCTGAAGATGAAATTCTTGTACAGAAAGTGCCAGCCATCCTCACCAACTAACTCAGAGTAGACATGGCAGCCTAGCTGAAAGCATAAAAACCTTGACGCAATCTGAGAGAGACAGGAAGTAATGTGTGCCAAAAATGTCAAACTACCATTGACTTATCTACTATGTTCAGATTTTGATAGGAACAATTTAGGATCTTGAACCCAAGAGCCTTGGAAAGAACAATGTTTCCATTCCATTTGCTTCAATCACAGATTGTCATCTCATGGAGATGGAGCCTGGCATCTTCTCTTACCATTAAGACCCAGAAAAATAAGTTTTTATCCCACCCCCCAAAGTCCTTGGCACTATCAAATGGTTCAACATCAGAAATTGATATTATTTTATTTGTGCAAATGACATTAAAGATGAGGCATTACTATCTGCTTTGACATTGTATTCTAAGGAACAGGACCATGGAACAATTGCAATCATCCACATATATTGTCTTTCCCAATATAATGTCAGCTCTTTGAGAACAGGATATATCTCATTACTTAGCACAGTATTTTGCATGTAAGTATTTAACAAATATTTTATTTATTATTTAGTCAATCATTTTTAAGTATTTACTATGTACAAGGCACTGAGAATACAAATACAAATAATAAAGCAAACATGCTCATAAGGATTAATATTTTAATGGGGAAGACATCATAGATTATATATATATTTAGACATGTGTGTATATATTTACATATGTATGCAAATATGTAAATGGATAGATGAATGGAATAAATATAAAGTTAATAAATAAAAAGTAGTTTGAAAGAGAGGGTACTAGCATCTATGGAAATCAGGAAAGATGTCATTTAGAAGACAGTATATGAGCATCCACCTAAAATGAAGAGAGAGACTTTATGAAGTAAAAGGTAAGAAGAGTGAATTCATTTCAGGTGTTTGGGACATCCAGAACATAGATACTTTTCTTTCTACATTTCATACTATCGTCTAGAAATGAAAATCTCATTCTCAGATTCTTGTTCATTTGTTTGTTTTCAGTATCTAGTCCCTTCTCAAATCAGCCATTCTCTTCCACATTTTCTAATTTCAAAATGCAACAGTGATGACAAACTACCTAAATGGCAAGATAGGAATATGAAACAGAAATAGAAATGGATCCATCCTGGTGACATATTTACTTAGAAAATGACAAAACTAACATCAACTATTATATATATATATGTATATATATATATATATATATTAAATTTTATTATATTTTTATTTATTTATATTTTTTATTTTGTTAAACACTTCCTAATTACATTTTAATCTGGTTTGAGTTCATAAAGAATCCTTTCCTAACTAATTTAAATGTTATTGAGTGCCTTCCCTTTGTGCATTTCCCATTTTATTCGTGTATGGCTTATTCATACATCACTATTTGTATGTCATATCCCCAACTAAACAGTGAGCATCTTATGAGCAAAGAATGTCTTTCTTTGTATCCCCAGAGCTTAGTGTAATACTTGCACACAGAAGGTACTGAACAAATCTTTGTTGACTGACTAGCTATGTACCCCAGTTTTTTGCCCAAGATTTCATAATCTCTAACATTTCTTTCTTTCTAGTGATATTATTTGTCCCCATGTAGATCACCCAGAATAAATATTGTTTGTTGTGTCATAAGTCTCAATGGTCTGTGTCATATCTGTCATATCCCAGATGCATGTTCCAGGGTAATAGACACCATTTTTAAAAATCATTTCATGTTGGCAAATAACATCTAAGCAATCCTCAGTTGGGAATCACCTGCCACCATTAGTCCACTTTCCATCCTCTCATCATTTCTGGACAATTTCTTTCCTTGTAGCACTTTTGATGTATATTATAATTGCTTGATACCAAAAAAAAACCTGCTTCCTCCTTAAAGGAATTTAAATTCCCTGCTTATAGGAAAAGCCTAATCTCTAGTTCTTCCTTGATTTCACTCCTGTAGTCTACTTCCTTGTCAATAAGAAGAAAGTATGTTTTGCTTTTAATCTTCTGAATTCATCATTGGTCATTGAATTAATCATAGTTCTTTCAAAATTGTTTTCTTTTATATTTTTTGACATCACTGTGTTAATTACACACAATTTTTAGAGTTCAATTGGACCTTTCTAGTTATCTCATCTAATCCACACCCAAAACTCACAGTATGACATACTTTTTAAAAATTAAAAGGTTACCATTAAATATCAACTTAATCAAATCTGCTTATTTGTTCTTCCCTGCTTTTTATAATTATGCATCATTCAAATTTCTGTCACATGGGTAGTGTTCTTGTTCTCTAGTGTGTCTTTAGATTCTTTTCTCATCTTTGTGTTCTCTTTGGAGCATTTATTCCATTCTTTCAATCAATACTCATTCTCTATGATAACCCATAGGAGTGAAAGTCATTTATTCTACCTTATACTTTCTCCCATTGAAAGGAAGCCACCTGCTTTTATACATATATATATATATATATATATATATATATATATAGTTGGACCAGGTGCCAACACAACCACTGTACACACTCCTGTTGTCTTTAATACTTGCCAGACACAAATCCTTTAGCATTCCTGTTTGCAATTTTTCCATGCTACTCTAATAGCTAACAAAATGTTAACAGTATTTTTAACTGGGCTATTGGCTTCTACCAAGAGCAAACAAAAAAAGATGGAATGAATATTAAACAAGAAGACAATGAGTTTATGATGCTTTATTCTTATATCTAATATTATATTGATTTTTAAATTTAATATTGTTTCATATCAGAAACTAAAGTATAAATAGTTTGGGTGTGTGTGTGTGTGTGTGTGTGTGTGTGTGTGTGTTTTGTTTAGACTGCTGGTGTCATCATTTTAAAATGTTTGGTGTCGAAATTCCCTTCACTAGTTCAACTTGTCTGTAAATATTCTCATAAAGAGTTGTCTGAGGGCATTAAGAGAAGTGACCTGGCAAAGATGTATCATAGATTGGCCATAACTTGAATTCAGATCTCCCTGACTTCAAGATGAGCCTTCTATCCATTATACCATGCTACTTCTCCTCCATATTGAACTTTTTGGAAGCACTTATTTTTGTTATATAATAGTTTGTTTCACCATAAGAACAAGAAAGATTGTCTTTAGGGAAGTATTTTTTTTAGAAATAAAAAACAAATCCTAGTAGGGGCAGGGAAATGACTTTATTTAGAAAAGAAGAAATTCTATTTCTTTCTTTCTCCATTTTCACCCTTCCTATTCTATCCTATCCTCTATACTATACTGTTGAACAGCTCCTAGAAAAATGAAGTAAAAATTTGGACTTGTTAACAGTAGAATCACAGAACACTCAACAATTCTCTCTCTTGGCTCCAGGAAGAGTTCTTTTTTTATATGAACTTTAAATCCACATGGCACATTTCTGTCTACCAGTCACAAAAAGCTTAATGTTATGCCATAGCATCCTTATGTTTTTCAAGGAGTGAATACAGCCTGAATAGACATTTTTATTGTATTAAAGATTTTGTTCTGGTTGAGGGAGAAGAGAAAGATGGAGAGGTGGAAAGGTAAGGAACTGAGAAATCATAGATACTGAATCAAATAATGGAACACCTACAAATCTTTGGTGCAAATATGAATGACAATATGTTGGGTTCAATCCAATGCAATTCAGTATTTATTTATAAAATGATCAGTGGTAACCATAACTATCAAACTGTATAGAAAGTTATAATATTATAATATTGTCTACTTTAGGAAAACAAAGATGATTTGACTTGATTGATCAGATACACTGCTATAAGCATGTCCCATAAAGAGGAGTTTGAATAACAGGAGTGAGGGAGAGAGCCTGGGGAGGGGACGGGGAGGAAAGAGGGGTTTCAGTTTTAAACTTCCAAGAACTTTCTGTAATTTAAAATAGAATAAAATAGCATTAGCTCATTCATTCCTAGACTTCATTAACATGCTTTTCAGATCCTCTTCAAATCACCATTTACATAAGTTGTCATATACTGAGTATTTTATATTTGTTCATCAGTCAAGTCATTAAAATATAGTTTTTATGAAAAAGAAAAAGAACCTATCAACATATGCTAAATCATCCTAGAGATTCTGAATTTTCCAAAGGGAAAAAAATCTATTTTTCAAAGTATCTTGTCCAACAATTTAAAAAAATCTTCCAAGGGAAAAACATAACTAGTATCATATGTTGGTAGGCTTTTCAGGTCTACTATTATAAGCACAATGCAGACATCAATTTCTCATTTATCTTCAAAGGATATTCAGGAATTTCTTGTCTACATTTTTCCTATGTTGCAAATAAAATTTAACAGAATTTTGGTACTTTTGGCTGGAAAGAATCATCTTAACAACCCAATTAGATTGACTGCCCTTTGATCTCCAACTGGGCCATTCAGTTAGCTATAAAGATATAATCTTAAAATGTGAAATGGGCCTCACAAAGAAGAATTCAGCTTGTAAAGATACACAATTTATTCCTCAGAATAGGTTGATATTTACTAAGTAGACTACCTGTATGGTATGATCTTAGCTAGGAAAGGGTCCCTTGCTCTTCTCTCCATTTTATTTGTCTGAGTAGCATAGATGCCCCACATAATGGGTTTCCAGATTCATGGCATTCCTTGAACCAATTTTCTTTTTTTCCAAACCACTCACAAGTCTTCACTAAATTGCCTTCGGCCAGACCAACTACAGGACCATACAAAGTAAAAGGTGTTTATTTATCTGAAATAAAAGTCAAGTTAGACAATGAAGGGCTGTGAAATGCAAGCATTCCCAGCAGCCATTCCAACAATAAATGCCCCTTCCCCACATCTGTTTGGTTGGGGGAGTAAGGGAAACAAGGAATATTCTTCTCAGCTGCTATCTCTCCAGCCACAGCAGAAACAGTTTGCAATGTCACTGACAGTAGGGTGACTGTAGCAAGATCTTAGGGCATACATAGGCAGTTAATTCACAAAGGGGGGCCTCCAATCTTGATTTCTGCAACCCTATTTCACTTCCAGTTGGGCAGAGGTAGATCACTGCCACCACTAGCTTAATGCCCTAAGTTGCTTTCTTCTAGGCTAGCTATGAATCTTTTGGGATGTTCTGATCTTGCCAGCTACTTGAAATAGAGTCCAACTTGTACTGGCTTCACTGAGCACTGCATAATCCTGGAGAGTTGGATTCCTGGCTTTTAGGCTAGGGGAAAGTTGGCATCTCTCCCTGTGGCTGCCAGATCTGTCTTTTCCACTCTGCTTTTAGCACATTCTCCTTTCTTCTTTTCTTCTATTATCCCCTGATATCTTCCCAAATCATTAGAATCAGACTATCCCTGCTGACCTTCTCAAACACTGACCTCTCACTTGTGGGATAATTAGGACTTTCTCCCAGTGAAAGCACACCCCTCTCCCAAACCCTTGTGAGGGATAATTCTGAGAAAATATGGTTTACCTTGACACAGTCCCTTATGTTGTTATTTAGTGACCCCATTTTGGGGGTTTCTTGGCAAAGATACTAGAGTAATTTGCTACTTCCTTTTCCAGCTCATCTTACAAATGTGGAAACGGAGGCAAAACAGAGTTAAGTACTTTGTTCAGGATTACACAGCTAGTCATTGTCTTGAAACCAGGTTTAAACTTAACAAAATGAATCTTTATGACTCAAGGCCAACATTTTATCCATTGCATCACCTAGCTGCCGTACACCTTTAGACCTCGGACTTAAATAGCAAATATATTTTCAGGAGACAGCAAATCAATTTATGTATAGTCACACTAAAATGTAAGTGACTATTATCAGTTTCTTTTCTGGTAGCAGGTTTTGATACAGCATGGCATGGGGTTGACACAGAACATTCAAGCTCAAATCAGTTCTTCAGCTTTTGCAACTGTGTACTTATTTCATTGAGTGTCTGACATCAGGGCATGAAGTTTGGATCAGGACTTAGCAAACTATGACCTACCTGCCAAATTCAGCCTGCTACCTGCTTTTATGCGGCCTACAACCTAAGAGTTAGTTTTTACATTTTAAAACATATATTTTAAAATGAAAATACCATTCTTAATCTATGGGCCATACAAAAGCAGACATCTATTTAGATCTGACTCGCATGCAACTCCTGGATAAAGCAATTACTAAAATTCCATCTGAATCAAGATCCTTTGACTTTATGACAGAACAAACTATATTTAGTGCCAGAAAAAAGAAATGAGTCACAAAGGCAACACAAAGATAAGAAATGTGATTAGGTCAGACCCTGTCAACAGTATATAGTTTTAGACAATCACCCAAGATAATTGCCAATTCAAATCCTGACTCATGAGACTATGTATATATATGACTCTAGGAAACAGTAAGAATGTCCTAGGCAACTTGCTAAAATTATACATTAAAGAGAAGATATAGAATTTGCACTAAGAGAGGAAATCCTACTCTGAGACTTTCCTATATTGGATTCAGTATACCAAAAGCAAAAATAAACACAAAATCTACACTAAATTCTGAATTCTAGAAAACAGATGAGTTGTTTGGTCTACATAAGCCACCCCATCCCTCTAAAAAAGAAAAGTTTGATTTTTTTTTCATTTTCCAACTAACAATTTTAGTACTATGGAGAAAAAAATCTCTTTTCTTTACATTTATTGTTCAAATTTTTTCACTAATATTTGACTTCATGACCCTATTTAGGGTTTTCTTGGAAAGGAGTGATTTGCCATTTCTTCCTCATTTTACAGAAAAGAAAATCATGGCATACAGGGTTAAGTGACTTGCCCCAGGTCACACAAGTAATAAATGTCCATAGTTGTTTTTTCATAAGTAAAAATTAATCAATATATTACCTATAATGGTAAAATTTCAATCCCTATTTTCAAAGCTCCAACCTTCAAATGGTATCACAGCATTCATCAATAGAGCCCTTTATAACTTTTACATGGATAAAGGGAATTTATTTGTGCTCCCCTTGGCAATGGCAACCTGGTATTATGCAAAGCAATCCATCAGTTAGTTGCTTTATTTCACAAAGGCAAGAGAGAGCTATGCTGGGTTGATTTGTTGGAGCTTTCCCATGCTTGAAGTTGGTAAATTCTTGTTAGCAATTTTAGGAACGTTCTGCTTCTGTGAAGGGTTGTGAGAGGCAAAACCACATCTACATACACAAATTCTTTTTTTATGGGATCTTTCTTTAGTGGGAAGAGTACAAATAAATAAAATAAATCCCAAAAATTGTTGTTTAAAAACAACTCTTTTATTTCCCCTCAGAAAAGAAAGAATTTACTAAAAAGGGAGAATTTACCAGGATTGATTATCATAGAGAAATCTGATTTGTATCATGCCAATTTACAATGGATTGTATGAGGCTAATACATTATTCATTTTAGGAAAGCATTGACAATAACAATCCCTCCATTGTGTGGTTCTCTTAGTGAATAAAAAATTATTCTAGTTTTATTCATGGCAAAATTGCCTAGAATGATAGTGTTAAAGGGATTTTGCTTTTGTACAGTCCTTTTCCTCTAAGAAATCCAAAAGCCAGGTCTGTTAAGGCTCTGAATTTGTTTTATAATTTAGTTGGTTTCTTCTGCCCAACAAAATGTAAGCTTGAAAGAAAGAACTGCTTCATTTTTGTTTTATATACAAAGGCACAATACCTGGTGTAAGCAAGCAGGTGACAGGCACCCCTCTCCTGGCCACTTCTTCCCAGAATCTTTTCCTTCAGCAACCTGAAATGGGGCTGGCATCTTCTCCCTCCAAGGTTCTAAGTTCCAGGGGTCCTCAAACTACGACCGCGGGCCAGATGCAGCAGGTGAGGACGTTTATCCCCCTCACCCAGGGTTATGAAGTTTCTTTATTTAAAGGCCTACGAAACAAAGTTTTTGTTTTTACTATAGTCCAGCCCTCCAACAGTCTGAGGGACAGTGAACTGGCCTCCTATTTAAAATGTTTGAGGACCCCTGCAAGTAATTAAAGAGACCTTGAAAAGAACAAAAGAGCTCTCCCCTCTTCGGCTCTCATTTACTTTGAAAAATGTCCCACACACAGACGGAGATATTGATCACCACCAATAAGGAGAGAGTACCAGACCAATGGGTTTTTAGCACTGAGATTATATAACATTATTTCATACTTACTTATGATTCTATCTGGGCAACTAGGTAGTATAATGGATAGAATTCAAGTCAAGAGGACTTGTGTTCAAATTTCATCTTAGATACTTATTAGCTGTATGACTCTGGGCAATGTCAGTTATTTGAGGGCTGGGCTGTATTGATTTCATTTTCATGTACCCAGAGCCTAAATGAACAAGTCATGTTTGATGAGTCCTTGATCTTCAATATCATTAATATAAGGTCTATAATGAGGAGGCCTATGTTTGCTCATAGATAAGCTATAGAGTAGATGATAAGTCAAAAGAGAATTTCCTACAGATGATGAGGTTTTTGAGATGTGCCTGTTAAAAAAATTACATTGTGCTAATTGTTTTGAGCTTTAGAGCATTGTAAAGTATCCCTCATAGATCCATAAATGGTTCCAGGAGTTTGATCTAATCACTCATACAAGAAAAATCAAATGGATGAAGAATGCCTACTGTTATGATATGCAGTTGAATAGCTAAGGAATAAATAATTTGTCCAGCAGCATATATCTCGTGTGTGTGTGTGTGTGTGTGTGCATACACACATATACACACATATACATGTGCGTGTGTGTGTCTAGATACATTTATATATACACAAATATACAATAAAATGATAGGATAGGATAAACCTTTATATTAAGCACAAGCTATGTGACAGACCTTGTGCTTATTGCATCCCTTGCAATTGCCAGTCCTTACTGCATTTCTATCTTGCTCCATTCCAAAATTACTTTGCATGTACTTTTAATTGTTGCAAGGCCATGTTCCTCACTTCTAGGTCTACAAATAAGAAAAAGAAAAACAGTTCCTGCCTTTAAGGAACTTATAATCTAATGGTAAAGGACAATGCACAAAAGGAAGCTGAAAATGTAGGGGGTTACCAAAGTATACCTGCATGATGAAGAGAGACTCAAAGCCAAGTAGGACAGCTAATGGCAAATAAATATACAAATACATATATACATATGGAGGGGGGAAGAAAGAGAGGGAGAAGAAGAGAAAGAAGGAGAGGAAAATGGAGAGAGAGAGAAGGAAAGGGAGAAGGAGAGAGAGTGTGTTGAATATATGAACAAACACACAAACGCATCTCATAAACAGTGGGGTGTAGAAATGGATCAAATTCAACAGGTAAATAAGTAGTGTTTAAGAATGAAGACAATAGTAATTCCAAAAAGAAGAGAACACTGAAACATTTTTAAAAAGGTTTTGTAAAAACCTTGTAAAAAAAATGTTGTAAAAACAAAATTTAATTGATACACAGGCAAGCAAGGCATTTTAGAAAATAATATGTAGAATAACTTATGATATATAGTTGTTTTTTTAAACAAGTGATATGAAACAATTTCACAATTTCATATACAGTCTTCTTTTGTATTCTGCTATGGGTACAGAAACATTCTTTTTTGATATTTAAGTTTTAAAGAAAAAAATAAATTAAAAAGTGCAAGGCATGTCCACAGCAAATTGGACATAGTCCCTTTGGTGAATTTATGGGAATACATTGGCAAGAATTGTATAGATGGATTATGATATACATTATTGGAGGAAATACCTGCCTTAGTAAGATCACAAATACATTGGATTGTTTGAGTATTCCAATTAGCTGGTATATACAAAGTACTTGCTAAATATTTAGGAGCTGAGTGAATAGTTTCAGACCTAGAATCAGGAATACTCTTCCTGAGTTAAAATATAATCACTAGTAATGTGATCTTAGGCAAATCACTTAATCCTGTTTGTCTCCATTTACTCATCTATAAAATAAGCTGGAGAAAGAAATAGCAAATCATTCCAGTAACTCTACCAAGAAAACTCCAAACAAGGTCACAAAGAGTTGGGCAAGACTAAAAAGTAACTGAGCAACAGCAAATTTATGTTGAATTTAACTATCCTTAAGTCCATGAAGTTCCATGGATTAAAATGTAACTGAGACATATTTAACAGAATAAATAAAGATACAAAGACATAGCTTATATTAATATGCAGTTTTTAAATCAAAATGTGGCCCATAGGATCCTTAGGTATGCTTTAAGTGGCTCCTGCTTCTGTTTGAACTTGACACTATTGCTTTGTCTAACTCTTTCATTGATAGGGAGCATGAAATCTAGAAAGCTATGATTTGAAAAGTTCCCAAACTAAGCTTCCTGCATTTGACAGAATAGTTCCTGGAGCAAGTGGGATCTGGTTATAAGAAGCAGCAAGAAAAATGGCCAGGATATGGAGGTACAAACCTGTATGCTCCCCTTTCATGGTATTGTGGATTATGTGGCTGTGTAGCTTTCAGGAGAAGGGAGGGTTGAATTAAATTGAATTTACCAAGTAAGAGCAGGTGAAAATGGGTGATAAACAAAAGGAATGTTCAGTTAGATCTAAAGAACTTCTTGATTATAATGGTGAAAATGATGGGAATAAATGGATAACTGCATGTAAAGAACAAGC
The DNA here is from genome assembly GCF_902635505.1 of Sarcophilus harrisii. Classification (NCBI taxonomy): domain Eukaryota; kingdom Metazoa; phylum Chordata; class Mammalia; order Dasyuromorphia; family Dasyuridae; genus Sarcophilus; species Sarcophilus harrisii. Next base: position 474,677,541 of record NC_045428.1, read on the forward strand.
TACCAGAAACTATAGATTCACTATTTCCCTTCCCCACTAAGTACTTTAACTTTCCACTTATCTCTGATTTTTAAAGCTATTTCAAATATTTTTTTAAAATAATCCAACTTTATTTTGGAGATACTCGTTGTTTCTCATGGACTTTTGAGATCTTCTTCCAACAAATATAGAAATTAGGGAAAATATCTTAATTTTGCTTTAGGTTTACCATGTTTATCCAGTCCTCATAGATAATTTAACTTTGTGTTTCTTTTAGTTTACAAAGCTTGAAATATGAAGTATAAATATTATTATGTTTCTCCTGTCTTTATTTGTTATGTTTGCTGTATCTCTTCTCCCCTACCCAGCAGAATATTTGCTGTCTTTGAGGTCAAGGTCCATTACCCTTTCATCTCTGCATCCCTGATGCCTGGAGTTGACTTATGTCAATTGGATTCAATAAACATTTATTAAGTAAAATACTGTGCTAGAAAAATAGGATACAAAGAAAATGCATTTTTCAAAGTCCCTGTCCTCAGTAAGCTCACATTCTAGTGGAAGGCTATAAAATGTACACAGATAAATAAATACAAAATCTATTCAAAGTAAACACAAGCTAAATCATTGTGGGGAGACATTACTTGAGGTTGGAGGTAGAGAAGGAAAAGAGAAAAACTTTAAATACAAAGTGATTACTTGGGTGAAGCCTTAAATGAACTAAAAATTCCAAGAGGCAGAAATAAGGAATAAGTGAAACCTGTGCTTCAGTAACATTAATTTGTACAATGGTTTGGAAGCAAGAAAACCAGTTAGAAACTATTGTAATAGTCTCAGAAAGAGGTTATGAGGGCCTATCTTAAGGAGGTGGCTGACAAGAAATAAGAGATGTTGAAGAGGCAAAATCTGTAAGACCTTATGATTGATTGGATATGGGAGAAAGAAGTTGTTGGTAAAGGGAAATGTAGAGAATGACTCCAAAATTGTAAATCTAGGTGACTGAGACAGAAATATTAAATTGGGAAGATAGGTGGAGAGTTGAGGTGGAGAAAATGAGCCCTGTTTTGTACACGCTGTATTTGAGATGCACATAATACACACACGAGAAAATTAGCAGGCAGATGGTAATATGGAACTGGAAGGAGAGAGGGGAGGAGGGAGGGAGGGAGGGAGGGAGAGAAAGAGAGAGAGAGAGAGAGAGAGAGAGAGAGAGAGAGAGAGAGAGAAAGTGTCTTACATTATTAACTGTCTATTAGACATTTCTAGCTAGACATTTCATCAACATCTCAAACTCAAAACGTCCCAAACAAAACTCATTGTATTATCCTTCAAATTCATCCCTCTTTTGAAATTTCCTATTTCTTTCAAGGATACCACTTCCTTCCAATCATACAAGTTTGAAACTTTGAAATATGCCTTTATTCTCCTTTATTTCTTACCCATGCATCTGATCACTTTCCTAGTCTTATTGATTCTCATGCTCTTTTTTCCACTAACATGACCACCATCAGGATCAAGGCTATTTTACCACTTGTACATGCCACTGTAATAGCCTCCTAATTGGTCTCTATAATTGGTCTTTTCTACATAGCTTCCAAACTGATATTCTAAAAGCATAGAATGATCTTGTCATTCCTCTATTCTAAAAAAAAAATCAATAACTATTATCTCTAAAAACAAATATAAACTCCTTCTTTTGTTGTTTAAAGCCCTTTTCAATCTAGCCCCAGCCTACCTTTTCAGATTTATTATACATTATTACCCTTTACACATTCTTCAACTGAGTCAGATTCTTTCTTGCTGTTTCTTATACCTGTCATTCCAGCTCTCATTTCTGTATCTTTTCATAGGTGGGTCCACATCCCTAGAATTCACTCCCTATACCACTTATAATCTTTTCAATTGTTCAGTCATTTTTCAGTCAGATATGATTCTTCATAACAGATCCCATTTGGAGTTTTCTTGACAAAGATTCTGGGAATAGTTTGCCATTTCCTTCTCCAGCTCAGTTTACAGTTGAAAAACCTGAAGCAAATCGGGTACAATTACTCACCCAAGGTCACATAGCTTGTGGGTCTCTAACTCCCTATCCACTGTACCACCTGGCTGCTCAGGGCAAGCTCTACTTTTTTTTTCTTTACTTTAGCTGAAGTATGTATATATATATATATATGTATATATGTGTGTGTGTGTGTGTGTACATATATATATATATATATACATACATATATATGTATGTATATATGTATAGATTCTGCTCCAGCCTTTTACCTATACTCCATATGTATCACTCTGCTTTAAATGTAGCACTACTTTCTATATAAAGCCTTGATTCATTCCCTACCTCCATCTCCAAAATTAACATATTTATTTTGTAATTATTTTGTGCTTACTTATATATGTACATGGTGCTACCCTTTCCCCCAATGGAATGTAAGCTTCTTGAGGGCAGGGACTATTTTATTGTTATCTTTGTATTCCCAACAAATATCATAGAGCCTGGCATATAATAGGTATTTAATATATGCTTGATGACTGACTGATGTGGCAAAAAAGGCTCCAAAGGGCTGTACTGATGAATAGATTTAGGAATATCTATTGTCCTATCCCTTAACAATAGCCTAAATTCTATTATCATTCAAGTTCCAAAATTACCTTTTCTACAAACTGTAATTAACTCTGGTGTAAAGAATTAATTGCCTAGAATTTATATAGTCTTTATTCAACAAATAGGATCAATAAGTCATCTGTAGTGGTAAAATGGAACCTGGATGTCAATCAAGAGTCCTTCCTGTCTATACAGCATTTCTTCTCCTGACCATACACCAGCATTTCTATTAAAATCATTAAATCACAATTGCATCCAGCTGACAATAATAAGCTTTCAATCTCCATCTGTAAATCATTCAAGGCCACTTATTTTTATTTTTACTTTTATCTGTATCTGTGTTAGCATCTAGGAATATACAATTCTCCGCATTGTTGATGATCTTAGCTGTAGATTTAAATAAAGAATGTATACTCCCAAGCAAATTAGTTCTGTGGTTGGAAAAAGAGGCATCATTTTCTGGTTACATAAAGTCCATTGACACAGTACTTTTCCTTTTGAATATCAAAACCTGAAATGCATATATATCTAATGCATGTTACATTTTGCTACCCTTCAGTCTAAAAATACTGAGTGTAGTTACTAAAGAGAAATGCTGGGTAATTAACAAACATAGCTTAGAAAAACAAGGCCTGAAACCCTAATTGTCTCCATTTATGACAAAGTGACAGGCATCACACTTAAATTGAGGGGAAATGATTGAAGTATTATAGCTTGAAATCAGCAAAATTTCCTGGGTTTTTGCTCATTCAGGCACAGAGGCAAAATTTGCAAGCACTTGCAAGCAGCAACCTATGAATATATATTTATAGATGGTATATAATCTATAGTCATTGATTTTATATTCATATTTACTAATTCACATAAATAATTAGACAAGTACAAAATAGTGATACCCTCAAAGAACTTAAATTTTGTTAAGGAGGAGAAAGAGGAAGCAGCATATACATTTTTATGTGATAATCCATTTACCCATCACTTCACCACCAGTTTGACAAAATAACTTCCTCTTTTCTGTACTCCTAAATCTTCAGGCATGACCATGGAAATTCCCAAATTATTTGTGCACCAGATATTTGAAAGGGAATTATGGAAGGAAGAGTGTAACTAGAATTCTTGCTTTGGACTTTGGACACTTCTAAGGAAAGAGTAGGGGGAAAAAAAGAGTCTTCTTTCTTTCCTGTGATAGGAATCACAGCAGCTACAGCCTCATGATTTAGAATTGATTCAAATGATCTCTTCAGAAGTCTCCAGCTATCTTGGTCAGTTATAAGAGTGTCTGGTCACAGCAGAAGTGGAAGCATTTGAATAAGTGACAACAGTAGCCTGGCCATCATCCTCACTTCATGGAAGTTCAGCAAACTCAGTTCAATGAAAGTGGCCTTTTCATACATGTCTTATCTTCTATGTCCTATGGAAAACAGAAGGTCCAAATCTCAAAGACAGTGGAAGTATGACAAACAAGCAATTTCAACCTCATTCCTTATTTCTTATCTTGTGCTTTCCCTTTTACAAAAATAACTTCATGTTCTAAAAATTTTTTTAAAAACACTCTAAAATACAAAGACCAGGGCATAGAACATGAAATTTTAAAAACAAATTTTGAATTTTGGAAACAAATCATTTACTGTTTATTACAAATGTTGAAGTTTTTCAGAGAAAGACAATGGTTTTTATGACCTTCCTCAGGAACAGTTCAAACTTGCTTCTCAGCAATTGAAGACATTTTTTTCAAATCCACATCAGTGCATTCATGAAAGCTCAGGATCTAATCAGAATAGAGAAAATTATTATTTCTGAGTCCTCTTATAATCACTGATGACCTCAATCAGATCTTGAGCTCAATAGAAGATATGGCTGCTGCTAGATAATACAACTCTACAATGTGAGTCAAAAGTTTTTAAATTATCCTAGCAAGCTAGGTTAACTATAATGGCATCCATTCACAGCTGAAATGATACATTAAATTGTCCTCGTCAGTCTTACACTCAGAGAAATTATAACTACTTTGATAATTTTCATGTTTCTTCACATCTTTGTGTTGATACAAGCCTCTCTGATTATAAGCCAGTACACCTTCCTAATCATTCATTATTACATTTAAATTTAATTGAAAAAGTAATATTCCCACAATTTATAAATAGCCTTTTGATACTGCTTCACTACAGCAAAGCAATTTCCTGCCTTTCATTAATAACCAGGCTGATATCTTTTTTTTTAAACTGAACAATAGATCTATTAAAATCATTATTCACCATCTGGGTCTCCTTGAAAGTCGATTTGAGGCCAAATTCTTTTTTTCTAAAGAAGAAAAGAAAATGGACCAGGAGCCAGGCTCCCCTTAGGCTCATAATGCATAAAAAGCTTCTGGAATAATGCAAGCACTTGATTAGCCTCTAACAGCCAAAATATAAGATACTGTGTTAAATAATTAGCAATTATAGAGAGCCAAGCATCATGAAGAAAGCAAAGAGAATAGAGATGTTATGGCCTTTTGGATGAAGGAAGGAAGGAAAGAAAGAATGAAGGAACAAAGGATAGAATGAAGGAAGAGAGGGAGGAAGAGAAGAAGGGAGGAAGGGAGGAAGGAAGGAAGGAAGGAAGGAAGGAAGGAAGGAAGGAAGGAAGGAAGGAAGGAAGGAAGGAAGGAAGGAAGGAAGGAAAGATAATAGAAAAAAAGAAAGTGAGAGAAGGAAATAAGGAAAAGGAGGAAAGAGGAAGGAAAGGCAGAACTCTTGGAAGCAAGGAAGAAAGAGAGGGGTTGAGTGGGGAAGGGAAAGGGAAGAAGGAAGGAAGGGAGGAAGGAAGGAAGGAAAAAATACAGAAAGGAAAGTATAAGAAAACAAATCTTAAAATGAGATTTAATATTTAACTTACAATTTACTATTCAAATTACATGGAAAGCTAGGGAAATGAGCATTTAGTAAGCACCTACTAGGTGCTAGGCACTGTGCTACATGTTTTACAAATAGTTATAATTTTTTAATTCCACATCAGAATATAAAACAGGTTAGGGAATTGCTGATTAGGCATATTACATTTCAACTAAACTCTGCTCTAACCCATTTCTGGGGGAAGAAATCAGACTTGTGGTAAGAGGACAAGCTATTCCTCACAGGAAGTTTAGAGGAACAATATACTACTTGCCAAAGATAGAGGTAAAGCAAGCTGGAACCAATTGAAAGTTCTCTTTCCTTTTAACTAACCTAGCACCTATCTCCATTGTAACAGGGTACAGAAGGACTGAGAGACCCTTCAAAGTTTTCTGCATTATACCAGAATTCTTTCATCATTGGACAACCTCGTGATTGGAATCAGCCAGGAAGTTTGTCATGTCCAACTCACCTTATTCCTGAATCACTATGTGGGCAGTCCCTGGAATTTTCCAGAGGAGCTCTGGCCCCATGCTTCTTGGAATTGCTTCTATAGATCAATTTAACCTTCTCTAAACTTAATTGTTTGTTTATTTTTCTATTTCTAAATACTTACTTTTTATTCCAATTGTGATAAAGCTATAAGCCAATTATACACTAAACTGTATGGAATAAAGTAAAGCTGAGAGGAGGAAGGGATGACTGGGAAGATTCCCAGAGGAGAAAGATATAGATTTGAAATAGCAGTATTTTGCCAGAGAAAAATCTTAAATTAGGAGAATTAGTATTTAGTTTTTACAACTTTTCTGGGTTAAAAAAATATATGTTTCTCTAAGCAAATGAATCAGAAGCTATTGCTGTGGTTAGCTAACTGGCTGGACAGGTATAAAAGTGGCCACCCATCATTTTCCCCCACAGACCAGTGTGAAAGAAAAGTCACTCCTCTCCAGAAGGAAGGACCAAGGCATTTCTGGGAAAGAAAATCACACCTTAGTGGGTACCATAATCTAACCCACAAAATAGCACTAGAAGCTGGATGCTTAATATGTGCTTAATTTGTGGGGGGGGGCAGCCTATTGTGATAGGAGAGACAAAAGAACAGTGATTTTGGAACACAATCATAGAGAACCAAATAAAACAAAAACTTGAAAAAATCACTGTTTTGTTCAGAGAATGTTTCAGGATTATTAGAGCATAAGAGCTGGCAGTTATTGGAGGTTGTCTAATACAAAATTCTCAGGCTCAGAGGACAGTAAGTGATGAGCCTATGTACATCTAGCTAGTTAATGTTAATTAGACTTCACTGCCTCCAAATCTAGCACTCTATCAGTCATGCCAGAAAAGGTGTTTCTGAAACTTAATGTAAAAAAAGGTTGGCAATTAGAATACTTATTAATCCAGGATGGCACTGGCAAGATGCCATTCTGGAGGAAGAATGTCCAGGCAAAGAAGAATGCTATTATTTAAAAATTGGAAAATCCTATATAAGACTTTTTTTTAGAGATCTAATCAAATAGAAGTTTTACTTTTGAAGTTGCTATAATTGAAAGGTATATATTTCAAAAGAAAATAAGTCTTTGAGCAAAGATGGCACAAAATTGTGGAAGGGTCAATAAGGTCAAGAGGGCTGTATTTCCAAGACTTCCTGGTTATGTGAAATAAAGAACAGAAGAATGAGCAGCCAGAATGGGGGGAGACTGGTTAAGTCTTTAGAGAAAAGGCAAGTTGCAATGAGTACCAAGAGATGAAAGAAATGGAAAGAAAAGGGTCCAGGATGACAAGGAGTTGAAGTTCCAGTTTCCAGGTGGAAGGGGTCAGTAGAGAAAGAAAGAGGCTACAGATAGGTTCAGAGGAGGCTGACATGTGTGAGTTAAGTGGGACAGGGAGCAAGGGGAAAAATTCTTATTTAGGAGGGTACAACTGGTGGTAGTAGAGGAACAAGAAGTTACAACGTGCTTTGGGGCAGTAGGGAAAATAATTACCTAACTTCCCTGTTTCTAAAGGACCATTACTATTCTTCCCGTCAGTCAAGTTGACAACCCCAAAATCATTCTCAGCTCTTCAGTAGCCAAGAACCATTGATTTCCCTTTGTGACATCGTTCACATTTATCTCTCTCAGTGCGCATAGCCACTGCCCCTCTAGTTCAATTCCTCCTCCGCTTTTACCAAGATTATTGCAATAGACTCTTGTTGGCTTTCCTGACTCCTTCCTTCCCTCTACCAATAAATCTTCCAACCATTAGTCAAGTTTATATTCAGATTTGACATGCCATTCCCCGCCCCCTCAAGAAACTCCAGTGGCTCCCTTTAGCCAGTAAGATAAAATATAAATTCCTCTGTTTAACATTTTAATCCTTCACAATCTAGCTCCAACTGACCTTTCCAGCTTTGTTATGTGATAGTCTTCTTTATAGGATCTATGTTTTAAACAAACTGTCATACTTGTTTTTCCCTATATACAGTATTCTATCTCTTATCACCATGCATTTGCAAGGCTTCCCTTAAATCCACTCTCTCTCTGTGTTTGCTTCTCAAAATACTTTGCTAACCCAAAATTCAACTTGAGACTCCTTCACTAAGACTTTTTCTGATCCCTTTAATTGCCCTCTGCTCTCAAATTATTTGGTATTTATTTTATATTTATTTATGTAGGAATATGGGATTCTCTCCTACCTCTCCTCACCCACCCACCCAATAGAACATAAGGCCCTTGAGATAATTCCCTTGAGATCAGGAATTTTTTTGGGTTTTGTCTCTGTAACTTCTCTTAGCTTCACCACAAGAGACATTACTAATGTTCTCTTATTAACCTAGAATAATGTTCTCCTTATCCTCGTATCTTTGAGGATACCAATATAGCACCCTGGATGCCTACTTCCTTCATATTATCTGTTTTTCTAATGACCTCTTTTACTCCTGTTCTTCAAAGTTTCTCATTGATTCGAGGCTGCAGCCTATTCATTATCTGTTACACATCTGTCTGTTGCACACAGTATGGTCTTCATTTTTAATTCTTTGAAGACTGTTGTGTTCCACTGATTGCTGCCAGATAGCAGTACTAAGACAATGTTGATGGTAAAAAAAAAAAAAATGAACCTAAGAAACTGGAAATGGGATGGATGCCCGTCAGTTGCCAAATGGTTGAAAAAGTTATGGTATATGAATCTTATGAAATACTACTGTTTTATAAGAAATAATGAACAGGTTAATTTCAGAAAAGCCTTGGAAAACTTACATGAACTGACACTAAGTGAAGTGAATAGAACCAAGAGAACATTGTATAGAGCAACAATAAGATTATGGATTGGGCTCTTTTCAACAATAAGGTGATCCAAGACAATTCCAATAGCCTTGTGATGGAAAATGCCAGCTACATCCAGAGAGACAATCATGAAGACTGAATGTGGATCAAGGAATATTATTTGCACCTTTTTGTTGTTGTTTTGCTAGAGGGGTTTTTTTTGTCTCACTTTTTTTCCATTTTGATCTGACTTTTCTTGGGCAGTGTGCTGAATATGAAAATATGTTTAGAAGAAATGCACATGTTTAACCTATATTGTATTGCTTGCTGTCTGTATTGCTGAAAGGGTAAGGGAGAGAGGGGGGAAATTTGGAACACAATGTTTTGCAAAGGTGAATGATGAAAATTATGTTTGCATGTATTTAGAAAAATAAAGTATTATTTTTGAAAAAAGGTCATGGAACTTCTAAAGATAAAAAAAATTGTCCCTTTGTTTCTTTTTTTTTTTTTTGATAAGTATTGTGTAAATGTGATTAATTATCCTTATTTTACAAATGTGGAAACTGAGACTCAGAGAAATTAAATGAATTACACAGAGTCTTATCTATAAAATGAAGGGAATGGCCTCCATAACCCCTTGAACCCATTTCAGGCTTATCATTATTTTATTCTCTAAGGAAGGTAGCATGATATCATAATTAGAGTACAGACTTAGGAATCTAAAGTCTTGGATTCAAATCCTGGCTGGGACGTAAGTTCTCTGTGCCTCACCTATAAATGAGAAGGTTGGACTAGGTGATCTCTGTTTTTTAGATCCTGTGATTTATAATATCTGTGTTTTGGTTTAGATTTACTTTTATTTAAAGATTTTTTTATTCACAGGCCCTGGAGCTTCTGGATATACATCCCACGGGTGTACCTGAGCCCATCCCATGGGACCAAATTGAGGTTTCCTTTCTCTGAGACTCTACTGCTAATTGGCTGAATTGGAACTTGAAACTAGGTCTCTTGACTATTAAGCTAATACTCTTTCCACTGTACTATCCTACCTTCCACTTGATAGTTGGCTTTTTTAAATGTGACCTTTCAGAACTCTGGGAGATGACTATGAACCACTACATAGAATTCCCAATCCCTCTATTTTTGTCCGCCTGCATTTTTGATTTCTTTCACAGGCTAATTGTACACTATTTCAAAGTCTGATTCTTTTTGTACAACAAAATAATTGTATGGACATGTATACATATATTGTATTTAACTTATATTTTAATATATTTAACATGTATTGGTCAACCTGCCATCTGGGCGAGGGGATGGGGGGAAGGAGGGGAAAAATTAGAACAAAAGGTTTTGCAATTGTCAATGCTGAAAAATTACCCATGCATATATCTTGTATATATGAAGCTATAATAAAAAATAAATTAAAAATTAAAAAAAAATAAATATGACCTTTCAGAAGTCAAGCCCAAAGTTGGACCATCCTTCATTGTTGCCTGAAGGGTCTGGTCAAGGACTGCATTGAGAATCATTCTTATATGGTACAATGGAAAGAGCACTATCTTTGGGGAATAGGAGGACCTGAGTTCAAATGTCAAATCATATTTAATAGTATGTGACCTTGGGGAAGTATTGTTCAGTTATTTTCAGGCATGTCCAACTCTTTGTGACCCCATTTGGGATTTTCTTGGCAAAATACTGGAGTGGTTTGCCATTTCCTTCTCCAGTCCATTTTACAGATGGGGAAACCAAAGAAGATTAAATGACTTGATCAGACTCATACAGCTGATTAAGTGTCTGAAGCTGGATTTAAACTCAAGTCTTCCTGACTCCAAGACCAGCATTCTATCCATTGATAACTCAGGAAAACTTACTTAGGGTCTCTATAAAATGAGGAGTTTGGACTGGGTGCCCTCCAAAGTCTCCACCTGCTCTAAGGTAGGATCTATAATTGTCTAGTTTGAATATTTGGCACAGTGAAGGGAAACTAAACCAGGGTACTTTATAAGTAACCTGTTCTTCTGTCCATTCTTTTAAGGAGGGGGGAGGAAAAATACTATATATTTTAAATTCAATAGATTATGGCCCTTTGGGGACCATGAGACCTTTCTTAGGGTCCCAGGTCCCTCATTTATGAAATGAAAGAGTTGGACTGGATCCTTCTGAAATTCCTATGAATCTGTATGTTTCCTCATGTCTAAAACATATCCCTAGTCTGGGCATAAAGACAGAGAGGCTACTCAACACTACTTAATTTAAACCCAGAGTCTCTCAATACTCTCTTTATTCCCAGTGTGACCTTGGGCATGATGCTCCCTTTTGCTGGGCCTCAGTTTCCCCATCTGTAAAATGAGGATAATAATGCGATCACCACTTATCCCCACAAGGTTCTGGCCCTTTGTTTTTTTGAGAACTTTGGGGTATTATTAAAGGAGTTTTGCAACTTCTCAAAAGTAATCCAACCCAACCCATCCTCCTCCTGTTAAGGTCTGGGCTCAATTCATTATCTAATGCCAAAAGTCCTACTATGGCATCAGCGGCAGACTGAAGAGGCTTCCAGTAAAGACCAACTCATCATCAGTAGATTAGTCACTGGTGATAATGAAGTTATTGGCCATAGGATGCCATATAAATAAATAAATACATATATATGATATTTTAGATATATATCTACACATATCCACATATATATACACATACATTCACATATGTATATATTATATATGTACTATACACACACACACACACACACACACACACACATATATATATATATATATATATATATATATATATGAAGGATTGATGCACAGACTGTATCAGCTTACTTGATTAATATAAAATCTCCACATGGAGTGTCTGAGGAGTCTGCCACTGGAAGAGCTATGATGAAACATAATGGTGGTACCCTAGCAATGGTTCTCAAACTTTTGTTCTCAATATCTTTATCCTATTAAAATAAAAACAATTGAGGATCTGTCCAAAGAATTTTTGTTTATGTGGATTATAGTTATAGATATTGATCACATTAAAAATAAAAACTAATTATGAATTTGTAGACTCTCTGAAAGGATTTCAGAGATTCCAAGGATGCTCTGGACCAGACTTTGAGAACCACTGCCCTAGAGAAACTTGCCCATGTGTATAGTGTCTAAGTGGTACTAGTCTGTTAACCACAAAGTTGGGAGAAGCCTTTTTCATTTGGCTTAGTGGGAACTGGAAGCATCTTCAGAAAGGTATGAAACAGTCTCACCCTAATCTCTTTAGTCATTTACTTTTTGGTTGATCTCTTGGTGGATCTTTTGGACTTTTTTGCTAATAAGAAACAATGCTGTAAAGGAAGAGGTCTTAGATTTTCTTCCTTTGAGGCCATAGGGCACCAAGAAGTAGACAACATTCCTCAGACAGTCCTCAGACAACTATTCCTCAGAGATTAATGAGAGTGTATCATGGTGCTGGGAAGAAATGTCCATACTTTTTTTTCTTGCCTATATCTTTGAAGTAAATATCCCTTTGTAAAAGCTAATTTCATTGATAGAGGTAGAGTGCCAGTCAACAGTAGCTAATCATGGGAGAAAACATCTAGGAGGGCCTTGAGCCAATTTCAATAGATAAGAGATGCTCTCCAAATCCCTAAGAGTACACTAGAAATATAAAGGGACTGTTGTGGCCTGCTTGACACTGGAAGAGTGAATCAATCACACACACAAAATGTAAATCAATATACTCTAATCAATTAATAAACATTTATTAAGTGCCTACTTTGTACCAGGTACTGAGCAAATACAACATACATTATATGTGTGTATCCCTTTATATAACTATACATATGTTGTCTGAGGAACGAATTACTTTTCTATTTGTATCACTGACAGTACTGTCCTTTGTACAGAATAGGTTATCAATAAATGTTATTTCAATTGTTCACTACTACAAATTCAACTACCAAGATATGAATATTTTTTACCATATTAGCTTATGAAGACTATTTGCTAAGGCATGGAAGAGTTGTGCTTTGTGTGGATGGAAGAATAAAAACTACGTGTGGGTTTGGTAGTTTTTTTTTAAATTTCATAAGTATTCATAAGTTTTAAGTCAATTCAAACTGACTGACATTCTAGGCCACTGAATCCCAAGCTGAAGGAGAGAGAATTTAAACTCAGGGCATTATAATGACAGTTGAACAAAGAGTCTTTTCATTTTATGTTTCAGGTCCATATTATGCTATTGATTGAAATGGCAAGCTTGTTGACATGACTGAAGCTTCAGAAAAATCACTCCATTGAAGAAACTTGATGGGCTCATTCCTGAGCATTCAGGGACATCGGGCTTACTGCACCTAGTCAGAAAATGTTTTAATTCTGTGATGGTTCTTTGCTTTCTACCCTGAAACAGCTGTACTATCTCCTGTGACACAGGATGTAATAAAATGGAGTAAATGGTGTAGAGTATTTTGATAGATTAATCACTGCGGGGTGTATACTATTCACAGCATTCATCCTGAAAGTGAAGAGATTATACCAGGATGACATCTGTTTTCTTCCATGTAAATTGCTAGACTTTGAATCTACTGTTATTTAGCAGATGTGTAGATTTAATTATTAGGATTGCATAACTGCTGGGAAAAGCAAAGGCTTTTTATTGATAGCTCTCTACCTATGGTAATTGCAGGATAAGTAAACTGCCTTTGTCTCCTTTGTAGAAATAAAACTGAAGAAGTTATATCCACATGTAATGTGCCGATCCTTAGGTACATTAAGATTGGCGGTGTGAATCCCCATATATTAACAAATCCCAATGAACGTGTTCAGTGACTTAACATCTCTCATAGGATGGCAAATAAAGTTCCATTTTTCGGTAGAGCATTTCAGAGGAGCTAGCTATCTCTGTTTTCAGGATTAAATCCAGAATCCACTGGGTAATGCTTATGGTATTCATAGCATTAAAGACTAGCTAGTCCTATTCATATTTTTTGCAGAAGGGGAAACTGAAGTCCAGGGAAGAGAAATAACTTGATCAGGACGTCCCTGATTAATGAATGGCAAATCTCAAGTTAGGTGATTTATCTCCTATATTCTATGCTCTTTACACATGCTTTCTGTGTCTCCTTTAAATGCTTTTGAATTCTGACTTAGAACACAGAGAATCTGCCATCAAGTATTTTATATTCCTGAAAAATGTGACTGACAAATCATCTCTTTTCAGGGTTTACATGACATTCAATAACTAATAAATATTTAAGTGGCTACTATGTGCCAGGCAGTCTGCTAAGCACTGGTGATACAAAAAAGGCTAAAATGCAATGTAATTCATAAAAATGTAGAATCTGAGAACAGAAACATCACTTTAAATAAATGAATAACTACATAATTAAAGCTGGAAAGTGCTTCAGAGATGATATATGCCAAAAATATAATTATTGACATTCATAGAATATTATAGCATTTGCAAATAATTTTCATTCATTGAATGAATAACTCAATAATAGAGAATTTACACATACCAAGCACTGTGGTGAGTTCTGGTGTTATAAATATAATAGTCAGATAGTCCCTATGATAAAAGAACTTACATTTCAATAGAAGGAATCAACATACTTGGGAGAATTGATCTGCCAAGTGAATGCTAAGCTAGGTGCAAATTAGAGTAAAGAAGAAAGGTAGATGATATTTAGGTCTTCACTGCAATTCTTCAAAGCAGACACTGCAAATATTATGCATCATTATCCCCATTTTATATGTGTTGTGACTGAGGACATCAATAGTAACATGAATATTTTGGTCACATATCTAATTAATGGCAAAATTGAAAGCAAAATTCAAGTCATATCCATGGACCACAGTCTATCTGTTCAAAGTTATACATAACTTTATACAATTCCATTCAATCAGATTCAAATTAATAAGTCTTTTAAGTGCCTCTTTTGTATAAGGCACTGTGAAACACAGACATCCTACTGTGTACCCTGACCACAGAATCAGTCCTGCTCAGAATTTACAAAATCAACTTGCTGTATCTATTTATGCTTGACAAGAAACACTGGAATTTGAAGTATTAAGTAACAAAGCTATCTGTGGAAGATCCAAAATCATCCTATAGATGCATTTGTGGGGAGGAAATAACATAGTACTTTTCAGCTCTAAGAGTTTATGCTGTGATCCTATGTATCTCTAAATAAAAAATGGGACCCAGTGAGAGGCAGCAGCACAATGAGTTTCTATTATTCCAGAATGCTAAAGCATTTCTGTAAATAGTCAGTCTAGTCAGTCTGCAAACATTTATTAAATACCTACTGTGTGCCAGGGTACTGAATTAAGCATTGGGAATACATAGACAGGCAAAAGTGAGTTCTTGCCCTTCAGGAATTTCTAATCTAATAAATACAATTTATTTGGACTTTCTATCACTATGGATCATCATTAAATACTGATCCAATGGATCCATGATCTCAACAGAGTAGGTACCAGCATCCTATTATCCAAAAGGCATATTAGGCACTAGGCCAAAAATACAAATGAGTCCATGAATCTATTTGGCTACGCTTTTTCAAAAAAAATGTTCAGGACAAAATTGTAACAAAAATCTTTTCATTCACAGAAGAATTGTAAGGGAGGCAGAGTGAATATATAAGGAGGCAGCTATGCCTTGTGAATCAATTTTAGTTATTTTTTTCATAACATCAAAGAAATGAACACCAAAAATGAACTGTTAGAGGTTTTTTATCACAAAACCAGATGCACTTATGAAAATGCATCTACCAAAAAAAGGCCCCAGAACAGAAATGCCTCAAATCTATATGAAATCTAATGGGGAATTGATGTATAGCTTACAATATCATTGCAGATTATAACCACTGTGTGTCTTCTCTTCCCACAAAATTCCTGTCCACGTCCTTCCACAAATTCTTCAAAGAGATCTCCCATTTTTCTAAAATTTTTTAACAAGCAATTCAAGTTTTCTGTGATCCAAATTGACGGTGAATCATTATCCCCCATCTCTGATATGCATAATGATCTATTTTTGTTGCTTAGTTAGAGTCATATCTGCATAAAAGGCAGTGTGCTGGAGCTGGAGAGAAAAATACCGTCCTGGAATCTGCCATAAAAAGGAGACTATGAAAATGCCACTGTTAACTGATTTCCTCTGTGTTGAGAATTAGGGTTGTAGCAAAGCATTCTTCAGCACTAACGGGCCAAATGAGTGACATTTATTAACAGAGCAGTCACAGTTCCGCCCTAGGCCAAAAGACAGCTTACATCTGACAAAAGGCTAATCATCTGTGACCACAACCCCAAATTATGTTAGTGCTTGACCTCAGAGCTGAAAACACAACAGTCACTGGGGGAGAAAGCTGAATTTATTGGCAATCTTTTGTGTATATTTGCATGAAATTAAGGGGGAAGGGAAGCAATCCTATACTTGTGGTTAGAATCTCTGTCTTGTGTCTGTCTGTCTCTCTGTCTGTCTCTTTGTCTCTTTATCTCTCTCTATCTCTCTGTGTCTCTGTTCCTGTCTCTGTCTCTGTCTCTGTTTCTGTCTGTCTGTCTCTGTCTCTCTCTGTCTCTGTCTGTTTCTCTTTCTCAAACACACACAGATTCCCACTAATATCAATTATGTATTCTGCTAGAAACTGTAATTTGAAGATGACAAAAACAAAACATTGTATTGATTAGGAAAAACAAACAAACCTTTCATTGCAGCCTCTCTTTTTGGTTTGGTTTGGGTTGGGTTGGGTTTCATTTTTTTGGTCAGGGGTTCCCATAGCTTTTTTCACTAACTGATACAGAACTTCTTCTATACTTTGGTTTTGGTCCCTCATTTCTTTTTTTAATTAATGCATTTTTACATCACATACATTTCCAAATATGTCCTGCTTCTCCTCCAGTTACATTTGTAATATCTCTTGAATTTGCCTTCCTCTCCTATGGCACTGCCGCCATGCTGTTACAGGTCATCATACTCTCACAATCGTGTCATCTGCCACAAGTTTTTCTCTAATCCAATCCATCCTCCACTAGTAGACAAAATGATTTTCCTAAAATGTAGGAACTCCTACATGTTAACTCCTATTTCAATAAACTCCAACAACTACTTATCACCTCTAGAATCAAATACAAAATCCTCTGTTTGGCATTCAAAGTCCTTCTTAACCTGCCTCCTCCCTAATTTTCCAGCTTCTTACATCTTAATCCTTGTCATTTATTCTGTGATCCAATGATATTGCCCTCCTTTGTTATTCCTTGCACATGTCACTCCATCTTTTGACTCTAGACATTTTCACAGACTATTCCCCCCAACTTCCTAGGAAGTATTTTTCCCTCCTAATCTCTATCTCTTGAACTCTCTGATTTTCTTCAAGTTCTAACTAAAATTTCACTTTCTATAGGAAACCTTTCCCAATTCCCCTTAATTTTAATGCCTTTCTTTTGATTTTCATTATCATTAACATTTATTTATCTGTTGTATAACTTGTTTTTACATAGTTATTTTCATGTTGTCTTCAACATTTGTTGTGCTTCTTAAGAATAAGGACTGTCTTTTACCTTTCTTTGCACTTCCAGTGCCTAGTATAGTGCCTGGCAAATGTCCTAAAAACCTAGAAAGCTGCTGGTTGTTCAGTCATTTCTGACTCTTGTGATCCCTTTTGAGATTTTCTTAGCAAAGCATTTCCTTCTCCGGCTTATTTTGGAGATGAAGAACTGAGGCAAATAGGGTTAAGTGACTTGCCATGGATCACACAGCCAATAAATATCTAAAGCTGGATTTGAATTCAGCAAAATGAGACTTCCTGATTTTAGGTCACCCCCAGATGCCCTTAGAAAGTTGCCTAGAGATTAAATTATTTGTTCACCATTACACAGCCATTTTATGTGAGGCAAATTTGATCCTAGGCCTTCTTGACTCAAAAACCAGCTATCTATTCCCTATACCATGTCAATATGCATTTAAAGTCAAATCTTTGACAAATCACTCATGTTAACTATGTTCTAGCATTCTTACATAATATACCTTCATTCTTTAATGTTTCTGTCATCATGTATTCCTTCCTATAATGCAGATCACAACTTATCCATGTCTTCTCATCTCCTGAGGTCCTAATCCATATGTTCCTACAAATTCTTCACAAAGAATTTACTCAAAAGGCTAGTCTTCCTCTTGAATTTTCAATACTTCATGGATAGATGGCTTTTCAAACTGATCTCAGACATGATGGCTCTTTCAAAGAAAGAAAAAGAGGGGAGATTATTCTATTAACAAAGTAGAGATGAAAGAATATACTATTATTCCCAAGAAGATCCATGAGATGGACTTCAAAAACATATTCTTTAGGTTCTAAAGGAAATAAATAAACTCACCATCAAAGAGATGGGAATTCCTGATTTGCACTTTGATAGCAGACTTAACAATTGATCTGAGCCAAAGGAATAAGGACTGTATCATACTGTCCGTGTGTCCAAGAATCTTAATGAAAATCAATAATCATGAAGGAAGTAGTATACACTGGCTACTTATATACTTCTTTCTCGTTATTTTCAAAAGCTTATGACTAGTCAAATGTGGATGAAAAGTAAGTTTAATTTTGTTTAAACAAAATTATAAAATGATTGCTATCCTGTTTTGATTGTTCGAATTAATGGCATGTGGTTATTTGTACCATATATTGCTTAAGAAGCAGGCACAAAATAGGCTTTGAGTGCAGCAGACAGAAATATCTAAATTCTCTATAAATAGTGGAACAAAATTTTTCTTTAAGGATAATTATATTACAATCAATAGCCAGAAGTCATTCTCATTGTTTGCATACTGAGAATGCAAAGACACCAGAGGAGTTAAATACATACCCCATCCTTTATTTTATACAGCATTTCTCTCTCTCTCTCTCTCTCTCTCTCTCATTCTGTCTCTCTGTCTCTGTCTCTGTCTCTCATTCTGTCTCTCTCTGTCTCTTTCTCTGTATCCATCTCTATCTTATATATTCACATATGTATATACATATATGTATATGCACATACACACATATATATATAAACACACATGTGTGTATACACATACACATGGTATAATCCTTGGTGGTAACAGAACACAACAGTGCAATGGGCAGAAAGATCAGACAAAGTGGTGTGTGTGTGTGTGTGTGTGAGCACACAGAAATTATTTTCATCAACAATTTAGGTAGTATATTTCAATGGACATCTATCAGCAATTAGTTTGTATGATAAATTCCAGAAATAATCAGTGATAATATTGACTGTTCACCAGAACAGTAGAAAGTAAGGTAGAAAGTAAGGCCTCTATTTCTCTTATCACATAAAAAGGGCATCTTAAGAACTCATCTGCTGCTATTTTAGCAACTGATGTCTTTACAAGCTCCAGTAAGTGACCTTTGCTTGTTGAAGTCCAAGCTCCCACTGATAATGAAATCAAGCTTTTCATAATCAAACGTTATATGTAAAAATCCATGCAGTAAAAGATTCCTTATGCATTTGCTAATGAAAGGAATGGGGTATGTTCCAGATAGCTTCCTAATATAAATGTACCCAAATGTAGTATTTTCCAAATATGGTTGATTTATTAATACATTATAGAGTAGTATAGATAATTTTCAAATTTTAGAATTATTTTATTTAAGTTCTAGCTTCATACCATGTGCTTCAGGGTTTTCACCAAAAAAAGTTACAGAAAAGGCCTTTGTTTTGAAAAAAATAACTACAGTAACTAAACCAAAACTCACTACAAAAGAATATTATTAAAAATTGTTTAGACACCAACAGAAACAAATTCCACATCATCTGCATCTCTCTCCTTAAGAAATCAAGTAATCTTCTTTACCAGTCATGGTTCTGATAACATCTTTATGCCAGTTCTTCTAACAAAAAATAAAGATAATAAACTTGTCCCTTCTAAATTCACTGTTGTTTATTTGTCTACTTATTCCTGATCTCATTTGAGGTTTTCTTGGCAAAGATAACTAGAGTGGTTTGCAATTTCCTTCTCCAGCTCATTTTACAGATGAGAAAACTGAGCTGAACAGGGTAAGTGTCTTACTCAGGTTCATACAGCTAGTGTCTGATGCTGAATGTGAATTCAAAAAGACTCATCTTGACTCCAGACCTGGCATTCTAACCACTGTGCAACATAGCTTAGTTCCACTGTGAAGGAAAATAAATATGCTTGTATGATAAAATTTTAAGTCATGGTAAGATAGTTGTGACTTTAAAAAGTGAATGTTACTTTGGGCTGCACAAAAGCATAACTTCCAGGAATAAGGAAGTGAGGTCCTTCTATATTCTTTCTTGGTCAAACCACAATGTGTTCAATTCTAAGCAGCTCAGTTTAGGGAAGATGTTAATAAACTGGAGAAAGAGTACTAGGATGGTGAAAGGTCTGCAGTCTGTAGCATATGAATACCATATGAAAGAACTGAGGATGTTTAATCAGAGAGGAGATGATTCAGTAGACAGGGGGCATGATAGGATCTTCAAGTATTCAAAAAGCTGCTGGGCAGACAAAAGATTAAATTTGTTCTTTGCCCACACAGTACACATGGGTGGAAGATGAAAAAAATATTAATTTAGATTTGATGTCAGGAAAAGCAATTTCAGCAATTACAGCTACCCAAAATTGTCTTTGATTGCCTTGGGAAGCAGTGGGTAAGTCTTCAAGTAAACACACCATAGGTATGCAATAATCTTTTTTGAACATAGGTTAAATTTGATAATGATTTATATTCTTTCCATTCTGAGTTCTATGATTCAAAAATTATGACAATTAAGTCATGTGTAAGACGATAGTTCTTGTTTTTTGAACTCTGTGAAAGTTTTGCTAAGTAAATGAACATTGTAAATAAGATCACAGTGGGATATTTAAATGCTCAAGAAAGCAAGCTGTTTCAAGCATTTTAGAAACAAGCATTTACATAAAACAATTATTATGCTAATTGTACACCATTCTTATCTATTTATTAAAGCAGGTCGCAAAAGGGCCACAACTTGCCCCGCTTCCTGTTTACTGTGTATATTTGAAAAGAATAAACTTGTCTTTCTTTAAAATGCTCAATAATTCACACTGGCCTTCTTGTAATATATAAATTTGTAAGCTTTTGCTGTTTATGTGGAATCTTTGATTTAGATTTGGAAGGGATCTCAGAGGGCATTTAGTCCAACCCCTTTATAATACAAGTAAAGAAACTTGACTAAGTCCCAGGGAAATTGAATAATTTTCCCAAAGATATACACATAGTAAGTGGTGCTAACAGAATTTGAACAGTGAACTATAAATAAATAAGGTTCTTGACTTTTGTGTGTCTTATGTACCCCTCTAATATCTACTTAGAAGAAGCATTATATGATACATTAGCAAGAATACTCACTAGATTTTGGAGTCAGATGATATTGGTTCAAATTCATTTAGTTCTGTGATTCTGCACAAATCATTTAATTTCTCTAGTTCTCAGTTGCTTCATGCAAAATGGAGAAATCAGATTACATGGCAGCTTAGGTCCCTTGCAGCTCTAAGTCTATGATCTACTAAATCAGATGGGATGAGGTCTGCATGGGTGGAGGGAGTTCCTATATTTCAGTTTGCATTCTGTCAGAATTATAGATCCTTTCTGTAATCTTTAGGTCAGACACTTTCATGTTACAAAAAGCTTAGGTACCTTTGGGAGAACTTTCTTCCTGCTCTTGTCAAACATGGCCTCATGTGGAAAGCCTATAGAAATCTCTACTGCATTCTCCTACTGATACTTAAAGGCCATTCATAAACACCTTTCACAGTTTTACAGAAGGAAAAAAACTTAAACAGAATCCTTTAAATGATTTTAAATAGCTTCCAGGAATAAGGAAAGCAAAAGGGGGAGGGGGGGGGAAGAAATCATTTACTTAGTGCCTACTATGTGGAAAACAGAGTGCTAGAGCCTGGGACTACTAAGACAAAAATGAAAATAGTCCTTGCCCTCAACAAACATATTCTATGGTGAAATTAAAGACAAAAGGGAAAACCCCAAGCAAATTCTTTGCATTCTGGGAACTGAGAGCTAACATCTGTCCTAAAACATAATTGCAGAAAAAGACCAACCTAGCTAAATACAAAATAGTTCCTAATGAGTAAATGGCCACTAAGGAGATGATGAACTCTGAACATGCAACCAAGGAAACAAAGGAAATTTTGAACCATCTTTCAGTCCTGAGCATCAGTCCTCTTCAGCTTCCATAATGAAAAGGTAGGGGAAGGGTCTCAGGATATAAGAGGCAGGTAGGTGCCTACAGTATGGTAGAGATCATTGTCAAGAAGACCTCAGTTCCAATTCAAGCTCAGCCACATACTAATTGTATGATTGTATGCCTGCCAGTCTCAACCAACCTTTGTATCAATTTCCTGAGCTTTAATATGGGGCCAATAATAGTACCTATTTTCTGAATTATTGTGAGGATCAAATTAAGAGAATATTTTAAAGTACTTCTCATTGTTCCTGACACATATCCAAACTGCAAAAATACTTGTCACCTCCTCCCTCTCTCTACTTTTCTCTCCTCTATCAGGAACGTCTTCTCAAGGTTTCTATCATTCAGCAACTAGTTCCCATTTCTTCATTTCTTCTACTTTTTGAAAAATGAAATTATCATTAAGGTAATTGAAGAATTTATTCCCTGTGCTCTTTTTGCAGCAAAAATGCCAGCAGAAAGCTAAAGTCATTCCCAAGCTCTATTAGTATAATGTCTCCTTTCTAGATTTATGATATATTTACTCAACTCTCCATATGGCTTTTTTTTTGGTCAGGTAGCCTATGACAATATCACTTCTATTTTTCCCTCCATTTATTCTCACTCAAATTCCATCCTGCTTTGATGCTTTGATTCTTGATTTCTTCATATATGAATATCTTCTTAATATACTGTGCTTTTTCACTATCTCATTTATGTACTTTATCTTTTTTGAGCTTTAGTTAATCTTATTTATTATCCATATTTTGTGCATTCTCTAAGAAACTGCTTCCTTTTTTGAGAGTCCAGCTCCATCCTTCTTCAAGGAAATTCTTATATTTACCTTATTATTCCAATGTTCAGTTCTCATTTCTTATCCCTTCATTTTCTGGTCTATGTGCTACTGTCCAATTTCCCAATATAAACTAGGCTTACCCTCTGCCTCTTCAAATTCTTTTCTTTTCTTTTCTTTTCTTTTTTTTTTTTTACCAACTGTAATGTATTTCTTCATTTCTTTCAAAGAACTCTTCATTTTTCCTGATAACTTTCAGAGAAGAGGATTCCTCTATTCCTTTGATGTTGGCCTCTAATAAAGAGACTAACCTGAAATTTATTCAGAAGGTCTTCAAAATGCTCCTTATCTTTCAGATTTGTTGAAAGTGAGAGCCTCTATTCTCTGTGGTGAACAAAGGCTAATTTTTATAGTGAACTCCTATGACATTCTGTCTTATGTACTACACCCTTGCACTGTGATGGAAGCCTAATAATAAGAGAACTGGACTCATGGAAACAAAGAAGTTCCATAAACATTTTTAGGAAAAAAATACATATTAATTTTTACTAACCTCCAAGTGAAAACTAGCATTTCCTTCAATTATGAATTTAAAACATTTTCTGGAAAAAAAGATATACAGAATTTACTAGACAGCCACAAGGGTCTATGCCACAAAAAATGGTAAAGAATTCTGTCTGAGATCTGTTCTAATTCCAAGATTCTATAATTTGTGGCATACAATCATATCCTTTCAAGGGGGAGGAAGAAGAGAGGCAAACCAAATGATACCAAAGTGATTTTAAACCAAAATCAAACTCATGGAAAAGTAAGTGGTCAAGCCCAATTTTTTAACATTTGTGTAAGAATATGGGAAGAGTTCCCTATTCCCATAAAGCTGTTACCCTCATCTCCTCAGCCTCCCTCCATCTACAATGGCTTCACTTCATTACCCTAATACTTATCCAATCTACAAATCCTCAATTCTAATAAGAATTATTGTTTCCTTAGTTCTACAAATTGATAGATATACTTCATATATCTTTATTTATTCTCTACATCAGGGCTTCTTAAACTTTTTCCGCTTGCAACCCAAGAAATTTTTACATTTAGGTATATAAAATATGTATACAAATAAAACATTTACTAATAATAAATCATAATTTCATGACTACCACATTCAGTTATGGGAGTCCATTTGGGGTCACAATCCACAAGTTAAAGAATCTGGGATCTAGATCACTACACCCAAAGATCATCAGTCTCAAATCAATCTAGATGTTGAAAGTTCTAATGAAATCTCCACATCACTATTCCAAAATTCAGTAGTCCTGGGACTCAGGGGTTAGTACAGGAAAAATTTAGTACAAGATATTGCGCGTACTCTTTAGTGAATAAATAACGTGATACAATTTGTTATTACTGAATATGTTGCTATATTCTTTGGCTCAACTCCATTGCCCAAGAGGCAAATATCAGCTTGACCGATAACAACCTCTTATTTCCAAAGCATATTGCCCTCCTTCACTTCTCATTGCATTTGCAAAAGTCAGCACTTAGTTTCTTCTTAGTTTTATCTGAAACCCAAACATTCATTCTCTTTTATTGGGAACCAGGCTTATTTGAATGTGACTATTGATTCAATCAAACTGGGTCAGATTCTGCCCTCTATTAGGTACGTAAAGAAAATGCCTCAGTGTCTAGATGTCTTGTCTGTTAAGAAAACAGACCTGACAGCTAAAGCTTTTTTGTAATTTCTATAGGTCCCTCAAGGGCTTTTTAGGTTCCTCTGGCCAGGGTTGGTGCATCTGTAATTGAGATGTTTTTTATACAGACTTTGCTAACTTTGCTAATCCCCCCTGCAAGAAAGATAACCTTGGGGCCTTCAAGTTGACACATGGTTTTCACAGATCTTTATAGTTTTACTTTAAAAATCCTGTTTGGAGATTAGAAAAGAAAGAGTGAATTTAGGTACCTTAAAATGGGAAAATAATTGTGAATGTAGGAGGGAAGCACTCATAATTCTACCAATAAGATCATCATTACACATAAGGAACATCACTGAATGAGATCTAAATGGAATTAGATTAAATCATTTAATCTCTCCTTTCTACTTTCTCTAAGGCTACACAATATTCCTCTTCTGCTAATTTATTGTGTAATGAACATGACCTTGATTTCTTGGAGTCTATGCCAGCAAAACTCTAGCTTTGGCAGATTCTAATGAGGTAGAAAAACCTCAAAGTAGGGGTATCTAATATTCAAGGACCAAAATAAGGCAGAGAGAGACTTATTACCAGCAGTTTGGCAAGTAGGTGATGATGATGATAAACAATGAAACAAAGCAAAATGCATCAAGACTCTTAAATCATGTTCATCCCTCATTTAGTGGCCACAGATGCTAAGAAATAGTGTTTAAACTGTCTCTAAATATATTTACCCCAGGGGCTAGCAAAGACAAGGAATTCACAGAAAGGAACAGATTGTTCATCCAGATTAAAACACATATTCAGTTGACGATAGTTTCCCAGTATGGTTCATGGTATGTTGCCATAAGCCCAAGGAAGAGTGCCAGTCCTTGGTGTCTTGCTATTTTGTATTTAAGAGACCAAGAAACTACATCAATGTCTTAGAACTATTTGGTCTAAGCTAATCAAATCTCAAGGGCAATTTTATTACCTTGTAAAAAACTAATCTAATTTGTATGGGGGGTGAGGGTGGGAGGAATTAGTAGTAGTAGTTATTATGGGGGGAATTATATTATTTTTAGTCCCTCCAATCACATATACTCAATGACAGAATTAGGATTCAAATATATCTCAATGGACTACAACATAGGGGCAGGGGGATCTGTTATTCATACTTTATTTATTATCTTATCTGCAAGATAAGAATTTCTAGAAATATAAGCAAAATCTTATATTTGGGCTAAAAAAAATCAATGTCACCAAAAAATCTTGGTTTTTTTATGCATCACATGCTCGATGTGAATCAATACTACAATATGGTAGCAAAAGTAGCTAAATGAAACAGTCTATTTTAAGAGAGGTACATAGAGAACAACAAAGGTGATAGTTTCATTGTCTGTTTTCAATGTGCCATATTTTAAGAAGGATGTTGATAAGTTAGAGGCCATAAAGATGCCAACCAGCATCCCAGAGGGCACTGAAACCATGTTATATGATGATCAGTTGAAGAAATTAGGAGTGTTTATCTTAGAAAAGAAAAATAAAACACAGCAGGAACATTACAGTTGTCTTTAAGGGAAATAAGACAAAATAAAAACAACACTCTGAATTTTTAGTAATAAGGGCTGAGTTCAAACTTGACTTTGGAATGTACTACCTGTATAAACTTTGGCAAAATATATCGTTGTCATCATTCTCATAGAAAAGGTTTTTCATTACATTTCATATACATGATCTCCTTTAAGTTTCCAATTTAACCCAACCAGTATCTAATAAATATCAACGACATATTCAATATTAGGAATAAAAACCAATCCTTACTCTCAAAGAGTTAACATTCAATAGATTTTACCTCCCAGAAAATTTAAATAGAAGACTGAGTAGTAAGTAACAACCAAGGGAAGGATTTCCTGTAGGTGGAAGCACAAGAAGGAAGCTTGGGAATTAAAAAGGCAGAGGTGAAAGGGGAGTAATTTCAGATCTGGGGGAAACCTATGCAAAACCAAGAAAGTAGGTGATGGAATGACAAATTCCGGGAAAACCAAACAGGCAATGAATGAATGTTGGAGTGAGGTTTTAAATATCAAGGAGAGGAGTTTTTATTTTATCCTAGATTCAAAAGTGGTTACTCAGTGTTCTTAAGGGGGGGAGTGACAAAGTCAGACTTGTCCTTGAGGAAGATTATCTTGGTAGCTGTATGAAAGAGGTAGACCAGATGGAATGCATTGGCAAATGAGTCTAGGCTCAACTTCATCATACACATGGACATGAGACATGTTAAAATAAAAGCAGTGAGTTCAGATAACGTTGTTTTGGAATTAAGTTGTGAAAAGAAGAAATATGAAATGAAATTTTGAGGGGGTAGATAGTAAAATCAAATGAAGGTTATTATTTTAAGACAGTGGAGACATAAGCATGTTTGTTGACAGCAGGGAAGAAAGAGATAGATAAAGAGAGACTGAAGTTTGGAGAGGAGGATAATTACAGAAACAAGATCTTAGAGAAGTAGGAGAGAAAAGTATTAAGCATTCAAGCAGGGGTCTTAGCAAAAGGAATAAAGCAAAGAAGTAAGAAGGAGGAATGATTTTGAGGGCTCTGAAGAGGAAGTTCATTAGATTATTTGCTCTGATAAAGTAGAAATTGAGATTCTATCCTGAAAAAGAGGAGGAGAAGAGATGTTGTAGGAGTCTTGAAGAGAAGACTTGGAACAGACACTGTGGAGAATGAGATTTGAGATCAAGTTTGGGAAGAATTAAAGATTTACAATGCAGCAGGGAGACTCATTTGAGATTTTAAAAAACCATAAATTTATAGTTGACCTTGTCAGCATAATTGTACGATTTCTTCTAGAACCGTTCTTGATCACGAGTCCTAGTGAGGAAAGCTGATGATAATTCAAAGTTGATATTTGACAAGGTATGATTTGTGGTAAAATAAGAGATTCAAGAGTAGAAACAGTGTGAAGCCAAACTGGTTAACTATAAAGTTGAAATTGTGAAGGGAAGAATGTGATGCCAGAGCAAAGATGATGGATTGGCAGAAAGTGACCTCATCATTTCCCTTCTCAAAAACACTGAGTGGCTCCCTATTGTCTCTATAACAAAATAAAAGCAAAAAAGATTTAGAAGTAGTGATCAAAGAGAGAAATGGAAAGATTGGAAATTATGTCCAGAAAAGCATGTGATAGTTTTGGATCATCAAAGAAGTACAATTGTGGATAAAGAAAGTATCAATATTACTTTTCTGTATGGCTGAGCCAGAATAAAGAAACAGGTCATAGGAATTATGGAAGATGACAGGACACCCATGTGTTTGAGGGAGACAGCAAAACATAGATTGAGAGAGTTTATATGATATAATGCAAATTTCTTTGAAATTGATATAAAGCTGATATAAAAACAGCTTTTGTCATCATCATCATCCTTGTTGAAGTTCCCAAGTGTGTGGTTAGGAAGTTGGATGGGTGGAGAAGATGATGAGCCAGATACTGAACTCCTTGAGAAAGGAGGAAAAATGAACAGAGGGTTAGTAGGTTGTTATATAGGATCTACATAGAATGCTAGAGACAGATAGATGGCCTTGATAGCAAGAGAGATTGCTGTGTGATAGCAACAGAGTCTGCAAGTGGCATTGGAGACACCTATTTAACTTTCTTCTCCATTGTGTCAATGAGCATGAGAGAAAAATCACAACTTACTGGAAAGGGTACCCCAGGATATAGTATCTTCTAGGTAGAGGAAGGGGGATACAGGTTTCTTTCAGTTTGGAGAGATGAAAAGAAGATGAGAAGTGGACTAAGATAAAGGAAAGTTTGTTGACTTGAAACTAAGAGTTTCTTTACTCTGGTATTTAAAACCTTGGACATTTTGACATCAGAATATATTGTCAGGCTTTTTACACTCTTCTCTGTCTTTTTTTTGTTGTTTGTTTCCATGGATCCACATGTGGCCCCTAGACCTAAAATGAACTCCTTCTATATTTCTTGCATCATTGAATTATTTACCTTCCTTTAAATGCTGAGCAATTAAAATAACAATACGTTTGGGTTAAAGCAGAAAAAAGGGTATCTGACACCTATTAATCATAATCACTTCATTTGACTTGGCTATGCTCAAGAGTACTCATCTCTAAAAGAGGGGACTCTGAGATTCCTTCCAGCTCAAAATAAGGGAATTTATGATCATCCCCAAAATTAAAGTGTCCTTTGAATAATCTCTTTTCATTCAGCTTTTATCTGTAATTCACCTAAAGGTTTTTCCGTAGGTATCATCTTCAGTTTGTTAGTTTTCAAATGACAAATTTAGATAGTTTTTAAAAGATTTCTGTCAACATATGAATATACATACGTGCCATTCTCTAATATTGCACTCAACAGCTCAATTTTTATTCTCCTCTTGGGGTTAAGACAAACACCTGAGCAAGGGGATGAATTTACATAAACTGGTGTCTTGAAAATAGCTCAGCTGGTTGTAATTGGTCTTTTTTTTTCACTTAGTCCAAGAACAAAATATGGTTTTCTTCAAGGATCATCATTACAGGAATCCTTTCTCAGATGATAGGAAAAAGCAAGAGAGTTTAGCTTCTGAATAAGACAAATCTATTAACTAGGTAATATCTTTGAAGACATAATTTTCTTTTACAATGTCTATAGCAGGTTCCATAGAAGGCCTAGATTTAGTCATATTTCAAGTTTTGAGTTCTCCAACTGATTCCCAGACACCATCAAACATGAATATAGGATAAACAACAGGCTAGCCCTCTTTTTGTTGTTCAATCATGTCCAATTTTTGTGACCACTTTTGGGATTTTCTTTTCGGAAGTGGTTCCTTGTTCATTTCTCCAGTTCATTTTATAGATGAAAAAAACTAAGGTAAAAAGGATTAAGTGACTTGTCCAGGGTCACACAGCTAGGAAGTGTTTGAGACCAGATTTGAACTCAGGGAGATAAATCTTCCTGATTTGAGCCCTGTTACTTTATTCATTGTGCCACCACCTGCTCCTAGTCCTCCTTTATCAGGATGTTCACCAAAATCCCAGGTTCTGTTTATAGAAGTCTCTTTGACTTTTTAACTACCTTTTTTGTTTTAATATTTTAACTACTTTTAGCATTTTAGCTACTTTACTAATCACTCTATCTTTCTCATCTTTATCAAATCCTTCAGGACTGATTCTGGGAAAAACTGTTAATATACATTTATCTTTGGTCTTCCTAATTTTTCTTTTCAGCATCCTTTTTCCCTCTTTCTCACTTTCTTCCACTGTCCATAGCCCTCCTGTTTCCCTCTGAGTGTGCATTAAAATACCTCAATGGAGTCTACTTTCCCTACATTAGATTGTAAGCTCTTTGAAAGCAGGGGTTGTTTTTCATCATCAATATTATCATTATCATTATTATTATTATTTGTATCCCCAGCACTTAGCATAATACTTGGCACATGATAAGTAGGTACTTAATAAATATTTATTGAAATAGCTTGGATTTTTTCCCCATCTTCCCTTTTCTGAGCAAAATTTACTTCTCTAAGTCTTGTTCCTTGTTCTTAAAATCATAGGACTACATAGAGTTAAAGTTGGAATGGATCTTAGAAATCATTGAGTTCAAATTTCTCATTTTCCGGAGAAAGAAACTGAGACCAAAGAAATTAAAGTCATTTGCCTAGGGTCACAGAGTTAGTAAATATATATGGCAGAAATTAAACCTCAGTATTCTTAATTCCAATCCCAGAACTCTGTCTAATATGCTGCAATGCTTCTTATGATCTAGGGTGATCGCTCTTATGTATAATAACATATTTGCATTTTAATAGGATATTTGTGGAAACCAATTCATTGATCCAAAGGTACCAAGCAATCTTAAGTAGCATGCATGGCCCGGTAGTCAGCTGAACGATGATGCTCTAATATGTTTTATTACCTGATCATTTTACCCACCTTATATTTTGACAGAAGAATAAAATAAACACATGTGATTCTCTCCTCCATGATCAAACATATTAAGGAACATAATTAGTAATGTTCTGGTAGATGTTTAATAATTGACTTTTCAAAAACATACAACATATTTTTAAGTTTATTCTGCATTATTAATTTTCTCTATGACTTTTAAAAATTTATACAATCAAAACAAAACAAAAATAAATCAAGCTCCATTTTGTAGTATTTGCCAATTTCCAAGATGTTAGTGATCATGCTAAGAATTTAACCACTATTTCTCATAAACTAGTTTGAGCTGGTACCAGCACATTCCTGGCCATAATGATCTGCTAGTACAGTTCAAGGTGAATCTCTCTCTTTATCTCAGGCAGGGGTAGGGTTTATATGCATATTCGAGCCCTCCCAAGCTATGATCAACATATGTGAAGCTAAGACCAACAATTTTAACAAGGAAGAGAGCAAATAGCTTTGATTTTAGATTGGCAATGCAATGTGATCTGGTTGCCACTCTTGCTGATTTAATCCTTTTGGACGTCAGACCCTACCTTGTCGTCTCAACCCACAGGACCTGCCAAGGTCAGTGTCACAGGCAGCTCCTTATTGTCTTAACTAATCTCCCTAGGTTTGATCTTGAATCTGTCAATGCCTATGGAGACTTGCTAGGTCATTCTTCCTCACCTGAACCACCCATCTTAATCCCTTTCTATCCAAATCCCATGTAGTTCATAGTCTAATTCAGCCAATGTGAAGGTTCTAGGAGAAAATCTTCTAAAGATAGTTTTACTGTGATATGATTCCCATTCTGAAAAATCATCATACTGTGCAAAATCACAGAATAAAAGCCACAGGACTTATGGAGAAAAGGATTAGGGGCAGCACATCCAGCAATAGATATTTCTTTTATTTTTGCAGCATTGTCTCTGATGGTATGGATCCCTTTATGCCTTTTGTTTGACAGAGCACATTTTCCTATTTCTGTCAAAATACTTTGTTGCTCCAAGCTTCTCTTCAATATTTAAAGATTTCCTTTTTAATGTACTTCTTAGTATTTTTGAACCAGAAAATTTTTTGTTTTGAATGTCAAATGATTATACACACACACCATATACATATATATATATATATATATACACATATATATATATATATGTATATGGTGTGTGTGTGTGTGTATGTATATATGTATGTATGTATGTATGTATGTATAATACAAAAGAATAGCAAAAGAGACCTCATCAGATAACACACATAATAAATTGAGGTAGTGGGTAGATGTTGGAAGTACGTTCACATGGGTATTTTGTGTATTCCTATGCATTTTAATTCATCTAGGTGCAGTTTTCTATGTTCACTTAGTGTTTCTTGTGGACAAAATTATATATAAGCAAACATGCAACTGATGTTATGGAACAGATTGTTCCCTAATACACCAATTGTGTTGGAATAATTTTTTTTTCAAAATAAGCATTGTAGAACTGCCTATTCACCTAAAGCACAGTAGCTAGCTTTTTTGAGTGCTAACTACCTCATTTCTAAAATGGGCAATAGAAATAACTTCTATTCATGAGAGGAGAAGACTAGACAAGGTCAGCTTCTGATGCTATAACTGGTTCTAAGATCTATAATTCTAGACCATTGTAGACCATTTTCTATTAGTCATCAAAAATATTGGTGATATAGTAGACTGACAATTTTCTATACCTTGCTGAAATGAAATAAGAAGTTAAAGCAGAAACTTCCATAATTTTCTATGGCAATATTTATTCTGGCAAAGATCCAGTTAGTATCTCAGAATCTCAGTGGATATTTGGTTGGCATTCAGGGCATCAGATTCATTATGCATCTCTATTCTGAAAGTAGAATTTGAATCAGCTATCGAAAGACGTAGTGTGTGTATTGGTCTTGCTTAAGTTATTAAACACTTAGAAAAATCTTCATATTTTGATTCACTTGGGTGTTTAGAGTTTTAAGGTTTTTCATAATGGCTTTCTACCTGTGAGTATTGTGCTTATCTTGGGCTTTGTGAGTTATGAATGCTGATACTGAATGCATAATGGGAACCATCCAAATGAATAATGGGACAAAGGTCTTAGAATACAATTAACCTGCTTGGAAAGAAGAAAGAGAACAACCAAGAAGAATATAAAACAGCCTTGGCCATTTAAGAGAGGTCTTAAAAAGTTTAGACGAAGATTTTAAATATCATTTTTAATCATGAATTTGACAATATGAATTAAATATTATTCAGTTTTACTAGTTCATGTTTCGATTATATATTATGAAAAGCTCATGTCCTTTTGAACTATTCTATTACCTCTGTCTCCACTCACATTCCATATGCAATAAACCACTTCTACTCTTAACCATGTATTTAAACACATAGATACAAAGGACTCTTGTGGGGGAAAAATCATATTAAAATGTGATGGCCAACCTGCAAAATTATTGGAATGAAAATTATAGGTTTCCATTTCTTTGGTAATAAAATCAATTTTCTTAGATTACCCATTTGTTCCTTAGCAGATATTACTAGTAATAAAAGATTGTCAGTCCCCAGAAATATAAAATTATAATTCTCTTCTAACAAGTAGACTCAGCCATACTTTCTTTAGAACATCTGACAGTCCTGACTGCATTGAGAATCACTGAAGTAATAATTAGTTATAAAACAATGAAGAAGCTGGTAGGTTAAGTAAATGTCTGACTTAACCTTTAAGAGGGAATTTATCAGAATAAAATAGACTATTACAATTCTTTCTACCAATTTTATTACTATGACATGCTAACTCAATTCAGTTTAAAATTCATAAGGGGGTAGAATTAACCCAGACACTTAACTCTGGGAACTTAAAGAGAAAGCTGTCATAGTATTTTTCATTTGTTTATCTCCATCTAAGACGAACAGTATTATTTTACTTGAATATTCCTGTATCTCAGTGACAAAATAGCAGCATATTGATGACTGTATTTTTGAATTTTCTTCTTTGTATTACAACTAAATAAAGATTAGATCAAGAGATGACTTTAAGTTGCAATAAGATTTTGGGGACATCTAATATAGAAAGAGTAAGAAAAAGATATTACAGTCAGAATTGAGAGAATAGAAATGATTTTAGACATAATCTAGAGTTAGAAGATATTCATGTTAATGAGTTTCAATTCCTCCCTACCTACTGCCTCTTTCCCTACTATTTACAAACATTTCCATGACTCCCTCATTCTCAAAAATCCTTCATTTGACTTTTCTATCACTGTGAACCATTATCTTATATCCCTCCTGCCCTTCATGACTAAACTCTTTGAAAAAGCCATCTGTAACTCAGTATTTGGCAAAAACTTCTGGAAAAACTGGAAACTAGTGTGGCAGAAACTAGGAATACATTAACATCTCACACCCCATTCCAGGATAATTTCAAAATGGATTCATGATTTAGACATGCCATAAGTCATTTGGTGATACCATAAGCAAATTAAGAGAGCAAGGAATAGTTTGCCTGTCATATCATTAGAGAAGGGAGAAATTTATGAACAAACAGGAAATAGAGAATATTGTAAAATGCAAAATGGATAATTTTTATTACATTAAATTAAAATGATTTTGCACAAATAAACAATGCAACCAAGATTAGAAGGAAAGCAGAAAGATAGGAAACAATTTGTACAGCCAGTGTTTCTAATGAAGGCCTCATTTCTAAAATATATAGAGAACTGAGTCAGATTGCTAAGAATACAAGTCATTCCCAAATTCATAAATTATCAAAGGATATGAACAGGCAGTTTTCAGATGAAGAAATTAAAACTATCGATAGCCATATAAAAATGTTCTAAGTGACTATTGATTAGAGAAGTACAAATTAAAACACTTCTGAGGTGCTACTTCAGAACTATCAAATTGACTAAAATGACAGAAAAAGAAAATGATAAATGTTAAAGGGGATTTGAAAAACTGGGACACATATTCACTATTGGTGGAGTTGTGAACTAATCCAATAATTCTGCAGAGCAATTTGAAACTATGCCCAAAAAATTGTAAAATTATGCATACCTTTTCCAGCAAAATTATTGCTCGGTCTATAACCTAAAGAGATCACAAAAAAGTGAAAAGGACCTATATGTACAAAAATATTTACAGCAGCTTTTTTTTTTTTGTGGTGGCAAAGAATTAAAAATCAAGAGGATGCCCATCAACTGGGGAATGGCTGAATAAGTTGTGCTATATTCTTTAAGAAATAATGAGGGGCAGCTAGATGGTGCCATGAATAGAGCACCAGCCCTGGAATTAAGAAGACCTGAGTTCAAATTTGACCACATACATTTAAAATTTACTAGCTTTTACTAGGCAAGTCATTTAATCCCAATTACCTAGACATAAAAAACCTCAAATAAATAAAACCTATTAAATTTAAAGAAAAGAAAACCAGGAAAGATTTACATGAACTGATGCTGAGTGAAGTGAGTAGAACCAGGAGAACATTGTACACGACAACAAGATTAAGTGATGATCAACTATGATAGATTTGGATCTTCTCAGAAATATAAGGGTCCAAAAGACTTTTGATGAGAAATGACATCCACAGCCAGAAAAGAAAAAAAAAAAAAAAAAAAAAACTATGGGGACTGAATGCAGATTAAAGAATACTGTTTTCATTTTTTTTAATTTGTTTTTTTCTTTCTTGTAATTTTTCCTTTTTTCTGATTCTTCTTTCATAATATGACTAATATGGAAAGAAGTTGAGCATGATTATACATATTATAACCTATATCCATGTGTCAGATTCTTGGGGAAAGGAGTGGGATGGAAGGAAGGGAGAAAAATTTGAAACTCAAAATCTTACAAAGATGAATGGTCTATGCTATCTTTTCATGTAATTGGAAAAAAAAATTTTTTTTAATCCATCTATAATATGTGCATCCACTTTCCTTTCACTATCTTCTTACAATCAAGTTCTTACTAAAAATGCTCTCTGCAAAATTATTAATAATCTTTGTTGCCTAATCCAATGTCCTTTTCTCAATCTCATTCTTCTTGACATCTTGGAAGCCTTTGTCACTTTCAATCATCTCTATCCTGAAATACTCTTCTCTCTCTGTTTTGAGCTAGCACTCTCTCTTGGATCCACTCCTACCTATCTTATCACTTCTCAGTCACATTTCCTGGATTCTCATTCAGATTACATCTTCTAATTATAAGTATACTTGAGGCTTTTATCCTGAACCTCCCTTTCTTCTCCTTCTACACTACCATCTTAAAATCAACATATCCAAAAATGAACTCATTGTCTTTCCCCCTAAGTCCTCCCCACTTTCTACCTTTCTTATTATTAGGCAGTGGTAACAAACAATAAAAACAGATCCCTGTGGACTGCATAATGATTTAGAGAACTACAAAATAACATTATTTTTTAAAAATATTTTTCAATTATATTTTAATCTGGTTCATGCTACACCACAAAATTTTGCAAGCCATAGACACCTCTGAGGAGGAAACACCATCTTTTCAGTCCCTCAGGCTCACAATCTAGAAATCATCCTCAGTTCCGTACAATCTCTCAAACTCTACATCCAATCTGTTGTAAGGTCCATTTATTTCACCTTTGCTATATCTGTCAGATAAATGCCCGTTCTCTCCTCTATTACTGCCATATCCTAATGCACGTGTCATTTTTGCCTTTCTTGTCCTCAGTTTCTTTACCTGTAAAATAGAAAGGGTTCCTTCCAGATCTAAATATAAATATAAATTCATGAAATTTCTTCTTGAGGGAAGAATAATTCCTCTATTTCTTGCATAGTGGTAGTTGCAAAGGAATTCAGAGTTGTGAGGAGAAAGGAGAGGAGAATCCTTTACTTTCCTCTGCATCCAAGAAACATCCAAGAAAACAAGTAGGTATAGGAATTATAGTTTGAACTATAGCTAAAGCTCAAAATACAAAAATCTCAAGTTTCTCTTACTTGGTAAGGTTCCATAACAGCAATCTATTAATGAAATAACATGAATTAACATTTTCTCTCTAACGGTCCTCATTTGGGCTCCAGATGGTATAACAATATTAGTCTTTTAAGTCTAATGACCTGAATTTATCTCCCCACTCAGGTCCAAAGTGAAAATTAGTTTCACATTATCATGCTGGACCCCCTTTGTATGTACATCAAAATGAAAATTCATGTTGACTCACATAGTAGTTTCTGTTTTGAGAGTCCCAGTAGCAAAAATTGAGCCTGAAAGATGCTGTCGGAACACAGATGCTCAGGAAAGCTGCCAAGGGAAATTTACAACATGCTTGTAGTCCCAAGACTAACTCAGGCTAGAACTGTACTAGCTTAACCATGAGTTCAGTCTGTTTTTTTGTTTTTGTTTTTTGTTTTTTGTTTTTTAAGGAGGCAAAACCAGTATTTTAATCTTTAAGAGAGAAACATGGTACATCTTCTAATGATATACTAATTCTTTCCTGGATTTGCTTCCTCCTTGATAAAACATGAGCTAACCTACAGAAAAGAGAGGAAAGATAAAATATACCTCCAATTTTAAACTTTGAAATTTCCCTTTTATGATCACTTTCAAGTTATCCATTCTCTCTCATTCCTTTCAGCCACTAATCCAGCTTCTTCCACTCTTTCTATGGCCCTGTCCTAATCTTTCAGTCTGGCTTTGTTTGTCTATTTAGCAAGTCAGAACTTTCAAGTAAGCCATTTTGATAATACTCTAGAATCCCTCTTTCTTCCTCTCATCATTCTTTCTGTCATACTTACCTTGCCAGCTCTCAGCCCTTGAGCACTCCCACCAGTTGTTTTTTCTATTCCCATTTCCAGACTACTGAAAAATTTTAGACACTCATGTGGCAATGCTGATAAAGTCTGCTAAAGTCTTCTCATATTGGGCTTTCATGGAAGCTCGAAAATCCTTTTATTCATCTTTCCTGGAATATGTAATCTTAAAATTACCTTAAAATTTAAAATCTATAATCCTGAGAACTTTTAAACTTTTTCTCTACTCATCACAATTTCTATGCATCTTCATCTATTTATTCTTCCTTCCTAACTCAGAAGAAAAAATATTGTGCTCCCTTTGACTTCTGTCTCTTCCCTTTTCTCAGGGTTCTGAAACTACTGAAAGAAACATGACTGAAAGAACCAAGAAGGAATCAGAAGATTCTGCCAAGGACAAATATATAACTTATAGCCTATACCAATCTGTAGAACCCCTTAAGTTTTAGTTTCCTGTTTGCTTGCAGTGATTCAGTTTACTTATTGTCTACTATCTGGGAGAATTTGTTGTATAACCATTGTTTGGTGGGAAGGAACTGAATTTGGAAGCTGAAGTCAAGGGCTACCTTTCTCCAATGGCCCATTCTTTCCCATGACCAGGTACACAGCATATTATCAAGCTCAGCATTTACTAATCCAATAAAGAATCATATTTCCATATTCAACAGCGTGCAAAATGTCCCAGGGTTGGCTGGAGGCCTGTTTCCATAGGGAATATACCAGTCCAAAAGCGTGAATTATATTTATTATCCTCTAATATACTGTCTATTAGTAGAGTAGAAGACAGACCAATGTACACTCACAATTCAAATGCTCTGCTTCTTTGGTTTTAGCAGACTCCCACTGCGTCTTTCTGTACTATAATATACCAATTACTTTCTAACTTTAATATCTTTATGTCCATTTACTCATTCCTTTCTTTATCAATACATATCTCCCCTAAATTCAATAAAATTTTTTCCCTACATTTTTTATATATTAGAGTATATATCTTGTCACATTCATTTTACCACTACATTTTTCTTGAATAGTACATAGTTACATCTTCTGCTTTTTTATGATCCATCTTATTTTGCTGAAACTTCTTTTAAGGATTATCAATGATTTTTAGTTGTACAATCCAGTGGCTTTTCCAGTCTCTGTTGTACTTGGTTTCTCTACAATATTTGTTGACTTCCTCTCTCCTTTCTGAGACTTTTTTCTCTCCTGGTTTCCCTAACACTATAGAATCCTCTTACTTCTCTGACTACCTTGATATCTGTTTCCTTTACTAGTCCCAAAATATGTGTTCTCCAAGGATCTGTGCCTGACCATTTTATTTTTCATATTTTCAGATCTCTTTTTTAGGAAATCACAGATTTGGATGGTAATCTAGTTCAACCTTGATCTGAAGAATTAAATAAACATCAACAGATCACAGTTTAACCATTACATGGTACACTTAGTTATTAATCTGCTCCTAATAAAAAGGAAGAGTCATTATCTGGGAATCCAAAATTCACCCTAGTCATTAGGACATTTCACACTAAAGGGTATATAAATTCTGAGAAAGACAAGCACTTTCTCTCTAGTACTTCGCTGCCTGGAAAAGAAATACTCTTAAAGAATACCTAACCTCCTCTTTATGAATTGTCATGCCAATTTTTATTCTAGAAGATATAGTTAACATAGATTTACATGATTACAATCATCTCTTGAACCCCATTCTAGCAGAAAAACCTGCTTTTTCTCAAACAATACATTCCATGGAAATCTAGCTCTAATGCTTTGAAATAATGGAGTCGGTTTTCCACAGGATAACACAGAGTATACTTCACTATGTATAATTTTGTGGTTCAGTTGGTCAGTCAAGGCCAATACTTTATGACCTTATGAACCATAGTATGGTTCCTCTGCTATTATCCTTCACTATCTCTTGAAGTATATCCAAGCTCATGTTTGTTGCTTCCCTGACACTATCTAGCCATCTCCCTTTTTCTGCCATCCCCATATCCTTTTGCCTATCTTTTCCACCATCAAGATTTTTTTCCAATAAGTCCTGTCCTCTCATAATGTGGCTAAAGCATTTAAATTTCAGCTTTAGTATTTGACCTTCTAATAAATAATCTGAATTAATTTCATTAAGTATTGATGGATGTGATAACCTTGCCGTTCAAGGAGCTCTCAAAAGTCTAGCACCACAATTAGAAAATATTAATTCTGGGATACTCAGCTTTGGGGTACACAGAATTACATTAGTACTTGAAAAAGCATGGCTTTGATTATGTGGACCTTTGCTTTCAAGGTAATTTTCTGCTTTTTAGTATGCTGTCCAGACCTGTCATAGCTTTCCTTCCAGAAAACAAGTTTTTTTGTTGTTTTGTTTTGTTTTGTTTCAAGGCTGCAGTCACTGTCTACGATGATCTTTGGGCCCAAGAATATAAAATTTGACATGGCTTCAATATCTTCTCCCTTTATGTGCCAGGAAGTAAGGGGAACAGTTGTCATGATGATAGTGGAGTGTTTTTTATTTATGTTAGGCTTTAAATCAGCTTTTACATTCATCTCTTTCATTTTCATCAAGATGTTGCTTAATTGTTCTTCATTTTTCTGCCATCAGAGTGATATCATCTGTATATCTGAAATTATTGATGATTTCCCAGAAATCTTAATTCCAGTTTTTGAGTCATTCAGCCTGGCATTTCACATGATTTACTCAGAATGAAAGTTAAAATAAATAAGATGACAATACATAGCTTTCATATTGGACAAGGAGTTTGACAAGGCTATCACCTATTGCAGGTATGGTTCTCTCTGTTGTTTCTTGAACCACATACAAGTTCTTTAGGAGGCAAGTAATATGATCTGATACTGCCTTCTCTTTGAGACTTTTTATATTTTGTTGTAATCCACACAGTTAAAGGTATAATCAATGAAACAGAAGTAATTATGTTTTCTGGAATTCCCTTGCTTTTTCCATAATCCAGTGTATTCTGGCAATGGTCTCTAGTTAATCTATTTGAAAACTAGCCTACTCTTCTGATAATTCTCACGTTACATACAGCTAAAACCTCATTTGCAGAATCTTAAGCAGAACCTTACTGACATGTGAAATGAGTATGAATGAATATTCTTTGGCACTGCCCTTCTTTATGATTGGGACATAACTGATTGTTTCCAAACTATTGTCTGTTACCAATTTTTTTCAAATTTTCTCAGTATATTGATTGCAGTACTTTAACATCATCACCTCTTAGGATTTTAAACTAGCTCAGCTAGAATTCCATCACTTCCACTAGTCCTCTCCAGGATGTCTTGCTCTAAATCAGTAAATACAATATCAAAGTTATTGGTGAAGTTAAGAATTTTCTTGTATAATTCTTCTGTATACTCTTGTCATCCTTTTTAATCTCTTCTCCTTCTATTTAGATCCTGTTATTTTTGTCTTTTATGATGTCCATTTTTATTTTTTTTATTTTTAATGAACATTGCTTTATGAATCAGGTTGGGAGAGAAAAATCAGAGCAAAAGGAAAAAAACTAGGGGAGAGAAAAAAAAAAGAGTGAACATAGCATGCATTTATTTCCATTCAATCTTCATAGTTTTTTTTTTCTGAATGCAGATGGAATTTTCTGTCCAAAGTCTATTAGCATTGTTTTGGATCACTAAACCATTGAGAAGAACCAAGTCTTTCATAGTTGATCATCATACGTTCTTGCTGCTATTGTGTACAATAGTTCTACTTGTTTCACTCAGCATCAATTCATGTAAATCTTTCCAGGCTTTCTAAAATCATCTTGTTCATCATTTCTTAAAGAGCAATAACATTCCATTATCTTCATATACCACAACTTGTTCAGCCATTCTCCAATTGATGGGCATCTATTTATTTTCCAATTTTTGCTACCACATAAAGAACTGAGACAAACATTTTTGCACAGGTGAGTCTTTCCCCTCCTTTATGATTTCCTTGGGATATAGACCCAGTAATGGATATTACTAATAAGTCAAAGGATATGTACAATTTTATAGTCCTTTGGGCATAGTTTCAGATTAGTCTCCAGAATGGTTGGATCATTTCACACCACCACCAACAATGTATTACTGTCCCAGTTTTCCCAGATCCCCTTCAGCATTTATCATCTTTTCTTGTCATCTTAGCCAATCTGAGAGGTATGAATTGGTACCCAGAGTTGTTGTAATTTGCATTTCTCTAATCAATAATGATGTAGAGCATTTTTCATATGAATATAGATGATTTAAATTTTATAATTTGAAAATTGTTCACATTCTTTTATGATTTATCAATTGGGAATGACTTATATTCTTATAAATTTTATGTAATTTTTTATATATTTTAGAAATGAGACCTTTATTAGAAACATTGTCAGTAAAGATGTAAAGAAGTACAAACCAGCTTTGTACTTTCCTTTTAATTTTGTTTCTGTTGGTTCTGTTTGTGCAAAATCTTTTTAATTTAATGTAATCAAAGTTGTTCATTTTGCCTTTCATAATATTATCTACTGTTTCTTTGGTCATAAATTCCTCTCTTCCCCAAAGATCTGATAGGTAAATTATCCTTTGCTCTCCTAATTTGTTTACAGTATCATCCTTTACATCCAAATCATATACCTATTTTAACATTACTTTGGTATGGGGTGTGAGATGTAGGTCTATACTGAGTTTCTAATACATTATTTTCCAGTTTTCCCAGCAATTTTTGTCAAATAATGAGTTCTTATTTTAGAAGCTGGAGTTTGGGGTGTGTCAAATATTAGTTTACTATGAGCTTTGATTATTGTGTTGTGGGTATCTAATATATTCCACTGATCCACCACTGTTTTTCTTAGCCACACCAAATGATTTTGATGACTGCTGCTTTATAATATAGTTTTAGATTTGGTATTGCTATTATGTCCATTTTTATATGGAATGTTTCCTTGATAGCTCTAGTTTTCTTGAAGATATCTCTTGTTTTCATTTCTCTACATAACTCATTTAAGAAACCCATCTCATCTTTTTTTATTTTTCTCTGGAATTCTTCATTGTTGGGTATATTTTTCCCTTTCACTTTCCTTAGATATTTGTAAAGTCTCATCAGATAGCATTTTGTTTTTTTGCTCTTCTTTTTCTTTAGGATGTTTTTTGTTATTGTTTCCAGTAGAATATTACAAACTTCTGTCCACAGGTCCTCAGGCATTCTATTTACCAGACTGAATTCCTTAAATTTCATTATAACTCTTACTTCATATGCATAAGGGATGTTATTTAGGTAATACTGATGGTGTCTGATAGTTTTCCCTACTTTCTTCAATTTAAATCTGAATTTTGCAACAAGAAACTCATGATCTGAGCCAAAATCAGTTCTACATCTTATTTTAATATACTTATAGATTCTCTCCACTTTTTACTACAAAGTATACAATCTATCTGATTTCTGTATTGACAATCTGTGGTGTTCATGTATAGAGTCATCTTTTGTGTTATTGAAAAAGAATGTTTGCTATGATTAGTGAGTTATCTGAGCAAAACTCCATTAGATTCTGCCTGCTTTATTTTATACTCCAAGGAAAAACTGCCTGTTATTCCAATTATCTTTTGATTTTCTACTTTAGCATTTAAATCTTCTATGATAAATGTTACATCTTTTTGTATTATTTCTAGAAGTGTAGGTATTCGTGGAACTGGTTCACTTTGGCCTCTTTGGTATCTATAGTTGTAGCATAGACTCATATCAATCAAGTTTGATTTGGATTCAAACAGATATCATTCTGTCATTTTTGAGCTTATAAAGTGTTGCTTTTTTCACCCTTTAATTGACTATGAGAGTTATTCCATTTCTTCTAAAAGATTCTTGCCCACAGTAGGATATGGTGTGATATGATCCCCTGAATTAGATTCACCACTTCCTTAATTGGGTCAAAGAACAAATCATAAAAACAATCAATAATTTCAATAAAGAAAATGACAACAATGAGATAACATGCCAAAATTTATGGGATGTAGCTGAAGGAATACTTAGAAAAGAATTTATATTTCTAAGTTCATTACATATTATAATTTATAATTCTAATTGCTAAATCAAATAAAGAAAGATCAATGAATTGGGCACACAAATGAAAAGACTGGAAAAAGTACAAGCTAAAAATTCCTAACTGAACACAATATTGGAAATCCTAAAAAAATTAAAGAAGAAATTAATAAAATAGAAAGAAAATTATCACACTAATAAACAAAACCAGAAAATGGTTTTATTTAAAAAATAAAATAGATAAACCATTGGTTAATTTGATTTTAAAAAAGAAAGAATAAAACCAAATTGACAAGATCAAAAATAAAAAGGGTAAATTCATCACCAGTGAAGAAAAAATTAAAACAATTATCAGGAGCAATTTTACCCAATTCTATACTAATAAATTTTATAATCTAAATGAAAGCGATTATTATCTACAAAAATATAAATTGCCCAGATTAACAAAATAAGAAATAATATACTTAAATAACTCAATCTTAGAAAAAGGCATTGAACAAGTCATCTATAAACTTTCTAAGACAGAACTCTGGGACTGGAAGAATTCACACAGGAATTCTATTGAACACTTCAAGAGCAATTAATCCCAATACTATATAAAATATTTGGAAATGTGGGTGGAGGAGTATGACCACTTACTTTTATGACACAAATATGGTGCTGATACCTAAAGTAGGAAGATCCAAAAACAGAAAAAGACAATTATAGACCTATTCCATAATGAATATTATTGCAAAAAAAAATAAAATATTAGCAAAGAGATTACAGCAATATACCAAAAGGATCATACACTATGACCTGGTGCAATTTATGCCAAGAATATAGAGGTGGTTCAATATTGGGAAAACTATTAGCATAATTAACCATATCAATAACAAAAGCAACATATGTCATATGATTATCTTAAATGCAGAAAGAGTCTTTGACAAAATATAGCACCCATTCCTATTAAATAAACTAGAGGTCATAGGAATAAATGAAGATTACATTAAAATATTTTTCTAAAATCAAAAGCAAGCATTATCTGTAATATACATTAGGCTAATAATTTTCCTAATACAATTAAGGGTGAATCAAAGATGTCTACTACAACTTCTATTATCCAATACTGTACTAGAAATGTTATTGCAATGAGAAGAAAAAGAAAAAGAAATTAAAGTAATTAGAATAGACAATAGACAAACAACAATCATTCTTTGCAGATGACATGAAATACTTAGAGAATACTAGAAAATCAATCAAAACTACTTGAAATACTCAACAACTTTAGCTACATTTCAGTATATAAAATAAATCCATATAATCATTACCATTTTTATATATTTTAGCAAAAGTCAGCAAACAAAGGATTAGAAAGAGAATTTCTACTTAAAATAACTGCAGACAATATAAAGTACTTAGGTGTCTACTTACCAAGACAAACCCAAGAACTTCGGGGGTAAGTCAAATCAAAATCACACACACACACACACACACACACACACACACACACAAAACAAAATAAAAAATTTTCTATCTAAATTAATCTACCTATTTAGTACTATAGCACTAAATTTTAAAATTATTTTAAAAGCATGAAAAAATAATAACAAAATTCATCTCGAAGGACAAAAGAGCAAGGATATCACAGGAATCATTAGGGAAAAAAATAACATGAAGGAAGGTTCTCTAGCCATACCATATCTTAAGCTGTATTATAGAATGGTAATTATCAAAACAAAGAAATAGTGGTATATCAGTGTAATAGATTCAGTACACATTACAATATAGTAAATGACTATGGTAATCTAGTATATGATAAACCCAAAGATCCAAACTTTTACAACAAAAACTCATTAATTTTTCATTGATTGACAAAAACTGCTGGGAAAACGGGGTGGGAGGAATATGGCAAAAACTAGGTATAGACGAACATCTCACACTGAATGTTAAG
Source organism: Sarcophilus harrisii (assembly GCF_902635505.1). Classification (NCBI taxonomy): domain Eukaryota; kingdom Metazoa; phylum Chordata; class Mammalia; order Dasyuromorphia; family Dasyuridae; genus Sarcophilus; species Sarcophilus harrisii. The sequence goes on from NC_045428.1 coordinate 474,722,538, forward strand.
ATAAAGTCAAAATTACCACATGGTTTACACATAAAGGATGACATCATAAATATATTAGGAGAGAATGGAATACATTATTTGTTAGATCAATGGATAAGGAAGGAATTTAAGAACAAAGAAAATATAGAAAGCCTTATAAAATGTAAAATAGATCATTTTTATTGTATAACATTTAAAAAGTTTTGCACAAACAAAACCAATGCAACTATAATTATAAGGACAACAGAAAGGAAATTTTTTGCAACAAGTATTTCTGATAAATTTCTCATTTCTTAAATATATAGAGAACTGACTTAAAATTATAACAATACAAGTCATTCCCCAATGAATAAATGATTAAAAGGTACAAGCAACCAATTTTCAGACAAAGAAATCAAAGCTATCTATAATCTTATTTTAAACATGCTCTAAATTACTACTGATTGGAGAAATACAAATTAAAACACCTCTGAAATACCATCTCATACCTATCAGATTAGCTTATTGTTATAGGTTGTTTAGCTATTCTGTACTTCATGGGCATCCCTTTGATGTCTAATTCTTAGCCATCTTAATAATACATACATATTTTTGTACTTATAGGTAATCCCCCCATTTTTTGAATAACTTTGAAATACACACAGACTTAGTAGTGATATTGCTGGATCATAGGGTATGCACAGTTTTTTATAGCACTTTGAGATAGTTCTAAATTTCTCTGCAAAATTGTCAGATTAGTTCATAGCTCCATCAACAATGCATTAGTATCATAGTTTTTCTATATCCTCTCCAACAACTATCACTTTCCTTTTTTGTAAACAACCTGTAATATGGTTAGGATAGGATATTATGCGGTAAGCAATGACAAATAGGATACTTTCAGAAAAATCTAGAAAGAATTTTATAAATTGATGCAAAGTGAAATGAACAGAATCAGAAGAAAATTATACACAGTAACAGCAATGTTGTGCTATTGTGAATGACTTAGCTATTCTCAGCAATACAATAATCAAAAACAATTTCAGTGGATTAATGATGAATCATACTATTCACCTCCAGAAAAAGAACTGATATTGTTTGTATTCATACTGAAACATTCTATTTTTCCACTTTCTTTCTTTCATTTTTTTTTCTTTTACTTGAGTCTTCTTGTACAAACTGACTAATATGAAAATGTATGCTATCGCATATATCTGTATCTGATTGCTTACCGTCTTAGGGAGTAGAGAGGAGAGGAACACAAAACTTTTTTAAAAACTTTAAATTGTTATCTAATTTGAAAAAATACGATATATTTTAAAACATTTTAAAATTGCCCATCCCTTTCCATTTAAGTTCACTGATAGCCCAGATATTGATGTTTATTCTTTCCATTTCTTGTTTGACCATATCCAGTTTATCTTGGTTCATAAATCTTACATTCCAGATTCCTACACGATATTGATCTTTACATTAGACTTTTCTTTTATGACCAGACACATCTGCAGCTGAGCTTCCTATTGACTTTGGCCAGCTATTTCATTAATTCTGAAGTTACTTTTAGCTGTCCTCCATTCTTCCACAGTAAAATGTTGGCTACCTTTTGACCTGAGGGACTCATTTTTCTGTTATATTTCTTATCATTTTAATACTGTCCATTAGGTTTTCTTAGCAAAGACATTGAGGTGGTTTGCCATTTCCTTCTCCAGCAGATCACCTTTTGTCAGAATTCTGCACTTTGACTTGTCTATCTTGGGTTCTCCTGCACAGAATAGCTCATAGTTTCATTGAGTTATGCAAGCCCAAATGTCATGATGAGACAGTGATACAGGAGGGGCTATGTATAATGCTTAACTTTTATCATAGGAATAATAAAAGTAACAAAATAATGCATATTAAAACTATCTAATCTCTAGTTTCATGACCAGTATTTATTTTAGTTCTAGGCAACACAGATAGTATTTGGAACTCAGGAGTTCTAGGGAAGACATAGTTTGTTGTACTTAGTCTCCAATTTAGGATCTTTCCATTAGCAGACAAAAGAAGGTAGATAATATCATACATTTACTATATGTTTGAGTCATAAGTCTCTAGATACAGTTCCTAGATAAAGATTTAGGAACTCTGAACCCAGAAGTCAGCTTTTCCTCACAACATAGAATTTGAACTTTAGATTCAGCAAACCAAATCTCTTAATTGCTAGTGCTTTACTATTTGATGTTCTCTTGGTGGCAGGGACCACCTACTGCTTTTACTATGGCTGGGTCATTGCTTGTAGAGGATGGGTGCAATCAAGGGCAAGTCAAGAATAGAGGAAAAACTCCCTGATGTACTCATCCTTGCACCTATTCTTTTCCCTGAATTCCCTCTGCTATGTCTCTGACTATAAATCCTTTATTTCAGTTTATGTTGTCTTAGAATGAACACACACACACACACACACAAAACCACACACACATTCCTCTTTCTTCATTTATACAACTACTATGCTAGTTCAGACCTTATTACATCTCACCTAGCTATATACACACACACACACATACACACACACACACACTTTTCCCCTCAGTTACATGTAAAAACAATTTTTTTAAATTATTGAATTTCATATTTTCACTCTCCTCCCTTCACCTCCTCTTTCTCTGAGATGGTAAGCAATTTTATATATCACATCAGGGGTCCTCAAACTTTTTAAATAGGGGGCCAGTTCACTGTCCCTCAGACTGTTGCAGGGCCGGACTATAGTAAAAAAAAAAAAAAGAAAAACTTTGTTTTGTGGGCCTTTAAATAAAGAAACTTCATAGCCCTGGGTGAAGGGGATAATCGTCCTCAGCTGCCGCATCTGGCCTGCGGCTGTAGTTTGAGGATGCCTGAATTATTTCAATAACTTTTAAGGTGTCTTCCCACCTCAAATGTCTCATCCTGCACTCAGTTGCTGAAGTGATTCTCCTAAAGAATATATCTGACCATATTTGTCCCCTATTTAATCAACCACATTGGCTCTCTTACTTCCAGGATGAAATGAAAATTTTTCTTTATGTCATTTAAATCTCCTTATAACTTGAGACCTTTCTACCTTTCCAGTCATTTCATACATTATTCTCTCCAATATCCTCTATAATTCAGATACAATGGTGTACTTGCAATCTGTCACACATAATACTCCATCTCCCATCTCTGAAGATTTATCTGCTTATACCATGTGAAATGCCAATGACAAACCAGCTCTATTGGCTCTTGCAGAGACCATGAAAACAAGTGGTCAAGACAAGATGTAAGTGGTTAAGACAAGTTTACTGTATCTTTCCTCTCCATATTTAAGTCCTAAAACCTCAAAATTACTAAGGAAACATAAAGCACATAAACCAATCAATGCATAAAGGGGCAATGTTTTGTGTACTGGTAGAAACTAGGCATTCTCTATAGAAACAGCTTCACTCCCTTGCCATCCTGATTAGTGATACACACCCAACACACTCATTCCTAATTCTTCTCCGTCTTTGCCAGTCTACTGACTGAAATTTTAGGGGGATTCAATGGGGTTTCAGAGGCAAATCATAACAGCCTTGAATCCTACAGCTAAGCAGGTGTTGCTAGGTAGGTGTTGCCTGGAGAGACACAATATCACATGCCCATAATATTCTCCCTCCTTTTCTCCAACTCCTAGTTTCTCTAACTTGCTTCAAAACTCATCTCAAATACTATCCTCTAAGGATGGCCTTTCCCAGTGTGGTACCCCTGACGACTCTACCTCGCTCACTGCCCTCCCCTTCCTCCTTCTGAGATTTCCCTACATTTACTTCTAAACAATATATGTGTGTATAATTGTGTACATATACATAAAATACACACAAATATATAGGTATAGACATGTCATATACATTATTATTTGCATATTATTTCCCTTATTAGAATGTGGGCTTCTTGGAGGGAGGGGCTATTTTTGGCTTTCTAAGTGTCCCCAACACTTAACATAATACTTGCAAGTACCTGATAAGTAAGCACATCTAAATTCATGTTGACTCACTTTCCTATTTCTATAAATGACACCATTGTCTTCAGAGTAATCAAAGCAAAGGTTGAATATTCCTTTTCCTTTATTTGTTACACCTAATCAATTATCAATTCCTGTTGATTCAATTAGTCAACACACTTTTACCAAGTATTTACTGGGTATCAGATTCTGTAATAAGCACTGGAAAAAGAAAAGCAAAAATACAATCCATGCCTTCAAAAACATTACATTCTAATTGAGGAGGTAGCATGCAAACAACTAGGTACATATAAAATAGATATAATTCAAACAGAAGGTAATCTTGGATGGAAGCAGGTGGGAGAGGGGTAAGGAAAGGATAACTGCGGGACCAGTAACAGCCTAATATACTAGATGGGTTTGTTAGAGGTGAAGAGACTGAGAGATCCCAGCTTGAGGGACGGTCAGTGCAAATGAACAGTCAGGGATGAGGGTTTCCTGTATCATGAATAACAAAAAGGCAAAACATCTAGATCATAGAGTGCATGAAAGGAATTAGGGTATGAGGAGACTGGAAAGATCAGGTTGTGAAGGCTTTTAAATGCTATTTAGAGCATTGATCCTGGAGGTAATAGGAAGCCAATGGAATTTATTTACATGCTCAGACCTGTATGGCAGGAAAATTATTTTGGCAGGTGAATAGAAGATAAATGGGAAAGAAAATTGAGGCAGACAGATCAACTAAATAATATTACAAGGATATAGATAAAAGATGATAAGGTCCTGTTCTACATGGTGTCTGTCTGTGAGTGGAGAGAAGTCAATTCTCAACTTTCAAGGTGATAAGTTTCCTAGAAAATGGGACAAAAGGAAAAAAAAAAAAACCTTGAACATTGATACATTAAATCTACTGCAAACTGAATATTTCCTTAGAGATTATAAAAAGACATTTTTCTTTATGAAATTCTTCATATAAAATAGTGATTATAATATGAGCTTTTCTTAACACAGAAAAATGAAATAAGCCACAAAGTACAATAAACAAAATAAAATTGACAATATGCAAAACCATTTTTATCACCAGTAATTCCCTAACATTCTATGACCCTTGTGCTAACATCTCAATTAAAAAATATATTGATTTCAGATAATATTGATTTATCATAAAATATGAAATCTACAATTCCATAAATACTATACAGCAAGTCAAATTCTAAAAACTAAAACATTGTTTAACCTTAATTTTACCTTCCACTGTGTCAAGATGATAGTATGGGGCATTATACTATATGATACACTGTTTTAAACTTTTCTACTTTTATTGCCCTCTGGAAACCAAGGGAGAGGTTGCTGGAATTTTAGTTGCTATTGTTGGAAGATGCCAAGACAAGTGAAGTTTCAAGGTCACCTCTGACACTCAGGTCTCTAGTAGAGGATATTGGATATTGTGAATGATTCATCAGCTTAAAATAATATATCAGCAATGTCTGCATGGTGTGCTGTTTAAGATTCTTAAAGGTCTTGAAGTATGGGACCATAGAAGAGCCAAGCCGATGTTTCACCCAGAGATGTGATCAATGATGGGATCAGCAAACAATGAAAATATCCAGTGAATGCATGGGATGAACAAACTAGTGAAACAGCTTGCAAGATAGCAGTCATTACACAGACTTATGTGAATTTCATATCACTTATTTTTTCTCTACTATACATAGCCATGAATGTGTATGGCTGTCAACTGAGAAGTGAAAATGAGGTTACTAATAAAATCACACACTCAAGTCAAGAAAATTAAATGCATGAATGTTGGGGATTGACTACATAAGAGACTTTGTGAATGTGGAACAACAAGACCTGACAACAGATGAGTACAAATGAGTAATCAAGTTTGACACCAAAGTTGTGAACCTGAGCACTGGAAGGATAATTCCTCAAAGGGGATGTGAAAGTTAGCAGGACAAGAGTTTCCTGAATTTTGGTTTTGATATGCCTAATTTGAGGTTTCTATAGCCCATTCAATGTCCTGAAATATCTAAAAGTCATTGGGTTATGAGAGAGTAGGAGAAAGATAAGGGATGGCTATGTAGATCTAGTAATCATTTTCATACAGAGATAGTTGGATCTCATGAGAGATGATGAGATTTCCAAGTGAGATGGTATAAAGAGAAAATGGAAGATGGCCCATGACTGAGCCTTAGAAAATACCTATATTGAGCAATTTGGAACTAGGCCCAAAGAGTTCTCAAAGTGTGCATACTCTTTGATCCAACAGTGTCTCTACTGAGTCTACTGTATTACAAAAAGATCACGAAAGAGGGGAACAGAATCCCATGTGCAAAAATGTTTGTGGTAGCCCTTTTGGTAATGGCAAGGAACTGGAAATTGAGTGTAGTTAGAGAATGATTGAATAAGTTATGGTATATAAATGTAATGGAATGATATTGCTCTATAAGAAATGATAAACTGATTTCTGATTTCAGAAAAACCTGGACTTACATAAACTGATGCTATGTGAAGTGAGTAGAACCAAGAGAACATTGTACATAGCAATAAGATTATGTGATGATCAACTGTGATGGACTTGGCTCTTCTCAACAAAGTGGTGATTCAAGACAATTCCAACAGGCTTATGATAGAATGTATCATCTACATCCAGAAAGAGAACTATGAAGACTAAATGTATATCAAAGCATAAGATTTTCACCTTTTTTGTATTATTGTTATTGTTTACTTGTGTTTTTTCTTTCCTGTGTTCTTTTCCCCTTTGGATCTAATTTTTTTTGTGCATGACAAATATAGAGATATGTTTAAAAGAATTGCACATGTTTTATATATATCAAAGCACTTGCTATCTAGGGGAGAGGGGGAGAGAGGGAAAAAAAAACTTGAAACATAAAGTTTTGGAAAGGTGAATGTTGAAAACTACCTTTACATGTATCTGGAAAAATTAAAAAGTAAAAAGTTTAAAAAAAAAGTGGAAAAATTAAAAAAAAGAACAAGAAAATACTCATGGTTAATGGGTGTGACTTGGACGAAAAAGCAACAAAGGATACAGACAGAAATAGTCAGGAGGAGAATCAAAAAAAGAATAATGTCATGAAAACTTAAAGGAGAGAAAAATTAATATCCTGAATTTAATGCCTCATCCAGGAGGAGATGATTGATAATGTCATAGTTTATAGAAAGGTCAAAAAAGATGAGAATTGGTTTGAGAAAAGGCCTTTAGATTGGTCAATTAAGAGATCACTGGTATGTTTGGAGAGAGCAGTTTCAGTTGAATGAAAAATTCAGACTGACTGCAGGAACTTAATAATTCATATTTATATAATGTTTGAAAGTTTATATGTCTCATGACTATGTGAAGTAGTTGATAGGTTTTAATATACTTGTTTTAAAGATAAATAAATTTTGATTTAGAGTGTCAAAGTAACTTCTCTAAAATTAACAGATACAAAGCATCAGCATTGGGTTTCCAAGCCAGCTCTTGTGCCTCCAAGTATTCTTTTTCTTTTAGAAAAGAGCAAGTAAATTGTGAGCCCCTGAACCCAGGGTACAACTATGAACAACTAGGGCAGGCCACCTCAGAACAGTGGGCAATCCATAAGCACCTGAAGTTCCTGTGCATAAAACCAATGATCAGGTCTCTGGACTCCAGCCTAAGAAGCTTGGGTCACTGCCACCTATTCCCCAAGAGCAGAGTTCAACTTTAAAAGTCATGATCTGGACTAAAAAATGAGTAAGAAACAGAAAAGAGCCCTGACCATAGAAAGTTGTTGCAGCAATGGAGAATATAAAACATAAATCCAGAAGAAGATAACACTGTCAAAATGTCTACGTGTGAAACCTCAAAGGGGAAGATGAATTGGTCTCAAACACAAAAGTCCTCTAGGAAGATCTCAAAAAGATTGGCATTAGTAACTGAGTAATTAGAAAAAATAATGGAGTAAAGCTGACTATGATGTGATTCTAAAAAATATAACTGTTTAAAAAAAGGTAAGAGAGTCATGAGAATGTGCAAGAGGCAGAACTGACACTGAGGAATTAGATGGGAGGACTAGAACTGCTAGTTTTAGAATCTACTCATACTGGGAATGGGTTAAAGAGGGAATAATACATATACATACACATTCATACAAATATATATACATTATATATGTATCCAGAAGAGTATAAAGTCTTCTAACTTTATAAAGAAATAAGAGGGAATAGGTTTGGGGAAAAGATTATGTAAATTAATGCAGACAGTATAAGGTGTGAGGACTAATGGAAATAGGATAAAGAGTGAGGGAAGGATGGAAAGAAAAAGTATGGAAGGGATCTTTGGAGGGGAGCTCATTTAAGTAATAACAGGACAAGGTAGTGGGTAGAAGTAAAGCAGAGAAGTCAGCAGAGATAGAAAATAAGAGATAAATACCAACATAATAATAATAATAATAATAATCAGTATTAGAAAAAACATATTCTAAAGATTTTTCCCCCTGAGGCAATTGAGGTTAAGTGACTTGCCCAGGATCACACATTTAGGAAGTATTAAGCTTCTAAGGCCAGATTTGAATTCAGGTCCTCCTGACTTTAAGGCTAGTGCTCTATCTACCGCACCACCTACCTGCCCCAATTCTAAAGTTCTTAAGAGAGATCTTGAGAGTGTCCTTGTTTTGTTTTTTCTGACCACCTTGTGACCACTTGCCCTCTGTAAGGTCTCCAAAAAACAATCTTTTTGGCAAGCATACATTTGGCATTTGAACAATGTAGCCAGACCAGGGGAGCTCTCTAGAGCAGTAGAATTGGAATGCTTGGCAATTTAACTCAAGAAGGGACCCCAGTGTCTGGGATCTTCTCGTTCCAGCTGAGCTTCAAAATCTTCCTAAGATAATTCAAATGGAAGCAATTCAGTTTTCCAGCCTGAGGCTGGTATAATGTCCAGATTTCACAAGCATGCAATAATGAGATCACCACAACAACTCCATAGACCTTCAGTTTGGTACTTGGTCTAATCCCTCTCCTATCCCACACTTTCCCTCAGAGCTCAAACACTGAGCTAGTTCTGGCAATGTGTGTGTCAATCTCATTATCAAGGTGGACACCCCTAGAAAGTATACTACCACTCAATGCAGCCTCCAAAGCTGAAATGCAACAAAGTGAGTCAAGATGCAATACTAGATTTGACTAGTTTATTCAAACAAGTTCTATCACAGAGAAAACTTGCTCTTTCACATGGGAAAAAATAATGCAAAGATAGCATATTTTCTTGTTGATATTTCATATCATTATTGTGATTAGTTACTGTACTTTCCCAGTTCTGATAGTCACAATGTATGTAACTGTTCTTCTGAACTTTGGCTATTTTTATTTACTACATATCTGGGAGAGAGTCCAAGGACTTATAACTGTGGGAAGAGACCTTGCACCTTCCTAGTATCCAAGCTGAGCTCAAGGATTTTCAGACACAGCCCTCCACAGGCAGGAGGATAGGAAAGAGGAAAAAAAGAATAAAATAAAGAGTACACAGAAGAGAATAAATGGAAACCTACAAGCAAAGAAAAGATTGACAGCTCTAAATACAATGTGTAGTATTTGTTACATAGGCTTTCTTACAATGTTTTTGCTTTATGTTTTTAATCCCCTCATTTTTTGTACACATGATAATTTTTTCCTTTTCTTATTTTGTATTTCAGTTCAATTTTTATCAAGAGGCAAAGATTTTATTATACTGATAACTGCAGGACCAATTAATAAAGAAAAGACAAGAGCTGAGCTCCCTATCGGAATTCACAATTAACCAAAGGGAAAAATGCTATGAAGGCATGGCAAGTGGAGGATTAATGCCATTGACTGATGGACCAAATTCATAAAGAAGTTTAGCAGATATTTCAGTATGAGTAGTTGTTTTATAGGCAAAATATAACCTTGGGGATTGATATCATAACTAGGCTTTCTGAGTGTGGAGTTATGATGGTTTTGTCAATGCAGAAAACTGAACTAAGGAATTAAATCAGAGGTAGAATTTTAATAACAATCCACTTAAAGGTAACAAAAGGACAAATCAAAATCATCCTATCAATGCTCGTCCCTGCTTGCTCTAGGAAGTTTGGCTTCCAGATTGCATGTAGTGATTCAATCTCTCTTTATCAACTCCCACCTAGGTACCAGGGAATTCATCTTTTCACCTCTCAAACAAATGGGACCCAAAATGATTTGGAGTGAGGAATAAAGGTCTGAAACTGCTCCCTGATGAGATTGCACATAGAGTTGTCCCTGTCTTAAGGCTTCCACTTGAAAGAATGATGAGCTTGAGGGCCCAGAAGCTGGTTAATGCAGTATCCAATGTTGATCATCATTTGAAGGTAAATCAGCAGCAACTCAGAGAAAACAAATTTAATGAGAATAAGGGGTAGGTGATGATAGCATTATTACAGTAAAGGGGTACTCAGCTGGCCAAGGATATACTGCCAAAGTGTTTAGACATTGGGTGGAGAGGATGATGGGCTAAGAAGATTTCCAATTAATATGGCAAAAGGTTGGCTTTACTCCAAACCACACTGATATATTTAGTAATAGGCAGATGACTAGGTAAAATACTCATTTGTCTGATTGTTCAAGATATAATGACTACAAATTCCAGATTAAAAACAGAAAGGTTTTAACATACTTGCATTATGTTCATGTCTTCTACTGACCACTTCCTTTGATTATATAAATTTGCTATCAGAGGAAAATTTTTTAGGGACATGATTATGGCAGGAGAAAGCATCTTTAGCTCTGTTTGACTTCAAGTAAGAGTCACACTTGATAACCAATCATGCAGTAACAATTCCACCTCATAGCCAGAGTCAGGAATGATCAGATGGGAATCCCAGCCAAACTAAGCCACATATATCCCACCTTAAGGGAAGCCTAAGGTTGGTTCCCAGTTTTTGTCCAGATATATACTTCCACCTGGAAAAGTTCAAGATCACATTCCTCTGAGTAGTTTGTGTATATTTCTCTTGAATGGTGAGTTACTAATTAAATGATCAGTCAACAAATAACATTTGAATTCAAAATCAAAGATAATCAGTAACAGTCCTAAGAGATGTTATCTCAAATATAGCAAGTCTTACCAATCAGAAGTTTCAGGTGAGTCAGCACTCAAGAACTGACTATACTCTTAAATTGATAAGGAAAAATAAACCAATTCAGTTAGTCATTTAAATTCATCCTTAAATAAAGACCAATCATTAGAAATCACTTCTATATAATAAACAGACATTTATATACTTAGCAAGTTAAATTCATTATTTAGGAATTTAAGAACTATCTCAGTGTTGATGATCTTCTTCACAAAATGGTTTCAAGAAACCTGTCAAGTTAAGAGAAATGGACAAAACCCCAGAGAAGAGCTAAATCTGTGATTCCTTCCTGTAAGGCTACTGTGGATTGTGCTCTTTGATATTACTCCCCACTCTCTGAAGGGTGTATGTGGTGGTGGTGGTGGGGGGGGTAAATAGACTAATTTGTAACATGTCCAAAAACCCTAAGGTAAACTTGATTTAGAGACAGTTTGAGGCTGAATTCTTTCACACATGAATGTCGGATCTTTGGTCTACCTCCAACATTTCTGGTCCCTCTTTAACTCAAGGTAGCTCACTCTCTTACTGGTGACCCACCTAGTAACCAGTATTGAACCCCAGCATTCCCTGATTTGAGATCCTTCCAGTGGGGATCATTAAGGGCCCAAGGCTCCAAAAAACAAGTATTGGCTCTAGACAGGGGAATCCTTGTATCTCCTTTCCTACCCATGGAACTCCATGTGTGAAGATGGGTGTGGTATAAGGGATCTAAAGCAAACTGCTCTGAAAAAGCAGCACTCAGCATTTTAGATTTTAACATGACAATAAGTGATAACCAAATTGTCTGAGTTACAACTTCTTTTAAACTTACAAAAATGAAAATATTCTACTCCCTAAATGGCAGCCACAACACACCATAAAACAGGGTTAGCAGGGCCCTATGACAGGTACTGGAGTTCTGAAAAGTTTGGACTTCCTCCTCGGGTTCCCTTAATTACATTTCCTTTTTGTTTTATGGAGAAAACAAGACAAAGGGGGAGAAAAGGAAATTCTTTCCTCTATATACTATCTTCCTATACCTCAGAAATCCAGGTTTGGGGATCCCATTACCAATTAGGTGACCTTAATTTAGTTCAATGTGCTTCCAAATTACCATACACAGAAAATCATTTATTTCAATTTGGGGATTATGTTGGCCATAAACTCATATGAAGTTCAAATATGAAACAATCATATCCAATAAAACAGTTAACATTCTTATAGCATTTGTCTTATGCAAAGCACTTTTACAGCCATGTAATACTCTAGAACAGTGGTTCAAGTATTCCCTTACAGAAAGCAACAACCTGAATTCTTGGATTATAAGAGTGGGGTTCTAGCTATTTCCAAATCCCATTAACACATTTACAAAAAGCTTAACTACATATTTAATATGTTCTTTCCAACTGAACTATAAAAGGTGAATTTTTAAAGACAAGTTGGCTAATTCCCCTATTTCACACTGTCATGCTAGTCCATGTCAGTTATACCTGGACTCTCCCAAGCAGTTACTGGGCAGAAACTGCTGAGGGCTGGGTGGCTGATGCCTGGAATTCCCTTAAACCATGGCCACCACCACATGTGGAGTTCCATGAAGAAGGAATACAAGGAGTCCCCTGTCTAGAGAAACAAAGTATTGGTTGGGACTCTGGAACTCTTAATAGTTCCCTCCCACAGAGCCCAAAACTATAGGGTGCTGAGATGCAAGAGTGACTACTAGGGGATGAGTAGTAAAGAAATGAGTTGCCCTTGAGTAGAAAAAGTACTAGAAATGTCGAAGGTAGACCAAAAATGGGAGATGGGTTGTGTCATCTCTGAAAGAATTTATGCTCAAACTGTCTCCAAATCAAACAAGGGCATTTATTTGGGGTAAGGGGTGATATACCCTGTGAGCCTCCTTCTTAAGGGAGAGGGGCTAACAGGGGAAAAGGTATCCCAGAATTTACCAAAATATTTTAAAAGGGGTGACTTCCTGGAATTGTCCCAAAATCTCAGGAGTCCTTTCCTGTAATCTTAAAGTGACTGCCAATCTCTTCAATGATTAATTTCAAATCCTCCAGAATCTGCTATTTTATCTCTACAACTTTAATTATCTATCTTGATTTTTGTAGCCCTAACTTGGCCAGTATAGGGACCACAGAAGCCTTTTTATTTTTCTGTTTTTTGTCTCCTAAGGTGCAAGTTAATAATGTTAATCTAGCTCACAAGACTTAGACATTCTGCAAACACAGAGGCCAAATTTGTCTCTATTTTTTGTTTGTTTTGTTTTATAAAGGAGTATCTTTAGGGACAGAATAGAAACTCACTCCCATCTTGCCACAAACCACACAAAAAGCTAAAAGTTTCTATTCCTATAACAATCCATCTCCCTGGGAAACATCATGGAGAGGTTGTGATTTTTAATACTTTCACTCAAAAGCCCTTTATGCAGTATGGCTTTTACATGGTGATACTTACCAAGAAGATATTGCAATGACAGAAGTAGAAAAAGAAATATCTCCCCAAACTACTGTCCCCAGGGGAGACTGGAGTAAATGGTTGTTCATTCTTCATTTTCAAAGAGATAGGTGATGTTTTGACTTGCACATGAGTTGGATTTAAGTGAAGAAGGTTTGTGCAAAGTCATCAGCCCTACTCTCTTATCCAGAGTCCTTCAGTGTCCAATGGCAAGACATATGTCAGGATGTCAGGATGACTGGCCATGGTCCCAGACCTTTTAAACTAAGGTCTTTCCCAGGTTTTAGTTTGTCTGAGGCAATACCCATGGTGATTAATAGCTAAGAACCGAGGCAAAAGATGGCCTAGTTTATCTTCTCAAAAGTATCAGTCTTGGGTGGGGGGGAACACTCAGGATTTCTGGCCAGAACAGAAACAATTGCTATTTGCACTAACTCTGAACCATCAAAACCTAAAAAATGGCCAAGTAGGCTTGGGCTGGAGCCTATTATTGGCCAGTCAGTAAGAGCAGAAGGCTTTGAATTTGAAGGCATAGTCATGCAGCTCCATTTGATTACCAATGGGCTTTATCAAAGCCTGGTTTTTCAGAGCTATATTTCAAAAAATCATAAATGATAACTACATGAGACAAAGTTATTAATTGTTCCAGAAAAAAGATAGAATAAATAAGTAAAGAAGAAAGAAGAAAATTTGGAGAGGGGAGGAAGGAAGGAAGGAAGGAAGGAAGGAAGGAAGGAAGGAAGGAAGGAAGGAAGGAAGGAAGGAAGGAAGGAAGGAAGGAAGGAGAGAAGGAGGGGAGGAGAAAAAAAGAAGGAAGGAAGGAGAGAAGGAAGAGAGGGGGAAAGGAAGGAAGGAAAGAATAGAGGAAGGGAGGAAGGAAGAGAAGGGAAGGCAGAAAAGGAAGAAAGGAAGGAGAGAGAGGAGGGAAGGAAGGAAGGAAACCTTGAACTCTAGATTGTTTATTAATTTTATAAACTATTGGAGAAATGGTCATTGCTTTCAGAGAGGAACATTTGGAAAGATACTACATGATCATGTTAACTTAAAAAGTGTCTTTAATGGAAAGCACTCAGTCCTGAAATAATAAGGGAAGGAGTCAAAGAAAAGAAAAGAAGCTAAAACTTTCTATAATCCAATTTAACATCAAAACCCAAACTTTGAAGCAGAATTGGAAATGTTTCTGCCAATCCTACACTAAGGGTCTTTGCCCTGTCAAAAAGTATACACTACTACCCAAACTAAGGACTTCCAGCTGATCTTGAAGTAGAAAGTGGTAGACTTGCCATCACTGAATATCCTAGCTGAGTAGAAAAACTCAGTGTAGCTGAACAATCTAGTTTTGAGCGAATCCTGCAGTCTGACCAATCTAGATGATACATCATACTCTCTGAAGAGCAAGCCCAACCCAGGAATGGATACCATGACCAAAATGAACATTTAAAGACTATTTGAGGAGAAAAAAAAAGATTGCGGCCCTACAGTTCTGGAAAGATGGAACTTTTGGTCTTGTACTTCATGAGTTGCTTTGGCCACATGTGTTCTCCCCGTTATTACTATGTTCATTATGATTGTGCTTTAAGTTAGTGCCCTAACTAGACATTGGGTATATGTGGAAGATGATGTCCCAGATAAATGGGCAGAATATTTTGTAGCTATTATTCTTAATGTGCCATTTTTGTCAAGAGTTAATTGAAAATATATATATATATATATATATATATATATATTTAATTTTAAAGAGTTAATTGCATCTACTGGTTGGATTTTAATAGAAACATACTAGTGGGCACTCAAGTGCTGCAATGCTAAGAATGTAGCCATTCTCAAGAGTTACCCTCTACAATGCAAAATCATAGCTGCCCCTCTGAAATGATTCTAGTCTTTGAATCTTTAATTCAGTTGGGGGCAGGGAGAGTAAGTCTAAGGGAAGACCTCATGCACATTCCCAAATTATATATGACTAAAATCTCCTTGAAGGTTAGTATTATATCTTATTCATTTTGTATTCTCCAAAAGCATTTAATACAGCAATAGGCATTTAATAAATAACTTGAAATATAAATCAATTAGTAAAATGATGTTAAAGAAGAAAGTAAGAGATGAGCACAATTTGATAAGATAGATAAGAACACATAAAAGAGAGTAAGATTTGAAGGAATCCAAGTAAAAATCATGCAGTAGTGAAGAAGTTTAAAAAAAAGATGGGAGAATATGGATATTGAATGAATCAATACAGAAGGAAAGGAGAAAATTTAGAAGGGGAAGGTAATTTGGTTGTATAGCATGTCATAATTAGTTCCATATTTTTATCTATAAAAACTTCCTTGGATTCTATTAAAGCAAATCTAAAAATAATGTCTACCTACCTACATAACCCACTTTATTGAAATTAATTTATGAATAAGAAATATGATTGTGCTGTAATTATTGTACCTATGGTCTGTCTATCCATAGTTGTTTACTTGAGGTTTCCCCATTAAACTGAGAGCTCCTTGAAGGCAGGGACTGTTTTTGGTCTTTGTGGGATTGCTAGGGCTTATACAGTCTGACACACATAGTAAGTGTTTAACAAATGTTTTCTGACTATCTCTATCAGAGTATTTCTACAGTTATAGTCTTAATATTTTGGAAGAAATTAAACAACTCATTATATTATCATTTTTATAAAGATCTTGTAATTGGAAGACTATCTATTCTTTTAATGGTAATGGCCACAAATCAAATGGAGTAATAACTTATATTATTATATTTCTAAAACACGAGACCTTTCCTAAAGAAAACAGTGGTGGTAGCTCAGCTTCACTCATTAAGAGCTCCAAAATATTTCATTAAAATTCTCTTCAATCACTGCTTCCCAACACTTAAAAAAATGCCAATTGTAGCATATTTAGTGAGAAATGACATACAGGGAGTGCATTCATTTAAAATTTTGACAATATAAAACTAATATGACGAAGTTGACCACATCATCCAAAGTGACTAAGTGACTTAAGTGCAATGATTTTTATCAGTTTCATCCTCTCATTATTCTTCCATAAGAAATGCATTTGCCAAAATGCTAGCTAACTCTTCATTTACTCAGTTCATTGCCATCCAAAATCTAGAAAAATTATTTTATTTATTTATTTTTATTTTTATTTTTATTATAGTAACTTTTTATTGACAGAATCCATGCCAGGGTAATTTTTTTTTTTACAACATTATCCCTTGCACTCACTTCTGTTCCGATTTTTCCCTCCCACCCTCCATACCCTCCCCTAGATGGCAAGCAGTCCTATATATGTTGAATATGTCCTAGTATATCCTAGATACAATGTATGTGTGCAGATCCAAACAGTTTTCTTGTTGCACAGGGAGACTTGGATTCAGAAGGTAGAAATAACCCGGGAAGAAAAACAAAAATGCAAACAGTTTATATTCATTTCCCAGTGTTTTTTTTTTTTCCTTTGGGTGTAGCTGCTTCTGTCCATCACTGATCAATTGAAACTGAATTAGGTCTCTTTGTCAAAGAAATCCACTTCCATCAGATTACATCTTCATACAGTATCGTTGTTGACGTATATAATGATCTCTTGGTTCTGCTCATTTCACTTAGCATCATAGATGTTCATGTAATTCTCTCCAAGCTTCTCTGTATTCATCTTGCTGGTCGTTTCTTACAGAACAATAATATTCCATAACATTCATATACCACAATTTACCCAACCATTCTCCAATTGATGGGCATCCGTTCAGTTTCCAGCTTCTAGCCACTACAAACAGGGCTGCCACAAACATTTTGGCACATAATGGTCCCTTTCCCTTCTTTAGTATAGAAAAATTATTTTTACAAATAGTGTTTGGCCCTGGTCACCAAACATGTCTGACTTACTAAGACTGACTGCCAAGAATCTCTGACTAATTCAAAATCTTTTCAACTGGCAAGACCCATGGACACAAAAGTGGCTGGAAACCAGACACAGTTGGTAGGGTAAGTGCCAAAGGACATGCTTATTAGCCCTGATTAAGACCCTTCTTACTTGCTGGATTCAGTGGTCATGTCAAGACCAAACTTAGATGTTTTAAGTAGCTTCTGGAATACAAAATATTCTCTGATAAAATGATTAGTTATTGTGCTGGAAAAGCTATAGTCAAGAAATGACTTTTAACTTCTCTATAGATTTTATTATATCCAATCTAACAGAAAAACCTTTATTCTTAACAATAATAATTAATAAATAAAAATAACTCTAATAAAGCTAATATCACAATAGCAATAATCAGCTAAATTAGCAGAAGATGACAAAATCCCCTACAAGATAAAATATTTTATGAATTAATTCTGGAGAAATGCAATGAATAGATAGAGTACTCAATTAATATTCTCAGTCACCAGTCTTTAGTTACAAGAACAATTTGGAAAATCTATGAAGACATGTTTGGGATGTCTCATCGCAACAGTGAATCTGCCTAAACATCCCACATCCTGAAAGGAGCAGTAAAGGTTGATTGATTTTGCTGAGGTACATGAAGGAAGGGGATAAGCAGAAGAGAAATTGTACAGGCCAAAAAAATGTACTTATTTTTGATTACCCAGGCATAGGGTAAGGACCCCGAGGCCTGCAGTATCTCTTCCAGAATACTGTTGCTCATCTTCTGTCCCGCAATAAAAAAATAGGCACCATTTCTGTCCAACCATGTAAAAGTAAAGAATCAAGCTCTAAGAGGAATTAAATAGAAATGTGATCATTGGCAGCTGTGTCAGGCCTGAAGGAAAAAGAGATAAAATCAAAATAGGGGTCATTCCTGTTCCTCCAGATGTTACCAGAGCAGGAACCAGGAGAGCAAACCCAATATCCCAATATGATGAAACTGAGGCAGTCTCATAGCTATCTTGTTGGGCTACCAACAAGAGGGAAGAGGTTAGAAAAATGGTTTCAATATTTATTTTTTAAAAGGCAGAAATAGAAGTCAGGTGGCAGAGTAGAGAAAGTGCTGGGCCCAAAGTTAGAAAGACTCAGTTCAAATCTAACTTCAGACACTCACTAATTATGATCTTGGGCATAATAGCACCTGTTTCACTGGATTATTGTGAGGATGAAATGAGATAGCATATGTAAAGTACTTCGCAAACCTTAAAGCAAAATATAAATGCTATTATTATTATTAAAGTAAATCAATTGAACTTAATGAAAAAGAATCCTGAGAACTATCAAGAAGAAACTCCAGAATTGTTCAAAGGTAAAATAAAACCCATAAAAGAAAAAAAATTGATAATAAAATATAGTTCAAAAATTAGAACACAATACAAAAATGTTTTAAAACAGCAAATTTTAAAAGTATGTCTATGATAATTTCTCTAAACAAATGAGAGATTAAGAAATCTTGAGTTGAGAAAAATTTGGCAAATTTTTTTTAATTGCACACACACATTAATTCTGACAAAGCCAAAGTGACTGAATTTGAAGTGAAAGTTGACCAGAGATAATTTGAGGATCACAGGTCTTCCTAAAGGACATGACAAATTAAAAAAAAAAACCCTAAATAATACTGCAAGAACCAATACAAGACAAGCATCACAGACTTCTGAATATAGAAAACAAATCATCAGATTTGTCATCAGAATTGATTTGTCTCCACCAAAGAAAACAAAGAAATACACATTTCAAATTACAACACAAGCAATAATTCTATTTAATCATTTCAAAGATAAACAACACATTTTGCAAATATCCACAGGGGGGAAAACCTAAATATAAAAAAAAAAAAGAAAATGAAATTCAAGCTTAAAAGTATTATTTTGCAGTCACAAAAATTTATGAAAGTGGTGATAACAGCATAGTCTGAAAAGAAAAAAAAAATCAAACTGTAACTCAAATTGGTATACCCTGGAAATGTGAGCCAAATCATCCATTTTTAAAAGGTGTGTGCTCAACAAAAGAAAGGCATTCAAGCCATTACACTTGGGAGCGAGAGAAAAGGGGAAACTATGAACAGAATATTCAGCTTGAAAATACTTCCAAAAAAAGGTAAATAAGATTATCAAGGAATACATAAATAATGAAATCAACAATTTCATGTTTGTTACATTTGCTGTAAGAAAATCTAGGTATTTTTTTTAAAGAAGAAGCTCTAAAGTAGGAGAAAATGAGAAATGACAGCCAAAAAAGGTAACATATTTTAGTCTGCATTAAGAAGTATAGAGTAAAGAATCAATGCTACCTATACCTTCATCCCTACATCCCTTCCTTCATAAAAGTGTTAAACAGAACAGGGCCAAGGTAAAATCCCTGGGACACTCCAATAGATACTTCACTCCAAGCTGACATCAAGCTATTAATAAGTACTGTGGGAGTCCATTAATTAAGTTAGTTCTGTGTCAACTTAATTGTTCTACCATCTACCATCAAACCCAGTCCTCTGAACTTTATTAAAACCCATGTAAATTATATTTCTAGGATTTCTTAATCTACCCATTTTGTGATTTGTTTAAATAAAGAAATAAGGTTAGTCTGTTATGACTAGTTCTTGATGGAGCCATTTTAGCTTTATAAGATACCTTTCTTTCTAGATATTCACACACCATTCTTTTAATAATACATCATGCCCTATATTTACTTCCAGGCTTTTTAAAAATTGCTTTGATTTACCAGCTCTTCCAATCATTACTCAGCCCCCTCCTTTTTTTCCCTGGTCTCCTCCCCATAGCTAATCAACATTCATTACATGCTATACAGAGTAGATGCTAAAAACAACAATTTAATTAAAATTGAAATTCAGGGCAAATTACACACACACACACACACACACACACACACACATACACACACACACACACACACACACACACACAGGTACACACACACACAAAATACATTAAACAATAACCTTTCTTTCTCAACACCATTAGCCCAAGCTGCCATCTCCCAGTGTTGCTGGGAAAAGATATTTGAATTCCCTCCCTTCAGGCTTTGTTCTGTTGGTATCATTCCAGTAGTAGCTTTGATAAACCATAGATTATCATCTGCCTACACATGACCATGAAAGGGTCTCCATTTAATTGTAGGGATCACCAAGCTCATTCCTCACTGGGTCAATGATTGCTTCTTTCCCAGAAAGTAGGAGGGCAAAATCTTCAGCACATGAATATAAAGCAAGCTTAGATAGGAAGAAGGAAGCTTAAAAAGGGCTAATATGGTACAGTCATATTGATGCCCAGAAATCTGATATTAAGATATCATTGTCAGCAAAAATCAGAATAAGATGCAAAGAAAAAAATTAAATAGTTTATTCCTTAGCTTCTATCTATATACAACGTTTATGTAAATACATAATGAACATATCCAGATTTTTTTTTTTTTTTACAATTACAAAGCAGTTAGAAAAAGCGGGCACAAACAGTTGTGAAAATGAGGAAAGGTAGGTGTTTGTTGCATGAGCTTTGACTTGAAGGAAGAAAGATGAAAATTGAAGAGCAAATACATTCCAAGGATGGAAGACCACCATTGCAGAGCCCTGGAGACAAGCTGAAGTGCTATAATGTGAGAAACAAAGAAAAGGTCTATTTGTCCAGACTATATAGTAAGGAAGATGAAAAGTAAGTCATGATGAGGCTGGAAAAGATAGTTTTGGGTCCGATTTCTGCAAGATGTTAAAAATCTTTTTATCAGTGCCTAGCACAAATCTAACACATAGTAATACTTAATAAATATTTATCTGACAAATTCATGCCAGGTAGACAGATATATGCCTGGGGCTTCTTTCTTATTCCTGCTAGACCAAGCCTATTGATCCATGCCATTCCAATATGAAACTAAGTATAACCATGCTAATCATCTTTCATTGTACTCATTTTGCAAACGCTCTATGCAAAATTGCATGAAATCTGCTGAAAACCCTTTTTTCCTTAACAGTTTACATGTTTTAGAAGTGGGAAAAAATCCCTCAATGTTGCAATGATCATGAAATAAAGAAAAGAAAAATAACTTCACAGACCAGAAGTTACTTTTCCTACCATATTTAATGGATCTATATTTCAATTTGGCTCTATCTTCCCAAATACATTTTTATGGTCTGTGCTGTTATGCGTGAAAGATGCTATAACTTCAGACAAGGAAATACATATCTTACTATGTTTTATTTTACATAATTGACCCAGCTACGATAGCATTGTTTCAGAAATAAAGACAAATGATTTAACTTTTTAATTAAGCTTTAAAATCCTTT
Organism: Sarcophilus harrisii; assembly: GCF_902635505.1. Classification (NCBI taxonomy): domain Eukaryota; kingdom Metazoa; phylum Chordata; class Mammalia; order Dasyuromorphia; family Dasyuridae; genus Sarcophilus; species Sarcophilus harrisii. The sequence goes on from NC_045428.1 coordinate 474,744,219, forward strand.
AATTAAATGCCTAAATTGCAAAGAACCATTTCTGTCTAAATTGTCTTTAGATTGCTGTCTGTGTATTCTACTATGGCATGGTGACTGCCAGGGAAAGTAACAAAGAGCTATAAATCACATTCATACTTTGTAATTGGTACCATTAACACTTTTTTCATTATCAATCCAGTAAGACAAGAGTTGCACAATGCTTCAGGTAAAACATAAATAGGCTTCTGCTGGCTTCTGGTACTTACCACATGGCCTATCAATGCTATGCTGCTGCCTGTCTACATCTCTGAAACAGGAGGGAAAAGTGTATTATCTTTCTTTCCCATTCTGTGAATTCCAAGAATTACAAAATCTCAGAGCTGGAGAAACTACTCAGTCTACTTAACCTAAGGATTCTTAACTTTTTGTGTGTAATGGACCCCTTTGTCAATATGTTGAAGTTTATGGGATCCTTTCTCATAATAATGCTTTTAAATTCATAAAATTAATAGGATGACAAAGGAAACTATCATGAAATAGTTATTAAATTTTTTTAAAACAAGTTTGCAGGAGCAAATCAAAAAATCCTCTTGTCCAAAAAGTACAAAAATGTAATCAAAATAATACTATAAGGCTAGCAAACTCCAATTAATCTTAAGCCATAGAACTGATGATGAAATCATCTCCTTTTTCTCAATAGAGAGGTGAGGTGACTACAAATATGGAGTGTCATATATATATATAATCAGGCTTAATCAGTGTCTGTTGATTTTGCTGTTTTTCTTTGCTACAAGAGAAGCCTTAAAGTAAGGGGAAATGATTGTGTTATATAAACAAAATGCATCAATAAACCTTTTTTTAAAATCATCTATATAACACCAGATAAAGGAAACATAACTAGACAAAAGTTAATGTGAGGAAAAAATCCAAGGTTTTTAGGGATCTTGACATTCCATGAGTCAACAATGTTGAAATAATAATATTAGATTAATAAAAATATAGTACCCATCATGAAGCACTTTAGACTCTGCCTGATTTAGCCCACATCAGGAATCTTGTACTTTATATTTTACAAGAGTGGGACAAAAGAGGTATAGTGAAGTGGACACCATGCCATAGGAACATTGGTCCACAGAAATGGTATAGTTTGCAGAAGAGAATACTGAGGGAGGAACACTACAATAGTTTTTAAGTATTTGTCACATAAAATGAATGTTAAGCTTATTTTGTTTGACTCCTGAGAGCAGAAATAGGCTCACTGTCAAGAAAGATTTCAGCTCAACATAAGGACTAATGTTCTAACAAAGAGAACTGTCCACAAGCATGGTGGACTATCTCAAGAGATAATTAGTTCTCAGTCATTACAGGTCCTCAAGTAGAAGCTGTGTGACTGCTCTTTCAGAGATGGGGCAAAAGAGATTGCTATTCAGGTATGATTCAGGATCTCTGAGACCTCTTTCAATTCAAATATTATAATTCTGTTAAATCAGCAAAAAGTATGACTTACATCACATTTATTTCCAGTAAGATAGTTTTATTATTTTTCAAGAACATGTTGTAACACAACCAAGTGTTGCCCAAGGAAGATTCTGTCAGAACTGTCTTAATGAATAAATAAGACTATTAATTAGCACATGAATTTTTGGAGTATATTTGAATACTGCCAAATGCTTTAAAAAAAGTTCATCAGGTTAATACAATCAAATATCCCCTGTGCTTTTGTGTTAATAGCACAATCAAATGATCCCTCTTCCATGGAGAACTTCCCTGCCATCCCAGCCAGAACAAGTTCTGTCCTCAAGGGAACAACTACAACACATCCAAAGGTACAACAGTAACTTGATAGGCAATGTTGTATAATATAAAGGACCAACTGAGAGGAAGATAATTTAAGACCTTCTCTGGTGAAATCCATGAGCATGTCACTTGACCTCTCAATGTTCTAGGCAATACAAAACTGTTATACATAAGGCGATGACCTGAATTGATGGAAGGGTTTTCCATATCAGGAGCTCCCAACAAAAATGAAATCAGAGACACAAGCAAAAAACTCCACACATTTACTTAATACTTTAAAATTTATGTAGCATTTGTCTCACAATGAACCTGAGGTAGATAGTATAAGAATTGTGTGGGGATTTTTTAATCTACTTTTTAAAGAAAATGAAAATATAAATTATGTGACACCCAAGATCACCCCACTAGTAAGTGTTGGAGCCAAGATATGATCAAGGATTCCTTAATTTTTAGTGTGGTATCTCTACTACAGCACAAGAGAAAGAAAAAATAGTTCTAGAAAGATAGACATCAGTTTTCTTATCTGTAAAATGAGATGTCCTCTGAAATCTCTCCTACTTTGAGCTCTGTGATACTACATCAAGGTGTCTTGTTTTTCTTTATTAGATTATATTTGTTTTTTAATAGAAAAATCTCATTCTTCCTTTATTTTCCCCAGAGCCTTGCATTCCATGTTTACTCAGTAAATACTCAAATGTTGTTGAATTGGATTGAACTGATATAATTAATTTGTTTAGCCATCCATTCATTTCTGGGAGCAAAGGGTAAATTTCAACCACTAACTATTATCACAAATTCGGTACTAATTGGTTTTCCAAAGTCTTGAGCTTTTATTGTATTGCTAATAATGAGGATCATAAGTAGGGTCAACAAACTCAGTTTTAGTATTGACATCCTAACACCCTCAAATCATCTGAATTTTAATTAGGACTTTTTTCCCTTCAAAATTAGATGCCAAACTATAAGTGTAACAAACTGATTATATAGGAGACATTTCTGCTATTGGTTCCTTTTAAGTTCATGTCCTATAGTGGGACAAAATAATTTCAAGGAATTCCTGAAAGGACTGTCTTATTATCAAATTATATACTGAATCAAATTTAATTGTAGCATATGCTTTTTCTAACTGGCATTTCTGTCTTAAGATATACTTTGGCATAGTATAAAGAGCCCTAGATCTGACATCCAAAAGACTAGCTTCAAGCCCAATCTGTTGCCTATCTTTATGTGCTATGGGCAAGTTATATAATCAATTTAAGTCTTAGTTTTCTGATCTGTGAAGTGAATAAAATCAATCATTGAGCTTACTATGTGCCAGACATTGTGCTAGGCACTGTGGATACAGAGAAAAGTAGAATTTTTTACTCCCAAAGAGTTTGTATTCTACTAGGGGAAGGGTGGGAAAGATGTATACACAGGCATAAAGAGATCTGTCAAATAGATACAAGATAAAAGAGGAGACATTGGTAACAGGTGGAAGTAGGGAGGAATCAGGAAAGACCACATGTGGAAGGTGCTACTTGAGCAGGAATTCCAAGATCTTGACAGAGGTAAGGAGAGAATTCATTCTAGGAGTAAGGGACAGCTAGCTTGAAGGCACAAGAATGAAAAATAAGGAATCTACTTATTGGGGAGAAATTAAGAAGATGAATTTGATGGCACCATTTGGAACATGAGGAGATTTAATATACAATTAGGTTGGAGAAGTGGTTTGGGGACACATGAAAATCTTTAAATGTCAAAAAGAAAAGTTAATATTTGATCTTAGAAATAATAGGGAACCACTAGAGTTTGCTGAATAAGGGGAGTGACATAGCCAGACCTGAGATTTAGAAAGATAATGTGGATAGTTGTGTGGAATAAAGATTGGGATTAGGACAGCATTGAGGCAGGAAGGCTTTTACTTCACAGGGTTGTTGTGAAAGAAGGAGTTTACAAGATACTTAGATTATAAATTCCTGAGAGATAGGACTGGCAGGGCTTAATATATAAATTTACATATGTATTATGGGGATGCAGCCATATGTAATTGGAATTCACCAATATTATTTTTGATCGTACCAATCCAAATTACTCCTTATCATTAACAATTATAGCCACAACAGCTATGCCCTAATCTCTTCCACAAATCATAGGATTATAGATTTAGAACCGAAAGATCTTTAGAAGCCATTTCATCCAACCCTGTCCTCTCATTGTGCAGGTGAGAAAATTTAAAATCTAAGAAATTACTATAACTTGCATGACTTGCAAACCTCACTCATGTAGTAATTAGTAGAAACTAAATTCAGATTCCATTATTCAGATCAAATCTAGCACTCTCTCAGTACTTCCCTGTGTCTTATGTTTCATCTGCATAACCTCTAAATTTTAGACACTACAAAGTGGGGCAGGAGGGGCATTTCATCAAAATAAATTAAAGAAAGAAAACACAACCTGTTTTTTTTTTTTTTTGATTGGTTAGTAGAGGGAAGAGATGTATATGCATGCTGGTGTATGTGTGTTTGTGTGTGTGTTCAAGAGAGCTTATTTGTTTTAGATATTAGCACAAAGCCAGCTGTAAAAAGCTATGGTTATATTTATCTAAATTTCAAGAATGTTTTGATTCAGTACTACCCAAAAGTGAATCTGCAAGGCCAGCAACTCTACTTTGCCATAAACTGCTTCAGTGAATAACAAACTCCAGTGAAGGATGAAGACGAATGGGTCTGGTTAGTGATAATGCTTCAGATAGGAAAGAGGGACTAAGTACCCCTATAAATGAGCATTAAGTTTATTTTTCTCACTTTAAGGAACTACAGAAATGAATATTTAATGAAGAGAAAACCAGGGCCCTGAAAAAACAAGTTAAGAAGGCAACATAGCTTTATGGGTAAAAACAACATTTAGGGTTCCCACACCCTCTAGGTTGATGTAGCTACATTGTAACTTTCTTGAAAACAAGAAATATTTGGGGTGGGGAAATGTCTATAAACATAATCCACCCCAGTGAGAAGACACTTAAATTTGACCAAAAAATTGTTGAGCATCAATTTTGTGTCTCACATGAAAACGTGGAATAATGAATGTATAGACTCTATACAGTGGTTCTCAAACTTTTGTTTTCAGTACCTTTATCCTATTAAAAAATTATCGAGGATCTGTCCAAAGCAATTTTGTTTATCTGGATTATGTTTATAGACATTTACCATATTGGAAATAAAAACTATTTTTGAATTTGTAGAACCCCTAAAAGAGTTTCAGAGATCTCCAGGATTCTCTAGACCATACTTTGAGAACCACTGGTATAGAGTGTTAGAGTTAAGGTCAGGAAGACAGGTTTAAAAATTGCCTCTGACATTTGGCAACTGTGTGAACATTATTATAATGTAAATTCCTTGAGGACCCTTTTGTTTACATATATTTCTCATTTGTGTTTCCCTTAGACTGTAAGTTTTTTAAGGACTGAGACTGTCTTTTATTTTTCTTTTTTATTTTCAGTGCCTAGCACATAGTAGTTGCTTAATAAATGCTTATTAACCAAATGATTTTGGCTTTGGCTTTGTGTCTACAAGGTCTAGAAGAAAGTAGCCACTTAATATGTTTTTTTGATTAATGGATTCTCCATAGTGACAACAATCACAGCTCCCTCAAATAATTGCATATGTGCAAGGCATTGAATCAAGAATTGAGGATACATACAAATACAAAAATAGAACAATCTTTGCCCTCAAGAAGTTTAAATGCTAAAATGTATTTTTACTGAATTTATTTATTAATTCATTATTAAATCCATATAACACTGAAATCAGAAGAGTGCAAAATATTTTCAATGATAATAGTATTCAAATCATATAAAACACATGTGATTGTCTTCCTCTGGATACCAACATATGAATAGAAAGCTAGACTACTTAGTACACAACTTGATAATACAACAAATTATTCCTCTAAAAATTTATCCCGTCCTACAATCCCTTAAACATATAATGACGATTTGTAAAAACATGAAGAAATTTATATGAACTGATTCAAAATGAAATACAACTAAGAAAACACTATATACAGGAACTAAAACATAAATGAGGGTAAGTAGCTGGCAGTTAATTCTCTGTATGAAAATGGAAAAAAGAAAATAATGAAAGTCACAGAGAATAGATAGTGAGCCACATGTACAATTTTGGGAGACAGTAATATATCTGTAGTAAGGAAGGAGCAAATAACCATGCCAAAGTCTCTAGTTTCAGTGCATGCAAACAGATTAAGATTAAAAGAGACAATACAATATAGTGAAAGAAGGTGGACAAACATCCAGGCACTTTGGATCTCAGTAATGGTTCTGCCCCCATGTAGTTGTTATTTCTCCTCTCTGAGACTCTAAGACTGCAAAAAGAGTAGCTGAACTAAATTATTTCTAAGGCTCCTTCATCTGACAAAGTAGAGATGATAGAGAAATCTGTTAAAAAAGACAAAATGGAATGGAATAAAACATTTTATTAAGCATTTACTATGTATCAGTCCTTGTGCAAAGCATTTTAACAATGTTATTTCATTTGATCTTCACAACCACTTTGGAAGGTTATTGTTCCTATTTTATAGTTGAGAAATTGAAGCAGGTACAGGTTAATTGTCTAAGCATCTACAGAGCTGGTGAGTACTAAAGATAGATTTAACTTAGTTTTTCCTGACTCTAGACCCAGTGCTTTATCCAGTGCCCTACCATGACTTACATATGTAAAAAGGTTTGCCTTGTCAAGAAGAAAGGTCAACTCTTTCTGTGAGACATGGAAGAAAGGCAAGAAGAGTCAGTGGGGGAGGATTTCTGAGTAATATGAAATGAATAGTAGTGAAGAGTTAGTTTTCAGCAATAGGCACAGTTTTTCAGTGAATAATGAAGTCCTCACCTGAAAGGATGAGGGAAAAGGTACCTGGGGAAGCTTGATGAGAGATTGTGGATTGGAATTGTAGTCGTTGGGTAGAGGACCGCTAAATGGGAAGGTGTAAAAGGATTTTCTTGCTGCAGTGAAGGCTCAATTGGGATTATGTAAAACATATTTATAGCAAACCTAATCAGTTGTGTGATTTTCTCCACTTGCATTTGGCAGCACATGAATAGGAGCAAAGGTGGTAAAAGAAAGATTGGAATGGGAGTATTACAAAGCAAGATGGGCAGTAGGACAAGCAGTGTAAATAGAGGAAAATATCAAGATGAACAGGCTGACCAAGGAGTTGAAATAGAGAAGATGTTATACGGTAAAATCAGGAGTGATGACCTGGGAGTGAAAAATAGGGATAGAGGGACTAGAAGTCACAGAGAAGACAAAGAAGAGGATTAAGGATTGGAAGACATATGTTAAGATAAAATGATAAAACATTATGATTAGAGAATTTCAGAATTCATGAACATGGAAGTGATTTAAATACTTATGGGTGATGGAAATATCAAGAGGATGACCATCTCTGCATGTAGTTGAGGAAAAATGGGTAATAGGTCATGGGAACTGACTAGTTGAGGAATTAGGAATTTAAGATATTCAAGGGGGTGTCAGAATATATCTTGAAGTTTGTAGAATGAGGGCAGGAGTTATATTACAACGATAGCCCCAGCCACTTAGGAAAACTGGGTTTAAGAACTTAAAATGATCCAGCAATCCCAAACCCCTTTTTGCACTACTAAAAGACCCTTGTCTCCTTCACTCTTGCATAACACTAGCAGCGATCTCATGCAAGACTTCTGTCTCCCTGCCCCATCTTTGATATATCCCTTTAATAAACAGTTGCAAATATGTCCAATAATGAAGCAGGCTAACCTGTTTGCTGGTTTCTTTAGATCCCATAAAAAGTTCTATATCCTTTTGTTTGGGGACACACACTTTGGATGCAAATCCTATATGGCCAAAGTCGACTTTAATAAATTCTCCAATTGAAAATGAGTATTTCTCAACTCGTCTCTGTATCTTGGCACAACATTTTGAGTGGAGAGAAAGGCTGAGCCAGGCAGTGGACTCACCTGAGAAGGAAGAAGAATCTGGGGATTGGTAGATAATAGCTACTAGAATCTTAATTAGATGTAATTAGAGAGAGAAAAAAGGTTTAAGATGAAAGTAAGTTTGTTAATTATAAAAGAGGCATTCCAGAGAATAAATACAGTGAAACGGGTATGCGGATCCACACTGAAACAGTCAGGAAAATGGAAGTAATGGAGTGGGTGCTGGGGAATGAGGGATGGTGTTTGTACAGTTTTAGCAAAGGACTGCAAATTATTGAGGTGGGAAGAGTAGGAGTAGATTGGAAGTATATTAATCGTAAAGGAATAAAGAAGTCCAAGCAGACTATCAGTGATTGGATCAAGATCTGCTGAGGGAGGCAGGTGATTAGACTAATTCATGATCCTCCCTCAAGCTCCAACCATGTGGCAAAGAGGATGTATCCCCTGAGACCCAGGGAACACACCTCATAGCAGGCAGTAGCAGGTAAAGCTATGGCTTTGGGGAATCACTTCTAGAGAAAAGAGTCAGCAATTTGAGATGGAACTGATCCTGGAATATCCTGTGGAGCACTGGAGAAAACTCTGGGCATTCAAAAGCAGATTATTTTAGATTTGTAGCTGATACAGGGCTCCCTAGTGAAAAGAGCAGAGGCAGGTGACCTAGATCTGGAGCTGATATGGGTCTCTCTGGGAAAGCCCTGAGATAAAGATGCCATTTTCATTCAGTTCTAGGACTTGATACAATTGACACAGTATCATTTATAAACAGGAATAACCATTGCATATCTCTAAAAGGAATTACACTCTAATTTTAAACCTTACACAGGATTCATGATAATGGCAAATAAAGTTTTCTGACTATGTATACAACCCACCTTATGTCCTTTTTGATGTCTGTTATAAAAGGCTTGTTGAACATTTATCTCTGTGGTCCTGTTTATCAAAGATTCTGGCATGATCCCTAATATTTACATAAGGGAGTCCTTGCTGGAGGGGATCATCTGTAGCTGCATTTTGCTTTGAGTCAAATAGTTCTTTGTATTCAACGAGCAACCAAATATCAAATTGGATATTCTGTGAGCCTTTCATTCATTTATATGATTATAAATATTTGGTCTGCAGCAGAAAACCATTTGAAAAAGGAACAGTCACACGATCATATTTTCAAAGGATAATGATAATAATAACAATTAACATTTATATCATGCTTTAAGGCTGGTGAAACACTTCATGTTATCTCATTTGAGAATATACTTAATACACAAATAGATTATTTTCCGAAAGATTTTATAAAAACAATTAAGAATGACTAAGAAGTATTTTTGTGGAACAGCACAATGGATAGAGCATCAGCCCTGGAGCTGAGTTCAAATGTGACCTCAGACACTTAACATGTCCTTACCACGTGATCCTGGACAAATTACTTATCCCAATTGCTTCTCAAAAAAAAGTTTAAAAACAAAAATATTTTTGTTGGTTCTCTAAATAATGTTCAAGTAGTACTATTGTATATTATTTTTAATTTTTAAATTAATTTTCCCTACATGAGATATCTTGAAGAATGATATCTTGCTGCTTTAAAGATTATGTTGCTCCAGCATAGAATTCTTTATCATGTAGTTGGTGTACACCTGTCATTTAAATTTCCTCATATACAATATGTAGGCCTGTGGTTATAGATTCTAAGTCAGGTTATTTCAATATCACTGATAATGAAAAAGGATTATTTTAGGGAAAAAAGATACTGACAAACGTTCCATTTCCTTCCTATCTATTTTTCTTGTACAAGTTTTATCCATGAATGCTCTTGAGATGATGTGGTTCAGTTGAGTGTCATGCCAAGCTTTATATAGTTTTTCAATTCTAGTGCTTGTGCTCTTCTGCCAATTTATCCATGATGTTTAAAATTAAATTGTATTCTAAACCAAGGCTGCAGCTACTTTGACAAATGATAAAGTATTTTCTGGCTAATGTGTTTTTGTTTTATTTTGGTTTTTGGTCCCTTGGTTCCTTGTCATGGTATCTGCTTGACATTTTTTTAACTTTTACAGAAAATTATTATGTTCAAAGTTCATATCTAGTAAATCTACAAGCATTTATTAAGCACCTACTTTGTACCAGCAATTCTGCTAAGTGCTAGGGACAAAATGATAGTCAAGATAAAACTAAATAGTTCCTGTTCTTAAGGATCAAATAGTCCAATTAAGGGACAATATGCAACCAACTATATACAAATAAGATATGTGTAAAATAAATCACATAATCTCAAAGAGAAGGCACTAGCATTAAGGAGCATATGGAAAGATTTCTGGAACAAAATATAATTTTAGCTGAGATTTGAAGAAAACCAAAAAACCCAAGAGGGTGAGATAATGAGGAAGAAAATTCCAGACATGAAGGATAACCACAGAAAATGCCCAAAGTCAGCAAATGGAGTGTCTTGTGAAGGAAAAGCAAAGAGGTCAGTGTTACTGGATCACAAAGTACATGGACAGGAATAACATATAAGAAGACTGAAAAGAAAGGAAAAGGATAGGTTTTAAAGGGCTTTTAAAGACAGAGTACTTTAAATTCGATCCTGAATTAACACAGAGTCGCTAGAGTTTACTAAATATAGTAATGACATAATCAGATTTCCACTTTAGGAAAATAAATTTGACAGTTAAGAGGAGAATGAATTGGAGTAGGATGAAACTTGAAGCAAGGAGACATACCAAAAGTTAAACCAGGAATAAGGTGATGAGTATCTGCACCAGCAAGAGGACAGTGTTAGAAGAGACAGAATTGATCAGACCTGACAATAGTTGAATAGCAGGGTGAGAGTGAAAAACCAAGGGTGACAACTAGTCATGACTATGTGAAAACAAGTTTTCACAGACAAGATAAGTCTGAGTGATTAGGAAGATGGTAGTACTCTCAAAAGTAATTGAGAAGTTAAAAAAAAGGAAAAGATAATTAGTTCAGCTTTGGATAGGTAACATTTAAGATGTCTATGGGTCATACAGTTTGAGATGACCAATAGGTGACTGAAAAACATCTACATAGGGATACTCATTAAATCTCTGGTGGCTTATGAAATCACCAAATGAAATAGAATAGAAGGAGAAGAGAGGGCTGAAGACAGCCTTGGAAAGTATCCGTAGTTAATGGGGAAAATCTGAATGAATATCCCACAAAAGAAATTGCAAAGGAGCTAGAGTTAAAATAGGTTAGGAGGACACTAGGAGACCAGGAGAGAGCAATGACATAAAAACCTACAGAGGAAATCTACAAATTTCAAAGGAAATCAAGAAAGGTGACAGTTGAAAAAATTCATTTAGATTTGGTAATTAATAAGTCATTGGTAACTTTTGAGTAGGCAGTTTCAGTTGAATGATGATATCAGAAACCAGAGAGCACAGAACTGGGAAACTTTACTAATATTTTTACTTTTTTTTCTATTTCCCTTTTTTCAACATTATAAGCAATCCAACAAAAAGGTGTTACCATGTACAGCCTTAGAGTATGGGTTTCTTTTTATCACAGATTTGTTAGATCTGTTGTTTAAATGTCAGATATGTAGCAACTCTTTGCTATTTCTTCTTATATTCAGCTTTTCTTGTAATATTTTTCCATTTAATCAAATTTTTGAATGCATCAGACAGCTGATCCTTATATGAATTATACATAACATTTGTTCCATTTCTTTAGAATATGGTCAATTTTATGAGATGAGGGGGATTGGGAGTGAGGGTAGAAAGTTCATTCAGTGCTTGCTGCTTCTAGCATCTTTTTAATCTCAACTTGAAGAAAATATTAGTGATTTTTAAGATAGGAGGTTTCTGAGTTGTCTATAATCTTTGTCTTCCTTGACTTCTCAAATTCATTATTTTCCAAAACTCTTTTAAAACATCATACAACTATGTACCCAACTCTATATTGAAGTCACCAATCGCCAAAGAATATGCTGTCTTACTTTGGAGAATCTTATCTAATCATTAATTGAATTTCTCTTTATTTTCTGCCATAGATTTTGGCATTTGTCATTGTAGTTTTATTTATGTTCATTATGAGCATTTTAAGAATTAAGTTTTTGATAAAAAGATCATTCTTTTTTTTTACTTCAGATGCAAAATAAAACCTGTTTTTACCAATTTTTTTTATTTGATACTTTGAAGAAGTTCTCTGAATAACTTCTTGGTTTTCTGGTTTCACTTATTACAAGAATATCAATATTGATGTGGTTCAATTCTCCCTAGTAGTTCATCAATTTGTTGATCACTGAACCAAAAGCTAACATTTAGAGTATATACAATAGGTTATTAATTGTTTATGGATGGTCTGAAAACTGCATTATTCTTAACACCTTCAACCCGCTTTGACACCATTTTATCTCTGTCACTAGAGAAGTAGAAAAGGATTGCAGGGTCCTAAGAGTCATTTTATATTCTTCATTTCATAGGGCACTATAATGAAATAATTTATCACCTAAGGGCTTTTCTATACATGGCCAAGTTGTTCTTGGAATTTCTGCCTGTCACTAGGACACTAGCAAAAGTCTTTTTTTTTTTTTTTTTTTTTGGTAAATCTTGACAAAATGTGTGCTCCTGGCATGGCCTTCAAGAATACAAATTCAACACTTATGCTGCAGTGAGACACAAAAATGGGACTCTGTGGAAACTGGAAAGATGACAAATATTTGATTTGCATAAAAACCTTTCTCATTTTATTTGTGATCTGAGTAGTTTATACCTGTTACCTTATTACCATATCCTTTAGAGAGTGGTCTCTTACCACAAACTCAGCATTGTCCTTCTTTCTATATGTCATGAATTAATGACAGTCATGCAGAGTACAGAGTAATACTTTATAAACTATGATTTGGGCCTAAAGCATAGAAGCAGTTTCCTTGAAGATATTTACTTAAAACTATACAAAGATACACTTTTTCAGCACAAAATATTTTTTGTGGTATTCAACTGCACAATTCATAAGTGCCTCCCACAGAGTTTCCACTTGGAAAATAAAACAGAACAATATTTATGTCACAGTATTAAATTGCATTTAGAAAACCGAGAGAATCTTCAGCTTTTGAAAGGACCTACCTTTAAATTTCATTTATTTTCTTATTTGGAAGAGAAGAGTGGTGTTGGTGATAGAGGAAAGTGAGAAGGAGAAATTACATGTTACTGACTGGTATGTCTGGATATTTGTCCAGGATAAAATCCTGGTGGAGAACTTCAGAAAATCATAATTTCTTTTCCTCCTACACTTTCATAAAGCTTCAAAAATATCACTCATATAAAATAGAAATCCTTCTCATTTATCTCATTTCTTCAGTTTTAGTTTTATCTTTTAAATGATAGTTGGAGTAGAAGAACTTCAAGATTCTTTACACATTAACATTACACCGAGCCCCGGCTGCTCTACGGGAGAGATCCATCTCTGAGACCTCATCATTTTTGTATAATAATGAGAACAAAATTAGTGAATTTTGGATGCAGCAGGAGAGAAGAAAACAAAGAAAAACTAGGGAAGATAACCATAAATTATTGTTTTGCCTTTTGCATTGATGGCATCATGGTTGTGATCATCCTAAAGTAAATGCAATTGACTTTTATGCCTCTCTCTAGAGCTGAGTTCAAAGCATCTGAAGATTTATGAGTATACATTCATGAATCTTTGCTGGGGTAGTAGAAAAGGAGCTTTCTCAGTTCCTGAGAAAAAAAATCTAAACAGCCCAATAATTGCTTATCTTTTCTCCCTTCCTTCTCTCTTTCATCTTCTTTCACTGTCAGGAAAATTGGGAGATCCAACTTTTCCTAGCACTAATGATAAAATGGAAGATAGCTGTGAAAGAAAGACCTTTTTGCTTAATTTTTTTAGTTAAGTGAGGACATTCAAAAGAGTTGAGTCAAACTTTCTACAGCGGAATAGTCAAATGAATAAATAATACTTATTATACAAACTCAGGTGATTTAATTGGAAAAATAGCTCATAAAACTTTTTCCATGAGGTATCAGTATAACTTCCTATCTAACTATATCAATATATTACTGTATACATAAATATCAAGGAAGGAAGGAAAGAAGGGAGGGAAGGAGGAAAGGAGAGAAAGAGGAAATGAGGGAAGGAAGGAAAAGAAAGAAGGAAGGAAGGAAGGAAGGAAGGAAGGAAGGAAGGAAGGAAGAAAGAAAGAAAGAAAGAAAGAAAGAAAGAAAGAAAGAAAGAAAGAAAGAAAGAAAGAAAGAAAGAAAGAAAGAAAGAATAGAGGGAGGGAAGGAAGGGAAGGAGGGAAGGAGGAAAGGAGGGAAAGAGGAAATGAGGGAAGGAAGAAGGGAGGAAAAGGAAGGAAGGAAGGAAGGAAGGAAGGAAGGAAGGAAGGAAGGAAGGAAGGAAGGAAAGAAGAGAGGAAGGAAGGAAGGGAGAGAGGAAGGAAGGAAGGGAGAGAGGAAGGGAGAGAGGGAGAGAGGAAAGGAGAGAAGGAAGGAAGAATAAATAAGGAACTGGGCCAAAAACTTGACAGGAGGAAGAGAAAAGAATGGCTTACTCTAGGGAAATGGCATAGTGGGGGGTTTTTGGTTTGTTTGTTTTTTTAATGATCCCAAGATTTTCCTTGAAATAAGGACCCAACTTTTTAACATCAATATTCTACAAAAATGTTATTTGACTAAATGTCATGCATACCAAAATTGTAAAAAAAAAATTCCTAATCAACCAAAGAATAATAGAGTGTTGCATATTATTCATGTAACCTGTGACTCACAACCCCAAAGCTTGGATATTGATCCCAGGACAAGGATCAATCTTGGAAAGCTGCCCCCAAATCATACCTCTATGATTTCGATTTCCCCACTGAAAATGTAGCTCATTTTCTCCCCACTCAGAAATTCTTTTGAGAGTCTCAGAATGTAACTCATGTCTAAATCATCTAGACAGATGCAAAAAGACATCCTAGTACAATAGAAAAGAGCACCAGATTTGAGATGAGGATGACTTGGGTTTGGACCAGCCATGAATTTTCTTCTCTCTGGAAGGGAGGTAAAGGAGCTAGAGAAGCCAATTTCTGTTAAGCTATGCACAAAAAGAAGAGCAAAATTCAAGGCATCTAGCTACCCATATAGAAAGTTGATATAGATGAGAGATATCAAACATGCAGGTACAGGTAACCCAAAATATTCTTGGGGATAGCTCAAATCAGATTAAAATGATATATGGAAATATTTAACAAAATAAAAATGCAATAAAATATAACTAGTATTTTCAAACTAAGTCATTATGTAGACTGTAGGGATCCTTATGTGCAAGTGGCCCCTATTTCCATTTGAATTTTCACCATTGGTGTTAAGTGATCCAATAAAACATCTACTGTCCTCCACATTTATTTTGACTTTTACTATCTATGTAAGATCCTACGTAGTCACATAACCTCTGTGAAACTCAATCTCAGTTGTAAAATCAGAATAATTATAATATTTGTTCAGTTATTGTGAGGATGAAATCAGTTAATATAAACATTCTATAAAATTTAAAGCCTACATTTATGTAGGCTGAGATTATTATGTGTCAAATGATCCAAGCTCCTATGCAAACAGTCATTAACAATATTAAATGCAAGACAGTTTTTATACCATCTCATGGGAAGAATACAAAAGTGAAAAGGATTCATAAAGTGACCTTAACCATTTGATTCAGTTCTTATTTTCTCTCTATGTAAATCTAACTCCTTCCTCTACATATCCCCAGCCTCCAAGGGCTTCTTAACTCAGCATTACTTTGTGGTTTATACTTTCCCTGGAAGAGAAATGAATTTGTGGCTGCTAGGGAATCAAGCCTCTCTTATTCCAAGAAGACTCACTTTATACGGGCAATCATTCGTATAACATTATCTTTGCTATAAGATTGGCTGCCTGTGTAGATCCCTGTAGAACCCCGATGGGGTTTGGAGATCCCCTCCATGAGAAACATATCTGTTTCTGTACCTAGATCTGTAATATCCAGACGGTCATGGGAGAGCACAAAGTTTGCTCTTCCAAGCTGTAACTTAGGCCCTTACTGCTCTTCTAGCCCTAATTCCACATTCTTGCTCCTCTTCTTCTAATATTCTGGATCCAGGATCTCTTACCATTTTACTACTGCTTTTGTCAGCTACCTTCATTCCACTTTACTGAGAGACTTTAGCTCTAGCTCTCTATGATGGGACCCCAATAGCCTTTCTCCCTCCCTAGAAGACTGGCTCTTAAACTTCTCCATCTTCTTCCAGATAGCTGGGTTAAGCAGTTTGCCTACTCCCTTACTGCCTCTGGCTACTGCCAATTTTAAGACTATGTTGTTTGGAGTATGGGCAAACATTCTTCTTTGCCTCTCTGTTCAGGGACTGGCTGCCACCATCTCTGGGGATTATGGGGTTTCCACTTCTCCTGGAGTCACCTAAGTAGAAGATCTGATATACCTCTCCTGTGCTTCCATTAGCATGATACCTGTGGTAAAACAGTGCAGATTACTCAGATGCTATTTGCACTATCCAGGAGCATATGTCCAAATAGAATTCTGCTCATTTCTCTCTCCAAACGAACATCTTGACTGACCTCTTGGAGCAGATCTATCTGTCTTTTTTCACAGACTCGGTTTAAAGTTGTGGCACTGACCCTCAATAACTTAAGACAATCAAATCATCACTAGGGCTAAGGCTTAATCATTGATATTCAATGAAGCATGAAAGGATCAATTAGAAACTAGGCGCAGGCTACTTCCCAAGCCTGATCAATAAGATGTCACAAACCACTTCAGTGATGTCTATAAGGTCACAAACAAATGCCAAAGTAGTGAGGGCAATTTATATTTTCAAAATCTTTGGAAAATAAAATAGTTCTCTTTTTATAGGACTAGTGAAATACTTTCATAAATCCTAAAATTTGTCACTTTACAACTGGAAGAACTATTTGGAAATGTCTTGGTCTCTTACCAATGAATCTCCTCAATGTCCTTTTCTCCTTCTATCTCACTTTTCTCTCTTTTGTGTCTCTTTTCACTTTTCCCTACTTATTCTTCCACTCTTCATAACTCTTTCCTTTTCACAAAGTCAAAAGATATTAAAATGTATAATGACAAGTTTTTCTAATGAAAAAATGATCATAAAAATGTTAAATGAAAAATGTTTCTCTGAATAATTTTGTGTTCTATGACTCTTTAGGTCATCTAAGATTAAATATCATCTCCTCTAATTAATATTCAATGTCCTTCACAATCTAATTCTAGCTTATCTTTCTATTATATTAATCTTTCTCATAACAACTATCATCTACACAAACAGGCTTTCTTGCTATTCTTCACACATGATATTCCATCTTCTGTCTCCATGTTTTGGAACAGGAAATCAAGTCTCCCTGTAATCAATTGGTAAATGTTTAACAAGTGGCTTTCACGAGGCAGGGTGGGGATGTACCTGTGGGTATACTTTTATTTACATTGTATCAACAAATAATAAATCAAGTCCTGATTTATAGCACTTAGAAATTTTTAAGATTTAAATGATCACACTTACAATGTAGCAATCAGTGTGGAGGATCTTGTACAAACTGGATCCAGTACAACCCTTCCTGTTATATACTCACTTCTCACCTCTATCTCCAAGAATCCCTAACTTCTTTCAATTCTCACTTAAAATTTCACATCTTATCTGATATCACTAGTCCAATAGTCTATGCTTTCACCACAAAATTACCTTTATATATAGATATAGATAAATAGATATGGGCACTCATTTTGTCTCCCCAGTAGAATGCAAGCTCCTTGAAGCAAAAAAAAATTGTTTCATCTTTGCCTTTGTACCTAGAATAATTTATTTCACATTAAGGAGACACTTAAAAGTGCTTGTTAATTGATTTTAGAATGTAAAGAATGCAAATTCCTTACAGGCAGATCTAACCTCAATATGATATGAATAATACCTTGTACAGTGTAAACTTAATATATGAAATCATTATGGTAAAGATTTTATAAGACATTCATAAAATCCATAATTAGATCAACTTTGAGTTATCCTTCCTTCCTTGCTTCCTTCCTTCCTTTCTTCCTTACATCCTTTCTTCTCAACTCCTTTTTTATTTCATTGTCGGGGAGTGAGGAGAATAGAGAAAAGGAGCATTCTGTGAAAAATCACTTCCCAAATAAATAAAACTTAAATATATCTAATTATGCCTCCATATGACTTTGCTTCTATATCCTGAATTCCTCTCAATTATATCCCTTGCCACAGGTACTCCAAGTTCAATCTCTTCACTTGTTGTTCAAGAGAACGCAGTTATTCCTAGGATGCCTCCTTTAAATTTTTACCTATTAATTAAATAGGTTTCCATGGTAATAGTAAAAAT
This sequence comes from Sarcophilus harrisii, assembly GCF_902635505.1. Lineage (NCBI taxonomy): Eukaryota > Metazoa > Chordata > Mammalia > Dasyuromorphia > Dasyuridae > Sarcophilus > Sarcophilus harrisii. Next base: position 474,762,306 of record NC_045428.1, read on the forward strand.
AGATAATTTAATTAAAATAATGTGATGCCAAAAAGCATAAAAAATTATATGGTCCTTATATCAATCCCAAAATGAGATTGCTCCCTGGCTAGAATATAATTAATCTATATTTCTCCTTACTTCTCTTTACCTTTTTGCCACTCTCTTTCTCCTCCACTTTTCTCTTTTAATAAACCATCTAAGCTTTTTAATTAAGGAATCTCTCCACCCTACCTCAAAAAGACACCTCTCTGAGAAAAGAAGTTAGTTTCTCCTACCTCAAAGCATTATGAGATAAATAGTCCAAACCAATTTCTCAAAGAGTACCATTCCTTTGCCCTTGGGCAAATATATAGAATATTTTATGTTTAAATATGTCCATAGGGAGAAAGATGGCACAGTGAATAGAGTGCTAGGCCCAGAGTCAGAGACTCATCTTTGTGAGTTCAAATTTGGACTGAGACACTTACTAGCTGTGTGACCTTGGTGAAGTCACTTAACCCTGTGGGCCTCAGTTTCCTTATCTGTAAAATGAACTAGAGAAGGAAATGGCATTCCAGTACTTTGTGAAGAAAACCTCCAACAGGGTTATGACTGAAAAATTACTGGATAACAATATATATACATATGTGTATAATTGTCTTTAAAAATATAACTCTGAATAACTTATTCTCTGTGTTTACTTCCAGACACATAAAATTGAAAGGCAATTTGGTACAATGGAAAAAAAAGAACAACCCAAATTTGCATTCAAAAACAGGATGGGACACTGGCTTTGGAGTCAGAAGTTATTGTTCTTGAGGGCCATGACAACAGGAAGGTGATGTTATGACAGCAAATAAATTGGATTTAAGTGAGGGAGGCTGGGCAAGGTCACCATTTCCCTTTCCCCTCCAGAGCCATCTGGGTCCAGTGATCAGATGTAGATCAGAATGACTGGAGATGACTCTGGATGCTATGAGAAACCTTGGAGGTCTTCCACAAACCTCAGTTTGAATGGCTGCACCCATTCAGTGATTAAAGTTTGGTAGCAATTAAGGCCAAGAATCTCCTCTTTTACCTAGTCCAAAAAATCTAAATAAATAAATGAATAAATCTGGGAGGGGTAGACTCTTGGGTTTTCTGACCAAAGCAGAAACAAATGCTATTTTCATTCAATCAGAGTCAATCTGGGCCCCAATGATGACCAAATGGGGTGGCCAATTAAAATCAGACTGGTTTTGGTTTAAGGCTTGGTCCTTAAGAAAGAAACCATTTTCAACTTGTATGATACTTACATCTCTTGCTATCTCTGGGTTTCAGTTGTTTCATCTATAAAATTCAGGGACACGAGTAGATGACCTCTGAGGTTTCTCATTCTCAATCTATAATTTCATATTTTGTGGCCCTTTAGTGAGGTAGGGGACTGCCTACTCAAAGCCCATAAAGATTTCCTCCCGTGGACTGGGTAGATGAGAACAATTTGTTCCCAAAGCCATAAAGGCAGCTGAAGTAGGAACAGTGGAGCACTTAGAGCTTGGTCAGATATTGAAAAAGCCAGTATCATCCACTGCCTCCCAGACCATTCCCAGTTATCTTGACTCTTGTCACTGGACTTCCATGAGGAAACTGATGACTTTTCACAACTCTGCCTCACTTAAATCCAATTCACTCACAAGCCAAGACATCGTTCTGTGATGAAAAATGAAGGACAAACAATGACTATTGTAATGATCCATGGCCAAAGGAATGAAGAATTATTTAATTCTACACATTTGCCTACTATGTGTACAAATATTCTACAGGTTGTTGTTCTTGATCATTCTTTACTTCCTGGTCTTCAATAACCAGTTTATAATACTTGTGAGGAACTCTTAGGTGCTACACATTATAATATGTATACTGATTTGTATTTTTATAAATTATAAGGGTTGTCATCTTTTAACCATTAGTTACAGAGATGTTATTTCTCATACTGCATACAGGTATTAAGTTATAGTAGTCAGTTAAGTATCAAATAAATAAAAACAAAGATCATAAACTTTATCAAAAAATGTTTTATTTTCCAGGAGCCAGTGAACTAGTCGAATTTCCCATTCATTTTTTATAATAGGTACCTGAATATATCCTTTGAACAGTAGTCAACATCAAATTATTTTCACTGCAACTGTGTATCAGTAAAATCTACACATAATTTTTCAACCCGTATATAATGAAAAAGAATATTATTTATAAAGTATACATTTCTTTCTTAAATCATCATTTCTCTATTTTCAAGTGTACATAGCAAATACATAGCATTTTACCCTGGGTCAGAAAACAGCTGCCTTTATTCTTTAGAGGCTGACACCTGTGTATAATCATTGGGAGTGATTAATGAAGACTGAGATCAAGGTTTCATGCAATTTTAATTTTATGCTCTGGGCCTGATGTGCAAGGAATTTGTATTGAGTAATAAAGGAATATAGGCTCATTCTAATAAGGATGACAAATGACTATTAAAAAATGAGTTTGACTCATTAGCCGAACATGTTTAAACTGAAGTGACCTTAGTGCTTTGGAAAACATTTTGTATAGTCTCAGTGTGTGGTGATTAGGTGTATGGAGATACTTAAATTAATTCCTTTATGAAAAGTTAAAAGTATTTGTATCAAAGAACAAAATGTTATCACAAAAGCAAATGTTTACCACCTAACTGACTTGGATTCAAGCACTCAATTAGATTAGTAACAATTTTCCATGCCTCTGTATTTTTACCATCTAGTATGAAAGCCTGCAGGCACTTGGATAAGAGTGACATTTCAACAGAATTTTAAAACCAGAGGGAGAAGGTTTCTCTAGCCAGGAAACAAGCAGTAATGAAGTCAAAACAAGGACCATTCTTGCTCTATCTGTGCTCAGTGCTCTGTGCAAGCATTTATAAACTGCTGCTGATTCAAATTGATCTCAATATCCAAGGCATAATAGTTGGCCAAGTATTCTAAAAGAATAGTCTTCAAGCTCGGTAGTTGAATTGAAGATGAAATACTACACTTTTTAAGTAACGTCTAAAGCAGAATAAAAAAGAAAAAGTTAACATTCACATACACACACATACACATAAAATATGTAGTTGAAAAGATTGAAATATGGTGTTAGTAGCAGAGGGTCTTGTATTTCTTGGAATTAGATCTGTGAGTTGATGATTTGTAAGGAAAATGAGCTTCTTTTCTTTACATTGTCTGTATGACAATCCCAAAACATTTTAGAGAGGAGGAGGAGGAAAACTAGTGATTAATTTTTTTAAAGTATCCTAGACATTAAAAATCAACTTTGATTGAACCTGGTGAATACATCCTTTTTTAGCCATGGTAACACTGCAAAGAAATGTCATATTAGCAACTGTCTTCCTTGCGGTGTGTTTTTTCACTTAAATTTTCGAGGAATTAGTTTTCATTAGGTTCTGCAACCCTACCTGAAAGAAATCTCACATGCCTCTTTTCACAAGTTTGTGTTTATTCCCAATTTCCCTTGAAGTAAAACCTGTGAAAATAATGTCTGGAGCATTATATATCTAGCAAGATATTTCTAGTATTTTTTCATCTAAATCTTCTTTGCAGCATAAAATTCCCTTTCTTTCAAAAGGCTTAAACAAGGAGAGGAGAAAGGGAGAAGATTCTGAAAAAGTTCTGAAAATAGGTCTTTTCATTTTGATCATGGTTGTATTCATGTAAAGTGCTTAAGATAGAAACAACATGAACTCCTCCTTTCTTGAATATAAAAATGTTCATCTATTCCTTATGGACAAAGAAAAATTATGCACTACTTTGTGTCATGTATTGTTAACTGCTAGCTTCAGTGCAAAGGAGGTTTTAAAATCCAAATAACATTAATTACAGATTTGGGAGGACAAGTCAGATACTATTTTCTTCTGAAAGAGAAGCTAATAAAAAATCAACACAGTAGAAGAGATAAAATATCTGCAAGAGAAACACAGATAATTTATATTATCCTAAGAGATAGTTTATAAATGTTTGGCTCCTAAAATCTCATGAAAGAGAACTTGTTGGAAGGGTATTGGAAAGAGAGGGACACTAATGAACTGCTGATGAAACAGTAAATTGATTCAACTGTATTATGAAACAATTTGGAACTATGTAAGAAAAGGGAATTCCATGATTCATACCATCTCATCAAGACATTCCACTACTGGTACCATATCCCAAGAATATGGGATTGATAGCAAGATAATATCCATACATCTGCAAATATTCCTAGAAGCTTTATTTATAATACAAATTCTAGAAAATAAATGTGTACCTAATGATAAAGAAAAAGCCAAGCTAAGAATGAGCCTTTTCACAAACATATGTTCTCATTAGTTGTAAATGAAACTGAAACCCAAAGAAAAGTTTGGAAAGCAACCATACAACACAAACAACAATGTATGTAAAATGAGACTGACAAGGTGGCCAAATTTTATTCAAGTACAGTGATTCACTGTCCTTACAAAACAATCTCTATTAAATAACATATCCTGGCTATTATGGTAACAAATAATATACTGGTTTTGGAAAATTTGATTTGTAGCAATATTCATTTGAGTTTTTGCTGGGAAGTGCTGCATCAAAACAAAATGTAAATTAATAAATAAAATTAAAAATAAAATACTTCTCAAGTAACCAAGGAGAAACCAATTTTAAAGCATTACCAAAGGTAAGATAAAATCATAATCATATTGGCTAAGATGGCAGGAAAAGATAATGGCGAATGTTGGAAGGGATGAGGAATGGGGGGAACTGGGACACTGATACATTGTTGGTGGAATTGTAAACAGATCCAATCATTCTGGAGAGCTCAAAGGGTTATCAAACTGTTCATACCCTTTGATCCAGCAGTGTTACTACTAGGCTTATATCCCACAGAGATCTTAAAGGAGGAAAAAGGGGGAGGGAGCAGAGGAAGGAGGTGAAAATTGGAACACAAGGTTTTGCAAGGGTTAATGTTGAAGAATTATCCATGCATATATTTTGAAAAATAAAAAGCTTTAATAAAAGAAATTATAATCATGGACATGGTAAAATGTCAGTAATGAGAGTAAATAAGAGCTAAGGTGTCTACCCTGGAATTTGGGGACAAGGTAGCACACAAATGATCTTAGCAATAAGAAGCTTTCATCATATATCAAACACTGCATAGTGTCAGAATAGTGGGCACTAGGCCTCAACCTGTTTTACACTTGCCTTTTGAAACCACAAACTTCTATCAAACTGTGCATACCCTTTGATCCAGCAGTGTTACTACTGGGATTATATCCCAAAGAGATTATAAAGAAGGGAAAGGGACCTGTATGTGCATGAATGTTTGTGGCAGCCCTTTTTGTAGTGGCTAAAAACTGGAAACTGAATGGATGTCCATCAGTTGGAGAATGGCTGAATAAATTGTGGTATATGAATATTATGGAACATTACTGTTCTGTAAGAAATGACCAACAGGATGATTTCAAAAAGGCCTGGAGAGACTTACACGAACTGATGCTGAGTGAAATGAGCAGGACCAGGAGATCATTATATACTTCAACAACAATACTATATGATGACCAGTTCTGATGGACCAGGCCATCCTCAGCAACGAGATCAACCAAATCAGTTCCAATGGAGCAGTAATGAACTGAACCAGCTATGCCCAGAAAAAGAACTCTGGGAGATGACTAAAAACCATTACATTGAATTCCCAATCCCTATATTTATGCACACCTGCATTTTTGATTTCCTTCACAAGCTAATTGTACAATATTTCAGAGTCTGATTCTTTTTGTACAGCAAAATAACGGTTTGGTCATGTATACTTATTGTGTATCTAATTTATATTTTAATATATTTAACATCTACTGGTCATCCTGCCATTTACGGGAGGGGGGGGGTAAGAGGTGAAAAATTGGAACAAGAGGTTTTGCAATTGTTAATGCTGTAAAGTTACCCATGCATATATCCTGTAAATAAAAGGCTATTAAATAAAAAAATTAAAAAAATTAAAAAAAAGAAACCATAAACTTCTCTAAAGCTCTTTGCACCATATATAAATGGTTCTGAAAATGTTTCAGTCAGCATAATGTTTGAAGCAGACAAAAAGTCCAGGGTGCTTCCTAACCTCCCCTTTAAAAAAATCTAAAAAACTCAACCTGGATCAAAATTAATAGGATAAATGGGACAGCTTCTAACAGGATATGATACTTTCTATTAATGACCATGTGTAAATTATTCATTTGTGGATTAGACACCAAACATGTAAATATTCATCCTTGTCAGACACAAATATTAATACTGCAAGAAATGCCATAGACCAGCTAGATGACCCTGGCTGACCATCAGGATTCCCTAGACTATACTTTGAGAACCATTCTTAGATATGAGCCTAATGACCAAGCTGTCTAGTCTTTACCCTTTATATAAAATATTAGAGGGAAATGATCCAACTTATAGAATGCCTTCAAATGGAATCTTTATATAGTGGCTGCTCATTTGGGGGTCTCCATGAAGGCTTCCCTCATGGAAGGGTCATCAAAAAAGGAGAGCCCACTTTGAGAAGAAACAAACTTGGCATTATAGTCTGTAAATCAACTCAATTGTGCTAACAATACACACACACACACACACACACACACACACACATAATATTATGTATTTAGCTAAAAATAAAGAAAAATTATTTTGTGGTTGACATTTTCCCCAAAATGTTCTTTTGCTCTTTCTGTGCTATGGCTTGTTAATTGGTCTAACCGCCAAAATACTTTATTACCATTGTTTGGACAAAACATTTAGTTACTTCGCAGCCTGTTCAACCCTGAAATCATCACTACATCTTAACAGAAGAAAAAGAGGTCATTTAATCAATCAATAAGAATTTATTTAAGAGCTTATTATGTCCTAGCTACTGGACATATGGACAGCTACTGTATACATAATACTGTGGATAGATAAAAAAGGCTGGGGACAGATACAAATATGTGGAGATTGAGTGTGGATCAAAGCATAGTATTTTCACCTTTTTATTTTTTCTCTCTCATGTTTTTTCCCCTTTTGGTTTGATTTTTCTTCAACAACATGACAAATATGGAAATATGTTTAAAAGGATTGCACGTATTTAACCTATGTCAGATTACTTGCTATCTTGGAGAGGGAGGAGGTAAAGGAGGGAGGGAGAAAAATTTGGAATGCAAAGTTGAACAAAAATGACTGTTGAGAACTATCTCTACATATATTTGGAAATATAAAATACTATTGAAAAAAATTCTTCCATAAAAAAATCCACTTTCTATCCCAAAGAGATACTAAAAAAGGGAAAGGGACCTGTATGTGCCAAAATGTTTGTGGCAGCCCTATTTGTAGTGGCTAGAAACTGGAAAATGAATGGATGCCCATCAATTGGAGAATGGTTGGGTAAGTTGTGGTATATGAATGTTATGGAATATTATTGTTCTGTAAGAAATGACCAGCAGGATGAATACAGAGAGGCGTGGAGAGACTTACATGAACTGATGCTAAGAGAAATGAGCAGGACCAGGAGATCATCATATACTTCAACAACGATACTGTATGATGATGTATTTTAATTGAAGTGGATATCTTCGACAAAGAGAAGATCTAACTCAGTTTCAATTGATCAAGGATGGACAGAAGCAGCTGCACCCAAAGAAAGAACACTGGGAATTGAATGTAAACTGTGCAGTTTTGTTTTTCTTCCCAGGTTATTTTTTACCTTCTGAATCCAATTCTCCCTGTGCAACAAGAGAACTGTTTGGTTCTACACGCATATATTGTATCTAACATATATTGTGACATGTTCAACATGTATAGGACTGCTTGCCATCTGGGGGAGGAGGTAGAGGGAGGGAGGGGAAAAGTGAGTGCAGGGGATAATGTTGTAAAAATATTACCCAGGCATGGGTTCTGTCAATAAAAAGTTATTTTAAAAATATTATAATAAAATTGAAAGATTGGAAAAAAAAATCCACTTTCCAAATGGCAAAAGAATAATGACAAATTCCCATTCTCCCCAATCACATTAGAAAACTTTGTATTTTTGTCTAAGTAGAAACATGAAACTTCTCTTCTTCTTCACTATCTCCTCTTCCTCCTTGCCAATCTCTCCAAAATACCAAACCATCATCCCACTACTACCTTATTTAATAATGTATTATTACATTATTAATGCAATTAATATTGCATTACTTACTCTGGGCTAAGTAGATTAATATCTAGCCATCACTTAGCCACATGTCCATTTTAAAGGAGGATGAATGATGACTATGGGTAGCTAGATGGCACCATGGGTAGAATAAGTCTATAGTCAGGAAAACCCATCTTTATGATTTCAAATCTGGCCTCATACATAGACTACCTCTGTGTGATGCTAGACTAGTCATATAACCTTATTTGCCTCAGTTCCCTCAGGTGTAAAATAAGTTGGAAAAAGAAATGACAAATCACTCCAATATCTTTGCCAAAAAAAAACCCAAATGGGGTCAAGAAAAGTCAAACCGAAATGACTGACTGCACTACCAAAAAATGAGGAACTCTGTAAAACAACAAAAGGAATCAATAGTATATCCCTTAATGAAATATATTTGTATGTTTACATCCTATCCTTTACAAGGCCATATCATTTCTTTTTCACTACTGAATAACAATTGACTTTGTCACAGAATAATTATAACCACAGTGCTTAAAGGTTTGCCAAAGCCTTTATATATATTCCCTCTTTTGAGCCTTCCAATAGCTCTCAAGTGCTACAGCTACTCCCAATACATAAATAAGGCAATGTTAGGGTCATGCTGGAAAACTAATTGAAAAAGAAAGCACCCCTGAACCCTTAACTCATTTAAGTAGACAATTCCAGTTGTGATTGTATGGTAAAATTGGATCATTTTAGAAAAGGGAGGAAAGGGAATTTTAAGTGACTCTCCTAATCACAGAGCTAGGGTCCAAATAAGGATTAGACCAAAGACTAGACCAACTAATTCTAAATCCAGCAATCCCAGGCTTCCCATATGGAAGGTTCAGCAAAGAGGGAGGCCTACATTAGGAGGAATTTATCTGGGTATTTTGGTCTATAAAACAACTCAATTGTAATAGCAATAAAACATTGGCAAAAATATATACAATACACTGTGTACTTAGCTAAAGACAATACTTAATCAATTTTATGGTTGATATTTTCATTTAAATGTTTCCTACCTCTTTCTCTGCTGTGATCACTCATTGGTTTAACCGCCCCCCCAATATTTCATTATCATTTTTAAACAAAATATCTAGGTTACTGGGCAGCCCATTCTACACTAAATTTGCCCCTATAGCCTTCACAGCAAAATAAGAGAACAATGAGAGTTCATGAAAGAAGGGAGGAAAGGGAATGACCATTTATTGAGTACCCACTATAAGCTAGGTACTGTGCTAAGCACTTTATAAATATTATCTCATTTGAAGATGAGACAAAAAGAAATGAATACATACTTATTCCTATCTCTAACTATGTAGGAAGCAGGGAATCTGCATAGAAAAGAATAGAACTATAAGCAAGGGCAGAAAATGAAGAATTATTTAAGATATTTAAATTTAGGATGTTTAAAATTGATCAAAAAATTAAAGTTCATATAATCTTAGAGTTCATAGGGTATCTTAGAGGAAACCAAATGGAATGTTACATTCTAAGACTCACTACATCAACATTAGTTTTTGTTGTGTTTTTTCCCGAGCATTTCCAACGATAAATATTTCAATAACTCATAGAGCAGTCCATTCTATTTTCTGACAGCTTGAAAAAAATACACAAAATTATTCCTGCTAAGACTAATCTGCATCTATTGGTTTTAGTTTTATCTTTTAGAATCATAAAAAATCCTCCAACTTTCTTTACACCATTAAGTCTTCTCTTTCTATTACTAAATATACTCAATTTCTTAAACTGTTCTTCATAGGACATAGTTTAAATCCTCCTAAACATCTTGTTCTGGCTATCCTCCAGTATGCTAATTTACTACTTAAAATAGCCAGAAAAGTACTCCTGATTTAGTCTAACCAACAAAGAGCATTGTAGGGCTATTAGCTCACTTGTTTCAGGTTCTCTGTTTCTATCTGTGGTGCCTAAGATTCATTAACTCTTTTTTTATTTTCTTTTTTTTTTTTATCAGACATCTCATGAATAACCTTGAACTTTTAGTAAATTAAATATCTTTTTCACATAAAGAAAATTACTTTTCACATAAATAGTTGCACCTTTACAATTGATTTGTGAGTGTGTGTGTGTATATATATGTGCAGGACTTTATTTTTCTTATTATTAAATTTAAATCCTAAGAAGTCAGTTATTTCAGTTTGTTGAGATCATTTTGGCTTCAGATTCTGTCATCCAACATTTTTCTGTCATTCCAACACTGTGTCATAGGCAAATTTGAAAATCATGCTTTCTATGTTTTCATCCAAGTCATTAATTTAAAAGTTGAACAGCATTGTTGCAACAGCTAAACTCTGTGCCATTCCACCAGAGAATCTCCTTTCAATTTACTTGGTCCATTAATCAACGCATTTTGGATACATTTCAATTCACTAAACATATCAACCTACTATGTGCATGGCTGTATCAGCATTATGAAAGACTATATCAATGTTTTTATTGTTGTTGAAAGAAAAGAAACTATTTGGGGTAACCTCTGTGGAACTCAATTTCCTTAGCCAGAAAAATAAGGGTTTAGAGTAGATCACCTGTATTAGAAATAATCCACAACTTTAGCAAAGTTGCTGGTTATAAAATAAACCCACATAAGTCATCAGCATTCTTATATATCACTAACAAAATCCAACAGTCAGAGTTACAAAGAGAAATTCCATTTAAAGTAACTACTGATAATATAAAATATTTAGGAATCTCTCTGCCAAGGGAAAATCAGAAACTTTATGAGCAAAATTACAGACCACTTTTCACACAAATTAAGTCTGATCTAACCAATTGGAAAAATATTAAATGCTCTTGGATAGGGCGAGCAAATATAATAAAGATGACAATATTACCTAAACTAATCTATTTATTTAGCGCTATACCAATCAGACTCCCAAAAAACTATTTTAATGACCTAGAAAAAATAACAACAAAGTTCATATGGAAAAACAAAAGGTCAAGAATTTCAAGGGAATTAATGAAAAAAAAATCAAATGATGGTGGCTTAGCTGTACCAGATCTAAAATTATATTATAGAGCAGCAGTTACCAAAACTATTTGGTATTGGCTAAGGAATAGATTAGTTGATCAGTGGAATAGATTAGGTTCAAGGGATAAAACAGTCAACAAATATAGCAACCTAGTCTTTGACAAACCCAAAGATCCCAGCTTTTGGGATAAGAACTTACTGTTTGATAAAAATTGCTGGGAAAATTGGAAACTAATATGGCAGAAACTAGGCATTGATCCATACTTAACGCCGTACACCAAGATAAGGTCAAAATGGGTTCATGACCTAGGCATAAAGAATGAAATTATTAATAAATTAGAGGAACATAGGATAGTTTACCTCTCAGACCTGTGGAAGGGGAAGGTCTTTATGACCAAAGCAGAACTAGAGATCATTACTGATCACAAAATAGAAAATTTCGATTATACCAAACTGAAAAGTTTTTGTACAAACAAAACTAATGCAGACAAGATTAGAAGGGAAGCAATAAACTGGGAAAATATTTTTACAGTCAAAGGTTCTGATAAAGGCCTCATTTCCAAAATATATAGAGAATTAACTCTAATTTATAAAAAATCAAGCCATTCTCCAATTGAAAAATGGTCAAAGGATATGAACAGACAATTCTCAGATGAAGAAATTGAAACTATTTCTAGTCATATGAAAAGATGCTCCAAGTCATTATTAATCAGAGAAATGCAAATTAAGACAACTCTAAGATACCACTACACACCTGTCAGATTGGCTAAGATGACAGGAAAAAATAATGATGATTGTTGGAGGGGATGCGGGAAAACTGGGACATTGATGCATTGTTGGTGGAGTTGTGAACGAATCCAACCATTTTGGAGAGTAGTTTGGAACTATGCTCAAAAAGTTATCAAACTGTGCATACCCTTTGATCCAGCAGTGTTACTACTGGGATTATATCCCAAAGAGATTATAAAGAAGGGAAAGGGACCTGTATGTGCACGAATGTTTGTGGCAGCCCTTTTTGTAGTGGCTAGAAACTGGAAACTGAATGGATGTCCATCAGTTGGAGAATGGCTGAATAAATTGTGGTATATGAAAATTATGGAATATTACTGTTCTGTAAGAAATGACCAACAGGATGATTTCAGAAAGGCCTGGAGAGACTTACACGAACTGATGCTGAGTGAAATGAGCAGGACCAGGAGATCATTATATACTTCAACAACAATACTAGATGATGACCAGTTCTGATGGATCAGGCCATCCTCAGCAACGAGATCAACCAAATCATTTCTAATGGAGCAGTAATGAACTGAACTAGCTATGCCCAGAAAAAGAACTCTGGGAGATGACTAAAAACCATTACATTGAATTCCCAATCCCTATATTTATGCACACCTGCATTTTTGATTTCCTTCACAAGCTAATTGTACAATATTTCAGAGTCTGATTCTTTTTGTACAGCAAAATAATGTTTTGGTCATGTATACTTATTGTGTATCTAAGTTATATTTTAATATATTTAACATCTACTGGTCATCCTGCCATCTAGGGGAGGGGGTGGGGGGGTAAGAGGTGAAAAATTGGAACAAGAGGTTTGGCAATTGTTAATGCTGTAAAGTTACCCATGTATATATCCTGTAAATAAAAGGCTATTAATTAAAAAAAAAAAATAGAGTAGATCACCTGTAAAGTTCTTTCCAGTTAAAAATCTATAATCTTCTGGTGCTTGGTGAATCTAATGTTGGCCTCTAGTAATGGTTGTTTTCCATAATCAACATGCACAATCTAAACATTTTTAAAAATCACTTGTTTATTTAGGGTTTTAGTATTTTGTTCCTTTTTATAGTTTTGTTTTTTCTGGTTATACATACATATTATCTTTTTTCAATACACATTTCTTTGTGAATCATGTTGGGAGAGAAAAATCAGAACTAAAGGGAAAAGCCATGGGGAAAAAAAACAGAAAAAAGAAATGAACATAACATATGTTCATTTACATTCAATCTCTGTAGTTTGTTTTCTGGATGCAGATGGTGTTTTCTATCCAAACTATTGGGACTGTCTTGCATCACCGAATGACTGAGAAGAACCAAGTCTTTCAGAGTTGATCCTCACACATTCTTGCTGTTACTGTGTACAATGTATTACTGTTTCTGCTTATTTCTCTCAGCATCAGTTCATGTTAATATTTCCAGGCCTTTCTAAAATCAGTTTATAAATCTTTTTTATACAACAATAATATTCCTTTATCTTCATATACCACAACTTGCTCACCCCATTCCCTAATTGATGAAAATTTATTCTTTTCCAATTCTTTGCTACCACAAAGAGTTGCTACAAACATTTTTGCACATGTGGATCCTTTCCCCTCCTTTGTTATTTCCTTGGGATACAGACCCATGTGTTGCATCAAAGGGTATGCAGTTTTATAGCCCTTTGGGAATAATTCCAAATTGCTCTCCAGAATGATTGGATCATTCTACAACTCCACCAACAATGCATTAGTGTCCCAGTTTTCCCATATCCCCTCCAACATTTATCATTATTTTTTCCTGTCATCCCGGCCAATCTAAAAGGTATGAAGTAGTATCTCAGAGTTGTTTTAATTTACATTTCTCTAATCAATAGTGATTTAGAGCATTTTTTAATATGATGATAGATGCCTTTAATTTCATCATCTCAAGTTTGTATGTTCATATCTTCTGACTATTTATCAATTGGGGAATGATTTATATTCTTATAAATTTGACACAGTTCTTTATATATTTCAGAAATTAGACTTCTATCAAAAACATTGGCTGTAAATTTTTTTTCCAGCGTTGTAATTCCCTTTTGATCTTGTTTCTGTTGATTTTGTTTGTGCAAAAATTTAATTTAATGTAATCAAAATTGTTCATTTTGCATTTTATAATGTTCTCTAGTTCTTCTTTGATCATCAGTTTCTCCCTTCTCCAAAGATCTGATAAGTAAATTATCCCTTGCTCTCCTAATTTGCTTATGGTATCACCCTTTCTGCCTAAATCATGTACCCATTTTGACCGCATTTTGGTATGGGGTTTTGAGATGTGTATAGGTCTAGGGCAAATTTTTGATATATTATATTCCAACTTTCCCAGTAATTTTTTGTGAAATAGTGAGTTCTTATTCAAGAAGCTAGACTTTGAGGGGTTATCAAAATCTAGATTACTATAGTTTTTAATTATAGTATCATGTTTATATAACATATTCCACTGATCCACCACTCTATTTCTTAGCCAGTACCTAATGGCTTTGATAACTACTGCTTTATAATATAGTTTTAGGTCTGCTATTGGTAGGCCACCATCTTTTGCATTTTTTTAAATTTATTCTCTTGATATTCTTGATTTTTTTGTTCTTCCACATGAATTTTCTTATTATTTTTTCTAGCTTTATAAAAATTTTTTGACAGTTTGGTATGGCACTAAACAAGTATACCAATTTAGATAGAATTGTCATTTTTATTACATTAGCTCAGCCTACCCATGAGCAATTGATATTTTTCAAATTGTTTAAATGTGACATTATTTGTGTGAGAAGTGTTTTGTAATTGCATTTATATAGTTCCTGGGTTTGTCTTGGGCAGGTAGATACCCAGATATTTTATTATGTCTACAGTTATTTTAAATGGAATTTCTCTATCTCTTGCTGAGAAGCTTTGTCAGTAATATATAGAAATGCTGATGATTCATGTGTTTATTTTACATCCTGCAACTTTGCTAAAGCTGTTAATTGTTTCAAATAGGTTTTTGGATGATTTTCTAGGATTTTCTAAGTATCTCATCATATCATCTGCAAAGAGTAATACTTTTATCTCCTCGTTGCCTATTCTAATTCCTTTAACTTTTTTTTTCTTATTGCTACAGCCAATATTTCCAGTACAATATTGAATAATAATAGTGGGTTGGGTTTTTTTTTTTTTAGCATTTTACAGATCTGTGATACGTTTATTTTCATTCTTGGTTATGTTTTCCTTCTTACATATTGCATGCATGTACTTTTTAAATCTGAACTCATCAGGAAGCTATTCCTGAACAGCCATGTTTTTTCCTAGATATCTCCCCTTTTCTTCCTTGGTGGGATCTATATTGAAATTCATTTAATATTATTCTTTCTCTCTACTGTGATGACTTATTTCCCTGCCTTTCTTTAAGTTCCAACTGTAGTCCTATTTTCTATAGAAAATCTTCTTTTATCTCTTATAATTCCGGTGCCTTTCATCTGTTAATTGTTTCCTATTTATCCTCTTAGCTTACTTTGTATATATGTGTATGTGTGTGTGTGTGTGTTTGTGTGTGTGTGTGTGTGTGTGTGTGTGTGTATCATTTGCCCATTATACTGTAGACTCGAAGAGAGAAGTGAAGTCTCTTTTTGCATCTCCATTGTGTTAGCACAGGGTCTAACACATAATAGACTCTTAATGATAACTGATTGGTTAATTAATCATTTCATGGTAAGAATTTCACTTCTTAAGCATATGTAATTTCTCTGGAGTTGTCTTCTCTTTTTAAAAATCTCTAATCATGGAACTGAAACCACATTTTTCGTGAGCCTTATAAAATTTGTTTAGGCAGAATATTGTTACAGGAAAAATTACAAGATTCCATGGCTTGCAGAATATCTTCTTTAATGATCTACCCACTACAATTACTGATGTAATAGTGACCTCAAAGTCATTTTAGACTGTGCTCCTCCTCCTCCAAGCTTTGGAGATTAAAATTGTGAGGTACAGAGAATGGATATCATAAGCTAAAGTTGTTTCCTGAGAAAGAAACCCATACTCTAATTTCAAAATTGAATTCCATTAGATTAAGGAATTTATTAGCTGGGAAGTCCCTATTATATGTCCCAAATGAACTTTTCTTCTGAAGAAAAAAAATGTAGGCTAGAGATGAAAAAATTAGTCTTCTAGTCAAGATACTGGAAAGAAAAAGAAAGGTTAATAAAGAAAAAAGCAGAGATTTTTATTTAGGGGGCATTTTTATTGGTCTTATGGCTAAGAAAAAGGCTAATGCTTATCTAAATAAGCAATAAAAATTCTCAGGGATTTGAGCTGAAAAATCATGGGAGACCTAATCTTTTCATAAAGTCTAATCAAGGACTTTAGTTAAAGCCAGAAACTAGAAGTAAGAAAAAGTTACACCATCATGGGCCCACAGAAACTGTGCTTAGCAGGATGTAGTAGACATTATGTCTGGCAAAGAAATGGCAAGCTGCCACAACATAACCAATGAACATCGGTGAGAAGCAGACTTAGGAAAGAAGCATCATAATATTGCAATAAAACATGAGTAGCTTTGCAGTATTAGTGAGGTCTATACCACTCTATGCGTGTCCCAGCCATATATATTGCCTCTCTGTATTCCTCTCTAAGGGTGTTCCCTTTGTGTGGTTGTTCTTTCCACAAATAGTTTGTGTATCTGTGGGAGTCTGGGTCCCAAATATATATTTGTTTTTCTTCTTTTTCTTTTTTGTTCTTCTAATTTTTTTTTAAATTTTAAGCTAATTATGTCCTTTGATTAATTATTAAAGGAAAACACATTGATGGGGACTTGTGAGTAATGGTTTTGTTTGGATATGAATTTATAGAGAACTTTGAAACTTATATAAGCCTTCTCTGAAGAAGTAATCTTCCTTACATGCTGCAGTGAAGGGAGAGTGATATGCCTGAATTTCTCATCATTAATAATAATTGATATTTAAGTAACATTACTTTTGTATACACTATTCTTATATAACAGTCTCAAAAACCAATGCATAACTCCAGATATGACCTGACAAGAGCTTTCATTTTCTTCTGTTATATCCTAAAGGCCATGGCACCCAAGATTCTCTGCTGGCATTCTTTGTTGTATGTCTTTCCTGCCTTTCTCCATCCTAATTTAGAGGTATTACTACCAGTATAATATGAGGGATTGCAGACAGCCCCAGTTTAGGGGTTGGTTACTGTCTATCAGTTAGTAAAAATCATTTGACAGGTATGGCTCTTCCACCTCCTTCCCCATATAATGCAAGTATATCAAGGCTAATAAATCCAGCCTCTTAATGATTAGTATTAAATTCCCTTTGTCTCTTCTCTTTATTCTACTTTCTTTTTATTAGACAATTAAGAAAGTACCCTCATTTTATCACCTTTATTCTGACTTTTTGTTTAAAGCTCTATATAAATATGAGTCTTGAGAGCTCTGGATATTCAAACTAAGCCTAGATACTCTCCCCCACCACTATATGCTACCCACTTTGACCATGGAAGCCAAATACTAAGACCATCCCTAGTGGCAGCTTTCCTCTTTCTCCTCCTCCTGTGAAAAGCAATAGTTTGTTAAGGCTATCTCTGTATGAGTGACTCTTCTCTGATTTTCCTCTCCACTATACAGCCCAGTGCCTTTATTCTTATCACACCTTTCTCTCTTTTCCTGCTTCTTGGGATGTCTCCAATTAAATCAAGTGGTTTTTCTAAAACACACCAAATAAAATGTTCTATTGCTTTCAGTATTAATTAATTTGACTAATTTTTCAGCAAAGTCCCTTTAAGTCCCAGAAACAAACCCCAATAACTAGTGATGGGGGTAACAAAACCCATTAGTTATTTTCAATACTGTTTTTACCATCATTTTTTACTTTTAAAAATGATCTGAGCTGAAAATATCTATTTCAACAAGTTTATGTGAAAAGAATGGAGATTAATTTCCTCTAAAGGTCATTCTAGGTGACATATTTCAAAATTATCGCTTTTCACCAAAAGTATTTCCATGATATATGATATGCATTCATCTTGCAAGTTGTGAATGAGATGAAACTGTCACACCATTACTTTTACAATTTCAACCTCAAGTATCATAAACCATTGATAGTCCCATGTAATCCCATACTTCCCATAGTAGACCTGAACCCAGAATGTGGCATTTGCATTAATATAGACTACACAATCTAGTCAAAGAGTTGTTAAGTTCAGGTTTCATTTTGACAGACTAAGAGAGTTTGACAGATATAAAGCTATTTGTTATCTGTGCTGGATCCAGGGTGCAATGCAGTTTCCTAAACAGAGAGTCAGAATTTCTGCACACTCCATAGAACTGGTCTCTGAGTCACTGACTCTATCCTAGATATTTCTGGTTACTTTAAATCAAGGAGCATGATAATTATTATTGTTGCAATTAGGCATTGCAATAGCTTCCATTTTCCTATCTTTCCTTTTAATTGCTGAGAATAGGAGGATGTTATCACATATGTCGAGTTCTTAAATCATTTTGCATCATGGACCTCTTTGGCAATCTATGAATGCCTTTTAAGAATATTATTTTAAATGTATACAACAAAATATGCAGTGAAATCAATTATATTGAAAGAGTTACTAAAAAACAATTTTAAACAAATTTATAGAGTCCAGGTTAAGAACCCTGATAAAAGTTTCTTTTGTGTTAATCCAGCTTTTCAAACTTACTAAGCAATTTAAAAAACTGATATTATTCAATTAAGGCTGTACTCTCATTTTATAATATACTCCAGAAAACTGATATAAAAGTTGGGTGCATTGTCATATGTGCCTAGGACTTAGAATCATAAAACCTAGGATGAAGGATTATAGAATGGTTATGAGAGTTGGGAGGGAACTCCAGTCTTCTCATTTTGCATATGAGGAAACTCAGGCTCAGAGTTGAAGAGTTGATGACTTATTAAAAGTCATACTGATAGAAAATAGAGCTAAAATTTGAACCCCATCTGTGGCTATTCCATGCATTATGTGTTCCTCAATCATTCATCCTTAACCTATCTCCCCCTTCCCATTTGCAGATAATCTTACTGCCTATTTTACTGGAAAATTCCTCTCTGAGGAATGTTTCCTCAACTTCCCTCCCTCCTTATATTTCCATATAGACGGGAAGAAAGATATCTTCCACATCTTCTATAGTTTCTCTCATGTTCTTCTTCCTGTTTGTCTCAAAGGAATAATTACTCTGCCTCTTTTCTAAAAATGATCCCCACAACTGTCTGCTACTTTCATGCTTTCAAATAAAGTATTTAATTTGGGGATGATAATACCCAATTAATCTGGTATTAAGTGGGGGAGAACAAGAAAGTATTTGAACTAAGGTTCAAATTAGGGTTGTTATTTAAAAAAAGGTTTATTATCTGTAAAGCACTACAAAAAGTTATCAAACTGTGCATACCCTTTGATCCAGGAGTATTACTACTGGGCTTATACCCCAAGGAGATACTAAAGAAGGGAAAGGGACCTGTATGTGCATGAATGGTTGTGGCAGCCCTGTTCGTAGTGGCTAGAAACTGGAAAATGAATGGATGTCCATCAATTGGAGAATGGTTGGATAAATTGCGGTATATGAATACTATGGAATATTATTATTCTGTGAGAAATGACCAGCAGGATGATTACAGAGAGGCTTGAAAAGACTTAAATGAACTGATGCTGAGTGAAATGAGAAGAACCAGGAGATCATTATATACTTCAACAACAATACTGTATGAGGATGTATTCTGATGGAAGTGGATTTCTTCGACAAAGAGATCTAACTCAGTTTCAATTGATCAATGATGGACAGAAGCAGCTTCGCCCAGAGAAGGAATACTGGGAAATGAATGTGGACTACTTGCATTTTTGTTTTTCTTCCCAGGTTATTTTTTATCTTCTGAATCCAATTTCTTCCTGTGCAACAAGAGAACTGTTCGGTTCTACACACATATATTGTATCTAGGATATATTGTGACATATTTAACAGACACAGGACTGCTTTCCATCTAGGGGAAGGGGTGGAGAGAGAGAAGGAAAAAGTCAGAACATAAGTAAGTGCAAGGGATAATGTAAAAAATTACCCATGCACATGTTCTGTCAATAAAAATTTGTAATTTTTTAAAAAGGGCTATACAAATGTGGGTATTTATTATCAGAACATAACCTAGGTTTTATATATGAAGAACATACATGTACATGATTTCTATTCCACATTAACACAAATATTCTGAGATGCTGGTTAGGAATTTTGAAATGATTGGCAATGGAAACATGGGTCATAGTCTTAAACATTTGACATATTTCCATCCAGAGTTTCAAGCCAATGTCAGAATTGTTTATGCTTCAGTTGGCAAAGTACCTTCCTAGTTCATAGAAATAAAGAATTTAATAGGCTTTTCAAAATGCTTCAAAGGGCTATCTAGATATCTAACAGCTATTATAAACCAAGATGTTAATTATTGAAGTGTAAATGAATCTGATATTTATCAATCTTATTTCCTTGAAATAGCAGATATGTTTAAAAACCATGAGGGATAAACTGTCTCCTGGGTCTTTCTGAATACACAAAAGCTGGCAGACAGGCCAAGATGTTTGGCAATGAATTTGCCCTTTATTTGTAATGACTTGCCACTTGGTGTCACAGGAAAGAGGCAGGTGTCTTAAGAAAGCTTTGCACAGAGGACAGGAAGCTGCAAGCATAAAACTTCAGAGACACATGGGGCTGCTGAGCTTGATTTCTCCTTGGGAGTTCTCAATAATACAGTGGGTGATTATTTAACTTCTCACCAACATTCCCTGAGTGCTGCTTGTACGTAATTGTCTTCCCTTATCTCTAACTTGTATTCTTCTGAGGTTGATTCTATATCAAGAATGCTTAACCTTAGTCTATAATTTTTTTAATATTTTGATCACTATATTTCAACATAATTAGTTGCTTTTAAAATGCTATTTTATTTTATGCATTTAAAAACATTTTTCTGAAGGCAAGACCAATTTGGACTAGGAAAAAGCAGTTGAAAGTCAAGACTTAATGGGGGCTCAAGCTGTATTTCCCTATGTCTCCTTCAGATGGCCAATGGCCGTGTTTATTTGGCTTCCTGGTCACCTAGGGACATAAATGATCTCACCTATATGGAGTAAGGACCACTCTATTAGTTTACAACCATCTTTAGAAAAAAATTACCTTCCACATATACTCTTGAGTTTTATCTGAATTATTAACGTTTTCTCATCACTTTCTTAAGGCTAGGCAACCAACAAAGCAACATATCATCCTCTGATTTGTAGTATTTGCTGATTTCAATGCTCGCATTGAAAATTTAACCATCAGCTCTCTTTCCAGTACAAGCTGGCTCACATACTCTGTAAAGACTGTATCAGATAACCAAAAAGAGAGTTAACACCAAAGATCATGAATATTTTATTGACTGGCACGTATGTTTATTTATCTTCACAATCTATATTATTATTATCCTTGTTGCATTTTCTAATATTACTCTTTTGCTGGGGTAGAGGGTGGGGGAAGGAGGGAGACATGAAGGGGGAACTGAGCGCAGGGATATCGGAATGAAAGACCTTACTGTATGACTGCATCAGAAGGTAGTATGGCATTTGACCACAAGGACATTTTAAAAGGCCAAAGCTTTGGGGGACAAGATTAAAACAGTCAATTTGCTAATAAACCCTGTTATTTACCTCCTAATCTGATACTGACTTTCCAGATGAAGAATCTGGACTCTTATTACTGGATTCCTGCTCTTTTTTCAACCCTTTGAATTTTAGCCTTCCCTCTTCCTCCATATAAGGTGCAAAAATACTGTCTAACTCCCTAAAGACAAAGTGTGTGGGTGATAAAATCACATGTGAGAGACTCCAGAGCAGGCAGGCTCACAATAACAATTGTCATTGACCTGAAAGACTTGATTGTATTGAACCAATGTAGAACATTATTCTAAATGAAGCAAAATTCTGGTTCCAGAGAACTATGGGGATGCTAAAGACTTCCCAGAGATTTCTTGTCCAAAGCAAATTGCTTGTGGTAGTGTTGATAATGTTCTTCCATTGGTATTGTTCTCCCTAATGGAATCATTGCTACCAGGGGTACCTACTATTTCACAGAAAATAACCCCTTTCAAAAATAAAGTGTATGGCTTTGGAAACTCTAGGATATTGCTAACATTCCGTTAATGGCAAAGTTACTAACCAGCTGCCCAACTTAAGCAACCCAAATTAGGATTTAGCATTGAACAGTCCTACATTTAGAGGGTTTACTATGCCCATCCACAACAAATCACCCCAAATGGTCATGCTTGCCAACATGCCCTTGCTTAGATGGTAAACTATGCTTATGCCCTATTCTGTCTTACCTTTGGAAACAGTTGAACCTCTCTATCTATCAGGAACCTAATGAATACTTATTTTTTTATTCCTTTCCATTCTTTTATTTTTCTCAATAGCATTTTATTTTTCCAAATACATGTAAAATCAGTTTTCAACATTCATTTTTGTAAGATTTGGTCTTCCAACTATTTTCTTCTTCCCTCTTTTATTTTCCCCCTTTCCAAGAGAGCAAACAATATGATATAGGTAATATAATACTTTTAAACACATTTCCACATTTGTCATGTTGCTCAAGAAAAGTGATATCAAAAGGGGGGAAATGAGGAAAAAAGCAAAAAAGTGAAAATAGTATGCTTCACATCACATTTAGTCTCTATAGTTCTCTCCTGGGATGCTGAGTTTTCCAAACAAAATCTATTGGAATTGTCTTGGATCATTGCATTGCTGAGAAAGTCTATCAGAGATGATCGTCCCATAATCTTGTTGTTACTGTTTACAATATTCTCTTAGTTCTGCTCACTTCACCAGCATCAGTTTATATAAATCTTTCCAGACTTTTCTGAAATCATCATTTCTTATAGAACAATAATATTCTATTAATTTCATATATCATAACTTATTCAGCCATTCCCTAACTGATGGATATCCATTCAATTTCCAATTCCTTGCTAGTACAAAAAGGGCTGCTACAAACATTTTTGCACATGTGGGTCCTTTTCCCTCTATCATGATCTCTTTGAGATACAGAGTAGTAGAGATCAAAGGGTATGCACAGTTTTATAGCCCTTGGGGACATAGTTCCAAATTGCTCTCCAAAATGGTTGATCATTTCACTACAATGCATGTGTCCCAATTTTTCTATATCCTCAACATTTACCCTGTTGTTTTAATCTGAAAGGTGTAAAGTAGTATCTCAGAGTTGTCTTAATTTGCATGTCTCTAATCAACAGTGATTTAGAACACTTTTTATAAGACTAAAAAAAACTTTAATTTCTCCATCTGAAAATTGTTTATATATTTTGACCATTTATCAATTTGGTAATAACTTGTCTACTTATAAATTTGATTGAATACTTTGTATTTTAGAAATAAGGTTTTTACTTATTTCACCTATATCAGATTGTTTGCATCTTGGGGAAGGAAGAGATAAGAGAGTGAGGAAGAAAAATTTTGAATACAAAGTTTTACCAAAAAAAAAAAAAAGAATATTGAAAATGATCTCTATAAGTATTTGAAAAAATAAAACACTATTGAAAAATAAAAAGAAATTTTTTTAAAAATTGGGTTTTTATCAGATGGTAAAAATTGTTTCCCAAAAATTTTCTGCTTCTTTTTATTTATGCAAAAACTTTTTAATTTAACATAATCAAAATTATACATTTTCCATTTTATGATGTTCTCTCGTTCTTCTTTGGCCATAAATTCCTCCCTTCTCCAAATATCTGACAAGTAAACTACCCCTTGCTCACTAATTTCATTATTGCACGACCCTTTATGTCTAAATCTTGGCATAAAGTATGAAATGTTGGTATATATTTAGTTTCTGCCATGCTATTTTTGGGTATGTATCTTCTTGATGCTGAACTATGCTTGGTTCATCTCAACCCTGGGACAGAATTATATACTAAGACAGGAATCCCACCCACAGATCAACCTGTAGATCACCACAGGGCAAAGAGTCACATTCTCCTCATCACTGAGAGCAACCACTCTTCCAATCTCAATCCATAACATAGTTCTAACCTTAGACACTGAGATGCCAGGTTTTCTGGGGCCAAGCACAAGTGTTTCAGGGATTCTGTGAACTGCCATACAAAAGGATTACATGTATTCTACCTGTCTTCATAGGACAGAGCTGGGGGCAATGATTGCAAGCTGTACAGAGAAACAAATTTAACGTTGAAGGTTTAGGGGGGGAAATATTCTTACAATCAGGGATGTCCACTCCTGATTGAGTATGTCATAAAGTTAGCTCTTAAAAGGACCCTAAATATCACTGAAGTCACTCTCCTCATTTTACAACAAAAACATAAAAATAAGTGATTTGCCCAGGTTACATAGTCAGTAAATATTTAAAACAGGATTTGAACTCAGGTTCTTGACTCAGAGTCTACTGCTCTATCTACCATACCATGATGCTTCCAAAAACTTTTCCAAATCTGAGATTTTTAGGGTGAGGAGTCAGAGAGAGGATATATCTCCCTTCTAGCCAAGGGGTATCCAAAACAATCAATGAGGGCCCATTTCTGTTTGGACCAGTAATCCAAGAGATTAAGTCCCCCCCCCATATCCTAAGAAGAATATATTGCCTAGTAACATATAATTTTGAAAATCTTCGTCTCAGAAAAGGTCACATTCTGTTGAGAGAACACCCAAACAGTCTATCTAGAAGAAAATGAAGGACTTTAAACTTGAAGGAATCTTAGAAGTGTTTTTTTTTAATCCAATGCCCTCATTTTATAGCTGAGGAAACTGAGGCCCATAGAAGTTTGCTTCCTTCAACAAGAATTTGGTGTAATCTCACTCAACAAATGGAACCTTTGAGAGAGCAAATAAACATTCACAAAACAGAAGGAACAAAAGGAAATTTATATTCCAGGACCAATGGTGCCTATAGGAATACCAAGTTATGCAATGCCTTTGAATCTTTCAGAGATTCATGAATTCAGTTTTGAGAAAACAAGTATATCTCATCTTTATAGAAATGCACTTTTTTTCATGGCAACTGAGTTGGAAAGACAGGTGGATAGGTAGGAATAGCTACTCAGAGTACAATGTCTGCATTAGTCATTTTGGCCCTCTGAGGTCAAACTGCCCCGTCCACCTCCTCTCTCTTCCCTCATGTATTGATATGAATAATCTGCCTAGATTTCTGAACATAGGCCAAAACCCCATCTGGGTTATAGGGGATTCTACCTCAAATCCCCTCTTGTAGTATAACCTACAAATAATCAAAATGGTGTGTTCTACAGAAAGACTGATCACCATTGCTCTGTTGGAAGCCCTGACCATCCTCAAATAACTTGCACATCAGAACTTCTTGGAAATCAATCAACAGACATTAAGTGCCTTCTATATTATTGGGCACTGATGAATCCAAAGACAAATCAAACCTGTTTTTTACCCTCAAGGAGCTTACATTTTAACAAGGAGAGAATTATATATACAAAATGAATACAAGGTAGTTTGGGCATGGAGGATATAGGCAGGTGGGGGAATCAAAAAAAAAAAAAAAAGGTTTGCCCCAATTTATGAAGGAAACCAGGAACTATGAGACAGATGGAGATGAAGAAGGAGTACATAAGTAATGTCATGTAATACATGACAGTAATGTCAAAAGCAAAGGCATGCTTTCCTGGGTTCTGGAAAAAGGATAATATCTTGTATTTTTCCAGTCACCAAGGGAATAAAATAAGGTTGTGTGCTTGTTCCCATGCTTTTTAACATGATGTTTTCAGCCATGTTCTCAAATTCCTTCTTTGAGTACAAACCTAATAGCATCAACATCAGCTACTGCATGCACTGAGGGAAATTCTTCAACTTGAAAAGGCTACAAGCCAAAACTAAAGTGGAGGGAGTGCTGGGACATGATTTTTTTATTTGCAGATGATTGTATACCCAATGCATTCTTTGAAGCAGAGATGTAAAAAATATGGATCTATTCTTTGTTGCTTGTGGTAATTCTGCCCTAACAATTAATACCAAGAAAACATAAGTATATCATCAGCCAGTACTACAGTACAAGTTTTGAATATTGTGGATAAGTTCATTTCCCTTGATGGTATCCTTTCTGGGGATGTACACATTGATACTGAGATTCACAAAACTAGCTCAGTGTTTGAAAAGTTCCAAAGGAAAGTATGGAAAAGGGGAAGTGTTAGAATAACTACCAAACTGAAAGGCCACAGAACCTTTGTGCTGACCTCATTGTTGCATGAAACTTGGACATTATATCAGCACCATGACAGGAAAGTGAATTGCTTCCATTTAAATTGTCTTAGGAAGATTCTGAAGATAAAGTACCAGACTTTGAGGTCCTTTTTTTTCCTTCATTTTCAATAGTATTTTATTTCCTAAACACATATAAAGAGAGTTTTAACATTCATTTTTGTAAGATTGTGTTCCAAATTTTCTCCCTTCTTCCCTTCCCTCTCCTCTCTCCAAGACAACAAGCAATCTAATATAGGTGATATATGTGCAATTCTTTCAAACATATTTTCATATGTGTCGTGTGGTATAAGAAAAATAAGACCAAAGGGGGAAAAACTATGGGAAAGAAAAAAAAGAGGAAAAGATAAAAAAAACACTATATTTCTAGCCATAGTTCTTTCTCTCTCGATGCACATGGCATTTTCCATCCCAAATCTATTGGAATTGGCTACAATCATCTGAGGTCCCTTATTGAAACTAAATTGTCTAGCATTCAAACTCTACTGCAGAGCTGGCCACATTCACTGAATGTCAAATATACATTTGCCAAAAAGACTACTTTATGGAGAATTCATACAGGGCAAACACTTATGTGGTGCTATGGACACTCTCAAAGATCCTGTTAAGAACTTTAGAATTGATTGGAGTGGCACAGAACCACCCAGTACCACTCATCAGAGAAGATGCTGTGCTCTGTGGGCAAAGCAGAATTGAATTAACTCAGAAGAAACATAAAATGAGCAAAGTTAGAGAGTCCACCGCAGATGTTCATAGGGATTATTTGTGTCCCACCTGCAGCAGAGCACTCATATTGGTCTGATCAGCCACAGTCGGACACACTGTCATTTTGGTCCTCTTGAAGAACAAAGGACAATAACCCAATCACCATTCCAATTTGGAGCACATCCAGTCAGGAAGCTTAGAAATAGGAGATGAGAATGCTAACAAATAGTATGTTTTGTTGAATCTCCCAGATAATCTTCTCACCTATTTGGAACTGGTGATTAGAAGCAAAAGCCAGGTGATTAGAAGCAAAAAAAAATACAATTGGGGAGGGCAAGACAACTGAGCTTCAAGAGCAGGAAGGTAGCCAGCTGTTACCAGTAACTTTAGTAAAGGCAATAAGACTTTTCTCTGAGGATACCTGTGGATAGCTATAAAAGCAGAGCAATACCTGAAATGGTTGCACTCAGTGTGTCAATAGAAGAGCCAGGTGAAACTTGACTGTGGCTGGGCAGGTTTGGTTACTTGGGTAACTTTTCCTATGTGTCTATGTTCCTATCTAACATTGCAGGGATTCTGAGAAATAGCTTGTGTATTAGAGTAAATTGTAAAATAATTGATGCTTGAAGAACAGAATATACCCAAAAGCTAGAGTGATGATTTTGCATCAAAAAATCATTGACTGCTATATAGTTAAAAGCCTTCTGAGTCCTATGCTCTTCTCTTCAGTGAGACTGTCTCTGATTGCAGGACCCTATCAAAGTGCTATTGTGCCTGGTCTCTCTAAATAAAATCATTGCTTGTCCTTTGTTCTTAGAGAGGACTAACGGCATCATGTCTTGAGTTGTTTGTGAACTGGATTTAAGTGCATCAAAGTCGAGTGGTAGGGCAAAAGTTAAGAGAACAGATGATGGTCCAGGATACAATGAATGACTTTGGAATCTTTGATGTCTGACCAAACTCTAAGTGCTCCATAATGCCTGCTTTAGTCATTTTAATGGCAGCTGAAACAAAATTGTTCAATCTGCCCATTGTATGCATAGATTTTTTTTCCCTTGGAGTTTCTTAGAGCCACAAGTGCAAGTTGGGAGATGGTGAACACCAAAGATGGTTGAGCAGCACTGAAAAGTGCTTTGCCATCCCTCATGCTAAAGGTGCTAGAACTCCCTGAACACACCCCATGCAAGTATAGCCAGTAAAAAGAGTGCCTTGTATAAGGAATGAATAAGGGGGGAAAATGGAAAATTCATTAACATGCTAACTTAATCAACATTCCAACACTTCAAAAGACCCATATTTCATTGATTTGAAATGTCTCTGTCAATACAGATCACAATCTCTACCATGGCCCCCAAAAGGCTAAAGCTTAGTCTTCAGCCCTGAGATGATGAACCTCTCTAAACTAAAAGACTGGCTCTGAGGTGACAGTTATACACAGTCCATCATTATACTAAAAGCCTTTATGGGTTGAAAGGAAACTACCAGAGCCTCCACAATCAGATTTTTAAAGAACAAATAGATTCTTTCATGCCCAAATAAGGCTTCAGAACAGGGATTTAAGTGGAGAGCCTCTAAACATCCTTTCCAAATATTCCTTCCTGTCCTGGTCTGTGTGTAAACTGTGACTAAGGCTAAGACTTCTAAGCAGGCAAAAAAAGATTGGGTCTTTACTTTCCTCCTATACCCTTATCTGAGTGACTGGCTCATTTTTCTATATGCCAATTCTTGAGCAAAAGAAACATAACATTGGCTAGATTCCTGTTGAAGCCTTTGCAACCATGACAGGGAGCAAGGAAAGATTTATAGAAAACATTGGAAAAAGCTGGGCAGACAGATGAGTTATGGTCCTTAAAATTGCAGTTGCCAGAGTATAGTGAGAGAGGTCAGGAAATATCTTGCCTGCCACACACAAGGAGAAAACATACCTGCTCCAACTGGATGTGACTAGATTACAATCCGGCTTCTTGCCTTCAGTGGCAATATCTTTACCTGGTCAACCACTGTCTAGCTGAATCGTAAAATCTACTAAAGTACATCAGACATTATTGATGAAGCAAACTATGCATTTAATATTATGCCTAGGATAATTGGGAAGATAAACAACTAATGGATCAGGATGGTAAATAACCCCAGTCAACACAATTCAAAATCTTTGTACTTCACTAGAGGCACTTTTAGCTGTTCCTGGCTAATACATTTATTCAAATCAACTAAGATACACAGTCCATTAATGATCAGGGTTGATTCCTTATCTCAGAGACAACTCTTCATTACTTGCCAAAGCTAGCACCTCTTTTAACTGTCCTTCCCCAATCTTGAATGCCATTTAAAACAAAGTACATGTTTAATTTTATTTAGGATTGTTTCTTTAAAATCAAAAGGCACAGATCATGATTTCAGACTCTACCTCTAGCCAACCCAGTATATCTAAGGAGGAGAAACTGAAGGCCATATTTCAAAATACTTTGAATCAACAACATCTATTAAAATTTGCGCAAAATAAAAGCTCAGAATAGCTGACTACCGTTTATGATCTTAACCTATTTGAGTGCCATTTTAAATGTTCTTATATTGATTTATTTATTCCTTTAAAAATGGCTCATAAAATTATAAGGCAATTGAACATTTTAGCATCCAGAAATATAAACCTTTGTATTTAATAAGATGTGAGTCTTTTTAAAACACAATGACACTTAAATTCCCCTCTCAGCACTGGCATTGTCTGAACCCATCTAAGGCCAATCAAAAAGAGGCAAAAAGTCTATAGAAAGCTTGACACTTTTCTGCAGATGCTGCTGCTACAGTGGGAAATGAAGGTCAAGTCTTTCAGTATTTTCTGCAATAGGCCATAATTGAACAAAGTCTCCTTTTTGGAAACTGGATGGCAACTATGAGCTACACATGGCACCCTGATAAATGACCAGGGCTCTTAATTGGGATGGCTGCCAAGAAACAGAGTTAGTGCAATGCATTTCCGGTGACTCCAAACAGTAGATGAATTGCACATCAATTTATTTAAATAGCAAGACTGCAAGCCTATTCATGGCCATTACCAGGTGTGGATTGATGCCTGCTAGCATATATTTCCCACTGAGAAGCCCTTTGTTCACTTCCCACTGCTTCCTCACTCCATTATGTCTGTTAAATGAATCAATCTTACCTTAATATCATTCTTAAATATTTAATGCCAAGTTGCAATGCCTCCTCTTAAAGCCAGTTTGTAAAAACGAAAGCATAGATTGCTCAGCAGGATGCATCTTGCTTCAGCAGCCTCTGATCTGCAGCTTGACTGTGAAATGGGCCAAGTTCTACTCCCCTAGGGATATGTCAATTAAAAGGGCTTATTTGGTGAAGTCAGAAAGTAACAAAGGAACCCAAGGCACAGAGAGTTTTCTGACTGTACCTAGATTAGTTGGGTTTCAAAACATGATCCTGAGATGATTAACGTGAGCTCAATTAAATTCTAGGATCTCTTAAAAAGTATCATATTTGTCTTCATACAGTCACTCATATACTCCACTGGCTTCAGAGCACAGGTGGTGTCTCAATGATTCATCTGTATGATTACAAACCAAGAAATGGAACTCGATTTCTTACTAACCCTTCATCCTCTTGGTGAAGAACATTTTTCTCCTTAGTCTCTCTCATCTCTCTCTGGTTTTATAAATGACTTCTATAAGGAAGGAAAAAATTGGAAGGAAAACCAGAGAGGATATTGCAAGCATATCCCAACAATAATTGTCTGAAGAAAGGTAACCCAAGATAAGGTATTCTGTTTAAGAAAACTAGAAGCTAAGGGAAGATATGACCCCAAAGCCTTATAGAAGTTCCAAATACAATAAATAGGCCTAACAGAAACTCAACAGATAAGAAAGACCACATCAAGGAGCTATCTTGGACTCCTGGAGGTGATAAGTAATCTAAATTCTATGGTCCTAGAAAAATGTGATGAAAAATTTTGGTAAAGTCTTCAACTCCTAATTTGTGTACTTGGAATGCATATAGACCT
Organism: Sarcophilus harrisii; assembly: GCF_902635505.1. Lineage (NCBI taxonomy): Eukaryota > Metazoa > Chordata > Mammalia > Dasyuromorphia > Dasyuridae > Sarcophilus > Sarcophilus harrisii. Next base: position 474,793,215 of record NC_045428.1, read on the forward strand.
GGGGAAATAAAAACTCCATTCTTTGAAGACTATAAAAAGTTGGCTAACAAACTGTTCTTAAGATTTTACCTTCTATTCTGACAAGAGCACATTCTGCTGATCTATATGAAACAGATTATCACTATCACCCCCTAACATCTGTTGATCAAGGGAGGCAATAAGAATGCTCTTCCCTGAAGAGGGAAAATAAATCTTCAAGTGATCCACAATCTATAAGATCATTTAATCTATGGTTTGAATGTTATAGCAAAGTAGAGACACAATAAAGATCTATGAATCTATACCAACTATCTTCTCCCTCCTTACCATCATAGTATTCAAAAATCTGCACATATGAGCTTGATTTGAGGGATGATCCAAACACCAGGACTATGAAGCTTTCAAAAGTCTTAAGCACTATGTGACTAACCATTCAAAGATAAAATGGTGATGTTTCCATCCTCTCCTTCCTCCCTCCAATTTCATCTACTCCAGTGGGGAATGTCTAGCCTACAGACGATATAAAGTACAAAGAATTATTTCCATAATCAATCTCAGGCCTTGATCAGCTGAAAACTAGATGAAGCAATCTCCCACTGCTTAAGTTCTTTACATTGATAATTTTGTGTGGCCCATGAATGATGTTATAAATATCTAAATGGCCCTTGACATAAAAGGATTCCCCACTTCTGATTCTACTCTGTCCATTGCCTGAATAATCTTTTCTAAGCACAAATGTTAGATTCACAAATGTCAGGGGCTCCCTCACACAATAAAGAAGGCTCAGATTCATTAGTTTGTCACCCATTCTTTCCAGCTTTTTGTCAAATACTTTTACTATGAGTCTATAGTCCATCAAACTGTATAATTTTGTGTCCCTCAAACATTCACTTTACCTTAGCACTTCCCTCCCTCTGTTCAAGTATCTACTAAGTCTGAAGAGTTCTTCTCTCTTTGCATTCCCTGCTTCTCTATCTTTAAACTCAGCTCCAATGCCAGCTCTTCCAAGAAGTCTTTCCTGTTTATTACAACTTACAGAGTTCTGCACTCTGACTTCACACAGCAGTTTATCTTGTTATTTTCTAAGTACTTATAAAATATTGTGTTTTACAGACATATGTATTTCCTTATCCTCTTAATTAATACAATGTAAGCTTCTTAAGGGCAAGGACTGAGTATTAACTATTTTTTTTTTATTTCCCCAGTGCCTTGGATAAGAATTTGTACATAGTGTACACAGTTTTCTTTTATTGTCCTGCTTCAGTTTCCCCTAAATTGTTCTGCCTCAGTTCCTTGACTTGTTCTGCCTCAGTCCCCCTGGTTGCAACCCCCCTTTCCTGTTCATTAGGACTGAGATAATTAGGGTTGTAAAGATTTGGCCACTCTGGAATTCCAAAAGCTAAAACTCCAGATGTCCTATCTCAGATATCTAATTGGCATCCTCTACTTCTAAGTTCCAGACTTTCTGTCTCAAGCTGACTACAGTTTAACAGAATTTATGATCCTACCCCCAACCTGTCAGAACTGGTTTGATGGTCCCTTCTTGGAAATTCCCAAGCTCACCAGAGTCCAAACTCACCCCCTTGCCTTTGTCTACCTTGATCTTAGATATAAAAGCCATTGGAATCTCACATTCGATACTGATGCTGATGCTGAATGCTTTAAGATATCAGCCCTGATACCAAAATGGATCCTTCAGTCCCAGAAAATCTCTCCCTCTCAGAAATCCAAATAAAATATTAAAAACTCTTTAATTTCTATCTTGCCTCAGTTTCTCCAGCATTACAATAGTAAGTATTATATGTGTGTGAGTGTATCTGTATGAATCATTGCAAGTGAACAATATGTTCCCTCTAAAATGTTAAATTAACAATGCATGCAATCTTTTTCTGGTTAAAATGGATTAATTTTTGTTTGGTTAACTTTAAAAATCCATAATTCTAATTATTTCTAGGATATTCCATATCGTCAGACTCCCATGAAGTTGCATTTATGGATTTCCTGGATATGTTTAAAGTCCCCAAAATTACTATGGTCAAATTATTTGCAAAAGCATGGTTGTAGAAAAAGGAAGTCTTAATGGAAAATTTTAATTTTTCAACACCATAGTTGGCATTTCTGACATGCTTCTAGGTACTAGATTCCAGAAACTTGTGACATCCTGCTTTTTGTTTAAGCCTTATTTGGTAATTTTCCATACCAACTATAGTAATTCTGGAACAATCAATCAGAGTTGTATTAAGTAATAATACCTATTTTTACTTTCAGGAAAAAAATAAGATTTTATTGAGTCAGATTGTCTAAAAGAATAAGAAATTCACTGGTATTAGGTTAAGAAACTTTATAAAGTATATTTCTTTCAAGCCATAATGATTCTAAATACTTTGGGATGGGGAGAGGGGAAGAAAGATTAAAGCTTTTTTAAAGCAGCAAAGCTTTATAACAAAGTAAAAACTGAAGGAAATGTTGGAATCATGGCTCATAGCTGGAGCTGAAAGGAACCTTAGAGGTCATCCAGATTAGGAATTCTTCTCCCTTTTGGGTGCTATGGATGACTTTGGCAACCTGGGGAAGACAGTGGAACCAATTCTCCAAATAATGGTTGTAAATGTTCAAAGTAAAATACATCGGATTGCAAAGGAAAATATTTTGAAATATCTCTTGTTGATATGGGGAAACTAGGTACAAGGTGAGTAACAACTCTACTCTGAATCAATCCAGAGCTAAGATGAAAGAGCTATATCTAAAGTCAAAAGATCTGAGTTTGAATTCTGGTTCTGCCACTTACTATCTTTATTATCAACAAGCTTTTTTTAAAGTACTTACTGTGTGTGAGGTGTTATTCCAAGGTCTAGGAATGACATGTAAAAAAGTAAAAATAGACTCAGCCCTAAGGAAAGTAATATTTTAGTGGGAGTAGGGGGTGATGGGAGTAAAATGAGGCAAAATATTTAAATAGGTATATACAAGGTGCATACAGAGTAGATAGAAGAGTATTTTATGAAAATTATATAATCTCTCTGTTGTTCACTCATTTCAGTCATGTCTGATTCTGTGACCCCATTTGGGGTTTTCTTTCTAGTGTCAAAGACACTAATTTGCCATTTCCTTCTCTACTTAATTTTATAGATGAAAAATTGAGGCAAACAGATATTCAGTACATGCCTGTGAAACCCAGCACTTTCAATCTGACACTTCTTGTCACTTAGTAAACCAGAGAAAAGTAGCAATCCTGCCGTTTTCATGGTTTGCAAGCTCCAAGTCAAGCACAGGATTCAATGGCCAGTTGTGCTACATTTTTTTCTCTCCAGTAATACTTCAGGGAGATCTGTGAATCAACTCCTTTCTGTCTATACGTCCAATAAACTGGTCTTAAGAAGCTCCAGCCCCCACCATCATGGGCAAATCAGGGAAGCCTTAAAATAGAACATTTTTCTCAAAACACTTGTTGCATAGTGATGCTGTTTTAGGTCAATGTCCTTTTCCCTCCACTCTTACCCTTCTTCCTCAGGTTCTTCCTGGAACTTGCATTTTGAGGAATGGTCCCAAATAGTTTTTCTTCCTTCTCTGGACTTTTAAATGGGGCTCTCCTCATTTTTATCAATTTCTTTTAAGTGTTGTCTTCTCTACCCAAGAGCAAGATGATGTCTTTTTGTTTATGTTTGTGTCTCCAGCACTTAATATAGAACTTATTTATAGAACAAGCATTTAACAAATACTTGTCACTTTGATTTGATTTGTTGACCAAAGGCCCAGACTGAGAGTACATGTGACTCAGTTTGTGAGAAAGCAGCTTCAGAAACAGTGCTCTAGAGATGACAAGTTCTCTTTCTTTTTCAATAGCTCGCAATCAGTGTAGCCTAAAGCAGAGGTGTCAAACATAGGCCTGCAGGCAGTAAGCAGTCCATATTAACTCCTGAATGCAGCCTGAACCAGATTAAAATATAATTAAGTCCCTCTTAAAAGCGGAGCCTCTTTATCAATCTCCAAGCTAAAGAGGGTTTAATATTGACAGCTTGCACTATATCTGAAAAGGAGAAAGAGAGAATGCATCTTCACTGAGACACAGACACTCAAATCCAGAAGAAAACACAGGAATAAAACAAAGGGAGAATTCCTGAGCATCCCTTTACTTACCTCTGTCCTGCTAGGGAAATATGCCTTTCCTGGCATATGGGGAAGAATCAAGACAAATATTTCTTTAAAATGCCAAATTTTTAAATGTCATTCCAATACTCCTTCAATCAAACAGGCAAAGAGAACCCAAGGGCAAGATGAAAAATAAAGACCAAAAATTCATCCCATGAAATTATTTTGGTTTGTTATCCAGAGATATGAATAAGGAAACAAACATTAGAGCAAACAATCAAATCTAAAAACCAAGGTATAATTAGTCTGATCACCATGATAGGATGATCATTGTGACTTTCTGGAAAGTAACAAAAAAATTTTTTTTTTGAAATAATGTTTGAGGGAGACAAATTGTTTGGAGGTAACATTTGTTTTCTGTGAGATGATTTTTGTACATTTCTTTCCCCAGAGTTCCAAGTTGGGAATTTATCAAGAAGTTGTTTTATAAAATGCTCCCCAAAAGAATGATTCCTCTTCACTGATCACCCTTCTTGTTATGCAGGCTTTTTGTTCTGCTCCTTTATTCAAACTATGTGCAAGAAGTTCCTTCTTTCATGAGTTATTTCCCACAAGTCCCTCTGTTCCCCAGCATTCAGGCTGCCCCAATGCAGTTTGAATGTTTCTTGTTTCCTCTGTTTTTCTAATTCAAATGTGGTATCTTTACACTTGATTTCAAATGGAACTCTGCAGTCATTTGTTTGCCTGTGCACATAGCCTCCAGTTTTTGCATCAATTCTTTCTGTATTTTCTTAACTTGGTAGCATTTTTATCCCTGTATGGGGTTATCAGTATCTTCCTATGTCAAAAATGGAAGGAAAACCACCAGCAATTTATTTTCTGCTCATCCACCTTTCTCTTTCAGGTCCGAAGCTGGAAAAGAAGTGTTAACACTAACCCCGCCATTGCTGGGGGCTCTAACTTCACTGAGGATTGGTCTGTTTTGGAACAATGAATAAAAAAGAAGGTACTTTCAGAAATATGAACATAAGTAGCTGCTCCTAGACAAATTTCCCACCTAGATACAGAGGAAAAGTTTTATAAAAGTTTTGTGGACTTCTTTTTTTAAATTGGCCTTCATAATTTGAGATCATTTTGTGCTGCAACCCTAGAGTGCTACTCCCTGATATAAATACTGTATTGGAGAGATTAGAGGTATATCATAAGCCACCTAGTCTAAGCCCTCAATTTATAAATAATGGCACAAGGAAGCCCGGGGTACCACCATCCTCTGGGAAATTTCCTTCATCCTCCTCAAGCTTAACAAAACACTTCATTTGCCTTCTCTTACACATTTAGCATGTGTGTTCCATATTCCTCTGCTAGACCATAAGGTGCCTGAAGGCAGATATTGTATTTCATATAAACCTTATGGTCACTTAACAGCTGTTATGCTGCTTTAGATAGCTGATGTTTGGTGAATGTTAATTGAATTAAATTTGATTGAGTTGAGCTAAAGGCAAGCAACCTTGAGGCTGTTGAATTTCCCCCTTTTTGTTTTCTTTTAATCATTCTGCAGATTTTTCCCCTCATGAAACGGTGAGGCAGTATGGTGAATGAATGATTGAGTGAATGAATGAAAAGTATTTAATAAGTACTTGTTATATGCTTAGCAAATATTCTGAGTACGAAGCATATAAATATAAAAGAGAAACAAACCCTATCCTTAAGGAGTTCAAATTCTATATAATATATAAAGGAAGTTGTAGCCAGGGAAAGGAGCTTTGTAAGAAGTCATAGTAATAGGAGCTAATCCATAAGAGATGCAATTGTCATATTTATTGCACTAAAAAAAATTTGTCTTTAGAGTCAGGAGAACTGGGTTCAAATTCTAAACTATCAATGTCACCTTAAATATCTCTCTAACCTTCTCTGAAGCTCAGGTTCCTCGTCTGTAACAAAACAGGGTTGTGCTACATAGCTTCATCCACTGCATCCTGGGCCATGGCCCGTCATCTTGCCTATTGTTTTGCTACTGGACTCCTGTATGTCTCTTGAGGAGAGAGTGGGATATGACTTTGCACAGTTCTAATTCGCTTAAATCCAATTCAAGTTCAAGTCAAGCCATCACCCTCATAAAATCATTGTTCCTCTTCAAGAAGGAAGGACAAAAACAACACATAACTGCCAGTTTGTTTCTATATTTATTGTATTTTTGTTTGTTTTGTTAAATATTTCCAAATTATGCTTTAATTTGACTCAAGTAAACTCAAGAGTATTACAAGCACATATTTGACAACTCTGGACAAGATGACCACAAAGCTCCCTTCTGTATCCATGATCCTACAATTCCAAACAACGGAGGACATAGTATTCCTAAAGGCTTCACTGTGGACCCATTTTCTTTCTTTTTCAGGTAGGACTCTGTAGAAATATAGTGACAGAGAGGATAGATTACATAAGGCAGGAGTTTTAAACATACATTTTAGTAGTTCTTTCAGTACTATATTTTATGTATGGTTTATCAATTCTTTATTTACATTTTAGCACCTGGCTTACATTCTTTTTCACCTGGTCTCATAACATATCATTCAGGCAACTTCCACATTCATGCTGATGGTCTCAACCAAAACTTTAACTATACCCTTCCTTTAAGACCTCCCCAACTCTGACCAGGGAAACTGGCTCTGAAGAGGGAGTTGTCTCACACCAATGTCAGTAAGAAGGAACATGGCTCATGGTTCAGGGAACAAGAATGGTCAGAGTTCTGTGTTTATACAAACAGAATGAGAATGGCAATTCAGCAATCCAGGGTGTAGGAGCAACATCTTCCATCAATCAAAATATCAACTAGCATTTATTAAGTACCTGCTACATGGCAGGCATTATGACAAGGATTAAAAAGTACCTGAATTCAAAGATCTTACAATTCTATCAGGGGAGACGTACACGCACACACACATACACATATAGATATGTATATGTGTATATTTATGTATATATACACATAAATACATGTATGCATAATCTCTCTCTATGCACATACATAAATATATGTGTGTATAATCTCTCTATATGCACATACATAAATACAGGTGTGTATAATCTATAGAATATATACATCATGGAAACAACGTCGTTTGGGTCAGAAGGTTCTATGAGCTTGAGGCATCAGAGATTTCCCATAGAAGGTGGTATATAATAAACTGAGTTTTGAAGGAAATCAGGGATACAAAAATAGACTATTCTTGAAGTAAGCTCAGATGTTTCTACTCCTTCTAAATAGCAGAAAATTAAGGCAAGACAATTTAAGATTATATTAGAGTTCCGGATAACACGAATGATCTTGGTTTAATCCATAATAGCTAACACATACTTGTTCAAGGACTAATAGGTTGATTGATTGGAGCAAAAGAACCAAATGAGGTAGATTATCTACATAGAAAATAAAGAGTTGCAAAACCAGAGGAATTCCTGTATTCATAGTCATTCATTCTTAGTATGATTGTGAATGATTCTGGTAGTTTGTATCTATGGTGCACAGAACTCAAGAGATTTAACATATTATTCTCTGTCAAAGAGAGCAAAGAGAGACTCGTTTATATTTTAGACTATGTGTGGCTGAAGCAAGTTAAGGATACAATTCTGGATTCAGGTCATTCAGAGATCATCAAAGAAGTGTCAAGTGATATTTTTCTCTCATTACCATAGCAGAAAGTTGTAAGCAGGGAATTTAGTCTTTGGTACAGCAAACAGGAGAAAAGAGGCTATTCTGTGCATTCAGAATAGCTTCAATAGAGGCTCAGTAAGTTATGATTACTTTGAATAAGATTATTGAAGTGTTGAACCATCCATTTCAATTTTGTTTAACAATGCAAATTGTCTGATGAATGATACAGTGAAATTCCTACAAACCACCTCCAGAGAAATAAATTGTCACATGAAGAGTTAAGATCCAAACAAATCTACCTTTACCTTCACATCTTGTATTGCAGTAGAGTAGCAAAAATCCTAGACATTAAATTAAATTCCTAAATTCAAATCCTATTTCTGCATCTTTCTTACCTGTGTAAACATATCAAAGTTGTTTAACCACTATGCCTCAGTTTCCTTATCAATAAAATAGGAATGCTAATACATTTTCCCTATATTTCCCTATATTATATATATCACCAATTACAGGCCTCCTGTTAACTAATTGCTTCTATTTGTCCTTGCTTTTTAGCCTTGTTAAATGAAATTTCAAATTAAATGAAGTTTCAAATGAAATTATATGTATAAAGAATAATTACTGGAACTAGACCTATGATTTTACTGATATTTATTTCATTGGTAGATCACTCTTGGGTAAGGACATCCTCCTTTAGACATCCCCCAACTCATCAATGTCCTTGCTAAAATATTACCCTAAAAATTGAACACAATATTTAAGTTATTATCTAACCAGATAGAGTACAGCAAAACAATCAATTGCCTCAATCCAATATTAGCTCATTTGTGTATATCTGAACATCAGATTTTTTTATTCTTGGCAACTATATACCAGTCACTCTACTAGATACTTGGAATACAAATACAAAAGTGAAACAATCCCTGCCCATAAGAAACATATATTCTAACATCTCTACCTTTTAGTTTGGTTGTCTTCAAGTCTCAGCTGAAGTTCTGTCTTCTGCAAAAAAGTTTTTCCTCGTCTTTCTTAATTTTATTGCCTCACCTCTGAGACTACTCCCATTTAGCCTATACTTTATTTGTACATAGTTTTCTGCATGTTGTCTGTCCCAATAGACTATGAATTTCTTGGCAACAAGGACTACTATTTTTCCCCCATTTTTTGTAACTGTACCACCTAGCACCATGCTATGTCCCTGATAAATGCTAGTTGAGTGACAAAGAAAAGAATGCTTGCTAGAAAAAGAGTTTAATCTAGTCAGTCACAGAGCTTTTGAGTGGGGTTATTCTCACACTTTTCAGAAATAATAGCTATACTTATTGAATTACTGTTCCCCAAGTAAAAGCAAGAAATGGTGCAGGTACAAAAAAGAGTAGATATAAAGATTGGGTGGGCTCTGGTGGCCTTATGAATGGTTAGATGGGATAAGCAGCAGTATCTGGAAGTAGCTAAATACAGTGAATAGAAACACATTTTCACTTTTATTCATCAGTCAGAATCCTAGGAGAGAGTCCCAAATCTGAGTAAATTAATTTTGTGGAGATGGATAACTAGCCTCTATAAATCTGTGCCTTGAAGGTTATTATTCCTGGTATGGAGAAATGTGCAACAAGAGGAAAAATGACAAAGTACCCATGGCAAAAAGGCCAAGTGTTTTGATGGCAGAGATAATTGTTTGTGTTCCACTACATCCTCTTTCAAGCCATTAGTCTTCTTCTGGTCACTTCTACTTATCTCTGAAGCTTTTGTCCAACAAGTTCTTTTTTTTTTTTTTTTTTTTTTTTTTTAGCTTATAAAGCCTTACATAAAAATGAATCAGTGGACAAGACAGTTCTCATATTTCCTTCTCATTCCTACTGTGCATCCGCAAAGCAGTGAGATTTGGAGGCTGAAGAGAACAGGCACTTATGAGAAACTCCACCTCTCTCCAGTTTTAGGTGGCACTAAAGGCATAGACCATACTTCTCACTGCAGCTCTCGGCCAAAGAAATCATTTTTCTTTCTCACCAATCACAGGCCTCCTGTTAACTAATTGCTTCTATTTGCCCTAGCTTTTTAGCCCTGTTATAGTTTCAATTCCTCTCCTCAAGCTTCCTGACACTTAGTGACTTACTTTTCTCTCCCCAAATTTCCTTTATGCAATTGATTGTTTTTTCTCTCTCTATGTTTTCATCTATGTTTTTTTTAAAGGATACCTCAACTGTATCCCAGAGATTTTTTTAAAAGGATCTATTTCTTTAGAAATATTTACAGTAGATCTTTTGGGGATAGCAGAGTTGGAAAATGAGGGCATGCTTATCAATTGGAGAATAGTTGTGGTATATGACTGGAATAAAATACTATTGTATTAAGAAATGATGAAGAGGATGTTTACAGATGAACCTGGAAAGACTTATATGAACTGATGCAGAGTAAAGTAAGCAAAACCAGGATACTGTACACAGGAACAATAATATTGTACAATTATTAACTGTGAATGACTTAGCTATTCTCATCAATTTCAAAGGAAACAATGAAAAATGCTATCCACCTCAAAGAAAGAACTGATAGAGACTAAATACAGATTGAAGCATACTATTTTCACCTTTTTGTGGGTTTTTTCTCTTTTGTTTCACAACATGATTAATATGGAAATATGTTTCATAGGATTACACATGTATAATATATGAAATTGTCAGATCAGGGAGGAAAGGAGAATATTTGGAATTCAAAAAAAATTTTAAAGAATGTTAAATTTACATGTAAATGGAAAAAATAAAATATTAATAAAAGTAAAATCATACCTTAGTTTTCCAAATATTTGCATGATTTCTCATTTTAAAAATATCCTCTTTCATAATGAACCAATTATATGCAAATGAGTTGAGGTCCTAATACCTTCTATAGCTCTAAAATCTTTCCCATGTTCTCCAATTCATTTGATGATGAAAGCTCTTCTCTGCTAAAAGAAGTCAGCTGACAGAAGATTTCTGATAAATGAAAGAACTGATTTTATTGATTAATAAATTTAGTAATGGCTATTGTCCTTTGAGTTACCAAAAGTTAGGGAGAGATGAAGCTTCTTATCTTTAAATCATCAAACTGTTCACAAATACATGACACACTATACTATGGCATTCAAAAAAGTAATTTTATTCTTTATAACACAATTCATTTGCTGTCAAATCTTGTTTAAGTTTTACCTGAAAACCATGTTTCTTCTTACACTAATATTAACATTTCTTATTAAAACAAACTTCTTTTCCTTTTTTCTTTTAGCCCTCCAAAATGTTCATCTACAGTAGAAGCAATATCTTACATGTTTTGATAGTTTCTTCTGGTTGGTCTCCCTACATCAAGTTTCTTTTTACCCCACCTCCTAATGTATTCCTCCACCCACCTACTAATGTATTCTTCCTTAAGTACAGATTTACCCATATCATTCCTTCCTCCATCCAATAAGCTCCAATGTCTCCATTTCCTCTTGGAACAAATATATAATCTTACATTTCACTTCTATCATCCTTTACAACCCAGTTCCTTACCACATTTTCTGTGTTCTTATACTTTACTTCTTTCTACATATTCTATGATCCAGCAATATTGACCTACTTATTACTTCTCCCACAAGACATCTTTCCAACTCTTCATTGTCACTGTCCTACATGCCTGGAATCCTTTCCATCCTCACCTTTTGTTGGCTTGGTTTGACTTTTCATCACTTAATTGTTACATAAGAATGGAGCAGTATCTTAAAAAGTCAGTGTATCTTTATTATATTCATCTCTCTATGTTCATGTTGTATCCTTGGGCAAAACATAAATTCCTTGAGGGCAGAACTAGCAAACTGGCACATAAGAGATGCTTAACGAATGCCTGCTGAATTAAATGATAGTATGTGCCTTTCTCCTTTGCAATGGTCTACATGTTTTATGTATTCCTGGAAGAAATGGGTTCCCTACTAGTCATTCACATTTCTGAATCTCCATATGGGGGAGGAGAAAATGAGCTGTGCATCCTGAGTCCAATTAACAAAAAAAGTGATTGGTGGTGTTATTTCTGACTCATGCTTGAGTTTCACAAATCTCCTAACCCATCAAAGTTTAGCATAGAAGACAACTATTCAGGGAAATACAGGACTTTAATATTAAGCTTCCTTCTCTAGGACTCTATTTCCATACCAGAAAAAGGGGGGGAAAGGATGAAATAGATTTTTGTAAAATATTCCTTTCAACTCAAAATTTCCATGATTCTAACTATACAAATTCACAGGCAGATAATTGGAAACTAGCTATCGTGGAAAACAACCAGCTTCCTTTCTGATACGTTACTGATGGATAAAATATAGCAGGTGCTGAATGTTGCTTCATCCTTCAGCTGTGAAAAAGATTTGGATACTGAGAAATAGTTCATTCATGCCAGAAAACATTAAAGAATTGTCTAAAATGAGTGGATTTTTATCTAATTAAAACACTTTCAAAGAATGATAAATTTGACCTTTTGGAGGTCACTGTAGTGTAAGAAACATCTTGGGTTTGTTTCTATGAAAAGCATCCTTTTGATGATAATAGGATGATTTTAAATAGCCTCATTTATGCAACAATCAGTCCAACTAAACACTGTCACAAATGGGTCAAAGGATTCACATGCATGAGAGCTTCATAAAATGTAAAATGCTAAAGTCTGTTTTAAAAAGTAAAGTAAATGGAACAAATTTTCATTTATCTTTGGGAAAGAAGAAATGCAAGGCTGAGCAAATCTAAGAGCAGTATTTTCATTGGCATTAAGTAGAGAAGGATGAGTTAGTTCTAATAAATGAGATTTAATATCATGTCTACTTAAATCTATCTCCACCATGGCAAAAATATGAGATATATGAAAGCCTCTAGCCAGGATTTTTAGGATAAAAAAATTTAATGTTTTCTAGCTTCCATACAGCTAAACAAATAATTTTAAGATTTGGGAAGAAGAAGAAAATCCAATTTAATGTAACCACTAAGAGATATGATCAATTGAAAACTAAAAGCCAAGCTATGGGTGAAATTATTTTTAATTTTAGGACCAGCATGATTTTATTTTTAAGACTTTATGGCTCCAGGATGTTGAATTTTGAAATAAACCAGCAAAATCTCGATCTTTCTTGAGGGACAAAAAATGAAATTGCCTCAAGTATGGAAAATATAAAATGTGGGTTATAGATGCATCATTCACATTTGGAAAGGATATGCAGGAAATCATTAAAAGCTATAGAAGTCAAGTGAGTCCTTGAAATGTATTCATTTGTTTGCACAAAGTCAATAAAATTTACTCAGTAAAATCAAACTATGTTAACCAAGGTTAGTGCTGCTGTGTCAAAACCAAATGACACAATGCCAATGTCAGTATAAGTGCATAATTAAGACATCAACATTTCAAGGCTAATGTGAAAAATACAACATTGTCAAAAATCGAAATGAGGAAATTAATGAGTCATCAAGGTCAAATTATATCAATATACAACAGAAATGTCTTAATCTATTCATTCTTCTTACAAAGACATAGTCTTAATGACAAAAGGGTCAAATATTAAAAGTATACAAATAATTGAAAATAAAGAGAATGATTTCTGATGAGATATATCTCAGAGGCCAAGTTAGAGAAAGAGGGAATAGAATGCTTAACCATTTTTAAATAACCCCTTCATCATTCCTTATCCCTTTTTCTTTTCATTATTTTCCATCCTTCTCCTATCTTCCTCTATCCTAAACCCCCACACCCAGCCCCTTCTCAGCTCTGCCACAATTATCTCTGGGAGTTTGGATAAATCACATCATTAATGTAGGTATCATTTTTCTCATCTATAAAATTCAAGGGTTAGACTAGCTGATGTCTAAGACCCTTTCTATGTCTAACAATGATTTTATTCGAAGAAATTTTGAAATGTTAGAGGTCACAGAAGAGTGGAAAAACTGTGTCTTCTGGGCAAATCTGCTGACAGACTCGTCTTTATAATTACCTAAAGATGTATCATCAGCCAGTTCTGTTCTAGATGTTGGCAGTTTCCTGGCCCTAGGACTAGGCTGATTGTTTATATAGTAGTCCAAATATCATTTGTTGGATAGGAATGACTCCAAAATTATGTCTTTTGTAGATCATAGTGTCAGAACTAGGAGGGACTACAGAGGCCATTTAGTCAAATTTGTACTATCCCTCTACAATGTAATACAATAAGTGATCATCTGTCTTTGCTTGAGGATCTCTAGATGGAAAATATTACTGCTTTCATGGCAGTACATTCTACATTGATTCATTCTAATTGTTAGTAAAGTTTTATTTACATCAAAAATTAATTTGCTGGGACAGAGCCAAAATGGCAGAGAGTGGATAGGATTTTGCCTGAGCTCTTCTTGGCTTCTCTCAGAATCAACACTAGATCAAGCCTTTGAATGGATTTTAGAGTGACAGAACCTACAAATATTGTGAGTGTTACAAATTTCCAGCAGAAGATATCATGGAAGGACTTCAGGAAAGCTCTTTCTCAATTAGACAGGGTTGATAAGCCCTAGCAAAGATGCTCTACACAGAGAATATAGTGGGAGGCTTTTAGTCAAAATACAGCATCACTGGCTACTCTGTCCTGGTTCAGAAAGCCAATGAATCAGCAGACTAACTGCGAGACCTTCAAAGCAACTGCAAAAGGCAAATCACTTTTGATCAGAGAAATGCAAATTAAAACAACTCTGAGATATCATTACACATTACTCAGATTGGCTAAGGTGACAGGAAAAGATAATGATAAATGTTGGAGGAAATGTGGGAAAACTCGGATACTGTTTGTGTCCCAACATTGTTGGTGGAATTATGAACTGATCCAATCATTCTGGAAAGCAATTTGGAATTATGCTCAAAGTGCTATCAACTTGTGCATAACCTTTGATCTAAAAGTGGACCTCCTTAAAGTAGAGAAAGAGAAGTTCAATGAATTGGACGTGCAACTAAAAATACTATGAAAAGAACAAATTCAAAAACCTCAATTAAATACAAAATTTGAAATTCTGAAAACAAAAGGAGAGATTAATAAAATTGAAAGTAAGAAAACTATTGAACTAATAAACAAAACAAAGGGGTGGTTTTATAAAAAAAAAACCAACAAAATAGATAAATCTTTAATTTTATTAGAGAAAAGAAAGGAAAAATCAATCTGTCAGTATCAAAAGTGAAAAGAATGAACTCACTACCAATGAATAGGAAAATAAAGCAAATAATTAGGAGCCATTTTGCCCCAGTATGCCAATAAATCTGATAATATAAGTGAAACTGATGAATGCTTATAAAAATGTATATTGCCAAAATTAACATAAGAGGAAATAAATAACTTAAATAGTCTCATTTTAGGAAAAGAATTAAACAAGCTAGTAATGAACTACTTAAGAAAAAACTCTCCAAGGCCAGATGGATTTACAAGTGAATACTACCAAATATTAAAAAAAAAAAAAAACAATTAATTCCAATACTATACAAACTATTTGGAAAAATAGGGGAAGAAGGAATCCTACCAATTTTTATGACACAGATATGGTGTTGAAACCTAAATGAACAAGAATCAAAACAGAGAAAGAAAACTATAGATCAATTTTCCTAATATGTATTGAAAAAAAGCATTTGACAAACACCCATTCTTATTTTAAAAAAAACATTTAAAAGCATATAAATAAATGGAGTTTTCCTTAAAATTTTAGGAGAACAAGGAATAATGTACCTCTCAGATCTGTGGAGAAAGAAAGAATTTATAGCCAAAGAAGAACTAAAGAACATTATGAAATGCAAAATGGATAATTTTGATTATATTAAATTTAAAAGATTTTATAGAAACAAAACCAATGCAGAGAAGATTAGAAGGGAAGCAAGTAGAATTAGAGGAGAAATTTTACATCCAAGAGTTCTGATAAAGTCCTCATTTCTCAGATATATAGAGAAATGATTCAAATTTGTAAGAATACAAGTCATTCTCCAATTGATAAATCATCAAAAGATATGAACAGACAATTTTCATATGAAGAAATTAAAACCATTTCTAGTTATATGAAAAAAACGCCGTCATTATTGATTATTGATCAGAGGAATGCAAATTAAGACAATTCTAATGTACCACTACACAACGCTTAGAATGGCTAAGATGACAGAGAAAAAATGATGATAAATGTTGGAAGGGATGTGGGAAAACTGGGACACTAATACATCATTGGTGGAACTGTAAAGGGACCCAGCCATTCTATAGAGCAATTTGGAATTATGCCCAAATTTCTATCAAACTGTGCATACTCTTTGATTCAGCAGTGTCCCTACTGGATCTGTATCCTAAAGTGATCATAAAAAAGGGAAAAGGACCCACATATGCAAAAATGTTTGTAACAGCTCTTTTTATGGTGGCAAGGAACTGGAAACTGAGTGGATGCCCATCAGTTGGAGAATGGTCGAATAAATTATGGTTTATGAATGTTATGGAATAGTATTGTTCTATAAGAAAAAATCGACAGGATGATTTCAGAAAGGCCTGGAGAGATTTATATGAACTGGTGCTATGTGAAGTGAGTAGAATCAAGAGAACATTATACACAGCAACAAAAAGATTATATAATGATCACCTGTGATGGACTTCGCTCTTTTCAACAATGAGATGAATCACACCAATTTCAATAGATTTGTGCTAGAGAAAGCCATCTACATCCAAAGAGAAGACTACGCAGACTGAATGTGTTTCACCTTTTTTGCTGCTGCTGTTGTTTGCTTGCTTGTTTTTTTTCTTTCTCATTTTTTTGTACTTTTTGATATGATTTTTCTTGTGCAGTATGAAAAATGTGGAAATATGCTAAGAAAAATTGCATGTGTTTTAACCTATATTAAATTACTCGCTGTCTAGTGGAGATGAGAGGTAGGGAGGGAAAGGAAAAAATTCAGAACACAAGACTTTACAAGGCTGAATATTAAAAATAATCTTTACATGTATTTTGAAAAATAAAAAGCTATTACAAAAAATTAATTTGCCTCTTGGTGCTTTCCTAAATTCTGTTCTCTAAGGCCAAAGTAAGTTGAATCCTTCTTTCATATGTTAACCCCTCAAATACTTGAACAAAGCTATCATTTCTCCCTTAAATCTTCAATTCTCCAGACTAATCACTGTCAGTTTTCTCAAGTGATCCTCATGTGGCATTATCTCAATACTATTATCATGTATCTTCTCCATGCCAATCATCCTCCTTTCAGCACACTCCAATGAATCAGTGTTTTCCTAAAAATGGGACCTCAAGAATCTACTATTATATAATAAATGAGCCCTGAGGAAAGCAGAGGATAACAAAACTTTTAAAGCCAGTCTCAAATGTGTTTAAGTCAATTTCTTGAACTATGTTATATTTTGCATATATATTTATTTAGATTTTATTTGATTTGATTTTTCTATCTTATCCAAAAATCTATTTAGATCCAACAAGAAATAAAGAAGGAATCTGGTAGAATAGTATAAGAATAAGTCTTATAGTCAGACTTGGGTTCAGTCCTGGTTGTGTGACTAAAATCTCTTTGAGAGTGTTGTATATTTCACTTTTTAACTTTAACTTTGGAATCCCCATTAGACTGCAAGCTCCTTAAGGACAGTCTTTTCCCCTCTTTTTAAACTCCCTAGCACTTAGCTCAGTGCCTGGCACAAAATAAATGATTAATAAATTTTTACCAAATGAATTAATATGCCTTGTACCTGGCATAGCACTCGGTACACAGTAGTTGCTTAATTGATTGGTTGAATGATTATGGATAAGTTTTTTTTTTTAACCTTCTCCCTCCAGTTAATAAAATAAAGGCATTAAACTATTTGATCTCCAAATTCTGTTGTTGAAATAATATTCTATGGTTTTTTAAAATTAGGTAAAGGGTGAGAATAGTATTTCCTGGGGACATAAATCTTAATATGATGCTCAAATCTAGAAATATGGCCCTCATCTCTCTCCTAAACTTCAGTACTACATTGCCAGTTCCCAAATAAACCTCATCACTCGAAGCTTAAGTATATCATCTATATCATCATTATCATCATCATCATCATCTTGCATTTTTATATAGCACTTACTATGTGCCTAAGCACTGTGTTAAACACTTTATAAATATTATCTCATTTATTCCTTACCACCCTGGGATCTAAGTAGTATTATTATCCTCCTTTTAGAGATGTGGAAACTGGGATTAGGAGAAACTAGTTGATTTTTCTCAGGGTCATATAGCTAGTAAATGTCAGAAACGATTTGAACCTGAAGTCTTCCTAATGTCTAGCACTATGATGGCCACAGTTTCCTCAACTGTAAAACGGGAAGACTGCCATGAATCTCAAACGTGTTATTTGTAAAATGCTTAGCACAGTGCCTGGCACATAGTAGGTACCTAATAAATCTATGTTCCCTCTCTCCTTTCCCATCTGATTATCTCAGGTGTATCATAAAACCAATATATCCAAAATATAATTCATTACTCCAACCTCTTCTCTTGCACTGTGCCTCTATATTCACTGTTTCTTTCAATGTTCATCCTCCTTTATCTTTCCACAGTACCAGAGCTTAAGAGAGAGAGGCTAGGAAGGGCATCTAGGAGTTAGAGAGAATAGAGTTCCAGAACCTGAAATCAGGAAGACAAGTTCAATTCTGACCTCAGGTACTTATAGTTGTGTGATTATTGGCAAGTCACTTTATTCTGTTTGTCCCAATTTTTTAATCTGTAAAATGAAGAAAATGAAAGAAGAAAATGGCAAACCACTCCAGCTTTTTTGCCAAGAAAACCCCAAATGAGGTCATAAAGGGTCAGATACTATTGAAGGAGAACAACAAAAATGTATATGTCATCTGTGTAGGAATGCTAATTTCATGGGAGCAGAAGAGATTCCTAGGGGAAAAAATATAAAATAAAACTCAAAGAACCCAAGGGCAAGTTCTGGAGTACACCTATGCCTAAGAAGCAGGAGAAAGATGAATGAATCAAGAGAAAGGGATAGAGAAAGGGCTATAAGGGAGAAAGAAGGAGAGAACTGAGTGAGAACAGTATCTTAGAAGCCAACAATCAAGCTTAATTTTTATAATTTCCTTTGATCTTTACTAAAACCCTTGTAAAGTAGATACTACAAGTATTTATGCATTCTCTCTCTCTCACTCATTCTCCACATAAACTTTGGGAGTGGCAGATACCAAATGTACTGCCTCTTACTACCCCCAGCAGCAGAGAAGCAAGCAAGCACTGAATGTATTATTTTAAAAACTTGCAAACTCTACAGATCTACTAGATCATCTACACTGCTGTTCCCATACCTTGATAGAGGCTATAATGATAACTTAATTATCTGTACAACTCAGAAGCCAAGAATGAGCATGTTAACAATTGCTTCTGAAAAGTAGAATGACAGATGATGGTAGTCTATTTGAGATTGTGAGCACAGTCTGTTACAGCAACGAGGGAAAGGTGAACAGCTGTCTATGAATGTTTGGCCTAGAGTAGCTATTGACTTTGGGGAGCTAAAAACACTAATCAGGATATATTTTAATATGGCAAAACTTGAACATTCATTGTTAGTAAATACAGTACCAGTCTAGGGAGTAAAAGGTTAGATGCTTGATAGTATAGGTAAAAACATTCTATTATGGGAGAGATGACCTGCCATCAAATAAAACTGAGAAATAAGTAATTGATTGAATTAATTTCTCAGTTTGGTGTTTATAATAAGAAAGAAACCACCGATGTTCTTATTTCCCAGAGGTAATTTTTCTTTCAGCCTCAGTCTAAGATTAACTCACTTCCGAAATTTTATCTGAATATAAATATTAATAATTCAGATTTGGTCTCCATATTTTGAGAATTTAAAGGGAAAATATGCTAAACTGACTAGAAGGAAATAAGTTATTGTTACAAGATAAGTCTTCTGAGTTTCTTGTTTTTCTAGCAACATCATTATTAAAAATATGGAATCTCCTCATGGTCCTGTTGCATGATTCCTGAATCAGCATTACTTCTCAACATACTGAGTCTTTTTTTTCTTTTTATTGGTACATTTTATTTCAACACATGATACAGACTCCCAGTAAACCACATGGTGCCTTTCTACATTTCAATTGAATCTATAATGTATAAAAATTAGAAGTGGTATTTTTGTTGAATAAATATTATTTATTATTTATTGAATAAATACAATGCCTTCAGCCCAATGGCTATATTATGTCTACTTCTAAATAAGGGTTTTTTGTGTTAAGGGTCAATGGGGTAGAGAAAGGAGGGGGGAGAGAGACAGAGAGACAAATGGAAAAAAGAAGAGAGAAAGAAAGAGAGAAGGGGGGAATAGGAAAAGATACAGAAAAAAGAAAAAATTGCATGTAAACAGAGCACCAACACTTAAAGCAGGAAGACTTGGTCCGAGTACTATCTTTAACATACATCAGCTATATAACTTTGAGCCAGATCTTTAATGTCTTGGTGTACCAGGCAATTCCCCAAGGCTATCCATAATTGTTTTATGTAAATGTGGACTCTTGTTGGGAAGCTACAGAGGAATTTAATCCACAATAATAGAGGGAGTTCTCATGGTAGAAGTTACCTACCATGATAAAATCATTGATTCAAACAACTTACCTTCCCTCTCCTCCCCTCTACACAAAACTTAAAACCAAACATGAGCTAAAATTAATATTATATGACAAAAATAGAGACCTCCTGAGAATCAGGAGCATGGGTGTACTCTACTTTAAGAAAACCTAATATAAAAAAAAAATCCCACTTTACAAGATGAAAAAAATTATTGATTATCACATTATTAAAGAGCTTTTAATTTAAAAAAAATAGAAGGGTCTTCCACTTTTTATTATTTTTCCAATTAAATATAAAAATAATTTTTATATTAATTTATTTTTAATTTTGAGTTTCAAATTCTTTCCCATCCTTCTCTCTTCTTCATTAAGACAAACAATTTGATATAGGTTATACATGTGTAGTCATGCTAAGTATGATTCCATATTAGTCATATTGTGAAAGAAAATACAGACCAAAAACAAACTAAGAAAAATAACATTTAAAAATATGCCAATTGATCTAGACATTAGCAGTTCTTTCTCTAGATGTGCTTAGCATTTTTCGTTATAGTTCTCTGAAACTGCCTCACATCCTTGTATTTCTGAGAATAGCTCACAGTTGATCATCATTCAATGTTGCTGTTACAATATACAGTATTCTCATAATTTTGTTCACGTCACTTTGCCTTAGTTTACCTAAGTCTTTCCAGATATTCTGAAAGGATTCTGATCACCATTTCTTAGAGCACAAGTGCATTCCATCCATTTTCCCAACTGATAAATATTCTCTCAATTTCCAATGCTTTGCCATCACAAATAGAGCTGCTATTATATACTTAGTTTACAGCCTTTTGGGCATAGTTCCAAATTCTCTCCAGAATGGCTAGATCAGTTCACAATTCCACCAACAATGCATAAGTAGTCCAATCATTCCCTCCAACATTTGTCATTTTCCTTTTCTGTTATATTAGCCAATCTAAGAGGTGTGAGGTAGTTAATTTGCATTAATTAATAGTTATTTAGACCATTTTTTCCATATAATTATTGAACTTTTGATTTATTCTTCTGAAACTATTTATTCAATTATCATTTGGGAAATATCTTATATTTTTATAAACGACTTAGAGCTTTATCAGAGAAACTTGCTATAGATCCTTCCCTTCTCCCCCAAGTTTTTTGCTTTCCTTCTAATCTTGGCTCCATTGATTTTATTTGTGTAAAAGCTTTTTAATGTAATCAAATTTATTGATTTTATATCCCATAATGTTCCCTGTCTCTTGTTTGGTCACAAATTCTTCCCTTATCCATAAATCTGATAGGTAAACTATTCCATATTCTTTTAATTTACTTATGATATCATCCTTTATTTCTAAATCTTGTAATCCACTCACTATCCATTTGTATTTTATGGATCTAAGTTCATCCCATTCACAGTTATGATGACTGTGTATTTCCCTCCATCCTATTCCTTTCTTCCCCATCTCTTCTCAAAAGCATTCTTCTTTTGATCACTGCTTCCTCCAAACTGCCTTCCTTTCTATCAGCTCTCTCTCCTTTTCTTTTCTTCCTCCTGGACTACTTCCCTGTAGGGTAAGATAAATTTCTAAACCCAACAGTGTGTGCATATGTTATTCCTTCTTTGAAATAATTTCAATGAGTATTGCTCACCATCATATCTCTGTCTTCCCTTTCACTATAAAAACTCTTTTGTGCTTTTTTATGTTAGATAATTTACCCCATTCTACCTCTTCCTTCCTCCTTCTTCCAGTGCATCTCTCTTTCTCATCTCTTAATTTTACTTTTATTTCAACCCATCTTAGTCAACTCATATTCATGTCCACTGTATATGTATATTCCTTCTAATTGCCTGAAAGTTCTTAGGAGTTACAAATATTTTCCCACACAAAAATGTAAACAATTTAACCTTGTTTATGAGTTTCTTTCCTATTTACCTTTTACTATTTCTCTTGAATATTTTATTTTGAAAGTCAAATTTTCTATTCAGTTTAGATCTTTTCCTCAAAAATGCTTGAAAATCCTCAATTTCATTGGTTTAAAGGGTTACAGCCTAGTTTGTCTAGACCCAGGCTAGTCTGCACTCCACTCTCATCCCAGTGACAGAGACCTTGCTTGTCAAATTTCTTAGTTTTCTTGGGATGGAAAACTGTTTTACCCCAGCCTTCCGTTGGTTCTGTGCTTCAGAATTCATTTTAAAGTATTATTATGACATTGTTTGGAAGGGAATTGGGGAGAGCTCAAGCAATTCCCTGCCTTACCATCTTGGCTCTACCTTCTCTGAAAGAACATTTTATTAAAAAAAACAAACAAACAACAAAAAAAAGATCCATAGCATTGCATCTTCTATGGGCAAGAAGACTTGGGTTCTTGTCCCATTTCCCTTCTTCCAGTGCCTTGCTGAGTATGACATGATAAGAGGTCTTTCAAAAAAATAGAATTCTAGCACATAAAGGGACTTTATAAATGATCTAGATTTAGAAGGAGAAATGGATAATAAATAGTTACATGTATATTATGACATAAAAATCTGGATGGGATTTCTTATCCTAATGCCTTTGAAGATGGTAGGTAGTACTTACTACGTGCCAGACAGTTTACCAGTATTAACTAATTTGATCCTCACAACAATCCAGGGAGGTAGGTACTCTTATTATCCTCATTTTACAGATGAGCAAACTGAGACAAACAAAAAATAAAGTGATATGTCCAAGATTATACAGATAATTATTGTCTGAAATCACATTTGAACTTAGGTCTTTGAGAATTAAGATCTGACATTATAGCCACTAAAACCTCAGCAGCCTGTAACAAAGAATTTTCAGTATAATAATTTGTAGTACATGAGTAAGGCTAGAATAACTCCACTGGAGATGTAGGTCAGGGATAGAATCAAAATGCTCCTAAGTCCAAGGCTAATTTTCAGCTGTAGTCTTCTAGAACTGTATCATAATTTACATGATAAAAGTAAAATTTAAACTTTACACTTCAGTTTTATTGAATAAAATAATTTTAAATGCATTAAGGAAGCTTGATGTTGATGGGGAACTTAATATCTGTGCAGAATCTTTTAGCTAAAATGATAGCAGCAGGAGTAATAACCATTAAATACCATTTAATTACACATTTAGCTAGTAAATATCTAAAGTGAAATTTGAACTCAGATCTTCCTGACCAGAGGCCAGTGGTCTTTTCATTACACCACTCATCTGTCTAGAGAGTTGTCTGGAGCATTGAGAGATTAAACAATTTTACAGTCAGTATCTATCAGATATGGCATTTGAATCAGGTCTTCTCAGCTCTACAGCTAACTCTTTATCCAAGGTACCTCATTAAAGTTATCACTAAGAAAATAAGTGCTACACAAAAAGTTTTCATAACAAGCAATTTATGATTATTAAACATAATACATAGTTTCTAAAATATGATCCAATCTATTCTCCTCATCTTCTTCAATTCTGGACTCAACTCACTGTCTATTGATAACTTTTGATTAAAGATCTAAATTTGTATACAATAGACGACCCAACTAGCAGCGTAGTCAGCTAGTGAGCCATTAAGTCATCATATGTAATATTTATGTTATTTTACCTACTTGTAGCAAAAAAGCTGTGGAAAGCAAAAATAGCAAAAGCCATCTATCCATGTCTTTTCCCCACTTTTCACAAAAATTTAAGAAAACTTACCCTAAAACAGCATTCCTCACATATAAGGTTTATCTTGTGGACACCAAAATCACACCTATAATGCTTCCAACCTAAATTGTTTTCTCACCTGTAACATTTCCCTTTCATAGTCGTCCAGCAAACAGCATGAATGGATTTCATTGAATAGGAAGCACTTAAGAGCAGAAATTGTAGGTTTCAAAGAAAAAGAAAAGTGATATAGGAGTGAAATTTAAGGAGCCACAGCATGGGTGTAAGGATTGACTAAGTCATCCGAGAATACTAAATCTAATGATGTTTCACAATAAATGCATTTTGATCTCAAAATGAAGCAATAATGCCTTTAAAGGTGACATGAATTCAGGATATTGTACCTACTTGACTTCTTATGCTTGCACTTTTCAATTTAGGAAAGTGATAGAAAGTAGAAGGCTTTAATCATGAGGTCTATGAAAACTTCTGAACTTTAAGTACCAAAATCATGTCCCAGATAACTTCTGAAAGTGTTTGGAGGGAAGTATCCTTTATTTTAACTTCATCCTGATTATATGGAAAAGCAGAATTCATCTTTTATAGGAAGGCATTCCCAACCCTCTTAATTCTAATGGCTTTCCTCTGTTAATTATTCCTTGTTAATTCTCTATATACTTTGCTTTGTACATATGCGTTTGCAAGTTGTCTCCCCTATTAAATGAAAAGCTTCTTGAGGGTACTGACTGTCTTTTGCCTCCCTTTGTATCCCCAGTGCTTAAAATATTGCCTAGCATATAGCAGGCACTTAATTATTTACTGATTGATTATGTATGTCTTACTTTCTTACTAAATAGTAACCCCTTCGAGCATCAATGTTTGTAATTATTTTCTATACAATGACTAATATAATTAGTGCTAAGTAAATATTAAACTGAATTGAATTGAATATTCAAATAATCTGAGAGCTAAGGAGTTTTAAGGATTAGATTGGCAGAGATGTATGATCAGAAAAGGCGGGTTAACACATAGTGAGAAAGGAATGACCATTGGAGAATTGGCAATCCAAGAAATGTTAAGAAATCCTGAACAAGAGGTTTCCCTGAAGTTGACAATTTGCTTCAGACTATGAACAAGACATACACAGGATGTGGTCAGACAGGCCACTGCTGTCTGCATCATTGCAGCAATAGCCACATAGATGAAATTACAGCTCTAAAAGTAAACCACAGTCACCTAAAAGCTTCAAAATGGGAATGATAGTCCATAAAACAAATATGTGTGTATATGTTTATGCCAGCCTTTCCTTCTGTATCTATATTTCTTTTCCTTTCAATTCTCTTTTAAGCTGTTCCTTGTGTCTCTGTCCCTCTGTCTCTTTTCTCATCTTTTTATCACTGATTTGATTTCTCAGTCTCTATCCTAAGTGGTCATCATGTAGAAATGAAGAATATTTATTATTCAATCTGTCTTTTGAACAAAATTTTATTACCTGTTTTAAATTTCTAAAGTAGGTGAGTGGGATATTTTATATGAGATACAAGGTTAGACCTGCTGGTTCATCATCATTGGAAACTGCCTAAAGAGGGAACTCCTTCCACCAGTTCAGGTCAGCCTTTTCTCTATAATTTACAATATTAGACTGCTGCCTAAAGTGTTGATAGATTAAGGAACTTGCCCAGTCAGGGTCATACACATACTACTGTGTGCCAGAGGTCAGGACTTGAATCCAGTCTTACTTCAGAGGCATCTAGATGACACGAGGAATAGAGCACTGATCTTGAAACCAGTAAGACCTGAATTCAAATCAAGACTGATACTTACAAGCTGTTGAACCCTGGACAAAGTACTTGACATATGTTTGCCTCATTTTCCTCATGCAAAATGAGAATAACAGAACTGTTTTGAGGGTCAAAATGAAATTATATTTGTGAAGAATTTAGCAGAGTGCTTGGCACAGAGTAGGCACTTAATAAATGTTTTCTTCCTTCCTTTCTCCCTCTTTTACCTTTCTTCCCTTCCTTTCATTCCTCCTTTCCTTCCTCTTTCCTTCCTTCCTCCCTCTCTCTTTCCCTCCTTCGCTATTTCCCTCATTCCTTCTCTCTCCCTCTCTTGCTTCTTCCTTCTTTCTTTCTTTCCTGGCCCTGAGCCCACTGCCTATATTCTACATCACTTCTATTTCTATTTTAAAAGCAATAACCCTCAAATTGAATCAAATAAATAAGAAGTTGGGTTTTTTTTCCTGTGAGAATTAGGGAGGGAAAAGTATTTCATATTTCTTTTAAAAGTCATATGTCTCATAAATGGGTATGTGTATAGTTCATCACAATAAAGTGGCACAAGAATACTTATAGACATAACTAAAAGAATTGAATCTGGGCCAAATTTAGCAAAGGAAGGAAAATAAGAACAACAGCACAGAGGAGAATTCTGGTGAAGGATTTCTCTGGAAAGGGGATAATGGTCAGAATTTCATGAAGAATGAAAGATGAGTTGCTGGAGAGAGATCACTGAAAAGAGGAGTTAAAAGAAGGTAACTTTTGTCAGGGAGGAAGTGTACTGACCTTACATTCTCTAAGGTTTATCACTGGTACCTAGGCCATTCTGGTTATATCTCTGTGCCTACTGAAATAGTCCTAAGAAACTCTTGGTGACTCTTACTTAAAGAGTCTCTATATACATATATAGAAGAACAATAGATTCTCTTTTAAGTGTGTTTATGTATGTGTGTCTCTATCAGTCTCTCCCTTCATATCTGTTTTTCTTTTCCTTTCTGCTCTGTTCTCTTTCAAGCTCTACATTTGTATTTCTGTTCTTTTGTCTGTGTCTTTCTGTTCTCTTTTTCTTTTTCTGCCTTCATTTCTATTAATTTAGGTCCATAAAACTACAAATGAGAAAAATGATTACAAAGTTTTTTGTATCTTTATCTCCCCAACTTTGTGAGAAACTCCTCTAAAACAGCAATTTTGCCTCTGAATCCCAACACTGACTTCCATATTTGCCCCTTAAGGATAGGCCTATTATTCTTACCACCATCTTAACCATCAAATTTGTTGATTCATGGATTAAATAATAGAAATTGGAACTGGATGTGAATTGCATAAAACTGAACTGTTTCCACAAAAGAGGAAATAATCAAGTTAATTGATATTAAAAAATAAATAAATTGTTTTGTAGGTCTTTGGGTCTTGGAAAGTACCTAGTACTATGTTTCTCTCTACTTAATACCACCCAGAGACAAGGCATGATATACAATTATTTCTGATTATTTATTCCAGTTGATGAGTATCATAAATACATTTAACTGAAAATTTCTCAAAAAAAATTTCAGGAACTATCTAAGATATAAGATAAAAATGTCTAAGATATCTAAAATATCTGTGACTATGTAGCTCAGGAATGTTTCCACAGAATTCATGTGTTACTGTACTGAATTGAAAGATGTAAGCATAAATGGCAAGGTGGGGAAAATGCCAAGAATTCTTATCAGTTTAAAGGGATATGATAGTTAGACTGTATTTAGCATTCAATTTAGTATCCTAGTATGATTCAGGTAATTTTTACTATTTTGCCAGGTTACTTAAATTTCATTCCTATGCCAAAAATTTTCTTTTTTCTCTGAAACCTACAATTTCTTCTTTCAAATATTTTCTATTCAGTGAAATCCATTCATAGGTATATCTCTCATAGTACTTATTGTGTTTTTCCTTGGACTATGATCACTGTATATTTGCCACCCCACTCAATAATGTTATTCTTAATTGAAGTAAATAATCAAGAAATGATGAAATGTCTACCATGGCTCTTTTAGAGGCCAGAAATATCCTTCCAACTTGACAATGAGTCAGTCATGACTACTCCTTGTGGCCAACCATTCAACTAATTTCAAGTATTATCATGTATTCTATCCTTCTCCAGGTTTTTCACCATAATAGCATGGCATACTTTGCCAAAATCTAGTCAACTATGACTATAACAAATTCCTGAATTACAGACTAGAAAAAAAAGGAAATTAGAGCTATTTGACATCTTTTCTTGATTGAACCATTTTGACTCATATACAATTGTAACTTTGAATAAACAAATTTAATACATTCAATGACTTCAAGGGTTTCATTATTCACAATAATTGGAACCTAGCTATACATTCTAAAATTTTGCCAGCAATTCAAATGCAGTTCACTAATCTATATTTAGACTCCAATCTCTGCTTTTTTTGAAAATTTTGTATATTATTTGCCCCTTTTCTCATCCTGAAACCCATGTCATTCTCCAGAATTCTTCCTGGATCACAGGCAGTAGCTCAGCAATCTCATCTGCCTATTTTTTCAATACAAAAGGATTTAATCTACTATGCCTGGCAATTGGTTCCCTACTCACTTTGTGTTTTAACTCCCTATTAGCTATTTTTGTTTTGTTTTTTTCCTTTTCAATCAAAAGATCTGAGGAGATAAATTGGGAGCAAAATAAAAATTGAGCAATTTTGCCTTCTTCCCAGAATCCTTTATTATCTTCTCATTCATTCATTTTTGATTCTTCTAATTTTTTCACTCTAGCTTTAAAAAATCCTATTCCTTTTGTTCTGTACTTAAGTTTTCTGCTAGTTTTACTTTTGTTGAAGCTTGAACCCTTCTTATATTCTTCTTGTAGGGCTGAACAGAAATTTTTTCTCCTCTCCCTCCACTTCTGTTGAGTACCTCGTTTTTACAAATAATGAAAACTGAGGTGCAGAGTAGTAGACTTGCCCAATGTCACTCAACTAGTTTTCCAGGTGTCACAAACACAGATACTCCAGCCAGGCAGCCAGCATAATTAAGAGTGGAGCAGGATTGTTCAGGGATTTATGCCAAACAAGAATGAATCAACAAGGGAAGAGAAGACCCAAGGGAAGATATCACAACATCAAGAGCTCTTGGGGATCTCTTACTAGTGTAATAAGTTTGATGCGTGCCAGAATCACCTAAAATGGTATCATCTATATGGAAGACACTAAGGTAACTGCTTCTAGCAGACAGGAGGACTGGCACACATGTGAACCTACTGCTTTAGCCTTCCATGTGATTGGGAACAGTCTTTTTTCTTTGACTTTGTAGCTGGAACTGTCAGCATCTTTAAAAACTACCTCCTTTATCCTATATTGATGTCTAAAGATGAAAGACTCCTTCACTCACAATAGGTGATAACCATGATGTAAGGGGGAAGAGACTGACGTGATCCACAGGAGACCCAAGAAATGGGCTTGGAGGTTTAGAATTGTTTCTTCTGTCCTTTTCATCTCTACAAGCAGGGAGTGAAGTTTGTGACCCAGGAGTTCAAGCCACAGAGATTCTCAGAGTCCAAAATTCCAGGGTAGATAATGCAGTCACTCCAACAGAGAATCCCAAGAAGCAAATATCAGGGAAGCGGGCTCAGTGAGGATTTGTACTTAAATTTGATAGGATTAAGACTATGTAGGAACTAGATTAAATTGTGACCCTAATTCCTCTCTCCTTGCCAAAAACTGAGATTATATAGGGATGAGGAGGAATTATGCTCTCCATGTGTATGGATAAATATTTGTACATTTGTCTTTATTATATCTTTGCAGTAAATATTCCTTTTTTAAAAGTTAATCTGAAGTTCAATGATTAAATGAAAATGATGTACTAATTAGTGAAAAATGAGAGAACATAAATAGTGCGGACTTAAGCAAATGATAGAAGAATAGAAACTCTTCCAACATCCTCTTAGTACTGGAGAAGAAGAGGGGATGGTTAAAATGCAACAAACCCAAAAGTGGGAACCAGAGTCAAACTAGATTAATACTATAACTACATCTACCACTTGTCAACTGGGTACATCTTTAGTACATATTTCACAGGTTTGTTATAGTACTTAAATGAGATAATGTGTATACAGAGCTTTTAAATTCTCAAGTACTATTAGTTATTATCATTATTCCTCAATGTCTAATCCTTAGCCATGACAAACATTCACATAAACATCTACATACTATCAACTCTAAATTAGTCATGAATGGATTATCAATTTTATGATTCTTCTATATCTACCCTAATAAGAGAAGAGTCAAAGTAGTAGGTGGAATCTATTTGTGTGTATCTAAATATGCTTGTAAATGTGTTCTGATATATCTATAGTTTTATCTAATCAGTGCTTCCTCATTCAGTTTTAGGCACATAGGTTCAGAGTTTTATACCTGAAGTTGGGAAAAAACCTCAGAGGCCATCTGATCCAGTGCCCTTATTTGACAAATTATGAAACTGAGGCTCAAGGTGGCTATGTGAACCAGCCAAGACAAAATTTGACCCCTCTAATCCTCTGATTCTATAGCCAGTGTGCTCGTCTACTACCACTGCATGTTCCCTTTGTAGAGGGGATAAACTGTCCCTCTACATGCTTATATTACATATGTAATATATATATCCATTTTCATGACTATATATACTTATAAATATATATTTATTTCATGAATATATGTGTGTCTGTGTGTGTATATATGTATATCTATATACATATATATATATATATATATACATATATAGAGATATAGATGCTAACTTTAAGGTTTTGGGTGTCAAGATGTGTCCTTTTTGTTTGTTTATTTAAAAATCAGCACACAAATATATTTATGTATATACTAGTACCACAGTGACATCTTGTGGTAAAAGCAAGCCAAATCCTAACTATATTTGCAAATCCTCTTAAATCTCTTATTCAATTTAAAAAGTGCAATCAGGCTCTTAAATTTGACATATTTGCTATCAAGGTATCTTTGTTATTTGTGTCATTTGTAGATCTAGAAATAATAAGATTTCCAATGGATTTCCAATAGTATGTTGAAAGATAACTAAGTTACTTTCTGAATCCTAAGCTTTCTGAATCAATAGAAGTGTAATGATGGGTTTCTTATAGAATTGCAACAACAATTTTAGGCAAGAATCATTACAGAACTCAAATTAACAAGTTTCTGTAGAAATAAATATGAAGTAATTTCTTTCTTTTAGTTTTTTCAGGCTCTGTCACTGTCTTTACCTAGAAAAATTATTTGCCTATTACAAACCCTACTTCAATTTCCTCAGACATAAAATAAGGAAATTAGAAGAGATGATTTTCAAAAAAATTTTCAACTCAAACACTGCATATTTTTT
This sequence comes from Sarcophilus harrisii, assembly GCF_902635505.1. Lineage (NCBI taxonomy): Eukaryota > Metazoa > Chordata > Mammalia > Dasyuromorphia > Dasyuridae > Sarcophilus > Sarcophilus harrisii. The sequence goes on from NC_045428.1 coordinate 474,824,284, forward strand.
ATGAAATATGTCTTTATAATGTTCAGTTTATACTAGGTACTAATTCAAATTCTCTAAGTTTTTTTTAATGTCTCAATTAGGTTATAAGATAATATGATACATCTCTGATATTTTTTTCTACTTAATAATTCTGTGTCTAACCTATTTGGGTAGAACAGGGCTTTTTAAACTTTTTTTACTTGCAACCTCTTTTGCCTGAGAAATTTTATAAGTATATAAAATATGCTGATACGTCATCATTTTGTGATTTCCCCACATTCAACTTAAGACTCCATATGGAATTGGGAACCACAGTTTAAGATGCTGACAGAAGAAGGGTAAAGTAGTAGTAGGCAGAGTCCTAACTAGGAACTATTCTCCCAAGGGCAAAATCCTTGTGGTGGGGACAGAAGAACAGAAGAACAATGGGATGGAAGAACACCCTAAAGGGAGTTGTATTTGGGAAAGGGGGCATGGGAACATGCCAGATGGTACCTATTCCCTGGGAAGAGGCAGATACATGTGGTAGAATAGAAAGGCTGAGTATAGACTCAGCAGAGGAATGTTAAAACAATAATAGGGTCCTGGGAGTGGCAGGTAACAGAATGTAAAACTGGAAGGATATCCTTCCAGGGAATCATTTGATATACAGAGAGATTGCTTTCCGAATCCTGAATAGCAATATATGTTAATCCCTAGAGCTCAAGCCTATTTTCATAAAATTTTCCTCACTGGTAGAGAGAGATTACTACTGATGTTCCATTCCTGCATGAGAGATAGAATTGGTAAGAGCTTGAGAAAGGAGACATCTTCATGGCTCCATATTCTCTTCAGAAAGAGATCCCTGAAGGGAAAGAAAAATAAAAATTCTATGAAGAAGTCTGACATGTAAAGGAATGGATGCCTCAACCATGTTTCTGCTGCCAATTACCATGCTAGATATTTGAGAGAATTTTCCATTTGATGAGCTCTCTCACTCTGTCTCTGTCTTTCATTTTCTCCCACATGCACATGCATCCCACCCTAAGGGGAAGAGTTCATTACTCTGCATTTTTGGCATATCCTAATGTGTATAATTTCTCTGATTTCTGTTGACTATCATCTTGGATAAATGAATTTATTTGCTTTTTTTTCTATTTGTGATTATGTATGTGGGACTGGCATTTGGTAGAAAAGCAGTCAAGACTTGGGATGTGTAGCTTCTTCCTAAAGAATAGAAATCAGGAAAGTGGCTTGCACAAATTATTTTCCTTAAAAAAACAAAATATAGTGGTGGGGAGAGAAGGGTACAGATTTAGTTCTAACCTGGTGTTCTCTGTTCAAAGAGAGCAGAGGGGGCTTCCCCAAGGCACCAAACTCTTGCTTCCCTCTTAGTAGGAATCAAAGTCTGCCTCGGAGAGGGATAATCAAAGATTACTCTAGAAATATCTATTCTCACATCCCTGTGAGCCATACCTAGACGGATTCATTATACCAACACATAACCTGCACAGACACACATACACCACATATCTTAGTCCAAGAGAGCATAGGTAAAGAGCATAACTGTCTCCACATAAAGCCAGCATCACAACTAGAAAAGCAACTGTACTGAGGAGGAGAAGTAAAATATTTAGATTTCTATGATTGGTGGTTCCTCCCTCCCTCCAGAACTTGAGTGCCTAAGCATACTAGAGAAGCAGCTGACAAGCAAAAAGTAGTGAAAAGCAGGAAAAACCTGAGTTCCTGAAGTCCAGAAGTTTAAATTCTACTAAGGAGGTTATACTATGTACATAAGTAAGTTTATACAAATCAATATAAAATATTTAGGCGCACAGGGGATATGTAGGGAAGGTCTAATGAGAGAGACCAATAACTAGGAAGCAGCTTATAGCAAGGGAGATACAGTGCTGAACCTGGTTTCAGGAAGTCCTGAGTGCAAATCAGGCTCTCAGAAACTCACTAGTTATGTGACGCTGGATAAGTCATTTAGCCTGTTTGCTTTTATTTCCTTAACTGTAAAATGGCAATTATAATAGGACTGTTATGAGGATCCAAATGAGATAATGTTCACAAAACAGCATCATGTCTGGCATACAGTAAGAGTTACATAAATATATCCCCTATTTATTTATTTATATTTATATAATTATTTTTAATATGTATATTTATATTTATTTATTTATAAATATATATTTATATAATATCCCCTTTCCCATCCCTCTCACCTAGTGGAATTAGAAGCAGCTTCTTTTGGAAGGAAGAACTTATAGGAAGAGCAAAAGTGAGGAAGGAGAGTGTTCTATGCATGAAGAATAAATAGCCTGTGCAAAGGCATGAAGATGGGAGGTGGGATGTTGGAAGCAGGTGAACAGGCTTAAATGGACCATACAGTATACGAGTAAGAGTAATGTAAATTATATATGATAGATAGATAGATAGTATGTATATATAATGTATATTATAGATATAATAGATAAATTGGAAAAGATAAATTGGAACTAAGTTGTTAAAGTTTTAAATGCAAAAATAGAGTTTTTCTTCTGTGTAATGAAAATCACAGCATCTTTAGAAAGAAAAGCAGATTTTTTTTTTTAATTGAAAGACATGTTGGTTTGGGTTCATTTATAATTTCAAAAACAAAAGAAAGGTTACACAATAGTACATCCTCTTAGATCTATAATAGTCACCTGAGCCAATCCTCTTCATTTTGTAAATAAGGAAGCTAAAATGTGGTTTGCCTACAGTGATACAGTACATGTAGCAGAAGTGGGACCTGAATTCAGGTCCAGTAACCCTAAATCATATATTTTTCCCACCATATCAAAACAAAAAAAACATAGAAAGAAAGCTGCAGTGTGCTGCCTTCAGTAAGTCATTTCATAACTCAACACTCAAACTTTGCTTGACACTTGTATCTGGCAAAATTGAACAGACACAGCCATTGGTTTATGGATGATGAAGGAGCCACAGGTATTTAATTTCCACTTCTGGCTTGTTATTAGTTAGAAGTGACGACCACTAGGGGGCAAGTGCGGCCTGAGCTACACAAAGCATAGTTCTTTTGCACCAACCATAATGAGAGCATCCCCCACTGGAAATGGCAATTGTACTTTATGGGGGAAGATATTCAAATACTACTTGAGGATCTGTGATAATAAAGCCAGTAAATATGCACATGCACACACACAGAGTTAAAATGTCTAACTAAAACACTTGTTTTTTTTCTTTAAATACAAGGCAAGACAATTCTGTAATTGGGATGCAGATTTTCAAATGCCAAGGGTAATAATGGCAATCACTCATCAGATTGCCTTTCCAGCTGTACCTGCCTACATTTTTTTAAAGTTAATATTCATCTATAAATAAACTATAACTGAGACTCTAAAAGAGAAGGCAAGGCTAGCCAGACTTGTGGTCATCATAGCATATACACAGTAGGAAATTATCATAGGCATATTTTTACCATCCTTGATTACCTCTTTTAATGTCTCTGTATTTCCTCCCGCACATAATTGTGATGTTATAGCATTCTGTCAAGCTTTAGTCTGCATTTCCTATCAATCCAGTTATTTAGAGGAGACAGACTAAAGTATTAATGTATGTATGTGAAATTATCTTCCTTTTAAAAATGTAATATTTGCCCAAAATAAAAAAGACAAGCACAAAATTGAGACAAAATAAACTATAAAATTCAAATAAATTCAATAATATTTGTTTATATTTTCTGTCTATGAAGCTCTATGCTTGATATCACTGGTGGCTAGGTGGAAACAAAGAAGATTAAGATCCAGTATAACCCCTCAAAAGAAAGGCAAAGCAATATTAAATACTGTTTGCCTAATAATTTATCAAAATCACATTTTATCATCTGTGATCCAGGATTAATGAACACATACTATGAGAAGAAATAAGATATCATGCTAAGTTTTTGTCTCCAACTTCTCAGGCTAGCTGAGAATTAAATAACTCGGCATACAATGAAATGGAAAGCTTCTAGCTCCAAACCACCTATAATCTCAGATTGTCTGATTTTACAAAGCAGTTATTTTTAATTCCCTGTTTCTTAATTAAGTCACACACACACACATACATACACAAAACAAAATAAAGGAAAAAAAAAAAAGACAAAAAAAAACCCCTGGGAACCATTCAGAATCAGCATTAACAACTGGAAGTAAATAGTACAAACTTGATTTTTAAAACTATTTGATTTTTTAAAAATTTAACTCTTAGAACTATCCCTATTTTGTCCTCACCTGTCATATCTGAGCCGCCCAGACAAATAGTGAATCTGGAGTGGCCTATTTTCTTTTATCTATTCCTATTTATTTTGGTCAAAGAGGTGGGTGTAGGGGGTTTAAGGGAAAGAGTAGAGGGGACAGGGAGAAACACAAGTACTCAAATAAAGTACAAGTTAAGCCTTTGCAAATATGTTTGTTTTCCCACTGTCCCTATAGTGACTATCATCCATGCTCTCATATAACAGGTCCCTGAAAACACTTCTCTGTGTCACATCAAGAGACAGAATAGCTGCATTAGCCCCACAATAGTTCAACTTCACTGAAAGATCTTTTAGTGATTGAATACAAAGTGTGTGTGAAATAGGGTGGAGGGAGGAGGTAGAGAGACAGACTGAGTGTTATTTGAAGAAGCTAGTTCTGTTTAGTTGTGAATACAGTTTAAACTAAGCTCATGTCTACATTACTAGTCAGTTTTTATTTTAGCACTCTTTATCAGGATTTCAATTTTGGCAAGGCTACTATTCCAAGTATTGACTTTCTCCTAGGTAACCTTGCCAGAAAAGAAAGCACATCAGCACTTTCCATAATAATAAAATTTGTGTCAATATAGGAAAAGGGAAGAACCTATAACGTCATCAACATAGGGAACTTTCTGTGTGGGAACACCAGCTAATAATTCCATGACTTTGTTCTTAAATTCTAGGTAATTGCTAATAATAATAATAATCTAAGATCAAGCCATCCATTGCTACTAGCAATGGCAAAATGCTTATCAAAGGAGCCCAGACTTAATCAATGTAGATTATTCGATAAAATGGTGAAAACTATGTAGCATATATCACTATAGGTTAAAAAAATAGCATCTAACAAATGCCTAAAAAGACACTAAAAGCTCTCAAAATTTTGTAAACTAACAAATAACAAAGCCCTGCTTACAAATGCAAACTTCAAATTTTCGAATTCAAAAAATCAACTGTATTACAATCAGATCATTATCACAGGTAGAATTTTTGCCCATACCTCTCCAAATATCTACATCAATCTATAAAAATTTAATATGTCTAATAGGCAGTGACACATAGAGTATAATCTCCAAACTACAAAGAAGAAAATGTTTTCAAGTCAATAATAGCTAAGATATAATGCTTTAAGATTGACAAAAACATATAGTTATGCCTATTTTAAAGATGAGTAAACTGAGTTGGAGAAAGGTTAAATAATTTCCCCAGAGTGACCACACTTGTAGATTTTTGCAGCTTCTATTTGTCAGATGCTTAGAAAGAAATCAAAACAGGACAATTCTCCAGCTGTGTTCCACTCAAGGCAGATATTTATTATGGTGCACCCAGCAGTACACACACAAGAAAAGAGGAAGCAGATTCAATTGCCCTATGAAGTGTGCAATTTGAAGTCAATAAGATGAGCGGAACAAACTGCCCATTTCAGATTTGGATTGGGTTACAGGTATACCTCATTTTATTGTGCTTTGCTTTATGGTACTTCATAGATAATGGATTTTTTACATACTGAAGATTTGTGGCAACCCTGCATCAAGCAAATCTATCTGCACCATTTTTCCAGTAGTATAAGCTTACATTGTGTTTCTGCATCACATTTTGGTAATTGTCAAAATATTTCAATTTTTAAATTATAATTATATTGTTATGATCTGTAATCAGTAATCCTTGATGCTATTATTATTGCTGTTTTTGGGAGACCACAAACCATACCCATGTAAAACTGCAAACTCAATTGATAAATATATTGTGTGTTCTGACTGCTCTGACCTTCCTAGTCTCTCCCCCTTTCCCCAGGCCTCCCTATTCCCTGAGACATAACAAAATTGAAATTAGGCCAATTAACAACTTTACAATGGCCTTTAAGCGTTCAAGTGAAGAGTCAATCAATGTAGCAAATTTCATTGTTATCTAATTTTGAGATATTGCCACAGCCACCCCAACCTTCAGCAATCACTACCCTGATGAGTCTAGAGAAGGCCAAACCCTCCCCTAGCAAAAGATTATGACTTGTTGAAGGCTCAAATGATGATAGTTACCAAATTTGCAAAAAAGTATTTTTTATTAAGCTATATACTTTGCATTTTTCAGACATAATACTATGGCACACTTAACAAACTACATAGAATGTAAACATAGCTTTTACATGCCCCTGAGAAATAAAAAAAAAAAATTATGTGACTTTGATTTATTGTAATATTCACTTTATCGTGGTGGTCTGGAACTGAACCCACAATATTTTCATGTTATGTCTGTTCTTAACCTTGACTCTCCTGTCCTACCTGATTTGTTCCTTCATCTGTGGCTTAACCTCTCCCTCTCACCCTCACTCCCATGGAAAAGTCCCACTACTGGATTACCAGTAGTGCCTCCTGGTCATCAAAACATTAAATTCCACTCTCCTCACGGTTGCTATCAGCCCATCTATCTAATTCAGGCAACAGCTACCCCTATCATCCTGACAACCACTGAAATAGCAGCCGCCAGTTCAGCCATTGCTAAGTACAATGATATATTTAATTTCACCAAAGTTAATGCCCTGCCTGCTGGCTGGTCCCAGAATAGTGCAATTAATTATCCAGAGTTTATCTCTGCAGGCCACATATACTTTTCCTTAGGGTTTAAGACCAAAACTCTGGTGATTTCACTATACCAGAAATTATATTTATTTGACCCAACTTTATTTTCACTTTTATTTCTATAAGAATGTTTTTAATGCAATTTTTCATTCTCTCTTTTGAATTCTGTTCCTAATATATAGAGAGGTCAATGATTTCTATGGGTAAATTTCCCAAATATTTTTGAGATGAGCTGCTATATAGCCTATAGAATTAGAAGACCTGAATTCAAATTGCATTTCCACCATCTTTGTGACTACTTTGAGGCAAATCATTCTTAAGGTTAAACTAGAGGAATAGTAAAGTTTTTCTGGCTTTAAATCTATGTACCTATTAGTCAGCAATATGGAACAGTGTCAGGAAGCTTCAGGTGATCCTGAGAAATTTATTTAACCTCTCTCTGTATGCTTGTTTTCTTGACTGTAAAATGGGGATAGTAACAGGGGATACTACCTTATGTAGTTTGCTATCAGGATCAAATGAGATAATATTTGTTAAGTGTTTAGTGTGTTACCTGGTACGTCCTAGATACTAAATAAATGCTTCTTCTTTTCCTTCTTTTTAATTAGTCCTGCAGACTTGGGCCCATAACAACATCAAATCAGTATTTTTAGTAGAAATTTAGTAGAATTTTTTAGTAGTTTTTTTTTTCATAGAAATCAATACCTCATAAAGGTCTTCTGACTTCTGAGGTCAAGGGTTCTGTGACCTTAACAAGGCTCAACCAAGAAAATAGGAAAGGTAACAAAAGGTACCTTCTAGTCAGGTACTGCTAACCGAGTGATACAGAATTATCACTGCTGAAAATCTGTGCTGGGTGCTATGGCTGGAAAACGAAGAATACAAACAGACACCTGCCCCCATCCTCTGGGAAAGTCGCCCAGATAACCAGACCTGTTCTGCCCATCTAAAATTTCATCCAGCTTTATTGCTTATTCACTCTGCCATAAACCAGGCTCAGGCTTAGAAATGTCAGCTTCAAACCTTGATCTGTCTCATCTTTTATAGACTGTCAGCAGTTTTAGAGAAGAGGAGTGGGAGAAGAGAGAGGAACTGGTGGCAATATAATGTTTTGGACAATAACTACTACCTAGATGGGTCATAAGGGCAATTGTCAATTGTTTGAACGGAAAAGGGCATATCTCACAAATACAAGCATGAACCCCTTACAACTCTATATCTAAAATGGGAATCTGGGGAAGGGGGAAAGAAGGGAAGCACAGGACCCAGATACCTTTGAGAAAAAAAAAAATGCTATTGATGAAGGCAGGCGTTGAACCATTACAACACTACCTAAAGGGGACACAATGCTCAATCATACTACACATAGACTTTAAGCATCTTCAGTCTGAGCCCACACTGAATCCAGTGGGTCCTATTCTTTACTCAATTCAGCCCCCAAATCAAATAGTTGTCCAGAAGCCAGAACCCTTTGAAAAATGAACTTAACTAGATTCCACCAGCTACTATAAAATTCCTAACAAAGGCTGCCTTAGAGGCCAATACATTCATTTTTTAGTTCTCTGTGTAAGTTACTAGATTTTAGCAAACAATTGTTTCTCTTAAAAGAATTTGTTTGAAATCAAGTCTTACTGATATGTTCATAAATACTATTATTCAAGAACCTCTGGAGGGGGTCAAGACTCTTACAAAGCCTGCTGATAACTGGGCTGTTGTTGTTGTTGTTGGACCATGATATCAGGGAGAGGATGCAATGACATGCAAGAGAATTGGATTTAAATGAGAGAGAGATGTGCAAGGTTACCTGCCTCACGTTTCCCTCCAGAGCCATCTGGGTCCAGGTGTCAGATATAGATCAGGATGACTTAGAGAAGGCCCTCGATGCAGTGGGAGACCTTGGTCTTTTTTAAGTTAAGGTCTTCCACAGGTCTCTGTTTGACTGAGACTGCACCCATTTAGTAATTAGGCCAGGTAGCAATTGAGGCAAAGAATCTCCTATTTCACCTAGTTTTTTGGGAGGTGGTAAAGTAAAACAAGCACTGGCCTGGAGTCAGGAAGATCTGAGCTTAGATCCAACCTCAAACTTTTATTAGCTATGTGATCTTCCACAAAGCAGTTTCATATATATAAGATTTAGGGGAAAGGGTAGGTGACTAGACAGCAGTTCATCTGAAAAATATTGGAGGAATTTACCCACAGAAATCATTAGCTTGCATTCAAAACATTTTTATAGAAATAAAAGTGAAAATAAAATTGGGTCAAACAAATATAATAAAAAATGATGGCTAAGATTATTTATTCAGCACTATATCAGTCAAACCACAAAATAATTACTTAAGAGAATTAGAGTTGAATGACAAAATTCATTTTGATTATCTTTTGTTCTATCAAAGTTCTCAAGAGAAATAATGAATGGGTATGGGAAACAAAGAGAATAAAGGAAGGAAGGGAAACTAACAGTACCATATCTCAAACTATACTACAAAGCAGTAATCATCAAAACTATTTGGTACTGGCTAAAAATAAGAAAAGTCAATCCAATACTGGAATATAAATCATGGGGAAAATCCAGTAGAGTTGTTGCTGGGACAGGATTGAGACCTAACATATTAGACAAGATAACTTAACTTGTCAAAACTTTTCAGAAGTATAAGAAGAAAATTATATGTTTGGTGCCAGCCTTCTGATCTGGATCTCAAGAACACAACCTACCAAGGGCAGCAAAGAAGTCCAGACATGTGAAAATCAGCTCCATTTTTTTCCATGCACAAGTGAAGAAGGCAAATTTTTTAACCCTATAGCTTCCAAAGACAAAGCCAGAAATCTTTTTGAAAAGAATGCTGTTCCAATATTGGATTTTTACCAGCATGGAAGTGATAGTAATCAAGGAAGATTATGAAAAAGCCAAGAAATTGCTGGAATTAATAGAAATAGATATTAGGTATACAATATACAGATGCAAATAAATGCAGTAGCATAATGTTTGATAAACCCCAAGACCTCAAGTACTGGTCTAAGAATTCATTACTCCATAAAAACTGCTGCAAGAACTGGAAGAAATTAGGTTTAGAAAAAATATTTCATACATGAAGGTCATGATAAATTCCAAATGAATACAAAAACTTTAGCCATAAAAGTTCATAGCATGACACAAGAAAATAGCTATACAACTATTTTACAACTTTTTTATAATTATACTTTTTTTTTACAACTATAACCAGGGAAAGAGTTCATGACTAGACAAAGGATAAGAAAATCTTAGAATAAAAAATGAGTAATTTTGTATAAAATTTAAAAGTTTCTACAACAATCAAATTGCTATAATTCAGATTAGTTTATTTGACAAAGACATATCCAAAGTATATAAAGAACTGATTCAAATACATTAAAATAATAATCATTTCTCAATACATAAATTGCCAAATGATATAACAAGCAGTTCTCAAAGAAAGAAATAAAAAAGATCAAGAAGTCATATAAAAATGATCATAATCTCTATTAATTAGAAAAAAATAAATTGAAGCAACTCCAAGATTTCCCCTCACATCTATCAGGTTAAAAATGATATGGGAAGAAAAAGGAAAACGAGAATATTTTGAAAGACTTCAAGATAGTGAATTGTTGATGGAGCTATGAATTGGTTTAACCATTATGGAAAGAAATTTGTATACATATCCCAAAAGTATGTATGGGGTACATACATTTTGTAGAATTGTATGTTATACAATACATACTACTTGTACATAGTACATACTATGTTGTACTAAGTTGTACATACCATTTGATCAAACAATATTACCATTAGGCTATCCCAGAGGTAAAAAAAAAAAAGAGGGGAAAAAGGATTAATATGTACATAAATATTCATAACTGCTCTGTTTGTATTAGAAAAGCATTGAAAATAAAGGAAGAATCCATCATTTGAGAAATGGTTGAACAAATTACAATATATTAACTTAATAAAATACTATTTTACTCTAAGAAATGATGAAAGGAGTTATCTGAGAAACTTAAAAATCTAGCATAAATTGATGCAAAGTAAAATAAAAACAAGATTTTGTTTTTAAAGAAAACAGCTTGAAAAGATTTAAGAACTCTTATCTATAATACAGTGACTAACAATGACTCCGGAGTACTGATAACAAAGCATCCTATGGAATCACTTTGCTAATGTCATGGTCCTCTTTGAGAACAAAGGACAAACAACCTCTGTGAGTAAATCTGGTCCACAATTTGGAACAGGTTAGTTGAAAAATTCCCTCTTTCTTTCCTTCCTTCCATCTTTCCTTCCTTCCTTCCTCCCTCCCTCCCTTTTTTCCTGTCTTCCTTTTCTTGTTCCCTCTCTCCCATTCCTTCTTCCATCCACATAGGGTATCATACACTTACCTATAGACACTTTTAAAAGCATTTGTTTTCTTTTCTTTTCTTTTTTTTTTTTTCACCTCTGAACCCTCCCAAGATATCTTGGTGTTGACTGGCTAGATTTCTTAAGGACCATGCCTTAAAGCAAAATCAACATAATTCTCAATGACTGGCCCCATTTGGGTCCTGATTGATTCAGAATGAATGTCAATAGCATGATTTTTTGTTTGCAGATGATTGTGCACTCAATGCAACCTCCAAAGCTGAGATGCAACAAGGTATGGATCTATTCTCTGCTGCTTGCACTAATTTTATCCTAACAATCAACACCAATGAACTCTATGCACCAGCACTTTATCCATCTATATGTCGAACTATCAGTTACAGCAAATGGAGACGTTATTCACTTATCTTGGCAATGTATTATCCAGAGTCGTACATGTGATAATGAGGTTGACCCACACATTGCCAGCGCTAGCTCAGCATTTGGAAAGCTCAGAAGAAACTATGGGAGAAGAGCAACATTAGACTATCAAACCGAAGGTCTGCAAAGCTCTTGTGCTGCCTTCATTGTTGAAGGCCTGTGAAAACTGGACAGAATACCAGTGTCATGTCAGGAAACTGAATCTCTTCCATTTAATTTGTCTTTGGAAGATTCTGAAGATCACTTGGTAGGATAAAAGACCAGACACTGAGGTCCTTTCTTGAACTAAACTATCAAGCATTCCAATTGTACTGCAGAGAGCACAGCTCCGTGGGGCTGGCCACATTGTTCAAACGAAATGAGAATTTGCCCAAAGAGTATTTTATAGAGAACTCACACAGGGCAAGTGCTCATAAAATGGTCATGAAAAGTGGTACAAGGACCCTCTCGTGAGCTTTAGAATTGATTGCATGACATGGGAGACACCAGTATAGGAAATATCAGAAAAGGTGCTGTGCTCTACAGCCAAGCAGAATTCAACTATCTCAGAAGAATATAAAATCTGCGAGAATACAAGCAAAAAGTTCACATGGACTATTTGTGCCTGAGCCACGGCCAAGCATTCCAGGTTTGTACTAGTTTGTTTAGTCATAGCCCATTGTAACTTGACTCTAATACAGTGATGTCATTTTGGTCCTCTTTGAGAAAGGACAATGTGAATCATAATCCCATCCCTTCTCTTTTATTATCCTTTTTCTTCTTTGAAAAAAAGGAAGAAAAGCAAAGAAAAGTAAGGGAGACTATGATACAGGGAAGCATACAATAAGTCATTTCTTAAATGTTAGGAGTTCATCCATAAAATAGAGAAGGGCGGGAAACAGAATCCCACCACCCGTTGTTCACAAGAAACACACTTGGGAGCTGCGCAATGCAATGGCCAATCACAACCACGGAAGACCGATGGTGAAGGATGCTTTTTACATCTCTGCATAGAGATGAAGTAGAGGCCCGGAATGAGAAATATACTTTGTCACAATCAATATGTAGATTTCTTTTTTTCTACTCATCCGTTACCCGAGAGGACTTTTATTTGAAGGATAAGAGTCGTGGAGGGAGTGGGACAGGGGTGTGATGGTTAACACTTAGCAGAGGATTTCTGAGGGGACTGTGCTGGATCTACTTCTACTTTTAAATTTTATGGAAGGAAGGAAAGGAGGAAAGAAGGAATGAAAGGAGGAAAGAAGGAAGGGAAGGAGGAAGGGAAGGAGGAAAGGAGGAAAGAAGGAAGGGAGGAAAGAAGGGAAGGAAAGGAGGAAGGGAGGAAAGGAGGAAAGAAGGAAGGAAAGGAGGAAAGAAGGAAGGGAGGAAAGGAGGAAAGAAGGAAGGAAAGGAGGAAGGGAGGAAAGGAGGAAAGAAGGAAGGAAAGGAGGAAGGGAGGAAAGGAGGGAAGGAAAGGAGGAAGGGAGGAAAGAAGGAAGGAAAGGAGGAAAGAAGGAATGAAAGGAGGAAAGAAGGAAGGGAAGGAGGAAGGGAAGGAGGAAAGGAGGAAAGGAGGAAAGAAGGAAGGAAAGGAGGAAGGGAGGAAAGGAGGAAAGAAGGAAGGAAAGGAGGAAGGGAGAAAAGGAGTAAAGAAGGAAGGGAGGAAAGGAAGAAAGAAGGAAGGAAAGGAGGAAGGGAGGAAAGGAGGAAAGAAGGAAGGAAAGGAGGAAGGGAGGAAAGGAGGAAAGGAGGAAGGAAAGATAAAAACAAAATCTAAAGTATTGCAAGGGATTGTGATCGGATTTAGGAAGAAAAACACCCATAAAATCATTGATCTTGGTGCATTGTGGGTAAAGAAAACATTCCATTAATCTTGAGTTCTAATTCCCATCCCCACCCCGCCCCCCCTTTACTTTCTTGAGTTTATGAGGAGACAGAGTTATAGCCAATAGGATGCGACTATAGACGAATGTCCAATAGCCATTGTCTGTGCTCACGGCTCAACCAATGAGAAGAGAGCTAAGGGGCGGGTCGTCGGTGTATCACCTCAGAACTCGCGCAAAGCCTTAGTCTGAGGGAATTTTTGGGAAGTAAACTGGGTGTGGGGAAAGGAGGGTTTCGCTGCCCGTGGGTTTCTGGGTCTCACACAAGTGGGGCTGTGGGTGGGGGACGAAGAATAACCGCCAGAGGCGTCATTTCTTGTTATGATCTGGGTAGGAGCAGGCCAGGGAATTATAATTATCCCACGCAGGAAATGGCGACGGGAGTGGGATTTCAATCGAAAGGAGGGGGTATTTTTGCCAGGCCCGTGAGGGCTTCAGGGGTTGGGAGAACTTCTCCGCGTTCTTTCGTTCGGTCTGTGGGAAGCAGAAGCTTAAAACGAGGCCATGGAAGCGACTGCACTGGAGGGTAGATGTAGGAAAGAGGTAGCCGCCCCTTCAAGGTCCCGGTTGTCACACCCGGGCCTTACAGTGTGTAAATTAAAAGCAGGAAGTGCGACAACTTTACGCAACAACCTGAGTGAAGAGAGCGCGAGTCTGAAAAAGATAGTCACGCGCATGGAATCCTAGGCCTTCATTCTAGGGCGTCGGAAACCTTAAGATCCTCCCTCAAAATCTTTTTGGATTTAGTTTAAACCGCCAACGCTCGTATTTTGTTACTACAGTCGAATGCCTCGGCGTACGTCTAACTGAAAAAAAAAATTTTCTAGACTATTATCAAGGAAGAAAAAAGTTCTGTTTTTGGAAGCAACAGAAGAAAAAATAGTTTAAAATAAACTAGGCAGGAGGGGATGCAGTTAAGGGAGAAGAGGAGGGAGGTTATGACAGGAATGAAAAATAAACGCCATTAAAGGGCGTACTAAAGATTTATCAGGGGAAGAAAAAAAGTGTTACTTCAGTTTTAGGGAAGAACGCTGGACTTATGGAAGACAAATACTTCGAACTAAATTGTGTAGTTTGTTGTATAGTGACCATCAGTAGAAAAACAAGTTTTCTACGCTAAATTAGGACGTTCCAGTGATCCAGAAAAGCCTGTAGTCAGCACCTGTAGTCATAAAATAAAGTAGGTGATCAGCTCATAATCCCTCCCTAGTGATTCATACGAGGATCTTGGGTGCATGCAATTAATTTTACCGCCAGAACCTGGAGTGAGAGTTTAACTATAGCAGAATTTTCTACTAATGCAAAAGCTTAATTTTACTTTAGTCAGTGCCCGTGTGACAGCTTCCCACATTTTTTTTTAATTTGGCAGGGAAGAGATGAGCCTTTGTGTAGGGAAAACTGCTCCATGGTAGATGATTTGAGAGGCGCAGAGAAAAAGGGTAACCCCCACTTTAGATTTCTTCTCTTAAGCTATTTATAGAAAGCTGTTTTCAATCAACTTCTTAATTTAAATATTAAAATAAGTTCTCTAATGAGTAAGAAATGGCTTATTTATATCCTGTGTCTAGCAACAGTGCACTAAATAGCAGACTTTGAATATAAGTTATTTCTGATTGAGAATTATCTTAAGAGTCTGGGGTTACTTTTAAATCTTTTCCTTTTAGTCAATTAATGAAATCTCCTTCCCCAAGCAAGCAGGCATGCCTTCTGCCTTTGCTTAAACACATATATACATTGAGAATACTATTTACTTTTGAAGTAGTTATTATTTCTCTTCAGAAAGCGCTAATTGTTGAATAGTTTTTAATTTGTTAAAAAATCTACTTGCAGATTTTTTTGTTATTTTTCCCTCTGGGTACAAATTACAACCCTTGAAATGTCAAGGCACATTATAGTTGATGTAATTTCCTTTTACCTAAAAGGGGAATGGAGATGAACAGAGGGTACCAAATTAGTGGCAAAAGAGAGCAGACTCAGGTTTATTTATTGAATTGGGGAAGACAAGAAAATCAAGACTGAGTTTTCAGTTACATTACATGTAGAACTGTTTGAAAAGACATTGGATTTTGTATTCTGAAGCTATAGTTTCACGCCTCTTAGTCACATATTTGTCTTAAGTTTCCTCATCTATAAAAGATCTTGCAATCCCTGATTGATAAGATTGTATGAGAAGTGGTTTGTAAATTCCAATTGTTAAAGTTTTATTTATTTTTATTAATATGTACTTCACAAGTTTGTGAAAGTGCTTCATAACCATAAAGCATCACAGAGATGTATTTTTTTTTTTTGTTTTTTCTGACTTTATTACAGAAAGTAGAACCCCTTTTGGGCTCTTCCTTGTGTAGGCTCTTGATAATGATCTTTTCAGACCTGAATTCTGTTTTTTCTGAAATCTTTCCATGCAAATTATTAGAGATAAATAATCTCTATTCTATAGTATCTTTTGCAATAAATATGTATGATTTCATATAGAGAATCCATACTGAATTCTCTATGTACATGGATGACCATTAACATCCTCCAAGACTCTGAATTTATTAGTTGTGTCAACTATAGAGAGCAAATAAGGTTAATCAGTATCAAAAAGTTGTTAAGGAAGGAAGAGAATTGATTTTTAAAGTATGTTTTAAGAATTTTTTCCCCTAACAGTGCAGATGATAAGATTAAATTCATAATTTAAGGGAAAATATATTAATTTCAGTGTTGTCCTGCAAAGGAGAGTGGGAATGGGAGACTTGAACTAGGATAGATAATGTTCCAGATCTTATTCTATATTAGTCTATCAATTCAAAATTAATAGTAATGTTTAGAGGATATATAATCCAAATAGCAACCCTGCCAAGTAGTCATCCACAGAACCTGCTTAAAAGACTTGTAAAGTGGAACTCACTACCTCCTAAGGCAATTGTCCTTTGCACTATGGACAGGCCTAATTGTTCAGTAGTTTTTGCTTAACTCAGAATCCTACACCTACCAATCTTAAAATCCCATTTATTATAGCTGGGTTTTAGTTAACTCAGGTGAAACAACTTTTTGAATTCTTGAAAAATACCGGGTCTTTCTACTAAGTTTTCACTTCTCTAGGCTAAACATTCCACTTTTGGCATAAATTATGGTACTTTGATAGGATTTTCAGGATGATTGAAATGGATGATGTTAAAAGATGGAAATTAAAGACTGACAGTTGAAACAGTGTAAAAATAGTGAAACAGGAAATAATTTCTACTGTCCATTAGGATGGTTTTTGTATGGGAAAACTCCCTTCAATAAAACAGGTCTTTTGAGACAAAAAGTTATTACTTAAAAGATGTTTCTGAACCTGACAAGTTTGTTTTCTAGAAGTGTCTAGTGAAGCAGGAATTAATACTAGATATAACTCAGATGTACAAGAGTTCTTGAAAGGCTTTTGTAACCTAACCCAAACGAAGATAGATTCAATGCCATGTTAGGACAGCTTATTGTTTGTTTCTATGAATGTAGGGTTTTTGAAGGTAACATGAAATAAACCTGGAAAAGATAAGTGAGAACCAGAAAGTGAGGGGCTGCGAGTACATAAACTTGGAGGGTTTGCATTAAATTAATTGAACCTTTGGGAGTTGGTAGCACCAAGAGAACACAGCTCTGACCAGAACCTTGTGAGGGACCAACGAGGGTATTTGTATTGTGGGTAAGGATTTAGAAAAGGAGCAAACACAGAAAAGAAAAAATATTAGAGAAGGATGGTGAAAGCTGTCAAATGCTGCCGATAAGCCTAGAATAGAAGGGAAAGTGGAGAAAAGGACTATTTTGTCTAGTATCTTATTTCAAATCTCTATCTTAACTTTTCATACATCCCCAAACTTAAAAAAAAAAACGCTTTTTATATTCCCTTAAGTTTTCCCATTGGATGGGTTTTTGCATTCCTGATGCTACTTTTAACCCTTTTAAAGGGTTGTGCCATACTTTGAAATTCATATGCCTTAGCTTCCATCTTCTATATATGAGTAAGTTGTTTGACAAGTTGCCTGTATATCCAAGTTGTTCTTAGAGAATTAAATTGGTTTTTCTTTCCATTTCGGAATTGCTTTTTTGTGACTTTAGCATCCCATTCTTGAGGGATTGCCATGCCTCCTGGCTGAGTTGGCTTATATAGTTGATTGATGACATTCCTATCTTAGACCCCTTTGAAATCTGCCCTGCAAAAATGTAGAGTGAATGTTGGACTATGTTACAAGTTCTGAAGTAGTTTACTCAGTTCTCTACAAAGTGATCACCATTTCTACTTTCGCCAAACCTGTTCTTCCTTTTTGGTGATTACAAAATATTTCCATATTGGATAAAATATAGATAGCAGACAACTACATAGGAGGACAGGCCATGCTATTTGAGGTGTTAGGGAAAGAGGAAGAAGGGACATCTCTCCCATTAGAAGCTTTTTTAAACCCATGCAGAAATTGCTTTTTATAGTCTACCTCACTACCTGGCTGGTGATAACCCAACCCAAAATCTCATTAAAATTGAGCCAGAGTTCGTTCTTTTAGCTTCCAAACGTTGGGTGAAGAAAAATCACTGTCCTCTAGCCTGAACTATTAAGGTTTATCCGTCAATCAGCCTCACCCTGAAGATGATGCCTTTGAGGGTATGGGAACTGTAAAAGAAACAAGAAAAGGGGGAATGGAGGCAGAACAGGAGTTTGGGGGTGATGAAGGCAGGCCTGATGGGTGCTGTAGAGTATTTTGTATTTTCAAAGTGGATAAGAATTAAATGTACACATGCATCCCCAATTCTCTCCCCTCACTTATAACACTGAGCAACTCCAAAGAATGTGGCAATTACTAGATTTCTGTATTTTTAATGTCACTGGATGAATGTTATGTGTGGCCTATTCTAGATTATCATCATTTTAGAAGTACTTAGTTATCTAATAATGGAATAGGACATTTAATAATTTAGTAAACACTCCTTTATCTAAAAGGCAAAGATGATAATACCATATTTTACTGTTAAATTATACTTTACTCAACAACCCTGTGACAAGAACATAAGTTTTATTCCTATATTTTATTAATAGACCCATAGAGGTTGTAACTCCCCCAGGATCATGCAGGCAGTATGTTTCTGAACTAGATCTTCTGACTCCAGCACCAGTGCTCTTTTTACATATGGGGATTTTCATTAGGCGTAATTTTGGATTAGTAGTTCACTTCCAAAATCCCTTCCAACTACAGGATTTCTTGATTCAGAAGAAAAAAATTAAGTTTATTTTATTTGGTTCAGTCCTCAGCTCTCCTTCCTGCTGTTTTTAAGGCTGCTCATAACCTTTTAGACTCATGAATGCACTGGAGTTGCATTAGTGCTTGCTGTACCACCATCGTGTGATCTAATATGAGCATGTATCCATAACTATATGTGATACGTAACAGTAACTATGCAGCCAATGTTCTATCACCAATTAGATCAAGAGCCTTCCTTAAGCCTAAAATAATCCCTTAAATCTAGTGGGATGGACATGGGCCAGGTCACTGCTTTCCATATTATAGGTTTTCTTGTTTGTTGGAGAGCTTTCACCCATTCTTGAGCGTTGACCACGCTTAAGTGTCAAATCCAGAAAGCCTTATAAAGGGGACTGTACAATTAAGGGGTGGTGGGTTCTCCCAAGCCCCCACAGCTGTCAATCATAACACAAGAGAACAGAGTTAAGGAGCTGCGTATAGGCCTTCAGGGTTAACAAATTTACTGAGGAAAATGTGGCTCATCCATTGGGAATGAAATGAATCAGAGGCAAGAAGAGGAGAGAATCAGAGAATGCGCCTGCCTCAGTCTCCTTGTTATCATCCTCTCGCATGAAGGGATCTCTGATGCTCCGGATGAGATCCCAGCAGCCACTAGCTGCTGTAACACTTGGGCCTATAATTTCTGTAATGATGCCATGGGAAGCCAAGATACTCATGATTAACTTTTGCTGCTGTGTCTATTGATGAGCCCTGATCCTGTGGCTTGATTACTTTTAATTGGAATGTTGGTGCCAGTAGAAATCCAACCATCGTTTGATAACTAATGCCACACATCTCCACAAGGTGACCAACGTCCTGTGTGATCTCTGAAGTGCATCCGCTGTGTTTCACTCCCTCCACATCGTTTTGGCAGAGAAATCCCACCTCTAAGAGCAAATGTGGGAAGAGAAGAGAGCTGAATATTGGGCTCTTCCATGCATTCTTTCAGTTAAATGTTTGGTGGTTAACTTTGCTCAAAGGTTGGCTTACCAAGCCATGCTCCAGTCTTGGGATCACATGCAGAGGGAGATAAGTAGTTTCCACTCTGCATTTTCAGCCCCCCTTATTGACACCATATGATTTGTGAAACCAAGTTCATTAGTTATTAAGCTCTTTGCCAGCAATTCTTAAAGTAGAGCTTGGGCTTCTTCCATCTTCCGTATTTGATCTTGAGTAATAAAAAAGGGCCTTTTATTCAAGGATGAAGCTATCTTAAAGGAATGTAAGGATTCCAAGGGGTTCTATGCATAGAAGCCACTGCATAAAGAGAAGAGAGGGAATGTCATGTCTAAAATAAAGTAACATAAAAAAATCATCCTGGAAAAGAAAGCTAAGCCAGATGGTGAACAAGATTCAAATATTAAACAGAAGAGTTTAGAGAAGCTAGATGGCACAATGGAAGAGTGTTATGGGCCAGAACTCTGAACTTGAAATAAAGGATTCTTACAAGATACTAAATCAGTGGGATTGATAGAATAGTTATCTAATTTAGCATGGTTCAGTATGATTGGTTTAATCCTACAATATGATGTTAAGAGCCAGAATTGAAACAAGGTACTAAATGGAATGGAGGAGACAATTGTTAAATCTAGTTCAGCATTTATTTTGGTTTCCTAGTGCTATAATGTTTGGTATATACTCAGTGTGGGGCATATAATCTAGAAGCTCTCAGGGCCTGAAAATTCATTCCATCGTCCACCTTTGTGGTGGCTGGAGGCTGAAGCACAAACCTTTGAAGTCAGGGAGATTCAGAAGCAGAGAAGACAAAGGACTGGCAGCAGGAGCTTAAGCTCTCAGAACCAAGGGAAGAAATTCAATTCAATCTTTGATCTTCCTGGTGGCTGGCCTGGACTCCTGCACTTCCCCACTATTAAGAGCAAGGCCAGACTGAAAGGCTCTCCAGAAAGCTGCCCAGCCCCAGGAAGGAGATAATAAAGGATTTGGACTTTAACCCCTGGCTACTCGTGTGGTGATTACTGAACTGAAATGAAGGCTGCTCCCAGAGACCCCAAGAAAACCTCAACATAGAACATTACATTTTAGAGAGAACATTACAGAAGAGCACTTAGCCCTGAAAGCAGGAGGACCTGAGTTCAAATCTGGCCTTAGACACTTAACATTTACTAGTTGTGTTACCCTGGGTAAGTCATTTAACCACAATTCCTCCCCCCAAAAAATTTTAAATTAAAAAAATAGTTTGTTATTCTAAAAACGATGAATAGCAGAGTCATTTTAGACAAAGTCTATGAAGCTCTCAGAAACTATTCTTAAATACTCTTCCTCATTTCTCAGCAAGTAATGCAAGAGCATCAACCTGAGAATCCTCTGGTGATGGAGGGAGCTAAAGGCAAAGTTCTCTGGAAGAGTGTCAGGAAACTCTCCTGTGTTTTGATCAGCTCTGTGACCATAGTTGGGTAAAGATTAGGTAACCAAAGAAATAAGAACTCAAAAAGTCTTTCAAAGAATGGGAAAGGTTGAAGAGACAGCCATGCCTACCCATGCATATGTGAGGGTTCTGAGTCTAGGAAAGCATAAAGCATGAGAGAATGAGGTGTAGAGGCTTTGGGGTAACATAATCAGCTAATCTTAACTGAAAGATAGAAGTGAAGCCTTCCCACACAATACAAGCAGTATGTAAAAAGGAGCATGCACTAGGCCTAAGGGATCTATCAACCATTGTGAATTCCAGGGCTCATCTTGTTTCCATAGACAACAATGTAGTCAAAATGTGTTCCCTAAGGTGAATTTTTTTCTTTCTTATTTAGCAGAGTTTTTGATTGAAAAATACTTATATGTAGTTTAGTTGGTGTGATCCTCTTAATTACTATATTCAATATCAACCCAAATTCTAAGGTGATCCTTAGTAATTACTAAAATTGTAACCCCTCATCAGCCTAAAGTCACCACCCTAGTTTACTAAAATTTAAATTTACTAAATGGAATAATTTCTTTTTTCCATAAAAAGTTTGCCTATGCAGTGTTTTGATATTAAATCCCTTAATCTTCCAGGATTAAATAAAGATTAGAGTTACTGAATATACTATTTATTAACAAATTAATAAAACAATGACATAGATAATTATTTATAATATTATAGCTATGAGAATGATCCATCCTTATCATAAGTTCTCTAGAATGGTAGGTCATAGATCATTTTTCTTCACTTATGAGAACATAGTGCTATGCTATTTATCTCATTCAAGTCACTTAATCCAATTTGCCTCAGTTTCTTTTAAAATTTTCTTTCCCAGAATTATCTTCATCCTCTTAACAGTTGTTTACTGTTTTTCCTATAAGAGATAACTAAGAAAAAACAGGTTCTTTACAAATGCCTTCTAAGACAGTAGCCTATCTTTTCTGAGATACCGAAGCACAAGCAAATATAT
Organism: Sarcophilus harrisii; assembly: GCF_902635505.1. Taxonomy (NCBI): domain Eukaryota; kingdom Metazoa; phylum Chordata; class Mammalia; order Dasyuromorphia; family Dasyuridae; genus Sarcophilus; species Sarcophilus harrisii. Next base: position 474,846,368 of record NC_045428.1, read on the forward strand.
AGTTCATGCCCAAGTATTAGTAAATACAGAATAAAACCTGTGGGATTAGTTTTGCTTGAATTGAATATGTGAACTAAATTCCCCATATTAGTGCCACTGAAAAAAATTTCAGTGTAATTAAAATGTTTTATCATTGTTTGGTTAAAATACTCACATTGTAAGTCTCCTTGAGGATTGTAAGATGTAGTTTTTGTTTTCCAAGTATCTCCATGTATGGCAACAATTCATTTAAATTGCCTGCAGTATTTTAGCTCCTTTACAAAAGATTTTAGTTTCTTGATGAGTACATTCATAAGTAGTTAGTGAAAAGCCAGTCAATACTAAAATATGGCTAATGTTCTCACTTTCTCCTGATTAAAAAGTGAACAAGTAAATTTCAAACATTTACTAGTGCTTAATAATACTCTCCAAGTAAGATGTATGAGATAATAAAGCTTAATTTGAAAATCAGCCTAAAGTCTTAGAGCTTCTTAACTCACACCTATGGCCATGAGCCAGCAAATTCTATCCTGTATTATCACCAAAGTGTCTCTTGACCTATATGTCTAAAGTTATGTAGTTTCATGGAATATTACGTGCAGGAATTGTTCCAACTGCTTCCTATGTGGGTGAATACTGAAAATTCTATATAATCATTACACTGTATTATTCTCCACTTACCTTCTCTCTGTCCTTCATCAAAATTTATCTTCTCTATCAACCAACCACCGAAAGTTAGGCAAGAAGGCAATTCCCATTTGTTGCTGTCATGATGCCTTTTGAAAATTCCAGATTCTTAGTTATGCTTACATTTTATTGTGGCCCTATTCCATTAGTATCACATTGCTTAGAAATATTTGCATTTATATATTTTTGGTATCATCTCAGCTTCCAGACATATTAATGTCTACATTAGTTTTCCCAAACCAATGGTAAATGATGAATTCTTAACTATCCAGTTTTGTTACATCTCTCTGGCAAACAGCAATAAATATGGCAAAAGGCAAAATATGTGAGTAGAGTGTTGTCAGTATACTCTTGAATTTTAGCTCTATAAAACTTATTTGAATTTTTCAATAACAACCCATTTCAAAGTTAAAGATCTTATCCTTATGTACAAGACAGTGAATGAAAGTAATCAGTTTCTGAAGAACAAAATGTTATTAGTACAATATTGTTCCTAAGCCTTCCAAGTTAGCATCTATATGCTAAAAAAAGGACTTATCTAATCTGTGTAGGCTAACACTGGTACACTTGTGAGACTATTAGTCTCAAAAAATATCCTTAAAGTTTGTTTATAATAAGCAAAAGGGGCAGCTAGCTGGCACAGTGAATAAAATACTGGGCCTGGAGTCAGGAAAATTCATCTTCTTGAGTTGAAATCTCACCTCAAAAAGTAGCTATGGGACTGAGCAAGTCACTTAACCCAATTTGTCTCAGTTTCTTTATTTGTCCAGTGAGCTGAAGAAGAAAATGACAAACCACTCCAGTAATTTTGCCAAGAAAACCCTAAGTGGGGTCACAAAGAATCAGATGTGATTAAAAAACAACACGAATCTACATAGAGATCTTTTAAACGTCTTTCAAGTTTTTAAGCATATACAACTATTGACTATTCCTAACCTCCCATTTTTGGTTCTTTACAGATATGATCATGTAATTGTGTGACCATTCAGTTGACTGAATGTTTTCACAAACTTGGTTATTAGTATGGTAGCAACATTGTTTTGTGACAGTCTTCTGACATAAGGGAATCCTTCCTGGGAAAATATAGGGTTCACTTATTCCTTGCTTCCTACAACTGGGCCCACAATGTCATACTCCCTCAGTTATAGGTATGACTATTAATGGCTTTGTCTATGTCTCAGGGAAGTCCCATGGACCCAGCCCTGAGACTTCAGGAAAAGCAAAATATTCATCACTTTCAGTGGGAGAATAGTATGTAAAACTGGGAATCAGTTCAATGCAAAGCTTTATTGCAAGTACTAAGTGAGAGGAAAAGGAGAGAGGGAAAGTAGCATCAAGATATATGACTCGGGCATAAACTAACAGTGTGTAATTCACCTAAGGGCAGCACTACAGAAACATGGATCCATTCATCAGGAAGGGGAGAGTGCGCTCCAACTTACCTTTGAATCTTGAAGTGAGAGGAAAAAACTATAAGGATGAAGTAAAGAAAGAACGCATGTTAAGTTTGGGGAATGGCCAGGTCATAGTTTGACAGGAATTGGAAAAGAAAAAGATCAGATTGACTGGATCACATATGGGGAAAGGTGTGATGTTACTGAAAAAGTCGGTCAGAGCCAGGTTACATATGGCTTTAAAAGCCAAACATGAGTTTAGATTTGATTCTGGTTACTGTAAGAAGGCACAACTAGGTGACAATGGATAGAGTACTGAGCATGAAATCAAAAAGACTAGTTTTCCTTAGTTCAAATCTAAGCTTCAGATACTTAGCTAGATGGGTGACTCTGGGCAAGTCATACAACCCTGTTTGCAGTTAGAAGAAACCAAAGAAAGGTATACTCAGATTTTCTTTTGTCAAAAAAACAGCCATATCTCTACCAACACCTTTTGAGATTAGGGGTTACTACTGTAAATTTTTATGTGCTATTTGTTACTATTCATTTTCAATAATGTACTCTGTGACCCCATTTGGGATTTTTTTGGCAAAGACATTGGAGTGGTTTGAAGTTTCCTTCTCCAGTTAATTTTGCAGATGAGGAAACTGGGACAAGGATTAGGGGTTAAGTGAACATGCCAAGGATCACAGAGCAAATTAAGTGTCCAACACTGAATTTGAACTCGGGTTTTCCTGATTTCAGGTCTGGTTCTCTAGTTTAGAAATTTCTGTATTTATATACTTTTGCTTCACTTCAGCTTCCAGACAGATATTAATATCCACATTAGTTTTTTTTTTTCCACAAACCAAGAGCAAATTCTGAATTTTTAATTAGCCAATTTTGCTAAATCTCTTTAATTTGGCAGTAGACAAAGTATGGTAGTGTGTTGTCAGTCCACATTTGAATTTTAGATTGTGCAGCTATGCCATCTAGCTGCCCCTTAATGTGATTTTACAAAGCAGCTTTTCAGTTCTAAATGCTCTCTCTCCCCTATTAATTTTTTTAGACACTACAGTAATAATTGGTGGCCCTGGACATATCAGTGCCATACAGTGTCCAGCTTCTTGACAGACACCAACAACTTTTTAAAGGAAACTTTTACTCTGATGTATTCCAAATGTTGATAGTCTTTGTTGCCCAGTCTACCAAGCAATAATTTGTTCATAGGAAACAGGTGGCACAGTGGATAAAATATTGGATTTGGAGCCTGGAAAACCTGAGTTTGACTCTGGCCTCAGAAATTTACTTATGTGACCTTAGGCTAGTCATCTAACTTTTCAAGTTATTTCCTTATCTACAAAATGGGAATAATAATAGTGCTTATCTCACAGAGTAAGTTATGGAGAACAATTAAATATGGGACATTTTTCAAGTCTTAAAAGACTATGTAAATTGTTATTTGTAGCCCATTTTTAGCAGAATAGAGAATGGTACATTTTCATTTCTTAAATATGGTATCCATTGAGTCCTACCATGATGATAGTGGTCTGGTACATTCTCTATAAATGAATTCGTCTCTACTTCTTAATGCTCTTCCTATGTTGCAGTAAAGCAGCAGTATCTCCACAATTACATTTGTGTGGTGTTTCCGTAGTTCTTCCTTGATAATGGTCTAGAAGTTTTTTCTGGCATGCTATTTTTTGTTCCATTCCCTTATCTGGTTTACCTTCCAAAGTAGAATAAAATTGTTCATGGATCCATTTTTCACCAGATTTTTCTGTGAGTTTTCACAAATCATCTGTCTTGGGAATCAAGTATGAGAAAATGTCCTGAATTTGAATAGCCATTAAGCTAGAGCTACAGAACAATTTGCACAAATTCCAAATATGTTAAGTCCAGGGTTACTTCTTTAAAAAAAAATTTTTTTTTAATCACTGTTATTTCTCTAGAATTTCCTGTTCTAACTCTTTTATTACTGACCATCTACCCAGCCATTTCTTGGAATTGAAAAAAATGTAGGAAAACTAGATTCAGTCTAGTATCCTTGAGCATCTGAAGGGGGGGGGGGGGGGTTCTCTAAAACTATCAAATCAAGACCTCATTGTATATCTTAGGATTTTTTTTAACCTATTAATATAACACAGTAAGAATAATGTTAATATTTTCACATACTAAAAGTAAAGGTTGACCTTAATAAATCCTTTTATAATTAATTGGTCTTTAATTTTTTTCTTCTATTTCTTCTGGATCTTATTTATCAAATTTTTCATTTAGTTTGGTCTTTTTGTCACAATAACCAGAAAGCTTTCAGTTTGTTTAATGTCCCTTTTTTCATTCAGGATTATACTCAATTTTTCTGGGTAAATTATTTTTGCTCACAACCCCATCTTTTTTGCCTTAATAAAAAATAAATTCCAAGGCCTATGGTTTTTTTTAGCATAGAAGCTACAAGGTCTTACAAAATCCTGATTGTAGATCTGCAGTACTTAAATTGGATTTTTTCCTGTTCCTTGTAATTTCCTCATTAATTTGGGAGCGTTAAAATTTAGCTAATGAAAATTTCTATAAATGTTCTTCCTAGTATCTCTTTTCAAGTACCGAACAATAGTTTTTATTTTATTTTTCCAATTTCTACTTTATCCTCCTGTTCTAGAACTTTAGGGCAGTTTTCTTTAATAATTTCTTGTAATATTGTATAAAGATTCTCAAAACTGTCAGATTCTTATATTGTCTTTCCTAGATCTGTTATCCACATCAGTTGTCTTTTTTTATTCATTTTTTAACACAATTGCTTTATGAATCATGTTAGGAGAGAAAAATCAGAGCAAAAGGGAAAAACCATGGGAAAGATTGAAAAAAAAAACAACAAAAAAAGAAGAGAACATAGCATGTCTTGATTTATAGTCAATCTCCTTAGATCTTTTTTCTTCGATACAGGTAGCATTTTCTGCCTAACGTCTATTGGGATTGCTTTGAATCACAGAACCACTGAGAAAGAGCCAAGTCTTTCATAGTTGATCGTACATCCTTGCTGTTATTGTGTACAATGTATTCCTGATTCTGCTTATTTTGCTCAGCATCAGTTCATATAAATCTTTCCAGGTCTTTTTAAAATCAGACCTTTTGTTCTTTCAGATGAATTTGTTATTATTTTTCCTAGTTCTATAAAATGTTTTGGCAGTTTGATTGTATGGCACTGAACAAGTAGACCAATTTAGGCAGAATTGCCTTTTTATCTATTAGCTAGGCCTACTCATGAACAATTAATATTTTTCCAGTTGTTTAGATCTGACTTTGTGAGAAGTATTTTTGTAATTGTGTCCATGTAGTTCTTGGGTTTGTCTTAGCAGGTAGACACCCAAGTGTTTAATTTTGTCTACAGTAATTTTAAGTGGAATTTGCCTTTCTATCTCTTGCTGATGGCCTTTGTCCAGTAATATATACAAATGCTGATGATTTGTGTGGGTTTATTTTATATTCTGCAACTTTGCTAAAGCTGTGAATTGTTTCCAGTAGGTTTTTGGATGATTTTCTAGGTTTCTCTAAGTATATCATATTATCTGCAAAGAGTGGTAGTTTTATTTCCCTAGTCTAATTCTTTTAGTTTTTTTTTCTTTTCTTAAGCTAAAACCAGAATTTCTAGTACAATGTTGAATAATAGTAGTACTAACAGGCATCCTTGTTTTACAACCCTGATCTTAATGGGAATGCACCCAGCTTCTCTCCATTATAAATAATGCTTATTTTGTCAAGAGCTTTTTCTGCATCTATTGAAATTATTGCATGATTTCTGTGGATTTTGTCATTGATATGGTCAATTATGGGAATAGTTTTCCTGATATTGAACTAGCCCTGTATCCCTGATATAGATCCCACTTGGTAATAGTGTATCATTCTGCTGAAAAATTGCTATAATCTCTTTAGTTTATTATTTTATTTAAAATTTTTGCATCAATATTCATTAGGGAGGTTGATTTGCAATTTTCTTTCTCTGTTTAGGCTCTTCCTGGTTCAGGTATCAATATCATATTTGTGTCATAGGAGGAATTTGGTACTACTCCTTCTTTCTCTATTTTCCAAATAGTTTACATAGTATTTGAATTAATTGTTCTTTAAATATTTGATATATTTCATTTGTGAATCCATCTAGCCCTGGAGATTTTTCTTATTCATTAATGACTTGTTCAATTTCTTTTTTCTAAAATGGGACTATTTGTAATTCATTTCCTCTTCTGTTAACTTGGGCAATTTATATGTTTGTAAATATTCATGCATCTCAGTTAGATTGTCAGGCTTGCTGCCATACAGTTGGGCAAAATAATAGCTCCTAATTATTGCTTTAATTTCTTTTTCATAGGTGGTAAGTTTGTCCTTTTCATTTTTGATGCTGATGATTTGGTTTTTCTTTCCTTTTTCTGATCAAAATAAAACTAAAAGTTGGTTTTATGAAAAAAACTCCAACAAAAAGATAATTTATTTATTAGTTCAATAGTTTTCTTAGTCTCTATTTTATTAATCTCTTCTTTGAGTTTCACTCAACTATTTCTAGTTTCACGATTTCTAATTTGGTATTTAATTGGGGGTTTTTAATTTGTTCTTTTTTCTAGCCTTTTTAGTTGTGTGTCTAATTCATCCATCTCCTCTTTCTCTATTTTATTCATGTAGCTATTTAGAGATACAAAATTTCCCCTAAAAACTGTTTTGACTGATCCCATAGGTTTTGGTATGTTCTCTCATTTATTGTCATTCTCTTAAATGAAATTATGGATTATTTCAGTGATTTGTTATTTGATTCACTCTTTAGAATTAGATTATTTGATTTCCAATTGGTTTTTAGTCTACTTTTCCCTGACCACTTAATTGAATCTAATTTTTATTGCATTATGGTGTGAAAAGGAAACATTTACTGTTTCTGCATTTGATTGTGAGGTTTTTTTATCCTCTCATATATAGTCAGTTTTTGTGTAGGCGCCTTGTGTTGCTGAGAAAAAGGTGTATTCCTTCCTGTCCCTATTAATTTTCTACAGAGGTCTATTATATGTAAGTTTTCTAAGATCCTATTAACCTCCTTAATTTCTTGTTTATTTTGTGGTTAGATTTATCTGATTCTGAGAGGGAAAGATTGGATTGAACCCCACTAATATAGTTTTGGTGTCTATTTCTTGCTGTAACTAGAATCTTATCTAGGAATTTGCCTGCTTTACTAGTTGGAGCATAATCATTTAGTATCACTACTACTTCATTATTTACATCAGTAGTTTTTCTAATGAGATGTTTCATTGTTCTATTTTTTCATTATTTAGATTTTGCTTTATTATTTCTTACTATCTTATAAGTTCATTCACTTCCCCTTTTCCAATTGTAGTTTTTGAGGAGTTATTTTCTTAAGATTTCGGATCTCTTTTCCAAGTAGTTCATTTTTCTTTTTCATAATTTTCTTGATTTTCATCCATTGATTGTATTTTTTTCCTGGTTTTTCCTCAGTCTCTCTTATTACATCTTTAAGTTCTTCCAAGAACTCTTTGGGCTTGTAACCATTTGGTCTTGCTCTTTGGGGTAGGAGTGGCTTTATTAAACCTATCTTCCTCTGAAATGAACCCAGATCTTCTTTTATACTATTGTAACTATCGATAATCTGGTTCTTTTCTCCCTTGCTTATTCATTTTTTATATTTATTTTGTTTTATTTTAGCAGCTCAATCAGTATAATGAGATTTTAATACGAAATTGTGGGTAATGGTGCGTTAGGTCCTTCTTACAGGCTGGGGCAGGTGAGACAGATCCTTGATTCTCTTATCTGAGGAATAGGGCCCATTCCTTAGCTTCTAAAATACCTACCTCTTCTAGAATGATCTTTTACTCATTGCCATGGAAGAGATAGGGGCTGAGATGAGCATCATCCTGTGGGCATAGGAAGAAAGATTCAGGCTCTCAAAGGAACAACAGGGTTGGTAGCAAAGTCCTCGGTAGAAGTGGCAACAGAAGTGGTTGCATTTGCTCTCTGAAGCTTCATTCTGATCTAGTCTGCCTTAGTTCTCACCTATCCAAGAAATTTGAATTAAATGGCTTCTGAGATTCTTGGCTACTTTGGATCTAAGATAATGCAATACAGATTGAGGGGTGAGGAGGGGAAGAAGCTGAACTTTCTTTGGCTATGGGGTACTATTCCACAGAGTCTATGGTGTGTGAGTCAGCTTAGATGGGATGTCAATTTATTGCTTTGTTGATTATATATAAATCTAAGAAAATAATGAGAAACTATTAGTAATGCAAATTAAACTTAAAAGTATATCCTATGTTTGCTCTGATTTTCTCCCCAACATGATTCATAAAGCAATGTGTATTAAAAAATAAATAAATAAATAAAGAATAAATAGAAAAAAGTATAACCTATGCACATTTTTTAATAAATGGAGAGCCAGTTGATGAACATTTACCTGCACACTATTGCTTATAATTAAGGTATATGGTATTGGTATTTAAAAATAGATTGATACTGAATGATTCCTTAAACCTGATTTTGTTGTAAATTAACTTGTAGTTTTAAACTTCTGAGTCAGCTGTTTAAAATTAGGAGAGGCCTAAAAATTTGCAATCAAAAAAAATTTTTGTCATCATGTCTTTAATGATTTTCCAAGTGCCTGGTATTTAATAAGCTTCTTTATAATTTATGAATCATATTGGGAGAGAAAAATCAGCAAAAGGGAAAAACCATAGGAGAGATAAAGAAATAAAAAAAAGAAGTGAACATAGAATGTTTTACATTCAGGCATTTACTGTCCAAAGGCTATTGGAATTGCTTTAGATCACTGAACCCTGAGGAAAAAAGTCTTTCTCAGTTGATCATCTCACATAGTCGCTATTATTATGTACAATGTATTCTTGGTTCTGCTTGTTTCATTTAGGACCAAAAAACATTTTAATACATATTAAATATGCCAAATCTTTTAAACTGAGATAATTAATTCACTTTTAATAACTTTAAAATTCTTAAATGTGCCATGCATGTGTGTATGTGTATATGTGTATGTGTGTATGTGTATATAATACAGATGTATACAGTACAAAAAATGAATTATGCATCAAATAAAATAATAAAACACATCACATTGTATATAAGATGTATTGCATATATAATTATGTGAGAAAAAACTATGGGGAAAGGAAAAATTGAAACATAAAATCCATCCATAGCATGGTGTATTGCTAGAATTCATTTTCAAATTTAATACTATTCTTAGTTCTGAAATAATCTAGGAACATGTTTATGTATTTCCTCATTGAGTAATAAAATTTCAATATATTTTTCAAATCAGCCAAGCTGAGTTCCACCCCAATTGTTACTTCAGTAACAAACTGGAGAAATGTCCTCATTTAATGTTAAATTACATAATCATCTAGAATTAAATTCTTTACTGAATACTCGATGTATTAATCACAAAATCAAATAAGGCAAAAACTTAGATAATTATTTGCAATATTTTATATATGATATAATCATACCTAGAGACACCTCAAAGCCTCACCCTATTCAGAGAACGCCTCTTCCCTAAGGAAATCACAGTCCCACACAATTTAACTCATTTCATGGTAAACACTATAAGAATTTTTAATGCATTGTCTCTCTCCCTTTATCTAGTCAGAAAAACCAACTTTTCAAAGATGTATCTTAGATAGTTGTTAGAACTGATAGTCTCCAAATTGAACTTTGATTTTTCAAAGACAGTTTCTATGGGCTATGTAGTACAGTGACTTTTTAAATTAGGGCTACTATTTTCAGTGTTACATTTCCTTTCCTCTTTTGGGGGATGAGGAAGGAGAGGCAGGGGTAAAGCTGAAGAAGCTGGACAGTGTTTTTAAGTTAAGGGGATTTGGGCCAAGCTGGATTCTCTGACTTAAAGGATGAGGTCTCATAAATCTGAAACTCTAGAGGGAAAACTCTCTAACATTGCAGTGAGAATTGTCTTAACTCTGAATGTCTTTACATACACCTTTACAATCCTACTGAAGAGCTTAAAATCCAAATTCTATGTGTTTCGCCAGGTCTGAGCAAATACTTCAAAGTGCTCCAAAACAAACAAACCAAAACCCTCCCCTTCAGTCTAATACAGACTTATCTCATTCATCCTTTCTCTCTCTTTAGATTCAAATGACTATGTTGCAAATATCACAAAAAATCACAAAATTCTAAATAGTTTAGATCTAACCCCCAAGCTGATAAATAAGAACTCAGGAAAATCTTAAAAGCTATCTTCAACTCCATTTCAAAACTTGAGTTTAAAGGCTTTAACATCCTTGTTACTGGCCATGAAATTTATTAGCAGTATAAAAATAATAAAAATTAAATTACACATGGGATCTGATAGGAATTGTAACCTGATCAACCTTGGAAATTAAGAAGATTCTGTCAGCCTCATTTATATATTTGTCATTCCTATAAAACACTTATTAGTAAGGGTGATCAACTAAATGTCTCTGAGCAAGTCTCTTCCAAAATTATCCGTGTTCTTTGCATGTACTTTCTAGCAAAAATCTTATAATTGTATATGATCTTCTTTAAAAGCATATCAACATTATCCAAAGTCTTTGTAGGAGGGATTATAGATGTGTAGGAATCTAGGTTATGTTTGTCTCCATGTCACCAAAAAAAAAAATTGGTTAAAAATGCTTGGATCATATAAAAAACATTAATATGCAATGCAAAACAATTTGGTAGACTTTCAGATATATCTAAATCTTATGTAGTTCATATTACATTTACACGTTTTTATACATTACATTATAATGTATAATATATACTATAACATACATTATAATGTAATTTATACATTACAATTATCTGCATATTCATAATACATTTACTTACATATTCATAAGCATATACATAATTATAAATAGTAAAAAACATGATAATTAAGTTAATTTAATAGCTATATTACTTGCATGAGAAACTTTTGGGCATTAAAATTCTAATTGCATGATTATAGCAAAATGAAAATGTAGAGCATACAAAAACAGAATTGGTCTGGTCCTTCTGGAAAGCAATTTGGAACTATACCCCCCAAATCACCATATAATACATCAAAGAAAGAAGGAAAGAACTTTTATGAACAAAAATATTTGTAAGAGTTTTATGTTTTACCAAAGAACTAGAGACTTAAGGTGGTATCCATCAGTTGGGGAATAGTAGAACAAAAATTACACCATAAGAAATATTTGGTATGTGCTCACAGAAAGTTGTGAATACCTTTTATGAAATGATGGATTGTGAAGTTAGCAGAACTAGGAGAACATTCATAAAATAACTTCAACATTATAAATAAAAACAATTTAGAAACATTTAAGAGCCCTAAATGAATGAAATAAGGAACTTTAGAATCTTTGATGAAACAATACCTTGACTAGAGGTTGTCCTGTACTAATTAACTCTATTTATGAGGACAGGAAAGAGGGGAACCAAACAACGTGGTGTTCTGAAGGAACAAGTACTAATTTGAGTGTCAGTTAGAGAAAAGGGGCATCGTTTACATTTTGGGGAGTCAAGGCATTCATTCCTTCAATGCCTTTTCTTTATTTGATCCCTAACATAGATCTTGGTTAGATCCAGTCCTGGGTGAGACATTATAGGCCTAGACAGTAATCTTCATAGCTCAGGAATGAAAAATTAAAATTATCGGGAAATTTCTGAAAACATACTATTAGTATTATAAATAGCAAATCATTTTTTCTGTGATAGGATTATACTAAAAGTTGCCAAGATTTTGTTTTAAAAAATGATGTGTGAACTAGTATAATAATTAAAAAACAATTTAAAATTATATTCTATGTTATTAAAAATGTACATGTATGACTGTATGACTTATACTGCTACTAAGGCTATATCCCAAAAAGGTCAGAGAAAGAGGAAAAGGGCTCATATGTACAAAAATGGCTATGGCAATATTTTCGTTTTGTTTTATGGTAGCAAAATTTTAAAAAAGAGGATACCTATCCATTGGGAAATGGCTGTACAAATTATAGCATGTAGATGTAATGGAATACTATTGGGATGTGATAGTGATGGTGATGGATTCAGAAAAACATGAGACAACTTGCTTGAACTGATGCAGATTAAAGAGAGCAGAACCAGGAGAAAAAATGTATATGGTAATAGCATTATTAAAAATAACAAACTTTGAAAGAGTTAGGAACCATGATCAACATAACAACCAACCACAATCCAAAGGATTCAACACCCTTCATAATCTAGCCCTTCTACCTTTCCATTTTTTATATCTTACTCTACATACTTTTTGATCCAGTGACACTGACATCATGGATATTCTATAAACAAAATATTCCTTCTCTCTGGCCACCAGCATTTCTTTGGTTGTTCTCCATGCCTGGAACATTGTCTCTTCTCAGTTCTGCCTACTAAACTGCCATCTTCTACAGGAAGCCTTTCCTAGCTCTTAATTCCAATGCCTTAGCTCTATGAATTATTTCCTACTTATGGTGTATTTACCTTGTTTTATATAAAATGTATTTGTGTCTTCTCCCTCATTAGATTATAAACCCTTTGAGAGCAAAGACTGCCTTTTGCCTATTTTTGTTTCCCCAATGTTTAGCTCAGTATCTGGCACACTTTAGGTGCTTAATAAATATTTGATTGATTTTCTCATTCTTAAAATTCTTCAAATATTTTCTATATTTTCTCAATATATTATCTAAACATGTTTTTAATAAACATTAAGCTGAATAGCATTTACAAAGAATTGTAACCTATAGTAAATATTCAAATACTAGAAGATTCCAGGGAGCATTTCTGGGTAGTATTCAAATAATGTTTATAAAGCATTATTTTACATACCTGGTGCTATGTAAGATAACATTTTCAGATCTCCTACCATGTTTAAGAACAGTACACATTAAATTATTAAATTGCCAATATTCATTGGTCGTAATTCTTTTGAACCAGTAGTCATTTTTGTTACTGGTGCTCATTTTCCTAAGTTTTCTTTTTAGTTTTTCATGAGAGTTCTATATTTCTATAGTAATTCTCCATGTCTCTTGGTCCAGATGTTGGTATGTGTTCTTGAATCATTTTTATAAATGAGCCTTTAGTGAACTTCTTTCTTGATATCTCAGAGCCCATTTTCCACGTCACAATGTCCAGCAGCTCTTCAAAATTAAGTGGGCCCTGTTTACTTACAGTCTCCACTACTTAACTGATCTCTCACAAATTAATTTATATTTGAAGCATGCATGTACTTGATCCATCCTGACCACATCCTCTTCTTCCTCAGAATTTATTGCCTAGTTCTACCATCTTTTTAAATTTAGCATTCACACACAGCACAAAGTCATTTAGCTTGTCACCTCTGTCCTGATGTATTAACATAGGTGAGGTACTTGACTTCATGTTTGACCATCCCCAGTAGTTGTCAGTTTGGTTGTCAATGGGCATGCATGCATGCATGCCCATGCAATTTTTTCCCTGCCATATTTAGAATCCTGACCATGAGGTCTCCCAACAACATAAAAGCTTTTCTAGTGAGGCTCTCCATCAGTGATTGTCTCTTCACTATATCAGATAATTGCAAACTACTAGATGCCACCAGCTCTTGGATGCATTGTATTCCATAAAAGTTAAATGATCTTTCTGCTTTTTTGTACTCTTTTGTGATATACATGCAACATAATTTTTAATGGTGCTATGTATAACTTAAATACATAAATGCTTTTCTATTCCCATTTAATTATGACAGGCATATCATTTAACTTTTTTATAATTGTTTTTCATGTCCTTAAATTGTTTTATTTTTTAGTTAAATTTGCTTAACTCCTAGAAGGATATATAAAAGTCAATATTATAGTTTCACTATTTTGGGATGTTTTTCTTTTAATTTTTAAATGTTATGACATAATTGTTAATTTTCAGAAAAATGTAGTTACTCTATTCATTACTTTTATTGTCTGTTTTTACTCTTGCCTCACCTAAAATTTAATTTCTATTGTATTTGAGTTAAGTTGATGCATAATAGATTTTAGTCTATTTCTTGCAAATAGCATAATATTGAATTTGCCTTAATCTAGTCTCAATCGTTTTGCATTTTATTGGTGAATCCATTTCCTTCACTTTTATACTTACAACCACTAATTCTGTATTTCTTCATATCCTTTTTCATCCTTGTTCCCTGACTCATTATTACAAGTTTATAGTTTTTAATTCCTTTGAACTCCCTCTTCATGATCATCTCTCCAAGCTTAGATTTTGTTTTTTGAGGTTTTTTTTGTTTATGACACCCCTCTTCAAATCTACCTTCCTTATTCCCTGTATTCTTTCCTCTCTTCCTGTTTTTCCTATTACTTTACTCAATTAAATGTATTTCTACACCAAATTCTTAGTGTATATTTGTGTATTTTCCTTCTTTTAACCAATTAAAAGTGAAATTCAAACAATGACTACTCCCCAGCCCTTCCATGTTTAAACAAACTTAAGTAAGTTCTCCCATTCTTCCTTCTCCCACTCTTTTCTCCTAGCATGTTTTCCTCCTTTTTTACTTTATTATTCTACATTCCCAAAACATAATAGACCTATTCCCTTTGAGTACAACCAGTGCTATAAAGGGTAGCCAGGAAAGTTGTCATCAAGAAAAATCCACAGTGAATGTAAGAAAATGGAGAAAATAAGAAAGGAAAAGTTAACAAGAAATCTAGTTTGTTAGTTATGGCATGGCCCTTCGGGGGGAAAGACTGGGTAACTTTAGAGTAGGATGTTAGGGGGAAAAACTAGGAGCCTGAGGGATATGGGAAGAAGGGAACTGTCAAAAGAGAATGCAAAAATGGAGTGTGAGTTATGACAACAGGGTCTTCAGAATAACTTGGATGGGGCTGAAAGTTAGTCACTGAAGAATGACTTCAGGTAGGTTTTTCTTGCTCACAGTTCATCTTCAAGTAAAGGTGAATAGAATTGTCCCAGAATATCAAGCGACTGTGGCTAGAAAGGAATGGGAGAACATTCTTAACAGGACAAAGTATAGTGCACTTACTTGTAAAGCCAATGACAAAATGATAGAAATACTAAAAAACTTTAGAATTTCATTGCTAAATTTATAATATATCATATCATAACATTAATTTATATTATCATTTAGGCAATACAAACATTAGCTTCACTAGAAACAAACCACCTACCTGAATCCTAAGGCTTACTAATAAATGTCTCATACTGGTAATGCAATTACAAGATTCCCTTTTTCTCCTTGCATAGCAATCTCTGTCAAAAAATCGAGGCACAAAACAAAATGTAGTTAGTTTGTCAAAGCAAAAAAACTTATTCTCATTAGGAGCAATTCCTGCATGGAGGCATGGTGGGTGTCATGAAACTACAGGTGACCTGAGAGAGTACCTAGAATGCAATAAAATGTCCAGGCTTTGTGGAGCTTTTTTTAACCCTTTGTGTCACTTCTAATTCTTACTAGTCTCATGAGAGAACATTTACTTTGAAGTTTTACTTATTTGAGAATTAATCTTTTCAGGTTTGTCTTGTGAAGTCCCTGTCACTGGGTAATACAGGCAATCCTCAACTTTCACAAGGGGGAGGCAGAGGACACAGATTGGGGAGAATAGGATGAACCCTTCAGAGAAGTGATGTCAAAGTCAGATTGCTGAAAATACATTTTTTCTGTGTAGAATTTTTTATAACAAAACATAGATCACAATACGAAATTTTCCTAACAAATTAATCATGAAAGAACCCATAAATTCAGTACACAAAATAAAATTGATAACATACATAACATTACATGCTTATAAATTTGTTGGGTCTTTCCCCAGATGGTTAATATGTATGCCAAACTTATTCATTCTTTCACCATCTTATTTACCCACAAACTTGGACAGTTTTCTATTTTTACAATTTCATCATAGCTATTTAAGAGGTTACTTTAGTACTTTCTGGCTTGGATTCATGTATGTTTGTTAATACCAAACTAATTTTATCCAAGACCTTTATTTTCTTACCAATTCATAACACTTGCCTTTATGATATGAATGTGATCCAAGGGTATCTTCCCCAAACAACACCAAGTCCCCCAGGGTGTGGGGAGGAACATTTATTACCTTCCTACAGGAAGTGGGTGCATCTTTATGGATGGATGAGATGAGTTCCCTGGTACAGAAGCGAGAATGTGCTTATATTAGTCAAACCCATCCCATCTGCTACCCAGTCTCCTCCCAGTTCCTGATTGGTCAATATTCTGCTGACCAGCAGTATTTCCCTTCCCATTTTCTTCATACCCTCCTAGATATGTTCCCCCAACCTTGTCATATATACCATGCCCAAAGATGGAAGAAAACTCCTCTTGTGGGGTATGTTGGTTAATGTGCAATTAGCATATTAAGCGTGCTCATTTATCATTTGCCTTTATCCAGTCATTGGCTAGTTTGAGCCAGCTTGGAATCTGTGGTAAGACTGGATGAAAAGGATACAAAAACCCATTTCTAATTGGTTACATCCACCTGTTAATTATTATCATAATTCTTAGAATCCTATCTCTCTGTGGAAGAGTCCCTTCCTGGAATTCATCTGTCACAATTCCTCCCCTTTTTCTTTTAATATGAATTTGATTTCTACATTTTACTCTCCTTGATCTCAAATTTCCTCAACATCATCTCACATTCCTCATCAGAGGACAAATTATTTTCTTGCATATCATAATCCTAGCATTCCCAGAACTTTGAACTTGAGACTTCAAAGCAGTCACTTTACTTATTGATGATTCAATCAATCTTTTACACCAATCAATTCTTTACCAGAATATAGTATAACACCCAACTGTCATGCCCTGGCTGCCACATTAGGGACATTAGAATGGACAGTGCTGTTTCTTTCCATTTCCCAAACCATGCCTCCAGATCCCTGTAACTGGATTCTCTATTCCTGAATTCTCAGCTAATTCATTGACTAACACAGTTGAATCCTGCAGTGCTTTAGTAGAGATTCCATCAGAAGTGGTAATGTTTGAGATGAAAGTACAACATATTCCTCCTGGTAACATTTTGCATATACCACCTTGCTTGACTAAAATTCTAGCTAATGCTAACCTGTTTTCTAAAGCTGTTATGCTGGTTGTGTTTAATTGATATGCTATGTGCTTAACTGCATCTCTTGTATAGTTAATGAATCTTTGTTGCTACATTCTTATTGATGGTACCAACTAAAAGAGGGATGATTCAAATGCTGCTGCTATTTGGTTCCTGACTTCGTCAGGTACCTCATGTGGAACTCCAATAGTATCCAAATAGATTCTATCATGAAATGACTTGAGAGGACTTTCTACCTCCCTTTTCCATTTCTTATTCCCCTGGCTGTCCTTGCCTATGTCAATAGGAGCCTGATTCTCTAGGGTAAATGGGATAGCCATTTGTACCAGAACACAAATACCTGTCAGTTGAGTCCATCGGAGTGTTTTTTCCCTACGAAGCCACCATAACTCTGCCCTGGGGATAACCATTCTCAAGAAGTTGTCATTGCTGTCTGTAGTCACATTCCACTGCTGAGTGCAGAGGACCATTCCTCCTAGGTCCCAAAATCATCCTCATTTATATTGAAAGGCAGACAGAATGGTTGCTGATCCCAGAGAAACCTGTAGATAAACTACTTTTATGGCACCTATCTTGACAAGTGGAAAAAGGAGGGTGAAAGTGTAGTACAATTTGCATTGTGCTTTTGAAGAACAAATACACCATGCACTTGAACCCAGCCTCATGACTTCAACCCTAGGGGAAATGGTACTACATGTTTAACTTGTCTACCTAAAGCTCAAGCATAACAATCACTCTTATTCAAGCTTCTAAGAGTGTATTTGACCCATTCCATACAGGTATTATTAGTGTCCTTGTATTCTGTCTCTATTTTAAATGTCTTTAAGTCTTTTAGTCTATTGCCTTGACTTTTTGAGGTGCTTTAGAGTGTCTTTTAAATCTAGCATTTCTCCAGTTGTTGCTTTACTAGACCCAGGGGCGTTCAGGGACTGGACTCTAGATTGATGATAGATTGAAGATCCATAGAGTACCAGAATCCTAAATCTACCTAAGGAATTCTTTTCACTAATGTGCATTCCGCTTCCAAAGGTTCCATTCACTCTTCTATCTGCCCTTTTGATCATGATATATATGGGATTGCACTGTTAAGTTCTCACACTTCAGGCCCACCATACCCTGAAGATTGTTATCTTATCTTTTAATTCCTCTTGAGGGACTTTCTTGACTGGCCAAGTCTAACCCCCATATTGGATGGTCCACCACACATCTTCCCAAGATGGACGAGGGGTGTGGAGTCTCAGATGATTTCTTGTCCCTCAAAGTTATTCATGCTCACTTCCTAATCGTTGGCTACCAGTGTCTCCACATTCGTTTATCTGACAGACATTTATATGAATTGTTTGTAAGTCCTGTGTTTTCATCAAATTAATCCTTTGTTAACCTCATTTGGACAACTCCTTACATGGTATGTCAGCTATTTTCATAAACCTAATTCTCTTCCCTTAACTCAGCCAAGAATTTACCCTGTATCTTCACAATCCCCAGACTCCAGAGGAAAACGAGCCCCAAACACATTTTGAATTTTTAGAGGGAGGCATAAAAATATAATCCCCTAAACTCCATCAACCAATATTGCTAACCCAAATACCAAAGTCAGTTCCTCAGTTCTAATCATTCTAAAGACTCAGAGCCTTCCTTCTTTTCTTCTTCCCACGAGTTCTGCACACAAAAGTTGTCTACAAAGTACCCCTCAGTAATCACAAGGAGTCTTAAGTCCCAAGAATGTGTGAGTTCTCAGCCCCTATCTCACAGCAAATCCAATTTTCCAGAGGGCCACTTTTAATGGGGAGACGCTAGGCTAGATGATCCACTTCTACTTCGCTGGTTCCTTTACCTTGGTGAAATGAGTCCAACCCAGCTTCACAGTCCAGACTGAAATGGCAATCAGAAGGACCTGGCAGGGACCATCGGAGCTAGGTTGCTATTTTTCCCCCTTCTAGGTTTTTATCAGCACTCAGTCTCCTGGTTAGAAGGAGTTTACAAAAAACTTTAGCAATGGGCTTTGGCAAATAGTTCTGTGTCTAAGGTCTGAAAACACTAGCAGCACAGAGTTTCACAAGAACTTATCCTTGTTCTCAAAGGCAGGTGGCCCCTCCCACCCTTCCTAACAGGGCAACCCAAAACAGTATCTCATAGGGTGGCAACCTCAAATGACCCCCAGGGGTTGTAAGGATTCTCATTAAGACAGGGGGCAAACATTTGTTCCCAAGGAAGTCTGGTTTCAGTTATCAACTTGGTCATGTGTTTAAGTGATTCATGCTCTCCCTTTCCCTGAGGAGGGCAGGTGCCATGGAGTATGGAAGGACCACTATTTCTTGTAAAGCCCTCCTGGTCTCTGGCAACACCTTTGAGGCAAAATGAGTCTTGCATGAATCCATCTAATCTACCAGCCCAGATCTTGGAATTTTTGCTTTAGGAGTATCTTTCTCAGTCCACTTTAAGTGACAGATCTCAGAGGATAAGCCGCCATCTATTCTGTCAAATGATCCCCAATTACCCATTATGAATACTTCAGGGGAATCTATTTGAACATTTAGAAAGGAGTCCAAAATGGGGCTTTACTTAATTCAGTATCTCTTTAACAACTATGAGAGCCATCTCATTTCATGTGGGAAAAACCTCTATCCATCCTGAAAAGGAATCCACAAAAACCAGAAGGTACTTGTATTGTACACTGTTGGTGATAGTATTATTTCAATATGACCTACTTCCCATCTTTTCCCTGAGATCATTCCCTTAAGCCTGATTCCTACACAGGCCTCTTAAATTCTTTTCGCATTTACTCGGGCACAGGTAGTACATCTGTGAATATAGCTTCCTGTCAACTGACTGATATCTTTTACATAACATCTGCTTAAGAGCTAATGTATCTTCCTTTTTGCCCAAGTGAGTGAAATCATGTCAGTCCTTCACAAGCACTCTGCCTAATACTTATGGAATAAAGATCTTGTCTTCTGTTTACTATCAGGGCTTTCCTCTTCCCCCTTTTCCTATGGTGAAGGGATCCTCCGAGGAAGAGAACATAGACATAGGTGGAAGAGGAGGGATGGCTAAAGGCAGGGAAGAAGGGGGGAAGGTGATGGTGTCAGACGCCGCATCAGCAATGCCATTTCCCAATACTTCTGTTGTCTCCCAGGTTGTGACCTAAAATAAACAGTGGATAATGGCCACCCAGAGGGGCAGCCAAATAGAATGTAGCAAGGAAAGTATCTCCATCTTATTCTCAACTTCTTTAACAGCAGAGGTCAATATCACATTTCTCAGGTGGACAAGGGCTGTTGCAAAAATACAGTGGCTGGCAATGTAAATATTCACCGACTTCCCCTAAGGGATGTGGAGTGAGGTCAACAAGCTCAGCCTTTGGGGCAGAAGACCTAGATGGAAGAGATGATGACCATGGGGTAGAAAGAGAGGGGGAGCCCACAAGTGCTGTCCAGAAACAGAAGTGTTTCCTAGGACAAAGCTGCTCTGCTCTGATCAGTGAAAAATATAAGGTCAGGGTCTGTTAGTGAATTGTCCTGGAGGTCAGGCCTACCTGACTGAGTTTTAAGAAGCTGGAAACAGTCATGTATGGGATTAGGGTTAGAACTGAGAGATCAGGAAGTAAGGTGGCTGAAGTCCTAGGAAGTGAGGCAAGCAGCACCTGATAGTGGGGAATCCACACATTAAAGAATCACTGGTCAGGTGTAGATCTGATGATCAGATGCAGATCTAAGAAGGGCTTCAACTGTGTGGGAGCCAAGATGGAAAGAGACTGCCCCAAGGAAAGCTTAGCAGTCTCTCTAACTAGGAGAGTGGTGGCTGCTACAGCCCTTAAGCAGGGAGGGCCATCCTCTGTGACTGAATCCAGATGCTTAGAGAGGTAAGCAACAGGCTGACCCATGGGCCTAGTTAGGTGTGAGTGAGAACTCTTTTTGGGGTTCCCCTGGCTTCTGTCACCAAGAGATGGAAAGGCTTTGAGACATCAGGGAGAGAAGAACAGGGCCTCAGTGAGGGCTGCTCAGGGGGACCCCAGACAAGAGGACCTGCCCTGGCTGTGGCAGAATAAAGGGGTTTAGTGATTTTGGCAAAAGAGGGAGTCTACAGGCAGCAGCAATCGGCTGTCCCCAAGAATTCATGAACCTGCTTTTTCATAGAAGGGTTAGGAATGGACAAGAGAGCTTGGAAATGCTTGGAGGACAAGGAACAGTGCCCAGATTTAAGAACATGATCTAAATAAGATACCTTAAGGCGACAGAACTGAGCTTTTCCCACAAAGAATGAGGTACCTGAGAGACTATAGGAGTTGCAGAAGAGCATGAGTGACTTTTAGACAGAGGGATTCATTAGGGGCTGCAAAGACAAAGTCATCAACCTATTGAACAAAGGGTGCAGTAAGAGTATTGTGCACAGAAAAGTTGGAGAGAGCCTCATCAAAGTGTGGGAGAGTTTTTAAAACCCTCTGCTAGCCCAGATCCTTGGGGATCCACCCACTGAAAAGCAAACAGAGGTTGACTAATAGGAGCAAAGGGCATTGAAAAGAAAGCATCCTTAAAATCAAGAACAGTAAACACACAACATGGCTAGGATGAAGCAGGCTGAGAAGGGTATACAGGTTAGGGACTATGGGGTGAATAGTTTTAACTCATATTTATTAAGGCAGCGCTTGTTAGCCCAAGTTCCATGTCCCCCTCCTTAGCTCTCTGAAAGCCTTGCATGCTCCTTCCTTCTTCGTGGACCAGTCTCCAAATAACCCAAACCCTCTGACTCCTAGAGGCCCAACCACCCCAGAACTAACAGGGGATAAAAGTGAGATGATTCCTGAAATAAACTTTCTTGCTTGCTTCATCCTGGTTTGTCTGTTTCTGTGGGATACAGGTTAGAATCCAAATGGGGTTAAGCTGTCCTACTCACAGGCACCAGTGGCTGGGCATATAGGGTTACTGGAAGATACCAGAACAAGTGGTGCCCAAATAGGGACCATACAGCTAGGACCTCACTGTGTAATATGTCTGCAGGGTGAGAAGGGAGACAACTCTCCACTCAAGTGAGTGAAATGTTTGGAATGGGGAAAACAGTAGTGAAGGTCTCTGACCGGGAGGTGTTGGGAAATAAAGTATATCAGACTGTTAAGAAAGCGGAAATAGAAATAAATATGAAAATTATGTGGGAGTTCATAGATGACATACAATCGTGTTGCCCATGGGAACAATTTAATGGCACTGAATTAAACCATTGGGCATGATAGGGCATCAGATGGCCGCCTATGAAAAAGAAAACCCCAGGGAAATCCCCAAACAACATCCTCTAATATATCAAGTGATACAGAGTACTATTGGGGGCACTAAATTAATCCTTTTCAAATTACATGTCAAAGTACAAACAGAAAAGGGAAATAGTAAAAGTAGTAAGAACGAAAGAAAAGGGAACAGAATTGATTTCCCAGTTAGAGAGCTCCAAGATAAAGAAAAAAGGTGCCAATATGCCCAACGCCATTATGGCCGACATAAACTCAGAAGAGGAGGCAGGAAATGAAGCAGGAAGTCATAAGGAACAAAGAAGAGGAAGGGAATAGCCAATAGAATGGCCACCTCCCACCTTTCTTCACAGACTTTTTGCCATCTGCCCTATCTTCATCTTCAAATAGAAAAGTGCGAAAAACTTTATCTGCCATCCTCCAGCAAGCAATACAAGAAGGGGAAGCTGATGCAGATGAATGGCTTAATGTTTATGCAGTTTTTGAAGATAAACAAGAGGGAAGAACATGGTCCCCGATAGAATGGAAGAAACTTAAGGAAGTAAAGTTGGAGGCCTATACATATGGTATAGATTCCCCTTATGTGAATGAGCTTTTGTCCTCTTTATCTAAAAACTTAGTTTTAATCCCAAATGATTGGAAAACCATACAAAAATGTGTCTGAAACCCAGACAGACTCTATAATGAATGGTGATATATGCAGAGGTGGCTAAGAAGTTTGTTAGGGACTTGGAGTCACACTCCTGTAGATGATTTCCAGAAAATAGTAGGGACAGGCAGACATGAAGAAAACGAGAATCAAATGCAATATGATGCCTCAGTTTATGCTGCCTATGCACATGGAGGGCATAGGCAAAAGTTTAGGTGTCCAGCTATGATAAAAATTAGACAGAGCCCATACAAGCCTTTTCCTGATTGTGTAGCCTGCCCAAAACAGCAAGAGACAGAGAAATAGGAAAAGGGGAGGCAGCCACATTATTAATAAAATGGTTAGCTTGAGAAAATGCTAATAATTGTCAAAAATCCATGATTGAGCTTGATAAGGATGCAGCTCTAGAGGAAATGATAATGAAATGTGAGGATGTAGGGTCCAGTGCCTTCGAGATGGTTATCTTAGCAATGGCCCTTACTTAAAGGCTTTACAAATGACATGAAAATCCAAGAAACTAAAGTATGTTATAATTGTGGCAGGTCCGAGCACTTCTAAGCCCAATGCAAATATGCATTTGCAAAGGAAACAATAGGAAGCTAGCTCAAACATTATGCCAAAGAATGTAGAAAGGTCCAGGGAAATGGGGGAAGAGGTCTCTTGAGGATCCTGCAACAAGTCTACCAGGCAGAGGTCAAAACCAATAATACCTGAAACACAGGACTACTGCAGGAGTATCTTTGCCTGTCACCTCATGATTCAGGTTTCCCCTTCAATCTGCAGAGAACTACCGAGTAAATGGGAGTCACACCACTGTGATACTGGTGGTGGTAGTACCTGACATAGGGATTCTGCCCACCCATGTAGCCGGCATCTCCACACACACCCCTATCGTAACTCATACTACTACCATGATCCCTGAGCAATCTCATGTTATAGCTACAAATCCATAAGAGCCCAGCTTACATTGATAAAGGAAAGATTCTTGTGAAGCTTTTCCCCTGTCTAACAAGGAAGATGCAGATATTAATAAGATGCAACATATTGAACACAGCAAACCATGAGCCACGATTGTTGTGAAAGGTAGAGCCTTTAAAGGCTTGATGGATATGGGAGCGGATTGGTTAGTTACTGCTCAGCATGTCTGGCCTCCCTCCTGACCACATGGTAAATGGGGTGGGCAGTATGCAACATACATGGGTAGCTGCAGAGCCGCTACCATGGGCCTTCGTTGATAAACAAGGCACATTTCAGCCACTAGTTGTTGCTGGGTTTAGGTATAATTTATGAGAGAGATATATTTTAAAAGAAAACCATAAAAGATTTGCCTTTACATTACCTGCCATAAATAATGCTAGCCCTGATTCACGATACCAATGGAAGGTTCTCCCCCAAGCAATGTGCTGTAATCCTACTTTATGCCAGACCTTTGTAGCTACAGTGCTGAGTCCCACTCAGCAAGCTTGGCAGCAGGCCATTATCTTACATCATATGGATGATAATCTGTTGTCTACAACCTCCAAAGCATTCCTTACCTCTTTATTGAAGACCACAATGAAGGTTTTTTCCCTTCATGGGCTAATTATAGCCCCTGATAAGATATGGCATTCCTATCTATGACATATTTTGGCCTTAAATTCAATGGGTGTATTATTACATATCAGACTCCCAACCTTTGTGACACCCAGGTCACTGGTCGCCAGTCTTACCTCATCCCAGGTCTTCAGATGTGTCTGGCTACCACCTCGTCGAGCCTCGTCGAGCCTCGTCGAGCAGCAGTTCTTTGTTCAATAGAGCGCTGGGACATAGTAGCTTGGGAGCACGAGTCTTTATTGTAAGTGATCTCCCTGCACTGCTCTACTCCCTGGTCACCGCTTCTTATATAGTGGGTCTTTGAGGCCACACACACAGCCAATAAGAGAGGACATGCTGTTGATGCGTCCTCAGTGCAGCCAGGGTTTCTGCTCTTGTGGCAGCTCCTGTTAGCTACAGAGAGCTCAGGCACTAAGGCCTTTTTATTTCCTTGTTGCGCCATGCCAGGTTCCTCCCCAGACCCTTACACTCCCTTTTCTTGTTTAGTGGGACTGCTCATAGCATCAAACTGGCTTTGACATCAACAACAGCTCACTTAATCAGGGAGCTTATAAGTCATATAAAAGTAGGACAAAGGCAAACAAAAGTAAAATAGAAAGAGCTGGACTCAACAGAGACCAGAACCAAGAACAGGTAACATAGTATTTGATCCACTCAAGAAAAGAATCAGCAGCTGAAGGCCAAAAAAAAAAAAAAAAAAGGAAGCTTGTTAAGCAATTTCAGCTACCAAGCGGAAAAGCTCTTCTCTCTGGGAGGCAACATTACTGGCCAGCCGCGCACCTTGAAGCTGACTTTCTACATCTTTCCGCTTAGCAGAAAAACTGCTATAGGAGGTGTTAAAAGGCAATGGAGTTACACAGAGCGGGCGGTATCTGTGATGACAGGGAACAAAGGTCGTGGCTTCCAACAGTGACTTCATTACCGATCGCCACCGCAGCAGCAGCGACAGGCTCCGCTTCATGTTGTAAGGCACCATCAGTATAGGCCTGCCTCCCCCAGGCCTCGGCTGTGGTCTTCATCACTGCCTGTACCTGAGAGGCCGGATAACCACTTCCTCTTGTAACTGCTGTGTTTGAAACTCCTGAAAAGCTGAGAGGAGCTCGACTCGCTCTTCCTCGTCCCTGCAGTGCGGAGTCTGGTACCTGCCACCAGCCTCACCAGGGGGATTGGAGCCTATGGCGGAGCAGACTTCACAGGAACAAGGATGTAGGCCGGCTGCTTGACTAGGAAATGGCCACGTCTACAGACTGAGTGGACAGTGAATCAGCAGGAGCGCAGTTGACCATCCGCAGGTGGTGAAAGGCCTGAGATTCGAAGGGTTGGGTGATATTGTAATCCTGAGGGGAACCAGCAAGGAAGGCATAGCCAGGTGGAGAAGGCAGGAAAGCAATAAAAGAATACATCATTAGGTCACGGATTAGTACAGAGATGTCATTAAATGCCCCTAAAAAACCTGCCTCCCACGTAGTATAAGTATAGTCTGAGCAATTCCTTGTCCATCCACTGGGACACTGACATGGGGTGATGGTAGCAGTAGCACCAGCAAGTGCCAAACCCCAGCGCCAGATGTAGGGACGTGGGCTACCCCAGGCTTCAGCCATGGGAACAGGCACCGGAATTTATGCGTAAGTCTTGCCTCTTGCCATATAGTCCCAAAATATTAATCCGACATCCTGTCTTTCCTGGAAGCACTGAGGAATGCCTGTAGAACATGTGGGAAGGGCATCCAGGTGTCAGGATGAAGGAATGTTCCCTATTCATGAGTAAGTTCAATCTGTCCTTTACTTGACTTCTCAAGGAATGTATCATGCATGTGTTGGCTGCTTTTCTATGTTCCAGGAACTAGCCCCTCCTGGAACTTAAGGACAACACTTGGAAGAAATGGATAATCTCCCATGTATGTCATTAATTAACTACAACCCTGCGGCCCCTCAATGGTATCTCCTTGATGAGCTAACACATCAGTGTTTCCATGGCCAAAAGAAAATGGACTAAAGCCCCAAACCCCTGGCCTACACATACCCCAAATCCTTGGCTCAAAGCCTTCTTTGTTTGCAACTCCATAAAAACCCTCGCTCTGAAATGGCTCATTGGAATGTCACCCATGGAAAGGATGCTTTGCCTGGGACCCTCCCATTCTCCCATTTGGGACTCTAGGCTGCACTTCCAGGATTCCCCAACCGCACATGATCAGAGTTGGTGCTCCCCCGAATTGGTGATGTTTTCTCTCTCTTTTGTCTATTCTGATTATTGTATTAATAATTGTGGTATGCCTAGTTTCCTTAAATGCTGATTCTGTTATTGCAAAAAGTCTATTCTTTGCTGTTAAAGTTCTTTTTATATATTTGGCTTCTGAAACACACGAATCATTTGTGATAGCAAACCCAAACTTTAAAATCTTATAAAATAATTGGCATCACAAACAGGATTCATTGTACAAATGTCATTGTTTAAAAATGCCTCTGAGCAATTACAGCGTGTTGAAATTCCTGGATGGGAGGAACTCCCATTTTCCTCCCTAGCTCAGATATGGGCTCAAAATACTGGCCCTTGTGAAGACTGGGGAAGCAGAGTTAAGGCGGGAATGCCTCCTCAGCCTCCTGAGTGTTTGACTAATATACCTATGGAAAAAGAAAAGGAATTGAGTGAAATCTGGAGGTGTGTTTGGGCTCCAAACTTTGGATAAAAAAGTGGAGGAGAAAGCACATATGGAAAAGGAGCTGGCTGATTTACAGGGACAAATGTCAATGTTACAATGTCAGAATTTTATATTGGGGCATCAGGCTATAAACTATTACAGTGTTGCAGAGAAAGCCGCAGTGAGGGTAGCCCAATATAAATACTGAAATCACCATGGTGAGGTTAATAAAAAGAAAGTGTATCCTGTAGTAGCCTCTGCTGGAATAGATTAGGATCCTGATAAATGGGACGGAAATGTTTGGGGCAAAACTGATGGAAGATTGGGAGGATGTGATACAGGAAGAAATGCCAGAGATAGGGGAGGAGGTTCGGTCCATACTAAGGAGAAGGAAAGAGAAGGATGGAATGGGAGGTCAACCAAAATTAATGAATGTTACTGAGGACTTCTCCCAGAGAGAAATTACAGACTTGTTGAGTAGATTTTCCCCAAAACCAGGGGAACCTGGCTTACATGGTTAGTGCAGCTAAGTGATAGTGGGGCTGGAGGAGTATAACAAGATTCTAAAGATTGTATGAAATTTATAAGTCTCACCTCTAATTCCTTTGTGCAATAAGCCGTTCCCAATCATGCTCAGATACAGCCCGGGGGGGAGCTCCACAAGACTCCCAATTAGAGTTGGTTGGAGAGGGGATGAGAATACAATATCCTGACTCTTCCATGTGGCCAAACACTACTCAACCCTGGTATACTTTGAAGGATGACATTCAACGATTTAAAGAGGAAGTGAAGAAACAAGCTCTACTGGGAGAAGCAGGTGCTTATACTGAGTCCCCTATGTTGGCTACCCATTGGGCACCTCTGGTGAAAACTGCACCCCCAGCCTATAAACATTTAATTTTGACTTTTTTCCTGGCTCCCACGGGAGAGGCTTTGGGGCAAGTAATTTGGGGCAACTTTGGGCAACAAATTGGCCCAGTTTAGGGGATTTAGGGGAATTCAGGGAAGGACAGGACAACACTATACGAACCAACTGGGAGCACTGAAAGCCTAATAAAAGAATGTCCAGGAAGGAAATGTTCATTGACTTGTTAAAGGCAGGAATGTGGAGAGAGGAAATTGCCAGTATTAGTACTTTTGATATGTATCAATTGTACAAGAAGAAGGTGGGAAAAACCAATAAGGAAGCAGTGTCAGCATTAAGCACTGAGCTTACAAATCTCCCTACCCTAGCCAATGCCCTAGTGGAATGGGTGGAGGCCACTCTCATTTATGGCAATCCCACTAAATTCAGGAATGGAATTCCTCTTCTTATATCTGGATTAGGAGGAGCTGATGTTAGTGCAGTTCAAGCTAAAGTAATGATGAAAATTGGTGAATTTCCCAAGAAAATATACAGTAGTGATAGTTCCTATACCTGAATATATTATTGGAATTGATATTCTGAAGGGGATGACTTTAAGGCTGTCTGATGGACAATATCAATTTACATTAAGACAGTAATGTTGGGAAAGTTCCTTATGGACTCCATGCCTACTCCATCTCAAATGATAAGTTTAAAGCAATATAAAATCCCCAGTGGACAGGAAGAAATAACTAACACCATAAACGATTACATAGAGGCTGGAGTTTTAGTTCCCACTACCACCTGTTGGAATAATCCTATTTGACCTGTAAGAAAGTCTGATGCTTCATGGCGAATGATGGTGGGACTACAGACAATTAAACAAAGTTACTCCTGCCTTGTATGCTGCCGTCCCAGATACCATCATATTAATAGAAGCTGTGCAAGAGTTTCCAGAACAATGGTATGCAGTAATAGATCTGGCCAATGCATTTTTTTACTATTCCACTTAACCAATCTCATGTTTTGAAACAATTATTAGAAAATAACAAGCGCTCAACGAAAATCAAATTTGTACTCATATTGTTTCTGGATATTTACTTGAGGCCTCACATTTAATCATCTCTGATACTAATCATGATTGGTATGATTTCTTGTTTAAATCAACCATTGCACTTGAATATTTTAATAGTCTTGCAATCTCATTATTATTGCTTATCTTATTGATATTCCTATTTACATGTAATTATTATATGTATGTATGTAAAGATGAAATGGATAAATAATTTCACGCCCTTGATTCAGTCACCTTATGTCCTTCATGACCTTAAGGCCAAATGAAGGAATATTCCCTATTCTTGAGTAAGTTCACTCTGTCCTTTACTTGACTTCTCAAGGAATGTATCATGCATGTGTTGGCTGCTTTTCTATGTTCCAGGAACTAGCCCCTCCTGGAACTTAAGGACAGCACTTGGAAGAAATGGGTAATCTCCCATGTATGTCATTAATTAATTACAACCCTGTGGCCCCTCATGATAACTTCTTGATGAGCTAACACTTCTGTATTCCCAAGTCCAAAAGCCAAGAAAATGGACTGAAGCCCAAAACTTTCTCTGGCCCATCCATATCCCAAATTCTTGGCTCAAAACCTTCTTTGTCTGCAACCCCATAAAAGCCCTCGCTCTGAAATGGCTCATTGGAATCTCACCTATGGAGAGGACACTCTGCCTGGGACCCTCCCATTCTCCCATTTCCAGGGGCACATGATCAGAGTTGGTGCTCCCCCAAATTGGTGATGTTTTTTCTCTTTCATCTATTCTGATTATTGTATTAATAATTGTAGTGTGTCTAGTTATTATCCTTGTATGCTGGTTCTGTTATTGCAAAAAGTCTATACTTTGCTGTTTTCAAATATTATTAAAGTTCTTTTGGCTTCTGAGACACACGAGTCATTGGTGATAGCAAACCTGAACTTTAAAATCTTACAACACAGGAGTGCCTGTCATGAAGAGGAGTGACACTGGTGCTGTGTTCACCGTCTTTGGAGTCATGGTCAGGAGGGACATGGCTGTCATCAGTATCTGCAGGGCTGCTGACATTCAACCGATCCTTCTGGGCTATTGTTGGGGCTGACATTGTCATCGAGTTCTCGTCTTGATTCCCCAGGTCATGGACATTCCCGGTTGAGATCCATTCCTCATTTGTTGGGTCTATATCTGGAATGACAAGAGCATATCCGAGTCCCCAAACTCCAACCCAACCCAGGCCCTTTTAGGTGCTATCTAAACCCTTCCACATTACTGTGAAGAGAGGGCTCCTGTTCTTGTTGACCAGTTTGTTGTTCAGCCATGCCTTTTGCATGTGCCAGAAATGCATTGCTGGGGTAAGATTTAGGGAATGTGAAAATTGCAGGTAATTATATGCATATATCACCTCATCTAAGCGAGCCTGTGTGAGTGAGGTGGAGGGTTCAGCAAACCCCAACACTTGTGGACAGCTGCATATAGTGGGAGAACTTTGAGTGAGGTATAAGACCCTGCAACCCAGAGAAGCTACTAACAATATCTGGTTTGGCTCACCATTTTTCCCTTTGGAATTTTTCACCTTTCCTGAGAAGTCAGGGAGGGTGTGACCACCTGTGCACTTGTTTTCTGCTTCAAGCAAGGATACTTGCAGCAGGGTGCTGATAGTTAGCACTTACTCATTGGAATTAATGAGATAATGGTTCTCCAGTTCACACATACTTTAGTGTTATATAATGATGTAATCACTCTAGTTGGCATACACTTAGTGTGATGTAATGATGTAATCATACTGAGATATTTAAGGATAGAGGAGACTCAGACACAGACACAGAGGAAATACAGATGAGACTAAAGCCTCAGAGGAGACACAGAAGATGGAGACAGAAACAGATCCTCTTTGTAGCTCTCCAGCCTTCATCACTCCTCCACCTAAGACCAAGGCTCATGCAGAAATCCACCAGAGAGCTATTCCAGAAATTACATTTTGGCTCCCAATGTGGGGGTTCAGAAAGCACTATATAAATACATAAAAACATATTTTAACCGCCCCAGTGTAGGGACTCTAGAAAGATATGGTATGTTTTAGACTCCAAATTGGGGGTGACACTATATTTTGGCACCTAAACGTGGGGCCCTCTCAGCTCGACTGATGGGATTGGCCGAGTTCAGTAGAAAGTCCCTGTGACCTGCAAATAGGGTAAGTATAAAAATAGGCAAGTGGGAAGATTTGGTAAGAGCTAAATTAGTTTTTCAGCTGAAATGAGGCAGATAGTAAGAAATGAGCCTCCTTTCCAGGGAAGTATGAAGCATGCTTAGTTAGGTTAACAGAGAATCAAGGTGTGTTAGTAACTCAGAAGCAGATCACCGAGTTCTCAGACGCTCTGGAGTGCATGTCTCTGTGGCTTTGAAAGAAGGAGAGTTTGGAGCCAGAGATGTGGAAGTTAGTAAGAGAACAACTAACTGAATACAATGGGGCAAAATTGGTTTTAAGGAATCCTACAAGTTTTAAAAGCAGGGAAGATTTTAACTTGGACAGCCAGACAAGGAAGTATGAGTAGAAAGGCAAGCAGGGTTGGTGTCTGAAGCCCAGGAGAGTACAGCACCTGGGTCAGAGCTAAAAAAGTCTTTTTTTTTTTTTTTTTTTTTTTTTTTTTTTTTTTTTAGCATTTTACTGATTTATATAGCTTGTTACTGCTCTAGGAGATTCTGTAGGGAACGTCCATTTGGTGGAGAAAAGAATTAAGTATCTTAAGTATCATGGTAAGTTGGCCAATATGTGAAGTACCTTGCTGATGAGAAGGGGTGTTGGTGCTTTTCACATTCAAAGCTCAGTTTCATTTCTGCCTACAGCCAAGTATGTGCCCTTAAGGTATTCCCCATCTCCTGATCCTCCTCCCTCAACTCCACCTTCATGGGTGGGAGGAGGAGAAGGAGTGGAAGGCACAATGATACCACCAGCACCGCCCATGAAGCAGTTTTGCCCATCCCCTATGTTCTCAATACAAGAGGTGGGCTCAGCCCCTGTGGGGCCCCTGCATCCACTTCCCTGAACCCCAGAATTGGTTCTCATCTTGGCCCTGCAGAATTTGGCAATGTGCCTTATCTTGCCACAAGCAAAGCAGGTGGGTTTCCCGCACCCTGATGGCTACATACAGCATCAGGCTTGGAAATGTCCTTTGTTGCCACAACTGTAACATTTCTTTCCATCATCCTTCCTGTTCATTCCCCATGTGATTGCCTGGGCTGTAGCTGAAGCCGTTGCATCTACATTGGCAGCCTCATAATCTGCTTCAATGCATTTGTCTATGATTTTGGAGATAGAAGCTTTTTTAGCAGCAGCACTTTGTTCAACAGAGCACCTGGACACAGAAGCTTGCAAGCACAAGTCTTTATTGCATGCAATCACATTCTGCACTAGCACTACTTCCTGGTCCCCACTACTTATATTGGGTCTATGAGGTCACACCCACAGCCAATAAGAGTAGGAGACGTATCCCGTTGATGATGCGTCCTCAGTGCGGCCAGGGTTTCCGCTCTCATGGCAGCTCCTGCTAGCTACAGAGATCACATTGGGGTGCCTCAGGCACTAAGGCCTTTGTACTTCTTTGTTGTGTCATATCAGGTTCCTCTTCGGACCCTTATACCTAACAACTCCCCCTCTTTAATTATTATTAAGACCAATGTTCTCATGTTTATGAATGAAAAGTTCTTCCTTAAGCACCTCTAAGCATACGAAGAAAGCAGCCCAGTAAAGTAGGGAAACGCAAAAGAAGCAAGGATACAAAAAGGACTATATAGAGCCCATGAGATACAATAGAGGAGAGAGGTAGGAGGTGAGCTTGATCCAATCACTAAGCCTGTGTACTATGTCATCGGATTCATGCTGGCACCAAGTATCTGAAACGTCTTTTGCCAAATCTGTTAACATTCTTAGCGCCTTGAGCTCATCCGTAAAGTTGTGGCCTGTACGGGGCAATGGTGGGAGTGTCATTGCACCAAGAGGAAAGACATGAGGGCGTATTGTTATATGTTGGTAAGAGATCACAAGCGTCACTGCGAACAAGGGGTGTTACACAAATCATAGAGTAGTGTCCATCACATGGCATTTGCTGTTTCACTTCAAGCCACAGCAGTTCGTTCCCTATGTTTTGGGTGAGAGGTGCTAAGTCATGCATTTGAGACTGGATCTGCTGATCGATATCAGCCTGGACCTGCAAGGCATGGGCAAACTTATCTGCCAAGTCCTGCACTGCAGGTGAGCAGTCCAGTCTTCCTATACAAGTCTTGGATCTGGAACTCCTCGAAGATGGTCCCAGCAAGGGCCCCAAGCCACTCTGTGCCCTTGTGATGTCTGATTTTTAGCGCTTCCCCATTCTGTGCCCATTGAGCATCCTCCATCATAGGAACCAGGTGAGTGGTGCCTTCCCTTTGACTAGCGTCAGATGTCGAATGCTCAGAAGATATGTGGCCTTCTTGGGTTAGACCTCCTGATTGACAAGGTCAGTCAAAGTACAATTTCAGGTGTTGATGTCGTGGGGAAGAATCAGGAAGTGAATCCTGATGATGAGAAAGAAGTTGGTGCCACGGGAGAAGGTGGGGAAAAGATGAGGGAGGAGAAAGCAAACAGAGGAAGGAAGTCTCCTTCACCTCTGAGATGTGGCTATCCCCCCACCCCACCCCCCTTTCCTGAGGAAGCACTCTTCCCTTCTGGAGGCTTTGGGGACTGGACTTTCTTGGTCACAGGAGGCCATCTGGTTTCCTACTACTTCCCACTTACTTAAATCTAAGCTGTTATATTGTATCCCCAAGTCTGTTACAGATGAGGAAACTGAGGTACACAGGGCTAACTGACTTGCTTAGAGTCACACTCAGTAAGTATCTGAGGCCAGATTTGAACTCAGGAAGAAGGGTCTTCCTTACTTTGGCCCCACCCAGCACCATATCTACTGTAAAATCCAACTGCCCTAAGAAGCAAACATAGGATACCAAAAGCAGCTAATTGCTCAGAAGAGAGTATACTATCATAGCAAGATTTAAATATTAATATGTCAAATTATAATGTAATTCATTTTTGTGTCAAAGCTGAATTTTATGAGACATCAAAAGAAAATCTTTCAACTTAGTGGTGACATTTTGATTCTTACTATAGGTTTGGAAAAAAAAAACACAATATAACTGCCTATGTTGTTCACATGACAAATTTTCACCTGAAAGCAATTACTATAGCATAACAGTAAAACTCATATCTCATACAATATGTTACACAGAAAGGTAACATTTACTAGGCTGTACAGGTCTTTGATAATTTTTTGTTCTACATATTTTACTTTCATCTTAATTTCTGTTCCAATGATGAGTGGAATTTTTAAAGTTCTGGGCCCCATGAGGTATAAATAAGTCAGTATTACTAGTGACCTCCAGGTGTTTCCCAAAGGGCTGTGTCCACTAGCCAGGCTAATTTTCCTCAATTACTTGATTACCCTGAGGTTGCTTGAAACCACCTTGAAATTAAGTGCAGCTGCCATGAGCATACAAATCTCTATAATTCAGGGGTCCTCAAACTTTTAAAATAGGGGGCCAGTTCACTGTCCCTCAGACTGTTGGAGGGCTGGACTATAGTAAAAAAAAAAAAAACTTTGTTTTGTGGGCTTTTAAATAAAGAAACTTCATAGCCCTGGGTGAGGGGGATAAACATCCTCAGCAGCCTGTGGACGGTAGTTTGAGGACCCCTGCGTCTGTCTAGTAAAAGTATGGGAAAGTGTAGGCCTCTTGGTTCTGATCTGGTGATTGTCAGTTTGGTCTAGTTCTTCACATTAACATTCCTGATTTCATAAGGAAATTAGTCATCTTGGGATCCTTACATTTATTTTCCATGGTAGTATATTCAGTCAACAGTATATATTGTACTTTTAAGTGACAGAAGACAGGAATGAGTGATGAATCATTAACATTTAAGTGCTTAAGACTGAATTGTGCTGTGCAACAGGTTGCCAAATACAAAACATTTTCTGGAACTCTAAAACTATCTGAAGATCTGAGATATCAGAATCTGGAACAATTGTCCAGTTATTTTTGCAACTGAGTGGAGAAAGAATTGGAAGAGTAAGAAACTTGAGACTTGTTTCTAATAAGAAAATATTTAACCAATCCATAAGTTAATAAAAGACTTTTGGTACCAGAGAGACAAGAGAATCATAAAAGTGGATAGAATTTTTCTTTTCAATATATTGCTGTAGGCTCAAATAATGAATAGATCCTACAATTCACCAAGAAATATTGACGGGAAAGTTGAGCATATATTCTAACTCCCACATAGTATATTTTTTCCTCTAGGAAAGGGAAACCACATTCTTGCTGAGATAATTCACAGAACACACAGCATACATGCAAATCTGGAGAGACCTTATATTTAGAATGTTGAACCTGTTTATTTTATATTTCAACAGATAATTTTATTCAACTAATTTTTAAAAACTATAAACATAGTGTTAGCATATTACTACAGTTCCTATCAAAAACTTCTTCCTGAATAGATAAAAGTAATAATACATGATAGGTTGTGTAAACTTATCTAAATGTATAAAAATCAATATCTGCCTCTAATAAGACAGTAAGTAGTACAAAATGAATATAATTACTTTGTAAAATGGAAGATTGAAATAACCCTTTTAAAATTTTATAACATCATTTATATTCATTTTTATGTACTATCTTAAATTGACAACATGCTCAGTGTCAATAATTTTGCTCCATTTGATGGAATCCCACCATCAGTTTTCTCAGGATATTGCTGTACCTTTGGCAGATAGTGTGTTTAAGACAGAAGCATTTCCTGGATCCCAGTCTTGCAGAGTTTCCATATTCATTGCATTATTATATATTCTATTGCCTTCTGGATTGGCATGCAATTTAACATTTTGTAATTTTTCCATCCTGCCTGATGCAGAAGACAATTATCAGTTCTCAAAAAACACAAGAGACATTGATGACCTGAAATTGTCAGATTGACCAAAATCTTAATGGTATCTAACTCTTTCAAAGCCTTTGCTATTCTATCCAGGATGGGGTCATGCCATAGTGTGGTACCCCCTGAAATGATGATTAGAGTGACAGGATTCATTATCCTACACTCACAACAGCATTTTTCTGCAGAGCCAAATCTGACTTTATTTAAAGAGATAGTCTAACCTGACTTTCTGGTTAAATACCATTTTGCAAATCCAATTACTGAAGGTTCTCTCTCCCATTAAAAAAGTCAAAGCTGATATCATAAACGTGATGAGACTCACCTTGCTCTTGTCAGGTTCATGGGCTTAGCCCTCTTTTATAAAATGTCTGATGTTTGTTTTAAAACCCACTCTATTCCCTTCACCACCTGCCCATGTGGCAATCCTACTTATCATTCTCTGTTTTTTTTTTAATTGAGTATTAACCAAATTATCTAATAATCAATAAATATTTATTAAGTACCCACTGTGTGCTAGGCACCCTGGTATGCACTAGATATATTTTTTTAAAGGGCAAAAGAAAGTCTTTGCTCTCAAGGAACTCAGAATCTAATGGAGGAGAAAACAGGAAGCACTCATATAGAGCAAGTTATATACAAGAGAAATAGAAAATAATTACAAAGAGCAAGGTAGTAGAATTAAGAGGGATTAAGAAAGGCTTCAGATATATAAGATGAGAATTTAATGAGAATTTAATAGGGACTTTAAGGAAACAAAGTCAGTCAGCAGGCAAAACTGAGCAAAGCAAGCAGTTCAGGGATAAAGGATAGTCAGAGAAGATGACCAGAGCAGGGAGATGGGAGTATCTTGATTTATCTAAACAATTAAATTGTATTGAATTATGTCAAACTAGCTTTGGTTCTTATTTTCTGGTAACTGAAATAACTTCCCACTAGAACAAAACATCTATCAATCCTCCAGTGTAAAAGACTGAAACTCCAAAAAGGTGTGCTTGAATCAGACAACCAAGCACTTAAGGCTAATTACCCATTCGCTATGAGACAAGGATTCTATTAGCATATGTTTGGATAAATGGCTCTTCTCATCATTGATGCTGGCTCAATGTTTGATGTTAAGATAATTGTAGGCAAGGATTAGAGGGTGGAGTGAGACTTCTCAGGAGACTTCACTTGGTGGCTGCAGGAGGAGGAGGAGGAAGGTGCAGATTCTGGACTCCAGAATGGAGAAGAGATCTTTGACTAAGCTCCTGGCAGTTTGTCTGCTTCTTACCCTAAAGACCAAGGACTTTTACTTATCCTGACTCTGGCTGATCCTGAGGCCTCCAGGGAGCTAGCTCGGACTTTACACTCCAGGAAGGGAAAGAAGTTTATACAGTTTACTCTTAATTTTAATCCAAGCTGCAAACCTCCAAAAATCCACTCGCTTGTTTGTTTGTTTTTATCAATAACAGAAATCTTTAAGCAATAATGAGGAAATTTACAGTTAAATAGTATACTATTTCCAATTAATTTGTGATGTCATGAATTTCTGTAACTCAGGAAAAAATCTTGAAAAGATTGTGAAATCAGAGAGAAAATCTCTCTCTTTTTTGGGGTGGGGTGGGGTGGGGATTGAGGTATAATAGGAAAGGATTGCAGAGGCAGTGGGCATTCAGATGTCTTTAAAAAGTCCTTGGGAAGAGATGAGGAGCCTTTAGGGGATTCTGGAAGATCTGGATATGTGGGACAAAAGGACTGCACCATTTAAACATCTCATCTGTGGGCACTCAATGGGCTCAAAAAGGGCTTTGTCCATTTCAAGAAACTAAATATAGAGCATAAGAGAACATAAAATATAGGAATCTGTAGTTTATACTTTTTTGTTGGGTAAAGGGAGATGGAGTTGAAGTTCTCCCAGAATGTAATTAATAGTTTACAAATTATTGGGAGCAGCTCCGTGTTTAGGAACACAGCTCCTCCTTCCAGTCCTGCTATCACAGAGCCAAGTAGTCCTAGAGGTGGGGCAACAAATCCCTAATTCCAGAGCAAGCAGCTTCTTCACAGATTTAATTAGTCCCTGGGGAAGCCCCTCAGCAGGAACAAAGGCCTTAGCAGGCCAGTGGCTGCTGATGTCTGCCCAAGGAACTGACTTTTAAATCCAAGATAAGAGACAGAACACAAATAGACACAATGATTACTCCTAACCAGATTCTTGTCCCCTTAGGCATGGAAATTCCTAGTAGACAAAGAATGACGCTTCTAGATTGTGACACTGTTTTGGCTGATTGGAAATCTTACTTCTGACAATTGTTGGAATAAACGGGTATAATCAGGTACTTGTGATGCGGTTTCAATGGTCTCAATTCCCGGTATTCAAGAGGTTAGTGGCAATAAGAGAGTTGTTAAATATCCCCTTTAGATGGGCCACAGGTTTTAGGAGTGAAAGAATTCATTCATTCCTAAATTATTAGTTGCAAAATGCAAGTTTATTGTTGGATAGAAATCCGTTTCTAGTAGGAAGTGGAGTTTGGGCACTGAGAATGCTTTCTCAGTGGGCAGAAGGGTCCTGGCAGCTGAGACAACAAGCTACCTGAAGCCATCTGCAAAGATCTTAGTTGAGGGGGAGGTGTTATATTGGTATCTTGATGGGGGCTGCGACAGCCCAAACTGATCAGTTCAGGATTCCTCAATTGAATGAGAATTTAGAATTTCTATGGGAGTTGATTAGCCCCTGAATAGTATTGGTTCTCTTATCCTGGGAGGATGGGAGATCCAGATCTCTGAGATCAGCAAAAGGGGACACAATCACTAAGAGGGATAATCTTAAAGGGAACAGTTCCCCTCCCCCTCCACTTGAACTAGAAATTTGTAAACCAGAGCAAGGTTTATTGAGTTCATTGGTAAGGGTGTTTCTCCCTCTCAGGTAGAGTCTCACCACTGAGGGAGAAAACGTTTTTAAAGGGATAGAGAAGAGTGGGGATGGAGCAAAAATTGATTGGTCAACCAGTCTGTTGCTGGGGCTTGAGCTTCATCCTTTTCAATAATCAGTTTACCCAGTTTTGTGGCTGGGGTTTCTATATAACAGAATGCAGGAGAGCTAGTCTGTTTCTCAGAATGATTGGCATGTCCTATTTTGGGTTACTTGCATTGCAAGCACTAACAGTAGAGTACAAATGTATATATGTGAATGAAATGGAAAGATTTCCAAAATGGAGACTCTCTGGATCCACATCTCCAAGATAAACTTATATCCGCCAGGAGGGGAAGGAGGAAGTTCAGGCTAGAATCTTGTTCACTCTACTTTCCTCAGAGAAAAGGAATACCAAATTAGAATTATAGCCAAAACTTGACCTCACACAGGCATGAAACATTGATCTCTACTAATGAAGAAAAAGTCTAGTACCAATGAGCTTTACAATTCAGATTATAGTAACAATCTTTCCTTTCAGTCAGTCAGCCAGCTTGCATTGATTAAGCATCAATTATGTGTCAATCAGTGAAAATACAAAGAAAAGCAAAAAACCGAGTCCCTCTTTTCTGGGAACTCACAGTCTAAAGGGGAAAACGGCATGCAAACAACTAAGTACAAACCAGCTAGATCTGGATAGGTAGATAGATATTAGAGTGAGTGAGTGAGTTCATAAATTTTGGCTGTCTCAGAGGAAAAGCACTAAGATTAAGGAGGACAGGGAGAGCCTTCTTGCTGAAGGAATAAAAGACTTTAAGGGAAATCAATGGCAAAAGGAAGGCCAGTCAGAGAAAATAATTGGAAGAGAGTGTTATGATCAAGAAACAATGGCTTTACATAATCCTATTTTCTGATTCTCTTTTGTATTTAGGACTACTGCCATAGTCATCCTATTTTTAATTATTAGTGTCTTGACTAAACTGAATTATTAAAAGTTCACATATCTTTACTCTCCACTCCACTCTTCATTCACACCATGGACATTTAATAAGTATTATTTGACTTGATTTGATTTGATTTTTATGAAAAAGAAACATTAACTTTAAGTGAGCCCACTGGAGAGACATTTAGTTTAGCACTGAAATCACTTCTTCAAGGTTATTTTTGGAAACACTGGTATGCTAGTCAGGTTTTAAAGACTTAATTTCTGGTGAGCACTTGGCATGTTTTTAAGAAGTGATGTTGGTTTGTAGATCTGGGGAGAACACAATCATCAAAGAAATCAGAAATGTTTAATAATGGCAAAGCACAACATTTACAAAAAAACATGAAGCTCCTCACCTAGGCACAAATTATTGTTTACTAGAACTAAAAAAATTATACTTTATAGGAAGGAGACACTGGCACAGTTGCTTATAATTTTATAGTTGGCCATTCATCCCTGGATAGAAATGGAGAGAGATCCTTTATTATGAAAGATGTCTACCAAAATGGGATATTTTTAATGTCCTTAAAATTTGTAATCTATTCAAAATAGTTTATCAATTTGCATTTTTTTCTTATAGTTATTTTATTCATTTAAATTCATCTCTGAATTCCTCTTATTATTGTTTTGCATCATTTGATAAAAGATTTCTATCTTTATTTCCTATTTTGGTAACCACATTGTATGTAGAAATGAAACAGTAATTCAGATCTCCTTTAAAAAAGAATAATTATTTTGGATTAACTCAGGTTTATTTTTTATAAAATAACAAAAAAAAATTATTTGCTAAAGGAATTGCATGTAATTATAGTGATTTAGAGGGGGAAAAAAGGAAGTTACTTCATGAGCTCATCTATTCTTCTGGTGAATGTGTAAAACCATTCCCTATGCCATACTGAATACATTCAGCCATGAGATTGAAAAGGGCATTTAAAAGACAATATGTTTGTTTTGGTCATCCAGATGGTATGTAGCAACTGTAGCCATCAAAATATGAATTTAATTGTTCTCTTCTCTTTCTCACCTGATATGTTTAGAAATCCTGTAACTTGTTTAAAGCAGGGTTTCCTCTTTCTTTTGAATTTCTATTATTGATATGTTTTGATACATTTAGCTTCATCTCAACATATCCATAAATATCACAAGAGTTCATTTTAGAGGTTGGAGACCACTGCAACAATTCATTGTATATGCTGTCATACTCAATTGATAGGTTGATTATTTTTTGCTGAATCTTCTAATTTTTTTATTACAAAAAATACATTGGATAAGGGAGGGTTGGAAGGATATATTCAGAAGTCATTGTGATATTAAAAGATAAAAATGCTTTTGAAAATACTTTTGATATGATAAGATATGCTAGAAGAATCCCATTCAAAGCTGCCCTGGACTTTTTTTTTCCTACAAAGATCAAAAACAAAATTCCATCAGCTAACATCCCCTAGTTTCATTCCCCAGTTCTTTGTTTGCTTAATGTCTTTTAAACCTTAACTTCAAGGAATCTTTGGACAACTGTGTACTTCATCATTCAGATTTTACAAGAAAGGTTTCTGCTGATTATTTCATCTTGGTGTAGGAAGTCCAACTTTTTTCAGCCATCTAGACTGCAGTATCTCTAGTCAAAGAACCTATAAGGCCCTTCATAAGCAGGCTGCAACTTGGTCTCTCTCTAGGATTTGACTAAGACCCAGTTTCCTGGTTGCAGATTATGTACTGCAAAATTAAGAGGTGGTGTCTGACAAGGAGTCCTTTCTTCCTAATATGGGATGGAGAAGAAAATAATGTCAGCACGCAGTCTTTTAAAAAATCTATTCTTTGTTTCTATTATTAGTGATTCTCCAGTCCCCACTGAATAAAGTAAACCAAGTAACATCTCATAGGAGATAGCCCTAAATCCCTTCTTGGGGATTCTCAACAAGGCAGCTGGACATTGTGTTCTAAATCCTCACCTCCACTCTCTCCTTTCCACAAAATGGTTGCCAGATTTAGACAGGAGTCAATGGTAAGCACAAGTTGCCTCATATTTTTTAATTCAGGAGTTGTTAACCATCTCCCAACTTTTTGGTTCAAAATGATCCTGACTTGATGGGGAGTGCTTACCACCAGAGCTCCTCCAAAGGTTAGTTTTCTACTTACTTCCACAAATACAGCAGTGACAGCTCTTGCCTGGACACACTCCAACTGGCCTCTTGAGACAGGCTCTAATAATTTTGACAGAAAAGCCACTGTTAAGCTTTTTCCTCCCTTCTGAATCAGAACCCCTCGAGTTACTACCTTGTCCACCTTTGTGAATAAATGAAATGGTTTGTCTAAGGGAGGGAGCATCAGTACAGGGACTTGAATCAGAGCTTGTTTTAATTCCTCCACTGAGTCTTTCTCTTCTTTTGTCCATTGGAGTGTAGCTGGTTCTTCTTCTAGC
Organism: Sarcophilus harrisii; assembly: GCF_902635505.1. Classification (NCBI taxonomy): domain Eukaryota; kingdom Metazoa; phylum Chordata; class Mammalia; order Dasyuromorphia; family Dasyuridae; genus Sarcophilus; species Sarcophilus harrisii. The sequence goes on from NC_045428.1 coordinate 474,888,739, forward strand.
AATTTGAGATATTAGTCTTTAGTTTTCTGAGTGTAAGAATCAATCCATAATCTACCATAACTGGTCAGCTCTAAGAACATCCTAAATTCATTTTTATTCTTTGGAGGGGGTAGCACAAACAATTCCCTTAATTCTGATTTATCCTCCTTTGTCCTTCACTAATTAAGTGGCCCAAATACCTTTTTTTCCTTCTCAATATACTGCAATTACCTTTGGATACTTGTAGTCCTTTATCTCCCAGGAAATTTAACAAGGCATTGGTTGTTTTTGCTACCTCTGCCTTCTTTTCTCCTGAGATTAGTAAATCATCTACTTACTATAACAAAATAATCCCTGGAGAAAGTTTGATTTTCTCTAGTACGTGCTTTACTATTTGGTCAAATAGATTAGGGGATTCTGTGAAGCCTTGGGAAAGGATTGTCCACCAACATTTCTATTTTTGTCCAATTAAGAAAAGTTATTGAAGTGTGCATGTCTCTACTTTCCTGGGCATCCTTTGGAGCAATTATACTAAGCCACCTATAATCAAAGAGAATCCTACTGAGAAAGGTGTAAGGGCTGGGTATGGCCAGGTGTCTTATTTGGACAGTTTTGTTAAGGGCCTTCAACATCCAAGGATCATGCAGTGAATTCCATTAGGTTTCTATACTGGCAGAATAAGGGTGTTAAATGGGGCATACATGGCTCAAGGAGCCTATCTATCTAGACGATCTGTAACTGATTGTAGTTCCTTATATCCATGGAATGGAATAGGTTATTGTTTTAGACATACTATCTCCACTTGTTTTTTTGAATATGAGGGTGAGAGGGGATTCTCAATCCTTCTCTGTTTCCTTCCTTCAACCAAATCTTTGGGTCTATTTGTTTTTCATCTTCTTTGGTTAAAACAGCTATAGTTATCACAATTTATCACAAAATTATCACAATTTATCACAAACCCCAAGCTCAAATTTAGTTATATTATAAAGTCTCACCCTAATAAATTACTTCCTGCCTTGAAGATATAAAGTAATTGTTCCTAGATTTGCTCAATGCCAATCCTAAGGGTAGTTGTTTCAAATCTTTAAACTGGGAACTTCTCTTTAACTCCTGAAACTCTTAAACTTTGGTTAAACACTTTTACTCTCTCTGCTATAAAATTAATTGAGGATCTGGAAGCTCCCATGGCCACCAGGAAAAGTTTCATCCTTTAGTGGTTCTACTTTTAAATTTATTAAGGGCTCCTAGTAGAACCTGGAGTTAAGGGCTTTATGACCCCTCAAATCATCCTCATCAAAAGTCATGAGGAAAATTATTTTTCCCTTTCTAATTCAGCATATCTTTGTGAGGGATATAGAAGACCCTTACCCAAAATGATTACTCAGAGATCACTCAGTAGAAGGCAGAAAAGTTGTTTATTGAAAACTCCGGAGGATGAGCCATCCCATCGCGTGATAAGAAAGAGAAAGCTCGCGGTAGGAAGGCTGAAGAAGTAGTAAAGATACATGCTTTTATACAAGAAATTACATCACAACTAAGAGAGCATTAAGAAGGGGAGGGGGAGACATCTAATTGGTTGTTGCTATTTGGGGAGATTGGAATGGAAGGTTTCTATTTCCCCAAAATCTGATTTCAAAGAAACAGAAAGTCAGGCCTTCAGGCTTAATCAAGCAGATAGTGGGTCCAGCTAATAGACTAAATATCGATAAATGTCAAATACCAATAAATGTCATCAGCTCAGGTTAAGTAAATATGTTTCTATCTGGCCAAGGCTCAAGTAGATATGAGCCTGCACATATTATACAGGTCATAGGGGAAACACAGAAATAATAAAATACAGAAAAAGAATTCATACATTCCTGTAAGTTCTCCACATTATCTATTCCCCATACCTTGGATCATCAGGTCTTCATAGTCCATGCTAGAATACTTTCTCATTTGATTCCTCAATATAGGTCCTTATGCAGACACTTTAGCTCATATTAATTACCCTATAGCAGCAGATGAGCAAATTGCTTTTGCTGCTATCAAAGCATGGGGTACCCTCCCAAGAAGGCAAGATAAAGGCAAAGCCTTCAGGAAAATAGTACAAGGTCCAAATGAGCCCTTGGCTGATTTCATGAGACGTCTGCAGATAGCTGTCATATGAACTATTGGTGAAAATGTAGCAACAGACATTATAAGATAAATTGTTAAAGAAAATGCTAATGAGGTTTGTAGAAGAATTATACTAAGATTACACAAGAATGTTCCTTTAGAGGAGATCATAAGACACTGTGTCACAGTAGGCACAAATACCTTTTATACCCATGCTATATTGCAGACTTCCCAAGATCCGAACATGGGAAGACAAGGGTCCCTTTTGGCAAGGGATTTGCAGAGAGATTCATCAGTCTTTTCAATATGGTAAAATAGGGCATCATAAAGCTCAATGTTAGCAAAAAGATAAAGTGAATCAATAGTGAATCAAAAAAAAAATAGTGAATCAAAAGTGATCAATAGCAGCTGAAATTAGTGCTACCCCTTTGAGATGGACATTTGAAGATAAGAAAGAAGTTTTTACAGGTAACCCTAGAGAACTTTTAAATTTAGCTTTTTATACTATTAACTTTTTGAATTTTGATAAAGATGCACTGGCTCCAACAGACATGTTTTATAGCCCACCAGAAGGCCAATGGTCAGTGCAAGCAAGCTCCACTATCTTGAATAATCACCAGGTAATGTGAAGAGATCCAGAAAGTGGTGAATGAAAGGGACTAGATAGGTTAACTTGCTTGTATCTCTACAGATGGAGAAGGAATCAGATGGATGCCAATGAGCCTTGTCCAGTCTGAGAGAGACAGAAAAAGAGAAAAACCTTGAAACAAAGGAGAAGACCCAAGAAACATCTGGTGGTTCCATCTCTGTCTACATGTGCCACTGAAAAAGCAGGGTTATTAACCTTATGTGTATAGCAATTGACTCATGAACATCAAAAAGTGTTAATGAGATTGTTGCAGGACTACAAAACCCACAGGGATCATTGGATTCCCTGACACGTGAAGTGATGGACAATAGATTGGTTTTGGACTACCCCTTGGCTGCTGAAGAAGGTGTATGTGTGATTTTTATTTATATACCCTCCTTCTAGGTCTCATGAAAAGCTTTTATAATACCTTATTGATTCATGTTGTTTGTTACATCACTGTAATATCTGCCATGCTGATGGATTTATGTATACCTGTTTCAACTAAAATAAAAGAAAGTGTGAGATGTAGTGGGCCTCAGATAGTGGGGCAACTCTGGGTAAGGTATTAAGACCCTTCAGTCCAGAGGAAACCTGCTAGCAATATCCAGTTTGATTCCCCATCACCTCTAAGGGCTCTCATCCTTCCTGAGAAGTCAAGGAGGGCGTGACCACCTATGTTCTACTTGAAGCAAAGGATACTTACAGAAATCAATAGCAGAGTGCTTATAGTTAGCACTTGCACAGTGTGCTGTGGGAATGAAATGCTATTATAGTTAGCTCTTGCTCACTGTGTGGTGCTCAGATATGGTGATGTAATAGTTCTCTAGTTAACACATGCTTAGTGTGCTGTAATGATGTAATCATACTAAGGTATTTAAGGGCCGAGAGGACTTGAAATGAGGACTCCATCTTTGACCATCCTCCTGATGGCTCTCCTGCTTCTTTCACTTCTCCACTAAGCAAGGCTGGTCCCAAGATCCTCCAGAGAGCTAGTCTGTTCACTACACATTTCTTTTTTGAAATTTCTCATCTGGGTACTAGAGAGGGGTGTATTTACAAACCCCATTTTTCCTTTTCCCTCTTGCATGGATAAAGAGCCTCTGAAGATTTTATTCTATGAAGAGAGTGTTCCTTCCCCATGGGAGAGGGAAATTCTGAATATCTTGTCTATACCACTCTAATTTCTGTGAATTTGGAATAGGGTAATGCACTAGGGGTGATACTAAGGAGTAGGACCAATAGAAGACTAGTTTTGTTGACTTCTAATTTTGTTGTTCTTGCCATCAATCAGGTCTAATAATTCTCCTAAATCTATTAAGTTTTGTCCTGGTAAATCTGAGGGTCCACATGGTAGAGGCAAGGATGACAATGGATTCCATGTTTTAGGTTTTGTCTCATTTTGACTTTGATTTCTCTGATTTGTAAATTTAAGTGAGAACAGTTGAGTAGCTGCCCCAGCTTTTTCAACAGGAGGCATAATCTATTTTTTCTTGAGAAAAAGGCTTCTACGCCCAGAGAAAGAACTCTGGGTGATGACTAAAAACCATTACATTGAATTCCCAATCCCTGTATTTTATGCCCACCTGCATTTTTGATTTCCTTCACAAGCTAATTGTACAATATTTCAGAGTCTGATTCTTTTTGTACAGCAAAATAACGGTTTGGTCATGTATACTTATTGTGTATCTAATTTATATTTTAATATATTTAACATCTACTGGTCATCCTGCCATCTAGGGGAGAGGGTGGGGGAGTAAGAGGTGAAAAATTAGAACAAGAGGTTTGGCAATTGTTAATGCTGTAAAATTATCCATGCATATAACCTGTAAATAAAAGACTATTAAATAAAAAAAAATATAAAAAAAAAGAGAAAAAGGCTTCTTTTCATTAAGATAGATAGTAAGAACTTGACATTGCAGTTTTAATTTGCCCCACACCTAGGTTAAAAAACAGTATACTATGTTTTGGCCAGATAAAACAACATTTTATTTTTTTTTTTCTTATCTTTCTGTGTAGTAAAGGTTGTATTTTCTCAATGTTTCAAATGTCTTTAGGGATATTCTTATTATTTTCTTTATTTACCTTAAACTATGTATTCTTATTCCCTATCCTACGTCTTCATCTAAGACTTTTTGTGTCAAAACCATCTTTTTCATCCTTCTTCAGCTATTTCCCTCATGGGAGTAACAGTACTATGGATGCAGATTCTGTACTTGCTTTGTACTTTCCTAGTATGTCTCAGTCACACACACCCACACACAGTCTTACAACCCCATTTGGATGTTCCAACCATCAAGGCAATATTTCTGTCCTTTTTTCTTACCTTGGTCCATGCCCAGAGTAGTCTGGTTACTGCAGTACCTTTCCCTTTATGTTCCCAGATCCACATTAGCCATGTTCATTTAACACAGGTCCTAGGATCTTAAAGAGTCCATGAATTGGTATATCCATTGGCAATACACAGAACTGTTTAAAATCAATGAGATATGCCTCTTCATCCTTTTCTGGCAGTCACCCCTCACTCAAGATGTTGGGATCCCTTATGAGCCTTCCATCTGCAAGAAACAAGCATCTTACCAAAAACACAACAAAACTTTTGGTGAACCAGGAAGGACTTTCATTAAAATTCTTGCATGAGCAAGTATCCAACAAATAGGAACACCCATTAAGACAAGAACCCTATTCCCAATTTGCATTCTCCTTCTCCCCCCCCCCCCCTCTTGTTTCCCCATTGACTCGGTATCACAGGGTTTACAACCTGTCTAGAGTATAGGTACTTAATCCTGGCATAAAATAAGCAATTAGTAAATAATTATTTTCTTCCTCCCTTCTTCTCCAGAAGTTGGTTACTGCATCAGATATTGGTATTAGAGAGTTAAGTTTTTATCAATATGTTTAAATCTTCAGTGTCTGATCTTTTTCCTTTTAGTTAAGCTATTTATTTTAAATAGATATGATAAAATGCTAATAAATTTTTCCAGAGACATAATTTAGTCAGTCAATCAGAGGGTCAGGATGGAGAATAAAAGAAAGTAGAGGTGATGACTTAATGGAGGACTGAGGGACTGAAGGATTAGAGGTCACAGTGTGGGTGAAGAGGATTTAGTATGGAAAGATAGGAGAGATAGAATGAAAGTAGTTTGTGACATGATAAATTTCAGAGTTCATGTATATAGATAGTGATATCTATCGTGCTCAGGATAAAAACCATAGACCAAAGTCAGATGAAGTAGCCAGGAGACAAAGAAGCACAAGAGATCAAGTTTTATTTTTCTAGGAGAGACTACCTGTTTGTGAAGAGGAGACCCATTTGTGAAAGATAAAATAAAGGCTCTGATGCTCAAAAAATCATAGAATACAAAGAAATTAGGGGAAATGCTTGCTAAAGCAATTCCTGATATTGCGTTTACACACAGCATCTTTCTCAGAAAGAAGTTTCTGAGATTGTGTGTGTACACCTGACCCAAGAATTCTGGAATGTTTGTCTTGAAGTTATGGGGTCTGGAGAAACAGGATATCAGCAGAGATACAGTTCATGTACGTGTTAGGATTCAGACAGAGGATGCTTCACAGAGGAAATGTTGATATGTCAGCTGTTCCTGTCCAGGCATCAGTTCAGGATAATATGACAGTTCCAAAAAGTCAGGATGGTAAGTGTAATCCTTACACATTTCATTTCTACATAGAAATGGTGCTTTTGTACCTGATAACAAGATCAAAGGTATAATCATCTTTTTGTGTAGCTAAGATAGAGCAGGGGTGGGGAAATATTTTCTGCCAAGGTTCATTTGCATATTTATAATATTCAAAGGCCATGCAAAATTATCAATTTATACACTCAAGCAATGAGAGGTTGCCCATAACTGTTGTAGCAAATGATTTCTCAGGCCTTATATGGCTTGTGGGCTGGATGTTCTCCATCCCTGAGATAAACGAATAAGTCATGGGATGATAGGGTGTTTGAAGGAGTATTGGTTTGTAACTGAAATCCTCTGGTATTAGGACGGGAGTTGGAGAGGAGAGAAATATTATGAGCCAAGTACTGAATGCATTGAGGGAGGAAGGGAAGTATATATTTGCATTGAGTGGAAGATCTAGATTGAATGGACTCCAAAGGAGAAGAGGTTTTTGAATGATGGAGGTGGGAGGAGAACCTGGAAGCAACACAGAAGCAAGGATTCCATCTTTGCTACTGTAACCAGTGTGCTGAGAAGAATAAATTAAAGTGTAACCAGTACCAGAAAGAATGGCCCTAAAGTCTCTGTCATTGGGGGAAAGCCAGATCTTAGTGATTACAAGAAGATAGGAGGAAGAGAAAAACAAATTCAAGCTAAAGACAAATGTGTTGTCTGGAGCAGAGGTTCCATCGAGCACAAAGGAAGTGATGCGTTGCTTGAAGGGATAGGAATAAGGAATCAGGTGGTAGAAGGATAGAGATAGGGATAACCTATAGGAGTTCAGAATTATTGGGATGCATAGGATATGACTAAGTGTGAGTATGATTAATCATTAAGTGGAAAGTGCCTCTCTTTTTCCTAAAAGAAGTTGGAACATCAGGCAAGAGATGGAAGCCTAGTTTCTCAGATCTCAGTTTATTGGAATATCTTTTTTTTTTTTTTCTTTTTGCACTGGAGATTAGGTTGCTACAAAAACACTTCACAAGCAAAGAATGTACTTTGGTGAAACCATGTAAACAGGTGACAAAGGAAAGGAAGAGACACATTTTCTGCTGAATGAGAACCAGCAAGGTATGACTGGTATTGAAGAATGGGCAAAAGAAGCAACACATTCCATGTTGTTCCATGAATTCAGAGCTTGTAGTTTTGTATTTTGGGGTGATTTTATTTTTTTTTTTATCAATCAGCTCTTGGCACAAGGTTTTGCATATAATAAGGGCTTAATAAGTGTTTGCTAAATCAAAACATAAAAGGATTCGGCCCTCTTAGAAATAAGGGGTTGCTGACATTCCCCTTTGCTTTGGCTCATTTGCCAATCATGTCCACAGGTGCAGCAACAGCTGCATTCTTGAAGTCTAGAGATCTAGCTAAGAGAAAACCTTCCTGAAAAGATTTTATTCAGTCTCTTAGTTGCCTGAAACTTTGCCACAAAGCAGAAAAAACCTGGTGGAGGTGAGCAGCTTCAAAATTAACCTAACTTTAGAAGGGTAAACAACACAAACTGGTGGGTTGTGGCTTTGTAAACAGAGGCAGCCAAAGACACAGTCGGCAGCTAATGCTTTTCAGTTTATGGATGGGCTCTTAATAGGAAGTCAGAACAACAAAGATTTTAGCTAGTCTTTGACAAAGGAGAGAGAATGTGATTCCCTAAAGGTGACTAAAACAAGTTCTTGTTTCAAGTACAAGAGTTCTGGCCCATTTTTTTTTTAATTGATTTGAAGCATTTTGTTCCTAAGTAAGTACAATAATAGGTACTGAATTGATATCAGGAGATCAATCATTTTACAAGTGATGGCCAAAACAGCATTGTGAGGATTTTTAAAAAGAATTTATTGTCCTGACCCGCGGGACAAGAACACGGAACCTAGAAGAAAAGAAGAGGGAGCGGGGGACAGGAGACACAAAGAATTGGAGACAAGACAGGTTTTCTGATCAAGTCTCGTTTATTATGAGCTTAAGCACAGGCATATATAGAAGCCTACAGAAAAGTGGGGGGTTTCTGCTGGCACATTTGGGGGTGAGGTTGGAAAAGATTGCTAAACCACAGGATGTTCTGTTAGCAGAGGCTACATGACCTGTTCCATGTAGTTAGGTCAACCGTCATGCTTGTTTGCCTTGGGCTGGTACTTTTGCAAGAGCTTGACCCTTATTTTCAGCGCTGGCCTCCCACAGGTCCTCCTTTTGTCTCTTATAAAATGTGGAGAGTAAATAAAGGAATTTTACAGCCCCTGATCTGTGCCTGGCTTAGGTCGTTCCCATGGGGAAAAGGTCTTACCCGTCATAGGAAGGGAATGGTTACATTCTCTTTCCTGGCTTAGGTTGACCAGTCCTTGGGAAATCTTACCCATCATTGGCTAACCAGGTCTCGAAGACTTAAGGCAGCTTCTAACATCCACATAGGAGTCAGAGAAGTCTCCAGTTTCAAGACGGTGGTAGTGCACCTGAGTGGGTTTGGCCAGAATGCCATCTACCTGATCTTTCACAAAGGTCATTAATTTACAAAAAGCCCAAAGCCCAAAAGAAAGAAGTAACAAAGAGGCAATTAGGGGTCCCAGCAGGGGAAAGAGGTAGGGGAGGATTCCTTGTAATCCACTCCAGAGAGGATTATCGCGGAGTTCTTTTTGCTGTTTCACCAGATCTTCTTGAAGTCTTTTTATCTTATTGCAGATGATTCCTGACTTATTAGCGTAGAAACAGCAGCATTCCTGTAGGGAACTTTGCTCTGCAGCGAGAAGATCTAAACCCCATCTGCTCTGTAAGACAACCTCAGCCAGACTATCAATCTGATCCTGACGATCATTAATAGTACTGGAGCTCCATAGTAATGAAATGAGTGCACTGAGTTTTAGGCACTTGAGTGCAAGTAGCTGAAGTGAAGATCTCTCATAACTATTGACTAAAGTAGATAAAGCCTACAGACATAGTTTCAGTTTCTTGAAGATCTCTTATAACCATTGACTAAAGTAGGAAAAGTCTGTAGACCCAAGTTTCAGTTTCTTAAAAATCATGTGGTGGGGGGGAAAGAAAGATTTATAACCTGTCAACATTCCAGTTCCTAATCAGGGAACAAAACCTATATAACCAATCAGAATGTATATGGGGAGTACTGGGGGTGGGTCTGGGCTTTTTTGGGGGGGTTGCTCTATATAAAAGTTGCAAGTGGACACTGGGCGATGTCTTTTGGTCATCCCTTTGGATGACTGCCCAGCTCTTGTGAGGTCCTAATAAAATTTTTGTTCTATACCTTGAGATGCCCCTGAGAGTTTAATTTTGTATAAAATTGTCCTACACACACTGATCTACCATCTTGAGCCAGTTGAGTTAGCAAAATTGCAGAAGTGCATATTGAATGAGGGAGAGATACTGGTATACACAGGACCAGAGAACAGGGGTTCCTTCAGGGGAGTGAGTCTGACCTGCTTTATAACTTGCCTAAACACAGAAATGCATTCTGGGGGGGGGGAGATTTACAGTTGTGGGGTACCCTGGAAACCTCAAATAGCATGTTGCCCCAATCATCCAGCATATCCAGAAGTATTGCAACAGTGTCCAGAGGGCCTGGACAAAGGATAGATTAAAGAGCCTGATCATGGAGTTGGTGACATGGACAAAGGGTGAGAGACCATCAAAGAAGCAGGTACAAGTGAGAAAAATACAGAAAGAGAGAGAATGGGAGCCATTCTCACAGTATTGATTAGTGCAGAGCACATAAAGAACAAGGAGGAGCAAAAAAAATGAAAGGAAAGCCAGTGGAGGCACCAGAACTACTGTCCAACTTCCCACAAGAACATAGAGAGCCACAGTTTATTGGTTCTTAGAAAAAGAAGCTTCAGGTCTTCAATTTGCAGGCATATTTTGGGATGCTGGGGCAGCAGGCACCTGGAAAATGAGGGTCAGAAACAGGTTCTATCTGGTTATATGAACCCACTGGGAGTGCCTCTTTAACAGCAGTAAGGGTGGTAAGAGTGACCTTGTATGGTCATTTTCACTTAAGGTCTAGAGGCTCAGAATTGTAGTCTCTAGGATTTTAAGTAGACCATATTGCCTGGTGGGACAAAGAAAGATAGTACCCCATGTCTTTGTCAAGTTTTTTTTTTTTTTTTAAGAATATCTGCATAATCAGTGAGGGTTTATCAGATCTGTCCCAATGATAAAAATCAGTGTGCATGACCCTCAGTATCAAGAAAAATATCTAAAGTGGTGAAGGGCCTTCTATACATGACTTTGAAGGAGCTAAGTTTCATATCCTAAAGGGGGTGGGGGGGTAGCTTAATCCAATCAGTTTTGAGAGAGAGCTTAGTTAAGGTACTCTTAAGGATGTGGTTCATTTTTTTTTCAATCTTAACTGAGGATTGTAGATGCCAGGCAAAGTGCAAATAGTAAGAAGATGCCAAGGGATTTGGAAATAGATTGAATTATTTGTGCAATAGTAAAATCTGGCCCATTGTTGCTTTGTAAAGAATAAAAGAGTTTGATATCATTTAGTAATATTTGGTAACCTTAAGTGTTGTTAGAAAGGCCTCTACCCAGTTTTGTAAAAGTGTTGGCTAGGACTAGTAGGAGTTTGAAAAACCCTGACAAGGAGACTTAAGTAAAGTCATAATTGCCAGTCCTCCCCTGGGATATTTCCCCTTGAGAAGGTGAGGAGGACAGCTGTTCCTTTGGGATTAGCTCTGGCAGAGATAGAACAAGTTTAATAGGGTTTGACAAGCTGTGTCAACTAACATGTCCAACGAAAATAGATTGGCAAAGTTGTGACAAGATCACTAAGGTGGGTAGAGTGTTGGAGCCCCATAATTACCTTCTAGGTGGTGGCCTGGGGAAGTGCTAAAAAAATCTGATGATTTATCCCACCCAGAGAGCAAAGAGGTAAAGTCAGAAGTCTCATATTTTCCTTTTTTTCCCCCAGGGGAATAGTGAGGAGTTAGAGGCTGGTTTCTATAGGATAGAACAGAATTTGTGAGTGGCAGTCATTGTGACCTCTGCAAGGGTGGATTTACCAGGTTGGTGGCCCTTGCAATACTTGACAACAATCCACTAATGCAGCTGAATAGCCTTGAGAAGCTTTAGTATTTCAGACTCATGTTTAATAGGGAGTTCTTTGAAGTAAGGAACCCCATTTGCTTCCCAGTTATGTAGAATATGAAAGGCATATTTGTAATCTCTATAGATGTTAAAATCATGGCCCTGCCTGAGTTCAAGGGCTCGAATGAGGGCAAGTAACTCAGTTTTCTGGATTGAGGTGCAGGGAGTAAGGGTCCAGACTTGATAACATCATGAAAGTAAACATAGCATAATGGAATTTGTGTACCCCTTCATCCATAAAACTGGATTCATCTGTAAACCACTCATCATCAGGGTTTGGCAAGGAGCAGTCAAAAAGGATTGTCTAGAGTTTCCTCACAACTATGTTCAAGAGAGCCCATAGCTGAAGGATTAAGGAAAACAATAACTGGGTTGAGGAAATTACAAATCTTAAGAGTCAGATAAGGAGTGTCAAGCATCAGAGCCTGGAATTTAGTGAGACATCCAGTAGGTAGTTATTGGTGGCCTTTGGCCTACAGGATCCTCTGTACACTATGTGGAATGAAAACTTTGTGAGTGACAAAGTGTGATTGAGAGGCTTCTTGAATCAGAAGCATTGTAGAAGCCATCACCCAAAGGCAAGCTGGTTGGCAAGACATGACAAGGTCAGGTTGTTTGGAGAAGTAATCAAGTGGTCAAGCATCAAGAACAAAGTGTTGGACAAGAATGGCAAGATCCTGGTCCTATCTACATAGATAGTAAAGGACTTAGCAAAATCAGGAAGAGCTAAAGCAGACCCTGAAGCAATCTTATCTTTGAGAGATCAAAAAGCTTATTCTTTATGAGTGTGTTCTCTATTGTATTTTTATTTATTTTGTCTAATATTTCACAACTACATTTTTTCCTTTTTTTCACTTAATGGTATTTGTCATATAGCACAAGAAAAATAAGATCAAAAGAAGAAAAAACCATGAGAGGGAAAAACCAAGCAAACAAAGAAAAACAAAAAATGGAGAAAATACTATGCTTTGATTGCCTTGAATCACCTCATTGTTGAAAAGAGCCAAATTCAACACAGTTGATCATCACATAATTTTGTTGTTATGTACAATGTTCTCTTGTTCTACTCACTTCACTCAGCATCAGTTCATTAAGTCTTCCCAGAGTTTTATAAAATCATGCTGTCTATCATTTCTTATAGAACAATAATATTCCAAAACATTCATATGATAAAACTAATTCAGCTATTCTACAAGTGATGGACATCCACTCGATTTCCAGTTTTTTTGCTATTTAAAAAAAGGGCTGCTTTTGTTTGTAAACATTTTTATGCACGTGGGTTGTAAACATTTTTATGCACGTGGGTTCTTTTCCGTCTTTCATTATCTCTTTGGGATACAAACCAGTAGAGACACTGCTGGATCAAAAGGCATGCACAATATTATAGCCCTTTGGGCATAATTCCAAATTATAAAGCACTTTTTCATATTACTGCATGCAACATGCTATAATTTCATTTGCTATTGCCAGTCTCTCCTAATTCTCAGGGTGTCAGAGAAATCTCTGGTAAGTATTAATATCAATCTTACCTCTTTCTGAGGCCTTCAGAAATCCTCTCCCTGCTGTCTCATATGGATGCAGTTTAAGCACAACAGAACACCTGAGAGTTTTGGCAGGCAAGCTTAAGGATTTTATTCACATGGTTTGCATCTTACTCTAAGACCTCCTGCACTCTCTTAGTCTCACTCTCCCTAGCCAAGCTCTAGGTGAAAAGGGTCGGGCTCCTACCCCACTGAGCTTATATAGGGACCATGAGGTCACAGGTCCAGCCAATCAGTGACGGAGACACTTTCTGTTCCTGACTCAATTTCATAGTGTTCAGGATTACCGCCATGGCTGGAGATCCCATCCATGAAGGTAGTCCCTATGTACTCATAGCCAATCACATCCGAGGATCTCCAGGCCATAGGCCTGTGTTACATCCTAACTGCACTCACCTGGCCTCTCTAATGGACCCTTATAATTCCCTTCTCTTGTTTTGCGGGAACCACTCATCACATCAAGCTAAACTTTTAGCATCAGCTATAGTTCACTTGATCCATGAGATGGCAGAGTGTTATGCCCAAGGAAGTAGAATGCAACAGACCAATAAACAAAGGTATGACAGTGAGAACTAGGCTCAACTGTTGCCATAACCAAACATGGGTAACATGATGTTTAACCCACTCAGTAGCATCATGCCCAACGAGATAAGATACCAAAGAGGCAGGATATCAATGAGATAGGATGTCACAATTCTGCACAATTCTCACATTTCTAGTATAATTGTCACAATTCTAGTTACAGTTGTTACAATTCTGGTTATATTGTCATATCTTTTGAAAGAAATCACAGATGAAGGTGCAAAACACAGATAAAGGTGCAGACAAGCAAAGTCATGTCCTGTAAGATTGCCTCTGTAACTTTGGCAGGTGGGTGTGTTGATTTTTCACCCACTAATTTAGAGACATAGTCCTTAAACAGAAAACACAGGGCAAAGCCTCTCCCCAGGCCACCATATGGAGAGTAGCCATGGGAGAAGCACGCAGGCCCATTGTCCATTTACAGTCTATTTATATTGCACATCACCCAAGACAGTCCATTTCCACTGCTACACTGGAGCTGCATCTTCTGTCTCTGGTGTCATGGTCAGGAGGGACATTGCTGCCATCAGTATCTGGAGGGATGCTGACATGTGACTGGTCCCTCTGGGCTGTTGCCTGGTCCTTCTCTTCTTGGATCCCCAGGTCACAGATGTTTCTGGTAGGGATCCACTCCTCTGCTGTTGGGTCTGCATCTAGAATGAAAAGAATGTACCTGGGGCCCCAAATCCTAACCTAATTTGGGTCTTTCCAGATGCTATCCAGGCCTTTCCACATCACTATGGAAAGAAAGTTTTTGTCTTTGTCAGTCATTCTGTCAGTTAGCTGCACTTTCTGTGTGTACCAGAAGTGCATTGCTAAGGTAAAATCCAAAGAATTTAAAAACATAAAACCAAAAGAATTAAAAAAATGTAAAATCAAAAGAATTTAAAAATAAAAATTGCAAGCAATCACATGTATATATTGCCACATCTTGTGCATATCCCAAAATTCTCTTCTCTTGTTTGAATGGGAACATCTTGGGGGTATAGTCTGCCCAGTAATGACTTGGCTAGTAGGATTATAAGAAATGCCAATGTAATGGGCAAAATTAAATTCAATGCAAAAAAAGACCATAGGCAGAAGATGTATAAGCCAATCCATCACCTATCTTAAATGCATGTGGATTCCTACAATGAAAAGATGGTTGAGCACATGCCTAGCTGCTTCTCCAGATTGGAATGAAGCCATAAAGAATTGAGAATGTATATCCACAGTTACATGGATGCTCTGCTTCTTAAAGTGAGTAATGTCCATTGGTCTTAAAACATTAAATTTCAAACCATAAGGGTTTTGTCCTATAGGGAGCATCGGAGAGTGAAAAGAAAGGCAAGCTGTACAGCCTTTTGCTATGCTCCTCGATTCCTCTTTAATCATCATAGTTTGCAAATATAAGGCTCTATCAGCCTGATTATAAAAAAATATGTTTTGAAAGTCCACTATAAAAATGGACATGTAGGATACAATATTTACCTGAGTGCTCTCTCACTCATGCTCGAAGTTCTTTAAAGAGCTGATAATAAATATTAAAAACTAAAAATTTTATTTGAGCTGTGGCAATTCTTTGTACCACATCTACTGAATAAGCTGAGTCAAAAATTATTTTTACATCCCATGTGCAAAGCTTAGAGCTGTATCCAATAAATTTTTCTACTCTGGGATGGTTTCACAACACACATCAATTTGTCCATTGATATTAGAGATAGATATTTTACCAGGTCTTGTCCCAGATAATTTTACTACTTTCTCAGTGGTTTTTATTGAAATTCTAACCACAAGCACTGGGTAAAATTTAATTTTTTTTATCTGATTGTGCTGCGAGGTTCACCCACTTCATACTGTCTCCTTGATGAAGGATTGCTATGGGTGCCTTTTTTATAACAAAATTTGATATTTCCAGTACTTTTTTAGTTATTTTTTCAGCCATAGTAGATAAAGCCAATTCAATCTCTCTTAGAGCCTCTAGAGCTTCTTTTGTAAGCTGGTATTGTAAGTCTAAAGCACTGTTTCCTCTTAAAAGTAGTACTACCTTAACTCTTGGAGATACTTTTCTTACAGAGTAAGATCAGCAGCCATATGCCTTTGACACAGAGTAGAGCTGTTCTTTATGCTCCATGGCAAGGCTGTCATTCAAAGCCTTTATAAAACTCAGCTGAATTAATGTTGGGCACTGAAAAGATAAATTCCTTCATATCCTCCTTATCTAGAGGGATAGAGTTCTTAATCCTATAAGACCATTCCTTAGGCAATTGAGGAAATGGAAGCCTAAGCTGAAGAGCTTCCACTATCTCCACGTGTCCATTTATTTTTCTCAGATCAATAAACATTCTCCATTTCCCAAATTTCCTTTTTATAATAAATTTAGGGGAATCATTAATTTTAGCCATTATAGATCCTTTTATGTCAGACATATAGGTATTTGCTGTGGTCTTTAACCAATTTCTAGACCAGCTGGCACACTAATAACTGTACTGTCTACATCTGTGTCTACCAACCTTTTCAATGGTCTGCCATTCACACAGAGAATGAGCAAAGAATGCTGGGCCATGAAAGCTTTGGTCCATAATATCCCTAAATTCTTTTGCCTAAAGTCAAAGTTTGAATTACTAACACTAAATTGTATCTCAGGAGTGTGACTCAATAGATCTGATGTTGTTTCTCCTCCTGAATCACAGATCACACACTGTTTATCTATACTAGTGATTGAGACAGCAGTTTCCCAAATCATTCTATAAATAAACACTGTTTTATAAATACTCGTAGGGGGTTGGGCAATCAAGCCAACCTGTGGAAATGAAAAATCCATGAGGTGAGCAAAGGGGAGTTCCAGCTTTCCAGAGACTATCCTTGCAGTTCTATAGGTATAAAACTCTACTCTCTCTAACTGCAATGCCTTACCTTTGTAAGGTTGCTTAGAAACTAAAAGAGCTGTATTTTTAAAGACTTTCTGAATACTATAGTAATTATTGTCCTCAGGACACCACGAATCTCTTTTGCCTCAGGCCATAAAGCCTACTCCATTAACTGTTACTGTTTGAGTTTAAAACGCCATTCAGGAGGCCAATCAATGTTTGTTATAACAGATATATGCTGTTATATATGCTACAGCATTTGTAGGCTACGTACTTCCCTGAGGTCAGATATTATTCTGAGGTGCCACCGTAATTACCAATCTACTATCCGCTATCCCCTATATTGGCACCACTTTAGCAGAATGAATCTGAGGAGGCTTCGCAGTAGACAAAGCAACCCTCACCCGGTTCTTTGCCTTCCACTTCATTCTACCCTTCATCATCACAGCACTAGCCATCGTTCACCTACTGTTCCTCCGTGAAACAGCCTTAACAACCCCTCAGAGTCAACCCAGACTCAGACAAAATCCCCTTTCACCCCTACTACACCATCAAGGACGCCTTAGGCCTAATACTGCTACTCCTAGTACTCCTTCTTCTAGCCCTATTCTCACCAGACTTACTCGGAGACCCAGACAACTTCTCACCAGCAAACCCACTAAACACACCCCCTCATATCAAACCAGAATGATACTTCCTATTTGCAGATGCAATCCTATATTCTATTCCCAACAAACTAGGCGGAGTCCTCCCTCTACTAGCATCCATCCTAATCCTCCTAATCATCCCCCTACTTCACACAGCCAACCAACAAAGCATGATATTCAGTCCAGTATCCCAAACCTTATTCTGAATCCTTACTGCTAATCTAATCACATTTACTCGAATCGGCTGCCAGCCTGTAGAGCAACCATTTATCATTATCGGCCAACTAGCCTCTATGCTTTACTTCCTATTAATCCTTGTCCTTATGCCCCTTGCAGGCCTATTTGAAAATTATGTATTAGCAATCTTATCCGCCCTTGTAGGTGGCTGAGGGGGTCTCAACCAAATCCACCTACGAAAGATTCTAGCCTACTCCTCCATTGCCCACATAGGTTGAATAGCAATTATCGTACAAATTAGCCCCACTCTAACTATCTTAAACCTTACTATTTATGCCATAGCCATTCTAACCACATTTCTAACCCTCAACCTATCAAATACCACCAAAATCAAATCCCTAGGAAACCTATGAAATGTCAGCCCCAACAACCATTATCACCCTCCTCTCACTCCTATCCCTAGGAGGCCTACCACCTCTCACCAGCTTTATACCCAAATGACTGATCTTACAAGAACTAATTGCCAATGGCAATATCATAACAGCCACAATTATAGCTCTTTTAGTTCTACTAAACCTATTCTTCTACATACAAATCATTTATGCATCCAGTCTTACCATATTCCCATCTACCAACAATTCCAAAATACCATGATACAGTAACTCAATACAAACTATCACACTAATTCCAACAGCTACTGTCATCTCAGCCCTGCTACTTCCCCTAACCCCCCTATTCATCACACTCTCATAACTAAGAACTACAAGACTTTACCTTGCATCACTGGAAGGCAAATCGAACACTTTAATTAAGCTAAGTTCTCCAAATAAGCCCTGGCAGCACTTAAGCTACTTCTTCGAATTTGCAATTCAACATAATATATACTTCAGAGCCCATTTAAAGGCTTAGGTTCAAACTAGACCAAAGGCCTTCAAAGCCTTAAGCAGGTGTTAAATCACCTAGCCTTTGGAAACATCTGGAGACTCCCAGCCTTGTAAGAAAAAAAAAAAGGCGGGGAGTCCAGGGGCAGTCTCAATAAACTGCCTTTACCGCTAAACTGGAGGGTATCTATCCCCTTAATTCTTAGTTAACAGCTAAGTGCCTCAACTTTTGGCTACAATTTACAATGCTGGTAAAAAGAGAGATCTAGTCTCTGTCTTTGAATTTACAGTTCAATACTTATCCTCGGCCACTTTACCTATGTTCATTACTCGATGACTTTTCTCTACAAATCATAAAGACATTGGGAACTCTTTATCTACTATGCGGCGCCTGAGAAGGCATAATTGGCACAGCCCTAAGTCTCCTGATCCGAGCAGAACTTGGCCAACCCGGCACTCTGATCGGTGATGACCAAATCTACAACATTATCGTCACAGTCCATGGCTTCGTAATAATTTTGTTTATAGTAAATACCTATTATGATCGGAGGTTTTGGTAACTGACTAGTCCCATTAATAATTGGAGCCCCTGATATAGCATTCCCCCAAATAACTAATATGAGTTTCTGACTGCTACTGCCACCATTCCTTCTCCTTTTGGCATCTTCAACAGTTGAAGCAGGCGGTGGTACAGGATGAACAGTCTACTCTCCTTTAGCAGGTAATCTTGCTCACGCAGGAGCATATGTAGATCTAGCTATTTTCTCACTTCACCTGGCCGGAATCTCATCTATCTTGGGGGGCCATCAACTGTATCACAACAATTATCAACATAAAACCCCCTGCAATATCCCAATATCAAACACTGCTGTTTGTCTGATCCATAATAATCACAGCAGTGCTACTTCTTCTATCACTACCCGTATTAGCAGCTGGCATCACAATACTCAACAGACATAATCTCAATACAACATTTTTTTATCCTGCTGGCGGAAGCGACCCAATTCTGTACCAACACTTATTCTCATTCTTTGGTCACCCTAAAGTACTAAAGTATATATTTTAATTCTACCAGGTTTCAGAATTATTTCTCACATTGTTACATACTACGCAGGTAAAAAAAAAAAAAAAAACCTTTTGGCTACATGGGAATAGTGTGAGCAATGATGTCCATTGGTTTCCTAGGCTTCGTTGTATGAGCGCACCACATATTTACTGTTGGACTAGATGTTGATACACAAGCATATTTCACATCGGCTACAATAATTATCGCAATCCCTACAGGTGTTAAAGTGTTTAGCTGACTGACTACACTACACAGAGGAAATATTAAATGATCCCCAGCTATACTATGAATCCTAGGTTTCATTTTCCTTTTTATAATAGGAGATTTAACAGGAATCGTGCTTGCCAACTCATCCCTGGACATTGTTCTTCACAACACATATTATGTAGTAGCTCACTTCCATTACGTACTATCTATGGGGGCTGTCTTTGCGATTATAGGAGGCTTTGTCCACTGATTTCCACTCTTCACGGGCTACATACTAAATGACATATGAGCAACAATCCACTAATCTATCATGTTCGTAGGCATCAATATAACCTTTTTCCCCACAGCATTTTCTAGGACTTTCGGACATACCTCGACCTAGACGATACTCAGACTATCCAGATGCTTACACAGCATGAAACGTACTATCTTCAAACAGCTCCTTTATCTCTCTTACAGCTGTCATCTTAATAGTCTTCATTATCTGAGAGGCTTTCACATCAAAACGAGAAGTTTCTTCTATAGAACTACCTACTACTAATATCGAGTGACTTTATGGTTGCCCTCCCCCATACCATACATTTGAGTAACCAGTTTTCATTAAAGCTTAAAACGAGCAAGAAAGGAAAGAATCGAACCCTCAAAAAGTTGATTTCAACTCAACCCCATAACCATTATGACTTTCTCCAAGAGATATTAGGAACAACCATTACACAACTTTCCCATATTTAAATTATAGGTTTGAGCCTTGTATATCTTATGCCATATCCTATACTTGCTTTCAAGATGCTACCTCTCTCATCATAGAATAACTCATATATTTTCATTACTACACACTTATAATCGTCTTCTTAATTAGCTCACTAGTACTTTATGTGTTAATTCTCATGCTTACAACAAAACTAACACACACCAGTACTATAGACGCCCAAGAAGTCGAAACTATTTGGACAATTATACCTTATTCTAGTCCTAAATGCTCTCCCTTCCCTCCGTATTCTTTATATAATAGATGAAATTTTCAACCCATACCTTACAGTCAAGGCCATGGGCCATCAATGGTACTGAAGCTACGAATACAAAGATTTGTCATTCGACACATATATAGTACCAACCCAAGACCTGACTCCCAGACAATTACGACTTCTAGAGGTAGACAATTGAGTAGTTCTTCCTATAGAACTTCCAATTCGAATGTTAATCTCATCAGAGGATGTACTCCATGCATGTGCAGTACCTTCTCTAAGACTAAAAGCAGATGCTATCCCAGGACAATTGAACCAGGCCACTTTAACCTCCACTGGTTCTGGAGTTTATTTTGGTCAATGTTCAGAAATTTGTGGATTCAACCACAGCTTCATGCCCATTGTACTAGAAATGTCGACCCTAAAATATTTTGAAAACTGGTCGCACACAATGCAAACATCTTTGACAAACTAATATAATACTTAAGTATTAGCAGAGCTTAATACCTCCTCAAAGCCATGCCTCAATTAGAAACATCAGCTTGATTTCACGTTATAGGCCTAACCATCATTAACATCTTCTGCTTATTCCAACTCCAACTCATCGGTATCAAAATAATTTATATTTATCCTCCAGAAGAAATCCTCAAACTCCCAGAAATTCCATTCCCTTGAGAGAAAAAATGAACGAAAATCTATTTGCCCCCCTTTCATCTGCCCTACTATTATAGGCATCTCTACTTAGCCCCCATATCAATCATTCCTAGGAATGGCCTATTTTCTATATAAATAATACACATGAGTTTTTCTTGCCCAATCATTTGAGTAAAATTGACCTCACCAAAAGAATGTAATGGGAATTGGATGATGTCCCTTTAAGTTCAGAGGTTATGGGTGAAGATTGGTAACCAAGACAAATGGTTCCATATATTTTAATATCATAGTATATACAATCACAGGTGCATAGTCCGAGAATCCGATTACTAATCTATCTCCAGCTTTGGGTTGTACCTCAACACGTGCAGTAGTCCATTGGTTAACGTTAAAACCCTCAACTGCATTCATCAGATACTGTACATAATTTTCATCAGGGCCTGATAATTCTCTTTGGACCCTGTAGCTCCTCTCTGGATAGGTTCCTAATCGATATAGTATGTTTTGGGGAGCCTCGTGGGACCTCCTTTCCAGTTTACCTGAACTGTAGTATGATTTTTCTTCCTGGTCCTACAAAATTTTGCCATGTGGCCTATCCTGCCACAAGCAAAGCAAAAGGATTTTCCACCCCTACTGGGTGTTTATGGCATTGGACTTGGAAATGTCCTTTTCTGCCACACTTATAACATTTCTTTCCTTCTATCTTCCTGTCCTCCCTCTGTATGATTCCCTGAACTATAGCTGAGGCCATTGCCTCTGCATTAACAGCTTCACAATCTGCTTCATTGGGTACCTAAATGAAATTAGGTTTAGTGGCAGGTTCAGGGTACAGGGAGTCAAACAGAGCTCCCCTGCAGCCCCCCTTGCATTCGGCACAAGGATACAGCGGTAAATGAGGTCTAGTAGCTGTGCAAGTCCCCAGTAAAGGCATTTACTGGTCTGAGAGCTAGATTGATAAAAGAGGTTTATTATTGAGTTTGGAAATAAGGAGATAGGTGAAGGGAGAGATAAGGAGGCACCGGACATAGAGTCCAGTGGACAGAGGGTCCTCATATGGCTAGCATGTTTCGGACCTCTACAAAGAGGGGATCCAGGTGTGTCTCTTTTATAATGGAGATTTAGCTCGAGGGACTTTTGGGTGTAGCCCCAAAGTTGGCTCAGATCCAGATGGGGGCTGGGACAGGTCTTGCTCTTTATTGGAATACAAAGGGACCAGGACTTGTGAGTCAAAGGGTAATTACATTAAGTAGTGGGGGTTGGGAGTCACAAAGAAAGGAATCTTTCCCCCCTCATTCCCCTCTCATTCCCCCCTCAAGCAGTTGGAACTTAAATTCATTTAAGGAAAAAAGACATGGGGCAAAGTCTCTTATTGAGGCAGAGTTGAAGATTTTCTCCTTCCAGGATTTTCCAAGTTCAGGGGTCCCCTCTTTATCCCCTGCTCAAGCAGTCACCTCCAAAGGCATGGGGAAAAGGGGCACCAATCTCCTCTTAACTTCTTCGAGCTGGCAAGGGTCATAGATTTGGGGGTTCGTGCCAGGAGGTGAGGTGTGGGGTTTGGGGAAGGCAACAGGGCATCTAAGGGTGTTTGCGCCTGTCAGTCGTTCCCAGTCAGTTGTCTCATGTTCTCCAGGCTGAAGGGCAGTTGAGAATCCAAAGATTGAAGCCCAGATCTTGGGAGTAGGTGGAGATGGACAGCAGGAAATGCATTAGGTTCCTTCTGTGGGCTGCCTGTTAGAATGCTGAAGGCCCTTTTAACTATCAAGAGAAGTACGAGAAAATGCTGGGAGCAAAAGATTATTTGTCTATAGTAAAAAGTATTAAGTAGCCTAGAGTTTAGCCCTTTCACTCTTAATTTCCAGGAAAGCTAATTTCTCCTGGGGTTGGTATTAAAGGGTTTGGACTAAGAAGTCAGGATAGGCAAGAGGCCTATACATCTAGTCAAGATAAGAATGCAATTTAAGCTCTTAGAAATCTTTTAACTGTGCTGCCTTTATTTAAAAAAACAAAAAACAAAAAAGAGTTGGTTCCTCAATAAGCAAAGATCCTGAACCTTCCCCCCACTTTCCCCATTTTTATGGGGGGTGGGGAAGAAGGGGGGAAAAGGGGTCAGAGGGAGTGCAAAGTATCTCAGCACTGCCAACCTAGTTCACCGGCCCCTGAGGTGTTGGGACTGTCCTGGGATAAAAGGGGAAGCAGGGCCAGACCCCAATTCCCTACCAGGGAGCAGGACACCGGGGGCCAATTCATCCCCTGTGGTGTGACACAGTTTCTCCAGTGTTTCTCCTGCTCGAACTCAGGACAGACTGGGGTCTCCTCATACAGCATCTAGGGCACCTACAGGCCTAAGTCTGGGAGAGATTTGTATTAAGAGGCACCTCCTCTCCGAGAGTTTTTTCAGGAGGCAGAAGTTGCTCTGAGAAGAAAAGAGCTGAGAGTCTCAGGTTAGAGCGTTAAAGGCAAACCAACAGGTGTTAGCAGCAGAGTGGAAGAAATATCATGGACCCAGAAAAAGTTGAGGATGTGGGTGGGTCCCAGGTTTCATTAGGCTGTTTTCCAGCTTTAAAAGAGACAAGTGTGCTGAGTGTGTTTTGGCTCACTGCTTTTGCCTGAGGGCACAAGTGTTAATCAGTCCCAGGATTTGAAAGAAAAAAAGCACTTTAAAGGGATGGACTTGTCCAGAGAGTTGGTGGGTGGAGAGAGAGATTGGAAGTCAGCTAATCTATTCGGAGTTCAGGTGTTGAGATTGAGCCCAGTGTTTGTCTCTGCATTAAGAGACAGCTTAAAGGAGAATCTCTAGGGATGGGCAGAGGGAAACTAATTTGTTGCAAAACCCGAAAACTTTCCCATTCTATAACATAACCTTTCTAGATGTCTCAAGAAAGGTGTCACAAAGGCCCTCTGAATAAGAAATACCTTCTTATTAGTAAGTTCATTTCAAACCATTTCAAGAATGTGACTCTCTCCATGGGAACTTAGCCTTTCTTTAACCCTATGAGACCGAGAATATGCCACATATGTTTGGCTTCACCTCTACAATCCCAGCAACTAGCCACTCCTTGGGACACAATGGATGCCAGTGAGGGTTGGCCCCCTCCCTGACATCTACATTAATCAAGTCATATCTTGGAAGCCCATCTGGCATTTCCTTCTGCTATACCTAACTTTCTATATGTAAGCAAATTAGCTCTGTGCCTTCTTTGTTTTCAAGCCCTATAAATTCAGTTCCATTTTAATCCTCATTGGATTTCACCCATGGAGATATTATTCTGCCTGGGATAAGACTTTTCCCGATCAAGTTTGAAGGCTGCAACCAGGGCCCCCAGCCACTTTCCAATGCTTCTTTAGATTGGTGATGTATTCTGTGTCTCTCTCTTATATTTTAATGGTAGTTTTCCTTATTCTTTGTCTTTTATGTATTATTTACTGTATTGGTTGTTATTGTAGGCAATCTATTCTGTATATTGTATAATTAAATTTTACTTTCACTTTAATTGAGTTTAAAAAGTGTCATTTATAGGAGCGATCTGAATCTATCCTTAATTAACAGAACACGCTCCCAGAGTGCCATTTGCCAAAAACAAAACGAAACATGTCCCGACCAGTGGGACAAGAACGTGGACCCTGAAAGAAAAGAGAAGGGACAAGGGACAGGAGACAAGACAGGCTTTCTGATCAAGTCTCATTTATTGTGCGATAGTACAGGCATTTATAGCAAGAGGAAAGGAAGTAGGGGTCGTGCAAACTCAGTACAGAGGGGCCCTAGACAAAGGAATAGTTTCCCGCCAAAGGACGAGTTGACCGGGGGTCTTTGATGACAGAGGAAACTCCAGGATGTGATTAGAAGGCACCTAGATGTCTGCCTATTCAAGGTTAGAGTAGTCTTAAGAATATGGCCTTTTGCCCATAGATTAGTGCTGGCTCCCCACAGGTCCCCCTGTTTGTATTTATATAGAACAAAAGTTATCAAGTATAGAATCGTTCATTTCCCAACCTGTGCCTGGCTTAGGTTGTCTCTATGGGGAGAAGCCTTACCCGTCATAGGAAGGATGTACTGAAACATCTCTTCCAGGCTTAGGTTGGCTGGTCCTTGAGGAATCTTACCCGTCGGTGGCTAACCAGGTCTTGATGTTCGTCAAAAATTTGTGTTGCTCATATAAGCATCAAGGGGTCATCACCAGTCTCAAGGCGATGATAGTGTATGTGAATGGGTTTGGCCAGTGCACTATCTATTTGGGATTTTACAAAGGAAGTGATTTTCCAGAAGGCCCAAGGTCCAAAAGACAAAAATAAGAGAAAGACAATTAAGGGCCCAAGTAAGGGAAGAATATAATGGAGGATCCCACAGAGCCCACTCCAAAGAGGGTTATGAAACAGCTCTTTGCGCCATTTAATCAAATTTTCCTGGAGTCTCCTAATCTTGTCCCTAACAATACCTGATTTGTTTGCATAGAAGCAACAGCGTTCTTGGAGGGCTAAACATATCCCTCCTTGTTCTGCCATAAGAAGATCCAAACCGTGTCTATTCTGTAATACTACTTCTGACAGGCTATCGATTTGATCTTGTAGGTCACTAATGGTACTAGAGAGTGCTTGAACATTATCAATAATCTGATTTGAAAGTTTGGTATATGAGTGCACAGCAACCCCTAAACCCGCTGACCCAATTGTGCCAGCTATGCCAGGGCCTGCCAGTAATGGTATGAAAAGGACAGCTCTTTTTGTTCTGCCATCGAAATAATGGAAGCTAGGTTCATCCCCGGAATGATGTCAGTGTCAGGAAGAATAGCAGCTCAAATAAGTTCCTGTCCAAGTTACCGGTAGGGCTGTGAAGGCTAAGTTACCTCCACACACAAACACTTGACTGGCCACAGGGCAAAGGGGGCAGGGGGACTTGGGGAATAAAGCAGAGACAATTGAGGAGCAATTTGCAAAGGTTACAAACCCCACATCAACATCAAAAGAGTTATTGTGAGGGGCCTGTTCTAAGCACTCTGATTCTATGAAGCCTATAGGTTGTACAGGGAAAGGGAGTGCAATGGTACAATTGTCTTCAGGCCGATAGCCATTTGTATTATTTACTGGGATAGCAAGAGGCATGGGGGTACTGAGGGTCATGCATAACCAGCAGTCTCCAGCGAAGGTGGGATTGGTTGTATTTAATGCTCCAAACGCAGTTTCTAAAATGGAAGAGGCCTGGGTGTCTAAGTCTGTGGTCCGAGACTTCGGTAACGCTAGGGGGTGGTAGTGTAAGGGGGGGTATATTTGCCTATTAAGTTCTTCTATTTGATGTTGGACTATCTCTTCCCTTACCATATCCATCGGACCTCCCCCATCAGAAATATATATAGGCCAACAGACATCTTTTCTGGTAGTACCCAGACAGGAAGCCTGCTGATAGGGGCTGTGGCTGGTAGGGTTAGAAAAATCCCAGTCCCCACCTCTGGATCCACTATACAGCTTTGGAGTACAGCTGTGAGGTAGACTTTACCCTCCATATGGGTACATTATTGAACATGGTCATAGCAGGAAGAATGCATCTCTAATGCAAAATAACATTGGGTGGGAAACGGCCCAGGGCGATCATTAAGGGAGGGGATGATGGTAGGTTTCTTCACGCACTTATAGCTGGCCCACCTGACAAGGCCTTGGGAGAGGGTTTCTCGGGTCAGGTGGGCTACATGAGAACCACAGTCAGTGCCTCCAAAACAATACCGAGGTTTAACTGTTGTGTATCCCCCTTTGCATTCACAAGGAGCTCCATATAGCTGTCTGAGCAGCTTCTCCCGATCCAGGCGAAACCGCCATAAAGGTGGGGGAGGGCAGAGGTAAACATAGCAAGCAGGATCAGGTAGCGAGAAATTCCCAACACCTGTAGGGGAAAGGAGAAAGAGGTATCTCAGGGAGAATCATCATCCCTGGAGGGTGTGAAATTATTTCCTGAGTTGTCATCAATCTGTTTAATCAGACACTCTGGTAACCACTTGGCAGATTTTTGTTCTTTGGAATAAATACAGACAGAGCCTTGTCCCCAGATAAGGACCGGATCAGGGCCCTGCCATTTGTTAGTTAGGGGATCTTTCTATGGCATAGCTATGAGCGGTATTGGAGCACCAAAGGCAATCCACTGCAATTTTGCCCTTTGTATCCAGGTGCAAAAAGTTTAAAATGAATAGGGCATGATTAATAAGGTTCCGTGGGGACCCTTTTATAGGATATAGGGTACCCCCTTTTAATCTTGTAATGATGTTTTTAAGGGTTTGATGAGCCCTTTCCACCATGCCCTGGCCTTGGGGGTTACAGGGAATGCCAGTGACATGCTGAATGGAAAGGTTGGTACAAAAAGCTTTAAAAGTCTGACCGGTATATCCCTCACCATTATCAGGTTTAATGGAGGCAAGTAGACCCATTACCGAAAGGCAGGCAAGTACATGGGCAATAACATGTTTACAAGCTTCACCAGTCTGAAGTATAGCAAAAAGGAACCCGCTGAATGTGTCAATAGTCACATGAAGGAATTTAAGTTTCCCAAGGTCTGGCAAATGAGTGACATCCATCTGCCATATCTCATTAGGGAGTAATCCCCATGGATGGACCCCAAGATGGGATGTGGGTAGAAAGATGACACAAGCTGGGCATTGCTTGACTATTTGTCGGGCCTGTTCCCAAGTAACCTTGAATAGAAGACATAACATGAGCATTTAGGTGATGGAAAGTGTGCACACGCATAAATAAAAGGGAGCAGAGCAAGAGCGAATGTAGGCCTGTATTTGAAGGAACAAATCTATAGCTGCGGAGGTGGGTTTGATATAGGCAACAGTTTCAAGGAGGGAGACAGATTGGGCAATGTAAGCACTATCTGTATAGATATTAAGGGGCGTTTGGGGGTAGGGACAGAGTACAGTGAGGACCGCAAAAAGTTCAACAAAGCGGAGGTGTAGGGCGTAGGGACGGAGGTGGTGTGGCCTTGGACCGCATAGGCAGCAATGCCAGTAGAAGAACTGTCTGTAAATATATATGGCTGGAGCTAAAGGCAAGGGATGGGAGGAGGTTTTATCTGGGAAGAAAAAAGGGTGAGTTCTGCAAAACTGCAAAAGCTTATCAGCAGGATCATGATTATCAATGACACCAGGAAAGGAAGCACAAGCAATAGGCCACAGATCAGTGGTGGGGGAATAGCCAGTCCACCTCTGCTTTTGAATATGGTTGTATAATCTCATCAGGGTCTTTTCCAAAATGTTTAACACTAGATTCTCTAGCCAAAATAATGAGCTTAGCAACCAGGAGGTAGTAAGGTATAATGACCTTGTCAGGAGTAGAGGGGAGGTGGATCCATAAAATAGGAGATGACTGCCAGAAAACCCCTGTAGGGATATGGGGCAAATGGGCAGAAATGATGAAGCGGAGGGGTTCAGAGTAATTTATAAAGGTGACAAATTGTTCTTGAATAGCATGTTCTTCTCTAGACAGGGCTTGTATACCTTCTTTAGTCAGACTCCTAGGTGACTTAGGATCTGGATCTCCCTTGATTATATCAAATAGGGGTTTCAGGTCTCCTGTGGTAAGTTTGAGGTAAGGGCAGATCCAATTAATATCGTCAAGGAGCTTTTGAAAATCATTTAAGGAAATCAGGTGGTCAGTCCTGAGCTTCAGGTTGTGTGGTTTGATGACTGTTTTATGGAGGTCAAAGCCTACATATCTATAGGGGTCTTTGAGTGTACCTTATCAGGTGCCACTTGAAGGCCTTTGGAGTGGATGTTTTGCATCAAAGCAGCAGGCTAGAAGTTCGGAGCCATCCCTTCCGGCTATAAGTATATCATCCATGTAATGAAGGATATACAGGGAAGGCCAGCGATCCCTTACGGGGTTGACAATAAGCGCTACAAATTTTTGGCACAGAGTAGAGCTATTTACCATTCCCTGAGGAAGGATCTTCCACTGGAAGCAGGACATGGGTTTTTGAAAATTAATGGCGGGGAGGCTGAAAGCGAAACGCTGGCGATCAGCAGGGTGAAGGGGTATGGTGAAAAAGCAGTCTTTAAGGTGGATTATAATCTTGAGAAAGTTATGGGGAATAGCAACTGGAGAGGACAAACCTGGCTGTAAGGTGCCCATTATGGCCATTATTTTATTCACTGCTCTAAGATCCTGAAGAAGGCGCCATTTCCCCGATTTCTTTTTTATCACAAAAATAGGGGTATTCCAAGGAGAATTACTAGGCTCTATGTGATCAGCTGCGAGTTGTTCCTGCACTAACTGTTCAGCAGTGGTCAGCTTTTCTTTAGGAAGTGGCCACTGATCTACCCAAACAGGTTCATTGGTTTTCCAAGAAATTCTGTCTGCATGGGGTGCAGACTCATCCGTGACCATTAGAGAAAATTTCCCAATCCTAGGCGGTCGGGGCAGCATTGGATTGTTAGGGATTTCTTTATGCCTTGTGCACACCTGCCGAGGCCAAGCAGGAACCCTTGCTTAAGCATCTGGGAGATAACAGTCTCATTGGGACTAAACATAACCAGGCTCATTTGAGAAAGGAGGTCCCTACCCCATAAATTACAGGGGAGGCCAGGGAGGACATAAGGTTGAATAGTGCCTGTGTTTTTCTCAGAATCCTCCTGTGTAAGCATTTTAGAGCTTTGTTCAGGATTAACAGTCTGTCTAATGCCCCAAAGGTGAGTAAGGGCACAGTTAATGGCCAGGATTTAGGCCATTCTTCCTTTCTTATGACTGTTGCATCTGCACCGGTATCTATAAGGCTTTCGAAAGATCTGCCATCAAGTTTAAGGGTTAGCAGGGGTTTCTGTGGTAGAATATTCTGAATCCAGTAAGCATCTGACGACCCTAAACCACCTGTGCCATGGTGAGTGGTCATGGCAATCCCACAATCATCATTGATAGGCAGGAGGAGGAGTTGAGCAATCCTGACTCCTGCAGGGACAGATACAGGGAAGGAAAGGGCGGAAGCAATGAGTTTTAATTTCCCCCTGAAAATCATTATCTATCACTCCTGGGTGGATGCTGAGGAACTGGCTCTTCCAAAGATTAATCCAAAAAACCCTTTTGGGCACCCCCATGGGCAGGACCTGAGGGCCCATTTCTGGAGTTAATACGGCAGGGGAGGTGGAACAGAGGTCCAATCCAGTGCTTCCGGAGGTGGCTCTGAGGAGCTCTGTGATGCCACAAGGCCAGGACTGAGGTGGGGGTTGTTGAAGTGTCCCAGTTGGGGGCCTGGGGCGGAAGTTTCCCTGCTCCTGCAACAGTTGACCATTGCTATTGGTCTTTGAGCGGCACTGAGAAGCCCAGTGCTTTCTTTTCCGGCACCTAGGACAAATGCTGGGGTGCCCCACACATCCCTGTCTGGGGAAAGTCCATTGTTTTGCGAAGTGACCATCACCCCCACAGTTAAAACATTTACTCTGCATGGGGGCAGAGATAACCTCCCCCAGAACATCCTGGATAGAAGCCCCAAAGGCAGCACACTGTCAAATATAATCAGAAAGTGTGCCCTGTCTTTTGAAAGGAGGAATAGTGGCCTGGCAAGCGGAATTAGCATTTTCAAAAGCCAATTGGCAATTAAAGTGGCTATTGACTTCAGAGGCTTCTAAAAGCCTCTCAGCAGTTTAGGTAAAACAACTGATAAAATCTGCATAAGACTCCTCTGCTCCCTGACAGATACTAGCTAATGAGGTGATAGCAGACCCCTTAGGGGGGAGTTTTCTCCATGCTTTAGTGGTGGAGCTTTGAATTTGAGCAAGTAGCCCAGCTGCATATTGGGCTTGTGCTTCATTTGTATCATAGAGGCGATTACCAATAAGCATTTCAAAGGTCCACCAGGCACTTTCACCACTGGCCTCCACATTACAGTGGGGGGGTTCTTTACAATTCTCTTTAAATTCAGATTTCCAGAGTACAGAATCTCCCCCATCTAGTGTGGCTCATGCAAGGTGATACCAATAGTTAGTGGTGAGCCACATGGAGTCAAAGCCCTCTAGGAATGAGACTGTAAAGGGTACAGTAGGGACGTACTTAGAGACTGTTGATTTTAGTTCCCTCAGTGTTTTGTAACCAAAGTGTTTGTATTCCCAAATGGGGGCAATCTCTTCGTTCCCATCCAAAAGATTGGGGGAGGTTATTTCTATGACTGGGAAAAAATGAAAGGTGTCTGTAAGATATGAGCAGAGGCTAGTCTGCGGCTTCCTCTCTAATTTTTTAACCAGATCGGCATCTGGTTCAGATTTTTCAGTAGTTGAGGTAATGGCAATAACCTCTGATTTGTGGGATAGGTTAAGGTCCAACAGGGATTGCATCATTTCACAGAGCCACTGTACTTCCGCTTTTAATTCTTGTGGGTTGAAAATAGGCACAGGGTAAGACGGAAAAGGGGGGCATGGCGCAATACGGAGGTGGGGATTGCAACTGGGATTTCAACTGGGAAATTTGCTGAATGTTAGAGACCAGGGGGAAAGCGAAACCCAGGTCACTACAATGAATAGCCTTTCTTCCTGATTCAGCAGCTCTGGGGAGATCTAAATGCTCGTTGCTGGGGGCAAGGGAATTAAAGCCTCTGAGGGAAGGATAGATTTTTTTCTGTAAACAGGCTTGGGAAGGGAGTGAGGGGGCGGGGGATTATTAATCGGAGGTTCGGGCAGTGTTTTATCTGGGTTCTTCAAAGGAATAGTAATTGAAACAGAATCTTCATCTGGTATTTCTTTTTCACCCTTATATGACCCCAATTCAAGTCTAGAGTTGGTGCGTCTTAAGGCACCTTTCAAAAAGGAGGAACTATCTTGAATAACTCTATTAACATCATCAATGTGTTGGTGGGCAAAAAGTAAATCATTTATACAATTTCAGTAATTTTTTATTTTATTTTATTTTATTTTTTACAATTCCAGTAATTGGAAGCAGTGATAGGAACCTTCTTAGGACCGAAAGTCCTATAAAAAATCATTAAGGCAATCTCCAACTCTTTTCCATCTTTTCTCTTCAATGGTTCCTTCCTGTGGGAACCATGGGCAGAGATCTTCTAAAAACTTAAAGAATTTCACAAGTTCCTTTTTCTTAACCTTTGCTCTATGTGTCCGTAATGAGTCTTTGAGACCCTCAATAAACCTATCATGTACACTAATGTCCTGTGCCATGGTATCAAAATCTCACTTACCTCAGGTCTCTATTCCTTGGAGCAGGTGGACCCATGGCGACCTTATTCTCTGAATTCTTGGGGACTGCGCAGTCTTTTTGTTCAGAGGTTTGATCCAGCAACAGCTGCTTCTTACTTCAAGATCTTTCGGGGCCCCATGTTGGGCGCCAATTGTCCCGACCCCGGGGGGGGGCACCAGAGCGTGGACACTGAAAGAAGAGAGAAGGGGCAAGGGACAGGAGACACAAAGAATGGAGACAAGACAGGTTTTCTGATCAAGTCTCATTTATTATGTGCAGTGGTACAGGCATTTATAGCAAGGAGAAAGAAAGTAAGGGTCGCGCAAACTCAGTACAGAGGGGCCCTAGACAAAGGATTAGTTTCCCACCAAGGACGAGTTGACTGGGGATCTTTGGTGACATAGGAAGCTCAAGGATGTGATTAGAACGGCGCCTAGAAGTCTGCCTATCCAAGGTTAGAGTAGTCTTAGGAATGTGGCCTTCACCACAGATTAGTATTGGCTCCCCACAGGGAATAGCTGAATAAATCATGGCATGTGATTGATGGAATATTATTGTTCTGTGGGAAATTATGATCAGGATGCACTAAAAAAAAAACCTGGAGAATCTTCCATGAATTCAACCAAAGTGAAGTTTATTGGTTATAAAGTAAAGCAGTGTTGTGGGATTATCAGCTGTGAATGACTTTGCTATTCTTAGCAATACAATTATCCATGACTACTATGAAGAATTTATAATGAAAATGTAATCCATATACAGAGAAAGAACTGATTGTGTCTAAATATAGAATGAAGCATATTTTTAAACTTTATTTTTCTTAAGGTTTTTTTTTTGGGGGGTGGCCTATGTTTTCTTTCACAATGTGACTTTTATGGAGATATTTTGGATAATTTCACATGTGGTTTATTATTGGAAGAGATAGGAGTGGGGAGTAAAGAAAATAATCTTGAATTTAAAGTTTTAAAAAATGTAAAAAATTGTTTTACATATAACTGGTGAATATGTATATATATATATATATATATATATATATTTTTTTTTTTTTTTAAAGAATGCTATCTAGGTTTTTTTTTTCATCATGGTTTTCAGATAGTCCAATAATTTTTAAATTGCCTCTTCTGGGTCTATTTTTAGGTCAATTGTTCTTCCAGTGATGTATTTTTATATTTGCTTTTATTTTCTTTCATTATTTTCAGTTTGTTTGACTGATTCTTTAGTTGCATGCCAATTCTTTTTTCTATATTTTATTCATGTAACTATTTAGAGATAAAATGTCTCCTAAAAACTGTTGGGCTGCATCACATATGTTTTGATATGGTGTCTCATTATTATCATTCTTTTGAATGAAATTATTGATTGTTTCTTTAATTTGTTATTAGACTCACTCATTTTTTAGAATTAGATTATTTAATTTCTAATTAGTTTTGAAACACCTGAGAAAAAGGTATATTCCTTTCTATTCTTATTCAGTTTTTGCTAGATGTCTATTATATCTAGGTTTTCTGAGATTTTATTAATCTCCCTAGAAACATTTCTTTCTTGGTTATTCTCATGGTTAGATTTATCTAATTCTGAGAGAGAAAGGTTGAGTATAGTTTTGTTGTCTATTTCTGTAACTGACTTAATTTCTTCTCTAAGAATTTAGATGCTGTACCACTTTGTGAATATACATTTAATATTGATACCACTTCATTGTCTATAGTACCCTTTAACAAAAATGTAGTTTCATTCCTTATCTCTTTTAATTAGATCTGTTTTTACTTTTGCTTTATGTGATATCAGAATTGCCACCCCTGCTTTTCTTTATTTCAACTGAAGTATAATAAATTCTATTGCAGCCTTTTATACTTACTCTGTATAGATTTCTCTGTTATAAATGTTTTTCTTGGAAACAACATATTGTAGGATTCTGTTTTTTAATCCACTCTGCTATTCAGTTCCATTTTATGGGAGAGTTCATCCCATTCATATTCACAGTTGTCATTAGTTGCTATGTATTTCCTTCCATCCTATTTTCTCTCCTGTATATACTTTTGTTCTCGCTTTCTATTCTGTCCTTCCTTAGTAGAGTTTTGTTTCTGACCCATCTCAGCCTAAATCTGTCCTTCCTTCTATCACCCTTATTCTCTTGCCCATTTCTCCTAGCATTTCTGTTCTCCCTTCTATCCACCATCTCTCTTTTGTTCCCCCTTTCTCTTTCTCCTCCAACTTCCTTATAGGATAAGATAAATTTCTATACCCATCTAAAAGAGTGTTACTCCCTCTTTAAGCCAAAACTGATGAGATTAGCTTCATATAATGCTCACCTTCCCTTTTCCCCCCTCTATTATAATAGGTCTTTTGTGCCTCTTCATATGATCTAATTTATCCCAATTTACCTTCCCTTTCCTCTTCTCCCAGTACAATTCTTTTCCAACTCTTAAAGTCCTTTTATTTAATTTCATCACATCAGAATCCGTTTATACCCACACCTCTGTCTATGTATGCCCCCTCAAGTACCCTAACAAAGATACAGTTCTCAAGAGTTACAAATATCATTTTCCCATATATATAAACAGTTTAACTTTTAAATAATATTTTTTCTTTCCTATTTACCTTTTTATGTTTCTCTTGAGTCCTATTTCTGAAAATCAAATTTTCTGTTTAGTTCTGATCTTTCCAATATAAATGATTAAAAGTCCCTTGAAAAGGGGACTACAGGGAAAAAGTCATTGAAGCTCCATCCTCTTCCCTGAAAGATGATGCTCAGTCTCACTGAGTAGTTGATTCTTGGTTGTAACCCCAACTTCTTTGCCTTCCAGAATTTGATATTCCAGGCTCTCCAATTCTTTATTGTAGAAGCTGCCAGATCTTGGATAATCCTAACTGTGGCTCCTTGATACTTAAATTATTTTTTTTCTGGCAGCTTGAAGTATTTTTTTCTTTGAGATTATAGTTCTGAAAAGGATCTACATGTGCAGAAATGTTATAGCAGCTTTTTGTGATAGCAAGAAACTGGAAAAGAAGTGGAAGCCCATCAATTGTTGTGGTACTTGAAGGTAATGGAATATTATTGTTCTATAAAAAATAATGATCTCCCAACATGATTCACAAAGCAATGTGTATTAAAAATAAATAAACTTACTGCAAAGAGAGAGAGAGAGAGAGAGAGAGAGAGAGATTTAGAGATTATAGGTCCTGGAATTTTCCAAGTGTTTCTTGGGATTTTCTTTGTGTGATCTCTCTCTGGAGGTGATCAGTGGATTCTTTCAATGACTATTCCCCACTCTGGTTCTAATATTTCAGAACAGTTTTACCTGATTATTGAAGGGCCTCCAGAAAGCTAGCAGAGCCCCAGGCAAGGAGACAATAAAGAATTTGGACTTTATCCCTGGCTATTCTCGTGGTGATTACTTGACTGAAACCAAGGCTGGTCCAGAGACCTCCAGAAAACTAACCAGAACACTACATATGATGTCTTGAAAAATGCTATCCAAGTAGTTTTTTTTGGTCATGTTCTTCAGTAGACCAATAATTTTGAAATTTCTCTCTCCAGAATCTATTTTCCAGGTCAGCTGTTATTTTTTTTCCTAAAGGTATTTTACATTTTCCTTCATTTTTTCATTCTTTTTAATTTGTTGTAGTTATTTAACTGGTTCTTGATGTCTCTTGTAGTCATTAGCTTCCATTTGCCCTATTCTCTTTTTTTCATTTGGTCAAGTTTAAAAAAAAAATATGTCTTCAATGGATTTTTTTTTTCACTTAGCCTATTGTATTTTTTAAGGAATCGTTTTCTTTTGTCAATTTTTATCCTTCCTTTTCCAAGCTGTTGACTTTCTTGCATTCCTTTTTATTCTCCCAATTTTTGTTCTATGTCTCTTATTTGCTTTTTAAAATTCTTTATGAGCATCTCCAAGAAGCTTGTTTGGTTTGAGACCAATTCATATCACCCTTTGAGATTTCCTATGTGGGCATTTAGTCCTCTTCTAAATTGTGTTTTGGTCTTCCCTGTCACCATTGTAGCGTTCTTTGAGTAAAGTTTTTTTTTTTTTTTAAATTTTCTGTTTCTTGCTTATTTTCTTTCTTTTCTTTTCTTTTCTCATCCTTCCTTCCTTCCTTTCTTCCTTCCTTTCTTTCTTCCTTCCTTCCTATTTTGTGACTTTTAAGGTTGAGCTCTTCTCCTACAGGGGGTTCTCTCCCAAGATTCTTGTGTAGCATAGGAGCCCCTTGTGTTTGGTGTCTTGCTCATATCCCTGAAGATAGCCTAATCTAGTCCCACCTGCTGTTTCCTATTTTCCCAAGCTGGCAGTTTGCCTTCTGTACTGGAGACAACCCCACTTGTCTGCTCTGCCAGAACCAAGGGTCTTGGTTGCTGATCCATTGTGATTAAGACCTTCCCACTGGCTTTCCCCAAAACAGTCTGAGTTGGGCTGTGTATTCCTTTTATCCCAGTGAAGTCCTTCCAACTTATCTTAACCTAGAAAAGTGTTTCATTCCATTTTTTTGTAGGCTCTGAAATTCCCAGACTCTCTTCAGAAGCTTGCTTTCATGAAGTTTTTCAGGGAAACTGGGAGAGCTCAAGCAGCTTCCTGACTTCAGTCCACCATCTTAACTGTGTTCCCATAAGTCCATTCACATAGAATATTAAACAATTTGGTGGGGGGAAGAATTATTTTTTTCTTTTTTTGTGTGTGGTAATTTGGGGTTAAGTGACTGACCCAATGTCAACAACTAAGAAGTATTAAGTGTCTGAGGCTGAATTTGAACTGAGCTGTTCCTGATTCCACAGCCAGTGCTGTAGCCACTGTGCCATCTAGCTGCCCTACTGTTAAACAATTGGACCAGACACAGATGAAAGCATTTGGGTGCCTAAGGTGAGATTTAAAAATTGTGGACCTGTGTGTTGCTGTGCACCAGAAACTGTACATTATTTTTCAGTGTGACACACATAACTTCTTAGAAAATGGGCATGTCTGAGCCACAAAGAGTAGAATTTTCTGGTTTTAAAAACACATGACTTTTTAAAGAAGGAATTCGTAAAAGTCCCCAGCTACCTTTTCCTTGCCCATGCATGTTGTAGCTTAGATAACTGCCTATTTGGTGCTGTCTTTAATAGTGAAAAATAAACATGGAAAGATGGGTTCAAGTTATACTTTAAAGACTTCAAATTCGACTCAGAAGTTTAGATGTTATTTAAAAGTGTAGTAGAGGAGAACCTCTCAAATAGAATGAATCAGAAGTGGAGAAACATTAGGATACCTAATAATATGATTGTTATGAAAATCAAGGAAAGAAGGGAAGGAAGAAAGAGGGAAGGAAATAAACTTTTATGTAATACCTTCATTTGTACCAGCTATCAGGCTAAATAAACACTTTATAAGCATTGCCTCATTTGATCTTCAAAGAATTTATCTCTTTTTATGTCTGAAGCTAGACTTGAACTCACATCTTTCTAACTAAAAACCTAACATACTATTCACTGAGCCTTCTAGCTGTATAATAAATGTCTGATCTAGCATTTTAGCAATAGTACTGGAAAGAAAAGGAGAGAAAAGTGAAAAACATTACAAAAACATAATATGCAGATATTAGTCATTAGATGTGTGTGGTGCAAGGGAAAGAAAAGTAAAAAATAAACCATTTTGAACTAGTATTAATTGGGAAAATGAAATCTTCAGGTTAAGAAACTGGTTTAATGGGGAAGAACATGAGCTCAATTTTATTTGAATACAAAGTGACAGCAGAATATATATTAAGGCAGATCCTTTAACCTTGTTGCATGTTATGTACATTTGACAGACTGGGAAAACCTATGGACCTCTTCTTAGAATAATGGTTTTAAATAATTGAGGGAATACTAAATTTTAGTTAGAGGTTAATGAAAATAAAGATGTTATTTTCTTCCCAATGAATTTCAAGGACCCCAGTTAAGAATCCTTGATCTAAGTGGAATTGCCCCAGAGGCAGATGGAGATAATGTGTCTTGAGCTTTGAATAAGTTAAAATTGGAATTATCCAGACAGTTGGTAGTTTCAATGTCCATGAGATGACAGTAGTTCTCAATTAGAATGGACTAGCACACACTATACCATCATAAATTTTGTTAAGTGCTTAGAAAAATTGGTTATTATGTTTGTCTCACATACATTTTACTTAGCAAGCATATGTAGTATGAAGTAAAATTTTCAAATAAATTTATTTTTACAAGCATTTATTATCTCTCCTTCCTTCTGCTCCACCACTGAACAATTAAAAATAAATAAAAAATGCTACACACACACACACACACACACACACACACACCAGAAAAACAAACTCCCACATTGGCCATTTCTACAGTGTTTATTCAATTTCTATTTTTAAATCTATCAATTCTGTCTCAGGAAGAATGAAAATGAGAATGTTTAGATTTTTTTAGACATGATTTTATTTTTACATTGATCAGAATTCTAAAATCTTTTGTTTTTCTTTATATTGATATTATATAAATTGTTCTCACTTCATTATTCTTCAGTTCATATAAGTCTAAGCAGTATCTTCTGAAACTGTCTGATGGTACAATATTTATTCCATTATATTCATATGCCATAATTTGTTTACCTAATAGAGACAACTCTTTAGTTTACAATTTGGGGCTACTATTAAAAGAATTGTTATGAATAGCTTATGAATACTTATGAATACATACATATTGTTTCTATTCTCTTTTTTAAATCTCTTTGAGAATAATCCTAGTAGTGGTATAACAGATCAAAGGGTAAGATTATTGAATGATGCCTTAGCACACATTTTCCCAAAGCCCCATCCAACAATTTTCACTTATCTTTTCTCATTTTTGCTAATCTGATAGGTGTGAGGTGAAAAACTCCATAGTTATTTTTAAGGTTTATTTCTTTAATTAGCAGTAGATTTATAGAATTCTTTCATATGTCTATAAATGGATTGGATTTCTTCTTTTGAAAACTGTCTGTGTTCATGTTCCTTGACCATTCATTTACAAAAATTTGCTGCAATTATTTTCCCCATCTATGTTTCCCATCTAATTTTAAAAACATTAGTTTTGTTTGTGGTATGTTAGATCAGAAGCAAGATGCAAATTTAGGTTTTTGTGACTGTAAGGCCAGTGTTTAATCCATTAAACTACCCTTAGTGTGGGTTATAGGTTAAATATAGTATTCCACTTACTACCTGCATGTCACTTTAAATGAAATCCAGTTTTGTCATCTCTAAAGTGGGCAATTACTCATTATTTATTTCTAGATGACTAACAAGAAATCATTTTGTAAATGGGGCTATAATTCCCAAGGATAAAGAGGAGTAAAGAGGGCTGAAGGGTATAAGTATTAGATAGATTCTAGGGTTAAGGACTGAGATAAAAACAGCAACTGCTTCATATCGCACTGCTAAGGAGAACCATCAAGAAAACTACTGTTTATCATATCTGACTTAAAATAAAAAAAATCTAGGAATATACATGTATAAGTGTGTTCTACCTAATGCCTTTTTAGTTTTATCAATTTTAACATAATGAATATCTCTTAACTCTGGGTTCCATCCCCAGCTTTCCTTTAAGGAAAAATGTTTTCTATCTCTTTAAGTATTGGCTTCTCTCTCACTCTGAAACTTTACAATCAAGGATTTAAATGTAAATCAAGGCAAATCTCCATGATTTAGTGGCAGCATTAAATAAGAAAGTTCAGATTTTCTGAGAAAAAAATATATTTAACTACTCATTCCTCTATAAATAAAATTTCTCAAGAAACTCACTATATGATAACCTTCAAATATCAGTGTGAAGGACTGGAATGTCATGGCTAAATCCTTTTTCCAGGAATCTTTATACAAGAAATCATGTCTGAAGAGCACTTGACTTAACATACTTGACCATGTTAAGAACTCAGTCCAGAAAACTTTTAAAGTTCAGCTGGAAACGTTTGCCTAAAAGAGCCTCACAATGAACAAGTCAATGCATCGAGAGTCTTTCCTTGCCCAGATTTATTTTAACTTTTGGAATTATTTTACTCTTGAAATGTTATCCAACAGCTGTTTACAAGTGTATTGTTGAGCAAACAGATAAACAATTGTTTTATTTTTTTCTGAAAAAATGATTTTTATTATAGGTTCAGGAATTCTATGCACACAATTATGTGTGCATAAACAACAAATTTGTTTTTTTAACAAATTTGATTTAAAAAAATTAATTGACCTATTTATATCAGTTGAACAATTAAATTATACAGCAAACATATTCAGGAATAGGTAGTTTTCTGGTTCAGTGTACATAAGTTCAAAATTCAAATAGCTATCTGGGTTTTAGGGACTTTACCCAAAAATTGCAAAGATTCACAAAAGATTGTATGAAATTTACTCTTATCTAGCACCATCTCTGGGTTACTGTCCCAATTCATCTACACATTGGCAAGCCAGGTCCATAGAGTTGACCCCCAATTCTCTCAAAATCCGATCCAAAGGGGCACAAGTTTTCCTAGTACTATTATTCCTAAGTTCTCACCAGTTTCCTTCTCACTGATTATCAGCCAAGGCATTTATTTAGGAGGAATAGAAGAGTTACAGAAAGTCTCCTCACACACTGGGCATACACTACCCCTAGTATACAAAAAGTCACCAGGTAGAGTGGATCAAATTTAAAAGCAGTGAGGCACATATACAGAGAAACCACAACCAACAGTAACACCAAAAATTCACTTATCACCCATTCTCCCATATTTTCAAGAAGAGCAGGATTTTGTCTTTTCTAGCATCTTCCTTTCTAAAGTTTATGGAGAGCCTTGAGGGTCCTCTCCCCTTCATTTCCAGGGACAATTTTTTGACATCATTTCCATAAATCCTTATTTTCAGAGTTTATATCAGAGCTTTCCATTTTAACAGTGACCTAATTATAACACACACACACACACACACACACACACACACACATTTTATAGAAACATCCACCCTTGATTATCTTTTTAAAACTTCTAATATTGAATTGCTCAGCAGCCAAACTCAGTACCTTCAGTTACTTAACAACATCAGATATGAGTTTTAAAGAAAATGATTTATATGCCCAAAGAACTATCACACTGTGCATACCCTTTCATCCAGCAGTGTCTCTACTGGGCTTATATCCAAAAAGATCTTAAAGGAGGAAAAGAGGCCCACATGTGCAAAAATGTTCATGGCAACCCTTTTTATAGTGGCAAGAAGTTGTAAAACTAAATGGATGCCCATCAATTGGAGAACAGCTGAATAAATTGTGGTATGTGAATATTATGGAATGTTATTGTTCTGTAAGAAATGACCAGCAGGATGATTTCAGAAAGGCCTGGAAAGACCTACATGAACTGATGCTAAGTAAAATGAGCAGAACCAGGAGATCATTATGCATGGCAACAACAAGACTGTATGATGATCAATTCTGATGGACGTGACTCTTTCCAACAATGAGATGACTGATGCCATTTCCAATGATCTTGTGATGAAGAGAGCCATCTACACCCAGAGGACTGTGGGAACTGAATGTGGACCACAACATAGCATTTCACTCTTTTTTGTTATGGTTTGCTTGAATTTTATTTGATTTGTATTCTTATAAATTTGACACAGTTCTTTATATATTTTAGAAATTAGACCTTTATCAGAAACACTGACTATAAAGATTTTTTCCCACTTTATACTTCCCTTTTAATCTTATTTCTGTTGGTTTTATTTGTGCAAAAACTTTTTAATTTAATGCAATCAAAGTTGTCAATTTTGCCTTCCATAATGTTCTCTAATTGGTTTTGGAATTTGGTTATTAATTTCTCCCCTCTCCAAAGATCTGATATGTAAATTATCCCTTGTTCTCCTAATTTGTTTGTGTTATCCTTTTGCCCAAATCATGTATCCATTTTGACCTTATTTTGGTTTGGGGTGTTAAATGTAGGTCTATGATGATTCTCTGATGTTATTTTCCAATTTTTCCAGCAATTTTTGTCAAATAGTGAATTTTTATTCCAGAAGCTGGAGTTTGGAGATTTATCAAATATTATATTGCGATAGGCCTTGATTATTGTGTCATGTGTATCCAATCTATTCCACTGATCCACCAATCTATTTCTTAATCAGTACTATTTTTTTTTTTAATGACTGCTGCCACGTAATATAATTTTAGCTTTGGTACTGCTAAGCTACCATCATTTGTATATTTTTTTCATTAATTCTCTGGCTATTCTTGACCTTTTGTTCTTCCACATGAATTTTGTTATTTTTTTCTAGTTCCATAAAATAATGCTTTGGCCCCTTCATTGGTATGGCACTGAACAAGCAGATCAATTTGGGCAGAATTGTAATTTTTATTATATTGTCTCTGCCTAGCTATGAACAATTGATATTTTTCCAATTGTTTAAATCTGATTTTATTTGTGTGAGAAATGTTTCTAATTGTGTTCATATAATTCTTCAGTTTGTCTTGGCAGGTAGACCGCCAAATATTTTATTTTGTCTATAGTAATTTCTAATGGAATTTCTCTATTTCTTGCTGATGGGTTTTATCAGTAATACATAGAAATGCTGATGATTTATATGGGTTTATTTTATATCCTTCAACTTTGCTAAACTTGTAAATTATTTCCAGTAGGTTTTTGGATGATTTTCTAGGATCCTCTAAGTATAATCATCATATCATCTGCAAACTGTCTATTCTAATTCTTTTAATTTATTTTTCTTTTCTTATTCCTAAAGCCAACATTTCTAGTACAATGTTGAATAAGAGTGATGATAATGGGCATCCTTATTTTGCCCCTGATGTTATTGGGAATGTATCCATTACAAATAATGCTTACTAAGGTTTTAGATAGATACTGCTTATTATTTTAAGGTATGATCCCTTTATTTCTATGGTCTCTAGTGTTTTTGATTGGAATGGGTGCTGTATTTTGTCAAAAGCTTTTTCT
Organism: Sarcophilus harrisii; assembly: GCF_902635505.1. Taxonomy (NCBI): domain Eukaryota; kingdom Metazoa; phylum Chordata; class Mammalia; order Dasyuromorphia; family Dasyuridae; genus Sarcophilus; species Sarcophilus harrisii. The sequence continues at coordinate 474,931,847 of NC_045428.1, forward strand.
GCATCTATTGATATTATCATATGATTTCTTTTAGTTTTGTTATTGATATGGTCGATTATGGTAATAGTTTTTCTGATATTGAACCAGCCCTGCATTCCTGGCATAAATCCTATTTGGTCAAAGTATATTATCCTGCTGATAAGTTACTGTAATCTGTTTGCCAATATTTTATTTAACATTTTTACATCAATATTCACTAGGGAGATTGGTCTGTAGAAAGTATGTTTTGCAAAATAATTTGCCATAGACACCATGTTCTAAATTCACCTCATTAACAATCTTTCTTTCCATTTTAATTGGGGCAATATTTTTCATAAAAGTCATCCTACACATCTTATCCCATGGATAATCCTTGTTTGCAGAAAGATATAGAAGTTAAAGCTTCTGAGATCAACCAGTATCCCTTTTTCTCTCTTTGAGGATTCAGTGACACTTTTTTTTTAATGCTAAAATAAACCCCTAAAAGTGATATGGGAAAATTGGAGCATCAATGCACTGTTGGTGAACTGGTCAAGTGAACTGGTCAAGATTTATGAAGATAACCAACTCTCTAGGCCCTTACTGAAAAGAAATCAAACTATTAAAATACAGGCAAGTTATCTTGGCAAGATTCAGGTAAAAGAAGGATTTTATGAATCCCACAGGAAAAGCAAAATTTGACTTTAAAAAGCCCGAGGAAAACATATTTATAAATCCCAGAGAAATGAAATTAATTCCATAAGATTCTACTATTAAAATGAAACTAGATTTATAAAATGAAAGCAGATCAAATCGGTAAGATTCAGAAGAGTAGAGAGATTTTTAAGTTCTGTAGGGATCAGTATCAATTCTGTAACATCTGGGGAGCAGAAGAAACTCCCCTCCCAAGCAGGACTAGAGAAAACATCCAGATGTCACAAGGGGCAAGAATGGAAAATATATAAGGTAATGTTGCACAGTGTAGGAGAAAACATAAGAAAGCACTCAGATTTCCAATGTAATGTTATGGTTATGGAGTAATATAGTAGAGATGACATTGGAGTGGAAAAGACTGAGTGACTTTTGAAATTCTCTATGTCATGGCACCCACAGGTGTGGTTGTGACCATTTGAATGACAATATAGAAGCTTATTACTCTAGATTTTTCCCATTTTCATTTTACCTTCCAAATTTTTTTTTAAAAATTAAACCTGGATAAGGAAGCTTGTGGGATTTTATTTGCTATATTTACTTTTGTAATACAGATAAATAAGACTATTTGCTATAAAATCAGTTGACATATATGCAGAGAAAGAAATAGATGTGAGATTTAGCCCACCCCATTTCCAAGATAATTATAATTTCTGCCTTTAAGGAGAATAAGAGAACTATCTAACTCTGTTCTTATTCATTTACTCTCTCACTAAGATTGGTATAATGCTAGAAAGGAAGAGAATAAACATTTATGAAGCACCTACTATGTGTCATGTACTATGCTAAGAATTTTATAAATATTTCATTTGATCTTCATAACAATCCTGGGAGGGATTCTATGATTCCCATTTTATAGCTGAGGAAAATAGGCAGGCAAAAACGCCCAGGGTCATAAGTGTCTGGGCTCAAATTTGAATTTAGGTCTTCCTGCCTCTAGGCCCAGCCATTTCTAATGTACCTCACATACATTTGTAGTGTAGAGGTATGAAGCTCCAAATAAAAGCTACTTTACTTGCTCCTTCAGGGAAGGATAATAGTCAGCATGTTCTCAAGCAACTGACTATACACAGTCTCTAATATCAAGCAAAACCATTTGTTCAAGCAAACCATAAAGAGAAAACTGGAAATTTTTGCAGATTAAAGTAGACAAATATATAAGTAAATGAACTCATCGATGGAGACCAAGATTAAATTTCAGTTTAACTAAGTATGGAACTCTACCAAGTGTACTCAGCCATATCTGGGAATTTAGGCACTTGAATAAAGGGATATGTTTGGAGGAGAGAGAGTAATTTCTCTTCATATCTTTCACTCCAGAGTGTCTTCATTCAGAAGTTTTTACCTTTCCTCTTACCTGGTTCTCTAAAATTCTGCTCCTCTCTCTCTTCCAAAATCTCTGCACACTGTTCTATGAGGAATCATGGCTTCCTGGACTTAGGCAGCTTGCCATTCAGTGTAACTCCCCACTCATCTGAGGCAAGAGAATGTTAGATTTTTATTTCTAACAGTCATAAAGCCTGTTAGGCAACAAACCAAAATTGTTTTCAGTGTTTATTGCATATATAGTTTGAGGGAGAAAGAAAAGGAATTTCCCCTTTCAATAACAGGGGACAATTCTGGTTTTGCAAAGCTGAAATGAGGTCAGAGCCCATGAGAGAATGCTAGTATTGTTTTCCAAAGAAGACTAGCAGAAGATATTCAAGATTAATATACAATAAAGACCCTGATGCTTTCAGAGCAGAAATGTTACCTATTGAGTCTGTAGTGCCCTTTTCTCACTCACAAGCTCCCTTAGAGATTAGAAAGATGAATGAGCACTTGAGTATTATCACACAGTCTGAGAGGTTGGGGGTATTAAAAGCCAGGCTGCCTTTGGGGCTGAGTTCAAGGGAAGCAGTTTTGGAGCCACAAGATGTGGGGCATTTGTAGCCTTGAGCAAGCAAATAAGCAGTGTCTTCCACAAAATAGGACTCATATTTTGTACCTCAGTACATTGTGGTGTTTACCGTGGATTCTCAAGGTTTATGCTAGATTGTCCAAAACTGAAAAGGATTGTCCTGGTGACAGATCATAACCACTGTCACAGGACAGGGGACAAAAACCAGTCATCCCTGATAGAGATAATCCAGGATTCTGCACACAAAATTTTGGAAACAGCAGTGTCACCACCAGATCTGTTTTTAATCCCATCCAGATTCTCAGCCACCATTAAGGGGAGAAATCACTCTGAAGAAAGGGGCCATCTTCCTCATCACTAAGATGTAACCAGGATCTTCAACATTAAGTGTCAAGTAAGAAAGGTTTTCAGTTGTGTATCAGTTCTACCATGTGGTACAAAGTACCACACTAAGTTGATAACTATTACTTTTAAAATTACACTTTGAAAAGCAAAATAAGGATTTCCCTATCCTCTAACTCAAAACACATCAGATCTTAAACTTGCAAAAAAAAAAAAAAAAAGACAAAAACAACTGCTTTTACATGAACACCATTGTTACCACATTAAATGTATACTTCAGTTCTGCCCAGTGAAGAATACTAAGCCATAAGCAAGAAAAAATTTAAGGGAAACTGTGCTCTAAGGATGGTATCATTGAGAGAAAGGGAGAGAGACAGACAGACAACAGATAGAGGGAAAGACAGAGTCAGAGACAGACAGACAGATAGAGAGAGGGAGAGAGAGACTATGAGCTCCTTGAGAGCAGAGACTTTCTATCCCCAGTACTTAACACAATGCTTGGTTTTAATGTTTATTGACTGTTGGACAATAATATGGAAAAGTCTTGAGAATGTGTAAACTTAATATAATCAAAATTATCTATTTGGTGTTCAATTATGAGTTCTAGTTCTTCTTTGTACACAAATTCCTTCCTGTTCTACAGATCTGAGAGGTAAACTATCCTATGTTCTTATGCAAGCAAGAGAATTGTATAAATATGTTTATACATATTTGATTTTACATATATTATAACATGTTTTAACATATATAGAATTGCTTGCCATCTAGGGGAGTGGGTGGGGGGAAGGAGGGGAAAATCTGAAACATAAGGCTTTGCAAGGGTCAATGTTGACAAATTACCCTCGTATATGTTTTGAAAATCAAAAGCTTTAAAAATTAAAAAAAAAGAAAAATAGCTTGTAAGAGATATAAAAGTAGTCTAAGAAGTGGACAAACCAAGATCAAATCTGGCCTCAGAAACTTACTGAGTTATCATGACAAATCATTTAACCTTATTTGCCTTTGTTTGTTTATCTATAAAATGAGCTGGAGAAGGAAATGATAAACTACTCCAGTATTTTTGCCAAGAAAACCCTAACCCTAACCCTCAAAATAACACGTTAAACATTTTGTAATATGATTGAGCTAATTGATATTTTCTTTTGTGTGCCATCTTTATAAACACTGGACTGTCACCAGGATAACTTCCAGCACAATTGGCACTATTTTTCTTCTTTAGGAACTAGTATAGATAAAAAAAAAAAACAACCCAAAGAAAGTAAACTAATAAGAAAAATATTTAGTTTCTGTATATATAATTGCCATTAAGGGGGAAAAAGAATATCCAGAATTCTTGATTTGGTAGAGATAGTGACCCAAATTGTACTGTACCATCATTTGCCAAACCTATTTCATGTGGATTTCTTCTTCACTCGAACTAGAAAATTCCAGCTTTCTCAATGTATTGTTTTTGTGGAGTATAGGCAATACAATAATTTCTATTATTTATACTCTCTCTGTGCCAAACTTTGTGTCTGGTCAATGAATAATTTTGGATTTTTTAAATCCATGTAGAGTTAAAGCAACTTCTAAGCCCTAGCTTTAGGAAAATAAAAAATAAATCTTGTGGGACAATACTTGTGAGAATACTGACATCTGAGATTCACTACAACAACTCTTTTCATCAGGTAGCTAATCCCATGTGCAGAAAAGTTCCATTTTTTGGGGGGGGGAGTTATGATATTTTTGCTGGTTGATGCAAAGAAAAAGAATTAAGAGGGGGACAATAATGGGGGTGAAGGGATAAATGAAGTAACCCCTCTCAATTACAATTCCCTCCAAAAAAATGCTGACTATTGTCTGGAAATATGCTAGTCCAAATTTTTCTTCCTGCTATGAAAAATTTAAAAAAAAATCAGTAACTTTGTTTTGTTCAAGAAAGGGCTCAAGCCTCCAGACATGAATTACAGTTGTAAGATCTATTTCTCCCTTTTTCTTTCTCTTAGGCATTTGATACTTATTGCCTTTCCTTTACTGCATTGGAGTAATAAAACACATAGATCATCAAAGCAATTGTTAATTGTTTTACCTCAACAAAATAAAAAACAAAATATTAAGAAACAAGTATTGAAAAATAGTATAATGACAAAAAGTTTTTAAATTTTTTAAATTAAAGCTTTTTATTTACAAACATATGCATGTGTAATTTTTCAACATTGACTCTTGTAAAGTCTTCTGTCCAAATTATCCCCTTTCTCCCCACTTCCTCCCTGCTATGTATACTGATCTGATTCTGTTCATTTCACTCAGCATCAGTTCATGTAAGTCTCTCCAAGCCTCTCTGAAATCATCCTGCTAGTCGTTTCTTACAGAATAATATTCCATAACATTCATATACCACAATTTACCCAACCATTCCCCACTTGATGGGCATCCACTCAGTTTCCAGTTTTGGGCCACTACAAACAGGGCTGTCACATTTTTGCACATACAGGTCCTTTTCCCTTCTTTAAGATTTCTTTGGGATATAAACCCAGTAGTAACACTGCTGGGTCAAAGGATATGCACAGTTTGATAACTTTTTGAGCATAGTTCCAAATTGCTCTTCAGAATGGCTGCATGTGTTCACAATTCCACCAACAATGCATCAGTGTCCCAGTTTTCCCACATCCCCTCCAACATTTGTCATTATCTTTCCCTGTCATTTTAGCCAATCTGAGAAGTGTATAGTGGTATCTCAGAGTTGTCTTTAACTTGCATTTCTCTGATTAACAATAATTTGGAACACCTTTTCATATGAGAAGAAATAGTTTCAATTTCTTCATCTGAAAATTGTTTGTTCATATTCTTTGACCATTTATCAATTGGAGAATGGCTTCAATTCTTATAAAATTGAGTCAGTTCTCTATATATTTTAGAAATGAGGACTTTATCAGAACCTTTGAATGTAAAAATGTTTTCCCAGTTTATTGCTTCCCTTCTAATCTTATAATGACAAGAATTTAATTAAGAACAAAATAAGGCAGTTCTCCAAGCTGAGGTATCTATTATTAGCAGGGGTATGCAATCCAGTAACAAGGTGGGGGGTCTTTTTGGCTATCCTCCATTTTCATCAAAAGACCCAGAGAAAAGACTGATAGCATCTTTTATACATAGATGTGCTTTCCTTCAAATGTGGCTTGACTGTATATCATTTGAATCTTCCCTAGAAAACATAAGATAACCTTGATTGATGGACATTTTAATGAGGAGATGAGCTAAGAGGTATGGGAGTGTATGGCACAACACAAATTTTTAGGGAGGAATCAAAACTTATGACTAAACCTCATTCCTTAGCTGACCTTCCCCTTAACAAAGAAATAATCAGGATTCTTGAGCTCTCTTAGCCCACCTCCTCATTAAATATTAATTAATATGGTTGCCATCCTGTTGCAGGGAAGGACCCTTTAAGATGGTGAATAGGGAGATTTAAAATTATCCAAGACTATTCTTCTTTGTCTTTGATTATTGAGAAATACCATTGATTATTGGCTATCCTAGTTAATAGACTTATTATTAAGACTATTAATTATTAATTATTATTATTAAGATTAGCATTAACGAGGTTGAGTGTAAATCAACACGTGCTATGTTCACTTCTTTTTTCTGTTTTCTTTTTATCTTCCACGGTTTTTCCCTTTTGTTCTGATTTTTCTTTCTTCATCCTTGAGGGTTAAGAAAAGGAAAGATATATGTTGGATTACTTGTTGTCTAGAAGAGGGAAAAAGGTGGTAAGGTAGGGAGAGAAATTTGGAACACAAAAATTTTTCAAAGATGAATGTTGAAAACTATCTTTGTATGTAATTTGAAAAATAAAAACTATTATTATTAAGGGAAAAAAAGAAAGAAAAAGGAAAAGGAAAGGAAAAATATTCTCTGAGGACAGACTTAGCTCAAACAGACTTCTGTTTGTTGGGGTAAACAGAGGTAAGGGCCACACTCAAGCCAATTAATAAGCAAATGTTTTTCAAGACTGCCTGACTTTTGGAGTCTGAGGAAACTGAACATAGAAAAATTGGTTAATAAGTTCTAAAATATAACATTAATTTTCCTCATTTCTCTCTTTGATTTATGAGAGAGTCTTCTCTATGATTCACTATTTGATATGACAATTATAAATTTTAGGATTGATTCCCTAGGATACAAAAAGATCTGATGTTGTCAAGGCATGAGATTGAAAAACATTAATGAGAATAGTGTAAAAGGAAAATGTAGAGAATGAGCTATGTGTTGATAGGTACTATTGGGAATAGTCCTTACCAGGCCCTACAAAGAACAATAGCACATAGGGAGAGAATGAGAGAAAGGTAAACATCCAGTATCTTTCCTAATAACCCATTCCATTCTCACTTTAGGGCTCAAAAATCTCTTGCAATTGTTTGGTTTCTGGGAACATCTCCTAATACAATCTTCTAGTCTTCTGGAAATGTTTCTTTGTCATTCTGGACTAGACCTGTTGTCATAGCAGATTGTTGTAGCAGATCTGCTTCTCTAGCTTAATCCTTTCATTAAAGTTTGGATTATCCTGGCTCATGAAAGAAAAATAAAACCAGAGGACTTGATCAGAGTGCCCAAATTTTTAGAGAGGAATAAAAACTTATTACTAAGCCTGATTACTCATTTGACCTCTCTCTTAACAATGAAACAATCAGAATTGTTGAGTTCTTTTGGCCCTCCTCATTAAATATCCATTAATTGGAGTTGTCATCCCCTTGTAGGAGAGGACCCTTTAAGATGATGAACAAGAGATTTAACATCACCCAAGATCATTCCTCTTTGTATTTTGGTTATTGAAAGAAACCATGGAATATCAATTTGTTGATTAATGGGCTAGCCTAGTTAATAGATTTATTATTAAGACCTATTATTAGAATTCTGGAGGTTGAATATAGAACATGTTATGTTCACTTCTTTTTCTGTTTTCATTTTCTCTCCCATGGTTTTTCCCTTTTGCTCTTATTTTTCTCTCCTAACATCATTCATAAAGCAATGTGTATTTAAAATAAATAAGTGAATGAAAAAAAGAAAATAGAAAATATCTCAGGAGAGGGGTGTTTAAAGTAACTTAGAAAATGAAGGGGAAAAAAAGACCTGTTATTATTCTCTCGGAATCTTTATTCATATCATAGGGTTGAGCACTCAACCCTTTTAAAATGGCATCAGATAATGTTGGAATTCTTACAAAGTGTTAAGTCATTAGAATTGATAGAAACAATAATTATCTAATTTAGCATGGTTCAGTATGATTGATCTGATCCTCCAAGGAGATGTTATGGGCCAGAACTTGAAACAAGGTACTAAGTGGAATTGAGGAGACAATGTTTAAATCTAGTTTAGAACTGATTTAATCCTACAACAAATAATGGTTTCCCAGTGACATAATGATTGGTGTGTACTCAGTGTACAGCATATAAGCAAGAAGTTCTCAGGGCCAAAGAGCACTTTGGAAGATACAGAAGCCCACTCTCAGAGGCGGAGTCAGATTCATTCCATATTCCACCTTTGTGCTGGCTGGAGACATTTGGAGGGAGCTTGGGGCTGAAGCTCAAGACTTTGAAAGACACAATAAAGGACTGGATTTTAACTCCTGGCTGTATTTGGAGTGATTACGTTGAACTGAAACTAAGGCTGCCTCCAGAAAAACCTCCCCAAGAAACCTGCTCCCAGAAAGAACTATCTTATATTATACAAAAGAAAGAGAACACCACATTTAAATCCAAAGGTTTGTCCTTCAGCCTCCAGCTAATTGAACTGAAATTCTTTTCTTTAATACAAAATAGAAAATATTTCTGATTTAACATCATTAAACAATAGATTTATATTTCAGTCCCATTACTACAACATTGCCTAATTATACACTCTGAGATATTTCAAGAACCTTATATGTGAACTTATAATTACTAACAGGAAGATAACAAGCCCAAATACTCATCTATTTAGTGGCTGAGGAATCAGTGGAGGGCTATATTCTCAAACTGAAAATAGTAAGATGCTATATTTACTTGCATATTATGCCAAGGTGTTATAATAACCAGATTCATTAGATAAAAAAGAAATTGCAGTTTGCAGTTTGACTTGTCTTGGTTATAGAGATTCACTATGATAAGAAGTAGGGACATGAGTATAACATGGTCCTCAAGATCTAAGCCCAAGGGTACAGAATGGGTCAGTATATATATAATATGATAAAGCATCTTCAGGGTTTGATCTCTGGTAAGAGTCACTGTTAAGTTTTAGAAAGGTCCCTAAAATTTCATTTACAGAATGCCAAAGTCATACTCATCAACTTAGCCATATATAATCCACTTTTGCAGGTCTTAGACTGCACTCCCCTTGGGCAGTACATGGCATTCCTCTTAAATAGTGGACAATTCATCTTATGACAATGAGATACCTGAAATTAAAGCTTAAAATTAATATCACAAATTATAGTTCCCTGATATGTCATCTCAAATAGCAAGTTTCACTAATCTTTTTTAGGCCTGCATATAAAATAATCTCAATAGAAAAGTACTAGACCTTTCAAAAATCATAAAACATCCATCTCTGCTGCTCTTTATATTTCTCACCCAGTTTATGTAAAAGCAATCAAATAGTTATAAACTATAATTTCACATAGACAATGAACAAAGAATACTTAATTCTCTAAAAAGAAATTTGATAATCATTTACAGACTAACACATGGTCATCTCTTACTGTATATTAACTCCTACAACAAAATAAAACTTCTAAGACAGGAGTCTGCTAAAACTTAAGTTGGTTAAAACATGTAACTTCAGTATAGTTTTTTTCCCATATGTATACTTCATACATAGTTCACAATAAACAATTCTGTGCTATTAAAAAAAAATACCCTAATCATTCCACACCTCTCATAAAAGCATTTAAGCATTTTTACAATGGGGAAGGGAAATCAGTTTTCTAATTATTGAAATACATAATTTTTTTTTTTTTTTTTCACAGAGAAGACCCTACTCAGGAAGAATTTCTAAAGAAATCTGGCAAGTTTACAAATAAGGTGATTTATATAAGGCTTTTCTCTCTCACACATTCTCTTTTCCATAAAGTAAACAAGTGTTATTATTTCCCTTTAAAATATTCTCCATTAAGTACTTAATAGAGCTTTAACTTTATCACAATAACTCCAATGACTTAACCCATAACTTCACAATTTTGGTGTGAAAACAAATAATTTCAGATGAAAATTCTTAACTATAGGCAAACCTGCAATTTTTTTGTTTCTTAAATTGTAGTACTTTAGAATGTTATAACATTTGATCAGCAGGGCTGATAAAATAACATAAGTTTTCAGATTTTTTTTTAATCTTCAATTCATTACCTAACAAGATCTAGAATAAAAGACAAACTGCTTTCTTAATATTATATCTGATATATAATTTTCCAGATCCCATGATACAAGAAAATTTAGAAAGATGAAATAAGTCACAATATTATGAACTTAGTTGCATATCAGATGATATAAATTTAACCAAATATATTTCCAAAATCACTTTTTGTAGAAAATCATTCATCCTATCATGCATAGCTTTAATACAGCTGAACAAATTTAAATGAAACTTCCTTTAGATAAACTGATTTATAAAATTTCCCATTCTAGCAAGGTGTAAAGGTAGCTCTTCCATGTCAGAAATCTGTAGCTCTCAGGTTTAAGGATTATACAACTTATACTATATCACTAGCAGAAATAAAACAAATACAACTATGTCCAAATAACAGTTCTCAAATATATTATCAGATAAAATAATGAAGAAATTTTCTAAAAAATCATTATTATAATCCTAATAAAATATTCAACAAAATAACAGCTTTCATATAATTCTTTAACAGCTGGGTTTATAATCTAACAGTATCTAAATTATAAGAAAAGCCATTTTTTCTAATTAATCAGTGTTATTAAGTTTCACCATATAAGCATTACATTAAAAGTATTTGTAAATTATATATAAAGATTTTATTGTTGTTGTTGTTATTAGGTTAGCTCGAAGTATGCTGGACTGAGTATCATAAGCTACTGCTGTTTCTCACTCTAAAGAGTTAAATGGAAAACTGGGTTTCGGTCCTTACAATATTCTCTCTAAAATGTAATGTTTTCTGTTGAGGTTTTCTTGGGGTCTCTGGAGGCAGCCTTCTTTTCAGTTCAATAACCACCACAAGTGCAGCCAGGGGTTAAAGTCCAAATCCTTTATTGTCTCCTTTCCTGGGGCCTGGTTAGCTTTCTTATAGGCCTCTCCTTGGTTCCAGGGGCTTGAACTCCTACCTCCTTCTCTGCCCTCTGAATCTCTCCAAATCTGCAATGGTTTGTGCTTCAGCCTGCAGCCATGACAAAGGTGGACGATGGAATGAATCTATCTCAGCCTCCAAGAGCTTCTAGTGCGCCCATCCTTTCTGGCCCTGAGAGTTTCTTGCTTATATACTGTACACTTAGTACAAACCAATCATTATATCACTAGGAAACCATTATCTGTTGTAGGATTAAATCAATGCTAAACTAGATTTAACCATTATCTCCTCAATTCTACTTAGTACCTTATTTCAAGTTCTGGCCCATAACTCTCCTTGTAGGATTAAATCAATCATACTGAACCATGTTTAATTAGATAATTATTGTCTCTTTCAATTCCACTGACTTAGTACCTTGTAAGAATCCTTTGTTAAAAGTTCAGAGTTCTGGCCCATAACAGGTCCTGGTCAAAAGTGTTAAGGAATTTGATCTGATGCTAGCAGAGCATAGCCCATCTAAGTCCTTCAATTTTCACAGAGGAAAAAAAGTTAATACAATGATTCTCAGTTTGCATATAGAAGGAAACAACTAAGGTACTATCTAGTAGTCCAAACTAAAAAAAAAAAAAAAAAAAAAAAAAAAAACAAACCAATATTTACACAGTGCTGGATGAATAATGTGATATTAAGTATTCTATAAATAAGAACCGCTTACAAATCATCCTGAAAGGTGGAAGAACAGTACTACTAGATGCTTATCTAATTTCCCTTGAAGCAGACTAAGAAGTTAAAGCTTCCAAAAATCAAAATTCCTAGGGCAGTGTTGTATAATGGGTAGGATTGTTAACCCCTGTAAAGGGGGTCCCCTGAACTTAAGTTTTTGAATTACCATATTTTTCATAAACACTGGACCCTAGAGTATGCAAGAATCCCTGAATGTGTTGAGAAGGAAGCCCACCTCTCCCTTCCCTTAGCTGACTGCTTCCCAAGCTAAATTCCCTGTGTGTCCTTAGGAGTCAAAACAGGTCTCAGGAAACCTGAACTAGGCTTGTTCAGCTGGAATCCTTGTAAATAAGCAGACCATCATATCTTCATGGTCTAGCAGTTTCCAAGGGAAAAGAATGTGGTTTTTGACATCATCTTGTTCCTCCCTATTGGGAGGGGTTTTGTCTTTTTCCAATCTTTACTGCACTTTCCCCCCAATCTTCCATGGCTCTTTAGGTGAAGATTTCCAGTATCTCTTCCTTTCTTTGTCCTGCTGTTATAAAAATGAAAATGTATATATGGAATACAAATTCTGTATTCTACATAACATGTTCATTTTTCTTATAACAAACCTAGATTTCACATAAGTGCCATCAAGTGTGATTGCCTGTTAACCGAGATGTAAATTACACCTGTCCTCTTTGTAATTTCTAGTTCTGAACTGAAATAAAATCTTTGTATTACATGTGTAAGGAAATTTATGTTTTGCAACAATGGTTGACCATAGGGCTGATTTAAGACAGTTTGAGATACATGACTCAGCAAAGTCAACTAACAAACACCATCAAAAGAGTCTCTAGATAATAAGACTTTTGGTTTAACCTTTTTGGATTTTTTTGGTCTTTTGCCTTATCTCCATGTCTAGTATCACTGCCTGGTAAGGTAACTAATAGAAAAATAGACATATTAATCTCAGGGGGTATAATTATACTTAATACAAATTAAAAATTGAAAAACTCAAGTAAACTTGTTTTAAGATCACACAATTAACCAATTTTCTGATTGATGCATTTTCCCAGAACTTCGTAAAATGAGATGACAATTCAATTATACCTGGATCTATATTACCAAATGATATCATAAAGAATACTTATGTAACAATTTCATTTATTTAGTATGACTCTTTACAAGGCCTGTTTATTTCAAGCACTTAATAAGACCTCTGATTTTCAGCTATTCATTAAATATATCAGGTTCTAAACTATCATAATTATACTAATAGGGGTCATACTTAAAATCATATTCTTATTTAGTTTCAGGACAAATTCAAACCAAATCAGATCTGGGTTCATAATTATTACTGATAACATTTAAATCTCAATTTATGTGAGAGTCACTTGTTCTTAGTGCTTCAAAAAAGAAAATCCAGGAGGTAGAATCAAAATGGCAGAGTAAAGGAGAGACTCACTTCAATTTCCCCACGCCTTTCCAAATACCTTTGGATAATGAGTCTAAAAAGAATCTAAAGTGGCAGAACCCCCAAAAAATGAAGTAAAATTTTTTTCAACCCAAGACAAGTTAGAAGTTTGGTACAAAAGGTGTATCACAAGGTTTTGCAAAGATGAATGTTGAAAACTATTTATGCATGTGTTTTGAAAATAAAAAGCTTTATTTAAAAAAAAAAAATGTCACACTGATAAGAATGGGGCACAGTATAGCTCAGACTAGTCTGCAGCAAACCAGGAGCAGGCCACAAGATGAATCAGTAACAACAGTAATAGTGTACAGACCTCTTAGCCCTAGAGGGTAAGGAGATGGAAAAATAGGTCAGAAGATTTACAAGAGTCCCTCTGCTGACACCAAGGGCGGGACTCTGTTGAATTGTTGGATCTGGGGTCTTAATCCCAGTTCTAGAAGGAGCACTAGCACAGGAGAGCTTGAGTCCACAGGGGAACAGAGACAATGATAACAGTTCCAGGGTTAAAAAGAGTAGTCACTCATAAAATAGTGCACAGTACAAGAGAATATTAAATACAAAGTGGATTGTACCATTTTGAATGAGCCAAAAACTTGCAGAGCCCAGGATTACCTCTGAAAACAGCTGCAGAAAAAATTGACGTTTGGGAGAGTGCCCCCTCCACTTAGGAGGCAGAGTCCCACTTTAGCATAGTGATGTACTGTGATTTTGGGGTCCCAAGACCTTGGGGCTTCTGTTCTAATGAGCTCTTGGTCTTCTGGCTTTGGAATCTGCCTCAGGAAACTGAGCACACCCAATCTATTTGGAAACCACCCTTAATTCTTCTGTAGATTACTTCCTTACCTTATCCTCTGGTCATAAAATTAACACATCTATGACTGAAAGCTGCATAAGTGTATCTCCTTGCTTCAGTCTTTTTACTGGATTCTCTTAGAATTCAGTCTGTTCAGTAATGGTGTTACATTGCTTTTAATAAACTTTGTCCCTTGACTAGGAGATGGGTTCAATGTGCAAATTCTTTTAAGACAACTCGCAACACTAGTTTGGGACTTTTGGGTCTCTTTCTTCTCAACCTCAACAATAGAATTAAAAGTCAAGAAATAGGCTGGGAAAATGAACAAACAACAGAAAAAAAATTCTGACCATAGAAAGTTTCCATGATGACAAGGAAAATCAAAACACAACAGAAGAAGATAACAGGGTCAAAATGCCTGCATTCAGAACCTCCAAGGAAAAATATAAATTGGTCTCTGTTTTTTTAAAATGAAGAGAAGAGGGAAAATTCAGAAGAGAAATGAGAGTGATACAAGAAAATCATGAAAAAAAAGTTAACAGCTTGATAAAAGGAGGCACAAAATAGACCAACAAAAATAATACCTTAAAAAATAGACAAAACCAAATGGTTGTTTTTTTTTTTTTTTTAAGGCGCAAAATTCCAATGAAGAGAAAAATTCTTTGAAAATAGAATTGACCAAAATGGAAAAATACATACAAAATTTCATTGGAGAAAGGAAATCCTTAAAAAGAAGAATTGACCAAATGGAAAAGGAGGAGGGGGGGGAAAGCTCACTGAAGAAATAATTTGTTTAAAAATTAGAATTGGGCAACTGGAAGTTATGAGATATCAAGAAACAATTTTTAAAAATCAAAAGAATGAAAAAAATAAAAATAATGTGAAGTATTTCATAGAAAAACCAACTGACTTGGAAAATAGATAAAGGAGAGATAATTTAAAAATGATTAGATTACCTGAAAGTTATGATAAAAAATAGAGCTTATTTATCATTTTTCAAGAAATTATTAAAAAAACTGCCCTGATATTCTAGAACCAGAGGATAAAATAGAAATCGAAAAAATCCACTGGTTACCTCTTGAAAGAGCTTTCAAAATGAAAATTCCTAGGAATATTGCAATTAAACACCACATCTCCAAGATCAAAGAGAAATACTGCAAGCAATCAAAAAGAAACAATACAAATAATGCGGAGCTATAATCAGGATGACAGAAGATTTAGCAGCTTCTATATTAAAGGATTGGAAGGCTTGGAATGTTTCCAGAGGACCCAGCAAAATTGAATATAATCTTTATTTGGGTTGGGGTGAGGGAGAAAATGGATATTCAGTGAAATAGAGGACTTTCAAGCAATTCTGATGAGAAGACCAAAGCTAGATAGAAATTTTGACTCTCAAATATAAGCTACAAAAAAACATAAAAAGGAAAGACAAATCATAAAAAAGTCTATAAGGTTAAACTATGTTCCTAGATGGGAAAATTATATTTATAACTCTTAAAATCTTTCTCATTATTAGGGCAGTTAGAATAGATAGTAGAGTAGATAGAAAGCAGAGGTGTGAATTAAATAATTTTGGTATGATTAGCTAAAAAAAAAATTAAATTAAGGAATGAGAAAGAAGATTGCATCAGGAACTGGGAAAGGGAGAGGTAGAATGGGATTAAGAAAGAAATATAATGGAATTAATTATATGCTATAAAAGAGACCTGAAAGAGATTTTACAGTTGAGAGAAAAATAGAGACAGTGCAGAAGGGAGCACATAATTCTTTCTTTCATCAGAATTGGCACAAAGAAAGAATAATATATACACTCAGTTGGGTGTAGAGCTCTATCTTACCATATAAGAAAGTAAGAAGGGAAGGGGACAAAGATGGGGGGAAGGAGCTAGGCATAGAACACAAAGCAGTTTGATAAGGGTAAAAGTCAGAGGCAAAATGCTTTTGTCAATGTACAGGGTAAAAGGAGAGAAAGAGTAGGATAAACAGAAAGTAGGATGTAGGCAAACATGTATTTGATGATTGTTGTTGTGAAAAAAACTTTACAGTGAGTTTCTTTGATGCTTTATTTTTCAAATATATAAAAAGCTGAGTCGAAATAGAAATAATAGCCATTTCTCAATTGAAAAATGGTCACAGGATATAATCAGGCAGTTTTCAGCAATCAAAGCTATAGTCATATAAATGCTCTAAATCACTATTGATCAGAGAAATGCAAATTAAAACAATTCTGAGTGTATATCAGATTGATAATTATGACAGAAAGGGAAAATGAAAAATGTTGGAGATGTAGGAATATCAAAACACTAATGTGCCGTTGGTGAAGTTATATACTGATTCAACTATTCTAGAGAGCAATTTGGAACAATGTCCAAAGGGTTATATTCTTTGACCAAACAATCCCTCTACTAGGTCTGTATCCCTAAGAGATAAAAAACAAAAAGGAAAAGAACCTAATTACACATGGGTAATCTATGTCAAATTGCTTGCCTTCTTAATGGGGAGAAAGGAGGGAGGGATAGAATTTGGAGCTCAAAATTTGAAGGAAAAAAAGAATATTAAAATTGTTTTTACATGTAATTGAGAAAAATAAAATTTTAAATAAGAAAAGAGAGGAAAGGCCGTAATCCATTTTTAAAGATACCTGGTAGAATTCCCAGCTCTCTGTAACTTTTTTTTTTCTCTTTTCTTTCAAATTACCCATAGACCATCACTTTCTTATTGTATTCCTCTTACTTTTCCCACTAGTGAGAAACAGGGTGGAGACCAGGGTGTGAAACACCTTGGAATTTCCTATCTCTTCCTTCCTTCCTCCTGCTTGTCAGGGAAACTTTAAGCCTTTCTTTAAATTATTAAGTAAACCAATGACTTACTAAAATGTTTACTTTCCCATGCAATATGATTTCCACCAGGTGATTTTTTTTTCATTTTTTGTTCTTTTATTTTCTTTTTCTCTCTTCTAACTTACCTATAATAATTGAACTATTGCCTTGATTAGTTAGTTCAAATATTCTCAGAATGATTAAAGTACCTTAAATCTCTCCCATTTTCTCAAAAAGGGATAGGAACCTGAATTGTCCATTCCTACTATCAATATATTGAAGAAATCTGTGGGACAAACCCCTCAAAAATTCATTAAGATGTCCTTAGTAATCACAAAAATCTGCAGTCTATAGTCTTTCAAGGCAGAAAGCTTGCAGTGAACTGAGGATACTCTTCTTGAGGTACAGTACTAGAGGTTTTGACTTCTTCCAGCAATACTTAACATCTAAACAACGAAACAAAAAGAAACAAACAAACACTGGACTGCTTAATTAACAATTAAGATCTCCTATATCATTCACTAGCATTTTCCTATCTTCAATTGAAATGTGCTCATCTTCTTTACTATTTATTTACTCTTTACTTTTCAAAATCTGGAGAGAATTAATATGTTATCTTCAAATCAAGAGAGTTTCTCTTGATTTTCCAATTTTTCCAATTCTAAAAAGTTCACACAATAGTTAACATACATCTTAAACGTTAATTGCTGCATTCTAAATTGATTCATTCACGGCCACCATGGAGAAACCTTCATCAAGGTATATCTTAAAAGATAAAAACTTACTTTGCAGTTTTAAACACATTGCCTTAATATCAGATATTGGTTGGGCAGTTATATGGATAACTCAAGTTTTGCACAGACCTTATAAGCAGTAGTTTTACAAGAGTATTTCCGCATAAGGAGAAAGGAGTGTTAGGAATTTTGCTTTTGTCTTCTAAAATTGGTTAGAAAAAAAAGTGGGGTAAAGGGAGTATTAGCAGAGAAGTTGGTGCTAGGATCTCAGAGTCTGGGGAAAAGTTAGAAAAGCTTCTATTTTCAAAAGCCACATTTCTTTTCTCTTCTCCTTCATACATCATTGCTTCTTAAGGAACCTTTACTTTCATTCTCCTTTCTACTTCTAAGGTTCCTTTTTCTCTTAAAGCAGTCGTAAGCAACATGACTTCTCCTCTTAGAGTAAAAACACTTTTGCAATGCCCAAGATTTAAATATAGTCTCTGAAATAGTTTATACAATGGCCTCTCTAAGGACTCTCTATAGACTCTCTAAGGACTCCTGAAACAGTCTGTTCAGATGTCTCAGAAACAGGAAGAATGGTTTGGGCTAAAATAGGCTACATTAGGACAATAATAATCTGTTTCTTTTCTACAATTCTATCTTTTCCCCTTTTGGTCCACCTCTTTCTCCTTTCTGCTTTTTCCTTTCTTTCATAGACATGAAAGGCAGTGTTTCTAATTTGCTCTACAGTAATTCCATGCCAACCTGAGTGAGCATTGTGGAAATGCTTTCATAACTGAGACAAGGATTGATTAACAAAACAGGTGTAAATGATACATCCATCTTGAGGGTTTATTGAGTCCAATCCAGCACATATATCATCTGGCACTTTTGCATAGTCTATTATAGAAGCAGTTTGGATTTTCTTTATTTTCCCTGTATTATTACCTAAAATTTATTTCATTTCTCTGATTTAATCACACACCTTCATACCCTGAAGTTTCTCTAGCTTTTTAAAATCTGATATAATCCTTGGGGTCACTGGAGTCCAAATAGGATCTCCTAGAGGTCAAAGTAGGGCTACAGGAATTAACCTATTTGATATGTTTATAATAACTGGCCTTATCCCAAGGGACAGTAAGTTTTGCATTAAATTGGTAACATTTTCCCATGTAGAATTATATCCCCTGAAAATGACTTGAAGTTGAGTGGCCATAGCTGCTAAAGCCTTATCAAATTTGGGAATATCTCCTCTAAGTATGTACAGCTACATTGCGCCTTTGATCATGAGTAGCAAGGAAAAATGCTGTAAGGTTTTTCTTTTTCTTCAGAAACAATCAAACTCTCAATCAAAACAGAGGGTAAATTACTTTTCAATATTGTATTAGAAATGCTAGTTTCGGCAATAAGAATTGAGAAAGATTAAAGGAATTAGAGTAGGTAATGAGGAAACCAAATCATCACTCTTTGCAGATGATATGATGGTATATTTAGAGAAAACCTATTAGAAATAATCCAAAAGTTCAGCAAAGTTGCAGGATACAAAATAAATCCACATAAATTCTCAGCATTTTTATACATCAACAACAAAATCCAACAGGAAGAGATACAAAAAGAAATTCCATTTAAAATAACTGTCGATAGCATAAAATATTTGGGAATCTATCTGTCAAAGGAAAGTCAGGAACTATATGAGCAAAACTGCAAAACACTTTCCACACAAATAAAGTCAGATCTAACCAACTGGAAAAATATCAAGTGCTCTTGGATAGGCCAAGCTAATATAATAAAGATGACAATACTCTCTAAACTAATCTATTTATTTAGTACTATACCAATCAAACTCCCAAGAAACTATCTTATTGAACTAGAAAAAAATAACAAAATTCATCAGGGAGAAAAATAAAGGTCAAGAATTTCAAATGAATTAATGAAGAGAAAAAGCAAATGTAGGTGGCCTGGCTGTACCAGATCTAAAACTATATTATAATGCAGCAGTCATCAAAACCACTTGGAACTAGCTAAGAAATAGAGAAATTGCTCAGTAGAATAGGTTAGGTTCATACAACAAAATAGCCAATGACTCTAACAATCTAGTATTTGACAAACCCAAAGGTCCTATCTTTTGGGATAAGAATTCACTATCTGACAAAAACTTCTAGGAAAATTGGAAACTAGTATGGCAGAAAGTAGGCAGAGACTCATATCTAACACTGAATACCAAGATAAGATCAGAATGGGCTCATGATCTAGACATAAAGAATGATACTATAAACAAATTAGAAGAGAATAGGATGGCTTACCTCTCAGATTTGTGGAGGAAAAAGGAATTTGTGACCAAAGAAGAACTAGAGATCATTATTGATCATAAAATAGATAATTTTGGTTATATTAAGTTAAAAATTTTTTGTACAAACAAAACTAATGCAGACAAGATTAGAAGGGAAGCAATAAGCTGGGAAAACATTTTTACATCCAAAGGATCTGACAAAGGCCTCATTTCTAAAATATATAGAGAATTGCCTCAAATTTATAAGAAATTAAGCCATTCTCCAATTGATAAATGGTCAAAGGATATGAACAGACAATTTTCAGATGAAGAAATTGAAACTATTTGTAGCCACATGAAAAGATGCTCCAAATCACTATTGATCAGAGAAATAAAAATCAAGACAACTCTGAGATACCACTACACATTTGTCAGATTGGCTAAGATGACAGGAAAAGATAATGACTAATGTTGCAGGGCATGTGGGAAAACTAGGTCACTGATACATTATTGGTGGAATTGTGAATGGATCCAACCATTCTGGAGAGAAATTTGGAACTATGCTCAAAAAATTATCAAACTGTGCATACCTTTTGATCCAGCAGTGCTTCTACTGGGATTATATCTGAAAGAGATCCTAAAGGAGGGAAAGGGACCCATATGTGCAAAAGTGTTTGTGGCAGCCCTCGTTGTAGTGGCAAGAAACTGGAAACTAAGTGGATGCTCATCAATTGGAGAATGGCTGAATAAATTATGGTATATGAATGCTATCAGATACTATTTTTCTGTATGATATGAATAGCAGTATGGTTTTAGAGAAGCCTGGAAAGACCTACATCAACTTATGCTAAGTGAAATGAACAGAACCAGGTTATCATTATACATGGCAACAACAAGACTATACAATGATCAATTCTGATGGACGTGGTTCTCTGCAATATTGAGATGATTGAAACCAGTTCCACTTGTGGAGTGATGAAGAGAACCATCTGCCCCCAGAAAGAGAATCATGGGAACAGAGTGTGGAACACAACATAGCATTCTCACTCTCTCTGTTGTAATTTGCTTGCATTATGTTTTCTTTTTCTTCCTTCTTGATCTGATTTTTCTTGCACAACAACGTAATTGTATAAATATGTATACATATATTGGATCTAACATGTATTTCAACACATTTAACATTTATTGGACTACCTGCTAGCTAGAGGAGGGGATGGGGAGAAGAAGGGGAAAATTTGCAACAAAAGGTTATGCAAGGGTCAATGTTGGAAAAATTACCCATGCATATGCTTTGTAAATAAAAAACTGCAATAAAAAAAGAAAAAGCTTCTAAATTACTATTAACAAGAGAAACCCCAATTAAAACAACTCTGATATAATACCTCATCATACCTATTAGAGTGGCTAATATGTCAAAATAGAAAATATTAGATGTTGGAGGATATGTAGGAAAATTGGTATACATATACACTTTGGGGGGAGTTGTGAACTGATCCAACCCTTCTGGAGAGCAATTTGGAACTATGCCCAAAGGGTTATAAAACTCTATACTCTTTGATCCAGCAATACCGCTGCCAGGTCAAAATCCCAAAGACATCCCCCCAAAATTGAAAAGGACTTATTTGCACAAAAAATATTTATATGATTATAATGAAATATTATTGTGCGATAGGAAGTGACAAACAACATGATTTATGAAAAACCTAGAAAAACGGACATGAAATGAAGCATAGTGAAGTGAACAGAACCAGCAGGATGTTGTACACAGTAACAGCAATATTGATCAAAGAAGAACTGGGATGACTTAGCTATTCCTGGCAATATAGTGATCCAAGACAATTTCAAAGGTCTACTGATGAAGTATACTACCCACCTCCAGAGAAACAATTGATATTGATTAAATACAGACTGAACTATGCTATTTTTCACTTTCATTTTTTTCTTTTATTGAAGTTTTCTTCTAAAAAATGACTAATACATAAATGTTTTATAGTGTTCCACATATATAACTTATATCAATTGCTTAAGGTCTTATGGAGGAAGTAGGGGAAGGAGGGATAGAATTTAAAACTCAAAACTTTAAGTAAAAATGTTTTAAAAATTAAATTGACAGTAAAAAAAAAAAAAAAAAAAACAAAAAACAATGTTCCAGGGGTCAAAAGGGGATGAGAACTAAGAAAAGGCTATCAGATTCAGCAATGAAGAGATTGTTGCCAGTAACATATTAGGAGCTAGACTATCTAATTTTATTTCCATTTCATGTACAAAGAAGCTATGAATATAAATGTCACTAAAGCATTCCATAGGCCTTAGATGAAAGGTGCTACATAAACAGAAGGCCATATTATTAACTGAGTCTGAAAAATGTGTTTACTTCAAAATATTTCTGGAAAATCCTGATTCTGTTCCAAGAAGTATTTTCCTTCATCGCTACAAGCCTTTGCTTCAGAGGCAGCCTTGTCTATATTGTTCTGTTCTCCTGGCATATGACCTACTCCTTTGAGAGGTTGTTTGTTTGTGTTCTGAAGCATCACCAATTTACCCACTGCAAAGCTTTCTTGTATTCTCATGTGAAACACAGACTGTTGGTGGATTACTGATTTACAAGCCACTTATAATTTTTTTTCCCAAGGTCTTGTAAAATTTTCCCTTTTTGTTTTCCTTCCTTTGCTTTTCTACCTCCTTCCTCTCAATTCTAGCCACCTAATTTTCTTCCATATTTGCTAGATAACATCTCTTATAGTTGGATAAAGCTGCATTGAGCTCTGCCTAATACATGATGGAACCAGATTTTGAAATTCACCAAATGAACATAATTGTTTGAATTGAAAACCTTGGCCTTCAAGGCCAAATAATGGTGATGTATTTTTAAAATTTTTTTTAAAAATATAACAGAGTTATTTTAACTTACATTATATTTTAATTCCTTCCATATATATATTTTTTCAGATAGCATGAATAAACCTTTCTCTTATCTGTTATAAAGAAATTTTATTATTGTGAAAAATTTTGTACCCAAATGAAAGGATTGATCTAAATTAAAATTAAAATTCTAAAGATTTTTTATATATAAATATAGAAAAGGATGTGATCCTAAGGGTATAGGAAATTTCTGGATAAGAAAACTCTTAAAGAATTGCCTAAAGCACTGAGAGATTAAATGATTTCCCAGGGTCACATAGCAAGTTAGCATCATTGGTGAGATTTGAACCCACATCTTCCTGGCTGAGATTCATTAAAACCACACTGCTTTTCATATAGAGTTAAAAATATAGATATACATATGTCTACTCAAATCCTTCTCCAATAATTATGGTATGATGATGTCCAAGTGATGCTAGGCTCTTATCTAGAGTATTTTAACAGCATCTTAATTGGTCCCACTGCTTCAGGTCTGTCCCTACTTGGATTCTCCCTCTGCAACCAAGTTAATTTTCCCTAAGCAGAGATTTCATCATATGATTCCCTTACTAATTCAACTCCATTATCTTCTTAATTGCTCCCAGGATAAAATATAAACTTCTCCATTTAGCTTTTTTAACTCATTGGAAAATACTGCCCTTCCCTCTATTCTGTGATCTAGTCAAAGTGGACTTCATTTTTTTCCTCACACAGGAGGAGTCTGTGGGCCTTTGTACTGACTATCCCACTTGCTCACATTGCAATCCCTCTTTATATGCACCTTATAGAATTTCTCTCTTCAATTAAGATTGATTCAAGCATTTTCTTCTACTTGAAGCCTCTCCTGATTCCCATCAACTGTTAGTATCCCCTATCCCTAACTTTGTTGCATTTAATTACTTTATATACTTTTATATACATTTAGCTGTATATATTTGTTCACTTTGTATATGCTACATATACAAATGTGTGTTTGTAGGTATGTATATATGTATGTATACTAATGTCTCCCAATAGAATGTCAGCTCCTTATAATTACCATTTCAGTTTTAAGTAAGCCCAAAACCTAGCATAGAACCTGGAACATAGTATTTTAAGAATTAAGAAATAACTGTTCATTGCTTGACTGCTTGATTGAAGATTGTATCCAAGGTCAGATCCTACAGAGATCAAAAGGTTTCAAATATAGACCTAGAAAGAAACAGTATCTTCTTAAATGATACAGAATTATTTGTTTAAAAATATTGTGGCAGTCACTAAAAAAAAAAAAAAAAACACAACTCTATGAATTGTCATCTGAGGACCCGCTATACTAAACTGGGAGGTCCATTACCAATTGGGTTGTAGGGAGGATAAGATTTTATGCTTCAGCAACTCTTTTAAGTTCATCCACTGCATCAGAGACATATTGGAGATTCTCAATGGATGATTACCATTGCCATTCATATAGTACTTACAGGTTTGCAAAATGTTGTAGAGTTCAGTATTCTTGACCAATCTGATAAACAAGCAAGGAAAATAGTTGATCATATATCAGAGCAGGAATAAAACAAAAAATGACAATATTTGAGGCAAAAAAAAATGTTGCAAAATGATTTTATTAATCTTCACAATGCCTGTATTATGTAGAAAAGATTCCCATTTTAGAAATGAAGAAATAAAGATCAAAGAGATTAAGTAACTTGCACATATATAGCTAAGAAGTGTCAGAAATAGAATTTGAACCCAAGTTTCTTTTGACTTTTAAGACCAATCTATGTCTGGTACCATCCTGTCTGATAAATGCATAAATCCAAGCACAAACATGAATACAAATGAATGCATGCATATACAGCTACATATATACGATACATGTAGCAATGCATATATGTGTATGTGCTCTATATTTTTATGCACACATGCATCTTTGTATACCTATGATGTGATTAGCAAGTTATTTTACTTACATTGTTAATGCTTCCATTCCTTACCTTGATATTAGTTGTACCCATCTTATAATATCATTTGGATTCCATTGCTTCTATAGAGTGTTATTTTTTTTTAAAAGAATGCTACAACATTTGCAAATAAGTCTGTATCATGTATGATGGTACTAGTTCTTCCATTTAGCATCCTCAAATGATTTTTGTGTTTTAAATTTTGTCTTAGTGAATGACAAAGTGGTCTTCCTGGTTGGAAACTTGGTCAACCTAAGACCATCTGAATATAGGTTTTCCACTATTGTATGTATTCTGCCTACTATCCACAGAGCTGTTATGGTAAGTATCATAACTGTTTTTAATAGACTATCTACATAGCAATATTTTATTGTTGGCATCCTGCTGTTGCATATATTATTAGATAGAGGACAACTCTTGGATAAATTAATAAAATTAAACTCTTGCAACTATGCATAAATTGAATAGAATGTAAGTACCTATTTACACTTGATATGCCTTTACCTAAGTTATTAAGTCTTCTTTGGAGCCATTCATCACTGTTGGAAAAAACACCTGAATTATTCCTATTTTGGGAAAACGTAAAATCAGTTTACATGTTAACTCAGCAAGTTAAAGACACATGGGCTATGTCTAAACATCATAAATCAAAAAGAAAAGTGGGAAATTCCATCAATCAGTCAGATCTTTGTAAACATTCTGATGTCTGGGATCCAGACACAACCATTGACTTCTTTTTAGGCATCTGAGCAGAATTTTGCCTTTTCATCATTTTTGTGCTTAAAAAAACTAACTTTACCCCAGAAGACACTGATTAACTCATAAGTTGATTAGAACTGCAAATAATTAAAAGTCTACAGCTTGAATAGCATTATCATTATATCTTCACATATGTTTTCTCTATAGTCTGAAAAATTATATGGATATTGCATAAACATTGTACATATCTAAATTCATAGAATCAGAGGGTCAGGATCATAAATTTAAGTCATCTAATCTCTTATTCAGATCATTTAAAAAGAAACAACACAGTTTGTCATTTCAGAGATCTGAAATCTTGTCAAATCAACAAGCATTTATTAAAAATATCTGCTATTTGTCAGACTATATCTGACTTAGGATACAAAGAAAAGCAAAAAAAGACTTTGTTCTAAAGGAGATTGCTTTCTCCATCAATACAATTTTCAAATCCTTTGTGACTTAGCAGATCTGCTACAAAAAGTTTCTATGGCTGAATAGTTCAGTATTCTTGACCAATCTGATAAACAAGCAAGGAAAATAGTTGATCATATATCAGAGCAGGAATAAAACAAAAAATGACAATATTTGAGGCAAAAAAAATATCCATTTGATCATCCATTTCCCCTAATTTTCGTGATTTCCTTATCAAATTAAATAATAAATGTAAAGCATTTTGTTAACCTTAAAATACTTTTTAAATGCTATTTTCTTGCTATCATTATTATTATTACCTCCACTACTATCCCTACTACCACCAATATTATTCCCCAGATTATTACTGATATAATTATATCTGGATTTCCTACATCCTTTAAAAAACAAAACAAACAAAATTCTACCATTTCCTCAAGTTACTGTTTAATGTAATTTGTCCTTTCTTGCAGTCAAAATTCCTATTAAAAAAAAAAAAAAAAACTATCTACATCCATTGAATCCATTTTTCTCACCTCACCTTCATTTTTTAACCTCTTGCAACCAGTCTTCCATTCAAATGAAAACTACTCCAAGGTTTCCTATAATTTCTTAATTGTCATATATAGTGGCCTCTTCTCACTCCCCAAAATTCTTGAACTTTTTTTTACAAAATTTGATATTATTGCTCACTTTTCCCTCTCTCCCTCCCTCCCTTCTTCCATGAATTTTCTCTCTGTTGTCAGCTATTACGAGAATGACCATTCCTAATTTTCCTCTCTGTCTAGACGCTTCACTCATAAGGAAAGTCACCAGGGTTTCTTCTTTTACACGTGGGAATACCCTGAGGCTCTACTCTGGATTCTCTCCTCTCTATATATTTTTTCTCTTAGTGATATGATCAGTTCCCATGAGTTCAAAAGCTATCAATTGTATGTAAACAATCCCCAAATTACATGTCCAGTTCCATTCTCTTTTTTGTAATTTCTGATCTCAAGAAATGATTTTGTTGATGTGAGGGATAGCCAATGCAAAAATAAATTATTTTCTCTTTACTTATATCACCAACTAACTTTTAATACCTCAGGCTTGATGTGTCATAGATATCTTGGCTTAAAACAGGAGGGCAAATGATCAGACTTCACTTTAGATGAAAACTACAGTTCAACAAAAATTCTGTCTAAGAAAGGTTGACTGAAGAATTTCTTTTAAAAAATTAAAGAATAAATTTTGTTCAGTCATATTCAATCATGTCTGAGTCTTCATGATTTCTTATTTGACTCATCAATATTTTATGAAAAATAAATAATAATCTTAAAATATGGATAGGTCAAGAAAAACCATAAAATAATAAATAATTCCATTAAAAATAATTAGTTAAGCAATATACCAAAAGTTTGGGAATGTGAACAAAGCACTTCTTAGAGAGAAATTATTTCAAACATTTTAATGAACATGAAAGAGAATAAAACAGACTAACAAATTGGGCATATAACTTTAAAAAAAAATTCAGAACACCAACAAACTTTAAAAATCCAACTCAGAACCAAAGTAGAAATTCTTTAAAAATCAAAGGGAAGATCCACAACATTTGGAGAGAAATTGAATAAAACAACAAAATGAATAAACTATTAGCTAATTTTATTCTTTTAAAAGAAAGATAAATCAAAAAGGAAGAAAAATTTCACAACAAATAAGGTAATTATTAGAAATTATTTTGCTCATTAAAATGATGACCTAAGTGATATGGCTGAATATTTACAAAAATATATAATGATTAACAAGATAAGAAACAGAGAAATAAGGGAACCCAAACACAGAAAAAGAAATTGAATAATTCATAAATGAACTCCCAAAGAAAAAAGTTCAGGTGAATTTACATACAAATTTCCCCAAGATTCAAAAAATAATTAATACCAGCATTAAATAAACTTTGAAAAATAGGAATTTAATGAGTCCTATCAAATTCCTTTAATGATAATCTATGATTAGGTCTTTTTTCCCTTTTTTATTTTATTTTTTTATTGAAGTTTTTTTTACTTTCAAAACATATGCAAGGATAATTTTTCACCATTGACCCTTGCAAAACTTTGTGTTCTAATTTCCCCTTCCCTTTGTTCCCCCAACCCCTCTCCTAGGTGGCAAGTAATCCAATATATGTTAAACATGGTAAAAATATAAATAAATACAATATAGGCATATGTGTTTATATAATTATCTTGCTGCACAAGAAGAATGATTAGGTCTTTATACCTAAATCAGAAGAAATTATAGGCTATTTCGCCTAATGAATATAACCCCCCAAAAGTATAAGAAGTAAAATGTTAGAAAGAAAACTACAGCAACATACAAAGAAATACGATATATATACTATAATCAGCTTGAATTCATACCAGAAATCCAAGATTGGATTAATATTAGCAAAGCTATCAGTTATCAACATTATTGATCATATAAACAAGAAAAATACAATCATACTATTAATAGATGCAGAAAGAGTTTTTAACAACAAGCAACAATTATTTTTGAAGATTAGAAAAATATAGGGGTAAAGGAAATTTTCCTTAGTGTAATAAATAATATAATTTCCTTAGTATGATGTGCAGTAAAAGCACAAACTTGTGAGTAGTTTACTACAAGAAAAAGGGGTAAAACCAAGATGCCCATTATCACCACTAGGTGGCATAGTGAATATAGCACTGGACTCAAAAATACCTGATTTGAAATCTGGTCTCAAGCATTTAAATGGTCCTTACCTTGGGCAAATAAATTAATCTCTGCCTTGGTTTCCTTATATATAAAAATCAGTATCATAATAGCACCAATCTCCCAGGACTGTTTTGACGATAAAATGAGATGATATTTGTAAACCAATTTACAAATTTTAAATGTGCTATATTACTACCACCACCACCACTACTATTACTACTACTACTATTCTAGCAATTACTGTTTGATATAATATGAGAAATACTTTTTGTTATTGTTTTTGTCATCATTTAAGTTATGTCCAACTCTTTATGATCCCGTTAAGAGTTTTTTTGGCAAAGACATTAAATTGGTCTAGATCATTTTTCAGATGAGGAACTGAAGCAAATGGCGTTAAGTGACTTGTCCAGTGTCACACATTTGAACTCAGGAAGATGAGTCTTTTTGACTACACACCCAGCATTTTATCCACTACTAGAAATACTAGTTAAAGCAATAAGACAAGAAAAAGAGATTAAATAAATAATCATAGACAAGGATACAAAATTATTGTTTTTGTAGATAAAATACTTCACTTGGAGAATTTTAGAGAGTCAGCTGAGAAACTAACTGAAATAATAATGTCAACGAAGTTGAAGAATATAAAATAAATATACCTGATTTATCAGCATTTCTATATATTATGAACAGAATATAATAGAAAAATCCATTTAAAACAACAATATAATGGATAAAATGAATGCAAATACATATGTAAGATCTAGAGTAATACATCTACAAAACACAGTCTACAGAAATAAAGACAGAACTCAATAATTGGAGAAATGTGAATTGCTCATGAATAGGCTGAGTAAATTTAAAATGAAAATACCATTTAAATTAATTTATATTCTCAATATTGGACAAATCCAATTACTAAATGATTACATTAGAAATTAGGGAGGGAAATAACAAAACTTATGTGGAAATACAAAAATTATATAAAATTTGAAGTAAAACAGTGAAAACATGAAATCAAAGGGCTGAACTAATAACAGATCTCAAACAATAGTACACAGCATAATAATCAAAACAATTGAGTATCAATTATGACATAGTGCACCACTATGCTAGATGGTACAGTGGAGAGAGTACTGACCCTGATGTCAGAAAGATCATCGGCCTGAGTTCACATCTAGTTTCATACACCTGGGCAAAACACAACCATTTTTGCCTCAGTTTTCTCATCTGTAAAAGGAGCTGGAGAAAGATATGGTTCAATATCTTTGCCAAGAAAACTCCAAACTAGGTCATGAAGAGTCATACACTACTGAGAAACACTGAACAAAAGTGCAATGACATAGTGAAGTCTATCAGTGAACATATTAGCTATCCAATACATCAGGCATAGTAAATAATGTTTGAGTAAAAGCTTACTATTCAATAAAAATTTCCATAAAAACTGGAAAATTTTAAGGCAATTATTTGGTATGGACCAACACCTCCAAAAACCAAGATAAGTTCCAAATAGCTACCTAAGATATAAAGTGTGATATCACATACAAATTAGAGAAGCAAAGAAAAAACTATTTTAGATTAGAAAGATAATCAAAAAATACAATGCCAGATGGAGGAAGAGCTATGGGGGAATTGTCACAATTGAACACTGCTAGTGGGAATTTGAATTAATCCAGTTATCCTGAAAAGCAATTTATTATTATGTATTAAAAAAAATTACTAAATTTCAGCTATACCACTACTAGGCCTGTACCCTCTTAAAGATCAAAGAAAAAGGAAATAGATCTATATATGTGTAATAATATTTGTAGCAATAGTAGCAAAAGAACTAGAAACAAAAATAGTACCTATCTATTCAGAGTTTATGATATTATGATTTATCAGAAAATTGATATTGGATTTTTTAAACCATTGGGTTCTGCTTTTTAAGGTGTTATCTTCTTTAGTATTGTGTGTGTGTGTGTGTGTGTGTGTCCAATATCAATCCAAAATCAGAAATTATGATATATCAATGTAATGAAATATTGTGCTATAAAAGTTATGAAATGGACTTTCAGAAAAACTTGGAAAGAATATTAATTGATAAAAAGGTGAACAAAACGAGAACAATTTCTACAATAGTATCTGAATAAACAATGACTAACCATGATTTCTGTAATGGGCTGAGGTTTGAGTTGATGCACTGAGGTCCCAAGTACGTGAGGCTAAATAGTAATTGGGCTATACTCTATTAATATACATGATTGGATAAAGAATGGTCCCTGCCCACTCTCCGTGCAAGTCCCGATGTGTTGTATAGGAAATGACGATTTTGGTGGATGGAGGCAGAGAGAGACAGGAAGAGAAGCTGGGAGAGATTGGGCCTGGGTTCGAGACTCCGAGCTGCTGGTTGTGTGGCTGCTGGTCGAGCTAGCTTCTTGATTCAGCTGTACACATTGCTATCGCCAATTCTCTTCCACCTCCGATCCTTCTTCACTAAGAATAAAGACTGACGATTTTCCCCTAACCTGAATTCCTGACTCTGGCTGATTTAAAAATACGTGATCTTCACAGATTTCAAAATAGCATTCTATCTATTTCTTAATAGAGAGGTAATAGATATATTTTTGGACATAGCTAAAATTGTAATATTTTTTGTTTGACTAGAACTTTTGGTTAAAAAGTTGTTGAATTTTTCCATTTTTTTCTATGTTTGATGGAGGTTTTTTTTACCCTCAATTCCTCTATCAAATGAAAAGAGAACAGAAAGAATCACCAACAACTTTCATAAGTTACATATTGGGGGCAGGCCCAACATTGCAGAGAAGAGGCAGGGGCTTGCCTCCAAATATCTTTAAAATATTGCTTCAAAACAGAAGGTTATCAGGAAATATCTGTTAAAAAAGAATAAAAGTGGAGCAGTCCAGTGCAGACAATAACAGTACAGACTGGGCCCTACCAGGCCTTGGGAGTGATTAAATCAGCAATGTCAGTGACTGCTTCTTGCAGCAACAGAGGAACTGATCTCAGTTTTGGGTCATTAAAAAAGTACTTGTGGTCCCTCACATATGGGAGCATAGGCCAAAAGAATATTAAACATACCTCTCTTTAAATCATACCCCCTTAGAAGAACTGAAAACTTGCATACCACCAGAATTACCTCTTAAAATAGTTGCACAAAATCCCCAAAACTGGAGAAAGACTATCCAACAAAACCCCATTTTATCACAGAATTAAAAATCAAGAAATAGGCTAGGAAAATGAATAAATAGAAGGAAAAAGATCCTGACTATAAAAAGGTTACTATAATGGCAAGAAAGATCAAAACAAAGTCAGAAGAAAACAGAGTCAAAACTGTTACATCCAAAATCTAAAAATAAATATGAATTTGTCTCAGACCATGGAAGAACTCAAAAAGGATCTGGAAAACCAAGTAAGAGAGGGAGAGGAAAAATTGGGATGGAAATTGAGAGAGATCATAAAAAAGGGAATCAACACTTTGGCAAAGGAGACACACACACACACACACACACACACATACAAATACTAAAGAAGAGAACACCTTAAAAAGTAGAATAGGCCCAGTGGTTTAAAAAAATCCAATAAGAAAATGAATGCTTTGAAAATCAGAATTGGCCAAATAGGAAAAGATATTTTTAAATTCATTAAAAAGAACATCTTAAAAAGTAGAATCATCCAACTAGAAAAGGAGGTACAAAAGTTCAATGAAAAAAATAATTTAAGCCTTAAAAATTATAATTGAGCAAATGGAAGCTAGGGGCGAGATATCAAGAAACAATAAAAATTTTAATAGAAAATGAAAAATATCTCATTGGAAAAACAAGTAATCTGAAAATAGATTTAGGAGAGAGAATTTAAATGTTAATAGACTACATGAAATCTGTTCAGAAATTATCAAGAAAAAATTGCCCTGATAGTCTAGAGACAGAAGGTAAAATAGAAATTGAAAGAATCTACTAATCATCTCCTGGAAGAGATCCCCAAATGAAAACTTCCAGAAATATTATAACTAAATTTCAGAGTTTCCAGATAAAGTAGAAAATATTGTTAGCAGCCAGAAAAAAAAATAATTCAAATATCATGGAGTTACAGTCAGAATTATACAAGATCTAGCAGTCTCTATATCTACTAAGGATCAGAAGACTTAGCATATGATATTCAAGAAGACAAGGAACTAGGATTACAAGCAAATGCCATCTATTCAGTAAAACTAGGTATAATTCTTTAGGGTTAAAAATGGATATTCAATGAAATAAAAGACTTTCAAGCATTCCTGATGAAGAGATCAAAGCTGAACAGAAATCTTAACATTCAATTATAAAACTCAGGAGAAACATAAAAGAAATAAATTGGAAAGATAAATTATAAAGGATTTAATAGGGTTGAACTTTTTATAATATTACATGGAAAAATGTTACTTGTAGCTTCTAAAAATTTTATCTCTACTAGGGCAGTTAAATGGAGTATATACATGGATGGAGGACATTAATAGGAGTTGAATATGATGGGATAATTATCTAAAATAAAATTAAGCAGTAAGAAAGAAGAATGTACTGGAAAAGGGAGAAAGTAAAGGTAGAATGAAGCAAATTATCTCAAATATAAGAAACACAAAGAAGCTTTTACAGTGTGTGGAAAGATGGGGGAATGGAGCAAGTGAAGCTTCCTCTCATCAGAATTAACTCAGTTGGATACAGAAATCGATCTTTGCCTACAAAATCCTAGGAAGAGAAGTGGAATAAGAAAAGGGCATAGGGAGAGGGTAACCAAAAGTAGGGAGGACTGGGATAGGTAAAAGACAGAAGCAAACATTTGAGGATGGACAGCGTAAAAAAAAGAAAATAAGATGGAGAAAAAATACAATAATGATAATTGTACAGAAAATTGCAACAAAAATCTCATATTAAGACCCTATTTCTCAAATATATATAGAAATAAGTTAAATTTATAAAAATAAGAGCCATTCCTCAGTTCATAAATGCTCAAAGAGTATGAACAGACAGTTTTTAGACAAAGTATCAAAGCTATCATCATATGAAAAAATTCTCTAAATCATGGAGTAAAGAAGTTCAAATTAAATAATTCTCAGCTATCACCCCTCATCTGTCAAATTGGCCAATATGACAAAAAAGGAAAATAATAAATGTTGGAGGGGATATGTAAAATTCAGATATCTATGTACTATTGGTGAAGTTGTATACTAATTCAACCATTCTGTAGAGCAATTTAGAACTATGTCCAGGCCACGCATACCATTTGACCAGGTATGTATTTTTTTTATTATAGTTATTATTTTCAAAACATATGTATGGATAATTTTTCAACATTGACTCTTGCAATTAGGTTTACATTTCTTTTTTATTTATTATAGCTTTTTATTTACAAGATATATGCATGGGTAATTTTTCAGCATTGACAATTTCAAAACCCTTTGTTCCAATTTTTCCCTTCCTTCCCTCCACCTCCTCCCCCAAATAGCAGATTGACCAATACATGTTAAATATGTTAAAGCATAAGTTAAATACAATAAATGTATACATGTCCATACAGTTATTTTGCTGTCAAAAAGAATCAGACTTTGAAATAGTGTACAATTAACCTGTGAAGGAAATCAAAAATGCAGGCGGACAAAAATAGAGGGATTGGGAATTCTATGTAGTGGTTCATAGTCATCTCTCAGAGTTGTTTCGCTGGGTATAACTGGTTCAATTCATTACTGCTCTATTGGAACTGATTTGGTTCATCTCATCGCCAAGGAGGGCCACCTCCATCAGAATTGATCATCATATAGTATTGTTGAAGTATACAATGATCTCCTGGTCTTGCTCATTTCACTCAGCATCAATTCATGTAAGTCTCTCCAGACCTTTCTGAAATCATCCTGCTGGTCATTTCTTATCAAGTATGTATTTCAAAAAGATTTTTTTAAAAGGAAAAGGAAAAGAATTTATATGTAAAAATATTTATAGCAGCTCTTAATGGTGGTAAAGAGGTAATGTCTATCAATTGGAGAATTGCTAAACATGTTACATATGATTGTGATGAAATAATTTTGTGCTATAAAAATGATAATGATAAGTAGTATGCTCTCAGAAAAACCTGAAAAGATTTACATGAACTGATGCAAAGTGAAATGAGAAGAATAAGGAAAATATTATACACAGTAATAGCAATGATCAACTGTGAGTGCTTTAGCATTGTCAGCAATACAATGATCCAAGACAACTCTGAGGAACTTATGAAAAATGCTATTCATCTTCAAAGAAAGAACTGATGAAGACTGAAGCATATTTTTTCTTTGCTTTCTTTATCTTTCTTGTTTTGGTATGGTTTAGTTTGGCTTTGGTCTGTGTTTTCTTTCCCAACATGACTAATATGGAAATATGTTTTACATTACTGTACGTGTATGACCTATATCAAAATTGCTCACCTCAGAAGGGAGAGGGGGTAGAAGGGAAGAAAGAGGAAATTTGGAACTCAATTTTTTAAGATGAATTTAATTATTGTTTTTCATGTAATTGGGAGAAAAATAAAAATATTAAATCAATGAAAGCTACATGTTATTACAATCTTTATCTTCAATGAATTTGTGATATTATTCAGCATAACAAATAAGTAGATAATACCTGGTATAAGAGGAGTAAATACAACCTTACAAATATATAATTTTTTCAAATGCAGGTAATTGTTATTTTTTTTAATAACTTTTTATTGACAGAACCCATGTCACGGTAATTTTTTACAACATTATCCCTTGCACTCACTTCTGTTCCGATTTTCCCCCTCCCTCCCTCCACCCCCTTCCCCAGATGGCAAGCAGTCCTATACATGTTAAATAGGTTACAGTAGATCTTAGATACAATATATGTGTGCAGAACCGAACAGTTCTCTTGTTGCTCAGGGAGAATTGGATTTAGAAGGTATAAATAACCCGGGAAGAAGAATAAAAATGCATGCAGTTTACATTCATTTCTTAATTTTCTTTCTTCAGGTGTAGCTGCTTCTGTCCATCCTTGATCAATTGAAACTGAGTTAGATCTTCTCTTTGTCAAAGAAATCCACTTCCATCAGAATACATCCTCATACAGTATTGTTGTTGAGGTATATAATGATCTCCTGGTTCTGCTCATTTCACTCAACATCAGTTCATGTAAGTCTCGCCAATCCTCTCTGTAGTCATCCTGCTGGTCATTTCTTACAGAACAATAATATTCCATAACATTCATATACCACAGTTTACCCAACCATTCTCCAATTGATGAGCATCCATTCATTTTCCAGCTTCTAGCCACTACAAACAGGGCTGCCACAAACATTTTGGCACATATAGGTCCCTTTCCCTTCTTTAGTATCTCTTGGGGGTATAAGCCCAGTAGAAACACTGCTGGATCAAAGGGTATGCACAGTTTGATAACTTTTTTTTAACATAGTTCCAAATTGCTCTCCAGAATGGTTGGATTCGTTCACAATTCCACCAACAATGTATCAGTGTCCCTGTTTTCCCACAGCCCCTCCAACATTCCGCATTATTTTTCCCTGTCATTCTAGCCAATCTGACAGGTGTGTAGTGGTATCTCAGAGTTGTCTTAATTTGCATTTTTCTGATCAATAGTGATTTGGAACACTCTTTCATATGAGTGGTAATAGTTTCAATTTCATCATCTGAAAATTGTCTGTTCATATCCTTTGACCATTTATCAATTGGAGAATGGAGGTAATTGTTACTTTGATTGATACAGAGATTTTTTTTAAATTACATGTTGCATAAATATGTATATATGTATGTGGGAGGAGATGGGGGAGGTGTGTATGTAAATATATCCATACTTGATTGTAGCCTTCTTGGAGAAGGTGGGAAAAAAAGGGGGAAAAGAATCAAATAAAAAGTGCACAGCAGAGAACAAAAGAAAACTTAAAAGGAAGCAAAGAAAAAGATGGTCAGTCATGAATACAATGTCTTCTATTATTATATGAGCTTTCTGGATATGAAAATTTATTGTTTCACATTGTGAATCCCTTCGTGTTCTGCTGTGCACATGGCAGATTTTTTCTTTTTTGTTTTAATTAAATAAATTTAATAAAAATAAAAAAATTACTTGTTAAAGTTATTATATGCTAAAAAAAAAAAAAAAAAGCTCTATATAAGAGACTTGATGTTTCACAAGGAATTTTTACCTTTCTTTCTAAAATGTATATTGGGATGCTCATTGTATTTGGTGTTTGTTAAGTTCAAAGTTTCATTGTACCATGCAAGTATTCTGAGAAATACAAAGAAATATGAAACAGTTCCTGCTTTTTAGGAGCTTATAGTTTGATTATAGAGGCAACATTAAAGCATGTGAAAAATTAAACAACAACAAATTATTTAAAATTCATAAATTATTAGAGTTAGAAGAATCTTTAGAGATCATCTATTCCAACCCTCTCATTTTATAATTGAGAAGAATGAGACCTAGACAGGCATAATTTCATGTCCAGAATCCCACAGCTAGTAAAGGATAGATCCAATATTCAAACCTAGTTCTTTACACAAAAGCTTTAATGAAGTACAATTAATTGTCAAATATCAAGGTGATAATCACCCCTCATTGGTCTGGTCATGGAAGGCTTAAAGAAGGAGGATTTGATCTAGGCTTTGTATGATTTAAGATTTGGATAAGTCAAGAGGGTGGGAAAGATAAAGGATTTTAGGAAGGAAAAAATCCTGAATTAAAGCACAAAAGTAAAAGAAAATACAAAGCATATGTGGTCAAAGCAAGCATATCAATTTGTCTAAAAAACAGGGTACCTGTAGTAGATATGGCTGGAAGAGGGTAGGTAGGGACAGAATATGGAGATCCTTAAATGCCAGACTAACATGCTTGTTTTTTATTCTTAAAGCAATGAAGATGATGAGGGTTTTGGAGAAACCCTCTTACATCCTTTGGAGAAAGGATGTAAGAAAATTAACCTTGCAGTAGTATACAGAATAAAATAAACTAGAGGCAAGGAATGACCTGAAAAAACTGAAAATTACGTTGTTACACATGCTAGGTATGTATGCTATGTATGTTAGCATTTAATTGATGGAGGTGTGGAATGGAGAACAAAGAAAGACTGTGACAAAAAAGAAAAGCAGAAAGATCCTCAAACAGCATGTAAAAAAATGTAGTTTTGATTTGAGTTAAAAGTCAATGGGAAAAAGCAGGTAATGAGGAAATCAAATTATCACTTTGCAGATGATATAATGGTATACTTAGAGAACCCCAGACAATCAACTAAAAATCTATTAGAAATAATCCACAACTTTAGCAAAGTTGCAGGATACAAAATAAATCCTCATAAATCATTAGCATTCTTATACATAACTAACAAAATCCAACAGCAAGAAATACAATGAGAAATTCCATTAATAACTGTTTATAAGATAAAATATTTGGAAATTTATCTGCCAAGAGAAAGTCAGGAATTATATAAGCAAAACAACAAAACATTTTCCACACAAATAAAGTCAGATTTAAACAATTGGAAAAATATCAAGTGTTCATGGATAGACCAAGCAAATATAATAAAAATGGCAATATTCTTTAAACTAATCTGTTTATTTAGTGCTGTACCAATCAAACTCCCAAGAAATTATCTTACTGAAGTAGAAAAAAAAACAACAAAATTCATCTGGAAGGACAAAAGATCAAGAATTTTAAAGAAATTAATGAAGAGAAAAGCAAATGAAGGTGGCCTAGCTATAACAGATTGAAACCTATATTATAAAGTAGCAGTCATCAAAACCATTTGGCACTGGCTAAAAAATTGCTCAGTGGAATAGGTTAGGTTCACAGAACAAAATAGCCAATGACTCTAACAATCTAGTATTCGACAAACCCAAAGGCCCTATCTTTGGGGATAAGAATTCATTATCTGACAAAAACTGCTGGGGAAATTGGAAATTGGTATGGCAGAAAGTAGGCATAGACCCATACCTAACACTATATACCAAAATAAGAATGATACTATAAACAAATTAGAAGAGAATAGGATGGTTTGCCTCTCAGATTTGTGGAGAAATAAGGAATTTGTGACTAAAGAAGAACTAGAGAACATTATTGATCATAAAACAGATAATTTTGATTATATTAAGTTAAAATTTTTTTGTACAAACAAAACTAATGCAGACAAGATTAGAAGGGAAGCAATAAGCTGGGAAAACATTTTTACATCCAAAGGATCTGACAAAGGCGTCATTTCTAAAATATATAGAGAATTGCCTCAAATTTATAAGAAATTAAGCCATTCTCCAATTGATAAATGGTCAAAGGATATGAACAGACAATTTTCAGATGAAGAAATTGAAACTATTTGTAGCCACATGGAAAGGTGAACCAAATCACTATTGATCAGAGAAATGAAAATCAAGACAACTCTGAGATACCACTACAAACTTGTCCGACTGGCTAAAATGACAGGAAAAGATAATGATGAATGTTGGAGGGGATGTGGGAAAACTAGGACGCTGATACATTGTTGGTGGATTTGTGAATAGATCCAACCATTCTAGAGAGCAATTTGGAACTATACTCACAAAGTTATCAAATTGTGCATACCCTTTGATCCAGCAGTGTTTCTACTGGGATTATATCCCAAAGAGATCTTAAAGGAGGGAAAGGGACCCATATGTGCAGAAATGTTTGTTGCAGTCATCTTTGTAGTGGCAAGAAACTGGAAACTAAGTGGATGCTCATCAATTGGAGAATGGCTGAATAAATTATGATATATGAATGTTATAGAATATTATTGTTCTGTAAGAAATGACCAGCAGGATGATTTTAGAAAGGCTTGATGAGACTTACATGAACTGATACTAAGTGAAATGAGCAGCAGGTGATATTATACAGGCAATACATTATTATTATTATACCAGGTGAAGATTAAAAGGAATAAAAGGAACTGGGCAAACATGAGCCCCGCCTGTTTACCAAAAACATCACCTCTAACATTTACCAGTATTAGAGGTACTGCCTGCCCGGTGAGTTGTGACTTTAACTGCTGCGGTATCCTGACCGTGCAGTGCAAAGGTAGCATAA
Organism: Sarcophilus harrisii; assembly: GCF_902635505.1. Lineage (NCBI taxonomy): Eukaryota > Metazoa > Chordata > Mammalia > Dasyuromorphia > Dasyuridae > Sarcophilus > Sarcophilus harrisii. Next base: position 474,971,553 of record NC_045428.1, read on the forward strand.
TCACTTGTCTCTTAACTGGGGACTAGTATGAATGGCACAACTGGGTTCAACTGTCTCTTATTCCCAATCAGTGAAATTGATCTTCCCGTGCAGAGGTGGGGCAACAACAAGACCAATGATCTATTCTGATGAAAGTGGCTCTCTTTAATATGGAGATGATTTAAATCAGTTCCACTTGTATAGTGATGAAGAGAGCCATCTACACCCAGAGAGAGAACCATGGGAGCAGAGGGTGGACCACAACATAGCATTTTCACTCTCTCTATTGTTATTTGCTTGCATTGTGTTTTCTTTCTCATGTTTTCTTTTTCTTCCTTCTTTATTTAATTTTTCTTGCACAATAAGATAATTGTATAAATATTATACATCTATTGTATCTAACATATATTTCAACATATTTAACATGTATTAGACTACCTGCCAGCTTAGGGGGAAGGAGGGGAAATTTTGCAACAAAGGGTTATGCAAGCATCAATGTTGGAAAAATTACCCATGCATATGCTTTGTAAATAAAAAGCTTCACTAAAAAAAAGTAAATGGGATGAAATATCAATCTGTTATTTATAGATATTATTAAATTACTGAGTTGAGAGAGGCCTTTAGCGTCCATCATAACATATAATGAATAATGTGAGATTTAACCACTCTAAACATTAATTGGAATCAATTTAATGGTGGGTAGCAAAAATAATCATTCATTTTTTTTTCATCATATAGAGATGGCCTAACATGGATACCAGCTCACCAGCTTAGGTTTCTGCATGTTCTTTCCCATCTGAAGCTCAACCACAAATTGAAAACTTTCCTATGGTCTACAATTTTATGTTTGGCCTAGATAACACACAGTTATCCAGTTAGCACAGTTTGAGTATCACAATCATGTTGGAATTTCAGATGGAGAGTAAAGAAAAGTTACTTAAACATAGTCACACACCTAGTAAATAGTGAATTAGAAAGTGATATAAATCTTCTAGCTCCAAGTTCACAGCTTCTTTCCTTTACTCTATCCCCCATATTATTTTTGTCCATATTATTTGCCAATTCTTGAGCTATGTTTCAATTTGATAATATCTTTGGAGTTAGAACATTTTTGTAGTACTTTATGGTTTGAAAAGTGATTTATCTGTATTATCCCATTTTCAAAACGACCCTGTAAAGTAAGTTATATTATTATCACCATTTTACAGAACCACCCCTAAAACCAAGACCTGTATACAAGTTGTACCTTTCACACATACTAACTCTGAGACCCTGGACAATAAACTTTATTTCTCAGTGCTCTAGGGCAAGACAATTCTCGTGCTCTAGGGCAAGACAATTCTCTAATAAGGCAGTAAGTAACAAAAAATTCCAATCTTCATTAATAGATGGAGCTCTCTTATCCAGGAATTGACCATACCAGTTAAATTACAGGTCAAGGGACTATCTTATCCAAAGGACCTATTTTAGACAAGGTCCTATCCTAGATGCTGGGGACACAAATTCAAAAATCATTCCCTGACTCTAGAGGAGCATTCCAATCCTAACTTTATATCACTTGCTAACCAGATGCTCATAGAGACGTCATTTGGCTTCCCCATGACTCGAGACACAAAGATTACTCAATCTTTGAAATGAATAGATATTTAAAACCTTTCTTTCTAGACCATTCTGAGGAAAGCATGTTACAAAATGTTTTATAAATGTAAACTCTTGTGAGTTCTAGTGCAACTGCATCCTATTGTAGAAATATCTCCTTGTCCTTGTTGCATTTTCTATTTCAGGTCTTTTATAGAACCCCTTCACAACACAATCGTAGACATTGAAGAAAGTGTACACTTTAATTTTTCCTTAGAGAGGAAAGCTATGGTTAGCTCTCTGCTACTTAGAAGGATTACAGTAGAACACGAGTTGAAAAAGGACTTTGAAATCAAGACCCATCCCCTCATTTTTCAGACCAAGAACCTAATTGAGTCTTAGAGGGGTTAAAGTGATTTTCACAGGCTGTAAGTGTTCAAGGCAGTATTTGGATCCTGTTCTTCCTGATAACAAGACTATCCGTTAGGCCACAATACATGATTCCCTTCCAATCCTTAATCACTTATTTTATCTCACCATATCTGGGTCTTTCCTCTCTCCCCAGAAATTGATCTGCAAAAATTTTCTTTGAAAAAACATGGGAACAAGATGAAGGGAGGCCATGTCAATGTCCATCTTTCTACATCGAAACCTCTTGTTAAATACCCAAAGGCTTCAAAGCAACTTTTGGAAAAATTACTGAGTAAAGTGAATGTAGCTGTAACACCAGCAGCTTCACAGGGTATAATAAAGTTCAATTAATTAGTGTTTATAAGTTCCTGTGAGATCATTGGATAAATAGTGGGGAGTAATAGCCATTTGTTGTTGCTGTATGAAATCTGTTATTATATTAAAACTCTTCATATACATAGCTAAAAATATCAAAGCCAAATAGCAAAACACATAAAAAATAATAAAGGTATGGAACACCTCACCACTTTTTATCAAGTGCCTTCCATGCTTTGGAAATTTATGATCATCCATTAGAGCATTCTTGTTCTTCTTGTTCTTCTTCCTCCTCTTTCTCCTCCTCCTCATCTTCCTCCTTCTCCTCTTCATCTTTTTTCCTTTTTCCTCCTCCTAACCCTCCTCCTCCTCTTCTTCTTCTTCATCCTCTTTCTCCTCTTCATCTTTTTTCTTTTTCTTCTTCCTCCTTCTCTTTTTTCCTCTTCCTCCTCCTCCTTTTTCTTCTCCTCCTACCTCTCCCTCCTCCAAGTTATTCTTCTTCCTCTTACTTTTCCTCTTTTTCCTCCTCTTCCTCCTCCTTTTGAAACTGAGAAACCAAAGGGAAGAAAACCATAGCTGAAAATAAAAACATCTACCTTTAAATATGTTCTGTTATGGTCTAGAAAGGATCATTAAAGCACTGTGGTTTGAGAAGCATCATGGAGTAAATAAAAAGAATTCAGAATCCCACTTGCTTGGTGACCCTTGTGAAGTTACAACATTTTCTGGTCATATTTTCCTCCTTTGTTCAAGTGAGGGGGTGTTAAATTTGACAACCTGTAAATTCTTCAAGCTTAAGTCTTCTAGCTCCAAGTCTTAATCACAGATCCTGAGGCAGTTGGGAGGGACTGGGACTGAAATCAGAAAGAACTGAGCCTGGGCAAGCCACTTGCCCTTTGCTTATTGTCCTCATATGCAAAATGAGGGTAATAATGACATCCCAGTATTGTTTTGTGGATCAAATGAGACTGTGAAGACCACATATTTTAAAATCAGCCAGAGTCAGGAATTCAGGTTAGGGGAAAATCGTCAGTCTTTATTCTCAGTGAGGAAAGATCAGAGGTGGAAGAGAATCGGCGATAGCAATATGTGCAGCTGAGTCAAGAAGCTAGCTAGACCACCAGCCACACGACCAGCAGCTACAAGCATGGAACCCAGGCCAATCTCTCCCAGCTTCTTTTCCTGTCTCTCTCTCTGCCTCCACCCACCAAAATCGTCATTTCCTATACAACACATCAGGACTTGCACAGAGAGTGGGCGGGGGGCCATTCTTTATCCAATCATGTATAAAATAGAGTATAGACCAATTACTATTTAGCCTCACATACTTGGGACCTCAGTGCATCAACTCAAGCCTCAGCCCATTACATGAGACAATAGTTGAAAAATGCTTAGCATGTGTCTGGTGTATAGTAAGCATTATATAAATGTGTTATTATTATTGTTATTGTTTTTAATATTATAATATCCTTCTAATTCTAGTTGTAGAAAGACCTACCAAATGAGGAAAGGAGGAAATAATTTGTAGCTGTTGTAAGCTCCAGCTGATGACTTTAAGTAGATGGTTTCTTGGCAAAACTATTATTAGGCCTTTGTCCTTAAAACAGCTCTCTTTGTGGCCAAATGCTTAGCTGACAAGAAGCCTCAAAAGTAACTGAAACTGCTAACATAGGGATGAAATCCTTATGAAAGTCCATATGTTTTGATTTTTCCTGAAATCCAGGAACTGAAAGGTCTCTTGATTTTAGAACATTCTAAACTTAGTCCTCCTTTTCTACAAATTTGCAATAAAAATTAGATTTGTTTAGCATTCTCTAATTTGTAAAATATGATCCATACACTATTTCATTTAAGCATTATGATAAACCTATGAGGCAGATTCTGCTTCTCCATTTTATCCAATTGGGATCCATTAAGAGTGAGAGGAGAGATTTGTCCAGGTTCACCTTGCTCATTCCCAAGTTCTGTTTAAAATCATTACAACATATTGCCTCCTTCATTTATTCAACAAATAACAAGCTCTAAAATACTAGTCTATGGGCATAGCAGATAGAGTGCTGGGTTTAGAGGCAGGAAGACTCATCTTCCTGGATTCAAATCTGGCCTCAGATACTAGCCATATGACCCTCAGCCACTCACTTAATTGTTTTCCTCAGTTCCCTCATCTGTAAAATGAGTTAAAGAAGGAAATGGCAAACTACTCCAATATCTTTGCTAAGAAAATCACAGATGGCTTACAAAGAGTTAAATATGAATAAACCAACAATATTAATATTGTAAAATATTTAAAACTCTTAAAATTTTTTCCATAGCATTTGAATGTAGAAGTTGTCTTCATTGTATGACTGCTATTAAACAGTTATGCAAAAAATAATTCTTGCAGCAAATATTGTGCATCTTGCCTCCCATGAAGGCAACGAGGTGGCACAGTAGATAGATTGCCAAATCTGGAATTAGGAAGAACTGAGTTCAAATCTACTCTTAGACATTTACTAGCTATGTGATCCTGAATAATTCACTTAAATCTCTGTTTGTCTCAGTTTATTCAACTGTAAAATGGGGATAATAATGCTTATCACATTTGTGACGATCAGTATTTTGTAAAGTACTTAGCTCAGTTTTTGGCACATAACTTAATAAATGCTTACTCCCTTTCCTCCACTTGCCCTCTCTTCCCATTCCTCAAAATAAAGGTAGTTATAGTAGTTCAGGATGGACAGCATGACATTAAAATATTTTTGAATTGCTCTACACAAATGTCCTTTCCTACAGAGCTTTCCAAGAGAAATGAAAGTTTTCTATGTTTTATTGAGAAAGATTTAGAGTCAGTGAAAGTACAGCTAGTTCTCTGATTATGAGATTATAAACCTATCGTTAGGAATCCAAGAGAAAGTGAAAAAAACAATTCTCTAGCATTGAAGATTTTTTTGCCCTTTCTTGACCTTCAAGAGAGATGTACATATTTGAATAATTAGCATAATTTCTTTATATAGATAATCATGGCCAAAAAATTCCTTCATCATATAGTATCCAACCTTTTCATGATGAAACTGGTCCATGGATAGCAGATGGATCATACTGTAAGGCTTTCCCATATAGTAGAACATGTCAGAACTTATGTTCAGTTTATATAGCCTTTAAGATCCCAAGTTCACTTCCAGACCACAATGAGGCTTGGGAATATTTTTCATTATTTACTGCAATATAGCTCAAATTGTAACTTCAGGAAAAGAAAGAAACAATAATAGAAAAGAATTGAGAAGAGCCACTTAAATTGCTTTTCTGTTACATTCATGCATATTTTAAAGAGATTTAGACAATTGTTTCCTTTTTTTTGACTATCAATGTTCTAGGTATTGTCAAATTTGTCAAAATTCTACTCATGGGTTTAGTTGTACTGAATTTTACTAGACTCATATGGAAAATGGTGGTGATTTTAAGCACGCTCAGCATTTTAAGAAATTCTTATGTGCGATTTCCCTTAATGACAAAAACATTATCCTATCCTCATAGTAAGAAGCCACAGGACTATTTTAAGCCCTTACTAATCTTTTTGAGAAGTATCTTAATTGTGTGGTTAGACAGTCCTTTTTCTGCTTATGGAATATTTCAGTATTATGTCCCTTTTTCCCCCCTTTGTCAGACCTCAGGATACATGATACATGAATCTCTTTCCACAAAACTGTGAGTTGGTAACCCCTTTTGGTTTGTTGATACAATAAGGTTTTCCATAAACCTTTGCTTAAAATTGTAACAGTGTAAGCACACGTCTCCAAACTTGAGTGGATTGGTATTTTCTCAAAGACAAATCCAACACTCAAATTTTACCATCCTCCTAACCTTGCTTTTTTTGAGTGAACATAACTCTTTGATGTTTAGAAGTTAGTTTGTTGTTGAGTTGTTTCATTTATGTCCAATTCTTCACATAACCGCATTTGAGATCTTCCTGGCAAATATAGTAGGGTAGAGTTGCCATTTCTTTCTCTATTTCATTTTACAAAGGAGGAACTAAGGGAAAAGGGTTAAAATGATGTTAGCTTCACAGTTAAAAAGGGTTTGAGGGTTGATTTGAACTCATGAAGAAGAGCCATTCTATTTCCAAGCCTAGTACCCTATGCACTATACCACCTAGTTAGCTATTTAGAAGTTTGGTATTTATTATCTTCTCAAGTTTTCTTGAGGTAATTTTCTTGGTATTCCTGAAGTGCTTTTTTGTTTGTGTGTTTATAAACAACCAATACAAAGCAACATATGTTAAATGATAGATATAAAGATTATTGTACTAAATGCAAAAAGGTTCCCATTTCCTCTTTGACTTTGGGAGGTTATTATGCACAGGATGCTGATGACAGGGCATTGGTCTTCCCTCTATAACAAGGCCTTGTCTCCTTCTATCTCCTTGCACAATTCCAAACCCAGAATTAGCTGTTTCTTGCTATGAACTGATAGGCCTATTCCAAATACTGTGGACAGTACTAGTAGCAGATTTCTGCAAAATTCAGGCGATGGCCTTTGATTCCCAGGTGATTCTTTGATTAGTTTTCTTATATGTTGTATTAGACATTTAAAAAGGGAATTAATGTGTAAATAACCCAGGCTCTGGAGTTTTAAGGATTTTGTTAATTTATTTAACATCCTGATTTCTGTTGTCTTTGCCCCTATCTTAGAACAACCCTATACTCTTGTATCAATTTCTTCTTATCCTCATTTCCTTAGAGAACCAATTAATCTCTTTAAAGATGATTAGCTTTTGATTTCAACCTTTACTATTTCCTTTTTCTCCCAAGTCCAATCAGATCCTCAGTCCATCCATGATATTGAATTCCAGGTCTAATAACTCTCCATAATTACTATGTTTTCATCTTAAGCAGGGGTGAGAAAGTTGAGTCAGCAGGTCATTTAAAGCCCATGAAATCATTTGCTAAGTCAACTGTGGTGTTCTTCTTCTTTTGTATAATATGATGGTTCTGTGGGAGGGGGCTTCTTGGGGAGATTTTCTGGAGGCAGCCTTAGTTTCAATTCAAAGTAAAAATCACTTCAAATGCAGCCAGGTGTTAAAAATTCAAATCTTTTATTTTCTTCTTCCAAGTCTTGTCTCTTTCCTTGGGCCCCGGTAGCTTTCTTAGAGGCCTATCTCCCTCCTTGGTTCCAAGAGCTCTTGCAGTTTGTCTTTTGGCTCTTCCAGCTTCTGCCTCTAGCTCAACTCCAACTCAATCCTCCTCCACTGACTGACTGACTGACTGAAGCTCTTTTTTATGCTCTTTTAGAGGTGCAAACTCAAAGGTTGACTCCTCCTCTGAGAGTGGGATTATGGGAGGTGTGAATTTGGTTATCTTATACTGACCCCTGAAATCTCCCAAATATGTGAACTAATGTGTGAGCTAATGTGTGAGCTAATATGTGAATTCTCAAAGGTGTAAACTCAAGCGTTGTTTCTATCAATTCCAGTGAGTTATCACCTTGTATCAAATTCTGGCTCATAACAGGCAACCACAGGTGATGATGAGCTGAAAGCTAGATACACCAGCCTCCCACTGCTTGAGTTATATAAGTTGAAAATTTTATATAGCCCATGTATGTTATAAATAACCAAATGGCTGTGGTAGAAAAAAGTTTCTCCTCTTCAGATCTAAAGACTGACCTTGCTGGATACATGAATCAAGATCAACATTTTTACAGATTTTGAGATTTTGAAGGGACTTCAATGGCCCTCTAGTCAAATTGGTACTGAGATGGAATCCTCCTTGTATCTTAACTAACAAAGGACCAGTTATCTCTGATTAAAAATCCAAAGTTGGTTAACCAATATACCCTCTTAAAACAGCCCTTTCTTTGTTAGAATAATTTGAATTATTAGGAAATGAAATTAAATTGCCTCATTGCACTTTCTACCTGAGCCTGATTTTGCCCTCAGGGCCCAAAGAAGTCTAATCTCTCTGTGCAATGACTGACAGCCCTTCAAAGTTAGTATCTGAATTCAGCTGTCATGTCCCAAAGGCAGTTAAAGGGAGCAGTGGTTGGAGTGCTGAGTCTCCAGTGAGGAAGTCTCTTCATCCTGAATTCAAATCAGACTTTGTATCCTCACTACTTTTGTGACCGTTGGCAAATTACTTACCTATTTGACTTTTCATCTATAAAATGAGCTGGAAAAGGACATTGCAAACTATTGCATTATCATTGTCAAAAAATACCAAATGGTATCATAAAGAGTCAGAAACTACTGAAGAATAACAAAAATGGCACAGTGGATATAAAGAGCTGGGATTGGAATCAGGAAGACTTCAGATCCAACCTATTAGCTATGTGACCCTTTTGTTTGCATCAGCTTTCTTATTTGTAAAATGGGAATAATATTAACATCTGCTTTCCAAGGTTGTTGGGAGAATCAAATCAGATAATAATTAAAGTACTTAGCACACAGGCCTGACACACTGATATAGTGCTTATGAGCACTATATAAATGTAGGCTATTATCATGTACATTTCTTTTCAAAACCTGTTTCTTAGTGAGTTATTTTTATCCAGCCTATTCAAATAAATCCCATTTTTTGCTTTTCTTTAGAAATGCTTTCTGTTGTTTCCTATAGAATTTCATTCTTGAGTATCTCCTATCCCTTTTTCTATTCCTTTTCCTATAGAATTTCAGCCTCTGGGATCCTAGTTATATTTCTCAGAACATTTGGAAACCTTCCTTCCCAAAATCTAGGGGGGCTGGTTCGTGTCAGATAATGACTGAATTTCTTCCCTTTCTCTTTACTGAAATTTAGAAGGAAAATTGTCATTTCCTAGTATTCTTATCATTTCTACCCCAGAAATCAGTTCCTCTCTATTAATGAGAATAATGTTCACAGAATTTCTGCTTGTGGTTCTATTTTTGAAGGCAAATCTATTGTTAGATGCTCTGATGGCTAGATAATTGAATTCCTCATTACTGTTCATTCCAGGCTTATGGCCTGTTGCCCCAAATCTTCATCTATTTTGTTTTTCTGTCTAGACTGTATAATGATAAAATCACTTCTATTTCTCCTTCTATTGACCTTAACACAAATATGTTTCACCATGCTGTCCCTTTTCATTCCTGGATTTCCTCTCATGAGTGTTTTTTCTTAATTTAAAATGTTATCTGATGTCCATTCTCTTTTAACTAGTCCCATCCTCATCTTCATCATCTGTGTCACAGTAATTTTCATTTTTAAATAAGGTATTCCCATTTAGAGATATATTGCAATCATGAGTTTCTTTAATCCAAGTCTCAGTAACACCTATGAGAATAACTTGCTTCCTTGAAGTAGAACTTTGAGTTTGTCTATTTTATTGCCTAAACTTTGGATTCATATGTAAATACATTTAAGGTCAGAGATTATGCTATTGCTTTCTTTGCTTATGTACTTCTTGGTATCTTCCCCTCCAATTTTTACCTTTTATTGTGATAATTTTTATGGTATCTTTTTTGGGAGATATACACAGGCAATTTTCCCTTTTCTTTTTGTTTTTCTAGGCTGTGTGTTTGTGTGTATAAAGCTTTTTTTTTTTTTTTTAGATTTGTAACATACCAGGCAAATAAATTTTTTCCTCAGCCATTTTTAAGTATATTACATCTATATTCTAAGTATAAATAGTGGTCCAGAAGACCAAACCCCTTTCTTAGATGCTATCTCCCCTTTTCTACATGTTTTGCCTTCAGTGGGCAATATGAAGAAAACACAACCTGTTACCATATAATCCCTACTTTTTTCCATATTAAATTTCCCAAGATTTTATAAGTTTTGGCAATATGTATTTAAGTTCCTTTAGGCAGTACCATTCATGCCACCAAAATTGAGGAATAGTCAAGTGTTTTGTTCTTGATGATGTTTTTAATATATGCCCTAGAAAACAGGAGATATCAGTTTCTACTTTAAGGTAAACAAATAGCTGCTTTAAAACATCTGAAAAATATACAATTACCAACTATTGCAACTCCTTAGTTATATCTCTGACCCCTACTAATGAAGCACCTCTGTTTTTACAGTTTTTGTAACTCCTTTACCTTGCCTTGTCTTGCTATGTTCTCTATTTCCTTTCTCAGTCTTTTTCAGGTCCTTATATGCCTTCATATTTATGTGATTTATTCTCTTCCTCTGTAGGAAGAAGCCATTATCAGATACCAGACTGTCTAGGAAGGAACTCTTTTAGCAACGCCTATTGTCCACCCCCCAACCTGGGTATCTTCAAACAACCTTTTGAGATATTGAGTAGCATATTTTTAGACGGACTTGGAACCCTAATCTTTTTAGGCTCTCCTTTGACCCCCCACATTATGACGTATTGTCTTTCTCTCCCTCATAATGCCTTCCTTTTAACAGTGCCATTCTCCTGACTAGCTAAGTCTGGTCAATCTAACCTTCCAGACAATGGCTTTCTCCCACTTTATGTAGTAATTTCTTTTCCCTAGTTAATTATGAGTTCCCCAGAGGGAACTTGTCTTTTCCTTTTCTAATTAATGCTCTCCCCAAAATATTTCATATTTACCATTCCTAGTTATTGTATCCCCTTTCCCTAAATTAACCTATCTTTTGCCAGAGAGAATGACAATTGTGAATTTGTCGCATGTTTGTTTTGAACAAGGCATTGCCATCCACCATATCAATCTTATGTGGCCCTGATCTTCCCTCAGCCTTTTATCATAGAAAGAACCCAGAATTTGAGGGGATAAACAGATATTTCTTTCTCAAACTAACTCCTTCCCCTTCAAAAAAAAAGCTTTAAATTTTAAAACTTTCCTTTTCTTTTCCTTTCTTCTGTGTATAGCATTTTCCACTTTCCAACAATCTTAACAAGGGTAAAGTCTTCCCTTTTCTACTTCAAATCCTCCCCCCCACACACTTTTTTCCACCTACAATGGAGCTTCCCTTGTATTTCTTCTCAAAACTAGAGTTTGAAAGGCATTCTAGAAATCTTTTTACCATCCATCCTGTTTCAGGGAGATCAGCATACATTTGGAACACAGAAAACAATTATTTGCCTATGGCAGAAATACAAATATCACATTCAAAGCAAGGAACTTTACAGTTTCCCCTCCCTCCATGATATCTATTTTTAACCTTTTTTGTTTGAAGTAGTTGAAGATTATTTCACCTCACCCTTAGTGCCTGAATAAAACTTTTACAGTCAATTATCACCTCTAAATAACTGACAACTCCATTAGTTTCCACTTATCTTTTCTCATTTATCTTGCCTTGTCTTTCCAACTTGTTGTTTTTCAGTCGTTTTAACTTGTATCTGATTCTGCATGACCCCGTTTGAAATTTTCTTGGCAAAAATGCTGAAATAGTTTGCTATTTCCTTCTCTAACTCATTTTACAGCTGAGGAAACTGAGGTAAACAGGGTTAAGTGACCTGCCCAAGGTCAGACAGATAGTAAGAGTTGAAGCTGGATTTGAACTCAGGAAAATGTCTTCCTTACTTCAAGTCTGGCATTCTTTCCACTGAGGCACCTAATGTCCCTTGTTTTGCCATAGTCTTGCACAACTATCTTTTCCTTTTCCTTTCTCAGTCTTCTTAAGATCCTACTTCCTAATTTTCCTTTATCTTATTTGATCTTGGTCCCTCATCAAGCTTCTCTTACAGAATACAGAAGTTGATTATTTTCTTCCAGATTTTCTTAAACTTCTTTCAAATTTCTTCTTCCCAAATTCAACCTTTGGTTTTGTTTGATAGTCTGAACTTTCCAAAACATCTATGCAATTTCCTTCTCCTTATTTGGCTCAAGTTATTCTCTTTTCTCTTTCTCTTCCCACAACCTCATAGGAACAGAACTGCCTTACCTGCTTGCAACTTTTAGAGACTAAACTCATTTAAAATGTGTGTTTTAAACTTCTCTAAGTAGCTTTTGTACCAATGGCCTTTGAAAATTAAGAATAGTAGCACATGCAACCAGTTGGTGGATGTTTTATTGTCTTAATAAGTAATACATGCTAATTGTTATGCATTACCTATTTGTTTATCACTTCCTTAGTGAGAGAAAAGTAATATAAAAGCAGTTTGTCAGCTTTTATGAAGCACCAGCTAGTATGGTGAGAATGGCTCATAGAAATGGAGCAAGTTCAAGAGGGACTGAAGGTTTGGTCAATAGTTGGTGGCAAAGAACCAAGTTCTAATTGGTTGAAGTCCAAAAGTCCACACATTACTGGGTGTATAAACAGAACTGAGTGACAGAAATTTCTCATTTTATGAGAACCATAGGAAAGATGGCACTCACTTTGTCAACCATCATAGATGAACTTCCACAATGAGTACAGGGAACTCCTTAAGATCCAAATCCTCAACTGTGAAAAGGTTTGAAAGAGGGATTCCTAAGGCCACCGAGTAGACAAATTTAGCATTATACAGATATTTGAATTCAAATACTTGAGAGCACATAGATATTGCACCATACAACATCTTAATTAATTGATTATTGTAAAAATGTATAAAGGACAGGTAGATGGCATTGTGGATAGAGTGCTGGGCCTGGAATCAGTAAGACTCATATTCTTGAATTCAAATCTGACCTCAGACATTTATTAGTTGTGTGGCTCTGGACAAGTCACTTAATCTTGTCTGCCTCAGTTTCTTATCTGTAAAAGAAACTGAAGCAAGAAATGAAAACTATTCCACTAGCTGTGTCAAGAAAACTCCAAATGGGGTCATGAAGAGTCAGATACAAGTGAAATGACTGAACAACAAAAATGTATAGGGTCTTAGGAATGCAGCTATTAGGAGAAATGTTTCTTTTAATAATATCTGTTAAATTTATATTGGCAGAGTGCTGCTAGTATAGTCTATTGGCTACTACTTGTAAATAGCCCTTTTCAGATAGAAGTTGTAATACTGTTTGTTGAGCTGGTACTTTCTTTGTGATCTAGGAATCAATTTTTTTTTAAAGATGTAGTTATTTTTAGGACATGTGACATATGAAAAGAGGTATAAAAATGAAAAGCTTCACAACATCAGCAACTCATATTTGCAAACTCTCTACAATTAAAAAAGCAAAAAAATCTAGAAAAGGGGAATAAGCATTTATTAAGTGTCTGCTGTATCGTAGTCTGGGGAATAGCATGGTGGCTAAATGGATAGAATGTTGTCAGGAAAAACTGAGTGCGTACCTGGCCTTAGATATTTAATAGCTATGTGATCCTGGACAAGCTACTTAACTCTGCCTCAGTTTCCTCATCTGAAAAATGAACTGGAAAGGAAATGGCAAACCACTCTAGTATCTTGCCAAGAAAACCCCAAATGGGGTCACAAAAAGTCAAACATGACTAAAGAACATATGAATAAGAAATGTCTCAGATACCCTTCCAAGTTTTTTTTTTGTTTTGTTTTTGTTTTTGTTTTTTTAACCACTATTACTTCATTTGATCCTTATTACACCCTGGTATGTTTCTGAGGCTGGATTTGAACTCCAAGTCTAACAGTCTATTCACAAGCCCAATCTAATATCAGGACATACTAGAAAGACATTGTGGTAGAGTAAAAAAGAATTGGGCTTTGAGAGCAGACTCTGAAACCTACTTTAACCACTTTGCTAGATTTTTGATTATGGGAAAGTCATTTTAGTTTTCTTTTCTGTAAAATAGGAATAATGCTTTCTCTATTTGCCTCTCTAGAGATTATTGTGAGGAAATCCTAACATACAAAAAGACTAGGAGCTAGAACTATTGATTCTACTTTTAATGATTCTGTATAAACTGTGTTTGGAGAATTTAATGTGACAACCAAAGGAAATTTCTTTGTCATGATTTTAAAGCATTTGCCAAAACCACAAGATTTTCATGTATAAAGCTGGGTTGTTACCTTAAAAGGCAAAAAAGTAGGTAACTATATTTGTCTTTGTTGAAACAAAGAATAAACAAAACCACTCCAGTTATGGGTAGGCATTTAAGCTGTCCCCAATGCAGATAGGTTTATAGTTGCCTTTCAGATAAGGTTTCTTCTAGCTAAGAATCTGTTTATCTAAAAAACTTATGTGATATATATATATATATATATATATGTATATATTGCATCTAAATTTTAAAAAATGTTAAGGAAATCTGGAAAGCTGCTACATAAATGTAATATTAGATCACATACTAAATAACAATTTTTAATGAACACACTCTGACATGTATGTAATTACTTTGTAAGTTGAGAACAGGCTCTAAATTAGATTTATTTACTGTGTCTGCCCAGCCCCAGACATAGCACACACAAAAAATAATTGTTGAGGTTCTCTTTCTCTGACACTTCATAAAGTAGACCAAGATCATTGCAATTAAATTCAACAATTCTAATAGTTATTTGACAATATAGAAAGGTTTGTACTGATACTCCACTTTGACATTGCAATCACATGAAATGGGCACATAAATATGTATACATATATGTGTGTGTATGTGTTTAAGATTCACTCATAAAATACATACAGAATGACATCATGAATGCCACATTCTGTGAAACACATTTCAAGTATTTTCATCATCCTGATGGCTTTTTCAGAATAGAAGCCCACTTGGAGGCAAGAAGACATGGATTCAAATTCTGCTTTTGAGACATACCAAACTCTGTTACTACAAATAATTTGCTTAATTTCCTGGTGCCTCCAAACAACTTTCTTAAGTTATAAATACATAAATTATTATAGATATCTGTAAATACAAGTGAGTGTAGTAGATCTCTTTATGGGTTTATTTAAATAACATGCAATAAGAAATTTTATAAGAAAATTGATTCTGGTGTTTTCCCTTTTAATTATTTTCTCTTTATCCTTTAAATAGATTGTTAGTATATAACATTTGATTGTGTCTCCATTAAATTGTGAGCTTTTTGAGGGCAGGGACTAAATTTTACCTTTTTTTCTATCCCTAGCATTTAGTACTACAACTGGCACATAGTATACACAATAAATATTGACTGATTGATTATATCCTAAAAGAAATTAATCAAGTCCTACTGAGAAACTTCTATATAAAGAAGTCAGTTCAACATAACTAAGCCAGTTCTTGGTAAGTGTTGTCTATAATAGAACAAGAAAGAAGCCCAAAATATTTTGAAATATCATTATTTCTGCTTGAAAAGTTTCTATCTGGTTGCTGTCAAAGCTTTCTTGGAATCATAGACTTCAGAATTTGAAGTACATTAGCAGTCACTGAACACTAACTAAATCCTGTAGTCCAAGAAGAGGTATAATTATAACTTCACACTGAAGTCAGTGCAAACCCCATACTTCTTTCCCAAACCCAGCTTATATAAATCTCTAATGTGTGCTATAATCGGTTATTTTTTTGTTTATACTTTATGGGCATCGCATGAAAAGACCTTTATAAACATCAGTAGCATCTATTGCCTGATTCTTCTC
The DNA here is from genome assembly GCF_902635505.1 of Sarcophilus harrisii. Taxonomy (NCBI): domain Eukaryota; kingdom Metazoa; phylum Chordata; class Mammalia; order Dasyuromorphia; family Dasyuridae; genus Sarcophilus; species Sarcophilus harrisii. The sequence continues at coordinate 474,987,196 of NC_045428.1, forward strand.
ATTTGGAAATGAACAAGAAAGGGCACTTTGAAGTGGCAGGGGGAGAAAAACCTTTTCTAAATAGCTCCCCCTCCCACATACTTTGCTGTATTTTGAACACAATTCAGCTGAAGCCATCAGACTCCATGCTGCTATGATTTCTGGAGTCATTTACTAGTCTGTTCAGAGGATACCACAGTAGCAGCTGTGTACAAACAATGTTACCTAAACATTCATCCTTCCTGTATGTCTTCCACGTTTAGCCCACAGTGATTTTGCTTTCTTTGATATCCCCAAGAACTTAGCACAATGCCTGCAAATACTAAGTGCTTAATAAATGAGTGTTGCCTGATTCTTGAGACCTTAAAAATGTTTATGTGCAGTAATACAATAGTATTCTTTCTCCTCAATCTTTTACTTCTCAATACTTCGCAATCTGGTTTCTACTCTCATCACTTAGCTGAAAATTGTACTTTCCAAAGTTACCAGTGATCTTTTATAAGACAAATCTAATGGCAGTTTTTCAAATTCATTCTTCTTGCTCAGTCTACCACATCTTAATAATATTGACCACCCACCCTACTAAGACACTGTCTCTATTTTCTTTGGAAAACTCTCTTGGTTCTATTTTTACCTATATGACTCTTCCTCCTCAGTCTCTGCTAAATTATCATTCACACCATGCCAGCTAAGTGTACCTCAAGACTCTGTCCCTTTTTTCTCTTGCTCAATTGCTCAATTGGTGACCTCATCAGCTAACTCCCAGAGGTTTAATGATCATTTTGATAATATTTCTAGTCCTGCTCTTTCTCCTGTGTTCTAGTCACATATCATCAGTTTCCAATTGAATGTTTTTAATTAGAGATATATAAGCATCTCAATTAAATATACAAGCTTACTATGTGCTAGGTCTGTGCTAAGCAGAGGGAATATAAAGAGAAAAACAGCTTCTACTCTCAAGTTGCTTATTTTCTAATAAGGACAAAAACACATAAAAGGAAGCTGAAATGGGGATTCAAAGAGGAAGGGATCTACATGGGGGTGTCTGTAGAGAAAGTTTAGAGAATGAGGAGTGGAGCCTAGAAAGGAATGAACACATGGCTTGCCTGGACAATTTTTTTTTCACTTAAAATAGAGGGCCTAGTGATGTCAGCCAATCGGGGTTCCAAAGCTGTAGAGACAAATTGTACTTCCAGTGTGAGAAGTTCAGGAGAGGACTGAACAAATTCAGTATCCGCAAATACAACTCATCTTGCCCACCATCCCAATCCCCTCTGTTCTGTACTTCTTTATTTCTATATTTTTAACATTAAACATTTTCATTTTTATGTTTATGAGCTTGACAAATGTCTAGAAACATGAATATTTCACTATACAAATAATGAAAAAGAATACTGGATATAAAACTGTGAATTTTTGTGGCTTATAGTTTTTTTTAATAAAAATTAAATTTAACATGAAAGGAAGAAACCTCCTCACTTATCTATATCTCCTTTTGAACAACTTTGCTTTTTTCTACCCTCTTTCTATAAAAGGTAGCATTAGCCTTCCAGTCACTCAAGTACTTGTGAAAAGGAAACTTGATTTCAATGATCTTAAAACAGCAATATTTTCAAATATTCCCTAATATAATAATATCACCATTACTATAGAATGATTATCCAAATAAAATGAAATGTTTTCCCACTTACTTTATAGAATAAAAAACAATACCAGTGGGTTCAAGGAGACACTAAGGTTAAAGGGGCTGTTGATGATGAAATATTTGAGAATGTTTTCATTGCTTTTGGAAAATAAAAAGACACTGATATATAATGGAGATAATAATCAATTTAGAAGAAGGAAGGATGCTCCAGTAGCCCAACTCAGTAAGCTGCAGTGGCTCCCTGTTACCTTCCAGGATCAAATACAAAAGCCTCTGTTTAGCATTCAGAACTCTCTCTTATCTAACTCTACCTCACCATGTTCCCACTTTTCAGATGCCTTACTCATCTTCATCTATGGATACTGGTTTCCTTGCTCTTCTATCTCCTGACTGGGCATTTTCATTGCTAAGCTGTTCCCTATATCTGGAATGCTCTCCCTGTTCATCTTTTCCTTCTGCCTTCCTTCAAGTCCCAACTAAAATCCATTCTCCAATAGGAAGCCTTTCCCAATCCCTCCTAAATCTAGATCTCTCCTGGTGACCATTTCCTATTTATCCTATATAAAGAGCTTGTTTGTACATAGTTTTAGAGGGTATGTAGATGGCACAGTGGATACAGTGCTGGGTCTGGCATCAGGAAAACTTGCATTCAAATTCAACCTCAAATACTTTTTAGCAGTGTGATCCTTTTTACTCACTTTCCTCATCTGTAAAATGAACTGAAGAAGATAATGACAAACTACTCTAATATTTTTGCTTGGAAAACTCCACTAGGGTCACAAAGTCAGAGAGCGCTGAAAAATGGTGGAACAACGTGACTTTCGGCTACCACCACACTATAGGACCTTTGAATTTCCTGACCTCACAAGATTGCTGGAATTTTCATCTCAAAATACACATTTGCTTAGGATCAGAAAAGTATTAACACAAAAAGACAGAGGCAACTGTGTAATTTTAAACTCAGTGGTAGGTTGGGAGATAGGGCTGTTGTAAATTCCCCAATCAGCTCATAAGAAGATCTAGCTCAACGTAGTCCCACCTTTTCAAGGCCAAAGAGGATTTATTTCTGCCTCTGCAGTTCTCAAGTCATTGGTTTTGATGCCTTAACGAATTAGAAGATTTTCCATTTTCACATAGTACAAATTATTTAATCATAAATGACTGGGAAAAGGTTGTGCATAAATTTCCACGTGGTCATTTGGACTATGGAGTCCCAAACTAGGAGAGGAATATCTACACTTGCTCCAAGGACTGCCCTTCTAGATTATTTCACCTATAGTACATAGAAGTTTACCAGATCTTCCTCTGGCAGATGGAGTTCAAGGGAAGAAGGCTGAACTGAGACTTCTCTGGGACTTGACAAAAAGGATTCTATACCCTTGACCCCCACAGGACATGATCAATTAACTCAACCAATCCAATTACACTTCCTGTACAATGCCACTCCAATTTTCTAGCATTTAGTCTAAAAGAGTTTTAAACTTTTTTGTGTCATAGACCTATGGATCCCTTCTCAGAATAGTTATAAATCTTTAACATGGGCTTCTCTAAGTTTGCTTAGTTCTAATATGAAGATGCTCTTGAGGGGGGGCTTTTGAGTATATCCAGTTTGTTTAATGTGATGTGCTTGGGGATAGCCTCTTTTGATTAGCTGACTGCTACTTTAAAACTTGGGACACTAACTCATCCACTCTTTTTTCTGTCATCTTTTTGACCCTGCTCTGTGCCTAGGGTACATGCCATGAACTGAATCTTTAAGAGGGGAAGCCTGCTTTTTCTCTTCTAGCTCAGTTCAGAGAAACAGGCCTAAGAATGTTTATTTCTCTTCTGTTTTGTTTGTTTGTCTTCAGTTTCATGTCACAGTAGGAATTCTCACCAATTTTAAATTTAAGCCATGGAAACCTTGGACCCAAAATGGCAGGCTGGATGGTGGATTTAGCTAGCTTGGGGGAGAAGTCAAGGTGTTTAGGTCAACCTGGAAGGGTTTTAGACTTAGAATTGTATTTTACTAAAAGCAAGCTAAATTATGACCCAGATCCCCTCCCTTCCCTAGAGATTGAGGTGGTGCAAAGAGGGAGAGGGATTATGCCTCCCACATGTTGAAGCGAGTAAGTTTGTATGTTTTTTATTATCTTTTGAAAGTAAACATTCCTTAGTAAAAAGCTTCAGTGTTACACATAAAACAAAATACATTATAAAAGAAACCAAAGATTTAGTGAGAAATTACATGAAGATAGAAACATAGATATAGATAGATATCCTATCCAAATTCATAGACGTACTGAAATCTGGCCATGGATTCTTTAGAAGTTCATAAATTCCAAGTTCAGAATCCTTCATTTGTTATAGGCTGCCTTTCTCTGGAGTTTTTCACTGAGCACCCAGAAATTCTGGAAGATCAGATCAACTTTGAAATTCACACTTAAACTTTTCTTCTACCCAGATTTATAGTATAGCAATTCACCACAACAAAACTGAATTTTATTCCCCTCCCAGTTCTGGTGGCAGCATAAACAAAGAATGAAATAACTAAAACAAGACATGGCAAAAGAGAAATAAGGGCAAATCAAGGGGCTAGGATCATCTACAGACTATATAATCAACCCCTGAATAATTGAAAGTAAGTTGTAATTTCAGTTTAACCATAATGTCTAACCATACATTGGCAAGAGACTAAGGTAAAGATTTTAGATCTTTTCATTCTATTTTTAGGAGTGATGATGCTTCCACCAAAACATAATCATAATGTTCTTTTAACATTATTTGAAGTCTCAGAGCCTTCACTTTAAGAAGCAGATCTTTAGGAATCCAGGAACGCAAGCATTGTCTAACCTTTTCTAGGATTCTTGGAATTTATTTTTTTAACTAACGATACATAGAAGTCCACAATTATTTCCCAATGCATTTTTTGTCTCACAAAAGGAGAACACAGATATGTAACCAGAGCCACAACAAACTATTCTGGCAGCCATGGCAAAGAAGGCAGAAGGTGTCTTCTAGTCCTAAGGAAGAAGAACATCTGGAACCTTCATTCAGAGTTTTTTGGTGAAGGAACCCTATGATATTGTCCTGTTTCAAAGAAACAAGAGATTCTGAGATACTGACTTGTGTAGAGAAAGATCTCTTAGACAGGGAGGCAATTGCAGGGAAGATTGCTGGGTTGGAATGAACAAGGTTGAAGCCAATCTTGCCATCCCTGAGGCTTCAGTTTTAACCAAATTTCTTTTTAATTAAGTTTTTAGCCCATTTGGGTTCTGCCTCCTAGAGGAATACAATATAGTCACAAAAATCTAAACTTTAGCCTCCTGGGAAAAACTCAGCTTTATAAAAAGTACTCTGGAGGACACCAGTTAAACTTCTGTTTACTTCGTATTGTTTCCAAGTTCTTTAGCACAGCCAAGATGAAGACGGCATGTAAAATTTTTGTAATTGCTCTTTGAGTTCAGTTATACAAGTATTATTAGACATCAATTATATCTCACAGAGGTGTTCATGGAGGACTACCAGGATCTCTGATGTAAGGGCTTTTTGAGCCCTTTCCAGGGCCGCTCATTCACCTTTGGTGTCCATCTGATTCACCCAACTCTTATCCATGCGTCCAAGAAGCTGTAGCATGCTCAAGTTGAGAGTAAATGATAAGTTTCCAATGCTTCATGAGTAAGGGGGATGGATGTCTGTCCCAAGCATGTGGAGACTATGGAGGCAGGTGAAAATAGTGAGTTTCAATGGTCACGAAGGCAGCTGAAGAGTTCGGCCCATCATCAAAGACATCAAGGTCATCCGCTGTATCCTAGGTCATCACCAAGACTTATGTCTTGCCATTGGACTCTGATGACTCTGGAAGAGAAAGTGAATGTTATGACTTTACACACCTCTGCCTTGCCTAAATTCAATTCAGGAGCAAGTTGAAACATCACCCTGTGATGTCATTGGTCCTCTTTGAAATATGAAGAACAAACAACAAGGTATTGTGGAAGATACAAATGAAATATGAGAGATAGAAGAAGGGAGATAACATGGGGGTAGATTATTGGACCTGGAGACAAATCCAGCCTTAAACATTTACCAGCTGTGTGAGCTCATATATCCTCTACTTTATAATATAATGTATCATTTATAATATATTTATATATTATATATATGATATAATATATAATGTAGTTAATGTAATGCAGTATAATATAATGTAACATAACATAACATAACATAATATAGTGAAAATGATAAGAAAATGATAACAACACTTACTTTCAGGGGTTGTTGATCAGATAAGATATTTGTTAAGTGCTATATAAATATTAGTAGTGGTCATAGAAGCAGTAGTAGTGGTGGGAGGAGTAGTAGTAATAATAGTAGCAGTAGTACTAGTAGTCTGTGCTCCATTATTGAGTTTACAAACTACTTGGAAAGACAGAACTATCCCTTTGTGACTAAAATAATTAGATAATTTGAAAAAACATAGACTATAAATATTGACCTGTTTGGTGCTGAATTCCCTGCTTTAGTTAATTACCATTGACCAAATTAATTAAATCTTAACAAACAAGATTTGCCTTTTGGCATAACCTATTTTAGTGACCAGTTTAATAATCAAAGCATTGAAAAATCTCCTGTACTTTGCCAAGAAAAGCCGAAATGGGATCACAAAGAGTTTGCTGGACACAACTGAATAACACCTTAACAACAACGATAAAATTCTTTGTACAAGTGCATTTGATTAAGTGGCAAAATGAAACTAGGAGACTGAGGATCCCTAAAATTAGGAGAATATAATCAATGATAGGGAGGGGCTTGAGCATAGAAACTATATGCTCCCTGGAGCAGCTAAGTGGTGCTGGGATAGTGTGAGCAGTGGGGCTTGGAATCATATTAAGATTCATCTTCATGAGTTCATATGTGGCCCCAGATACTAGCTGTATAATCCAAATGAGGTCATAAAAAATCAAAAATGGAACAAAAAAAGGCAACAATAAGCACAGCAGCAACAACAACAACAATAACATTTGTGCTCCCAACCCCTCTGTAGGTGATGTAAGATCTTAAGGGAAAAGCAGAAATGTAACAGATCTGATCTTCAAGAAGTGAGAGTTTCCAGACTCAAAGTCTCATCCTTATCAGTAAAAACAAATATTTCAAATGCCAAATTCAGTTTTACAAACCTTCCTGTTATGTATAGACCTTAGAGATGTAGAGGGAAAAACAAAACAAAACAGATAGTCCTTGCCTTCAGGGAGCTTATATTCTCCTGGAGAAGAAACAACATATTATATACACAAAAAAGTTGTGAAATACAAAATACTTTGTTTAGAGGAAGAGGTAGGAGGAGTGGGATGAGCACTAACAACTAAGGGAAATTAAAATTACTTCCTGCTTTGGCAAACTCATTTGGAATTAATATAATCCACAGACCAAAAATTTGGGAGCTAATGTATGCAAAAAGAGTTTTTGTAAACTTTCAATTAGGTTAAAAATATCCTTTCCATTCCATTTTCAATATTATTTTAATCAGTAAATCCTTTCTTCATAAAACTAAAGTGAAATTCAATCGAGGCAGGATTCAGATCTCCCAAAATATCAATGAACAGAATCAGAGCAAAGTTTTACTGTTTTCCTCTACTGCATTTTGTAGTTAAAAAAAAACACACTAATTAAAAGTATTTGAAAATAATTTGTTTCTTCTTCCATTATATTAAACTTTTTAATTTAATTCCAAATGGACATAATATTCTCTACTCTTCCTCATTTTTAAAAAACTCTCTGAGTTCAAAGAACTTTAAAAATCCTTAAAGCATTCTTGGAAAGATTGAGGAGGGAGGGATTAGTTGGCTCAAGTGTTCTGTAGTCTTATATGTAATATAAGTTTACCTTACTTTTGATACTTTTATTTATTTAGTAATCTAAATTATAGCCTCAGTAATTCATCCCTCTTCCACAATAGCATTATATTCAATTGGTTTCCTAGAAAAGAAAAACAGTTCATCCAGAATTATTACTGGTGAATAATTAAATGAGTTATATTTTTTAGATTAAATTCCTCCCCAGTTCTAAAATGTAACCACAATATAAATTTTAGTTCAAGATAAAATGCAAAATTCTCATTGAAATAATGAGAAAATTACAGTTTTTTTGAATTGGATTATATTTGGTACATTATTTTCTTGGACATAAAGAGAAGAGTTGATGTTACCAATGGTTATAGTTTCTAATTTTTTTCCTTTAATTTTCTCCTTTGAGATTATAAACTGTAGATAATGAGCATTCTGTTCCAGTTATCTATTTTTAGAACATTTGAACGCAGGGACCTCTTTAGTTTGAGTTATTGCAATTGAAATACAATTTGGCATTTTTTTCCCCATTTGGTCTTAAATTCATTTGCATGAATTAGTTTCTTGGGTGGCCTCCCTCTTCTCCTTTCTTCCCTCTTTCCCTCCCTCCCTCCCTTCCATACCTTATTTTTGTAATGTCAGTCTAAATATCATGTACCTAGAAAACTTAGAGATTATGATTTGCTTCTTCAAAGTGGCCAAAAATTAGCTTTAACTTCTGAAATTGATGGAAGAAAGGCATTGAAAACTGCTTCAGCAAAATCATATTGAATCATTACTTCCTGCCTGCCATTCAATAATTTTTAAACAACTACTATATACAATAAATTGTGGTAGGTGCAAAGACTAATAAAGATCCAAAAGATAGTTGTTGCCTTCATGGAGCTTTTTTGGGATTATGCCATATACACCAACAAGTAAAATACAAGATAAAATGTGAAGAGGCAACAGAAAAAATCCAGGCAAAATGCTTTAGATAAGACTCAGCATTTCATGAGTAAAACAGCCATGCACAGATAGAGTACTTTTCCTCTAATAGAAAAGGGAAGCCCAGCCTCTAAATGACTACTTGGAAGAATCATTGTCCTTTCTTTTTCCTTTTCTTTTTACACTTCTATTTTAATTTCCCATCATAGGTATTGATAAATATTGTCAGCCTTCAATAACCACTTATCAAATAGTGGAGCAAAAGAGATTTATGCAAAATAAAGAATTGCAATTAGGGACAGCACACAGCAAGAGGTACTGAAATGCCCATCAGAACCAAGCAGACAGGGTGAATATATCACAGTTGAAGCCCTTGAATTGACATATTTTCCAGAAACACTGGACCTAAAGTGTGCTGGAGGTCCTGAACTGTCTCCCTTTCAGCTGACATAATTTGTTATTTGCATCCCAAGCTGGGCTGCCCGTCTATTTGTGGAAGTCAAGACAGGCACCAGTCAGTCCTCTAGACTGGGAAGCTGCTTGTGCAGCTTCCTGGGACACAGACCTTCTCTTCGTGGTCTGGCAGTTCCCTGAAGGAAAAGAACACTGCTTTTGCTATCACTTTGTTCCTACCCTTCTACAAGGGTTTTGTCCTTTTCAACCTTTACTGTATTTTTTCCCTTCCATGTCAATCCTCTTTAGCAGGAGATTTCTGTTTTTTCCTCCTTCCTTTGTTGTATTATCAGGGATGTTCACAACTTTAGTGGGAGCTTCTTATAAGATAGATAAGCTAAGCTAACAGAAGTGGAGAACAAGAGCAGAAACAGCACTTGGGTGTTCTTGGAAAGATCACAAGGCTAGTCTCCACTGGTTGTGGCTGCTTTCAAATGGTGGAAAACAGAGTTCAACAGTTTAGGGGAAAAATGTCTCAAAGGCCACAGAGCTATAGATAAGTTTAACTCCCCCCCCCCCATTTTTTTGATCATGGCAATGACTCATACCACAGAGGTTTCAAGGGATTGTATGTGCTGCTATACCATATTAGAATTAATGACTTTAGTTTTAAGACTTGATACACAAAACTGCAATACCTTAATGAGGAGAGGAAAATTTATAACATGGGTAAGTAAACAGCAGAAGATGGCCTTGTAGCGGAAAACTCTGCCCATCCTCTGGTGAGTTCCCAGAATCTCCATAAGTTAGTGAGTGCCAAAAGCATCAATATCAGCTTTGATAGCTTTAACACTTTCTAATATCTTATCCAATTCATTGACATAAAAGTAGCAGTTTTTCCTAAGGAAGGTACACACACTTCACTGAACAATTGACATGGTATTAAGGGACCTGAAGTTCTGCAAGACAGCCTTAGGCAGGGAGAAGACCTGTCTGTTTAAGGCTTCAAGAGTCTCAGTAGTATTATCAAAGGAGTTGGCTAATGGAGAGAGATACTCTTATCAGCTTTTTTGAACTCAGACACCAAATCTTGAGATTAGCATGTGACACCCAGTACAAGCCTAGTTCAACCAAAGGATGTGCAGCAAGGAAAGAAGGTATCAAGATTGTTGATTTTTAAAACATTGAGGTCAGTATGCTTGGGGAAAATTAGGTACCTTGGTGACAAAGTCTCAGGTGCCAGATATAAAAGTGGGTGAGCTTGATACATGCCATGGAAGAAGAACAGACCATGGGCAAATTCCTCAAGGGCAGAGACCACTGCACAAGCAGTTCAGCTTCCTTTGACACTGTATTTTCACACAAGTGCAGGGAAGATGGTTGTCAGAACATTTTGGACACAAAACTCAGTGGAGTCATTGGAAGGGCATTCAAGACAAGAGCAATTTGGACAGACAGTAGTTGAATCATTACCCCAAGTTTTCCTGGGCAGGGAAAAAAGCATATTTCCCTTCCCAGACTGATTATCAGGAGTGTCCATATCATAGGGACAGTTGGGTAGGCTAAAGTTACCAGAGAAAGAAGGGGGAAAGAGTGGAGTTAGGCAATCTTTGTGGATAGCCTCCAGTTCACATCAGAGTATGATTGCAAAGGTGGGAAGAATGATAAATTCCCAATATCCAGGGCTCCTGGCAAATGCTTAGAAGAGATACAAATGCAAAAGGAGAGATTAATATTGCAGATACAGTTTGAGTGAGAGGGTTGCCCACAAAGTGGGACCTCAATTGAGGTCATTGGCACATGGCAGAGGTATAAAAATATGCAAAATGAGTGTAAGAAAGCATGATCTATGGTGCACTGTATTGGCTCAAATCTGCAATCCTACAGAGTAGGTGAGGAGAGTAGATTTAGCAGCAGTGTAGTTGTGGTATGTATAAAGCCAGAAGTGAACAAGCTAGTTTCTATGGCTAGAGCCTATCACACTGGCTTGTGTGGTGAGAAAAGTGGCTAAAGCAGCCAAAGCTTAACTCAGAAGAGTTACATAATGACCATCCGCAAGTCCACTAACTGAGAGATATAATACCATGAAGACAAATGTGGAGACCAAAAGTGTAGTCAGATTACTGAGTTGCCAAGAATTTATATAGCAAGGGAAGTCAAGAAGTGATAGCACAGAGAGGACTAGTGAAAGCAAGAAGACAAAGAAAATAAGCTTAATTTTTTTTTTAATGGAAAAGAGTAGAGTCATCAGTTTTCTGATCCCTCATCTGGAATCTTGGAAGAGTCATCTACCACAGATGTTTGCTTCTCAATTCTTCTCAGACACAAGGAGAAGTTTCTGATAAGTTGCAAGATCAACTCAGGTGATGGGGTCTTCTTAAAATGGGACAGGTGGATCAAGCTATTCATGCCTTGGAATTTGACCACACACGGGTTGGCTAGTAGAATTTAGCAATGTTCCTTCCATCAGGGCTTCAACATGTCATTTCAGATATACTATTTCCAGTATACCCAGTCCCCAAGCTCTAGAACTAAGTTCTCTTCATCAGAGGGTAGCCTGGAGCAGGATTGAGAAATCAAGAGGTCAAGGGCTGAAATGTGAATTCCTTACAATAGGAATTTAGGGAATCCTTGACTCTCAGGGGATCATTGGTCAATCTGATAGGTTCATGTCGCATACAGTAACAATTTCAAATAGTGAAAGTTTATGTTTCCCAAAAATGGCAGCCTGTAGATTGAGGAGAACCAGAAGCAAGGCTTTGGGCCATGGCATACCAAAGTGGTCAGAGAATTTGGACAGCTGGGCTTTTATTACCCAATTTAAATGCTTCACTAACCTGGAAGACTGGGGATGATAGCCACAAAGGAGGTGATGTATAATTGTCCAAACAGTCAAAAAGTAATAAACAAGCTTCCCATTAAAATGGGTGCACCTGTTACTATGAATTTCCTGAGGGATATTCCAAGAGAGGAATAGTTTTTCAAGGAGTAATGTGGCTATTGGTTATTGGTATGAGAAGACCTCCACTCACCAGGAAAATATACAGACTATAACCAGCACATAGCTGAGCTATCTGGAAATTGGAGACAGCTGGATGAAATTCATCCAAGCCAGATGTAGAGAGGACTATCCAAGAGGTGGAATTTTCCCAGGTGCAGTGACAAGGGTTGCTGAAACTAAGTTTAGGATGGCGATTTGAGTGGCCTATTGTAACCTTCCCCAACAATTTTGGGGGGCCAAACTGAGAGACTTATTGGTACCCCAGTGGCTAATGGGATGCAAGAACTTCACTATAGAGAGGCACATCAGGCAAAATCGTGAGATTGTTTGAGCCTAGCTAAAGACTGGACAGAGAGTCCCTGAGACAGCTCTCTCTGCAGAAGAGCTCCTCCGGTCTCAATACTCATTTAGGCCCATCCATCCATGATTTTCTGGGGTCTGAAATTCAGAAAATAGGGTTTGGGACTGGTCATCCAAGAGAAAAAACAGGCATGAATGGATTTAAAGCTGGCTGAAGGGCTGCTTGATCAATAAATACATTCTTTCTAACATGCAGAGAATCCTTGATAATGGCCACTTCCTTTGGCAGGAGGAGAATGTCAAGGAGCTGATTAAACTGCTAACATTTTTTTACATCAGTTTGGGAGGAAGTAAGAAAAGCCTTGTGTCTCTAAAGCATCCCAAAGTCATGTGTTACCCTAAAGGCAGACCCACTGTCTATATAAACGTTAACTCAGTTGCCTGTTGCCAGCTCACATGCTCGGCTGACTGCCTCCAGTTCAGCTTGTTGCATCAAGGTGGCACGGAGGAGAGCCAGCTGGTCTTGGCTGTTTCAAGCTGGCAGACAATTGAAAGTTCAGTAGTTTAGAGGGGGGAAATATGCCAAATTTGTGCAGCTACAAGTAAATTCAATAATATCTACAAGCTATAATTTAATGTAATTTAATATAAATAGCTATAACTTTAAGACAGTTTTTCCTTGAATAAATCAACAAATCAATTCACTTTTCTACTTCCTTGGCTTTTGTCTTTCTCTTAGCCATCTGATAGAATTTTATAATTGGAAAAGATTTTAGAGTTGTCACTTAACCCAACTTCTTACTCAATATAGATGTTTTTCTAGCATTCTCAACATTTCAATTTTTATTCTTTGAGAATAACTCTCAAATCAACAGTCAGCCTTGACCTCTTCATTGAGTATCAGACTTCTAATTGATATCTCCATTTGGATCAGAAATAGACACTTAGCTTTAAGTTTCTCCTCTTGTCAATCTAATTGCTGTTTAATTATATAATTTATATTATCATACAATAGGTCTGACCATGGGAATTCCTGTTCAAGCAGTTTCAATTTTGTACTTTTTTCCTCCTGCAGCACACTTTCTATTCTTGTTCAGACCCTCATCCCCTCACTTTTGGACTACTGCAATAGTCTTCTGGTTGGTCTTTCTGCCTCAAATCTTTCTTCACTCCAGTTCATTCTCCACTCAGATGCCAGTGATCTTCCTAAAGTGCAGATCTATGTGACTCCACTAACCAATATATTCCAAAAGATTCCTTTTATCTGCCCAATAAAATATCAGTTCGGCTTTCACAGCCCAGTTCCTTCCTACTTTTCCAACCTTCTTTCACTATATCCCCCTTTGTTATGGGCCAGAACTCTGAACCTGAAACAAGGATGCTTACAAGGTACTAAGTGGAATTGAGGAGACAATGGTTATCTAATTTAACATGGTGATTAATAGTACTCTAAGTTCAGTATAATTGATTTAATTTTACAACAAATAATGGTTTCCTAGAGATGTAATGACTATTTTTATAGTCATTTTTATGACTATACTCAATTTATACTCAGTGTAGAGCATATGAACTGGAAGCTTCAGCTAGATTCACTCAGATTTAGAGGCAGAGAAGACAAAGGACTGGGGGCGGGAACTTAAGCTCTCAGAACCAAGGAGAATGATTCATTTGATCTTTGGTCAAGTTCCTGGTGACAGGCTCTCCTCCTGCATTTTCTCCATTGAAACAAAAACTCCAGAAGACCTCTAAGACAGCTGCCCAGACCCAGGCAAGGAGACAAAAAAGGATTTGGACTTTAACCTTTGGCTACTCTTGTGGTGATTACTGAACTGAAAAGAAGGCTGCTCCCAGAGACCTCCAGAAAACCGAACCAGAGAACATTACACCCCTTCACATAATCTATACAGAACTGACTTGTTGCTTGTGCCTTATAGTGGATACTCCATCTCGACATAGACTTTTCATTGCCTCTTCTACTTACCTGGAATGTTCTCCTTCCTTATCTTCCTTGCCTCTTAGCTTTCTTAATATCCTGTACAAGAAGCCTTTCCCACTCTTCCTCATAGTTAATGTCTTCCTTCTGAGGTTATCTCTCATCCACTTGGAAGAGTGAGGCTGGTGACCTCACACAGCTCTCCCTTATTTAAATATAATTCACTTAAAAGTCATGACATCTCCTTCCTGATGCCATGATCCTCTTTGAGAACAAAGAATTAATAACAATCTATGAGCAATATTAGCTGCCCTACTGGGGACCCAACTGGCTAGTTCTAATTGAACAACTACTCCTTCCTTCCTTCTTCCCTTCTATATCCTTTCATTCTTCCTTCCCTCCCTTCTTCCTCCCTTTCTCCCTCCCATTTTCCTCCTTTCCCTTCCTTCTTTCTTTTTGCTCCCTCTCCTTCCTTTCCTCCCTTCCTCATTCCCCCCTTTCCTTCTTACCTCTCTCCTTCCGTCCCCTCCCTTCTTCCTTCCCATATTTCTATTTTCCCTTCCTCTCTTCTCTCCTTCTGTCTATATAGAGAATCATAATCTTAGCTGCAAGTGCTCTGACCAAAGGAATTCGAATTTTGACTGCTGAAATCTTCAAGATATCTTGGGATCTGTGGCCTAGGTTTCTTTTTTATGGACCTGCTTTAAACCCAAATCACTCTGGCTCTCACTGATTGGCCCAGCCCAAGCCTCACTTAGTCATTGTTTGGATTTTGATGGTTCAGAGCGAGTTTAAATAACAATTTTTTCTGTTTGGGTTTTAGAGTCTTCCCCTCCCATATTGATTTTATTTTATTTTTTACTAGGTAAAAGAGACTATTCTTTGCTTCATTTTTACCTAGCCTTAATCACTGAATGGGCATTATTGCAGAAATACTGCAATACTGGGACCTGGGAAAGATTTTAGGTTAAAAGGACCAAGGCTTCCCACTGCATCTGGAGCCATCTCTGACCATCCTGATCTTTATCTTGCCATTGGACTCAGGAGTCATGGTGAGCAGGAAGTACATTTCACACATGAGAAGCAGCCTTTGTGCAAAGGTACAAAAGTGGGAAATGGGATATCATGTGAAAGTAACATTATTCAAGATGACTATGTTCTGAGTCACAGAATTTAAATAGTAGAGATCTCACAACTTATACACCCAAAGTAAATCTTTATTCTAGATCCTACATGTAAACATCTAGCCCCTTTAAGATCACCAGTGAGAGCACCTACTATCTCCATTTCACTTTTGGGTAGCTCTAATTTTTAGGAAGTTTATCTTCAATCAAGAATTAATTTGCTTTTTTGCTATTTTTACCCCACTGACCTTTGTTATTGCAACTCTCTGGGATCAAAGAGAATTAAGTTTAATCTACCCTCTAATGACAATCCTTCAAATACTTGAACATTGCTGTCATACAACTATATACATGTGATAAATAGTTTTTTTTTATATATATATTTAATACAGATAGATGAGAGGAGAGGAAGGGAGAGAGTAGTAGATGAGATTGCCAAGTAGAACAGAATAGAGGACAGTGCCTTAGGACATAACTAATGGCTATCAAGTATGAACTGGATGAAGATCTAGCAAATGAGATTGAGAAAGAATAGTCATAAAAGTGAGAAGAGAACTCTAGATAGCTTGGTGTCTTCTAATGAGCAAATTTTATGACCATGCCATCTATGACTTTATCCGAGTCATTTATAAATATTTTAAACAATTTAGATACAAAAAATTGCTTGAACTACTCTATAGGAGACTTCCTATAAAGTTCTGAATTAAGCTAACTGTATGGCTTTCCAGTCTATAATACTCCATATTCTCCAAGACAACTGTATGACATAATTTATCAAGACCTTTACTAAAACCTAGGTATATTAAGTCCTCAGCATTCCTCTCATTTACTGTTTTGGTAAAATTATATTTAAAAGGAAATGATATTAGTTTGGTTTTAATGATGCATTTTAGAATTTCCCCAGATATCAAAGTTAAGCTCAGTTGTCTATAGAGGTTATTCTTTTATTTTGAAAAGCAGGATATTTGCTCTTTCCCAATTTTGTGTTGTTTACCCAATTTTCCATGGTCTTTTAAACATCATTTAGTAGTAGTTTAGTAGTTTCTTCAGCCAATTTTTCAGTACCTGAGGATGCAGTTCATTTGGGCTAGGTGGCTCGAATTCATGCTCACTAATTGTCTTTTTACTATCTTCTTACCTATTTGGGGAATCCACTGCCTGTTATTCATTTTTGGTCTGTCATTTCCAGTTAGAAGTAATTTTCCTTGTTATAGGAAACAGAAGTAAAGAATGTACTAGATAAACAGCTCTGCCTTCTTTGTTTTCAATTATCATTGTCTTGTAGACCCCAAATAAAGAACAATGATTCCCAATCCATCTTTTTCTCTTTTTCTCCCCCCCAGATAGCATCCTCCACCACCACAACAGAACTTTTATTGTCCTTTGCTTCTGTCAAGACCTCAGGGTTTTTGTTTGTTATCAGGCTTCATTTCCAGTTTTTATATATTTCTTTTTAAAAAGTTTGTTGGTTGGTGAATTCCATACATATTCATATCTATCCTTTCAGATAAATCTCATTTTCCTTCTTTAATGAAATTGGCTCTCCTTATGCCTTAGAACTTAATTCTTGGGCATTTCCCATCCATCTGGTCTGACTTCTCCCTGGAAAATGTCCATCAGTGAGATCTTGCCTATCTTTCTTTTGATTCATGTGAAATGGGGTTTCCCAAAAAGTAGGCTTCAAATAAGAGTGACTCAGATTTCTAATGTTTCTCAGTCATATTCTTTAAGAAGGAATTTTTCACTTCCCACAGAATCACAGAATTTAAGAGTTGAAGGAGCTATTTAGTCCAACCGACACCTAGATTCATTCCATCCAGGGTTCCTATCATTTCTACCCCTCAAATAGCATTTCTTTTTTATTTGTGAGAACCAGATTCAAAATAGAATTTCTATTGGCTCCTTAACCTTTTCAGGAATGAAATTATCCCTAAGGCAAGTTGAGACATTATTCACTACTATGCTTTTGGCAAAGAGAGAGCTCTAGCAGATGTCTGGGTAATAAGGTCTGCTGCTCAGAGCAATGTTTTAGGAAAACCATTTTGGCAGCTGTGGAGCATGAACTGATGAGGAAAGAGCCAAAAAGGGAGATCAGCTTGTCCCCTAAAACTATTTCAGGACTCTGTTCCCCAAGCCCATAGGAAAAGACTAGACAACAAATTTTCTTTCATTGAATGAAGGTAAATAAAGGTATAAACAAAAAGACCAAAAGAAACACAGGCTTCAGTCACACTCACAAAATCACAGAATCTGACCTGGATAGGATGTCAGCCACCATGTAGTCCAACCATTCCAAAAAAAGAATCTCTACCATAAATGTACTGAGAAATTGTCATTCAGCCTCAGCTTGAAAACCATCAATGAGGATATCTTACCAACATTCTGGATCCTCTAATTTTTATGAAATTTTCCCTGATATCTAGCACAAATTAGCTTCTTTTCAATCTTCACCCATTGATCCTTGTTCTGCCTTACAAGGTCCATCAGAATAAACCTAATCCTTTATCTATTGTTAAATAATTCTTCAAATGCTTGAACTCTGCTGTCTTCTCTTCTCCATGTTAAATATGCTCAATTCTTTCAAGTGATCTTTCTTTATATGACACGTATTCAAGGCCTTTCATTGTTGTATTTGTCGTTTTCTGGGCACTCACTAGCTTATTGATGCACTTCTTAAAAACAATACTCCAGATGACTTGCCTATAAAGAATAGAGTGTCTGCTATCCCTATTCCTGGAAATTATACTCCTCTGAATAGAAAGAAAGAGAATAAACATTTATATAACACTCAAACATGTGCCATGTACTATACTAAGTACTTTTACAAATATCTCATTTGACCCTCACTCATAAAGACCCTGTGAGACAGGGTTATTTATCTTTATTATTATTATTAACTCTATTTCATTATTATTATTTGTATTATTATTTACTCTACTATTTTATTTATCTGTAATTAACCTTATATTTTAGTTGAAGAAATCTAGGCAAACAGGTTAAATAATTTGCTCAGGGTCACATACCTGGTAAGTTTTTGATACTGGATTTGAACTTAGATTTTCTTGACTTTAGGCCTATTGCTCTTTCAATACTCTACCATCAGCTTCGTCTACTGCAGCCTAAATCTTCATTGACATTTTTGGCTGCCATATCACATTACTGACACATAATGAGATTGGTCTCTATAACATGTTTACATTGAAGATGATTGTGACTGGGAAAGGAAGAATGTTCCACTTAATAGTTGAGAAGCAGGAGTATAGAGAGGCACCCCACTATGGCTCTGTAGTCTCTTTTCCCCAATGGGGTCCTGCTTTGGCCTGAGAGGGAGTGAAGATTTATCTCTGCCAAACCCCCAAGGAAAAGGCATCAGTCTTTCCCTGCTTTTTTGGACTTTTTTGCGCCCCACCTTGGAATAGAGTTCCAGGGAAGACTTTTTTAAGCTTAGGTATGGCTCATGTCTAGAGTAAAAGGGATTAACAGGATCCTTTCTAGAAAAAAAGGTATTCTGTGTACAAAGTAAATATTAAGTAAAAGACGATAATTTAGTTCCTCCATTATCAAAGATATGCCTAAATAAGACTCACAGGCTCATATTAACAAGTATTTAAGATATAAAATATTAACTTACTCTTATACTTCTTGGGAGATGATGCTAATTTTGTACAACTGCTAAGTAGATGTCATGTTCAATTTTGATATATGTTTGAGCAACTCATAAAGTTCAGATCTCATGAACATGGACTAAAAACAAGGCTATTTCATCTTTTTAGGTTTAGGAAGATCCCATCAGTGACCATCTTCTCCAAGAAACAGTCTAGCTGCCAGAATCATCTCCTGTTGAGCAGCAGGCCCTATTCAGGAACTCTTGACCTTACAGAGTATCCTTCAAAGCTGGAAACATTCATTTTTCAGGATCACTTGCTGTACTTAGGTAAGAAACAACAGCAAAAGGCAGCAGTCAGTTTAAAGTTCACCTACACAAGGCTTGTTTCAAATACCATGTTCATGTAACCAACCGGAGGGAAAGAAAGAAATCCCTCTCTTCCTATTGGAAGTCCAAGGGAGAGGCTGGTAGAATTTCAATCATCACACTCACAGGAACAGTGAGTTTTCTCTTCTTATAGCTTAGGAGTGGGTGGTTCTCGCTTGCTTAAAGACCTATCATTTTTAATGTAACTCTAGTCTCAGGAAGCAAAGAATCAACCAGGAGTTGCTGGGCTCCTCATGTCCTTTAGCAAGGTGCCAGAGTAGAGGTTCCCACAGAAGTGACTTAGTCTACTTCTTCTACATCTGTGTGAACACCTTGCTTTAGTAAAACTAGAATATTTGCTGACCTTATTGCACTCTCACTTCTGGGGGCTTTGCTTACATTTTTCTTCCTTCTTAGAATGAACTTCTAATTCCTTTCTCTTCCTCATTTTATCTAAAGTCTACACTTTGATCTCAGGCTTCCGATCCCCAGCTAAAATCCTATCCTTTGAGAAGCCTTCTCTAAAATGATCTTTCCCTCTTCTGAATTCTCATCAGTTATCTGCACTATTCCTTTGGTACTTTAATCCCCTTGTTATTTCTTTATGGGAATATATTCATAGGACTTAAAGCTGAAGAACACATTATCAATGAGGTCAAGCCCTTCATTTTACAGATAAGGAAGATGTGAAATAGCATGTGATATAGGAAAAGTAGTGAACTTGGATGTTAAAAGAACGTTAGGTCAGAGTTCTTATTCTTAATAGCAACATGAACCCAGACAAGTTTGTCCTCTTGGAAACTGTTTATTCAACTGCAAAATGGAGATAAAATTATATATGATCCCTATTTCACAGTATTATTGTGAGGCTTAAACAAGACCAAATACATAAAAATGCTTTATGATGTGAAGACAATATAAATGGATATTATAATATAAACTCAATGGATGCTCATCAATTGAGGAATGGCTGATTAAGTAATGGTATATGAATGTTATAGAATATTATTGTTCTGTAAGAAATGATAAACAGAATGATTTCAGAAAGGCCTGGAGAGACTTACATGAACTGATGCTAAGTGAAATGAGCAGAACAGGAGTTCATTGAACATAGCAACAACAAGATTGTTGCTGATCAATTCTGATGGATGTGACTCTTTTCAACAATGAGGTGATTCAATTCAATTCAATTAGACCTCTAATGGAGAGAGTCATTTGTATCCAACAAGGGGACTTGTAGGGACTGAATGTGGATCACAACATAGCTTTTTCACCTTTTTTGTTGTTGTTTGTTTGCTTTTTGTTTTTTCTCATTTTTCCCCCTTTTGATCTGATTTTTCTTGTGCAGCATGATAAATGTGAAATATGTACAGAATTGCATATATTTAACATATATTGGATTACTTGCTGTCGAGGGGAGAGAATTGGGGAGGAAAGGAGGAAGAAAAATTTGTAATACAAGGTTTTGCAACTGTAAAGACTGAAAACTATTTTTGCATGTATTTTTTAAAATAAAAAGCTATTATTTTAAAAACATATATAAACTCAATAAATCACTTTCCCCACATCACACAGGTAGTGAGGAGCAGACATTGAATTCACCTCAATTTGCCTTGTCTTACTGCTTATAGCTTATATTGGGTACTTGGAGGGTACAATGGATAGAGTGTTCAACCTGGAGTTGAGAAGACTTATTTTTTGAAGTCATTCTGGCCTCAGTAACTTATTAGTTGTGTGATACTGGGCAAGCTATTTAATTCTTTTTGCCTCAGTTTCCTCATCTATAAAATGAGCTGGAGCAGGAAATGGCAAACCACTGCAGTATCTTTGCCAAGAAAACCCCAGTCAAAGTCACGGCAAGTGATACACAATTGAAAAATGACTGAAAAGCAATTGCTTGTATTCTCTACAGTGTAACGCGTTGCCTTTTACATGGTAGATATTTAGTAAGTGTTTGTTGATCCCTCTAATTTTTTGTATACTACTTGTCTCCATAGCCAGATGATCATATCCAGGAAAGAAGTGGACTGTTAAATATTTTTAAATTCAATTAATTCAGGAATGAATTGTTAAATGCCTGGTCTGTATAAAGCACTTTGCTAGACCCTAGGGGAGATACAAAGATAATCAAAACTATCCTGGCATTTACAATCTAACAGCATTATGCATATGGTGGGAACACAATAAAAATTTGATAGCATCAGTAAGTTAAAAATTTCAGAGGATATTCCCATTTGAAAACATTATTTTTAAAGTCACAAATAGTAGTGTGTTAATCCATTCTGTAAACAGGTTGTTTCTCCTGTGTAAAGAAGTGAAATAGCTTAGGGGAAAGATAAGAGTAGGTAAGATAGAGTCCTTTATCTCACAAAGCTTATAATCCAGTGGGAGGATGAGAGACAAATACAGATAACTTTTTGTCACTCTCAACCAAGGAGATTCTTTCTCACAAAGGGGCACCAGTCCTGTATTTATATGGAGCTCAAATTTATCCTGAGAAAAAGCTGAGGAAAATCAGACATTTCTTGTGTTCTTTTTCTTTGGTTCATTATGTGTTCTTTGGTTCATTATGTCCCTATCCCAGAGCAAAATTTTAGGATGAATCTCTAAAATCAAGCTTTGGTATGGCTTACATCTAGAGTCTTCCCAAAAGGGAATGTTAATTTCCATAAATAATTCTTACTATACAAAGTAGGTATCAAATATTTATTTCTTCCATCACATTAAGAAATACTTAAAACATAAAATAATAACCCATCAAATCTTTTATACTTTCCTGGAATATAAGACAAATTTGTGATTCTTAAGAATAGATATTTCTCTTTTACTTCATACTTGACTATTTGACAAATTCAGATTTCAAGTGAGTCAAGATATGGCTTGAGAATTCTTGGTTTTTTCTATTGCATCATCCCCCTGTTGGTGGTGCTCTTTTCTTAGAAAGTATTGCAGAATACTTTCTGCTTCTAGCCAGGAAGCCAGCACCCCCAACTCAAAAACTCTTGGACTCTGTAACTGAGGAGGCATCTGCCAAGACTAATAACAACCTTTCAAAATCACTGGTTGCTGATCTCAGACTCATGCTCAGGGAAGGAACACATAAAAAAGAAGAGGTTCTAGATCCTGTTTCAGGTTTATCTGGCCAAGTTATAAGGCATTAATATATACTCACTGACCTTCATGGGAGGTACCCCACCTTGTCAAACAGATTAAGATGTTTCTCCTTTCCCTGTTCCAATAAAAATGCTTAGTATTATACATGCACAAATGGAGAGACCAAAACAAAGAGCTATGTGAAGTTTGATTGGGAAGGGTCATGGAGGAGATGCCATTTGATTTGGTCTTTAAAGAATAATAAAGACATTACTGAACCCAGAGAAAAGATGAGAATAAAAGATAGAAAACCATGGGGTATATTTGGTGAACACCATGCACTCTAAAGTTTAACTGTAGCACAAAGTATGGTGAGGAAAGGAATATGAGATAAGGTTGGAAAGGTAGGTGGTAACATTGTGGAGGACCTTAAATACCAGGCAGAGGAGTTTGAACTTTATATGGTGGGCAACAAGAAACTGCTCAAAATTTTTCAGCAATGGTTTGACATGACCAGATCAAAGCCACTAGACACAAGAGAGACCATAACTGCCTACATGCATGTATACATGTACAGTAAGCTACAGGCAGGATGGTTAGTGAATGCTGTTGATAGATATATTAGCCACCTACCACAGGAAGAAGCTATTTCCTTTTGATTTCTTGATTCTTAGAGAGATAATTTTTAAAAAGGTGAAAAATCAAAGAAAATAATATATACTTATATATATTTTACACACATATATGTAAATGAACATATTAGGTCCTATTCATTAAAAAGTCAGGTAATGAATTTTTTTCTTTTTTTGTTACACTTATAGAATTGTCATCAGGTACTGTAAAATTTTTCTTGTGTGTCTCAGTGTTTTGAGCAATTGTTATCAGATTTACCAGGTATATATATGCATACACAAAATGACTGGAGTTGTGCATCAGCCTTATTATTCATGTTCACATATAGGGAGATAACAGAAATAGAATGAGAATTTTGAATTTTGAAAATATCAGCAAATATCAGTGGGATCAATTTTGGATGTGATATTTCTGCTCCCCTAAATTTTATCTTGAAAAGTCCAATTCTTTCAAATATAGATTTCTTTTCATGTGGTTTTGGAAATAAAACACTTTATTGTCTCTCCTTTGCATTCTTCTCTTTCTACTTTAGCTATATATTGTGCATTTCAGTGGGATTGGGTGCTATTATGCTATATGATCTGAGGTCCAATTAAAAATTATCCAATCCTTACCCTCAAGGAACATTCTCTAAGAAAAGATAACAAAAATGTTTAGACTGAGCTACAAGTAGTGACACGTTCTGTAAACTATAGAACAAACTATGCCTCAGTACAAGTGCAAGGAAGACTAAGGAACATGTCCTAGGCTTCTTTGCTCAGGTGTACCTATGCATTCCAGAGGCCAGGTTATCTGAAAAGTTATTTTGAAAATGAAAGACAGAGGAACATACCATGAAATAGCAATTTTAACTCATGCTCACTAGGCAGACTTGAATTTGATTCTCACTGATTATCAGTGACTGTATCCTAAACCTGCCCAGTTGATTATGTAATCTCATTCTTAAACTTTGAAGGCACCAAGAAGTATTATATTAGAATATTTTGTGGTTAAATTAATGAGCAGCTATACAACCAATAAAGATGTTGTATTGGCTAATAATTCTAGTTTTAAAACAGACTTGCTAGCATATTAATTTATCACTCTGCATCCTTTCTAACAAAATAACAAAAATAATATCCCTCCAAAAATAAAAAATTAAAATTAAAATGTCACCCTTTATTACTCACCTGGCCAGTCACTTGTCTGTTAGTGATCTTCACTGCCCATTCTATATTTAAAACTAAGATACAATAATATTTAGGATGTAGTTTTTTTCCACCTTGTACTTAAAAAAAAAAGTAGACAGATAAAGGCTTTTATTTGAAAACTTTCACACAAAAAGGTTGTCCAGATTCTGATATTGCACTTAGAAAATCAACAGTATCTTATGGAAAGCAGATAAATTTAAAAATATACAACATTCTGCTTCAAGTCTAAAGCTAGTCTTATTTCTCTTAAATATCTGTGTAAATAACTTTGTAGATTTAGGGTTGGAAGAAACCTAAGAGGTCATTTAGTCCAATTCTACCATTTAAAAGACAACAAGAAATTTAGATCTAAGAAATTTAAGAGACTCACTTCATGGTCCCTAAACTTAAGCTCTTTTCTTCTTTCTGTCCCTCAAACTCCCTTTCCCCATTGGTGAGTTTCTCTGAAATCTCTACTTTGAAGAAAAGATAAGACTAGCCTTGTTTCCCTCTAGATTTTGCTACTATGCTCATTCTCCCAACTCCCCATCCCTTTTCAGCTCTTTTCAATGTAAGATTTTTGAGTGTAAGGACTATCTTTATTTTTGCCTGTATTTGTATTCCCAGGATTGAGCACAGCGCCTGGCTTATAGCATTTGATTAATAAATACTCTTTAATTTGCCCCAAATCTACCCTTTAACTCATGGAAAGACCCTCAGAGACCCAAGACAAAAGAAAACAGGCACGGAGAGGTTGTGACTTGCCCAAAGTCCCCACACAGGTAGTAGATATCAGAGACGGCATTTAAAGTGTTCTGATTCGAGGAGCCTTTTCCACTGTCACTAATGCTGCAGAAGAAGCCCAACTAGCCCTTACAATTAAAGTAGAAACCATGAAAATAAGGTACTAGTAACTAGCTAAGAAAGCTACACTGCTCCTACTATCCTAGTAGATAGAGAAGTAGTCTCAGTCCAGACAAATTCAAATCCTGCCTCTGACATTTAGCACCAAAAAGACTTTAGGTACATTTAATTTGTCTAAAACTAAATGAAAAATAAATTGCTCATCTCCATTGTTGAGGGAATTTCATTAGCAGAGAGTTCCTAACCTAGATGAAATCACAGGGAGGATACAAATGGAGAGAGAGTCAAAGGCCCTGGAAGCACCTGCAAATAACAATATCATTTTAACATTTCAGTGTTAGAGTAGAAGCAAGAATATTAAATCTAGAAGAGACCTTAATAGTCATATAATCCAACCTTCTCATTTAAAAGATGAAGAATTTAGGCCTAGAAGAATGACTTGCAGTAAAGCCAGAGCTTAAACCCAGACCTCCTGATTTCTGGGCCAATGAGCTTTTCCATGACACCAGCTGTCTCCTATTGAAATACCATACATCGGAAACTAAAAACTGAGACTCAGTGAAAATATAAGTATGAACTGAAAAAGAAAGTTTTTTTGTTTTTTTTTTTTTAATGAAATGGGCAATTGGCATAGAGATAAACTATCTTGTTAATTGACTTTTCGGTCTGTTTCTTATAGGCAGAAACTTTCTTATTCTTTTTTCTGTATACTGTACACCTCTACATACCTCACAGCCTAATAAATATTTGTTGACTGAAATAAAAAATAGGTATTAGCTATAAAAGTTTTCACTTATTCCGTAAACTTTGATGTAAAACAAATCTATTTTAGCATTGAAGAAATTTGACTAGTTTTTTTTAAAAAAATTACCCATAATGTTCCTATTGATTAAAAATTAATTTAACGAATTCTTGCTCTTGCTTTAAACATACTTCCCAAGTTATCCATAAGTGAAAGCCCATTTCTTGCCAACAGGTACTGTTTTTAACAGATTGTGAAAATTTCATCATGTTTCTGTTTCTGAACAGCTGCCATCAGATTTATGATTTTGGGGGGCTGCCCTTTGGAAAAAGCTTAAAGGGACCTATTTGTTTGGCATGGTTGATTTTTCCTTTGTGGGCTATGCTATGAACAGATGTAAAATCACCCTGCCTGAAGAGCAGCCAGCCTCTCCTCAACATGTGGCATTATACTCTGAAAATGAAGAATGGAGGCATTAAATACATTAAAGCATAATATTTCACTAAGACACAGAAAATCAGAATATTCAGAATTCAAGTGATTCTCTTGGTGTCTGGCCATCCTGGCTTTAATGTGTTTAGAAATGATGTAGTAAGCTATGGATAAGAAGAACCCTATTTCCTGCCCTATATAGATTTAAATCAGAACAATTATTTTATCCATTTTTATTTTATCTGTTTGCCTTAATCCTTTAAAAAAATCATTTGAAACTAAAAAAATCTTGAAGGTCCACAAAGTTTGTTTTAATTGGGAAAAAATTGTAAAGCATTTTAATGGAATTTAATGGAATTTTTCCCATGATCTGACTAATACAGTCTTTTAACAGATGGTTCACATGGACAAAGCAATGCAAACATATAAATTAAAAACAGATCCTGTTGTGTGTGTGTGTGTGTGTGTGTGTGTGTGTGTGTGTTTTAAGTCTGAATTCTCAGAAACCATATAGGCTACGAGATTGATGTTAAGTAGCAGTTTCTTTTTCTGCAGGTATTTCTAGGGGAAAGAATCCTATTTACTGAAACCACTAGGAGTAGCCACAGTGATGACTATTAATTTTGTACTTGGTCCCATTTTATAATTTGTTAATCTAAATAGCTGTTGGGAAAAGGTTAAAAAAGATTTTTTTAAAGGTCTCAAACGTGAACAATGGACTTTTTTCTGAAAAGAATATAAACAATCTTCCCACTAAAGAGAGCTTTGAGGGAGCTTAGATTTGTAATTGAGGGATGAGGGTAGGAATAGGAGGAAGAAAAGGAAAGTCACTAATTTATTTTTCCACTTAAAGAAACTTGAAGAGGAAAAATCTTTCAGGCTTGGGGGATTTTTTTTTTTTTTTTTACTATATAATTCAGAGCTATTTATTCTTCTTTAGGCAGAAATCAATTAAATTGCTCCATATTGGGACTGAAATAAATGCAGATAGAATAAAAAGGGGCACATGGGGGAAAGTTACTTAAGGCCAAAATCTGCGTCCTAAAACTTTTCTCGATTCCCCTCCTCCCCCAAATAATTTTTCCATACACTGTGTTCTAAATTTCTCGAGGGATGGAAATTAAGTAGGTATTGTTGTGGGGTTCATAGCAATAGGTTACAGCGAATAAGTAGGGGCGGGCCGGGGCCTGGTGAGGAGGAGGAGGTAGGGTTAATAGCAAAGATGCGGCCAGACAGGAGAGTAATAAAAGGGTGTGTTTGTGTGCCTAAGTGAGGCTTGTACAGTGGAGAAGGGTGGCTTGTGGGTGGGGGTGAAGAGGGGAAAGGGGTAAAAGGGGCGGGGTGGAGCCGGGTAAGAGTGAAGCGGTCAGGGGGAGGGTCTGCGAGTCCGGGACAGAATTCGCACCACTCTCAGGGCTTGTGTCCGCTTGGGGGGAGGGTTTCCAACGCCTGAACAGTTGCTGCGGAGCATTTCTGGGCTCACATAGCAAAAGATTGTCAGGAGAGAGGGAGAGGGAGAGTGGAGCTGCCGGAAGTGTCTGCTAGCAGCCGCGGGGGCCGCCGCCGTAGCAGCTACAGCAGCTGTAGCCAGATAAACTTTCCAGTTTTAGCCCAGGAGCCAGGAGACCAAGGAGCCCTACATGCCCCGGAGCAACAATGCAACCATATGACAGCCACCTAATTCGACCCACTCTTTTGCCATCCGCCTGCACTTCCCCTCCCTCATCCTCCGGTGGAGATTGAGGCAGGGAGGGAATCGCTATATCCCCTACAAAGAAGTTCCCCGAGGAGGTGCAGGATCGGGGGAGGGGGGCCCCCATTTTCTGTGCACCTTTCTCTGAGCGCCCCGGCCCTCCTCCTACCGCCTTCCTGCTTCGTTTTTCGGTCTGTCCAGGGTTAGATTCCCGAGTTGGCTTTCTTTTCTACTTGACTTGAAGAGTCCCAGGCTGTTGTCGCCAGCGTCGCGTCTGTGCCATGGGGCTGCCCACTTTGGAGTTCAGTGATTCCTACTTGGACAGCCCAGACTTCAGGGAGCGTCTGCAGTGTCACGAGATTGAACTGGAGCGGACTAATAAATTCATTAAAGAGCTCATCAAGGACGGATCCCTGCTTATTGGGGCTTTGAGGAGTGAGTATGGTTCGAGGGCACGGGGTGAGGAACGCAGTCCGAGGCGACCCTCAGGATACCAGGCCGTGGGGGTGGGGTGGGGGACGCGAGGGAACCCGGGGCTTCTTTTGTTTGAATGGGTCTCGGGAAAAATGCTGAAGAGCTCCCCTGCTGGTAGCCAAAAAAGTTTGTTCTTAAGGTGTGCTAGCCTGACTTTATTTAAATAATCACCGTCTCCCCAGCCCCCGCCCCACAGTTCTGAAGACACTGGAGGGAGAAAATCTCTGACTTTGGAAAAAAAAAATGTTATTTAGTATTTGTTATAACTCCCTCCTTTCCCTCCTCTTCCAATCTTGTAAAGGAATTGGGGATTCCCGGACACTTAGGGCAGTAAATTTCAAAATCAACTTGCTCTCCATTAACTGAGCAAATTTTAAGAGTTTAAGAATTATGAGTAAAAATGGAGAACTATTAATAGATATAAAACTGAAGGAAAATTATATATTCATAAATATATTTAATACATATGTATTACATGCGCCCAAATTGCTTGGGGAATGGGGGTGATCCTTGTGAGCACACATATACGAATACACTGGCTAGATTAAAGATGACAAATTGTCACTTGACAACTAGTAGATTCTCCCCTACCAATATTTTCTATGACTGCAGACTAGATAGACACTCTTCCCGTCTCCTGTCCTCTGAACTTACGTCTTTCTAGCTAGGCTTCCTACTGTAGGTCACCTGAGGAATTGGATGTGCACTAACTGGCTCTGAGCAAATGAATCATACACACTGGATTGGGGGAAGGGAGAGACGAAATCTCAATAACTTCAATTAGCACATGTCCAAATGGGAAAACTGAAGTAATTAGGCAAAGTTCTTTTCGCCTCGACCTTTGGTATCCTTCCCTCCCTTTTCATCAAGTTTCTGACTCCATCTAGCTCTGGTGGTCTTAGTTTATCTCCTTCTTCCTGATTGGAGGGATCTGATATTTTGTTGTTGTTGTTGTTAAGTCATTAAACCAATTGGGGCTTATGGAGTTAACCGCCTCCTGCATATTTATATTTTGATTGAGAAAAAACAACCCTGTTTTGAGTAAGGTTAAGGAATCAAATTCTAATTATAGATTTCTAGTTTCACTAAAGGATGGTTGGTCATAGCCTTCTGATTGGTTTTCCTGATGCAAGTCTCTCCACCCTCCAGTTCATCCTCCACCCAGCTGTCAAAGTGATCTTGGGAAAAAGAAGTTCTGACCATGTCACAACCCCATTCAATACATTCCAGTGGCTGCCTGTTACCTCCTGACTTTTCCACGAACAAGACAGTCCATCTCTCTGGCACAAGATATTTTCTCTGACTGTTCCCATGACTTGAATGCTCCTCCTCCTCTGCTTTGACTACTGATGTCCGGGTCTTACTTTGTTCAGTCATTTTTCAATCGTGACTTACTCTTTGTAATCTCATTTGAGGTTTTCTTGCCAAAGATACTGGAATGGCTTGCCATTTCTTTCTTCAATTCATTTTACCGATGAGGAAACTGAGGCAAAGTTAAGTGATTTGCCCAGGATTACACAGCTAATAAGTAGCTGAGACTAGATTTGAACTCAGGAAGATGGGTCTTCCTGATCTCAAGCTAGTACTCTATCCACTGTACCACCTAGCTACCCATTTAAAAAAAAAAAAAAAAAGAACTTTTGTTTAGTCATGTTCAGTCCTTTGTGACTCCGTTTGGAGCTTTCTTGCTAAAGATACTGGAGTTGTTTGACATTTCTTTCTCCAGCTCATTTTACAGGTGAGGAAACTGAGGCAAACAGGGTTACATTCACTTACCCAGAGTCACCCAGGTAGTGAGTATCTAAGGCCAATTTGAACTTACCTTCCTGATCCCAGGCTAGAATTCTATCCATTGGGCTACTTAGCTGCCTTCCTTTGAACTAAAATTCTACCTTCTAAAGAAAGCATTCCCCCAACTACTTTTAATGCCATTGCCTTCCCTTTGTTAATTATCTCCTATTTATCTTACATATAGCTTGCTTTGTATATATTTGTGTGCTTGTCTCCTCTTTAGATTGTAAGGTCAGTTGAGGATAGGAGCTCTCTTTTTGCCTCTTTTTGTAACCCCAGTGCTTAGCATAGTGCCTAGCATATAGTAAATGCTTAATGTTTATTGACTTATTTCAAATATAAAATCTGTTTAGTTTAAAATCTTTCATCACCTGCTCACTTCCCCACCTTTTCATTTTTTGGGTAGACATTCCTTTCTCCTTTCCCCCCACATAAAATCTAGTCTCTTTACTTTTTTTTTTTTTTTTTTTTTCTTTAACAGAGGATATTATCTCCCAACTCCAGGGCATTTTCCCAGACTGTGCCCTAAGCTTAGAAATCTCTCCCTCTTCATTTCCATTTTCTGACTCCTTTACTTACCAGATCAAATCATTCCTTCTACATTCTGGTTGTTTTTCTTTTCTCGGGCTATAGTTAATAGGATTTAGGATTGAATTGACTTGATTATTTTACAGGGAAAGAAACAGACTCAGAAGTCAAGTTATTCAAGACTAAGTGGAAGAGTAAGAGGTCAGATCCAGGTCTTCTAATTCCCCAGGTTTTGTGCTCTTTGCCCTGTGTTACCTTAGAGCTCCATAAACAGAGGCTGTGTGAGGTCTGAGAGGAGAAAAGTTACTAAAAGCTTGGGAATTGGAGTGGGAAATCAAGGAAGAATTGATGGAAGAGGGAGGATTAATATTGGACTTTAGAAGACATTCATATGGCTTTATGTCACAAAGTGATCCAGGCCATTGTCTCTAGTATGTTGGTACTTCTTGGAAAACAGTTGTCCAAGAGGGAGATAGTAAGAATTTGTAATGGAGATATGGATTTCAGTGGGAATAAAGTTAGTGACAGTTGGAAGGCGCTAATGGAAGTGAAATGCCTAGACTTGGTACTTATTGAGAAAAGTTTCAATCATGAGTAAGTGATAGTGACATTAAAAGAGAGAGTAAAATCTAAAGGAGATGCTGGGCTTGGGGAGAAAGTGATAACTTATGCTTTGGAGATAGTAAAGCAGTGGATCAAGAGATAGAAGAAGCAGAAAATTGGTGTTTCAGAAACAAAATGAGAAAGAAGAGACTCCAGAAGAAGGGAGGGGTTTATGGTGACTTCTGCTGCTGACAGATCAAGGAAGTGCCAGATGAGGGATGCAGATATTCTATTATACTGTGTCTACTTAGAGCTCTTCTAGAGTACTGTGTTCTGTTCTTGGTGCCTTGTTTCAGAAATAATGTTGATAAACCAGAGGGTATTCATTCAGAAGCAGATGGTGATTGAGCGTGGAAAACCACGTGAGGAATTTTTGAGAGAATTGGAGGTGAATTGGAAAAATCAGCATTTAGTTGTTTTATTATTGTTTTATTTATTATATTGTTTTATTATTAGGGGCCTGTGGATCATGATGTTTTCAAGTACTGTCATGGGGAAGAGAGTAGATAGGTGAAAGTTTTAAAGAAGCACATTTCAGCTGAACATAATGAAAAAATTTCTTAGAAATTACAGTTGTCCAAAAGATAATTGGGCATTTCTAAGAATGCCCTGTAACTGGAGATTTTCTCAGAGATCAGATTAACACATATAGGATAGATTCCAGTTTAGGAATGCTTCATAAGTCACAAAGTTCCTTTCCAGCTCTAAGATTATATAAGGTTGATGACTGAGAAAAAGACATTGAATATGCCATTTAGGAAATCCTTGGTGGTGTTAATCCCACTTCTCCAACTCTTGTCTGTTTCCATCTAGACAACTTTGTTTAAGGAATTCAAAAGTCAGAAAGTACAAAATGGGGCTCATTGTCTTTCCTTCTAAATCTGTCTTTCTTCCTAATTTCCCAATTTTGTTTGTTACTATCTTTTTATTCTCCTATGTTCAGACTCAATTCTTTTTGACTCCACTCTTTCACCCTTCTTTCACATTTACAAATTACTTCAACTTTGTGTTGCGTTTTCACTTGCATCTTCTATCCGATCTTGCCAAATGATCTTGTGTGTGTGTCTCTATATGCATTTGTTTATAAATAAATAAATAAATATATATACTTACATAAGTTTGACTTCTGGGTGATATTATCAGAACTGTTAAAGAAGTGATTGGGTGTGTGGGTGGGGGTCTCCTGTCCAGGCTTTATATGAACCAAACACCATATGGATGTGTTATTACTCTGTACCTTTTATCTTTATTAGAGCAAGAAGCTATACTTATAATTATGTAATCTCAAAAAATAAATTTTAACTTTTTGGATTGGTTTCTTACTTGATCAGATTTAAAATTATATATATACATATATAAACAAAAAGTATATATACTATATATATATAAACAAAAATTATAGATATATATCATTTTGATAGCTTTTGGTTTCCTGTTTCCATAAATTTTGCTTTAAATAACATTTCTGCCGATTGTTATATAGCCTTAGGTATTCATTTCACAGTTGTTTCTTGAGTAGCACCTACTATAAGGAAATGTTTTAGGCACAAGTCTTAAGTTCTATAGAGGATCCAGAGTCCTTGCTCACAATTAATTCACAGTCTAGTAGTGGGAATTAAATCTCAGTTTTCTCTTTTGTGCAATGAAGAAGTTGGAGTAGATAATTTTTAAAGTCCCTTCTAGCTCTAAATCTGTGATCCTTGAAAGAAGACATGGATAATATTATAAAGATTTCAGGTTTCAGTGGGCTAATAGAGGGTGGGCAAGGAAAGGGCCCCTGAAATCCTATTTCTCTCCTGCCTAGGTTAAATCTCTCTGCTTCCCCAGGGAGAACCAATGGATCAGCTATGGCTCCTATAGGCTAGCTTGTTAGTTTTACTCAAGTAGGCAATAGGGCTCCCTTTCCAAGCTCCTTGAGCTTTCCCAACTCTATCTTTTCTCTGCTGTAAGACTGTTTTGTGATTTTTTAGGAGTGTTAGGAAAACAGTAGAGAAGTAAGGATTTAAAAATTTGGCCCTATATTTGCATGAATGTGGTAGTTGAGAATAGATAAGAGAGAGAGAGAGTGAGTGTGAGGAGAGGAAAAAACATGAAACTCCTTGGGGAGGAATAATCCACATTAAGAGGTAGTAAGCAAGGATGAGGAACCAATGAAGATGAAGAAAGTAGAGAGTGATAGGAAAACATGAAGTGGGTGATGTCTCTGAAGCTATTGGAGAGTGACATCCAGAAGAAAGGGGTGAAAAGAAGAAAGCAATGTGAGATACTTTAAAAGCTCAAATAAAAGTTTTTGAGAGAACAGTTACAGTAGATTGGTAGTGATGGAAGTCTTATTTGCGAAGGGCTGGGAAGAGAATGAAGTAGTAGTACTATTGACTGTAGATAACCTTTTAAAGAAATTTGCCCATAAAACCCGAGGGAGAAAAAAAGCTGGTAATGGTAAGGAGTACATGGGTCATGGAAAAGCTGTTTGAAGGTTGGTGAAAGCTAAGAATGTATGTAAACAGGAAGGAGGAGGGGATGGATGGTTGGGGACTGTTTAAAGATGCTTGAGAGGAAAAAAGTGATAGCTAGAGTCATGTTGTAAAAGGAGGAAAGACAAAATGGGATCACTGGCACAAAGAAAAGACAGATATAGCTGGGAGTAGATCTTTTAGTAACCAAAAGAAAAATAATAGCTAATACTTAATAGCTATTATTACATAATACTTTAAAATTTATGAAGAGGCTTTACAAAGGATCTTATTTGATCCTTGCAATAGCCCTAAGAATCAGATGTTATTATCTCCATTTTACAGATGGGGAAATTGATGCATTTAGAGCTTAAATTGCTTCTCAGGGATCACTCAACAGCTAGTAAGCTGTCTGAAGCAAGATTTGAACTCAGATATTCCTGACTCCAGGTCCAGCATTCTATTTACAATGCCACCTCACTACTTTAGAGAGCACAATTGAGAGTACAGAGTATTGAGGAATAGAGGGAGGAAACTAGGTGTCTTCAGATCAAATAATTTTTTTTTCTGAAGTAGTCATGTTATCTGCTATAATTATGGGTACTTGGGCTTTATAGGAGAATAAATATAAAGTCACTGTTCGGGGATTGAGATAAAGGAGTCTATGAGGAAAAAAGCAGAAATACTGAGCTTCAACAAAGCTCAGCTGAAGTCATGCATCATATACTGGTAGCTGGTGAAATCAGATTTGTTTTTTTTTTTCTTTCTTTAACCAAGTTGAGCAGTTAAGGAACAGGAGTGGGAAAAACAGATGGTGGGTTTACATAGGGATGAAGAGAGAAGGACCTGGGAGTTGTGGAAGATAAGAGATTCAAAGGGTTCTAGTGTGGAGACTAATGAAATGATTGGGCATTTTAGCAAATGAAGGAGAATATGACAGCTGTCTGGGGAAATAGGTATGGGTCGAAAAACTGGCAGTCATAATGATAATAAATAGGAAATAGGTTGATGGTGAATGATCCAGTAGAATATAATAGGCTTAATAGCAGAGAATGTCCATTTTATGGTCTTTAAATCCCCAACACCTAGCTTGCTTAGTGCTAGGGACATACTAGGTATATAATAAAAGACTTTTGATTGAACTGAGTAAGGAAGTGAAAGAGGGTTGAAAAATGTGTTGTCATTGAATCGTGGAATTCAAAATTTTCATTCTTGGAGATGGTAATATTCCAAGAGAGATTGTGTAATAATTGCAGTGTTTGGTTAAAGTGACATGGAAGAGGGAGTTTTTAGAATTAAGAAAGTAAAGGTTTTGGGTAGATAGGAAGTAAGAAGGGTCACCAATGTCAGTGTTCATATTTTTTAAGATAATTACAATAATAATTACAACAATAATTACTCATTCTTTAAGATTTTTTTGCATTAAATATAGTAGCTAATATGTGCATAATTTACAAGTAAATATATACATTGTGAGTGTGCACTTAGATATATTTTACTGATAGGATTGTCTTATAAAAAGAAAGTTTGGAGACTGGTACTGTAGATGACAGCAACAAGAGGCTGTCAGCATTGAAATTTTTAAGTAATGATGACATAATAATAATAATCTGTAATTGGAAGTAGGAAAGAAAGAAAGTGGCAGTATTTCCTGGTTCTTAGAAAGAGGGAGGGATGACTGGAATGGAGACCGTTGTGTAGCTGTGGTGATTTCATTTTCTGGGAAATTGCAATTTGGGTTTCAAGCTAATGTTGCCTTTAAAAAAGACATCACTGCAATATTGATTATCCCCTCCTCCACACTTTTTTTTTTTTTTTTTTTTTTTTTTTTTTTTTTTTTTTTTTAATGACGGATGAGTGGAGAAAGATAAGGGGAAGACTGTGGTGATCCAACACTGATTTGCTTTGTAGGGTAGGAGACAAAGAACATTGGAGTAGAGATAACATAGGGGTGTGAAATGAATCATCGACATTCAGATCTCCTCCTCCATGTTGCTGCCTCTGCTTATTGAACAAAAGTGACTTAGGAAACTAGGGTTGCTGTTTGAGTTGGTTTCATTTCCATATTAAAATATTTTGTTTATTTGTCTGATTGCAGTGTTCTTTTCAGGGCACTTGGAGGAATTTTGTTCCTTAGATATTGAAACTCAGATCCTCCATCCATAATTATTCTAGAAGCTTATCCTATTTATATCTAGTACAGATTTTACATGACTAAAATGAATGAATTCTGTCACTCAAATGGTTCTGAATTCATTCTTACATATATATTTTAAATAAAGTCATCCATTCATTGAGTCATAAACTCATATAAGTGGGAAGATTCCAAGATTTAAATATCCCATCCTAGCCTGTCCCATGAGCTTAAGGCCACATCACTAATTGCCTACTGGACATTTCAAACCATATTTCCTAGAGACATTTTAAATTTAATATATCTAAAACTTAACTTATTTCTACTTCCTCTTAAACATACTACACTACCAAACTTTCTAGGTTCAATCAAAGGCATCCACCTGCCTCCCAATGTCTCAAATTTAGCCTCTTTATTAATGTGGATTCCTTACTTATAATGAATCAAATGCTAAATCTTACCATTTTTAATTTCCAAAAACCTTTCATGCAAACCCTTCTACACAGCTATCACCTTGTTTCAGGCCCTTATTACCTTTTGCTTGGATTTCCCAGTGAGGTTGGTCTCCCTTGTCTTAAGTCTCTCACTACTTTTCTCCATCTTCCATATGATAGTGAAGTAATTTTCCTTATAGGCAAAAGTGTCCACGTGACTTCCTTGGATAATTAACACCAGTGCCTTCCTATTATTGACTTTAGAATACAGTGTAAAATCTCCAGATTAGCTTTTAAAACCCTTCACAACTTGACCCAAGCTTAACTTTTTGGTTCATTGGACAAGAGTACATCTGTGCCTTTTTTGTGACTTATATGTGCCTGAAATGCACTATCTCCTTACCTTTCTGCTTTAGAGAATTTCTCTATAACACTATCTTCTATCTTAAGTCTTTTCTGATTCTCTCAAATGTCTTCTCTCCCAGATTACCTTGTACTTAACTACTTTGTATACATTTGTACTTATTAGCTTTTTATTTGTATTTCATATATTTTTATATATGAATTTGTCTTCTCCCTTAACATATAAACTCATTGTGAATAAGGATTGCTTCATTCTTTATACTTTGTATTCCTACTGCTTCACCTCGTGCCTGTTTCTTAAAAAATATTTTTTATTTTAATAGAATTACAGTGATAGTGTTTCTTTTTCTAATGCTCCTGCAGATGACTGTAATTTTTATTAATAATTTCTTGAGTAACTACTGTGTGTAAGGAACTATTCTAAATACTCTAAGGGGCTTAAGGGATTTAAGTCTAAGGGAATGGGCTTCAGGTCCTTCATTTTATTGCAGGTGACCCCAGAACTGTTAGTGAGGGCATAAGGCAAAGGAATGATTTCTTTTGATCTATCCATTCATAGCTGAATTTTTAACTTTAGAATTCACATGTTTTTTCTATTCTATCACTTAACTTTTAAACCTATGTTTAAAATCACAGCTCCGCCTTTTGTATATACTTTTTTATTTGGGTATTTGTTTCACCTCAAGCTAATGAGTTAAAATGACTTCATTTCACCATGAAAAACTTTGTGACCAGTGATTTTTGTATTCTTTGTCATGCTGGTAAATGCTGTGTTGTCATATTAAGTAATCTTTAGTTAAGAAAATATTTGTTACTGCATAGACCCATCTTGTTTTATAGTTCAGGCAGCATGACTCACCATCTCCACCCTTTTGATCAATGTATTACTGTCATTCTTTATGAATCTTGAACTTTTAACAGATTACAGTCTTTGCTTTATATGTGAAATCATACACTATATTATTAAAGCACTTCTTCCTCCCTCCAGCTTCTGTGCACATAAATTGAAAAGAAAATCAATTAAAATGACATAACTTCAATTGCTACTTGCTGACAGCCTGGGCTTCTGTTAGCAAAGGAGGCTTCTTTCTCTAAACTGAAGGAGTTTTGTTTTGTATGTCCCCACTGGCTTGGGTTTGGGAAGGAGAGACTTTGTCAGTGCACATTCTCCCACCCCATTCAGCTGCCTTTCACTTCCTCCTTTCTCATTTTTGACTCTATTCTGCTGCCTTTGGATTGCAAATATACAATGACTGGGGAGAGATAGAGCTTTGAACTTACGTTCCAATAGTTGTTGAAGAGGTTTAATCAAACAAGCAATTAGCAAGTGTTTATTAATAGCTTTCTGTGTTCCAAACATTGTGGTATAATTAAAAAACAGCTCCTACCTCCAAGAAGCTTACATTATAAGGGAAAAACAGCCTCTGTGTGTGTGTGTGTGTGTGTGTGTGTGTGTGTGTAAATCTGTGAATAAAATATAGAATAGGTAGATATATCACTAGCAGCTGGGGAGAAGGCAGAAAGACCTGCTTATAATATCTAAAATGTAGCCAGTATTTTAAAGTCAAAAGTAGGGATAGAGAGTGTACCAGGCCTGGGAAACATCCAATACACAGTTGGAATTGTAGATACAGTATCCTGTGAAAGCAACATATCCAGGAAACCAATATCTCTGCCTTATAATCTCGACATCTTTGACAGTTTGTAGCAGTAGGTCATTGAGAACACCTGGTTTAGAATCAGAAGACTTAATGATTGAGTCCTAGTTCTGCTTTTTTTTAACTTGTATGACCTTGAAAATTTCAGGCATCTTCACTAAACCTTAATTTCTTCATCTTCAAAATGGGAATTATCTTCACTTACCTCTTTGGTGAGGAACTGTTGTGAGATCACATGAGGTACTAGATGTGAAAATGCTTTGTAAATTTCCATGTGAATGTCAGTTGTGATTTTTTGGTTGCTATAATTAATGTTATATGTTAATATTTTAATATAGGGTAATTAGGTGGTACAATGAATAGAATGCTTGGTCTGGAGTTCAGAGGACCTGTTTTTAAATCTGATTCAGACAATGACTGTGGGATCCTGGGAAAGTCATTTTACAATTCTGTTTGCTTCAGTTTTCTCATCAATAAAAATCTTAAATAATATTAGCACCTACTTCCCAGGGTTGTTTTGAGGATCAAATGAGATAAATATTATTAAGTATTTAACCTAGTGCCTGGTACAGAGCATGTACTATATAAATATTTGCTATCATCATCATTACCATCACCTTAAAGAAGTAAAGGCTCACTAAAACACAGGAGACCTATCAGCTATATATCCTAATTTAAAATCTTTTTTCACTTAATGATATTTTATTTTTCTAATTATATGTAAAGATAGTTTTTAGCATTCATTTTTGTAAGATTTTGAGTTCTAAATTTTTCCCCTACCATTTCTTCCTTCCTCCTTCCCCAAGAAAGCAAAGAATCCGATATAGCCTATACATGTACAATCACATTAAGCTTATTTTCCTATTAGTCATGTTGTGAAAGAAGAATCAGAAAAAAAGGTAAAAACCACAAGAAAAAGAAACCGCCCAAAAGTGAAAGTAATATGTTTCAATATGCATTTAGTCTCCATAGTTCTTTCTCTGGATGTGGATGATGTTTTCCATCACAAGTCTTTTGGAATTGCTTGGATCACAGTATTGCTGAGAAAAGTTAAATCTATCATAGTTGATCATCACATAATCTTGCTGTTACTGTTTACTATGTTCTCCTAGTTCTGCTCACTTCACTCAGCATCAATTTATGTTAGTCTTTCTAAGCTTTTCTGAAATCAGCCTGCACATCATTTCTTATAGAATATAATATTTCATTACACTTGTATACCATAATTTGTTCAGCCATTCCCCAATTGATGGACATTCACTTAATTTCCAATTTCTTGACACTACAAAAAGAGTGCTTTAAACATTTTTGCCCAAATGGGTCCTTTTCCTTCTTTTAAGATCTCTTTGATTTAAAGATCTAATAGTGACTGCTGGATCAAAGGATATGCCCAGTTTTATAACCCTTTGGACATAGCTCCAAATTGCTTATTGAATTGGTTCATAGTTCCATTAATAATGCATTAGAGTCCCAGTTTTCCTGTATTCTTTCCAACATTTATCATTATCTTTCCCTGTCATCTTAGCCAATCTGATTGATGTGAAATGGTACCTCAAGAACTGTTTTAATTTGCATTTCTCTAATCAATAGTGATTGAGAGTATTTCTTCATCTGATAATTATCTGTTCATATCCTTTGACCATTGTCAACTGGGCAATTACTTGTATTCTTCTACATTTTACACAATTCTTTATATATTTTAGAAATAAGACTTTTATCAGAAGCATTGTTTGTTTCCCAGCTTTGTTTCCCTTCTAATCCTGGCTGCCTTGATTTTATTTGTGCACAAATCTTTTAAATTTAAAGTAGTCTAGATTATCCTTTTTGCATTTCATAATGTTCTCCATTTCTTCTTTGGTCATAAATACTTCCCTTCTCCAAAGACCTGACAGATGAACTATACTTTGTTCTCCTAATTTGCTTATAGCATTATCCTTTATGTCTAAATTATGAACCCATTTCCATCTTATATTAGTATAGGGTGTGAGATGTTGGTCTGTACTTAGTTTCTACTATACTGTTTTACAGTTTTCCCATCAGTTTTTGTCAAATGGTGAGTTCTTCTTGCAGAAACTGGAGTCTTTACATATATCAAATAGTAGATTACTATAATTATTTGCTATTATTTCTTGTGTATCTAATCTACTCTACCGATCCACCACTCTATTTCTTAGCTAG
Source organism: Sarcophilus harrisii (assembly GCF_902635505.1). NCBI lineage: Eukaryota > Metazoa > Chordata > Mammalia > Dasyuromorphia > Dasyuridae > Sarcophilus > Sarcophilus harrisii. Next base: position 475,027,538 of record NC_045428.1, read on the forward strand.
TACCAAATGGTTTTGATGACTGTTGCTTATGATACAATTTTAGGTCTTGTATGGCTAGGCCATCATTTGCATTTTTTTTTTTTTCATTAATTCCCTTGGTGTTGTTGACCTTTTTTTCTTAAAGGAGAATTTTGTTACTATTTTTTTTTCTAGTCTATAGAATAATTAACAAATAGCTAATAAGTACTTGAGGCTATATTTAAACTCAGGGCTTCCAGGCTCCAGTTCCAGCATTCTATTCTGTGTGCCATCTATGTGTGTGTGCGTGTATGTATGTATATATGTATATATGTGTGTATGTATATTTGGTTGAAGTCAACTTTGTTTACAGTTTTCCCTAAATTTGGTCTGACTGGTCTTTAAGTAACAAACCTAGACTGTCACCAGGTTGAAGTTTTTCTTGCTTGTGTAGGACCTAAATGAATTTCTGCTCTACTTCTTAATCTTCAAGGACCCTCACTTATATTTTAGGAGTATTCATGGGAAAGGAAGTTTGACTTTGTGAATTTATTCTCAAGAAGAGTTCCCTTTGGAAACTACAGAAATCAATATAGATTGGTCACCCCCCCTCTAGTTTTAGGAGTTGCTTAAGGGCCCAGAGAGGTTTTGCCTTGCCTACAGTCACATAGACAATATGAATCAGAAATAAGACTTCAGCTCAATTCTATCTTCTCTCCAGGATCAGCCTTTTATGAGCTAGACAGTGCTGTCATATTATATATATAAATGTATATTAGAATATGTAGTTAAGAAAATCCTTACAAAAATCTTATGTAGCCTGCCATTGTTTGAGAGTTTATTGCTTAGGAAGTGTAGGGAAAATGTATTTTTATTTAGCTTTCCCAAAAAATCATATTATTTTGTTGAATTAAGTTTTAATCCCATTTTTAGAAGAAATTAGAGACATTTGAAGACATCTTTTTTTCCCCTCCATGGAATGAATGTCATATTATTTAGAAACCCAAGCAAAGTTAAAATATTTCCTAAACTCTTATCTCCTTAACATAGTAGTTCAAGTTCTCATGTGGAAGCCATTGTTAAATACAAAAAGGAATGTTTTGGTTATTTTATTCATTGTTATTTATGTTTGTAATTAAAATACCTCACAGTTCTAATTTAACTTAAATCTCATATGATAAGGGTTAGTATAGCTTTCTCATCAAACCTTCTAAGTCATTTAGTTGAATTCAATCAAATGTATGAACCAGGAATTAAACTGGAGTAAATATGTTTGGTTCTTCTAGGCATTAAAGTTGGATATTTTGCATATGAAAACTATGCAGCATGCACATTTAAATAAAAATATTGGCTTATATTACAGTGGAATTAAATTAGTTTGTCTGATTACCTTCATTACTTTGTCCATGTTTTTTCATAGCACTAGCAGGTAGCATAATTCAGTTGCACATTATTATTTATTGTTGAATTATATGTTCTAACATTCATATGGTTTAAGCAGATCTCTCATATTTTAAATGAATAATAATAACAATATTAATAGCTATCTTTTACATAGTGTTTTAAGATTTGCAAAGCTCATTATATATGTTATCTCATTTGACCCTTATAACAGCCTTGTGACATAAGTACTTTTGTTTTCCCTATTTTTAAAATGAAGAAATTAAGGTGAACAGAGGTGAAATGAACTAGTAAGAACTAGAATGCATCTGGGGCACTATTTGAATATAAGCCCAGCACTTCATTGTTATATCTAGCTGCCTATGGGATTTGTATAATACTTCAGAGTTCATAAACAATGTTGCAAATACAATTTCATTTTATCTTTACAACTTGGAGGTAAGTCATGTTATTATTCCCATTTTCCAGATATGCAAATTCATATCAAAAGTGACTTGTCCAGGGTCACACCTAATAAGCATTTAAAACACCATTTAACTATGGTAATTCTTTGAAGTAGAGCCCCACATGGCTCTTTTGAGTTACTGAAGCATTTTCCTCTTGACAGTAGAAGGTCCCAGAAAAAGCTTGAAAGGCTTTCTGTTTAATCAAAGGAAGACCAAACTTAAGGAAGTATATATTGGAAAGGCAGCATGAAATAGTAGAAAGAGTATGGGAGTTAGAAGATATGGGTTCAAATTTTGCTCTGCCACTTACAGTGTGACCTTGGGAAAATTGCTTGACCTATCAGGCAGTTCTCTTCAATTATAAAAATGGGAATGATAAGGTATAGTGTGAGGAAGATGTTGACTTGGTTTATCTTACTCATCTCATTCTTCAAAACTAGAATAAAAGGTGGCTCAATGTGTCAAGTTTGTTGTTGTCTATTGTTTCTAACAGTTATTCTTTTTGACATAGTTGTTAGCAATATTGTTTTTGTTCTTTTTTGATAACCTAAGGCAGGAGTTAGGAAATCAGATTATCTTGATTTGTTCAAAATCTGACTTGAACCAGATGTTTCTGACCCTTGCTATATCTATTAACTCTGCTAACTGTGTGTTCCACTTCCCAATCATGTTAATTAATAGAGACTTAACTGTATTTTTAAATTTTGATTTCAGCCCCAGAACTGCAGATCAATTAATTCATAGAATCTGAGTTTCCTTATCTTTGTGTGAAATGAATATTGTAATACTTAACAGTACCAATATCATTACTGTCATTATTACAAAAACCCTTTGTTAACTGTCAAATGCTATATAAAAGTAGCTACTAGTAGGATAGTTTAACTCAATGACAATGCTGGTATTATGAGGACAGAAATGATTATATATGATCATGAATGAGAACCAGAAAGAGCCTTTGGCCATCTAGTCAACTCTTCTCTCTACATATTAGGAAACTGAGGGCCAGGGAAATTAAGTAACCTTGCTTGAAATTTCAAAGATATTTAGTGAGGCTCTTAGTGCCCCTATGATCTGGAAAATCATTGTAAAATTTTTTGACCCTTCCTTTGTACCCATAGAAGAAGTCTGAATTTTTTTTCTTTTTTGGAGTGTTACAATATTGTATTATAAAACTTGGGGCATTTGGTCATAGGCTTTATATAGATCAATATTAGGTAAAAAAAAAAAATATATATATATATATATATATATATATATATATATATATATATATATTATGCATCCTGAGTTCCTAACTTTTTCTGTTATCTGCTGGCTTTTGCATGTCATCTGTTTTTGCAGAACCTCTTTCTTCCATAAATTCCATTTTATTTCTTTTGTCTACCTGTGATATAGCAAAACGTTGATGGGCAAAGTCTCAATGTGGAAAGGATAACTGTACTGACTGAGTGACAGGTATTGTGATAAGTACTGTATACCAGCAGGGGAGGTAGTATAACTTATAGTGTCATTGAATCCAGAGTTATTAATAATAATGATTAGTAAATATGGGACATGAGATTTTAATTCAGAACTTTGTAACTTTCATTTCAGCAACTTATTCCATAAATTGCTGTACATAGGTTCCATTGAAAGCAAATTAATGTTTGTCAAATTTTTTTTTTATTCAGCATTATATAATATTCCTTCCCTCTTTTCAGTTTTTTTAGGCTTTGATCCTATTATCTAATCTTCAGGAAATCTAATTGTTATTTTTAGAAGTTAGAAGTAGGGGAAGAGCTAGTTGAAACTGTCAAAGAATGATAAATAAAATCCCCTCCATTTTGTATGTTATTTAATTTATTAATTTCTTATCACAATTAACTTCAACAAGTAAACAGTTAATATAGAGAAAATCTTTAAAATAAAACTCAAACATTTGTTTTTGATTAAAAATAAATTTTAACAAAATAGAAATATGGATAATTTTTAGCTTTTATGACCCTTCCTAAATATATCCGGGAATGTATTGTTGGCTCCTTTTTGAAAAACAATTTGTTAGTTTATATACTTCATTTAATGCTTATCTAACTCACTTTGAAATACTTTATCTATCCACATCTTTGTTCTTTTCATATTTGTGATTAAAATGTCTCTCATTTCATTGATGTAATAACTTTCTCCAGTGACCTAGGTCACAGTCCCTCTATGATTTAGTAGATGATTTGGAGGAATTGCTGTGGAAGAAAACTTCAGTGATGGGCCAGCTTTCTCAGTTTATCTAGTCTGGTACTCCTATGAAAGATTCTCCAGCATAGTAAAGCTGAATAGAACCTCTCAGAGCTGATTATCACCCCATTATCACCAACATGCATGATCAGGAGCTGGAGGAGTTGAAGTAGGAGCAGGACTTTGGTGGCAAATTCTATTTTTTCAACATTCCATAATTTGACAATTTCCTATGACATTTGAAATTCAGAAAGATCTTTCAGGATCTTTTTTTTTTTTTGCCATTCAGTCACTGGGACTTGTTACACTGGTTGTTGAATCCAATGTTATGATTAGTGTCTGCAAATTTGTGAATAAGAAGTGGGGAAAATGGTCCTGGGAACTGCCTTTAAGTTGTCAGACTGATAAAAATCTGGCAAGAGTAAAGCTTTTTAAAACATTATTGTACTCTGCAACTTTGAGTGACCTGGTCTTACTGTGGGGAAAATTGGCATCCCTAAGATGCCATCCTATCAGTTGAAAATCAGTTTATTTTTGGAACCAGTGGTATTTTGGGATAATTTACATATATAATTTTTTAAAAAAGCATATTATCTATTAGTTTGTAAACGGTAAGCCAATCCATAGACAAACAAAAATTAAAACCTTGATCTCAATGAAAATATCCACTATAGAATGTATTTTTTGTTTTAATGTTTGAAAAATTTTAGTCATTTGTGCATTTAATAAACAAGACTATCTCTAGTCTCTGGATGTGAGCTGTAAAAAAGGATGTTAGATTTTAGAGACAGAAGATCTCAGTTTGAACCCTAACTATTTATTATCTATGTGACCTTGTAAAAGTCACTTAATTTCTTGAGGTTTTTGTTTCTTATCTGTAAAATAATCTGTAAGTAAGACTACATGACCTCCAAAGTTTCTTTCAGTTAGAAAATCATGATTTATATTAATTCAATAAAATAACATGAGCTGTGGAAGTGAAATATTTTGTTTATACATCATCTTCCTCATGCTTCTGAAGAATGTCAATTATTTTTGAAGTTTTCACTTATTCTGTGTGGAGAGAATTCAGTATTTTCCTACTTTTCTATAAATTTCTCTTCTTTTTGATTTCCATTTTGGTTCACCTAACTAAATGAACAAATAAAAAAAGCTTGGAGAAGGAGAAGAGGAAACTTAAATGACTCTCAAAAATATATGAGATAATGTAATATTTGAATGTTTATTTTGCCCATTATAACTTATTCTCATTTTAAAAAGTATTTATTAAGTGTAAGATTCTCTGCCAAGTGTGGTTTTGGATACAAAAACCAATAATATTCAACCCTACCTTCCAGAAGCTTATAGTCCTGTTGGAGAGCTAAAACTTATATGAGTGTGTGAGAATTTCTACCCATCCATAACTTCTCATTCTGAACAATTCTTGTCCATTGCCTTCTTTCATAAATCTTCTGTAGAGAATCTACCCAACCCCCTGGAAGCTTTTTCTAAGCCTTTTCATTTATCACAGCTAAAAGGACAATATCCAAGATATACATCTCTTGCCTTTAATTAGTTAGTTTGTTTATTTATTCATTATTTTTGTTCCACGATTAGCATACCACCTTTTCTGGAGGCCTCCCTTGCTAGTGTGAAGCAAATCACTACTGCTAATGTGCCTTGGAGCATTTTATTGCAATATGGGTCATCTGCAAACTGTGTAACAAAATATAGCTAGTATTTATGTGGTTCTTAAAGGTTTTTGAAGCATTTTACAAACATCTCATTTTTATCCACTCAACAACATTGGGAGATAGGTGCTATTGCTACCCTCATTTAACAGATGAGGAACTTGTGAACATATACATCAGTGCTATTTTATTGTAAGTAATAACCTTGAAAAGCCACAAACTGTGCAGAGAATCATAGAATGAGTTGGAAAGTACCTCAGAAGCAATTTGGTCCATCCTGGATCAGATTCCTTTAACTGACATATAATCCTTCAGCCACTTGCACTTTAGTGAAGTTTTATTTGTCTGTAGCCAATTAGTCAACACTTTGGGTTGGTAAAAGGATATTAGACTAAGAGTTTTGAAATTTGAATTTTGGTTCTATGACCAAATGAGATATTTATAAAGTTCATAGAGTAATACCTGATAAATAGTAGGTGCTTAATAAATGCTTATTCTCTTTCTTTTCTACTCTTAGATTTAACATGTCCCAAATATAGGCATACAAACAAGTTGGCGTGTCTGTGGGACTACTATCTGCCTTAATTTTGAAATGTTTTTAATAATAAGGATAAGAAGCCAGTTCTAATTCACAGGGCTATTTTATGCATCGAGATTAATTATTCTAAAGCTACAATATGTAATGGGAAATACTAATTAGAGTTGGAATCCAAAGACCTTGCTTTACCTCTGCCACTAATTAATTCACTGTGTAATATTGATCAAGTAACTTCTCCTTTTTTTGAGTTTCTATTCAAAAAGGAAAGAAGTTGAGATCTGTAAAGTGCTTTGCCAAACTTAAAAATGAATGCCAAAATGCTTCATTCCCAAACTCTGTTATAGTGCTAAACTTTCTTTTTATTTTAAGTAAAAATAAATAGCCTTTATTCAAATTTTCTCTGGCAGCATGTATTGTGCTGCTACTCTACCATTTTAACTTATCATATAAGTTTTTACAGATTTTTCTATGTACTCTTAAATTTGGGCAGAAATGAGAAATTTAGTTAAAACAATTTATATTGAAATCTTTGTACTGTTGTGTTTTTTAAATTATATAACTTTTAATGTGAAATAAGATAACTTTCTATCCTTCCAAATTAGCTGTATTTAGGAGAGAATGGCAGTTTAGAACAACCAAAAGATTTTGTTCTCCATGCTCTGAAGGTAGTTTCTTGTAATTTAAAAAATAATTTCTGCTTGAATCTTGGGACCAAGAATCGTGGAATGGGTGATTGTCTTAGGGGAGTTATAAGAAATGAGTATATATTTAACATTTACATGAAGGGACCCTCTCCTGCAACTTTTTAGAAGACTGGTCATAAATTGGCTTATGCAGGGAAAATGAAATGGCCAGTTAGGCCATTTAACAAAATATAACTATACCAAACCAAGTAATTAAAAGGATCTATAAAGGGCATTTAACATTTAATATTCCTTTTTCAGGATAGTATACACATGGACTAAATTATCCAAGCAATTATTTTTCTTTTCTTTTTGCCACAATATCATTTGATAAAGAACCTATGAGTGGTGAGAAGAATAGTCTACTTCTTTCAGTGTTTCTCCTGTAACTATTTTTTGTTTTAGGGGAGGTATAGCATACATGTATAGTGTGTTAGAAACTTACTCGTGACATGAAATGTTTTGGCCATTTTGGGGGGGAAGTTCTCCCCTTGTAGACTTTTAACTCCAGAAATGGATGCATGGGACGTAGTGGTGCACACCAGTAATCCCAGCTCCCAGGGAGGCTGAAGCTGGCAGCTGGAGTTGATGTGCTAATTGGATATCCACCTTGGGTAGCATTAGTTAGGTGAATTGAAGCTGGGGCTTGAGTTTGGGAGAAAGTGACTGAAGAATGGTTTCATCCTGAACCCACTCAGGGATTCTGTTAAAAGAAACTAAACGGATTACCTATTTCTGGTATCAGTAAAATTTGGAAGAGATCTAATATGGGCCAGAAGGAAGTAAAGTAGAAATAAGAAGGAACTTGGAATTTTTGAGTCGATACTTAAATCCAAATCTTTAGTAAAAGGATACTAAAATAAGGTAAACACATTTATATTATATACTGGCTAAATATTTCTAATATGTATAACTATGCATTTTAGATTCCCAAGGCATCTCATGAGCATAAAGATGATTCATGTATTTTAAATATGATGGGATGGGTGATTACAAAAGAGAGAGACTGATAAGGAGTAAGAGGCAGAAATTAAATTTCAAAGCCTTTTTCTTTTTTTAATATATTTTTTATTATAGCTTTTTATTTACAAATTATATGCATGGGTAATTTTACAGCATTGACAATTGCCAAACCTTTTGTTCCAATTTTTCTCCTCCTTCTCCCCACCCCCTCCCCCAGATGGTAGGTTGACCAATACATGTTAAATATGTTAAAGTATAAATTTAATACAATATAAGTATACATGTCCAGATACTTATTTTGCTGTACAAAAAGAATCGAACTTTGAAATAGTGTACTATTAGTTTGTGAAGGAAATAAAAAATGCAGGTGGACAAAAATATAGGGATTGGGAATTCTATGTAATGGTTCATAGTCATCTCATGGTCATCTCATGGTTCTTTCTCTGGGTGTAGCTGGTTCAATTCGTTACTACTTATTGGAACTGATTTGGTTCATCTCATTGCTGGAGATGTCCACGTCCATCAGAATTGATCATCATATAGTATTGTTGTTGAAGTATATAATGATCTTCTGGTCCTGCTCATTTCACTCAGTATCAGTTCGTGTAAGTCTCTCCAGGCCTTTCTGAAATCATCCTGCTGGTTATTTCTGACCGAACAATAATATTCCATAATATTCATATACCATAATATATTCAGCCATTCTCCAATTGATGGACATCTACTCAGTTTTCAGTTTCTGGCCACTACAAAGAGGGCTGCCACAAACATTTTTGCACATACAAGTCTCTTTCCCTTCTTTAAGATTTCTTTGGGATATAAGTCCAGTAATAACACTGCTGGATCAAAGGGTATGCATAGTCAAACCCTTTTTCTAAAAGAGAGAAGACTTTTCAGTTTTTGAGGTGCTCATAAAGAAGGCAAGTTGGTGATAAATGTGAGGGACTTTCTGCCCAGGAAAGTACCAGGTATCTTTGTTGTTACAGCTGTTGTCAGAACCAGTAGATGCTCTAACGGTTATGTAGGTCAGGAAGCTTCAGGAGCTCTTTGTTGTCTTCAGGATAAAGCACAAATTCTCTTGTTGGCAATTAAATCAAGTCTTTCGTTCTATTGCACCAGCTTCTATTCTCTGCACAAGCTATGCTGGTCTACTATGGAGGTTCCTTCTACATGAAATTACACATCTGCCATTTCCATGCCTTTTCATAAATTCATATCTGGAATGTTCTCCATTCTGATCTTGACTTCCAGGGTCATTGATTGATTGACTGATTAAAGAAATTCCTGACTCCTCTCAAGCCTTGTCTTCTCCTTCAATAATCCATTTCTGTTTGACTCAATTTTTACTTGGTACTCTTGCTCTCCTCTTTCACTGTATATATTTATTATTAGTTACCTATGAACAGGTACCCATTCCTACTAATAAAATATAAGCTTCTAGAGTGCAAGGGCTGTCTCATTTCTGTATTTGTATTCCTAGGGCCTGGAACAATGTCTGGCACATGATTGACATTTAGTAAATGTTTGGTGATTGTTAGATCAGGCAAACTGGGTTGATTCAGTGACATTCCTGACCTATGTTAGACAAACTTCATATATGTATCTGAAGTGCTGATAACACTTTTTGTTGACTTTTTATAGTGTCAATTTAATGATTCAGAAAGTTATAATTTTCTTTGCTTTTTTTCTAGTTAACTGTAGGCAGACCTGTCTGGCTAAAGTCATAACGATCCAACAGAATTATTAACCAGGATTTTAAACTTTAGCTCTAACAAATGGCTTTCATTTTATGGTGATATATAACCTGCAGACCATGTCCAGTGAATGGTCTGGTGAGAATAATGCATCCTGAAGTTTCAGGAAGCTGGTATTTCTAGAGTATAAACTAAAATAGCATTGCAAATGTATAGGTTTTTTTTTTTTTTTTAAAGTTTCATCATATCAGAGACCCTCATGGAAACAGATGATAGTGTCTACAAATTATCATTAATGATTAAGAATAGGTACTAAGACAACATCATGGCCCACATTTTGTTTCTCTTTGAATTGCTGTATTTTTGTGTATGTGCTGTGTGGAGAGCAAATACTATAATAAAACAGAACAAAAATCTAATAATAAAATTCTTAAGTTAACTAGATTAATTCCAGGGTAAAATATTCACTTTGGATATCACTTAAGAAATGAAATTAGTATAGTATGTGGTAGTCATGTTTTAAGGTGCTTCTTATAAAGATGGCACTTATATACATAGTAATTCAGATTCATAGGAAAACTAAAAGGTTTACACAGTGAAATAATTTAATAGTTTAATTTATTTTCTATACCTAATGAAGTAATCTTCCATATACCATCTGGAGAGGGTTTTGTTGTTTTGTTTTGTTTTTTGAAATTGATTAATGTGTAAGGAATATCCAAGTTAAGTAAGTTTCTTCATATAATACTATTATGCAACATATATAATTTGTTAACATTTTTAGTTGAAATTTTGTTAAAACATCTAATCATTATTATTTGATGTTTACTGAATAGTTTTGTTTCTCACAAATATCAAGGAGAAAAATTCCAATGTCCTTTCAGTAAAAATAATGATATATCATTTGTAAGTTTAAAAACAGATTTTTGAAGCAGTGTGAACTCAGAAGCATCCAGCCATTTTTACAAAATAGGCAAAAGTTAGGACTAAGTAGGTAAGGGATAAAAAGGAAATAAAGGGAATATGAAGAGGAGTAAAAGGACTATTCTAGATTAAGAATTCAAGGAAAAACTCACAAAAAGCACAATTTCTATAACAAAGTCTCCTGTATATTGTAGGTCTATGTATATAGAGATATGCTCACACATAATTCATGTCTGGATATGCAAATGTACATACATTTATTTATGTGTATACACACATATAAAATAAATAGTATATTAAGATTATACGTTTTTTCACTGTTTTGAATTATAATTTAAAACATTTCATAAAGTTAATTTACATAAAAACAAATTTAATGAAACTATGTTCATATATTGAATAAAGAAATGCCTGCATTTTGCTAGAGTTCACCAAGAGGAAGTTGGATCATGTATCAATTATGTGAGCAGTGCTGGCTTTCATCTTTTTGAGAATTTTGCCTGGATGAAATTGCCTTCATCTGAATTGGGTTTATATTGCAACTTTGATTTTTGAGTTCTCCAATGCCCTCTTTGTTATCTGATTTTTAACTCAAGAGTTCAGTGCCTCCTAGAAACAGAGAAAAATCTTGAATAGATCTTGAAATAAAGAAAAATATTTATTAAATTCTTCATTGGAAATATAATAATATATCTTACATTTATGTTTATAATATAAAGTGCTTTTGAATATATTCTCAAAGATTCTGATTAGCTGTCTTATGTGGGTTGTTTTTGATTAAAATCATACTTCATTACAAATGGTGTTGTAAGTATTTATTATTACTTTTGGGCATTTGTTACATGCTAGCTACATCTTCTGCACAATAATAGTGCCCTTGTCTAGTGAATTTTACCAGCTCAGTTGGACAATGGGGAAGGCCTTTGTCCCAGGCCACCCTTTGGCCTCCCAAGAGACCAGTGTTGTATACATGCATGCTTTCCCTTGTATGAAGTGTACTGACTGAAGCAGAGAGAAGTTAGAGAAATTAGTTTGAAGGGCAACTGTAGATGAATAATGTATTTGGCAGACTTGAAAATAAACAGAATTCTGATTAATATCAGCTTGGAAGGCAGTGAGGATTTTTGAGATTGGTAACTGTGAAAAAGTCTAAGAAAGACTATATCAATCAGTTAACAGATATTTAATAAACACCTAGTATATGCTTGGAACTAATGGTAAAAAAAAAAAAAAAAAAAAAAAAAAAAAAAAAAAAAAAAAAGATGAGGCAATTATAATCCTTTTCTTCTTTTGTATCCCCAGTATTTCCCACAGTGCCTGGCGTATAGTAGGTTTATCATAAATGTTTTTTGACTGATTATTTATTGACTGACAAAGAATGAAACAAATCCTACCTGCAAGAAGCTTACATTCTAATGAGAGAGTTCACAAGTACTTTGAATTAGTTTATTATATTGTACTACTAATTCTAACACTACTGTATTAGTCATTTGTACAAGTTTATACAGAACCTAAACAAGGTATTTTGGGAGTTAGGGGACTAGCTGTCGAGGGGAGGAAAGACTATATGGTGCTTCATCTGTGTCTTTAAGGAAGAGAAGGGAATTTTATGAGATGTAGGTAAGGATGAGTATTCAAGGCATGGGGGATGACCAAGGAAATAGATGATGGGATATCTTGTGTGATTACAAGGACTCGGAGAAAGCCAGTTTGGTTGGATCACAGAGTGTGTGAAGAAGAGTGATTTCCAATGAGATAAAAAAAAAAATTGCACGTTGTATGGGACTTTAAAACTAAACAAGAGCTTTTTTTGATGGTGTTTTTTTTTTTTTTTTTTTCATGCAGGCAATTTTAAGCCATGGGTCATTAAGTATGGGAGTCACATGGTCAGATCTATATTTAAGGAAATTACTGAGACAGCAATGTGGAAGACTGGCTGGAATATGGTGAGAGATATGAGCAGGGAAAGGAATTAGGAATTTGTTTAAAATAATGTGATTAAATTAGAAAAAGCCTCCCACAATTGATGCTTCCACTTCCTTTCCTTTCATAGTTTTAAACTCCTTACAGTCTGACTTCTGACCTCATCATTTAGCTTAAAGTTACCAGTGATCTCTTAATTACTAGTTAGTTGCCCTTTCTCAATCTTTTATCATTCTTGACTTCTCTTTGAATTGTCCATCACCTTCTCCTAGAAAGGAGATATCTCTTTTGCTTTTTTCTAGTTCTTCCTCTACCTCTCTTACAGCTCCTTCTCAGCCTTCTTTTTTGTGTTTTCATGTCACATGCACTTATTATGGGGATTCTCAAGGCTGTGTGCTGGGTTCTACTTTTCTAATTCTTTATCTCTCACTTAGTGAATTCTTCACTTTCCATGAATTCAATTATTCAAATGATTTTCAAATCTATATATTCAGCTCTCACCTCTCTCCTGATCCTGTCTTTCAGTTTGCTTCTTGGACATCTCAAGCTAGATTACGTATGGACACATTAGATTCATTATATCCAAAGTAGAAATCATGAACTTTCCTTCCAAAACCTACCTTGTTCTTAACTTTACTATTACTGTTGAATTTACCCTCATCCTCCTAGACACCCAGGTTCATAACCTTAATATGTTCCTCAGGTTTACTTGCATTTATCCCACATATTCATTCTTGCTAAGTCTTGTTACTTGTACCTTCTTAACATCTCCTGTATATATTACTCTACTCTCTCTTGTAAAATAGTTACTGGTATAGGCTTTTATCATTTAATTCTTGTACTATTACAATAGATTTCTGATTGGTCTTTCTCTCACTTTCTATTTACTCTAGTTTATTCTCCATTAAAAAATCCTAAAATGCATTTCTGATTATATCACCTTTTATACTCAATAAACTCCTTATTTACTCATGGATTAAATGTAAATTCTTTTTTTTTTAATCTTTTAAAGCCATTCACATTCTGGTCCTTGCTTAGTTTTCCAGTCTTCTAACACTTTATTCCCTTCCATGTACTCTGTTATCCAGTGACATAGGCTTTCTTACTGTCCTTGCAAGTACCCTTTGTCTTCCAACTCTATCTTTTCATTGGTTATCTCCCAAATCTGGTATACTAGTCTCCCTCATCACTTTGACTATCTGGCTTCCTTCAAGGCTCAGCTCAAACGCTGTCCTTCAAGAGAGTTTTCCCAGTACCCTTTATTGCTAGTGCCTTCCCTCGAGGATTACTTCCCATTTATTTAACTGTATAACAGATCTATAACATTGTTTGCCTGTTGCCTTTGCCATGTGATTTCCTTGAGAATTTTTGTCTTTCCTTGATTCTTTAGTGCTTTACACAGTGCCTGGCATATCCTAAATATTTAATATGATAGTTGATAATGATGGTTGTTTACTTCCGTAGAAACGTACTTTTTGAATTTGGTAGTCTTAGTATCATAGAACAATAGAGCTGGAAGTGATTATAAAGTTTATTTAATCCAAACCCTTCATTTAAAGATGAGGAAAGGAAGATTCAGAGAGATGTGGCAATTTTCTTGAGGTCATCCAACTAGTTAGTAGTTAAGCTGAGACTAAAAATAAGGTCTTTGGGACTTGAAAATTCTTTGTTACTTCCATTATCTAACCCTGAGACAAATTTCAATACATTCAGAAGCAAGGCTAAAGATACATATATAGTTGAATAGAGTGTATACAAAATGTAAGCTCTATTCCTGTTGTATTGAATGTGACATTTGTGGGACAGTGAGAGAGCTTTGAAGGAAATCAAATTAAGAGGAATAGTAGTTTTAGTAACTATTGTCAGTCTCTAGCAGGTAAAAAAAATGGGGTGAGGAAAAACTGACTGACAGTATGGAAATATCTACTCTAACAGATGTTTGGGCAGCTGTCTGGGATATTTACTTTGAATCACGTTGCACCTGGGAAGTCCTTTGTATTCACAATTTTCTTATTATTACTTTACTAGTAGAAGATCCAAATATTTCTGGTGGATTTGTAACTCCTCCTGGCAGAATATTTCCTGACCTATCTGGATCTAGATCCTTTTACTCATGAAACTCCTCTGACACAGGGTTCATATTGGTTAGCACATCAATCCCTATCCAGTTTCAAGTAAAGGTGCTTCCAAAAAAGCTTGTGGTGGGAGTTATCCAACCACAGGAGTGCAGTTCTCACTTTGAAATGTTCACCAGGAGCAGTGTGCTCTGGAGAATTCTTTGATTGGAATAAAATACTACTATGGACCACATCTGATTCTGTGTGCCAAGAGCCATAAGTTGATAGTTGTGTGGTCAGGAGCAGCCCGTTTCAGGGGTTTCTGTTTTGGCAGCTACTTTTCTCTCACTTTTTTTGTTCCCAGCCCAGGGTGAAAGAGTTGTCTAAGGTTGTGTCCCTATTTAACTCTTCTTTTTAAACAATTTTCTTAAGCCTGTCCCCCCCTTTTATGGGACTAATTCTTTTTTTCTCCCATTTTCTTCCCTGACTTGGCCAATCAACTAACTCCTTTTTCTTCGACCCATTCCTTACTGAGCATTTTCTCTCTTTGCATTCTTTAAAAATTGTCTACTTAGGCCCTTTCCTAGCCATACAAGTAATCAAGCCTATGGGATCTTGGAGGCTATGAACATATGGAACATTTTTTGAGCCAATTTAACTATCAAAAGTCTGTCCCCTTGCCTTATGTTCCTTAATTTTAAAAGGTACACTGTCAAGTATTGTTTTACCTAGTACTCTTAGGATCATAGCACTTGTAAGGAACCAGAAGGATTATTTAGCCCAACCCTTGTGGAAATTGAGACTTAGTGAAGGGAAGTAATTAGGAGCAGGTGATGCAGATAATAAATAGTAGAATTGGGACTGGAATTCAGTCCCCTGACTTCAGAACCAGGAACCAACTGGTTGAGATATTTAAGAACTTTGGTAAGGGTGTAAGCAGAGATTCTTGTGGGAGCTTGAGCCCTGCTGTAACATTTTTAAAATGCTTAAAAGCATTCAGTCCCTTCTTAAAATATAACTCTCTTAGGAAAATGTGAAATTCTTTTCTTTGTGGACATAGAAAACCAGCGATTGTGGGTGAGGATAGAGCACATCTTTTATTTTGTAGTCAGTATTGGTTAATGTGTTTTACTGAAACTGAAATAACAACAACTGAAAATAACAACAAAGTTTAATACACTCTGAAGAAGAGCTAAGTCCATACAATGATAATTTAGTTTCTTTTAAAGTTTCATTAAACTCCATGTGAAAATCTTAAAAGGTCTTATTGGTAGAGATAAGTCTTAGTTTTATAAAATGGCTATCTTAAAAAAAAATATATATATATATATATATATATATATATATATATATAGTAGAGATTTCTTTCACACACAAAGAAAATATATTGAGCTATGTAGAGATTTTTTATTCAGTTTTTTTGTTACCAATTGTATTGTACAATGTACCAATTGTAAGATTTTCAAAATATTAGGATTACTATAACAAATGCTTTGTTATCTTTACCTTCCCACTCTAGTTTGAAACCATGATTTAAAAAATATTTGCCCGTTTTTTGCTTTGTATGTATGTGTGTGTGTATATATATATATATAAATATACACATATTCTTATGTAGAATGGAAAATGAAAACCTATAATAATTTCTAGGTCTCCTCCAAGGAGGGTATCTGTGGTATGTGCCTCTACAGGAATTGGAGTAGGAGGATGGGAGATGAATCCTGGAATAGAGTCCCACTCTGGGCGAAGTTCTAGGGAGAGAGGGAACAGTTCATCCATCTCTCCTCCTCCTTTCACTATTATCAGCACTTCTCCTTCCTCTCCTGAATATTGGTGCCTGAATCAAAGCTCTGACTACCGTAATCTTACTTAAAACTCTATTTATCTCCATGTACTTGATGTTCTGCCCACCTTCCTTTTTTAAAAATAATTACCAAACTACAAAGAATTCTAAGATGAAGACTCTGGCTACTGAGTTTCAGCCTGAGCATCAATGATTTTGTAATGTGCTATCAATATTTTGTTTCTGTTCTTTAAATTATGTAGAATGGTAGGATGATGCAATAACATCTTGAAATCTTGTTTTTGTGAAAATAACCCTGCTAGATATTTCTAACAGAAATCTTACAATAGTCCTGAGTTTCTATTCATTATCTTTATAGAGAATAAATACATAAGCACACAAAACCCCAGATTATAAAAAGATATGTACAAATCGCTTAATAACAGAATCATTTATTAGGTGGTACAAGGTAAATCAGATTTTATTAATAGGATTTATATTTACATGGCTAAACTTACATGCTGCTATGATTTGGTATGCAAACTCAAAGACTTTTTCACAATTATACCCAGGCAGAAAATAGCAGGAAATGAATCAAATTTGAATATACACTGCGATGAGATCACTCCTATCCCAGTCTATTTTCTGATCTCTTTCCTTTCTACTTCTCCCTTTCTTTTCTATGGAGTTTCTTGATCTGCCTCTATAATTCTATGGGAAGGGCATTCATTAAGTAACTAAAGGAAGTATCCCACAGTTGCTCTAAGTAAGGATAATTCTCCATGACGTGGTTTGCTAGGTAGGGCTATAAACCTCAGACAAAATACTATATAGCTTTAACTATTCCAATTCATTCTCTAATCATATAGTAAGTGATCTTCCTAAAGGTCAGTTCTGACAATCCGTCCTTCACTCAAATATTAAAAATGATGTTCCTTAAAGGTCAGCATTGACTTTGTGACCCCTTCCTTTCAAATTTAGTAAACTCTAGTGACTTACTTTTACTTCCAGAATCAAATATAAAATACTCTGGCTTTTAAATTTCTGTAAACAGGATAATATGTCTTCTTCCTACCTCCCCATTACACTTTACTTCCTAGCCAGACATTCTACAATCTAGCAACATGGACCTTCTTACTGGTCTTAGCACTACACTACTTCTCTGGACTCGTGTCTTTTCAGTAGTTATTCTCCATATTGGAATTGTCACCCTCCTCATTTTTCCCTTCCATCTTCTCTTTGTTTCTTTCAAGTCTCATTTAATATCCTACTTTTGACAAAAGGTTTTTCTAGGTTTCTTACAGAATTAGTGCCATCTCTGTGATATTATTTCCAATTTACTTTATCCATATTTTATGTGTACATAAGTATTTACATTTTGTTCATGCCATTTCAGTGAGTCTTTTGAAGGGAGATACCTTATTTTTACCTTTCTTGTATCCTTAGTCCTTAGCTCAGTGCCAGGCACAAAGTAAACACTAAATAAATGCTTGTTGACTTGACAGTGTACATTGCTAGATTATGGCAGGTTGGCCCATGGGAGCCTTCTTTAAGATAGGTTTAACTTGAAATCCAGCCTAATGCAATCTCATCATTATTATTGGTGTGAGTCCAGAGGTCATAATTGAAACTTGGTGCCTTTTGTTCATGTTTATGGAATGTGATATTAAAGTTAGTAGTACTTCCTACTCTTGTCAGGGGAACTTTCCTTTGAGCATGCTGTTCCACTATTGCTATTTTGGACTTTTAAAGACCTGAAGTTGATTGACCAATCTGCCATTATGTGGTGAAACAAACAAAGCAAAAGAAATCTTTATGGTATTAACCTCCTCTATATTTCAGTTTTTATAAAATTACCTGCAAGTGAAATGACATACAGTAATTATAAAATGAAAGTCTTAAACTCAGTCTTTATATGCATAACATTCCTTAGAATTTTTCAATGCCTTCTTTATTTTAAAAACACAAAACATGAGGGAGAAAAGTGTTTCAACATCTTCACAGCAAATAAGCTGTAGTTATTAATGAGAACTTAATTTAATAAAATGTAAACTCTTGTGGACTAATCCATTATTGTTTTTACTGTTTTGTTGTTGATTAGTATTTGAAGGCAAATAGTTCCCAAACTTTGTTGTTGTTCTTGATACATTATAATTCTATGTTATGAGGAACTGCAGCACTTAGAAATGTGCAATTAAGTGCATTTGATTGTAAATGTAAAGTTCTATGCACTTTGAGGCATTCTGGAACTGCCAGAACACAATTTTGAACCACTATCCTATAGAAAATTTTTTTAGAAAATTTTGATTGTTTCAAAGTCTGATTTTTTAAATCACTTAAGATGAAAGCTGATATTAAAATTGTATCATAAATTCTCTACTAAGTTATAGTACAATGTGTCTTTGTGCTTTGGAGGTAAGCCTGGATTCTCAAAGGTGATTCCAATTTGGGATGGGTTCTAGCAGAACTTGACAGAGTTCAAGTATAAGGTTGGTGATGGATTGTGCCTACTCCAGGAGCCAGATTTGGAGAAACTTATCCCAAGATTGTCCCTCGGGTGATGAATTTGCTATTGAAGTTCTCAAAAATTGTCTTCCCATTTGCTAATGGCACATAGTAGGTACTTAATACTTATTGACTGATTGCTTGATTGTGACTTCTGTTAGTATGAGAAGTGTCTGTATCAATGAAAATATTGATTCTTATAGTGGAACAGAAATATTGGTCCCTTTCCACTTTTAGATAATGAAGAAAGTAAGGAGGGCAGCAAAGATAAAATTAAAGATCTCAATTTCTGCAGAATATATTGAGCAGCTCCTTAGAATAGACTGTGTTAATGTTACAGGATATACAAAATTTTAAGATAATGAGCTCTGTCCTCAAGGCACTTACAGACATATTGGGAAAACAGCACAACTAATGAAAGGAATGAGAAAATTGAATGCTTATTGCTCTTATCAGAATTGCCCTACAATTATATGAGTATTGCGGGGTATGGTTAGGGGAGCAATGGGAGATTCTCTGGAGATGAGTTTTCAATTCTGTTTTGGAGGAAACAAAATGTTGAAGTGCTAGAGCAAAGCCTCCAACTAGCACATGGATAGTATGGCATAGGCAGAAATGAAGAGTGGTGCTTTTTGCATATACACACTGATTAAGTTCAAAAATATATGTCTTATCCTGCAACTTTAGTCCATCCCTCTCAAAGAAGTAGTAGGCACTGATCTTCTGGAATCATGGTTGATCAGGGTTTCTCCAATCTTTCAGAGTTGTTTTTCTTTACAATGTTTGTATTATATAAATTTTAAATTTTTTGTAATCATATTCAGTTGTTTTCTTGATTATATTAATATCACTCTTCATCAGTATATACAACTCATCCAAGTTTCTCTGAAAACATCTCTTTCACAATTCCATTACACTACTAAATGTGCTGCTATAAATGTTTTGTGTGTGTGTGTGTGTGTGTGTGTGTGTGTTTGTTTGTTTGCTTTTTACATATGAGTCCTTTCCTTTTCTTCTTTAATATTTTTGAGGTTTGTACTAAGGAATAGTGTCAGTGGGTCAAGGAGAAGAGAACATAGTATGCCTATTGTAACCCCTCCAAAAATTATCATTTTCTAGTTGTCAACTATGCCAATCTGATGGGTGTGAGGGTATGAAATGAGACTTTAGTGTTGTTTTAATTTCAGTTTTTTGAACAATTAGGGATTTGGAGCATTTTTTCATATGCTTATTTACATCTTAGAGTTTTTCCTTAAAAAATTGCCTGGTTATATATCTAGACTGTGTATTTGGGAATGGCTCTTGTTCTTACAGATTTCAATCAATTCTTTCTATATATCAATATTAGATCTTTCTCAGAGAAATTCGATGCAAAGATTTTCCCTTAGTTAACTGTTTCCTTTTTTTTTTTAATTTTAACTGCTTTAGCTTTGTTTGTACAAACACTTTTTTTATTTTATGTAATCAATATTTTATCTTCTGTGATCTTACTACCCTTTGTTCAGGTATGAACTTTTCCTTTATTTATAGTTGCAAGGGGAATTTTCTTCTATGCTCCTCTTATTTGTTTATGCTATGTCCTTTTATGTTTAAGTATTAAGTTTTATATCCATGTGGAAGTTATCTTGGTACATAGTGTGAGGTGTTGGTCCATACCATACTTTTGCCAGATTTCTTTCCAGCTTTTCTAGTAATTTTTTATCGAATAGTGAATTCTTACTCCGGGAGCTAGCTTGGGTTTATCCAATATACTGCTACTTTCTTTTGCTTCTGTATGATTTTTATGCCCAGTCAGTTTCATTGATTGACTGCTCTGTTTTTTTTTTTTTTTTTAACTCAGTGACAAATAGTTTTAATGATTACTGTTTCATACTGTAGTTTTAGATCTGGAACTTCAAAGCCCCTTTCCTTTCCCACTTTAATTTTATTATTTCCCTAGAGATTCTTGACCTTTTGAAATTTCAGTTGAATTTTATTATTAAAGTACATTGATTTTGGTGTCAAAGAATCTGGGTTTGAATCCTGTACCTGCTACTTATGATATTTATGACTTATGATGATGAATGAGTCACCAATATTCTCTCAGTCCTAAGTTTCCTCATTTCTAAAACAATGAGGTTCTAGATTATCTCAAAGGTTCCTTCTAGTTTGAGAGCCTAAATATTTCAAATATATTAAATGGGAAAGTATCATTTTTAAAAAAATATTGTTATTTTCCCATTTCATGTAAAACCAACATTTTTGGTTATTCTATTTTTTTAATTTTATGTATTTCCTTATGAATCATGTTGAGAGAAAAATCAGAAAATAGGGGGAAAAGCACTAAAGAAAAAGAAAACAGAAGAAAAAAATGAACATAGTATGTGTTGATTTGCATTTAGTCTCCATAGTTCTGTGTCTGAATGCAGAATTTTCCATCCAAAGTTTATTGGAATTGTCTTGGATCACTAAACTACTGAGAACCACCAAGTGTGTCATAGTTGATCATTACACAATCTTGCTATTGCTATTTACAATGTATTCCTGGTTCTGCTTATTTCATTTCCCATATGACATATAGTTACCAACTTAGGCAAATACTTCAAACACACTTGGATTTATTGATACACTTGAGTAACCCATAAAATCAAAGAGTTCTTTGGTTAAACAAATTGACTGGATGCAAGTATGGGAGCAAAACTGGAATCTAGTAAATCAATCTAGATAATTATCTAGTAAATCAATTGGATAATTAGTTATTTTTAGAAACAATAGCTCTTATTTTAATGATGTTGAATGCCTCTGATGCATAATTGAGAAAATAATTTCCAGAATTGTATATTTGGAAATTAAAATATGATTCATTGGAAAAAGTCATAAAAAAACTGCCTTTAGATTAACCCTGATCTATTATAGGAGGGAAAAACCCCCAAAACTTCCTGTTCCTTTACTCTGAGAAATTAAGCAAAGTTGCCTTCCTGGCAGGGAACTTAAGGGGATAAATTTCCTTGCTTTTGGTAAATGGGTGTCATAGGAGATGTCTAATAAGCATTTTTTTTTTCTTCAAGAAACAGTGATTGGTGTAGAGACACAATGGGAGAGTTTAAAATCACAGAGAGAAGCATCAGCATGAGCATCAACTGCAAAATCCCTTAACTCAAGGAGAGGTAGAGAGAAGAATTTATGAGTGAAGAATTCATCAAAGTAGAGATGGCCTTGTTGGAGGCGAGGGAAGGATTTCAGTCACTCAGACATCTATCTGTTGAGTAGCAAATATTGCTAAACATTTATCATCTACGAATATTTAGAAGTTACACAGAAAATAATTTTTGATTTTAAAATTCGATTTTCTTACTTCTCTCTTATTTACAAAGAAAATGATTTTAGGACTAAGATATTTTGTGCAAAGACACTTTCTGATTTATTACTCTTCCTCTCCCCAATTATACTCTCACATAATCCAGAAAAACAGTAAAGAAAAATTAAGTAGTATAGTAACTGAGCCTGAGAAGTGTATGCCATATCACTCATCTGTAGTACTCTACCTCTTTGGTGTAAGAAGACGGTATATTGATTTATCACCATCTACTCTCTGAGATCAAGATCAGTTTTCATGATCATTTACATTTTTTGATGCCCTTTTTGCTGATATTTTTCTAGTTTGGGGGGATGATTGTTATTCTTGTGTTTCTTGTTTTATTATATAGTTGCTTATTTAAGTCTTACCATGTTTTTCAGAATTCTCCATATTCATTGATTCTTTGGGCATTATCATATTCTATTAGGTACATTGGCCACAATTTATGCAACCATTCCCTAGTTCTTTAGGATCCATTTTGTTTGAATTTCTTGCTTTTTTGAATATTTTGGCATGTATAGAGCCTTTCCCTGCTCTTACCTCATTAAAGTATGTGTCCAGTTGTAAAAATTACTGAATCAAAATGTCTGAACAATTTAATGGCTTTTGTTTTCACAAAACTACAAAAGATTTTTTGTCAAAGCAATTCACCTTTCAGGTAGGAGTTAGAAAAAGGTGAATTCTCACATTCCTTTTAACTAAGATTCAGAGACAAGGGGTAGTGTTGTCTAGAAGACACAACAAAGGACATAGAACCAGGAGCCTTAAGTTCTTATTCTGACTCCCAATATTTTATAGTTGAGGAACTGTAGGCAAATCTTAAACTTAATTCTTTAAGCTTTGATTTTCTCATCTGTAAAACTGAATTAGTAATATGTATGCTTTCTACCTTAAAGGTTTTTATGAAATGTATTTTGTAACCTTAAAATACTCCATAAATTATTTTTTGTCCAGATTTATGCTTTTGTTTATATGGTTTCATGGTCTGGAAACTCTCTCCATCATTATATATTTGCAACTTAGTCATTAACTTATTTTTTTTTTTGGTAAGTTGTTAATTTACTGACTGACAATACTGAGAGTTAAATAATTTATCTATGATCACATAAACTATGTAGGTCAGGGGAAGAATTTGATCCATGTGTTCTTTGTACTGAGACTTTTTTTCACATATGCCATTATCTCTACTATTGTTGTAGTTATTGCTATCTCATTCTCATCTTTTTTAGTTGATTTTAGATAGAAAAACTGGGAAAAGCTGCTATTTAAGGCTATATAACATAACTGTTTTTGGTGTTTGAATAAAAGTTTTGGGTTAAACATGAATAGCAGATAGGATTACTGGAATGATGTGTATCTCATTTTATTCTCACATAGTTTTGATTTATTCTACTGAATCTTTTAAAAGCTTTTCATTTCATGTAGCAGGAAATAGAGTATTCATTGCAGTGACATTTATTGGAAGCAATGTTATAAAGTTTTTATGAATTATTATTTTGACACAATTCTGAACAAAAATTTTATCTGTAACAATGTTCCAATTCCAGTATTGCTTGAATTCTTAAGGATGGGGCTTGTATATGAAATTAGGGTTATTTGTCCTTTCAGTCAATCAGTAAATATTTATTAAGTGATACTGTATTTCAGGATACTGTGCTAAGTGCTGGGAATATAAAATGAGGCCTTGA
This sequence comes from Sarcophilus harrisii, assembly GCF_902635505.1. Taxonomy (NCBI): domain Eukaryota; kingdom Metazoa; phylum Chordata; class Mammalia; order Dasyuromorphia; family Dasyuridae; genus Sarcophilus; species Sarcophilus harrisii. Next base: position 475,051,316 of record NC_045428.1, read on the forward strand.
AGGAGTTTACAATCTAATGGAGGAAAGCAAATCCATATAAAGCATGGGAAATAATTGACAGAAAGAGAACATTTTTAGTGTTGAGAAAGTTTTTCTGTAGAAGGTGTTATTTTAATTGTGTTTTGAATCTAGAAAGATCAGTAGTCAAAGAAACTTTTTGATAAGAAGACTAATGACATCTGATCTGCACTTTAGGAATTTATTTTTTTTAATCAACATTTAGGATTTTATATATTGTTAATGGGTTGTTTTTCAGTCGTGTCCAACTTTGTTACTCCATTTGGGGTTTCTTGGGAAAAATACTGGAATGGTTTGTTATTTCTTTCTTCAGCTCATTTTACAGAGGAGAAAGTTGAGGCAAACAGGGTTAAGTGACTTGACTAAGGTCAAAAGCTTGTAAAGCGTCTGAGGCAATATTTGAACTTAGGAAGATCAGTCTTTCTGACTTCCTTAAGGGCAATCTATCCACTGTACTAATTTGCTATCTAGGATATCTTAATGGTTTTGAATTTGTTTCTTTAAATAATTGCTTCAGATTTAAATAAAATTAACTGCCATCTCTGGATATTAGGGCTTATATTTTAAGAAAAAGAAATAGTATAGGAAGAAATTTTACGTCTAGAAAGAATTAGTTATACCTTCTCACTTTGTAGATAAGGAAACCTCAAGAGGGAATACAGGAAGGAGAAGATTCTTTGAGATATATAAATAAACCAGAGCTAATTTAACAGGCAGTGACATGCTCTTGTATGAATAAAACACAGGAGCTATTATTTGGTTGTTTTGCTTTTTGATTTTATAAGTGGAATGTAGTTTGTGGATTGTTTATTCTGACACTTCATTTTATCAAACTGATGCTCCAACAACCAAAATAAATGAAATGTAGCAAAAAACATACAAATAAATGTATTCTTACCCATTATTCCCCTTACCCCAAGAGTTGGTATTAAAGGAAGTTAACGCCATCATTTCCACATTCTTGTATTCCTGAAAGAATGTTTGAATACAAGGATTTTGTATTTCTTTTTGTTTTTATTGGTGTTTTCATTTTATTCGTGTATTGTTTAATTGGACTTACTAGCTTCATAATAGCAATGTAGCTCACTTTATTTTAAGTTTCAATTTTCCCCCATCTGTAAAATGTAGAGAGGATATGAAATATGCTACAGAATTGTATATATGAAACTTCTATACAAATCTAAAAAAAAAACATACCATCTAAAAGTGTGTTGCTGTCACAGAGTTGTTATTATCAAGAATATGATTGCTGTGTCATATGATGCTGTGTGCTCTATACTTTGTCATGATTGTTACTTTAAAAATTGTAAACTTTTACAGACTAGTAAAGATATTTAAACTATCCTCTAGATTAACACATACCTGTTACTTTTATAGAAGCCTTATTTACAGTAACATAGTATAGAATCCTAGTATAAAACAAATAGGAAATTCTTGCTGTATTCAATGCATCCTGCCAGGAATGGTAGAGATTATATTGAAGAAAAAGACCCAGGCTTTGCTTTCAAAGAGTTTGTAATCCCAGAAAGATAAGGTATAAGTACATGAGAAGTTAAATAACAAGATGACAAGACCAGACATGTTACAAGGCAGTTCATGATTAATTATTACAAGAACGTTAGAGAAAATGAGTGCTAGGATTCCAGAAGAGGGAGAAATTGCTAGATTTTGGAGTAACTTATCTGCCACATTTAAAAAGAATGTTGACAAGTTGAAGTATGTTTAGAAAGAGATTGGTAGTGGGCTGGATGAGATGGGAATGGAAATCATACCATTTTGAGAACCAAATGAAAAAAATAGAAATATTTAACTTAGAAGAAGAAAGACTCTGGGGTAAGCACAGTTATTAAACCATTCAGGAGGATGTTGTAAGAATAGTTTCCCTAGGTTTTTATTAAAACATTTTATAAAGTAGCTCATATTATTTATGTGGAAAATATGGAGAGGTGTTGACTATTCACTAATAAAATTTGATGGTTTCAGACTGAGTTGAATAGCTGGACTTAAGTCTTTAATAGTTCATCATCATCTTGGCTGGACTTCAGCACTTGAATTCAAGCATTGGGAATCTGTGTGTGTATGATCATGTTCTCTTTGATATTTTTATCAGGCTTGGATAAAAACAGAGGCAAGGTAAGATGATCATTTGTTCTGTACCAGGCACTGTGCTATGTGCTGGGATACAAACAAAAAACAATTGAAATACAACTGGGGAGGCCAATTAAGGCAATGGTCAGGATGAAATATTAGGGCCTGAATTGAGAACGTAATTTTGTGAGTAGAGAAAGAGATGCCTTGGTGTAAGAAACCACAAGATTTTCCAACTAATGGATTATATATGGTGAGGGAAGAGTGGAAAGCACCGAAGTTGTGAGTTTAGGTGATGAGACAGTTACGCTCCATAGCAATAAGGATGTTTGGAAGACAGGTGGACTTGGAGGCAAAGGTAAATATAAAAAAGAGCCTTGATAGAAATTCTAATCCAACCATATTTGGTCATGTTATGCAACTCACTCTACTTCATTAGTCAATCCAAAAGTATTTATTAAGTAACTAATATGGGAATGCAGATACAAAGAATGGGATAATTATTTAAATTTTTTTCTTTAAAAATGTATTTTGTGTTTTCTTCAATTACATGCTAAAGGAAAATTTAAACATTTTGAGTTCCAAATTCTATCCTCTGTCCCTCTCTTCCCTCCCCCCTACTTGAGATGGTAAGTAATTAGATATAGGTTATATATGTGCAATCATGTAACACATTTCCGTATTAGTTATTTTGTACCAAAGAACTCAAATAAAAAGAATATGAAAAATAGTGTGCTTCAGTCTGCATTCAAACACTATCAATTCTTCCTCTGAGCCAGAGAGTTTGTTGTATCATTATTTCTTTAGAATTGCCCTCATGGAAGGTTAGAACTGTGATGAGCAGTTTAGAAGGGGGAAATTAGATAGACAGTCTGAGTCAGTAATTGTTGGCATCATGGTCATATCACTGCTCCCAGCTTGGTGACAGTCTAGAACATATTGATTATGTCAAAGATGCCTCTTACAACAACCCTAAGTATAGCTTGGCCAATACAATAGGAAATGAGATTTGTCCCATAAAATTGCTTTGAATTTCTTTTTTTTTTTTAATAAGAGAAATATTTAGCTGTTACTTTTCTATTAAATGACAAGAACTAAGAGGGTATCTTAAAAATCTTCTTAAATTGCAATATTCTATTTTTTGCAAAATAATATCAAAAGTCTCAATGCCCTAATCTCCTTCCCCCAAATGTTTAAAGAAAGTTCTGTTTTAATCTTTGAAAATGGATTAAAAAATAAAATGGAATCTATTTTTCAGGTTTCTGTTTAGTTACTTCTCTATACCTTTTTTTATCTTTGCCACCTCTGCCCAAAATCAGTATATGAGACCTTTGCTTTGGAGGTGGAGAGAGAATAGTTCTTGAATCAGCCAGAATCACAGAAAAAGAAGAGGGTTAGAGTTGTCTTTCCCCCCCCCTCTTCTCCCAGTATTGTGAAAGTGGAGGACTATTTTTTCTCTTATATTTCTGTGCTCATTGGGGTTTTTAATCATACCTTATTTTTATGGAGTTTAAATAGCATTTTTTTTCCCTGCCTCCAGATCAGTTTTTAAACTATTTTCCCAACAGAGAAACTGTATGGTTTATTAGCTTGCAAGTTGTGAAATCTTAGTTCCATCCTTTGCCCTTCTGTAAAAATTTTTGTGCGACTTTAGGGAAATCATTTGACTGTATGTTATCTGTTCCTTGGTATGTAATACAGGGCTGATAATATTTTGGAGCTTCACAGGGGTGCAATGAGAGTGGATTCAAGTTTTCAGTGTGTTTTGAAAGCCATGGATAAAAGGAACTCCCTGGGTAAAGTATTATTATTTTATATTGAGGAACTTTCCTTTTTCTTTGCCCAATAATTTGATTCAAAACAGTTTGCACAGCAAGGTAGTAATATTGACTTTAGAATCTCCATTGCCCAGTGAAATACAGTGCTAGGAATTACTGAAAGACAAATGAGCTCAGTGGATAGTAGATTTCCCTTTTTTCCAAGAAGAATCATATATGCAGTGGCACATCAGTTAAATGACTCCAAGACTGTAAGATATCTCTTGTATTATCAAGATGCTTTATATTTTTGTGTTTTGGTTTTTTATATGTAATACCCCTAATTGATAATTAGCCAAGGCCAGATGTTGGTGAAGAGATGAAGCTCTGGAAGTCTCTGTGTTGGATTGATGATATTAGTAATGGTGAAGAAGCTTGTAGAGGCTTAGGAGATGTAGCAGAGGATGAGGTAGAGGTTATGGAAGTTGCAGTAATTATTCAGCTTTTAATCCTCATAGTATTATGGGTAAAGTTATAAATGAGAAAGATTCAGGGCTGGCCTTAATAGTCAGGAAGATTGGCCTTCCTCTTCATGGTCTTACCTTAACAAGTCATTTAGGGCAACTAATCTCTTACTATATTGGATAAAGAATGTAAAAACATTTCTGAACCAACAAACAAAATATTGAACAGCCACTGGCCAAGATAAGAATTGTAAATGGAGAGATAGAGCTCTTCCTAAGGACAGTCATCAAACACTCCCATAATGTAGTCTTTTTGAGAAAGCTATTGAAAAATTCAGAGCTTTGGAAAGACACTGGAAGATTACATTAATATCTAGGTGATTTTTCCTGAAGACAACATGAATGCCATATTGCAAAAAGACAAAATAAATGTGAAATGGAATACAGAAAACAAAAAAATAAAGAGAAATTTTAGATTTCCGTAATTAACACTGGAAAACAAAAGTCAAGAGGTTTAAAGCCAAAACAAGCAATTCAACATCCTATATTAAGGAGACTTAAGGAGCAGAGAAATTAGAGATGAGAGAGTCTAAAGATAGATATGGTAGAAAATCTCTTTCTTCTCTAATAGACTGATATAGATGTAACACTTACCAAAACAATAATAGCTAAAGTTTTAGCACCAGTATTTTTATTGAAGTTTATTGTTTATTTTTCCCAATCCTACAAATTAAAATTTTTGGTTTGTTACCCTTTCCTCATTGTTTTTATTGTGTAGTAACAAAATGTACAACATTTAAAAGGCTAAAACCCTCCCTAGTCAGTGGCTTTGTCCCATTAATATGAAATAATAATTAATCAAATTATTTAAATCTGTTTTTCCCTCTTGATACAATTGCTATACCATGGAAGAGAGGATATATATATATATATATATATATATATATATATGTATGTATATTTCTTCACAAATACATTTGTAATTTATTTCATAGTATACTCAACAAGAAGACTAATTCTAAGTTTTATTAGGCTCTCCAACTAAGCAATTTAATGTTTAACCATTCTTTCTTTAACTCTGTTATATTTGCTGACTAATCATGTCTGTACCAAAGTTATGAAAAAATCATCTGCTTTAAATTTGATTGTAGAAACATATTTATTTATTGAACCATGCCTACTTTGGGATATGGAGGACTAAAACAGCTATTCTGATAACCAACCGCAGGACAAGAATTTAATTCTAGCTTTGGAATCCAGATAACTCATTATTGTAATGACAGCATACATAAGAAACACTGAGTAGTGCATATAAAAAGTTATCGGATATTTGGAGGCAGGAGTTTTCATCATATTTCCCGTTTTTATTAAAAATTTCCAAAAAACATATGCTTCCAATTAATTTTCATGAAAATGCTGACTTAATGTCATGTAGAATTGGGAATTTTTTTTAAAACTGTTTTTATCATTTAGTTCTAAGAGGCAGTGGCTTACAGTAGAAGGCTGACTCTGAAGTCAAAAAGATCTAGATTTCAGTCCTACTAACTGAAAGACACTGACTGTGTGACCCTGGACAAATCACCAGACATTTCAGTTAAAGTTCAAAGATGGTAATTTAGAAATGAGTTTCTAAATTCCATTCAGGAAAGAAATTTTCGCATAAGGACTTACCCAAACATACTATTGAAATAACAATTGTGAATCAAAAAAAAAAAAAAATCAACATTCTCTCTCTCTCTCTCTCTCTCTCTCTCTCTCTCTCTCTCTCTCTCTGTCTCTCTTTTTCTTTTTTTTCTCTCTCTTTTAAAGTGTGATCTGAAGATGAAAAGACATTTATTTTGAGTTTATTATGATACATGATTGTAAGAATTTTTCTCAGACTGATTTCAGTTTTACCAGAATTTCTTATCAAAAAGAGAAGTGCTCCCCTCAATAATTTATGTTTCAGGGTTTTTCAAACAATAGATTGCTATGTTAGAGTGCTTTGTTTCTCATTCATGTGTTATGTATTCCATTGATCTTTCCTTTTAAAAATTATTTTAAAATAGTTTTTAAGACAACTGTTTTATGATGTTTTATCTTGGTCTGATGATACTGTGTTCCTTTCTTTTGTTCTTTTCCCTCATTATTTCCCTAGATTCCAAATTCTTTTGTGAATTTTGTTATTTTTTGTCTAGTTCTAAAAAGTATCCCCTCAGATTTATATAGTATTCAATTCATAATTAATACAGGTAGCCTTCTATTGAGCATAACCAACCATGAGTAGTGAATATCTCTTCAGTTATTTAAGTTTCTTGGCTTAGAAGCAGAATGGCATAGTAAGGTAACTGATCTCAGAATCCAGAAGATTCTGAACCTCCTGGTTTTATAACTCTTTGCAAATCTCTTAACCAGTGCTTTAGGCAAATCCTAAATATTTTAAACTTCATTCAATGTACTGCAAGAAAAAGAATTGCCTCATCCAAGAATTCCCTATACCAGTGAAATCACAGGCTCAATTTCTGTCCCAGTCTCTAACCCTGTCCCTTTATTTCTGTGAAAAGAATTTTGTAGTTGCATTTATATTAACTTGTGTGTGTTTGTGTGTGTGTGTGTGTGTGTGTGTGTGTGTGTGTGTGTGTGTATTGGTAGATGTCTAACAGATATTTTAGCTATTTTTCAGTTATTTTGAATGAAATTTCTCCTTATTATGTTTTCTTTCTGGTTTTTGTTAGTATTGCATAGAAATGCTAATGATTTTCTTAGACCAATTTAATTAACAAAAAATTCACAAAGTAAAGCAAGGCATGCTAGGATTTTTCTGCAAGGCCAAGCATTTCCTGAAAATATTGCCTACTGAAAAGTGACACAATTAACTTTTTCCATTCCCAAGATAATTTTGAATGATACTGAAATATGCCTTAGGGTATCATGTTATAATCAGTAGCAAGGATGGGAAAACATTGTAAAGGTTCATCAAGACTAAGATTTGACTATTTGTAGATCAGGCTACTGAGTTTGCAATCGTTTACAAATTGTAAAAAAGGAGCAAAGATTATCTAATAAGCTTACAAGAAGAATTTTTTATTATTTATGACACTGAGTAGTTCATCAGTCACCTCAAATTGTTTAGGTGAGTGGAATCTGTGGAGAACTATGGTGACATACAAATTTGGGGATGTTATGAAATAACGTACTTCATTACTTGGCAAAAAAACTCTGATTATTATCCTGATTTGGCTGATAAGTAGCTGTGGCATTTACCCTTTTTGGGTCTCAGCTTCCTCATTTGATATCTTTTACTCTAGAAATGCTATAATTATGTTCCTGTGAAATAGCTTGACAATTTACATTTGTGAAGTAAGAGTTTTATAAGACAATTTAAGAAATGACATGGAAGATCAATTCTTAACTCTTTTCATATTTATTTTTTCTGTATAGGTAGAGGCCCCTTCTTTTCCCCTACCCTTTTCTTTTTTGATTTCTTCCTCCAGATGCTTGCCAAATTCTAGGAGAGGAAATACCAAAAGTGACTCTAATAGAAAAGCCATTTTACATCATCATGTTTTACTTTTTTTTTTACCCAGAGAGTGATTATCATGTACAATCTTGTTGTTTTTTTTTTCCTGAAGTCATTATGAAAAGCTAAAACTATAAAAAGAACTTAGAAAAATAGAAAGGGGGAAATTCAGATTTAAGATCCAATTTTTAAAAATTTTTTTTTTAATTTTTTATATTCCAGGGAAATCTATATTTAGTTCAGTAGTATGACAAGAAAGGCCTGAAATTAAATGATGGAAAACTGATTGTGTTCCCTGGATAGAGGTCAGAAACTTATTCAGTTATACACAATTCAGTACAAATTTGTTTCACTCCAATTCAGTTGATTAAACATTTATTAAGTGCTTACTGTGTCCCAGGCACTATGCTAGACCCCAATGCCCAAGGATGCCAGTTGTACTGTTCCTGAACACGTTTAAGCAACTGAGAGAAGGCAGTAGAAGAGGACTCTTAAGTCAGAGAACCTTCTTTCAAATAAATTCTAGCTCTGTTACTTACTGCCTATGACATATTAGACAAGTTACTTGTCTCCTTATGTCTGTTTTTCTTTTGTAAAATTAGGGCATCAGACAAGATAACGTCCTTTTTTTAGCTTTTTATTTTCAAATTACAAGCATAAATCATTTTCAACATTCACTCTTGCAAAACTTTGTGTTCCAATTTTTCCCTCTCTCCCTCCCCCCAATCCAATATATATTAAATATGTACAATTCTATATATATTTCCATAATTACAAGATAAGTTCTAAGATTCCTTTCAACTCTAAATATGACTTCAGGGTATCAGCACCAAACTGGAAATCTGTTTTTGGGGATAGATTTAGAGTTTTGAATGTAAAGTCTGGAAGATGATTTGATTTCAAATCCTGCCTATGACACACGTAAGCTGTGGGAATCATGGCACTCATTTAATTTCTGTCTCAATTTTTTATCTAATAATTTGGTGTGATAGGAAGATAACCTATCTTACATTTGACAGTTCAGTTCAGTCATTTTTCTTTTATTTATTTATTCATTTTATTTAATAGCCTTTTATTTACAGGATATATGCATGGGTAACTTTACAGCATTGACAATTGCCAAACCTCTTGTTCCAATTTTTCCTCTCTTAGCCCCTACCCTCTCCCCCAGATGGCAGGATGACCAGTAGATGTTAAATGTATTAAAATATAAATTAGATGCACAATAAGTATATATGACCAAACCGTTATTTTGCTGTACAAAAATAATCAGACTCTGAAATATTGTACAATTAGCTTGTGAAGGAAATCAAAAATGCAGGTGAGCAAAAATATAGGGATTGGGAATTCAATGTAATGGTTCTTAGTCATCTCCCAGAGTTCTTTCTCTGGGCGTAGCTGGTTCAGTTCATTACTGCTCCATTGGAAATGATTTGGTTGATCTCATTGCTGAGGATGGCCAGGTCCATCAGAACTAGTCATCATCTAGTATTATTGTTGAAGTATATAATGATCTCTTGGCCCTGCTCGTTTCACTCAGTATCAGTTCGTGTAAGTCTCTCCAGGCCTTTCTGAAATCATCCTGTTGGTCATTTCTTACAGAACAGTAATATTCCATAATATTCATATACCACAATTTATTCAGCCATTCTCCAACTGATGGGCATCCACTCAGTTTCCAGTTTCTAGCCACTACAAAAAGGGCTGCCACAAACATTCGTGCACATACAGGTCCCTTTCTCTTCTTTAGTATCTCTTTGGGATATAAGCCCAGTAGTAACACTGCTGGATCAAAGAGTATGCACAGTTTGATAACTTTTTGGGCATAATTCCAGATTGCTCTCCAGAATGGTTGGATGTATTCACAGTTCCACCAACAATGTATCAGTGACCCAGTTTTCCCACATCCCCTCCAGCATTCCACATTATCTTTCCCTGTCATTCTAGCCAATCTGACAGGTGTGGAGTGGTATCTCAGAGTTGTCTTAATTTGCATTTCTCTAATTAATAATGACTTGGAGCATCTTTTCATATGGTTAGAAATAGTTTCAATTTCTTCATCTGAGAATTGTAGTTCAGTCATTTTTCAGTCACATTTGGCTCCACACAATCCCAGTTGGGGTTTTTTGGGCAAAAATAACAGAGTGGTTTGGCATTTCCTTGCCCAGCTTATTTTATATATGATGAAACTGAAGTACACCAGGGTCAGTGACTTGCCTAGAGTCTCACAGCTAGGAAGCTTTTGAAGTCAGTTTTGAACTTGAGAAAATGAATCTTCTTGGGTCTAGGCCCAATACGCTATCCAACATGCTACCTAGTTTCTCCCATCTTACAGGATCAAATTAAATGTCATGTAGTGTTTTGCAAACCCTTCAAGCCCTATATGAAGCCTAGATATTATTATTGTTACGATATTAATATAAGTATGCTACAGTTTTTAAAAATTATTCTTGTTTTTATTAATAATACATGATAATGATAAAGGACAGCAATGAAAATGTATACTACTTTATAGGGCTTTGAAAACTTTTTTTTTCCCTCTTTCACCTTCTAAATATAATTCGTACAGTAGTTATGTAACTTTCTAGTCTAGGAGCTTCTGGACAGGTATTAGGACCTTTTCTATCTAGCTCTTGGCTAAAGGTAAATATAAGTTGGCTGAGGGTGATTACCTCCTCAGCAGTCTTCCTTGAATCTCAGTGAAAGATTGATACACTTCCTAGTGACAAAACTAAACTCATCATTTTCTTCTCAACAGCCAGTCCCAACATGAGCTTCCTAATTCAGTTAAAAATCTTATCATTTTGAGTCCTCCTCCTTTAATCTCTCTCTCCAATAAGGTCATGTCTTCAGTTTTGGACATTCCTTTCTTTACAGTCTCACTGCTTTAACCTTAAGTAAAGTTCATCTAATTTCTGTAAAACTTCCTAAGTGCAAAATCTCTAGGGAGTGGGTCAGTATGTCTTTTGCTCAAGGACTAACTACCAGCTTGTTGCTAGAAACTTGGGTACTGGTTGATGAAATTACTCTTGACCAAGCACCTGAAGAAACTGTGGTAGGATGCACAGACCCAGAAGTTTTTAGAGTTGGAAGGGGAAATAGAAGACATTAAAGCAAATCTTATTTTACAGAAACTAGAGAGGTAAGATGTCCAAGACCACAAAGTGACAGAATTTGAACTCCTCAGATCCCAGATCCACTACACTTTCTTATATTCTACTCAAGTATTACCATTCCACTGAAGGGCGTACTACTTTATCTAATTCCACATAAGTGTACATTGTCTTTATTTTTATTTATTATGAATGAAAGCCATATGTATGAAATCAGAAAAAAAAAACTCATCCTAAATAAAATGTGTTTGTCATTTGGGAAATATTACATGTAAAAATCATTTGTAGAAGAGTGAAAATGTTATATGACAAATTGATAAATATGTTGACTACATTGTCTGTTAACATAATTAGTATTTTTTTAAAGGAAGAACCACATAGATATGATACATTCCAAATAAAGGTCAGTGCTTCATATTTTGACATTGTTTAATAACACTTGAATAAATCAATCTGAGGAAAAGACACTCTTATTTGGTAAATCCTCACTTATAAGAAAAGTATGGACTATAAGAAATAAGCTATTTTTTAAAGACACAGACCTAATTTGACCTCCTTTTAAACAAAGTGTTTGTAATTTTCCAGACTTCTTGCATGAAAACAGTGATAAATTAAAGAGGGATAATTGGTATAGATTAGGGGTCTCAGCCTACTTTACATTATGGACCTTTGGCAGTCTGGACTTGTGGGCCTCCTCTCAGAATCATGTTTTTAGTTGCTTAAAATAAAACATGTAGGATTAATGCAAAGGAAACCCATTTTATATATCTATATATTTATGTGATATTTAAAAGATTATAGGTTAGGAACCCCTGAGATCTAAAGAACAAAGTAATTTATTTTAAATATTTCAACCCAAATACTATTCTAGATTCCTTTTATTTCCCTATGAAGGAATGTATTAGTTAGTTTTGTGGAATTATGATGGAAAAACTCTAGAAAAATAATGTTTTTGAATCTGTTTAGACTCAAACAGTCTGTTGTCAGAAACATTAGTCAGCTGAAAGCTTTTGCTTTTTGGTAGAAAATAAAGAAAAACTGCAGTTGTTCTGAACAGGTTTTGATTCTACCTCTACACCACATCATTGATGCTTCCTCCCTTCTGGTAACTTCAGAATCTTTTAAAACACAGTTATAAGTTTACATCCAATGAGACAGCTCATTCTGTTTATCATTAAGGAAAAGAGCTCTAGCTCTTTTCAGCTAATAGATCAATTGGAATTTCTGAACTCACAGTGAGTTTAAATCCTTCAAAACATGCTTTCCTTATTTGACTATACAAAAGCTTTATTGAGTCAGATATTTTTTTTCTGTTTATAATTTATTATAATGTTCCTAGGAGAGGTTCCTGCAAGTGTTTTCATTGTGATCAGGTTTTAATAAGAATAATCTGTCTGGAAAATGTTTTGTTCAAGTACTAGGGGCTGCAAAAATCAAGCATGTTACTATAGATCTTTTATGGCGTATCTTTTAAAATGTAAATTTAAAGAAGTACTGTTGATAATCCACAGAGCCCAGTGTCTGTCTACATTGTGGGTTTTTTTTTTTCATTTTTTGAGGTCATCTATTTTTCTCCTTTCCCCACTTTGAAAACAGTTTGCTTACAGCTTGTGTACTGAAAATGCTGCCAGGAAGAAGGGTGAGCAAAACTTGTGTTTCCCATGACCCTCACTCTAATGTTGTTCCAAGGGCTCCCTACTTGGAAATGCCTTGATAACCACATTCATTCCTGACATACCCATCCCCCTACCCCCACCCCCTCACACAACAGAAAGTGCCATATGACCCTAGTCTTCCTGTGGCTCTCTTGAGAGGGTTGGAGATTTTTCACCTAATGCAGTAAATGCATCTTACTATGAGTCATAAGCTAGTCATACAAAGGTTCCAATTCCTTAGTTTCAAACATCTTTTCAAATTGTTTGTGGATTTTCTTTTTCCTAAATGAAATTTGAGTTTTTAGATGAAATTAAAATCGTCCCTGTTTACTACTCCCAATTCTCCTAGTGCTTTCCTCCATAAAAATACCTTCTTTTTATTTTTGTATATACTTATATGCACATACTGGTGCCCTCCATAGAGTCTAATTATGACAAAGAATGGTGGATTTTTGTCCATGTCCTTCCAACCTAGTACAAGTACAAGTATGTGGTACATTGTAGGCACTTAATAAATACTTATTGATTGCTCAGTTGGTTTTACCCTCAAGCTAGCTTCATGCAATTTTTAATTGGTATTACTTTAAAACTGTTTGCTTTTTCTTTTGTAAAAAAAAATAAAAATAAAAATAAAAACAGCCTCAGACGCTTAACACTTCCTAGCTATGTGACCCTGGGCAAGTTATTTAACCCCAATTGCCTTGCAAAAAAATTTACAAAAAGGAAAAAACAAAGCCATTTAAAAATATAATTATCTATGTAAACTTTTTTTCTCATTTCATAAAGAAATCTTAAAAATTAAACCTTCAGATCCTCCTTGTTTCCTTCTCTATGACTAGATCTAGAATTTAAAATGAGCCAAGTAAAACTAGACTTTACTTATACTTCCCAAGCCTCCCACTCCTTATCCCCTTCCAAGAAAATGACCGGAAGTGATGCATCTTTGGGGTTTGTGTGTGTGTGTGTGAGTGTGTGTGACAGAGAGAGAGAGAGAGAGAGAGAGAAAGGGAGGGAGGGAGGGAGAGAGAGAGAGGAAGGGAGAGAAAGAAAGAGATGGGAGAAGGAACATGTGTGTGTTTGTGTGTGTGTGTTTGGGGGAAGGGTGGGAATGAGGAAGGAGAAGGAATGCTTACAAAAAGGATAGACTATCTCTCTGGCGGTGCCTGTAAATTAAGAGCTCTCCTGGTCTTTGGCCTGGAATGCTCAGTTGGGTCATCTCCTGCTGTCATTGCTGCCTGAAAGAATAGCCTATCTCCTTACTACAGAGGAGGAACAACTGCCAGATATTGATCTAATTTGCTAAAATTTGAGTGAAATTATAATTTTCTTCACCTCCCTCCCCCCCAAAAGGCTCTTTACCAATTTTGTGTGATAGATCCCTTTGGCAGTCAGGTGAAGTCTGTGAAGTCCTTTTCACAATAACCTATAAAATAAAATTTACATAGGATTAGCTAAGAAACCAATTATATTTTAATATAGTTGTTAAATGTATGTATGTATATATGTGTGTGAACATACACACACACACACACACACACACACGTGTATGTCTGGGAAACCAGAGGCAAAGTCAAGGAAAGCATGGAAGTTGGTTACATCCCTGTCTGTGAGCTCATGGAGGAAATATGCGACCTTGTCTCACTTTTCTGAGACCACATTTATGGAGTCACCAGAAGTCAGTCTGTAAATGCTACTTAGACATTTCCACAAGGAAAAACTTCCTTTGGACCCTCATTGTAACCTCTTTCTGCTCCCCATGGCTTCCTCAAAGGAAAGCCTCAGGGTAAGATGATCTGTGTACTTCAGTCAGCTCTGCCATTAATTAGCCGGGTCACCTGGTTTTTTGGCTTTTCATATATTGTGGCCTGTGAAGCCAAATGGGTTTTGTTCAGTCATGTCTTATTCTTTGTGACCCCATTTGGGGTTTTCTTGGCCCATATAATAGAGTGGTTTGTCATTTCTTTCTCCAGACTATTTTACAGATGAGGAAATTGTGGCAAACAGAGTTAAGTAACTTGCCTAGGATCTTATACATAATATGTGTCTGAGGTAAGATTTAACTTCAGGTCTTGACTCCAGACTTGGTGTTCCATCTCTGATGTTCACTTCCTGCTCATGGGAAGACGATAGCCAGTCTTGTTAGAATCATTCCTAAATACTAGTAAATATGCCCTGACTGAGGCTGGAGGGACACTCAGATGAATAAAATGAATGAGCTTTAGTAGTGCCCGGTCCTGGATGTATTTTTTATCAACTAATAACAATCTTTTTTCTTTCTATTTACAACCCTATACTTTTGATAAGGGATGTTGTTAAGTAATTGACAGTTACATCTGTGAAATATAATTATGTAAGAAATATTTTTTTGAAAGAAAGGGAGCAGCAGGATTCAGTTACTATAACATTTCTAGCTTATTGGCTAAAAGAAATTTTATTTAAATAAAGATGTAAGTAGTTTAAAAAGCATTCTTAAGAAACATCCTTTTGGCATTGTGATATAATAATGAAAAATCGTGTATACCAAATGTGTGTAGGAAACTAGAACATGTGTTGGCCCCTGGAATCAGGGACCTGGATTTGGATTATAGCTCACCTAGTTAACTGATCTTGATTTAACCCCTTGATGATTTTAGTTTTCTCTCTTGTAAAAATAAAGGATTAGACTAGATAATCTCTAGGGAATTTAGAATTCTAAAATCTGTGTTTTCACTTAATTAAAGCTTCTTGAGTTCTACCTCAAACTAAACTGGCGAATATGACAAAAAGAAAAATGATAAATGTTTTGGGACAATGGGAAACAAGTACATTAATTGTGTTGTTGATGAACTCATGAATTTTTCTTGACAAATATTTAAAACTATTTCTAGGAAGTTAGTAAAGTGTGCATATATCCTTTGAGGGCCACTACTAGACCTATACTAAGGAATCAGAGAAACAAGAAAAATTTCTATTGGTTATAGATAGATAGACAGACAGATAGATCACACTTGTTTTTATGGTTGCAAAGAACTGTAAACTCATCAAGTGAAGGAGTGGTTGAATATAATGTAGTATTATTGTGCCATTATATGACAGAAGAGATGGTTTGAGAGAAATCTGGGAAGATTTATCTAGACTGATAAAGAATAAAGAGACAACCTGGAGAACAATTTGTACTTTTAACAATGACATTATAAATAGGAGTGATTTTTGAAAGACTTGAAAACTGAGCAACACAGTGATCAATAGTGATTTTACAGAATTGTTGTTAAAATAAGTTATTTATCTCCTGACAAAGAGGTGATAGATTCAGCATATAAAATGAAAAATTTGTTTTTGAATATAGCCAATAAGGAATTTTATTTTATTTGATCATACATAATTGTTACAGAGGTTTTGTTTTTCTTTCTCAAAAGGGTGGAGTGGAGTGGGAAATCAGCATTCTTAACCATTTCTTATAGAATAATAGTATTCCATTACATTTAAAATTTTCCATTACATTTAGCCATTCCCCAATTAATGGATATCCATTCAATTTCCAATTCCTTGCCATCACAAAAAAGAGCTGCTACAAACATTTTTTGCATACATGGTTCCTTTTCTTGCTTATGATCTCTTTGGGATACAGACCCAGTAGTGGTACTGCTGGATGAAAATGTATACACAGTTTTATAACCCTTTGGGGATAGTGGAGGTCTTATCTTTTTCATTCTTTATTAGCTTGTCTCAAAACTTAGAGATGCATATAGGAAAAACTGAACTTCTGTTAAGTTTTTTCAGAGCCATGAATTTCAGATTTTCTTCGTCATTTCTATTGTTTGGCCTTTCTAGACATTGTGAACATTGAATAATCTCTCTTGTCTATCTTCCTCCTTTCCTCCTTCTCTCCCTTACATATGCACAAGACCCCCAAAACCTGATTATATTTTTGACAGATGTGAAATGACTTGTTACTGATGTGGTTGTGATTCATGAATCAACTATGTATTGTCAAACCATTTATTTGATAAAATAAAGGTAACACAAAACTAAAAAAATAAAAATAAGGGGAAAAAATGTAGCATACAGTTAAAAAAAACTCCATCCTGATACAGCTAAGTTGATGATCAATTATAAAAATATGATTTGGACAGAAGATAAGACACTTGATTGCAATAATTCCAGGAATAAAATGAAAGTATAAAAAGCATTTTAGTTAGCTGAGATTTGGCTTATTTTCCAAGTGGAAATGGCAGCCAAAGTCAACACAAATATAGAATTTAAACTCATTTGTAAAATTTTAGAGTATATTGAAGGAAAATTATGAGCAATTTTGTCTTATAAAAGAGAGAAAAGCAGTGTAGAGTAAAGTCAGTTTAAAGAAAGCTTAAAGAGATTCCAAACCAAACTGTGTTATCTTAAGGGTATTTAAAAATGAAAACTGGAAGTAACATAACAACCAGACAATAGGTAGAAAAAATTTGCAAAGATTTTCATAACAAACCTTTTATCATAAAGGAATGAGTAATCATTATTCTTGGATTTCAGCATTATAATTTGAAATAGGCTTCTAGAATCTTTGACTAATGGGTACAAGGAGAGGGGGAAAGAAATTATATTAAATTGTATGCATCATGACTCCATGATGAAAACAATACAGTTGTGAGAATGTGGGGGTTGTGAGGGTATTTACAAGGTAGCTGAAGAATGAGAAAATAACTAAGGCATGGGGGAAAAAAATCCACAGATGGTATTCATATGTAAAAATAAAGGTGACCAGGGTTTTAAAGGAGGAGCTAATCTCCTAAAAGCCTGCTTTCACATTTCTTTAACATTTTTATAAGAATTCTCTTCACATACTTTGAGATATTCATGATGAGGGTATTACTAAAGATCAAAGAGGTTTGGCAAGTAACATGCTACAAAAGACCATTTCTCTACTATCACACAATTGACTAAAAGATGTGGAAAATATATGATCCTCTTTTTCCTCTATTTTTCATTTTTCATTTACGACATTTTAAAAAAGTCTTTTGATTTGATCAGGTAAAATGTCATTGTAAAAGCTCTTCTACACAATGTTTCCACATTTGTGAATCAGAATGTCCTATTCCTTAAAGATAAAACCAACAGGGATAATAATAGCCTTATTTCACAATAATGTGCTCATTAATATGAGGTGTATGGTATAAAATAAGTCAATGTATATTTGCCAGAGGTGCTTGCCAGTGTGAAAAGATCTAGTACAGAGCCCAACTGGAGAAGAAATTCCCTATAGATATTTTAGAATTTCTTTAAATGCTCCTGTTTGCAAATGACATTGTGCTTGTCTGGATCCAGCCCTGGAACATCGATGACTATCACGGACAAGTTCCATACCATTTCCAAAGAATTTAGTTTAACCAACTCCAGGCTGAAAGCCAAGTGGGTAATGAAAGCCTACTGTCAAGGAGAAGAGATTTGGCTTGATTGCTTATGGGAGATTGCAGTGTTCCTTTAATAAATATAGACTTCTCCCTTTGAAATGAAGAACTATCTTTTTTTAATACTAGTATTCTATCAATGTTGTTATATGAGAACCAGTTATGGGATGCTACAGTTTCTGAAGAATTAAACTCAGTAGTATTCATAGGGCAATGGATGGGGAAATAGCAATTCCTCTGAAAAAGCTTTGAAAGTTTGGATTTAATTTGGATGTTGACTAAATATAAGTCAACAATGTAATAGTAGCAGCCAGCAAAACCCGAGGAATTTTGGATTACCTTAACAGAGACACAGCTTCTAGAATGGAGATATTAGTTCCACTGTACTCGGTTTTTGTTAGACCACACCTAGAGTGTTTTGTGCATTGGTGGGACAGCTAAGTAGTGCAGTCCACTGGACTATTGGTCTTGGATTTAGGAAGATCCGAGTTCAAATTTACCTGTATAACTGTGGGAAAGTCACAACTTTTTCCTCATCTGTAAAATGGTGAAAATAATAGCACTCATGTCCCAGGATTGTTGAGAGGATAAAATTAGATGTTTGTAAAATTCTTTGGTAAACTTATTGTTGGTGTTTTTGTAGGAACAGTTTAGATAAGTTATTGAGAGGCATTCACATCTTAGAGGGCTTGCCATACTATAAAAAGTTAAATAAAAGAGGAATTTTTAGCCTGGAAAATAGAAGACTGGGGGTTCCTCCAGATGGAGGAACACCATTGTGATTCAGATATTTGAAGGGCTCTTACATGGATGTGGAATTATATATGTTCTTAACAGAGTTATTCAAAATTAGAATGGGATACCTTGGGAGGTGATGGATTCCTTCTTAGTGGGTATGTTATAGATGGGATTCCTTTTCATCTGTGAGTTCACTAGATAACCTTTAAATCTCTTCCAAAATCTATGATTTTGTGTTAATTAATGAACAAAACCCTTTGGTCTAGCCATTCAACACAATACACATATATCTAATTGTCACCTGGTTCTCTGCCTTGTCTATATCATGAGCAACTTTGTCATACTCTTTAATGCAATGACTTGCCTTCCTTGCTGTTCCACAGATAAGACACTCCACTCCATCTCTTGGCTGTGGTCACTCTCTCTGTCTGTCCTCTATTCCTGGAATGTTCCCCCCTAAGCTTAGGATCTCATTGGCTTCCATAAGTCCCACCTAAAATCCCATCTTCCAGCATTAGCCTTCCCCAACCTCTGTTTATCTAGTTAAGTATTTTTCTAGTTGTCTTTTATATAGCTTTCTTTGTATACATTTATTTGCATGTTGTTTTCCCCATTTGATTATAAGCCTTTCCAGAGTAAGGACTATCTTTTACTTTCTTTGGTATCACTAGCACAGAGAACATGTATATTGATTGAAATGTTTTGCCACAGTTCTTTTAATATATATCTTCCCTGTTCTTTTAGGCCAATAACCCTATCAAAAGTCAAATCAACAAGCATTTATTAAATGTCTTCTATTCACCAGGCCCTTGGCTGTGTGGTGGAAAAGGAAATAAGGTTAATCTAGCTTGACTTTTTATTATTTATTAAGCTGCACTGAATTTTTTGTAACTGCTACTTCTTTTTATAAATGTTCATTAACCATTTCTTTGAGTATATGGTATAGAATTCCACCAGAAATCAGTTATGCTCCCTGGAGTTTACTGACAGTTTTCTTCCCGTTTTTTGAATAGTTGGCTTTTCTCCAATATTGTGGGGCTCCTCCAGTTTTTTCAGGAACTTTCAAAGATTATTAGCTAAGTAATAACACTGATAGTTTTTTTATTAGCCTAAGATATTATAGGTCTTTTGGACTAGTGATCTGAACTCCTAAAGAGTAGTCAGAAGGAAAGGTGAATGTACAATAGCTGTGCTATCTCTTACTATCTCCTAATTTAATCTTGTGTTTCAGCTACCTACTGGAAATTTCTCTTCTATCCTTTTCTTTTCTTAAATCATTATCCTTGTCAGGAAAACAGGGAAACCCAAAAATAATTGAACCGAGGGAAGAACAGGAGTGCCTCAAGAATCTGTGTATTTAACATTTTTAAGTGTGTCTTGGATAAAGATAGTAGATGACATTTTATCAGAGTTTTATCTGACATTGTGGTGGGAGGAATAACTAATATTTTAGATAACGAGTTAATTGGGAAAAAAAAAGATCTTGACAAACTACAATTTGAGGTCAAATTATGATATGCCATGGAAATAAATATAAAAGCCATATACATACTTCAGTCATTTTTTTTTCAGTCTTGTGCAACCCTTTTAAATCACATTTAAAATTTTTGTGGCAAAGTACTGAAGTGGTTTACAAAACCATTTTCTTCCTCAGCTCATTTTACAGAGATGCCTTCATACACTCTGAAAGTGATGAGTCTGTCCTCCCTAGTAGTCTTCAACAAGTTCCTTTTGGGTATTTTGCAGATATATTCTTGTTTAGGTTCATTGGCTTGTCTCCCTTTCCTAACTCAGATTCTGTTTCTGTGAATAACTCAGACTTGCATCCATTTTGATCTTCCAATTCTATAAACTATGTATTAATTAACTTTAAACCAAAAGAAGTATTTGATTTTGAGTGAGTTTAAATTTTTTCTTTAGTAGTTTACCAGTTTATATTGATTTTTTTTCTTTTCTTTTTTACTGCCTGTCTTTTTATTACTCCAATTTGATTACTCCAAGCTTGGTGTCTTCAGTGTACAAGAGTTTGGTATATGGTTGAGACTGTTTAAGTCCCTCTGAGATTGTCTCCAATTTCCCTTATGTGACTTTTAAATTCATAGTTGCTTGCTCCTCAATTAGGATGTGAGTTTCTTGAGAGCAGGGATTGCTTTTGCTTTTGGAGCATTTAGCATTTAGCAGTGTCAGGCACAAAGTAAATGCTTACTAAATGAATTCTTAGGATATACATGTTGACTTGATTCGATTTTTGTTTTTAATTAAATGCCTAAAATGGGAAGGAGACTGAAGATAGGGGTTAAAAATCACATTGGGCATTAGGTGCCTAATGTACACTTTGGCCTATGTGGGAGCCACAAGGTTGAGGTAAGTAAGATACTACAGCCTCTTTTCTTCATGGACTTTATTGTCTGGGTGGCAGATGTTACACATATTTATAAATATTTTATATATGTGTAATTGCTTAAATGTAATCCAAAATAAATCATAGTAAGTGCACTAGAGAGGTACAAACAATGCAGTTTCAGTGAAAAGGTCTTTAATAATGGGCTTAACAGGGAAAGAAAGCTTTCTGCTAGATAATGCTTGACTTGGACTTTATTCATTTGATGTGATGGATCCTAGACATATATCTGGAAGGGACATCAGAAAAGCAACTAAATCAACTCCCTTAATTTACAGATGAGGTAAATGAGAAGGTTGAGGGACTTGTTCAGTATCACACAGATACCACTAGCCAGAGTTCAGATTAGAACTCAGGTCCTATGGGAACCTGCAGCTCCAACCGTTATTGAATGCTATCTACCTTGAAGAGAATAAAGAGGGAGTAGAACATTTTAGACATGGAAGTATTATAAGTAAAGGCTGGGCAGGCAGGGAGGCTGGAAAGAGCAGGTATGATCAAAGGAGAGAAATTTACATTTCTGCTGGAAAATAGACTCCTTGGAAGGAAATAATATGAGTAGTATGAGATAAGGCTGGAAAGGTAAGCCACTGCATTATCTGCAGACTTAGTTTTCCATTCCATCACTCACCTCTTACCTTCAATAACTTAGAGATGAGTAGTAGTCCAGAACATTGCTGCGGGAACTGCAGAAATTTTTCCCTTCAGTATTCAAGATAGGATTTCTATAATCCTGCCTGGGATATCCTTAATTCTACTAAATTCATTTTCCAGTTATTTCTACTAGTCAGTGAGGAGCCTGACTTTCTAACTACACTTAGTTTTTCACTTGCCAAAATGCTTAGGTAATGGGGTACTAAGAACCATATAGATATACATATAGATACCCAGGGTCCTCAGATAGGAACTTAAATGCTTTTTGACTGATAAAATGAACCCCTTCTGGGAAAAGTCATTTTGAGAGATGAGACTTGGATTTTCTGTGTGACTGGCTTTCCAGGAAAAACCACATCATCTTAACAAGTACAGTAAAACCTCATTAATCCAACATTTAGGAATTGGTGAGCATCCTGACCAAGACTTGGTTGGAATTCACCTTTGTTTTAGCAACTCTTTTTTACTTCAGAAATAAAAAATATGAACAGGATTTAGCCTGGTATAAGAAATAGAGAATTGGACGTGGAATTAGGAAAACCTAGATTTGAATTCTGCTTCAGACACTTTACTACGCTTATTAACCCTGGCAAATCACCTAAATTCTTTGAATCCCAGTTTCCTCAGTCTGTAAACTAAAGTGATGAACTCTATTACTGTTAAGATTGCATCTAGCTTTTAAAGTTATGGAATGAAAAATCAATTCAGCAAAAAAAAAAAAAAAAATGCCTACTGTGTGCAAAGCACTGTATAAAGTATTTATAAATTCCCAAGAAAAGAAGCCTCCCTATGTTTTAGAAGTACTATTTTATATTTATAAATCATTCTTATGGACATATCTGTCATTTGCCCTACAAATCAATTTCCAGATTGAGGCATTCCAGGCAAAAATTCCCTTTCTTAGTTATCACTCCCTTATATGGATTATATCTTTCTAATTGAATGTAAATCTCTTGAAGGCAAGTGCTATGAATCATTTTTAAAAAAATATTTCTATTTCCAGAATTTAGTAGAGTAACTGGCATATGGTTAAATACTTACTAAATGTTTTTTCCCCCATTCATTAACTTAGCTCTTTAGTGTACTTATTTTAGCTAGCCCCCAAGTACTTACACCTGACTGAAACTTTGTTATCTAATTCCAAATGCTATAACTATTCAAAAATAATAAAATTTACTTTCATTTAAAATATCATTTAGCACAGTACTTCTGAGTTATATAGACTGGCTTTCTTTTCCTCAAAAATAGGCACATGAGCCATGCCTGAAAATGATAAATCTGTCTTCTGTCAGGAAGTAAGTAGTATAAATGTCATCTGTTGTTCTTAGCTTGCTGTGAGGAACTTTCTCCACCAATGTATTTCAGCACTTTCTCTACCAATCTTGTAGATTTGCCTGGGATACTAAGTTGTTGTGTGAATTGCCCAGGGTCATAGAACCAGTACTTTTCATAGAAGAGACCTGAGTTTTTCAGACTCTCAACTGATTTATACCATTGTGCCTTTCTTTCTTGGGGGAAACTACTAAGGCTTCTAAATTGGCAAGGATTGAAGGGAATACCCCGCTCCCCCCCCAAAAAAAAAAAAAAAAAACTGAGGTTTTGTCTGTGCTAAGGCTTTTGGAATGGGAAAGTGAAGATTTGGATTAATCAGTCCATAAACATTATTAAGCACATTCACTGTGCCAGGCTCTGTGGAAGTGCAAGGTTTACAAAGAGGCAAAAAATAGTATCTTGCCCTCAAAGAACTTAGAATCTAAAAAATTGTATGGATGAAGAGGTCAATTTGGCTAGATGGTAGAATATATGAAGGAAAATTTGAAATAAGGAGAGGGAATAAACATTTCAATGCCTATCGTCTGTCAAACAATGTGAGAATTGCTTTACAAATATCATCTTTTGATCCTCCCAGCAGCCCTCTGAGGTGGATGCTTTTATGATCCTATTTTACAATTGAGGAAACTGAGGTAGAGGTTAAGTAACTTAACAATATTTCTTAAACTTACTTTTTTATTTTCTTAACCTATAATTAGCAGGGGTAAAGACTAAAGAAGATCAGGAGGTAGTAGATATAATGAGCTGCAAGATTGGGGAAGGATGGGAAGGAAAAAAAAAAACATTCACCTCAACAAATTATACACAGAAAACATATAATAAAATCCTTGTAGTCTTACTTATCAGTTTATCATAAAAATGAATGACTAATCATTTTACCCATATTTAATCATGAAAGTTGGTTTCCTGATTTGGAATTGTGATTTTCTTGATTATAACCTTATATGATGTAATAGATAAATTCTAATGAGTTGTTGGTGGTGGCTCATAAGCAATTAAATGGCTTGCCCATGGACATATTGTAAATATTGGGAGATAAAGTTTGAACTAGGTCTTCCTGACCCAAGGTTCAACCTTTCTGCCTAACAATTTGTTATATGTATTGAATCTTGAAATAGAAAGATTTAAAAGTTGAAATAATACTGCAAACATAAGGAATATATGATACACATATATACACATATAACTATACACACATATAAATGTAAGTATACATATATATGCACACTCATATATTATGTATATATAGGTATACACATAAGGAATAAAGTAAAAACAATTGGGATACATAAATTGGGATACATAAAATTATTTCATATTAACTCCTATGATGTTTTTTCATCTTTCTGGTAACAAATTGAAACATTAGTAAATCAATATTGGTGTTTTTAGTTAGGGTCATACTAGAAATTTGACTGCATTATGGTTATTGTTCCATTGCTGATAGTAATAGTGACTATTGAGTATTTCTACCACCTTGGCAAGCCTTAAAATAGCTTCATTCCTGAATTTATGATACAGCTAGAAAAGAACCAGAAATCAAAGTAACTCAATACCTTGGGAATGTCAATTCTTTGTTTATCATAGGAAAAAAATAGCTAGAGAAGAACTACTTTTTACTTTCTACTAATTTGACAAAATTGGCCTGCTTCCTTGCCAAAATCAGTGATTTCTCCCCAATTTTATAATATGAGTGTGAGTTGGTTGTAACCAGAGGATCAGAAAAGCAGTTAAGGCAATAATGTTTTGCATTTTCTTCAATTAAATTCTTAGCTCCTTGAGGGTAAGAACTGTCACAGTTGCTTTGCATTTTCTTTTGGTACCTTGTACTTTTCTGGCTGGCCGACCAATAAATGTTAGATGAGTAATTTCAATTCCCAGATAGAAAGGCAGATGACAATTTTTTTGCATTTCAGTAACTGACGGAAGTGACAGCTTTTGGCCTTAACTTTAAAGCTTCTTGCTATGTGAGTAGAAGCAAATACTATGTAATTATATGTTTTTGTTGTGTGTTCTTAAAGTATTTGAATTGGGTAAATAATGATCTAATCATTCCCTGAGCACTTTGTATACTTTCTAATTAAAGTCTGGCATAGTATTATGTAGACATGCAACTGGATCATTAGGAAGAAAAGTCTCTTTATTTGCAGCAATAAGATAATTAGAAACAACAAGCTAACCGGAGTGTGGGAAGCTCTAAAACCAGACATAGTTGCCCAAGCTCACACACAGTTGGAATTCTTCAGGACTGGCTGCTAAACAAAAGCTTCAGATGGGCTCTGTCACAGCAGGCAGTTGGTGATGCTGTGCAGAACATGAGTACATGGATGTTCAAGGCTCATTTCAAAAAATATCATTACCTTTATGTTAATAAGTGTGAGTGGTTGGTTTTAGACTATAAGATAGAGCTTTATTTTATGACTTGTGGCCACTTTAGCTTGGCCTATACCCATTTAATTAAAAAAAATACTTAAAACATGTTATTAGATTTCAGGAAACAATTTGAAAAAAATCCTACTCTGATGCATGCCATTTGTAGACTCAATAAATTAGAAACATTCCATCTTTGGCATTCCTGGTTAACTATTTCCTTGCAGATACCTAACTATATGTAGTTATCAGTTTCAGATAAGAACAGTGTTGAGAAGGGAAGAACAAGAAGGATTGGAGAAATAAGTGAAACAGGTAAAAAAGGGAACTAGAAAGTCTTGAAAGCACAATTTCAAATATTCAAAAATTCTGTCTACCAGAACTCAACTATTGTGTCTAGAGTTTATTTCAAGCCTTGCTTGCCTCTGCCTCTAGGCTATCTTTTAGAAATCGGTATGTCTGCTTTAAAAATTGACAAAATCTTTGAGGTTGGCCTTAAGGGCAGATACTAGACTCTGCTCTATTTTTTTAAAGAAGAGTTTTCTTGTACAGAGTTTCAAAACCTGCCTGGGTCTTGTTGAACTGGGCTAGAACAGCAGAGAGAGACACATTCTATAAATATGTGGGATAAAGAGTTTATTGAAAATAACTACAAAAAAAAACACTGTGTAAGTAGAGAATAATGATCTTTGTGCCCTTAATTTTTTGGCAGGGCTTTGTTCCACCCTGTTTTACACTGTGGTTCTATTTTCTTTTTGGAAAAGCAAGGCAGAATGCCAGTCTCAGTTCCCCTATCCATGGAGATGGTTTTTCTTAAGTATCAACTTGTTTGTTGGATGCTTTTTTTCTTCATGAACTGAGAGGCCTGCAAATTTGAAAGACAATAGTATTAAATAGATTTTTGTTCAAAACAGAATTAAGTAAAATAAAAATGGTCTTTGGATATGACTTCCCTCACAGGGAATTAGTATATTCAAACTTTGAGCATAATCAAACATCAATAGAAAAAAATACTGAAGTAGAGCTGTAATTAAGACTTCCCAATAAACACCCATTTGTTTCTTTAACAATAAAATATAAACAGACTCTACCACTAAGAATCTTTTGTTCCCCACCCCTTCCCCATTTAAAGGCAGTGCTAAGAGATCTGGAGTAGTCTCAAGCAATTATATATCTTGTTTCTTTGCTTGGCTACACAGATTTGATCTGTGAAGCTGGGAATGTTTTTCTTAAATCACAAGTCAACTGATTTCCCTTTCCCACAGATGTTTTTCCTAAATATTTTTGGTAAAAATATCTCTTTCATGTTCATGAAACAATATTTTGTGAAGTTGCATAGCTCTTAATGCTACTAGTGAGTATTGATCAGTAGACAGGAAAACATAATAGGAATTAAATGTACTTTTTTTTAAAGCAATGAAGATGCAAAGCTTACTATGTTTTTGTTGTTGTAACTATCCATTTAAGTTTGCAAGGATAATATTTAAGTGGTTTTTCTTTATCAGTAATTTGTCTGAAATGATAATATTTTCTCAGTAGGTAAATAGTGATCTTACTTTTTGGACCAAGAAAGTATGTACCTCAGTTTTTCCATAAGCATGGTTAATTGAGAGAGAGAAATTATTTTTCAAACAGAATCTGCTATCAGTAGTCTCATTCTAGTTAACAGATGTAGTTCCATATTTGACTCTCAAATACTCAGAGTAGTTTAATGGATTAGTTATCCTGCTGGCCTTACCATGAGATTTTCCCACAGGTTTTTCCATTTTAAAACTCTATTAAACATTTGGATTGTTACCTGTTCTTTTGTTTGGAACAGTGTCTACCAACCCATGCATAAAGAGGGTGTTTCAGTCTTCTCTTTTGATGAGTAGGATCTGGAGTGACAAGGGCTCTATAGTTTGAATCTGAATGTTCTGTTATATGTCACCTGTAGAGCTTCAGGTAAAGCACTTAACATCTTAAAAATTCAGTTTCCTTATCTGTGAAATAAAGAGGTTGGGCTAGATGATGTTTCTGATCTTTTAAATCTTATTTATTAGTTAAGTTTATGGTTATCTATGCTTAACCCTGTCCTGAGAGCCTAAAAGTCTGTGCATAGTTCTCTAGGGGTTATTAGACCACTTTGATCATCCAGTCACTTCTGTGAAGCAACTTTTTTTTTTTTCCTGTATCATCCCCTCCCTCTCTCTCTTTTTTTAATGTTAAATACTTTTAGGTTATTTATAACCTGTATTTGCAAAAAAAAAGTAATTTCTTTCTGATGTATTCTAAGTAGAATGATTATTCCCTCTCCCTTGTCTAGAACACATTTTTTGTAATTGACTTTGAAGTTGATAGAAATGGAGTGATATACTTGTGTTTGAATAGCATAGTCCTTCTTGACTATTAGTTTTATTCTTATTTATTACTTGGTTGCAATTTTTTTATTTTAGATAACATTTTCTATAAAAACAAATCTTTAAAAATATAGCATAAATGAATGAAAATATAATTTAGAACAGAAATAAATAACTATAAAGTTCAAGGTACTAAAGATCTCTGTCATGTGGGATTATTATCAAATAATTATTGTGATGGATAATATATCATGAAGATTTTAGTTGCATTCAGATTGAATGTTATGGGAAAGTACATATATGGCTTTGAGTCTTTAATCTTAATATAGGTCTAATAACATTTTGTCCCCTCTGTTTTTCATAATTGTTTGGTAATTCATTTCAGGTGTTTGGTAAGAATTTTCTTTTTATCAATCAGTATTATAATTATCTTTCTTTTCTTTTCTTTTCTTTCTTTATTTTTTATTATAACTTTTTATTTACAAGATATATGCATGGGTATTTTTTCAGCATTGACAATTGCAAAACCTTTTGTTCCAACTTTTCCCCTTCTTCCCCCCAACCCTTCTCCCAGATGGCAGGTTGAGCAATACATGTTAAATATGTTGAAGTATAAGTTAAATACAATACAATATACAATATATAACATGTCCAAACTGTTATTTTGCTGTATAAAAAGAATCAGACTATGATATATTGTACAATTAGCCTGTGAAGGAAATCAAAAATGTAGGCAGACAAAAATAGAGGGATTGGGAATGCTATGTAGTGGTTCATAGTCATCTCCCAGAGTTCTTTCGCTGGGTGTAGCTGGTTCAGTTCATTACTGCTCTATTGGAACTGATTTGGTTCATTTCATTGTTGAGGCCATGTCCATCAGAATTGATCATCATATATTATTGTTGTTGAAGTATATAATGATCTCCTGGTCCTGCTCATTTCACTCAGCATCAGTTCATGTAAGTCTCTCCAGGCCTTTCTGAAATCATCCTGCTGGTAATTTCTTACCAAACAATAATATTCCATAACATTCATATACCACAATTTATTCAGCCATTCTCCAGTTGATGGACATCCACTCAGTTTCCAGTTTCTGGCCACTACAAAGAGGGCTGCCACAAACATTCTTGCACATACAGGTCCATTTCCCTTCTTTAAGATCTCTTTGGGGTCTAACCCCAGTAGAAACACTGCTGGGTCAAAGGGTATGCACAGGTTGATAACTTTTTGAGCATAGTTCCAAATTGCTCTCCAGAATGGTTGGATGTATTCACAATTCCACCGACAATGTATCAGTGTCCCAGTTTTCCCACAAGGGATTATAATTATCAATAAATATGTTATTGATTGCTGGCTTTGTATTATTATATTAGACACAGTGGAGTTTATATGCTACTATTTGTGCTTAGAATTTGCTCTTGAGGGACTTGGAACCTTGATAGATTACAAAGAAGGAACTTGAAAAGATAGTTTTCAATTTTCACTCTTGCAAAACTTTGTGTTCCAGATTTTTCTCTTTCCTTTCCCCCTATCCTTTTCCCTAGACAGCAAGTAATTCAATATAGGTTAAACATGTGCAATTCTTGTAAACATATTTCCACATTTATTATGCTACACAAGAAAAATCAAATGAAAAAGGAAAATAAATGAGAAAAAAGC
Organism: Sarcophilus harrisii; assembly: GCF_902635505.1. NCBI lineage: Eukaryota > Metazoa > Chordata > Mammalia > Dasyuromorphia > Dasyuridae > Sarcophilus > Sarcophilus harrisii. The sequence continues at coordinate 475,080,784 of NC_045428.1, forward strand.
AAACAACAAAAAAGATGATCCACATTTAGTCTCCATGGTTCTTTTTGAATGTGGAAGGCTCTCTCCATCACAAATCTATTGGAATTTGAATTGAATCACTTCATTGTTGAAAAGAGCTAAATCCATCAGAATTGATCATTCCTTTTTTTTTTTTTTTTTTTGCTGAGGCAATTGGGGTTAAGTGACTTGTCCAGGGTCACATAGCTAGGAAGTATTAAGTGTCTGAGGCCAGATTTGAACTCTGGTCCTCCTGACTTCAGGGCTGGTGCTCTATCCATTGTACCACTTAGCTTCCCCTATTTATTACATACTCTTGTTGTTTATCTGTACAATGTTCTCTTGGTTTTACTCTACTTACCATCAGTTCATACCAATCTTTCCAGGCCTTTTTGAAGTCAGCCTGCTGGTTGTTTCTTATAGAACCATAATATTCCACTATAATTTATATTCTATAGCTTATTTAGACATTCCCCAAGTGATGGGCATCCACTTTCCAGAAGAACTTGTAATCTAATGAGCAATTTAAGTCAGTAAGATAAATAAATTAATTGACTACATGGCTAGAATTTAATACAGAAGAGAAAAGCATCATAGGACTATTTTTATACAAATAGTAGAGCTGAAATTTGGAAACTGTATGTCATATTAGACAACCTGTATTATAGAGCTTTGCAAAACAATGCACCCTGTAAATGTTAGCTATGATGATGTCAGATGGATAAAGTAGATTCCTGAATCATGAAGAATGAATAAAAGATAGCAGATGCTTCCTTAGTGGCAATATTGCAGCTGTCACCTATCATACTGCCTATTGTTAAATATATTAAAAGATCCCTGAGAACATTCTACTCAGTGATATTAGAGTATAATCCCTGAACACCTTTTAGATGTTCACCTTTTAAGAAACAGAAAAAATGAATGGAAGTTACAAAAATCGACTTGTAAGCTTAATGTTTCAGAAACACTTCCTAATAATTAAAACCAGTCAAATGTAGAATGGCCTACCTTGGGAAGTAGTAAGTAGTTGCCCCTTCTCTGGATATTTTAATGCAAAGGCTAACTGATCATTTAATGAATACATTTTAGTGGGAATCTTTTTTTTGGAGGAGAATGAACTAGACTTTGACTATGACTGCTGAAGTCTCTTCCAAATGAAATTATGTATATCTTTGTGCTTCATGAATAGTTATGGCTGAAGAAATGCCTCGCTTGTTAATCAATTGGTTATTAAGTGACGGACACACTAACCATCACCAAACCCTTATTTAAGTTCAAATACAATTATAAGTGAGGCTTCAGGTTTGTAAAACATTTTACGTAGATTATCTCATCTGAAACCTAGAACCCTTGAAAACATGGGCAGTGCCAGTATTATCCCCATTTTGTAAACGTAGAAATAGGCCTGTTGGTTAATATCCAGATAATATTCTAAGTGCAGACTGCCCGATTTACAGGTATAGCACTTTGCACCACATTATAATTCCTCTTTATTAGCAAAGCCTTTCTAGCTTGAATAGCAATAGCTATAGAGATTTTATACTCTCATGACAAACTGCTGAGACCCCAGGGTCATTTCTGTTCCATAAGTCCCTACTCAGGAAACTCCAGTGGCTCTCTCTAGGATCAAAAATAAAATATATTTGGGTTAAAAGCCCTTTACACCATCTGGCTTCTTCCTAAACCTTTCCAGTCTTCTTACATTTTATTTCCCATTACATATTCTATAGTCCAGCTTTGATAACCTTGTGGTTCTTCCCGTAGAATACTTTGGTTTTTCCATGCCCATAAAGCTCTCCTTCCTTCTCTGTGTCTGGTCTCAACTCAAATGGCATTTTCAGACCTAAGTCTTTTCTGGTTTTTTTCACCCTTTCTCCCCTCATTTTCTCTCAGAGATTGCTTCCTGAAATATGGAAATTTATTTGCATATTTCTGCCTCTTTAGAATGTGAGCACCTTGTGGGCCTGGACCTTAGTAGGGTCTTTCTTGGTATCCATAGTGCTTAACATTGTACCAGGAATCTTGAAATTATTTTAATTCTTGTTGACTTCCTTGACTTGATGTTTGCTTTGCAGGAAAATCCACCAAAGAAGGAATGTAGTTCCTATTGGGACTCTGTACACTTTTATATTTAAAATGAGAGAGGTCAGGTAAAGGCCAGAAATTTTTTGTTGGGAGCCTAGAGGCTAAACTTAATCCACCTAGGGATCATTTAGTTTTTACCATTTTCCCTATCTGCAACACAATACCTGGCACATAGAAGGTGCATAAAAGTGCTTTTTGAGTGGCAATTTGATAGTCAGCTATCTGCTAATAGGTAGATGAAAAAAACATGTTTTGTGAACCTTTGAAATATCCCTTCTTCTTTTTTCCTATCTCATTCTCTCTTTTCCCCCAGCATCCTTTCTATCCTTTTGCTTAGTAGATCTAGCTTAGATATCCCTTCCTTTAGGCATCCTGCCCAGAGCTCTACCTGATCATAAGCTGAAGCAAATCTTTCTTCTCTTAACTCTTTTAGCATTTTATGTTTGCATTCTAATTACATGTTGGTATTTTCTACTTGATGTTACACTTAACTTGTCATGTTTTTTTTTTTTTTTAATTTTGAGAAGGAAAAGACTAGTTTTAAATAAATTGTGTCCCCTTTATCACAGCACCATGTCTAAAGTACGAGTTTAATAAATATTCCATTAGATTGTAAATTTCTTGAGGGCAGGAACCAATGTTTTGTCCTTTTTTTTTTTTTATCCCTATCTCGTAGTATTTTGTAGGTGATAAACAACTAATAAATGGCTGCTGACTTAACTGAAAAAATGAAACAAAAAAATTTTCTAAGGGAACTAGGGTTCTTGTTTAACCAAAGTGAATTTGTCACAGAGAAGAGAGAGGAATTATTAAGCATGAAAAAAAGATTCTCAAAAGAGCCATTGAAAGAAGGGTTAAGCTGGTCAGAAGAGATGCAAGAAATTCAGTGGTTTATTGCATTATTATCCTATTCAAAAATTTATTTCCCCAGGGTAGGAAGATGGGCCAGTTTTCATTTTTCTAACTTCCTATTTTTAAATTATGCTATTGCAACAGTGAAGTCTGTGTGTGTGTATATATTTGTGGAATTTATCACTTCTTAGAAATTTTGGATAAAATATTGCCAATTTTTCCCTGCAGTTTTATTATTATCAAGTAAAAATTTTTTGGAATTTCTTGCTAGCTAAATTTATATATCATTAATAGGACTAAAGACTGTTCAAGATACTTAGAAGGGACTTCAGTGAAAATGAAATCTGATTTAAATATCTATTTTTAAAATAGATATGCAAGGGAATTTAAAAATATATTTTTGATATTTTTTGTTTCTTACATCATATATACTCCTATGCCCCATATCTCCTTACTAAAGAGTCATTCTGTATGGCAAAAAATATTTATTTAGATAAATAAAAGAAAAATTTACAGTAACTGATCAATACATTGAAAAAGTCTGAAATTGTGTAGCATGTTACATGTAAATTGAACATTTAATGCTTATGTTGAAATTATTTAATACTTTTGTACAGCATCTAGTAGAGAATCTAGGTGTTTTGTTGAAGGATTTCTTTCTAGATCACTTTGCCAGTTTTAAAATGACCTAAAGATAAGGTGGGAAGGGTTAGACTAGAAAATAGCCTTGTGTTTTATCTTGTAGCCTGTGAAGCTCACCACTGTTTTTCATGGGCAAAAGAAATGACAGTAATGGACCTGGGATCAGTTGGTATCTGTCTAATAAAATTAAAGAGATGAGGTTCTCCACCACTGAAATAAAAAGGCTGTCTTTATAGAAAGCGTCTCCACTTGTCAGATTCATTTTCCATTTGCAAGACATTCCCTGTGAAAAATTTTAGCAAATAAAATTTTAGTTTTCATGCTTAATCATTCTTTTTTTTCTTTCTTTGACTGAAGAATATTCTCTACAACAGAGAATTTGACACTAGTACTGAAAAGCCTAATTTCCTATCTTTATGCATATCATAAAAATGTATTGTCAAATCATCAAGATGAATTATAGATATTCTTTTATTTTTCTCTTCCTGTTCATATGATCATAGGATCATAGATTTAGGGTTAGAAGGCATTTTAGAAGCATTTTAAAAGTACAAGCTACCTAGCTTAGATGAGAATGCTCAAGCACTGAGTTTAAATGATTTGTCCAGGCTTATACACTTAAAAAGTATCTGAGCTACAATTTGAAACTAGATCTTCTTGACTTTAACTTGGTGCTTTATGCCCTGTGTTATACAGCTTTTGATCCTTAATTATCCAATGTTCTGACATTTTAGCCCTTTAAGGAAAAATTAACTACTGAATGGAGAAGGTGAAAATAGGTGGATATGTGATTTCATTGGTGCCTTTAAGCAATACTTCTCTAAAAGAGGCAGATCAGCAACTTTGACAGCTAAAATTAAGACTAATTTGGTATTTTTTGACACATTATTCTGCATAATTTTTTAAAAACAAACTTAAGTAAAGCTATGTAGTTAGAATTTTGTGAATGCTGAGTACTGCAAGATTTTCAGTAGTTTTTGTTTATATTAAGATATATTTGTATTTTGTTAGCTCTGTGCATTTATTCATTAAATTACTAGCTGGGGGTGGTGCTAAATATAACTTATTTATGCACAGCATTATGTTGGGCACTTGAATAAATACAAGGATGAGTAAGACACTGCCTCTGGCCTCAAGGAGTTCATAATTTAGTAGATTATGTGATTAAAAAACATAAGTGTAATGTCAAGTTGAGAGTTATCCTTTCCTTTTACCTAAACTATGATAGATAAAACAAAGAGAATTCCCTGTTGCCATTAAAATTATGTTGTTTCCATCGTGTTCAGTTAGTCAAGCCTATCTTATATTCCTAACTTCATCTTCCTAAGTGTCATTATTGCTTCCTCATGTAGTATGTCATGTACAGAGATATTATTCAAACAGGATGGTTTTACTATTATTGTATATGGGAATAGAGCATTATAATAATGCTGTTGGAGCAGATTCGGCCTATGTTCTTTGAGTTTGACCTAGAATCCAGGAGAAGAAATAGATCTGGCTGGCTTCTATTTGGGGAACTGTGCAGAGCTTTCCATGAACCAAATTCCTTCTGATGCAAAAGCATGTCTCTTAGCCTTCCTTATTCCACTTCATAGTTATTTGGACTTAAATTTCTATTGTGTTTTTGTCCTATTTAAAAATTGTTCACTTTCTCATTGATTTTCTTTTTTATCCTTCTTTGTATATTTCAGATTATTATTGATTATTCTATATCTTTTTTCTTTATTATTCCTTAGATGATTTTAATATATCAGGCAGTTTTACTTAATAGTAACAACTCTTCTATTATATAAGGGAAATTAATGGAAAATTTGGGTTTAATATGCAGAATTTAGCTTTGTAGGAAAACTATATATATAGTTACCTAGGTAGGCCAGTGGTCAAGAGCAATAACATAGGCAAGGACTTTGCAAACCTTAAAGTGCTATCCAAATATAAGTGATATTGCAGCTGTTGTTACTATTATTTTCCGTAGATTGAGGGGTAATTGTACACTTCAAAACCCATTATTAGGTTATTGGTTCCATCTGTACAGCTTAGGATGCATCATCATTTATATTTGGCTTGAAAAATTCCATTAAAACTATACATGTTCTCTTGATTGTTCTTTTGGTTATTGCATCTTCATCATCCATAGATGTATAATATCACTTGAATTTTATTTATAGTATAATTAGAAGGAGTAGAAGGCTAAAAGTTAGAAGACTTTGAGATTTAAGTCCTCCTTTGACCCCATTTGGGATTTTTCTGGCAAAGATCCTGGAGAAGTTTGCTATTTCCTTCTCTAGATCATTTTACAGAGGAGTAAACTGAGGCTAACAGGATAAGTGACTTGCCCAGATTCACACAGCTAGTAAATGTCTGAGGCTGGATTTGAACTCAGGAAGATGTGTCTTCCTAACTCCACTGTGGGGTGATGGGTTGGAAGAGCCAAGCTTTTTGCTCTCATTTCTATTTTGCAGATGCCATTATTATTTCTCTTTTACAGATGAAGAATATGAGATACAGGGAAGTAAATGATTTGCCTATTCTACAGGGCATAGAGACCTTGGGTATGAATTCAGGTCTTTTGACTCTCAAAGGCTACTTGTCATTCCCTTCCTTAGAATGTCTTTTTTTTTTTTTAAACTAATTTTGCTGCTATTTCTCTGCATCCTTGCTTACATGAGCTTAATTCCAAGTATCACAGATCTTGTCACTTAGCCCCTCATTAGGCAGCCACTGTATAAGGACTGGCAGATAATATTTAATTGTAGGAGAATATTATTGTCAAAGGTAGGAGTTGACAAGGAATAGGTTGTAACACTTAACTTGAATTTCTCAGAGGCTTATGAAGAGGGCCCCGCCTGTCATAAGTATCAATGAAATTCATTTTACTGAGTTAGAAATAAAAACAAATTACTCTTGATAGGTAAACAAGTACAACCGGTCAATCTGCATAAATCTGTCCTGAATGTTTAATAAGCTTTTCAAAATGCTCAGATAAAGTGAAACTCTAGTGTTGCTTTTTGGGGATTGGTGGATCACTACTGCAGCTTAACTATCTCATATAAAATACTAATGGCTTAGTTTTTCAGACATGCTATGGTTTCTTCCAAGGCCCGGTGTGAACGTAGGCATAAAAGCTTTACCAACTTTTGGGCCATGTAAAAAGAAAAACTGGTATAGACTCTGGGTGCTGCTATGTGCTTGGCAGAAAGCTGTGAGGGCCTGTGGCTCCATAGGGAAAAATCTCTCTATTATTATGGTCTTTTTCCCATAAGTGAGGAAGAACTGAGTCTCCAGAGTATGGCTGTTAACAGCTCACACAGGTGTACTTTCTCTGATGTCATTATTTAGTTTTCATCTTGGAGAAGGGTTGGATTCCAACATTCAGGATTGTTAGTAAGGACAGGGGTAACAGATTGGGAGAAACATTACGGGACCAAATCTCTGCTCTTGTCAGACTCGAGAACAATTTCTTCAAAGCTAACTTGTTCTGTTTTTGTTTCCTTGTCCATCTATCCCTGAAATCTCTTTACTTAGTTGAAATTCAGTAGGGATCGTAGTAATGAATAGTAAAGTAAAAATTCATTGTGATATTGTAAACATTCAATGAATAGTGTTTTTTGAAAGTAAATTTTTAGTAGCATCATTTGTTTTACATCACTACAAATTCCTCTCCTATCCTTTTGCCCCACCTTTCAGAAAGCCTTTCTATATAACAAATAACTTTTTTTAAAAAAGAAAATGCCAAAAATATCAGCAAAACTAAATAGTTTTTAAAAGAAGTTATCAAATCAGGAATGTAGTCTGATGTTTAAAAAAATTATATTTAAAAGGATTTAGAATTCTTTTTTCTAAACCCAGGAGGATAAAAGCGGGACTCTTGGTTACTTTGTAGACAGTGAGAGAGCAGCATACTATAGGTATGGCTTAAAGTCAGTGGTAGGTGTCAAGGTAAGTTGCTCAGTTAGTTGCACATTGAATTGGGCAGAGATGGAGCCAAGATTAGAAGTATGAACTAGTTTCCCTGTATGACAACATTATAAATTATACCTGTCATAATTAATGTTAGTAATGCACCATAAGTATCACTCCCATTTTGAAAATGAGAGCCAAGAGGAAAGAAAAAGAGAAAGAAAATATTAAGAGCCCAGAAAACATTCAAATCTTTTAAAACTGAAGTGAAGATCTTGTAGGGATACAGGAAGAGAGAGAGAGAGAGAGAGAGAGAGAGAGAGAGAGAGAGAGAGAGAGAGAGAGTTTTGTTTGATTCCTGTTGAATAGTCATTCCAAAGTACAAGTGTAATTTGAACCACCTGAGAGGCAAACTTCTCTTCCATATAATCTTCTCTCTCACTAGGTGACTTAAAGGCTGCAAGATTATGCTTTGCTAAGACAGTCTTAGCTATATCCTCAGTTGGGATGCAAACCTACATCTCTTCTTCGGGAAAAAGAGAGAGATAAATATATGCTTTTGCTCATGGGTTGCTAAGCCCTGTGGTGCGTTGCGAAGGATTTTGCAGCTGCTATCAGTATGTTATTTTCTTGCACTCTTTTCCAAACATCCAATGTTTGGAGACTCCTGCAGCTGCCATCTTCAAGCCTGAATTCATATTTTTTTCCTTTGTTGTCTTTAGAGTAGATTCAGATAGTATGCTCTAAAAGGTACATAGGATTAACTATATAACTGCTAGAACAATTATGGCTAATTCCCAATCAATGGTAACATTTTTTTTCCCCAAAGTTATACTCAGTATCGTGAATTTGAAGGCATTTAATCCCAGTTTATCATGCTACCTAGTTGGTTTTTTGTTTTGGTTTTGTGCTTGTTCTGTGATGAAGGAAAGCAAACTACATTTCCTCATCATACATATAAGTTTAAGGTCAAGGTTAAAGGGGTGGAGTAGAGTGTAAAGAGAAGTTGTATAGATGGGAGAGATGCCATATCCTTTTCCTATAACATTACCCCTGAAGTGGACAAGAATTTTACTACCACATTTTCTCCATTTATTTGAAGCTGTATTTAGATTCTACAGGACAGTGGGCTTTTAAGGCTCTTATAATGATGAAGTGAGTACTTTTCCCTTGGCAGGTTCCTTGGTGCACATTGCCCTGTGATTATGCTATTGCAGCCTCACACCCTGCTGGGCAAGAGTGGTCCTGTGCTCATTTTACAAGTAAGGAAACATATTACAAAGTTTTGTGCCTTGCCAAAAGTTACATAGCTGGGCCAAAATATGTTTTGGGTTAAAATTACCTTTGAGATTAGTTTTCTTTTTGGTATTCTCAAGCATCTGATATTAGCCATTATGTTTCTGTTGATATTTTGAAGTTGTTTTGTTGAAGTTTTTGATTTTAATATGAGTAAAACAAAGTAGATTTCACTTTTGAATTTTTTTCCGTTCCCCAAACTTTCTCTCCACTTCCCCATTTTTCTGGCTCCTCCAGATTTTTATTGATAAACCTTGAGGGAACATTGTAAGAACATATCACCATTGCCTCATATGACTCTCCTAAATTGGTTGGAAAAAGAAAAGGGCTTGGGAATAATAATTTAGATAGTGCCAGGCACTGTGCTAAGAACTTTTTGACTCTCACAACCTCTCTGGGAAGTAGTGCTATTATTATCCCCATTTTATAATTCACGAAACTGAGGCAAAGAGAAAGGCATGTGACTTGTCAGAATTATCATAACTATTAAATGTCTGAGGTTGGATTTGACCTAATTTATTCTTGCCATCAGGTCCAATTCTTTTCCCATTGACTGTCACCTCATTGTCATTACATTTTGTTTTTGTAATGAGGCTCCCTTGAGCTTATTTTTATTTGTGCATTATTCACATATTCAGTGTGGCCAAGGTGGGGAGGGAGGAAAGGGATGGCTAATTATATGCCTGGTCATAATAAGGGTGATTCTAATTTTGGAAATTAAGTAAATGCCAATTTAAAAATTTGACATTATATTTAAAAATCCCATTCCGATGTCTCATCAGGGAGTTGAAGTACCCCTTTTCTCAAAACTGATGTCACTGAAGCATAACTCTACCAAGCAGTAATGGTTTCTAGTCAGATTGAGTCTTTAAGCCAAGGACAGAGTGTCATTAAGTTGGGAGAATTTCTTCACCAGAAGGTTGATTATCAAGTGCTGTAAGTTTACGTAAGTGAAGAGGCTATATATCAATAAAATCGTGGATCCTTGAAATATTAAAATACAGTTAAAGATCAACCCTTAAAAAGTATGGTTCCTATTAATTTATTCATTCAAAAGCATATGCTTAACATGTTGGTCAATGAACTTATAGAAAGATGACTGTCTTTAACAAGTTTACATTCTTACAACATAATATTTTCACCTTTTTTGTTTTCTTTCTCATGTTTTCCCTTTTTGGTCTAATTTTTCTTGTACAGCATGATAAATGTGGAAATATGTTTAGAAAAATTACACATTTAACATATATTAAATTGCTTGATGCCTAGGGGAGAGGAGAAACTTGGAGCACAAGGTTTTGCAAGGATGAATATTGAAAACTGTCTTTGTATATATTTTGAAAATAAAAAAAATTTATTATTAAAAAAAGTTTACATTCTGGGACATTTAGGTGATAGAGTAGATAGAGCACCAGCTCTGGAGTTAGCAAAATTTGAGTTCAGATTTGGTCTTAAAAGTACTTACTAGCTGTATGGCTCTGGACAAGTCATTTAACTCTGTTTCCCTACTTTTATCCCCAACTATGTATAAATTAAAATAATTAATATGTTGCATACAAAATGAATTTTTTTGGAGGAGATAGTGGGCAGTAAAAATGGACAAACTTTGGAAAAGTTTAATGGAACAGATGCCTAAACAGAAACTTGAAGGAAGTTAAGGGATCTAAAAGGTTGCGTTAAGGAGAGATTTCATTAAGGTAGGGAGGTCCAGAAAGACATATAGCAGGTAGATGGAATGTCATTTTTAGTGAAGAGTAAATAGGCCAGTTTGTCTGGAAACTGGAGTGTGTGAGGGAGAAGAAAGGGGAAATTAGTTTAGAAGCTAAATTCTAGCCAGACATTAAACTTGTTGATATTTTAGCATAGTTTACCATGGAGTTGGTATTTTATCATAGATTATTATTAGCACTTTTTAATCCAGCTTCTTGCTTAAAGAAGCTACATGAAGCTCAACCTTCAGGGAAATGAAAAAAATTGGATCTGGATGATCTCTTTTAAAATTTGAAACACAAATTTTTATCTCTTTGTTGGAGTTCCTTGATGCTCATTAACTCTGTGCTTTCTTACAACAAATACTATTGGCCCAGGAAGGACTTTTCTGCTTCTTTTTTGCAGTCTGGAAAAGGAAAAGGAAGCTGTTTTTGGTAGGTCAATAAATTCTGGAAGGAGAGGCCACTTCTTTTATGCATTCTGTATTTTAGTGTCTACTGTGGTAAGAAGTAAGTCAGGATGCCTCATGATTTGGAAAGAAAGATAAATTAGGGTGCAATCAGGGTTAGAAAAGGGACTTGAGATTTGCTGTCACATCCCAGCTGTGTCTCTACCTGTGCAATGTTAAGCAATACACTTCACCTAAGGGACTATTTAGGCTCTTTTGGTCTTCTTGTAAGAGTTGTTTATTTTATTTAGCATGGATTAAATGGATTAGATTGGTTAAAATTCTGTATGAAATTATTATTGTATATCCAGGGGAAAGCTAGGTGGTGCAGCGGATAGAGTGTGGGCCTATAGTCAGGAAGACCTGAATTTAAACATTTACTAATTGTGTTACTCTTGGAAAAATCGCTGTTTGCCTCAGTTTTCTCCTTTTGTAAAATCAGCTGAGAAGGAAATGGCAAACCAGTCCATTGTCTTTGCCAAGAAAACCCCAAATAAGGTCATAAAGAGTCAGATATACTGAAATTGAACAACAAAAACAATGTATATGTTGTTTCTTCAATCCTTTATCCATTTTTTTTTAACATCAACAATAACGGGTCAGAATTCTGTTATTTCAGTTGCATACTGTGTCTCTTTCCCCTTTCATTCTTACTTTTAAGTTCTATACAATTTTATACTTTGCTCTAACAAATTGGTCCAACTGAACAGTTCATTCAGGAATGATTCATATGATCAGTGAGTTATTTCCTATTAAAATATAACTAATTTTTTGGGGGGTTATGTTATTCATTTCTACTATTTTTAACACCTAACATTTTCTTGAAAAAAGTAATCTTAATAAACAGGGGTGAGACTTCTGTGAAGACTGTTGGTTTTGGCTTATATTAGCCTAGTTTGTCCAACGCAACTCATAATTCAGAAAGGATTAATTGAACTCTGAGTAAATGTTAAAATACTATAATATTGAGGTAGAAAATACTGAATTATGGTATAGATAATTAACCAAATTTATTGGTTTATCTTTTAATAATAGATCTGTCCATGGCAGTACAGAAATTTTCACAGTCATTGCAAGATTTCCAGTTTGAATGTATTGGAGATGCTGAAACTGATGATGAAATTAGTATTGGTAAGTACCTATTTTCATTTATAACCATGAGTATAACTAGGAGTCTACTTCAATATGATTTTTATTTCCTTGAAGCAAATTAATAGTCTAAAATAGCCAAATAAAGCTTTGGATATTATCTTTGAAAGGCAAAACAATATGGATAAATCGATTCATTTTTGTGGAACCATTGTCATAAAATGAACAGGGAGGCTAAGATTTTGATTCTTTATGCTCAATAACTTCCTCTATATTATCATGGAAAAATCAGAGTGGTTATTCAATAACCTGATTTTCTCTTCTGGAAAAAGTCAGGTAATATCCTCTTTCTCTTCCCTTAAAGGGAATAATAGTATTTTTAGATATCTATATAAATAAATAGGAATCTGTATTAAGTACTGTTAGTCTTTGGAGACCTAAGTTTAATGTGATGGTTCTTTACTTTAGAATACTTGAAAATTAGTGTGGAAGGAGACTTATGGAACAATTATAGTGTTAAGAAGAATGAAACTTATATCACTGTGTATTATATTGTCTATATTTGTTATATCACTATTTGATTTTTTTTTAATAAGATAGTATTCTCCTCTCAAAAATTGGGCGTTGATATATCAAAAGGAGAGTTTCACAAGGTCTTCTTCCTTATCTATGAGAAAATCCTATAATGTGCTTGAGAGTGGTATAATAGCATAGTTTCTGAATAGATAAGATATTGAGAGATAATGAGTTGAAATGTTTATGTAGAAAACAGCTGTCTAGTTAGTAATTTTCCTTTTTTTCCTAAAAGTTAATTTCATTGCTTTTAAACTTGACATCTATTAATTTAATTAAGGTATATTAAAATTAGAAAATAGAAATTAAATAGAAATTATGAAATTTAAAACAAATGTTTCACTATTATTATTAAGTAAATGTTTCTAAGTCCTAAGCAAGATTTCTTCACACATAATCTAGTACTACAGTAAAGATCACATATGCATTGATGACTTAGGCCAAGGATTAACAATCTTTCAAAGAGTTTTGTAATTCAGACTTTCACAAGCAGCAATAGTTTGCACAAAGTTCATGGAATCCAGCAGTTTTCTTTCAAGGTCACAGTGTAGGATGTAATAGTAGCTATCTTTAGATCCTTTCTCTCCTTTCATAGTGTAGCAGTTGTACTGTATTTGTGAAGCAACTTCCTTCTAAATAACACTAATCATTTAATAAACATTCTTTGATTGCCACAAAATATATGATAAAATCATGAATTTTTTTTGCTTCCTTAACCATATTGGTTATCTTATTGTTATTTCTTGTTCTGCCCTTAGACTTTTGATCTCTTGATTTTTTTCTGACTCATTGTTCACTACAATTTATGATTAGGCCTTTTTGCCTCTAGTCCTTTCCAGATTTTTTATTTTAAAATCTTATAATTTATCATCTCTTCTTTATTCTCTCTTAATCTGCCTCTTTGGCTTTGAACTTTCTTGGACTGTATGTTCAATTCCTATATCCTTCATAAACTCCCAATTGTTGTCCTTGTTGTTCTATATACCTCCATAAATGTTTGAGTTGTTATCATTAGGCTCTTTGAGGTTTCTCCAAGTCCTATCAAATATATCAGTCCTGATTCTGGAGGTAAGAGGAAACTATGTTAAATACAGAAAAGTATTAGATAAAATTCCAGGTCCCAAGGAATTTACAATTTCATTTAACAGATTACATGGAAGGTTATTTAAGAATACATAATAATAATGATAAAAATAAATCCACAAAATTTTAAGAACATTTTACCAGTGTTGCCATATTGAATATTCAATCTCCAAACTACTTAGAGACTTAATAGAAGGAAAAAAAAATTATGTGAGAGTATGATGGAATGAGTATCACTCCCCCTCTTTTGTATGCTCATAGAATCTATGTTGCAGAAATGTTTTCAGTAAACCTACAGATGAGCTTAAATTCCAAAACTTTAATTTAGTTATTAAAAAGCAGGTTTTTTATCTACATGTTCACAGAATATTACATATAAAACATTAATAGCAGTATAGCTATTAACTAATAGCTTGGTACATAGTAAGCACTTTATAAATGTTAGCTATTATCACAGTTACTGATTCATTCTAGCTAAGTTCCATAAAATAAGATGAGAAGAATAAGATAATTTTAAGATTACAAAGCAGATTGCATTCTTACTTGATTCAAAAACGTAATTAGAAGAACTATCTCCTATATAACACTTAAAAGTTTATAAAACACTTTGCTCCCAATTACCATGTTGTAGAGGGCAGCAGTGCCTTTTACAGTTGCAGAAGCTGAGTGAGTATTCTATAAGTGTCAAGCCCGAGTCAGGAAGACTCATCCTTTAAGTTCAAATCTGACATGAGATACTTACTAATTATTTGATGCTGGGCAAGTCATTTAACCCCTTTTATCTCAGTTTTCTCATCTGTAAAATAAGATGGAGAAGGAAATATCAAGCCATTCCAGTATCTTCTCAAAGAAAACTCCAAATGGGGTCATGAAGAGTTGGACATGACTGAAAAAATAATAAAACAGAAATAGAAAGCACAATGAGACTTTGACTTGAGGTTTTACTAATTCCAAGTTCTACTTCTTCAATGCTACAACATATAAACATGCACTATAACAGAGAATACAAAATAAAGATCAGCATGGCAGAACTGTAACTAGGAGTTTTAGCCATTTAGGGCAAGTGTCTGCAGCGATATGCATACTGATTATCTTAACTAGGAAACAGGTGGATCAGAGGAAAGACAGGAACTCCAAGATACTATGAATACCTGAGGAAGGTATTACTATACCCACATTTTAGGAAATGGTTCATTTGTTAGCCTGCTATTTTAACTATTTCTAGCTAAATACTGATCTCTGGGTAGTTAAAATAGATCAAATCTAAACTGATGGAATCAAATATTGATAATGACAAGTCTAACTACAAGCCTGGGGAAATTCAGATAGTCTCATTTATAGAGTGAACACAGAGTGATGAATTTAAACGTTAAAGTAACTATCTATCTTTAAAATTTTATTTTTATCTTTTATTTTTTATATCTCCAGAATTCCCTCCTTTCCCTCTCTTGAGTCATCCATTTTTATGCAACAGATCAAGTTTTTTTTTTTAAAAGAAAAAGAGGATAAGAAAAAAATCAGCCCAACTGATTAATACATTGAAAAAATCTGAAAAAAATACATGTATTTTTCATGTTTCAAACTTGTGGATTATTTACCTCTATAAAAGAGTGAGTGGCAGTGTCTTACATCTTTTTAGGCCCATACTTGTTCTTTGTAATTTTGCAAAATTCACTTTTTTTTGTTGTATTTTCCATTTAGATTATTGTAGTCATTGTGTATGGTTGTATATATACTAATAAATATACCCATGCACACACACATATACGGGGACTCTGTTTATTTCCATATCAGATCATATAAGTCTTTCAAGATTTTTTGTATTCATCATATTCAGTATTTCTCATAACATAATAATAGTCCATTACATTCATATACCACAATTTGTTTACCCAATTCTTCAGTAGATGAACATCTACGTTGTTTTCAATTTTGTGGTACTGCAACAAATGATGCTATAAATATTTTAGTATATTTAGGATTCTTCTTCTTATTAATGATCTCTTTGCGAGTATTTTAACTATTAGTGGAATTTTCGGATCAAAATGACATTTTAGTCTCTTTATTTACATGATTCCAAATTGTTTTCCAAGACAAGATAAGACAAGAACATTGGACTTTTAATCAGAAGGATTAATGTTGAGTCTCAACTCTGACATTCAGAAATTATGTAGTTTTGTACTAATTACTTAGACTTAGAACTTATCAGTTTCTCTATCTGGAGAATGGGAATAATACTATGATGCCTTACCACTTAAGGTTGTCATGAAGGTAAAAAGAGATGCTTTGGTAGAACCCTTTGAAAGTAAAAGTGCTGTCTAAATGTGAGCTGTTATGTAATCCTAGACATGTGGCCAAACGCATGAAACAAAAATCACAGAGCAGAAGAAACTACAAGGTCATAGGCCTTAAGTCTTTCTTTTTTCCCTCCTCTTGTAAAATGTTATCTGCTTAGATACAGACATATGTTTCATCCATCTGTAAAAGGTTTGGTGTTGGACTTAGATTTGTTTATAATTAAATTTACTTGCTTTCACTTCTAAATAAATTTTAACATGTTTGGCCCTATGAGTTTTGATTCCCTGGGCAAAGTAAACATTTGTATGTTGTGTGAGCACTATGAAAATGAGCTTTTGCTAGGACCTTGAGATGGCCCTAATTTTTAGCCAGTTTTTTTTAAAATTCTGAATGAAATTTAAATAATTTCTTTTTAATAATTGGTATAAACTAGCTTCAGCATAATATTAATACGATTGGGCTTTAAAAATAACATAGTATAAATAAAACAGCATTGTATTAATAATTTTTAATCTAGTTTAAGAATTAAGTTGTATATTTACAGTTCTGTGTTAATAAAGCAATGTTTTGGTGTAGAAAAACCCAATGGGAATGCTCCTGTACAGCATGAGCTATGTACTCAGAAGGTTAAACATTTACCAAGAGGGCGAGTCACTTTCCTTGTAAATATTTTTAGGTGGAGATCTCACTGCCATGGACACTTGAAAGATGAAAAAGCTCAGTGCCAACAGTAGATAACCTGTACTTAACACTTGGAATAGAAATTAGCATGAATATCTAGATTAAAAAAACAAAACTTTAACACCTTTTGTATATTCCAGACAAAGACATGTCCTCCCCCACCCCTAAACCCTATGAATATGTGCAATAATAACTGACATTTTTAAATATTTTCTTCCTCTCTGTTTAGGATTCCTATTATTTTCTGCCTCTGCTAATTCTTTGCACTCCATTTTATTTTATATATGCATATGTTCATAAATCTCAAATATCAGTCTCTCTTCAGGCAGAGAAAGTTGTGGGAAAGTGAGCAATAACTATTATTAGTCAAAGTTAATTTGTGTTGTTTTCTTTACCTGAAATTTATCTTTCTATACTTTTTGTTTTGTTTTGTCATATTACAACATTAAATTATTGAATCAACAAGACAGTTCTCTCTCTCTCTCTCTCTTTCTCTCTCTCTCTCTTTCTCTCTCTCTGACACACACACACACATACACACATATGTGAAAGTATATATCACAAGAAAATAATCGGTCTAGGGCTACTATTTTATTTTTAATTAAATTGAATTTTTCAATTAAAATTTTATTTTTCTCTCTTCTTCCCTCCACTTCTCCAAAAAACAAACAAAAAAAAAATTTTCATTGTCAAGAAAAAATATCACATTGACCCCATCCAAAATATGTCTCATTCTATACCCTGCTACTATATTATTTTATAAGTCAAAATCCTTGATTTTAAGTAAACCTTGCAGTTAACTTTTTCTAGCCACAAAAATTATTTTTGTTTATTTGTATTTACCATCCCATCCTCTTCTTGTGCCAGTGGTTCTCATACTTTTATTCCGTGACATCATGGAGGACGGCTGTCACTTAAACAGTGTTGTTACCTTACAGAGCCTTCCCTACCTTCTTTTCTATTGGCTTCTATCCCTCTTTCTTCAAATGCCCTCAGGGACCAAGAAGCCTTTCAGGTCCAACCAATCAGTCAATTCACAAGTATTTATTAAGCCCTTACTATTTACAGAGCTACCCAGACCTCATTTAGAAATGAACTTCTTTCCCTCAGATTTCTCATTGTACTCTGCTTTATCTTTGCAGCTATACTTAATCAGCTCATAAAAATTTTAAAGATTCTGCTACCTTTAAATCTATGCTATGCACCTTGCATATAATTTGTATTTAATACATATTTGTTACAGTTGAATTAAAACCTATGACTTCATTATCCCTTTCCCCCAACACCATTCTATTCATTTTAGAGAAAATAACCTTGTGTTCTAGTTTTATGGGGAAAGTCTATTGGAGGGATGGGTTTGGCAGGAGTGGGGGAGTATGGAGCTAGGAGAATTGAAAAGACTGATTTAATAAATAAGCAAAAGTTAAGGTGGATCTGGAAATGTGGCTAAATGTAAATATGGAGATCTTAGTGGCTAGATCCTGTTGTAGTTTGGGAGCAAGGAAAATAAAGAACATGATGTAGTTGAAAGAGTTTAGGTAGCTTGGAGCAATGAGAAAGGGCTAGATTTAACTTTGCTAAAGAACTTTACCTGTGTGACAACTTTTAAATCATAATTTACCTGGTTCTCAGGTTCCTTATCTGTAGAATGGGGTTTTTAGATTAGCTAATCTCCTTGGTCCCTTTCAACTCTGGCTTTATTATTACTTGAAGATAATCCCCAGGAGTTTATACCCCATTACCCCCTTAAAATATTTCACTATGTCTCCTTATTTTGAGGAAATTTGCCTAAAATTAACCTTGATTCCCAGCCCCTTGTTGTATAGGATCTTAGATGTTTGAGGAAAGAGCAATAGGTAGTTTCTTGTTGCCATATATATATATCTTTTATAAAATACATATGTTTTAATTTTTGAGTTTAATGTTTGATTTTGGGGACTTCTGTTGGAAATAAATGAATAATTCTCATTAACTTAAGTTTGTGAAAAGTTTTGGGTGGAAATCTCAGTGATGTATGTTATTCATATTACATATATATATATTATATATATATATATCCACTCATATATATAGATAGATATATACATGCATATATCATCACTAGATTAGCTCCCTTGTAATTTATTATTATTATTATCATTATTGTTTTTATCTCAGCAGATATGTTGAAGGGAAATTTTGTGTATAAAATATTTGGCAGATCTAGAAATAAATCCAGAAGTATTTATTAGTCATTTTTTGTATCACTCACAGTACTAGTCTCTGTTTTTAGAAAGACATAGGAGAGAGTTCCTTAAGAAATTTGGGTTCTTTTTAGCGAGATACATATTCACAAATAAGGAAATATACAATGTATAACAGATAAACACTTAGTAGGGTAGGTGGGAAGGAGGCATAATAACTGAAGCAATCAGGAGTGGCTTTTTGAGATGGAAAGTGAAGAGGGAGAGCATTCTAGATATGAGAAGCAGTCTTTCCAAAGGCATAGAAATGGGAAAAGACATTAATGCTAAATTACTTTGTAGCATTTTTAAAATAACATATTATACAGTGTATGAAATTTAAAAAATCAACATTATAGTACTGAACACATTATAGGAAAGAAGTAGAATGGCTATATAAAAAATAAAACCAAATTACGATTTCCTTTACTGGTCTTTCCTCTTAGAAAATCACAAATATTTATAATTACTTGACATGGTGATCTTACAGCATGGGATTTAGAAGATATGATTGAATAAGAAGGAAAGGATTCAAAAGTAAAGTTGAGACTCAGAGACCAGGAGTGATGCATTGAAAGAAGAGAGAGGAAGACTGACTGGAGGTCACATTGAGGACATTATCAGTTTAGGAAAAATCAGGCAGAGAATGAGTTGTAAGGTTAAGAGACTTTAATCAAAGAGAGATGATGTCCAGTTATTTTATAATTTATTCTATTCAATGTCTTTAGTGCCTTGAAAGCTTAATATTAGGCAAATATTAAGGGACATTAAAAAATGAAATATTTCCATTGGAAAAAAATGTTAAAAATTGGCAGTTGGCTAAATGATGTTTTGGTTGGATTTGATCATGTTAAGATATTATTTGAATATAATGCATTTATGACTTGCAGTGTAATATGTATGCATGTATTATATAATATGTACACATGTGTTTGTTTTTATGATATACACACATACCTATGTGGGAATACATGCAATACATGTCTATCTTTACATGTACATAAATACATGTAAGCAGCATGGTATATAGGACTAGAATCTGGGACCTAAAAATTGGGAGAACCTAAATTTAAACCTTTCTTTTAATTTTAACTTTTTAAGAAAAAGTCATTTAATTTTCTTCCTGGGCCTCAGGTTCTTAATTTCTAAAATGGGGCAATGTTATTAATATTCACTACTCTATACAGTTTTTAGAAGGCTCAAATGAGATAATGTATGTTCATGTGTTTTGAAAATATTAAAGTGTTATATAAGCATCTATTAATACTGCTTTTACATGAATAAATGACAACAAACATGAACATTTCATTATTCAAAGAATAGAAAAAAAAGTGCCATCATTAAAGAATATGGAGTTTTCAAAAAGAATTACAAACTATCAACAACCATAAAACCACTAATAATAAGAGAAATGCAGTAAAACTAATCTGGAAGTTTTACACTCACCCCCTACAAATTGGGAAAAATGACAAAAGATGAGTGGAGTCATTGTTGAAATTAGCATTGTTGGTGGAGCTGTGAATCACTACAAGCATTTTAAAAAACAATTCAAAATTATGCTATTCAAGTGACTCAAATGGCCATAGACTCACATGTCCATATCTGTTGATTTAGATATTTCTCTACTAAGCTTATACCTTAAGAAAGTCACACCAACATATGTATAGCAGCATTTCTGTTATCAAGGAATTTGATACAAAGTAGATGTCTATAGTTTGGGGAATGGCTAAAAATAATTATGAAAAATGATCTCTGTGCTGTAAAAAAAAATGATAAATGGCAGAGAAACAAGAAAAGCATGATCTTGATAAAGAGTGAATTAAGGAGAGCTAAGAAAACATTATATACATTGACTACTATAGTGGAAATGGAAAGGAAAAAAAAAGTCAAGAAACAAGAATGACTATTGCAAAATGATGAAAAACCATATATGAGAAGATGACCCCATCTAGTAGTGTGCTGGAATCAAGTCCTAGCCTGGCCTTATTAAATTTTCATTGTGAACTGTCATTCTTTGGAAAGAGGCAAACAAATCTGGGCTTGATTTATATTGAAGGGCTAACAACTTAAGTGGTGGAATTAGGAAGATTTAAGTTCAGATTGGCTCCCAGATATTTAATATTTGTGTGGCCTAAGTCGTTACCTAATTTTACTGATCCTCAGTTTTTCAAATCTATAAAATGAGGATATAATATAGTACCTACATTTTGGGGGTCTAAGGACAAAATAAAAAATATTTGAAAATTTTTGCAAATCTTAAAGCATTATATAAATGTTGTTATTATGACAGAAAATGCTGATAATGAAGATCAGAGTTAAAAATTGTTGTTCATACACTTTCTTTTTTTCTGAGACTTTTTAAAAAAAACATTTACTAGTATATCTTTGTTTCCGACTCATCTCTTTGCAGAAGAAATTTAGGAGTGTGGTTTAATGCACATATTCTTAGACTTTTGTTATTGATCAGTTTTGTTGGCTTTTCCTTTTTTCCCCTTCTTTTTCTTTATTTTTTAAAAATTGAAAATATATTTTTATAAGAATACTCTTCTGGGTGAAGAGAGGGGAGGATAAAAGGATACTGGTGGAAATTTTGAAGAGTTATTAAAAACAGGTATGAGGGAAAATTTTAGAAAAAAGTTTTTTCAACTGTGAACTTCTATTATATACTTTTAAAATATTTATAACATGACTTTTAACATGACAGTAACAAAACTGCCCTGCTTGTCTATAGCACCCTCTGAATTTCTTTATAGTCTCTTCTGTGTATTTAATGCTATTAATAAATTAATACTTAATGTTTTATTATTTAGATGTGTTCTTATAATTATGCTTAGCCTCTGTCCTGGGCCCTTTGTCTTTTTTTTTTTTTTCAACTCTGCCTTGGTGACTTCATTCATTTCTACAGGCTTAAATTATCATCTATCTAGAAATAACTCCTAGATCTATCTATCTAATACTAGTTTCTCTGCAGAATTCCAGTCTTGAAATATCGACTGCCTGGTTAACATTTAAGACTGCAGAACCTGTAGAACCATGCTCCCTCTATACTCTTTCCCTTCCCATCCCCCCTTTACTCTTTTGCAAACTTTCCTATTTCTGTCAGGGGTGCCATTATCCTTCTAGTCTCCAGATTTGCAACTTTGGCATTATCCCTGACTGTACTTTCCTTCACCCCAAATATTCGGTTTGTTGCCAAACTTTATAGTTTCTCCTTCCATGTGTTCTGGGTCCAATCCTTTCAAACTGCTCACGTGGCCTCAAGCTCAGTGTAGGTCTTCATTACCTCTCACCTATACTTTTGCAACAGCCTCCAGTGGGTCCCCTTGCTTCAAGCTTCTCCCATTTCAGTTCTCCACATATGCCAGACTGCTTTTCATTAAACACATATTTAATCATGTCATTCTTCTACTAACTAAGCCATAGCAGCTCTCCATTATCTGTGGGGCAAAGGGGTTCTTAACTTAGAGTATGTAGATTTAGTTTTTAAAAAGTATATATATTTTAATTATTTTAAAGTATGTTAATTTAAAAATACTTTAAAGATCATATTTCAGTATAATTGGTTTTCCTTGTAATCCAATGTATTTGATTTAATGAATTTTAAAACATTATTTTTAAAAGGCTTCCATAGTCGTTACCAAACTGCTAAAAAGGTTTCATAAGTAGACAAAAAGTTAAGACCACCTGCTTTCATAAAAATATAGCACACTTCCCCCATCTCCCCAGTTTGGCATTTAAAGACCTTTTCAGACTGGTCCTATTTTGCTTTTCTATCCTGATTACTCCCCTTTCAGCATTCTAAAATATGAACAAACTGACTTTAGCCTATAACATGCTACATGTTTTCCATCTCAATTCCTTTGCTCTCTTCCCCAAGACTGGAATAAACATCTTCACTTCCCGGGCTTGGAATGGTTTGTTTCTTTTATAACTTAAATTAAGCATTACTTTCTCATCTCTGCAGCTGCTGGTACCCCTGTCCCTCCCCCCAACCTACCTTGTATTGTACTACTATTCTATTATTATATATGATACTATCTGTAAATATTATGATAGAATGCAAGGTCTGTGAGGATAGGGACTCATAGTTTTGGCTTTGTATCTGGATTACCTTTCACTGCCCTAAAGTCACTAAATGTAGTAAATGGCAAAGTCCAGAGCTGAACTCTGGAAGAAAAAGGTGGGTGTCAATGGGAGGTGGAAGGGAAGATCCATGGTTTGACTATCTGGAAAGAGGAGTGAATTTATGTTTGAGGAAGTTCAATATGGGATAAGGTGGGGGATATGGTGGGAGGATAGGACACAGAAAGAACTATGAGTTTACAGTTAAGATTTCAACCTACATGTTTTCTGAATGTGACATTTTAACACTTCTCATCTTTTATATGGACGGTATTTTATTTGTGTACTTAGTACACTGTCTGGCACATGATAGTAGATGCTTAATAAATGTTTATTGACTGACTATTTAGCAAGCAGCTGCATTAGCAATTGAGAAGTTTGAAATCCTTAATGTCAAGTAGGCCTAATAAACTCTCAGCCCTATTTTCCCCCTTCTGTGAATTAAATTTATTGTCTTATTATAGTTTGCTAGAGTGCATTCTGCTCTTGTGAATCCATATTAAAAATAATTTCTGCTTTCAACTCTTCTGTTCAGTCCACTTCAGCTTAGTATGGAGTATGTAAAATGATTTATAATTTAGTATATAATAGAGTGTTCCATCATGAAACAAGTATTATCTGGGACTAGCACTGAATTAATGATATAATGAAACATTAATGTTTTGCACAGTCTTTGGTACTAGCCACTAATTCTGATCTCTTTTATGATTGTCAATGTATGGAATGCCTTATAAGTACCAAATAATTCTTTGAATATCCTTTTGAATTGAGTCATGTCTGCTTGTGGGAAAAGAACATTTACCATGCTTAATCAGTCATAAAACCCCATTCCAAAAAGCTTCAAGTAATTTACAGGTGCTTTGTGAATTTATTTCACTAGTTTGTAGGAAACTATTTTTATCTGCATTAAAATATGAAACTTAGTCAGATTCAGAAGTGGATAAATAGCTGACTGAGGAGTTTGAAAGATTTGGATTCAAACTGATAGATACTTTATGGCTATAAAAGCCTGAGCAAATCACTTAACCTCTCAATGACTCTAAGATTAAGTTGTTTAGCAATGCATGATCTTTATTGGTAGAGACTTTTCTCACTCAGGATTCTCTTCACCAATTAAATCAAAAGTTCAATTCAAAAAGAGAAGAAGGGAGTCAGGGAATGAACAAGGAAGGAAGGAAGGGAAAGGAGAAGGAAAGAAGGAAGGAAAAGAGAGGAGAAAAATAGAAGAAGGAAGGAAGGACGAGAGGATGGATGAGTTGCAGGTTTATTTATTGTCACGTGATTGACTACCCAAATTAGAAATTAAAGTGAAGTCTTCCTATTCCTAATCCAGAGTTCGATCTGCTCAAACCAAACTGCTTTGCATAGTGACTAGTTGTTGAGAGACATGAATGCTAGCCCTTGCCATTTGACTAACAGCATAACCTTAAATAATTTATTAGCCTTTTTAGGTCTACTGTTGGAATCCTTACAAAGTGTTAAGTCATTAGAATTGATAGAGACAATAATTATCTAATTTAACATGGTTCAATATGATTGATCTGCTCCTACAAGGAGATGTTATGGGCCAGAACTTGAAACAAAGTACTAAGTGGAATTGAGGAGACAATGTTTAAATCTAGTTTAGAATTGATTTAATCCTACAACAAATAATGGTTTCCCAGTGATATAATGATTGGTGTATACTCAGTGAACAACATATAAGCAAGAAGCTCTGAGGGCCAAAGAGCCTTCTGGGAGATACAGAAGCTCTTTCTCGGAGGCAAGACAGATTCATTCCAACTTTCACCTTGGTGCTGGCTGGAGACATTTGGAAGAAGAGAAGCCGAAGCTGGCAGAGGCAAAAGATTAGCGGCAAGAACTCTTGGAACCAAGGAGGGAGAGAGGCCTTTAAGAAAGCTAACCAGGCCCAAGGAAAAAGGGAAAGACTTGGAAGGAGAAAAATAAATGTTTGGATTTTATCAGCTGGCTGTATTTGAGGTGATTATTACTGTGAACCAAAACTAAGGCTGCCTCCAGAAAACCTCCCCAAGAAACCTGCTCCCAGAGAGAACCATTATATTATATAAAAGAAGAAAACACCACAGTCTACCTTGACTTATGTGAAATTGTAGAGTAGACTAGTTGATTCTATAGCTCTTTCTGTCTCTAAACTTTCATGAAATATGATAATCAAGGGACACCCCCTTGTGGCCACTAATCACAGGTAAGAGCATCAGGCAGAGTACTAGACAAGCAAGTTTTAGATATTGTTTCAAGCACAGGGACATTAAAGAGATCAGTAGCTTAGGGGAAGGAGGGAGTACTGTGGTTGCTAAAGGAGAAAATCCTGGAATTATAACCAGAGAGTTTGAATCTGGGCATTGGTGCAGGAGAATAAAAGATATTTTGAAAGGGGTGGGGGCAGTAATGAAGAAGAGCAATGATCAATATAGGATAATTAATTGTAATGTTCTACTTTCTTCTATACTACGCTGTTTGTTATCCCATATGTGCACATCACAGCCCATAATTCTTAAAACTCTCTATAATTGTTTTAATTCAGTTAACCTCTCTGGTTCTTAGTTTATTTAATTGTCAACTGGTAGAAGTGGACTAGATATATCTAATGTCCTTTCTAATTTACAAACTAATTTCCAGGATAAGCAATCTTTAGATTGCTAACTATTGCTATCTTTGGGAAAGATAGAACTAAAATAGTTAACAGATGTATTTGAAAGGCAAGGTAAAGTTGTTAGATAACATCCTCAGTGAGTTCAAGTCACTGACTGTCCATTCACCTCCCCCTTTCTGACCTCTCAGCCCCCCTTCCATGCTTGGAATTCTGGCTCATATTTGCCTTCTGGCTTTTCTTCAAGCCTCAGCTAAAGTTCTGCCTTCTGAAAGAAGCAGCTTTTCCCAGGCTTCCTTAATCTTAGACCCTTCCCTCTGAGACTTCCCTCATTTTATCTTGTATATATCTTAATTGTTGGCATGTTTCTTCCCCCTTTAGACTGCGAGCTTCTTGAGAGCAAGAACTATATTTTTTTGATTTTGTCTTCACTGAATAATCACATTTTTATATAGCTGGCATTTAGTAAATGCTACTTGACTAACTTTAGATTTGGTACCTGATGATTTCACATGGTTCAGTTGATTAATATTATTTTCATAGAGGTGAAGCCAACAAATGTACACAAATAATGTCTAGAAAGACATTTCTATATTAATACCAAAAATCATTAAAGTACAGACACACATTTTGGAGATAGCTATGATTTGTGAAACATTTGACTTTTAGTTTAAAAGAAATAAGCAGCATTTAAAAATATAGGCATTTTAAAACTTAAAATTCCTAACATTCTTAGAAATAACATGGTGTAAGTAATTAGAGAGCCAGAGTTAGTTAAGACCTGGGTTTGAACAATGCTTCTCTGATACAAACTGGCTGTAAGCTGTTTAATTTTCAGGATGCAAAACCAATCTCAAAGTCTGTTATGTTGCAGAGATCTGCTTTGTTAGAGAAAGTGTCTATATCAAGAGGTTTCTATACCAGCTTGGTAGCCCAATTGATAGAATCCTGGGCCTAGAGCCAAAATTTATGAGTTCAAATGTGGCTTCTGACACGTCCTAGTTGTGTGGCAAGTCATTTAATCCTGTTGATTATTATTTGCTGAAACATATATTGCATGCTTAGGCAGCTAGATGACACAATGGATAAAGCACTGGATCTGGAGTCAGAAAGACCTGAATTCAAATTTGGCCACAGACATGTACTAGCTGTGTAATCCTGAGCAAGTCACTTAAACTGTTTGCCTCAGTTTCCTTCTCTGTAAAATGATCTGCCTAAAGGAATTGTTTACCACTCCAGTATCTTTGCAAAGAAAACCCCAAATGATGTTATGCCATAGGGTTGGACATGACTGGACAACAAAAATACAAGTGAAATTACAGGTCTGATGTCTTTCCTCCTTTCTAAATCTCTAGTCTCCAATTTATTAATTTAGACATACCTAGAAACAAAGTGGTAAAGATGTGCTTACCTCAATGAATTTTTGGTTTCTGCCTAGTGATTATAAACCTATCTTTAATGGAAAAGTTTCTGACACAAGAAAGAATCCACCCAATTGACCCTGGTCCTAACCTTAACCTTGTAGAAGAGATCAAAGATCTGAATAGATTAAAGGGGAAAAATTTCCTCATTCGTTAAATTAAAAGAAAGCCATCACAGTCACTAATCTATCGTGACAATCCTCTTTGGTTACTCAAATCAGGAAGTCTGCCATTAAAGTGAAACTATTCCAAATGTCTTAATTATTTGTACAAATAACATTTGTTTTTGAACTCTTCAACGGAAGTATTTTTTGCTTTATAATAATTCTCAGTTGTATAACTGAATTATTGTTTTCCATTTTATCTTACCAACTTCTTTTTTTCCAGCACCCACACAAAACCACCCACATTTAAGTAGGATAGGAGAGCAGCTGTGAAAGCTATAAATTTCAGGTGGCCTTAATCCTTTAAGGAGAATATTAATTGGTGGAGAGGCTATGATGACTCACTTGAAATATTAAAGAGAAAATTATCTAAACTTATTCTGATTGGAAATGAGAAGCCCTTTTTTCTTATGTTGGTACAAATGAAATATTTGAAAAGCAATTTATTGGAACTTGGTGCTTTTATTGTCTTAATAATTGTCTTAATAATGCTAATTGGTATTAACTTTCATTTTAACATATTAGAACTGAGCCAAATCTAATTAGAAGACATTTAATAGGGTTAAATTTAAAGCCTTAAGACTTGCAACTGAAGAAGCTACTGGCCAAGTATAAGTTAAAGTGAGGTGGGACTAAAGAGTAGTTCATGTGAGAATTAGTAGCTTGTTTTAGAGTTTTAGTACCTTGTAAGATCTGAACTGCTACATAAAAAAAAAATTTTTTTAAAGTCAATGCAAATATTCAGTCATTTTTTAGTTGGAACTCAAGTTGGGGTTTTCTAGGCAAAGATGCTATAGTGATTTAGCTTATTTTACAGATGAGAAAAAGGAAACAAACTATGTTAAATGACTTTCCCAGAGTCACCACAACTGGTTAAGTACTTGAGGTCAGTATTGAACTCAGGAAGATGAGTATCTGGCCATGCTATCCATTGTGCCACCTAGCTGCCTCACAGATGTCCAAGTACTAACCAGGTCTGACCCTACTTAGATTCTGAGATCAGAAGAGACTGAACTTGTTTGAGATTATGGTCATAGAATGCAAATATAGACTATATTAAAATCCTAGTATCCAGGATCAAGGAAGTGTTTGTCTTCCTGTATTCTGCCCCTTTTAGAACATAAATGGACTTTTGTGTTCAGCAGAAGGTTCAGATTTTTTGAAGGATATTGATGAGCTTAACCAAGAGGGTTTCTAGGGTCTGGAGCCCATGCTGTGTGACAATTTATTGAAAGAAACAGAAATGTTTAGACTTGAGCAAAGTAAAGAATGTTTAATATTTGTTTTTAAGACTTTGGAATTTAATGTTAACTTCAGAAATTGGATTAGGCAATCCCTAAGACTTCTAGTCTTAAACCTTTTAAATTTATTAAATCTGTATATAAAAAATTGATAATTGCTCTCTTATATGTTATACTTCACCCATAAGAGATGACTTAGTCACAAACCCTAACAAAGAGTAGTGGAAAGAGCACTAGACTTGAAATAATAGCTTTTGTTCAGATTCTCTCTTAAATCATCATCATATCATTACCATTACTATTATCAGCATCTTAACTAATATTTTTATAGCAAAGTTAGGATATCATCACTTTTTCCTCACTTTAGGGATATCATCATGTTTATCCTCATAACAATCTCAGATATAGGTATTGTTATTATTTCCTATTTTACAGGTAAGAAAAGTAAAGGAAAGCAAAGTTAAATGATTTGCCTAAATCACATGTCTAAGGTTAGATTTGAATCCAGGCACACACCTCTACCCAGTGCTTCACCCATTTGTCTCTTGGATGTCTTTTAATAACTTATTCTCTCTCCCTGGACTTTTAGTGTTTATAAGTTAGACTGGGGGGTCTCTGAGATCTCTTTAAAGTCTATGATCCTGTGATTCTCCTTTTTTTCCCAAGAGACCAGGAAATGTTTGAATAAACATTTAAAGAGAAAGACTTCATTATGGAAATATAAACTGAGATCTCATCAGAAGAAAGAAAATCAAGGTTTCCAACAGGATGTATTACTCCCTTTTTCATTTTTAAGGTTGATCAAGAATCACTCAGAGTGATCTGCCTGCCTAGAGTTCACTTCCAAATTTATGTGTTAAAAATAGCCATTTGAGTATTTGAAAACCCTTCATTCTCAGAGGGATTTGAGATATCCCACTCTTGGAGTTGAATTGATTAGAATATTGGAGATATTGGAGACCTTTCTTCCTTGTTAAAATTCCAGTAGTTTTTGATCACCTACAGGGTCAAATATAAATTTTGGTGTTCTCTTTCTTTTGTAACCTGCCTTGGTCCTCTCCCTCTTCTTGTCTTATTACACCTTATTCATCCCCACATACTTTAAAATCCAGTGATCTTGGCCTCCAAGAGATTCTGTCTCCCAACTGTGTCTGGAATAATTTCCCTCATCTTTGCTTCCTGATGGTGACAGACAGATTCCAGGGATGAAGATGATAGTGATGAGACCATGAGACTCCTAAATCCACCCACTGTGCTGCCCAATAAGAAGCTTGTTGAATGGCTGCTTTTTTTCATTCTCCCCATTTCACCCCCATGGGAATCATAGGATTAGATGCATAGGTTTTTAGCTCTCCAAAGGGAATAACTAAGGGACATTATGAGTAAGGGCTATTCTCAATTCTCCACAATGGGTTTAAGGACCTTGATTGCTGAGTTTAGATAGACTTTGCCTGTGTCACTCAGCTGTCTCCCTTCCCCCCACAGTTTTTTTCTATTTTGGGTATACTTTTAGCATATACTTTTGTCACACTTAAAAGGTCTCACAAACATTCATTAAACCTCTTCCAAAATTTCCATGAATTCTTTATATTTGTAATTTTTATAATATAGTAATATTCCATTATATTCATATACTACAATTTGTTTAACCATATTTCTATTGATGGCACCCATTTTTGTTATCTATACTGCTCTTAAACTCCATAACATAATAAGCAAGACACTTGTTCAGGGAAAGGCATGTTTTCAAAGGGCTTTGGAATGTGTCCATTGTATCCATGTATCCACATGTGTCCATTCACATAAGAAATAAGAATTTAGTAAGAAGTGGAGCAGGCTGATCCTGAGTGTTAAATGGACCTGATAGAAGGCAGACAGATTCCAGGAATGACAATGTTAGTGATGAAACCAGAGGTTTCTAAATCCTGGAGTTTACTAGTCTAGGAAAAGAGATTAAGAATCTTAAAGGGTACAGACTTCCTCAACAGTATGTGTAAATCACAGTGTCTAGCACATGGGAAACCTGACATAAATGATTGAATTAAGGAAAAAGGAAAGAAGGGTGGCTGAATGTCTTCCAAAAGCTATTCTGTGGCTGCAAATTTTCTTAGCTTCAGACAAGAACAGTGCTCTATAAACTCATCTGCTTTTCTGCCCTATAATGTTTTGATTTGCTGTTACTTTCATTTAAGAAACTCTGTTGAACAAAATAAGTAAACACATTTCCTTATGCTCCATCCTGAGCCTGTCCCCCACCCCACTTGCAGCAAAGGCAGCAAATTCACCTCCCTGTCAGTCCTATGCTGAATCAGTCAATACACAGATCAACCTCTGATATCTCTAATTGTTGTAACTTTTATATTATGGCCGTGATGCAAATTGTTTTACTTAATTCACTCTGTAGTGGTTCATAAATGTCTTTTTCAAATTTCTCTGAGTTATTTACACTTGCCATTTTTATGGTATAATAATATTATACTACATTCTTATACCACAATTTGGTTAACTATACTCGTCGATGGAACTCATTTTTATTTATTGTGTTGCAATAATCTCTTTATAGTACTTTCTTTTCACATGCCTTAAAAAATTTCCAGTCTCAGCTAAACAAAGAGGAAAAGCTCTTATATATACCTAAGACAAGAAGAGTATAAAACATAGAAGTCCCCAAAAAGGCAAGCCTAAGAATGTGTCTAACTGTCGAGAAAAAATAATCCAGGGTAGAAAAATAAGGCAAGGAAAATGTGATGAATCTTTCTCACCTGTATGATATAAACTCTCACTAAGATGACCATTAAGATTATGTTAAAGTGTTTGCTCACTTGTCAATACTTTGTCTTCTAAAAAGAAATGTCCCACTATTTAGAATTCAAATAGATGACTGTACATGTGTTTTCTTGAAGAGGACACTATAGGGGAAGGAAATAGTGAAGGAGAAAGGAAATGGGCCTACAGACTAAGATTTTTAAATCTGCAATCCTCAATTCCAGTGGAAAAAAAATATTAATTCTGTCTGGATCTACCCTAGGTCTGGTAGAAGTATATCTCTTGTATTTTTCATGAGTTTTTGTTTCCTTCCTTCCTTTGTTTCCTTTCCTTTCTTGCCAGTTTTAAAATTAAAAATCCTGGAAGATGATTTGACCAAAAATAGCAACATTAGTGTGTATAGACAAAGTTGATCATACTCATGTGTACATTAATATCACATATGCTTATATCCCTTATATCAAATCATGTAAATTTACCAGAGGTGAAAGAATTAAAATATTCAGCAGATATTCAGAATATCATGAAAGCAGATATTGCTTGAAGAACACATGGTTAGAAAGAGATTTAGAGTAATCTAGAAGGAGAAACCTGTACAATAAGAGTTAATCTGAAAGCAGATGTTCTGCTTTCATGTATAATGTGAATTTAGAATTTGAATGTTGATAATAAGTAAAATATATATATATATATATATATATATATATATATATATATATAATTTTTTTTTTCTATAAAACAGCACACAATCTACTCCTGAGTTTTCTTTTTGGCCATTGTGTTTAAAGAACTGATGGCTTTTTCTCCCCTTCTATCTTTTTCCTTCTTTTTAGGAAAATAGTATTAAAATAAAGGACTGATACCTTTTTGTACTTACACATTTGTAGAGCTGGACCAAGTTTGGCGTCAGTCTGAATTAGAGAAAAGAAAATGTTTGTATTGTTTTCTAGTAAAGGAAATTACCAGAACCACAGAATTTCTGATTTGGAAGGACTCTTTGAGGCCATCTGGTCCAACTTAGATTTGAAAAATAACCCTAGTATAAAACCCTCAGTGATCTTACCTTTGCTTTATCTAATGAGTGGTAACCTACTACCTCCCACAGTGCTCCATTATACTTCTGAATAGCTCTGTTAGGAAGTGTTCTCTTACATCAAATCTAAACCAGCCTCTAGCTTTCAAACAATTGCTCCTAGTTCTACCTTATACAACCAGGAAGAAGTTTTTCTCCTCATTTCTGTGACAGAATTTCAATACTTCTATTTTGTATAAAAGAGGAAGCTGATGGCCAGAGAAGCCAAGTGTGTACAGATCTAGCTATTAGGGTAGTGGTTGAACAGAAAATCCAGTTTATATTTTTTACTTTTGTATGTGTGTGGTAGGTTGGAAACAGTGATGTGTGGCTTGGAGACTCTACTTTGATTTCATTACCAATCACTGGCATTAAATGGAGTGACATAAAAAGCTTATAACAAAGAGAAACTGCCTCTAGAATTCACATATAATTTGGTAGCAGTCATGAGAGAATGTAATGATGTCTGGGGAAACACACGACTGGCATAAAGTTTGGGAGTAAGTGTTATTGAAAGATCTTTTTTCCTCAAGATTATGGTTTATGCTTTTCTGTGGAGGGGTTGGAATGGCATGGGGAGGCAAGTTTTAGCTTTTCATGAATCTGGGCTTTTATGACCAACTAAGGAAGTCTTTCAAGTAAACTCCTCTGCTAGTTGATAGATTAAAGCTAGACATTCCAAGAAGAAAAATATTGATTAACCTGGGGAGAATAAAACTGATAGCCTTGTTGGAATTTTCAGCTAAGGGGCTCCTTTTTAAAATTGATGTTTAATCAATCTTTACAGCATTTTGAGAGGTAGGTATATATGCATTTAAAATATGGAGAAGCTGTACTATAGATGGTTTCATCCGTCGCTAGTCACCACTTATACTGAGTCTTAGTTAGCTATGGGACAGGCAAAGAGATAAAAGAATTAGGTGTCAGATTGGTCTAGACTAGAGGGAAGCTTTGTGGTACTGTGAATAGAGTGCTGGCCCAGGAGTTAGGAGGACTCAGTATTCCTAAATCTGGCTTTAGACACTTCCTAGCTGTGTGACCCTGGGCAATTGACTTAATCCTGTTCACCTTAATTTCCTCCTGTGTAAAATGGCCTGGAGAAGGAAATGACAAACCATTGCAGCATCTTTGCAAAGAAAATCAGTAAGGTCATGAAGAATCAGGCATGACTGAAAAACATCTGAACAACCACTGGTCCAGAAGTTTCTGTTAAATAAGAACAGTCTGGACAGTCTCTAGTGGCCAGGAAGTCAGATGGTTTAAGGAAGAAATTTAAGAAAGGTACGGGAAGACAGAGTCTCTCAAAACTCTTCACAGATAGAAATCTGAAACTCAAGCTTATTGCTTGAAGAACACATGTTTAGAGAGAGATTTAGAGTAATCTAGAAGAAGAAACCTGGACAATAAGAGTTAATCTGAGCACACGGGTCCTGAGTAACTTGTTAGAAACTTAGTCTAGAGTTTGCTACCATGTAAGAGGAAACCATGTTCACCAAGAATAATCTTAGTGTTCTTCAACAGTAGAAAAATCTTGGGCAAATCATGTATAGAATTCCATCAGCCTCAGTTTACTCATTTATAAAAATTGTGAACTAGATGCCTTCTGTAGTCCCTTCTGTTGCTAAAACTATCAGCAGTCTATCAGCAACATTTATTAAGCAAGGTGCTGAGTAAAGAAATTATATTCTTTGTATTTTATATATAATTATATTTCTCCTTTATAAGGAGAGGAGGAAGTGAACAAGCTTTTTGAAAGTTTCTGCTATTTGCCATATACTGTGCTTAAGCATTTTAAAAATATTATCTCATTTCTTCCTGGTTTATGCTTTTTTTGTTGTTATTGGGGGAGGGGCAAAGTAGGGGTGGTATAGTAAGGCAAGTTTTTGCTTTTCATGAATCTGGGCTTTTATGACCAATTATGAAAGTCTTTCAAATTAACTACTCTGCTAGTTGACAGATTAAAGCCAGACATTCTAAAAAAAAAAGTATTGATTAGTTTGGAGAGTAAAACTGATGATAGCCTTGTAAGAATTTTTACCTAATAGGCTGGGAGGTAGGTGCTTTTATTATTAACATTTTATTGTGGAAACTGAGGTGGACAGGGTTTAGGTGACAGGGTCACATATATCTGAGTCTCAATTTGAATTGAAGTCCTCTTGGCTCTATGCAGTATATAAAGATTAAAATAATTCCTACTCTCAAGAATCTTCTCTTCTAATAGGGAAACAGTAAGTAGGGATATGTCTGTGAAAACAGGATAGAGAGTGAGAAAGGTAGGACATTAGCATTTGGAGGAATCAGAAAAGGCTTCATGTGTGCTTGAGCTGTGTCAGAAAAGAACAGATGTAAGGAAGTCTGTTACTTGTGAACTAGATGCCTTTTGTAGTCTCTTCTGTTGCTAAAACTATCAACAGTCTACCAGCAGCATTTATTAAGCAAGGTGCTGAGTAAAGAAATTATATTCTTTGTATTTTATATTAATATATATAATATTAATATATAATATATTGATATATTAATTAGTATTTAATTATTAATTAATATGAAATAATTAATATATTATTTTATTTATAATTATATTTCTCCTTTATAAGGAGAGGAAGAAGCGTAAGAGGTCATAAGTCAGAGGTAAGGAAGGAGTACATCCCAGGGATGAGGATAGAAAGTGGAATGCTATGTGGAATGGAAAAAGCCTGCCATTTTTGGGTGAGTCCAAGAAGAAAAGAAATGTACAACGAGACTGGAAAGATAGGTTGGAACCATTCTAGAAAGAGCTTTAAAAGCTTAAAAGAATAGCTTATATGATGTCCTGAAGATACAAGAGAGAGTCACTGGAGTTGATTGACTAGCAGAGCTATATGATCTTCTGAGCTTAAAGAAAATCACTGTGGCACCTTGTGTTCAGGACAGACAGGATTGGGGAAAAATTTGAGGAATGGAAGATACTATAATCTCTTTTTCCAGAGATATTATGGGGGTGTGACAAAGAGTGAGTCCACAAGAGAGACCTCTTAGGAACACATGACTGGGCTCTAGTAGGAGTGATCAGGCAGTTCTTAACTCTATCATTTAGCAGCTATGAAATTAGACTGCAAATATTAACATCTAATAAAATCTCCTCTCACCCCCTTTATTTCATATTTGGCCAGATGCTCATCCTTTATTCTAGAGGCACCAGAGCACATACATGTTTCACAGTGATGGCTGGCAGGATATGAAAGGAGAATTTCAATGCCAGTTTTTTTAAGCCTAGTCTCAAGACAAGTCTGTTTCTGATTTATAATTTGGCAATAGAAAAACTTGACCACAAGGCGGATGCTGTGGCGAATCAGGTTTAGTTACCTCAAAGGTAACTAAATAAGTCTCATGTGTATATGATATGAGACCTCAGGTCCCAAGTGGCTCCGAAATCTTAGAAGTAAGGGTAGAGTCTCCACGTGCAAGATTGTATTTACAGCGACCTGCCAGCACATGTTAGTAGCTCCATGACATTTTCTCTGACAGTTCAGGAAGCGATTTATTGGCTTTGCTGCAAAACTTCCTTGGGGCTCAAAGCCACAAA
Source organism: Sarcophilus harrisii (assembly GCF_902635505.1). Taxonomy (NCBI): domain Eukaryota; kingdom Metazoa; phylum Chordata; class Mammalia; order Dasyuromorphia; family Dasyuridae; genus Sarcophilus; species Sarcophilus harrisii. The sequence goes on from NC_045428.1 coordinate 475,116,616, forward strand.
TAAAGTGGGAAAATTTTATTTGATGTTGTGGCTCCCTGAAAATGAGCTCAGCTTAAGTTTGTGGCTATAAATAATGCCGGTGTTGAGGATTGTGTGGATATCTTGTCAGTGGAGTCTTAATTGTGACCAAAAATGTAATATATCTGGTCAGAGTGTCTTTCTAGCTTCTCTAGGAGGGTAGATAAATATCCATCATGCATATGCTGCACTTATCCTGTAGTTGGACCACAAGCAGCCATGGAATAGGCAAAATTTTGCCTTGCTTTTGTTTTAGGTTGAATTATTAATAAATTTTGTAGGAGAAAGAGCATTGATCAGCAGGAATTGGGTTTGAAAACTCTCTGATTTTTATTGACTGTGTAACCTGTGTAACCTGTGTAACCTCTTTACCTGTAAGATGGGGATAGTAATAATAATTTGATTCTTAATAATGACTGTGAATTTCAAATGAGACAGGGTTTACATATAATGCTTTACAGATCTAAAAGTGATATAAACATAATTATTATTTCTATCTCATTCTTTTATTTTTCAATGGGATTGTTCAGATACAAACAAGTTCTAGGAGAAGTCACCATCCCACTGTTATTCTTGTTATTAGAATTTACAGTTATCCCTTGCACATCAAAGAGTTTAGGAAATCAGTGTCCCTGTGATCTGGAAAATCCATGTAAAATTTTTTGGCCCTCTCTTTTTACAGAGAAGTTTGAGTTTATTTTCTTTTATGGAGTATTTATTGTACCTTATTATAAAATTTGGGTGAAGTATTTGGTCATAGGCTAGATGTAGGTCAAAGTTAAGTAAAAATACTATATGAAAAAGATTTAAAAAATATAAAACAAATATGAAAAGTAAAAGTATGCTAAAAGAAGAAGAGATGGAGGTGAATATGTAGAGCAATGCTTCTAGTGGTAGGAGGTAGAAGTAGTGGGAATGTGGTTACTCAGATTGGTTGGTGGTAATTTCTTATGCATAGTTGAGATATAAAGAAACCTCAACAGGGAAAGACTTGATGTGGAAAGGATAAACTCTTTTGATTCATCTAGTATCTGAGGGTATAATTCCAGCAGCAGAAAGAAAAAAGAATGAATGAATGAAAAGATTTTTTAAGTATTTAATATGTATGTTACTGTTCTAAGCCCTTAAATAAATACAAAAGCAAAGATGCTTATGTCTTTAAGAAGCTTAAATTCTAATGGGGGAAAACACATTGTAAAGTGGTGTCTTGGAAAGAGTACTTTGATTTTGAAAATTACTCCATTGGTGAATGCAGCCATAAGAACATAGTTCAACATATTCAGGAACAGTGTTAAGAGTTGATTTGATCACATAGCAATGGATCCAGAAAGAGTGGTAGTCAGGGGAAATAGGGAGAAGTAGAGGAAGGATATTTAGGTTACTGTTCAGGAAGTTATAGGGGAGGTGACCAAATTGGAGAGAGTGAAGGGGAATTTAGTTTAGTGTGAGAGAGGCAAATCCCATCTGGAGAGTAATGCTCCAAGGCAGATGTTCTTCCTAGATATAAGCTGTAGTATAAGTGATAAAGTTAGTATTAGCCAAGAGGTTTTAGAGGAGGTGTCCAAGAGATGAGGAAGGCAATAGGAATATTATGTATCTCATCCTCTTCCCACAGCATTTTTGTCTCCTTAGTTATGTCTCTGTATTTTAAAAGCTTTTCATTTTGTGTATTTGTCAGTCAGTCAATAAATGCTTATTTAGTGCTTATTATGTGCCAGACACTGCTAAGTTCTGCAGATATAAAGAGTGACAAAAGACATTTTCTACTTATTTCCTAATTGGGAAAACAACATGTAAACAACTATGTACAAATGAGCTATATACAGGATAAATTGGGGGTAAGGAGGGAGATCAGCAGAAGTAAACTGCTAGAATTTAGGGGAATTGGGAAAGATTTCCTCTAGAAAGTGGAATTTTAATTGGGATTTGAAGAAAGCCATAGATGCTTGGAGGCAGAGATGAGATAGAAGAGCATTCTAAAGTGCGGGGAATAGCTAGAGAAAATTGTGAGTTGAGAGATGCATTGTCTTGTTAAAAAAACAAAACAGAAGGAAGACTAATATCACTGGAATGTAGAATATGTAGAATTATGAAAGATGTAAAAAGTCTGAAGAGGGTAGTGGTCAGGGACAGGCTATGAAGACCTTTGAAAACCAAAGGATTTTTGATTCCATAGGTGATTGAGATGGATTAGAGTTTATTGATTAGGAGACTGATATAATCAGACCTATACTTTAGGAAGATCATTTTGGTAGCCAAGTAGAGAATAGACTGAAGGGGGAGAGATTTATGTCAGAAAGACCAGTAATCCAGAGGTAAGGAAATGAGGGTCAGTAAGTTGGTATGTCAGAAAATAAAAGGGGAAAGATAGGCAAGAGATGTTTAGGGAAGGAAGATCAAAAGCCTTGGCAATATATTCGATATATAGAATGACAAAGAGTAAAGAGTCAACAATGACACCTAGAAATTGTGATTAGTGGGTGACTAGGAAGATGGTAGAATAATAGGAAAGTTCAGAACTATAGAGCGTTTTGGGGAAAATACGTTTTAGGATTGGGCATGATGACTTTTAAGATAGGACTTTTATGTTTGAGATCTATTGAACATCTAGTTTGAGATAATGATATACAGTTGGATTTGGGAGTGTGAAGGTTAGAAGAGAGCATGAACATGATAACTTAATCCATGGAGCTGGTGAAATCACTTAGTGAAATAGTACAGAGGAGAAAGAGAAGAATGCTTAGGACAAAGTCCTGTGGGGTATCCATGGTTAGAAACATGGTCTGGATAAAGATTCAGCAAAGGAGTCATGAGGAGTGGTTATTAAATAGGAGGAGAATCATAACAGATTATTATTATAAAAACCTAGAGAGAAGAAAATCATCAAGGAGAAGAGAAAATGGTTGACAATTTATAAGGCTGTAAAGAGATTGGTAAGGATGAGGACATAGAAAAGGTCGTTAAATTAGGCAATTAGAAATTATTCATAATATTTGGGATGTTGACATTAAAAAAAAAAACACCACCACCCAAATTATTGTTCATAAATTTTTGAGTGAATGCTAGGGCTAGGTTATTCTGAGCAGCAATTTGGTCCCTGATGATAATGGTTCTATTCCAGTTTATTTTATTGATTGAATTCTCCATGATATTTTGAAATGTATGTATTGTTAGGATGGGAATTTGTTATCTATCAACTCATGAAAAATAGAGTGTTTCTGATATGTAATTCTAACCACCAGAATATGTCTTGCTAGTTACTGGATTAGGATTCATTTGTATAGCCTAAATTGCCATTCCATTGTCATGACTACCTTCCTGCATAATTCATGTTAATCACTAAATCCTTAGTCTTTAGGATTACCTGGGTTACCTGGTAATGAACCATCCTAAATCACCATCATAAGGTCTTCAGTTTCCAAAAGCAAATCTGTATGATCCAGCCATTTATTCATTTTTTGGATTAGTTTGTTATTGACTGAATTTATGCTGCTGTCAACAGAAGATTTTTTTGGCCATCCGCTCCCATAGCTTAGATTTTTTTTCCCCATAGGTTTCATTCAGAGATATGTATTTATTATCAGTCTTGCTTTTTACTTGAAATGATGTGTAGCTGTTACAAAAGTAGTTTTGTAGATTTTGCATGTTAGGCTTTTTGTTGTTGTTTTTACACAAAACAATCAGAAGCAAAAAAAAAAAAACTTATAAGGCAGCAAAGAAAAGATGGAGTATTCTGAATATGAAGTATTCTATTATTACATGCTTTCTTGAAGTGAAAATTTATTGTTACCTATTTTGAATCCTCTCATGTTCTTTTGTGCACATGATGATTTTTTTTCTTTTTCTATCTTTTTTTCTATTTGTTTTTTCTACTTTTGTATTTGTTTTAAATAAATACATTAAAAATATGTTTAGCACATAACTTTCAAAGATGTCCTGCTTGTCTGTGTTACCAACTTAATGATTTTTAAAAAATATTTAAATTGAAAAGCACCACAGACTTAGAACTAGAAGGAAACTTAGAAGCCATGTAGTCCATCCCTCTAATGATAAAATTGAGAAGCTAAGTGACTTGCCCAGGGTCAAAGAGCTATTTAATTTCTAAGGCAGGATTTTAACTCAGATCTTCCTGGTTCCAAGGCCAGCAGTCTTAAAGAGTGACCTTTTATGACAACAAGAAGTTTGAGGTCCCTCAGGTCAGTTCACATTTTCATAAATGTGACTTATTCCGTCTTTCTATTTTTCTCTTTAGTTTTGTACCCAACTCATCTTTCATCTGCATCCTTTCTTGGTTGGTTGGTTGGATGGATGGATGGATGGATGGATGAATAAATTAACAAATCAAAAAGCCTGCTTTGTGCCAATGATGACAAAGTACTGGGGATAGAAACAAAGAAATTGAAACTTCTCATAGGCCTAATATTCTAATTAGATAAAATGGAATAATACAGAAAATTTAGCTGTTGGACAAGTAGAAAGGCTTGGAAGTCTTAAGGTTTCAGTGGTAGGGCACAAACTTCTTGTTTAGCTGAATATCACATCCAGAACTTTTTGAATATAGAATCAGAACCTAGGTTTAGATCCTGGCTCTGTTACTTACATACTATTTGACCATAGAGAAGCTAGTTATCCTTTTTGGACCACAGTTTTCTCATGTGTAACATAAGGTAGTTGGATTAGATCAGAGATGTCACATGTGCTGCCTACAAGTAGAACCAAATTAAAGTGTAATTGGGAATTATTTAACAAAATAAATATGTCAGTATGAGCCTACAGGGATCCTTATATATGGTTTAGAAACAGGTTCTGTTCTTTCTGTTTGATCACTGTACTAGGTGATCAGCTATTAAGACTTTTAATAGCCCAAGAATAGCCCATTTCTCAAGGGAAGAATTCATGTAGTGTTCCCAGGACTCATTCAGTTATTTCAGTGTCACTTATGAATAAGAATACTTGGAAAACCTCAAGTCATAAGATGCCAAAAAATTAAAATAAAGTACCTAAAGTTATTTTATAATTATTTTTAGAGTTATGATTTCCTTTTGCTATGTGAATTATTCCTAGAAACTTTCTTAAATCTTCATTAAGTATTTACAATAGCATAAACCAAAAATGATTTAGAGCATAATTTTAAACCTGATATTTAAATTGTGTGATATTTTCAGTAGATCTGATTCTGGCATTAAATCATTTAACCATGTATGTTCCAATTGACTGTAACATTTTCTAAAGTATAAAATCTGGACTTTGGATTTCTTGGCTTGTGACGTAAAAAGTTTATACCTCTTCATATCACTGGTAATGTGGTATTCAAAAATAAACACAAATATACATATGCACACATTCATATGTAAAAATGTACAGATATACACCTATATGCATACATTATATATAGTTATATTCATGAAAAAAATAGATTTAAAAAGGAGAGCAAAAAAGTGTATTAAAATTGTCATTTGGTAAAGTTCCAGAAAGGACAGCTGAAGACCTATTTTTGATTATGGAAATTTCAGTACAAATAATAGCAAGATACACAATTGCTTTTGCATGTTAAAAATCTTCTTAGACATCATTATTTTTCTACCATTAAGCATTTATGTTACTCATTCTATTAAAATTTTTATATAGGAAACAGATGGTAAAACAATTCAGTATTGTAGAAGATGTGTGTGTGTGTGTGTGTGTGTGTGTGTGTGCACGTGCGCATATGTGTATATGTTCATCCTTGATCCTTGGACAGCGGAGTACCGTCAGTGGACTTAATGGTCCAGATTGATCTTGTAAGTTGAGGCTTTAAGTACTTTTGGAGGATGTCTTGGGACATCTTTTTATCTTCATACCATGCGTTCATGCTTTGAAATTGGAATTGGTGAGATTATCATTTTATAGATGAAGGCAATGCAAAAGAAGTCTTATGATGCAAGTTTTAGACTAAAGAATCCCAAAATGAAGAGTTCAAAAGATTATATTCTAAGCTACCATGATCACAAAAAGATTAGCCAGAAGGATGCCCAACTTAATTCTACTTTTCCTACAAATAAATTCAGGGATTATTTCTCTCTCTGGTTCTTCCAAACCTTTGAGCTGGAAGTGACAGAGCAAACAAAATTGATGTCCAAGATAAGAGAAGATATCATAAGAGAGTACTTAGTTGTCACTGATGAATTCAAGTCATCTGGCTTAGGTCAACTTGAAAGTAGGAAGATTCATCCAGCTCTTAGGACACTTAATTTTGTTATGTCATTTACTAGCTACAAAGGTGCAAACATAGTAGAGTTTGGACTACCTAAATGACTAAACTTCTTTAAGATTCACATTGGTAAGGTCAATTTGTTTATTTGCTAATAAATGTTCAGAAGGTTTCTGTATGACTTTGAGTTTGTCTAATTAAGAGATAAAAAAATATATAGTAAAAGTAGTATATTTTAAATGGTAATTTTTGGTTTTTATATATAGATAAGCTTATTAGAACTAGGTCCCAGATAAGAATAGACACTAAATGAATGTTTGAAAAGTTCAGAGACCTTTAAGTAATAATTATAATATTTAAGGTTTAAGGTTATATCTATTTTGACAACTTTTTTCCATGCCTTTGACAATATTAGAATCATAAATTTAGAACTAGAAGGGACCTTAGAAACCATCGGTCTAACCCTCTTATTTTGAAAATGAGGAAACTGAGACTTAAGGGCAAAGAATAATTGCCAGAAGTAATCTAAAAGCCATTACCAACAATTATGAAGTGTTAGGCAAGAAATTGAACTACATAGATCAATTAGTCTTCATACATTTGTTAACTTTTCACTTTGTCAGGCACTGTACTAAGCCATGAGGATACAAAGAAAAATGCCCACAAAGAACTCATAATCTGATAGAAAGCCAGATATAATTATAAGTAGGTATACATAAGCCATATAGAAGGGATGGTAGTTACAAGTTTTCTTTACTATTGTCTGATGGAAGAAAAGGGATGCAGAAGAAAGTAAAATAATTTGGGAAAGTGAACCTATGACTTAAGATCATTTTAAAGAAGGTAGTTTAAACTTTTAGATTTAAAATATAGGGATGACAGAGTCCTGACCAGAGATGGATCTAATCTAATAAAAGGTGGTAGTATGTATTGGCTGAGTGTCTTGAAAAATCTAATCAAATGAGAATTACACTAAAAAGCATGGAGGTGGAAGAATGGTACCATCTATATCAAGGTTAATATTTTAAGAGTAGTTCCAATGAAAGAAGAGAAATAGTCATTGAGACATCCAAAAGTTCCCCAGAGACAAAATGCAAGAATGGGACTGATGCTCAAACCTACAGACCTCTATGTCTATGTACAATGTAGGCAATAATAACCAAAAAAGAAGAAGAAGAAACTAAGCATGACTATATATTTCTGTAAAAATAGAATCAAAGATAATAAGACTCAGAATAAGCTGTTTCTGGCAAGGGGAAGCTGAGGTCAACAAAAAAGTAATTTTTGTTTTGTTTTGTTTTTTGTTTGTTTTTTAGTTACTTGGGGAGAAAAAGGAGGATCAAAGAAGGATAAGAATTTTTCTTGGAGTAGATGAGATGATAACTGTCAACAGAGAGAAAGCAGAGCTGCTCATTTCTTACTTTGCTTCTGTTTTCTCTGCCAAAGAGTAGGACTTTGAACTTGAAATGACAGAGCAAACATGACTAACAGGAAGTTGATGCCCAAGATAAGTAGGGGGATCATAAAAGAATACCTAGTTGCCCTTGATGAATTCAAATCACCTAGCCTTGGGTCCTGGAAGAACTAAGGATGCTATTGCCAAACTCTAGCAAGTTATGCTTGAAAGGTCCTGGAAAGTGGGAGAACTACAAGATTGGAGAACAAATATCTCAGTTTCCTGACTGAATTTGCCCCTCCCCCCTCCTAGCTACCAAAATGAAAAGAACAATGTTTTCAAAATGTAGGCTAGTGAATGTGGATTTGATTTTTGGGAAAATTGCCATGGTTTCATTAAGTACAGATCATGCAAAATTTTAGTTTGTTGTTGTTGGTTTGTTTTTACCTGAAATGAATATAATTTACTTTGATTTACGCAAACTCTTGATAAAAGTTTCTCATATTTTTCTTGTTAAGGAGATAGAGAAATGTGATTTAATTGCAAGACAATTAGATGGATTCAGAGTTCATTAAATGAGCAGACTCAGTAGTTGTAAATTGTTCCATGTCACTTTGACAGGTCTCCTATGTGGCACCCTGAAGAATCTGTGAATGACCTTGTGCTTTTTAATATTTTTATCAGTGACTTGGATACAATCTTAGATGACATGCTTCTCAAATTTGCACATGACCCTGAATTGGGTGAAATAATTAACACTGGGCAATAGAATTGGGATCTAAAAAAGATCTTGACAGGCTGGAACATTGGGCTAGGAATTTCTATTTTTGAAAAGAACTAATTAAATGTGTGTTGAATGAAGTTCTGCTCTGGGCTATAGCCATAGAAAGATTCTTGCCCCTAAGCAGCCCATGGTCAAATGCAATCAAGCTTATATGCAAATATGTAGCACTATCCTTTTGGCAAAAAGAGGAGGGCTCTTGGTCCTTATCTGAAAGGAAGGATCTCTCAGCTTCTAATTTCAACAGTAGGTATGTACCACACTGAGCCATCTACCACAAACTTTTAAAAATTTATAAATATTTAAAAAAATTTTGTTGATGCTTTTGAATTTTGTATATATGATACATTGGGATAAGGACATGCTGGTCTTGGATTGAAGAAAACCTGAGTTCAAATTTGGCTTCAGACACTTAGTAGCTGTGAGAACCTCAGCAACTCACTTTACCTCTCTCAGCTACTTTTTCCTTATCTGTAAAATGGAGATAATAATAGTGCCTACCTCCCAATGTTGATGTGAATGAAGATCAAATGAGATAATTGTAAGGTGCTTAGCATAATATCTGGCTTATTGTAAATGCTTTATAAATGTTAGCTGTTATTATAAATGTCAGTCATTTCTCAAGCTATTTCCTTGCTCACATATTGAACTCTATTTTTTATCTCAGAAAAGAGTTAAGTAAGATCAGTCTTGTTATTCAGTCTTACAGTAATAATGCAACTTTGGGTATCTGTAGTTCCCTTCCCTTTTGCTTCTTGTCTTTTCAGAGATGGGAAGTGTGTGTGCTCTCTGCTCTGAACCAAAAGATTTAGCTACACTTTCTTGCCCTGTCCCTCTGGTACCAGCAGCTCTTATTCTCTTAGTAATGTTAAGTTCCCATAGGATTGGCCAGTCCGGAGAATTCTCCTGTTTCTCCTTGGGTACTGGATAGCATCTGAACTGTTTATTCTCATCACTTTTACTAGTAAGTTAGATCTCTGGGGCTGTGTATATAATTGATTAGTTTCTAATTGTTCTTCCCTGAAGTATTTCCTCTTGAGAAAAGGCCTTCAGGGCACATTCTCATTTTTAGGTCTTCCCACTGGATTTAGGGTTGATTGGAAATTCCTGAGTTTTCTACTCAGTCTTTTTGTTCATTTCCTTTGTACATAGGAGAAAATTTATTTATCTTGAAAGATCCATTCTTGTTCTGTCTCTTTGATTCCTGGGATGGTCCACCCATTCTGTCCCACCTCTCATCTGGGGTTTTATCTCTTCCCATATCAGTGTGTCATTCTGAACCCATATGCATCTTCCCTATGTGAAGTTCCTATTTGTGTGGGATGTAGGTATGGGGAGCAATGTAACCTTTCTGGATGTGATCATATAACGAAGTTGAGGGACTGGCCTTTCTCTTGGTCTTATAGCATGAAGAATCTTTCTTTCACTTTCTGCTGCCAGCATAACTAAGATGTAGAGAACTCTATAGAAAAGAATGGCAACTCTTGGTTTAACTTAAAGCCTCTGATCTCCTGCATTGCCTATCCTTTTAGGGTAGGAGAATGGTATCTCCATCTCACTGATGAACATTCTCACACCTGGTCGTTCCCTTTTCATCCTAACAATTCTTACTTCTTGTAGATCATCATCCATCTCCATTACTCCCTACCACCTGATTCCTCGTTTCCATCTCACCCCTCCTCTGTGGAATTACCACCTTTTGCTCCCATTTCTGTTCTTCATGATACTATTTGTCCTGATTAAAAAAAAAAAAAGTTATGCAGTAAGATAATAAAACCAGAAAGGAAAGATTATGGAGGACCTGGAATGCCATATTGAGGAGTTGGACTTTTTCATTAGGCATTGGGGAAAAAGGGAGGATTCTGAGCTCAGGAATTGTTTATTGTTGTGCTCTGCTTTTAGACATTAGCTTGGCAGCTTTTTTTTTTTTTTTTTTTTTTTTTTTTTTTTTAAAGGAAAGAGACTGAACACAGGGAGACCACTAAGGAGGCTAGTAGTGTCCTATCAAGATTTATTTAAAAACTAAAATAAAGCCTTGAATGGAAAGGAAGATATGAAATGGATTTAGAAATCCTTTATGGACTGCAAGAATGGGAAGAGAGTCAAAGATAAATGAGGCTTTTAGCCTTAGAAATAAGGAAGTCCAGAGGGAGGAAATGAGGATAGGGAGGGAACAAGCATTTATTAAGCTCTTATATGCCAGGCACTGTGCTAAGTGCTTTAAAAATATTATGTCATTTCATCCTCACAAGAACTCTAGGAAATACATACTATTTTTATTCCCATTTTACAGTTGAGGAAACTGAAGCAAAAAACAGTTACGGATCCTGGGCAAAAAGCCCAGGATCACACATAACTAATAAGTGTTTGAGGGAAAATTTAAACTTAGGTCTAATTGACTTAATATTAATAACCATAGCTAGTGTTTATAAAGTGCTTATGTTCTGGACACTGTGCTAAAACACTTTGGAATTATTATCTCATTTGGGCCTCACAAACAATCCTGAAAGGTAGATACTATCGTTTATCACCATTATATAGATGAAGAAACTGAGGGAGACAGGGATGAAGTGACTTGCCCAGTATCATGCAGCTACTAAGGGTCTGGAGTTGGATTTGAATTCATGTCTCCCTAACTCTAATCTAGGACTCTACCTATTATTGCATCTGTGCAAAAAGCTATCTAGGTTGGCTCTGAATTTCCAGAAAACTCTCAAATAGCAGGTTTTTTTGTGTGGTTGCTCTCTGGTGGAAGAAAGTGCTATTCAGCCTCTTGAATACCTGTAACTGTAGCTGACCCCAAATTTAAAATTACCCTCATCAAAGCAACTGTTACAAATCCGTGGTTTTTATTTGTTTATTTTTACTAAATCCCCTTTCCTCCACCTCCAAGCCAATTCTTTGTTGCTAATTCTCTGAAAAGTTTGAGAAGGGGGTAAAGGAGTTTGTGGGGATAGATCAAGGTCATTTAGAACTTTTGAATTAGAGGTACTAGTTATGCTCCAATCCACTAAAGTCTGAAGTGATTCATAGAGGTACTTTAGATCTAGAGTTAATAATCTCTTGTCTTGGAGGGGGGATGATTGTAATGGTGGGAGTGGCTAAGGTCATTAAATGGGGAAGTATGTAAAGAAAGAACTGCAGGCTTGATTTAAAAGAATGGAAACTTTTAGGAACAGGATAAGTAGCCTGGAAATGTAATCTCCACTGTTAAAAAAATAATAATTCCTACTACTATTTGTGTATTTGAATAAAAGGAACATCAAATTTGGTTTGGTAGAAAGAACACCAGATTTGGTATCTGAGTATGAATTTGCCACATTTCAACTGTGTGACCTTGCCATAGATGCTTCATGTCTTTCACCATATGAATTTCGTTATTTATAAAAATGAGGGAGCTGAACACTGAAGTCTTTCAAGTCTTAATCCAGTGGTTGATTTGGAGTCAGGGAATTTGAGGCTTCTCATTTTCTGATAAGGTTGAATTGCAGAATCATAGTGTTTGAGAATGTCAGATCTCTAAAGTGTTGACTCCATCTAGAATATTTATCCTACACATAATTATTCTGAGAAAGATTCTATATCAGTGTGAACTCCTATCGTCATCATCTCTGTGATACTGTGTACTTGTATGTTTAAATTGCCCCTTACTAAATTGGAAGCTCATTTAGAGCAGGAAAATTTTTTTGCACCATCCTTATATTTTTTGTGTAATAAAATGCCTCATAGGAAAAAAAAAATTAATCTATTGTTCAGTCCCTAAATGAGTATTTATTGTTGATATTATAGGAGTACAGCAGAAAACCAAATTTAACACAAGTAAGTTGACACAAAGAAAAGGAGGAGGGTATTTTTTACATCAGCCATATGAGATTTCTATATAGAAGTGTTCTTTTCTGGAGTCAACTAAACTGTGCTGACTAAACTGATTTGAAATGTTATCCCCTAGATTACATCATTTTGAATTCCAGTCACAATTACCATAACAGAAATCAAAGGATTAGTTAAAAGACCTAGGGCAATCTGATAAACACATTAATGGTCTAGGAACTAGCTACAAATCAAGAAAAGTAACATTTAGAAACTTTGGGGGCAATTGTGTGTCTAGAAAAGAGTCCAACTACTGAGATTCCATTTTTTGGCAGGAAACTAAACCCATCAATATTGAAGGTACATTTATATCCTGATCCTAACATCGGTGATTTAGGAAACAGACATTTTATATATGGAAATTGTGTTGCAAACTAGAGTCTACAAGCATTCTCCACATAGCCTTAATTTTTTTTTCTACTTTAATAAAAATATCCTTTCTCTGTAAATCTGCTATTTGATTCATGACTGTTAGTATTAAGAAGACAATAAAATAATTCTTTAAAAGAAGGAGCAAGTGGGAAGAGATCTTATACTTGGCTAGCCAGGATGAAAAAAGAGAGAAAGCAATTGTAACATACATATTTATTCTTATTCTTCCATCAGCTATCGCAATCATGATGAAAGAATTTAATTTTTTATTTTATAATCATTATTATATGATGCTTTGTATAATGTTTTAATTACCATTCAGATATCATAAAATCATTTGAGATTATTGTTTTGATCTTCCTGTTTTCCCTTTTTTTTAAAAAAACAACAAAATCTAATTCTTTTCCCACCTAATTAATTAACAGGAACTGATCAATTCCTGGGCTTCTAACTTTATTTATATCATAGAATAATTAAAGTGCCCAATCACCAATGATAATTTAGCAGTAAATAGTAGTTCTCTACTCAAGTATTTATTTAGACTACCCTATGATAGAAGGATGAACATGAAATAGAATTCGAATACTTCATTAGCAAATGCAGCGATTCAACTAAAACAATTTTGCATCTTATTTATCTTGAATGGTATGTATTTTTGTTTCTATGGTGTCTTTGTGAAAGTATAAATGATTAACTTGTTAATGACAAATAGATTTTTTCCCCAGATGTCTGTATCAATAATGTACCAGACATCTCTTTTTCTTTCTTTCCTCTCTACAACTATAAGTACTATAAGGTAAAGTCTGTGAAAAGTACTTTTCAGGTGCCAGGACTATTTGAATAACTTACTTAATGGTGAAAAATAGAACCCTAAAAGCCAGGAAACATGCTCAATTTAAACCAAGGCAAAGACATTAAAATATCAGTTTTGATCATCTCAATAAAATTTTGAAACATTTTAGGGAACACTATTAAATATCTATTTTGAACCGCCTTTTGAAGGCAGAGAAGATGAAGAGAAATCAATGACAACCATTTCCTGGAATAAGATAAACAAGTAGGCAGCTTGGAGATTAAAGGCATCATTTATAAGCCATTAATGATCACAGTTGCATGATGCCATAAACACTATTATAAGCATAAATATGCCTGGAAAAGGAAGCATATGTACATAGCAAAAAGAAGTGATAATAAATGTTACCAAGACACTAAAAGAAAACAAGGAAGGTTTCTCTAGCATCTTCTTTTGGTATTTTATAGTGATATTATTGGAATATAGTTAAGAACTGCATAATTATAATTATTAGGCCAATTCTCCCAGAAAGATCAAAGGAAGTAGAAAAGGATTAACATATGCAAAAATAATTATTGCAACTCTTTTTGTAATAGCAAAAAACTAGAAATGAAGGCCTGTTCATTAATTGAGAAAATTGATTGCTACGTGAATACTATTATGCTATGAGAAATTATTAAAAGGATGGTTTCAAAGAAGATTTTTATTATCTGATGCAAACTAAATGGACCAGAACCAGGTGAATAATTTCTATAATAGCAGTTAAGAGAAACAACCCTTAAGACTTAAGAGACTTAAGAGATCTGATAAACACAGTGAGCCTGTTTCCAAAGACTTAATAAAAAAAAAAAAATGCTGCCTACATCTCAAGAGTACCATGATAGAGGTAGAGCCAAGATTGTGGAGAGGACACATACGTCATTCTAAGCTCCCCTTCTACCTTCACTACTAATTACCAAATTTAGCCTCAGAAATAGTGCTTGATTGGTAAAATTTACGAATATTGGGAGTACAACAAATTACCAATTGAAGATAATCTGGAGGATTGCCAGAAAAGGTTTGTCCTGATTGGTGGGAGGAGGCTAGGACAGGCAGGGAGGCAGAACACAGAGGCTAGCACACTGAGTGGACCAGAATAGGTGCAGTCTTCTCAGGTGGAGAATTTGCAGGGAGGCCACTACCATGGGTTGACTGCTCTGCTTTGGTTACAAAGCAGATCAGCAGAGAAGTTACACAAATTCCTAAGGTAGAGTGTACTCCAAAACCCCAGAGCTTAACAAGACCTGGCTACACCCTCCCAGCACTAGAAGTGACTCAGCACGGACCACAGCATAGCTGTGCAGTCCCATTCTGCAGCCATGGGGCTTTTGCCTAGGGGTAGTCACACTTCTGCACAGTGAGGAGGGAGGCTTTGCCCAGGGCAATAACACTTCTGCTATGGGGCTCTTCCCAGGGTACTTCTGCAGTTCAGTTATTCTTTGCAGCCTGTTTGCAGGACAGCTACTGTCCTTTTATCTATCCCTGTTCTGTAGAGGAAGCTGGTAACCTCCTTGTCTTAAGGCAGACCCTAAGGTCTTTTTTTTTTTTTAAATGAGTAAAAACTGGGCTTGTACCCCAAAGAGATAATAAAGAAGGGAAAGGGACCTGTATGTGCCAAAATGTTTGTGGCAGCCCTATTTGTAGTGGCTAGAAAACTGGAAATGAATGGATGCCCATCAATTGGAGGATGGTTGGGTAAATTGTAGTATAGGAATGTTATGGAATATTATTGTTCTGTAAGAAATGAGCAGCAGGATGAATACAGAGAGGCTTGGAGAGACTTACATGAACTGATGCTAAGTGAAATGAGCAGAACCAGATCATTATATACTTCAACAACAATACTGTATGAGGATGTATTCTGATGGAAGTGGATTTCTTTGACAAAGAGACCTAACTCAGTTTCTATTGATCAATGATGGACAGAAGCAGCTACACCCAAAGAAAGAACATTGGGAAATGAATGTAAAATGTTTGCATTTTTGTTTTTCTTCTCAGGTTATTTTTACCTTCTGAATCCAATTCACCCTGTGCCGCAAGAGAACTGTTCAGTTCTGCAGACATATATTCTATCTAGGATATACTGTGACATATTTAACATATATAGGACTGCTTGCCATCTAGGAGAGGGGGTGGAGGAAGACTGAGGAAAAATTGGAACAGAAGTGAGTGCAAGGGATAATGTTGTAAAAAATTACCCTGGCATGGGTTCTGTCAATAAAATGTTATTATAATAAATTAAAAAATAAAATAAAATAAATAAAAAATAAAAAATGAGTAAAAAAGCCAAGAAAACTCTAACTATAAATAGCTTCTATCCAGAAAGAGAACAAGTTTTCAGCCCCGAGGAGACTAATAGCAGACAGTCTCCAGACACAACCCTAAAGGGGGATGTAAGCTAGTTCCCATCACACAAGACTCTCCTAGAAGAAATTATAAAAGATCTTAAAAGAGAGCTACAAGAAAAATGGGGAAAGGAAAGAGTAACTCTGCAAGAGAGTATGGAAAAGGTATATAACTCACTAAAAGAAAAATTTGATAAAGTGGAAAAAGAAAACAACTTTCTGAAATGTAAATTGGAAAAGGTAAAGAACTCCCAGGGAAACAGAATTTGTGAATTGGAAAAGATAAAGAACTCCCAGGAAAGTAGGATTTGTGAATTGGAAAAAAGAAAATAACTCAGTAAAAAAAAAAAAAAAAAAAAAAAAAAATTAGTGAAATGTAAAAAAAAATTTAGAGCAAAACAACTCATTTAAAAACTCAATTGGACATATACAAAAAGAAGTTTAAAAAGCCAATGAAAAAATAACTCATTAAAAATCAGAACTGAACAAATAGAAATGAATGATTCATTGAGACATCAAGAATCAGTCAAGCAAAACTAAAAAAAAAAAAAAAAGAAAAGAAAAATAATAGGAAAAAATGTTAAATATCTACTTGGAAAAACAACAAATTGCAAAATAGACCTAGGAGAGATAATTTGAGGATTATTTGATTTCCTGAAAATTATGATGAAAAAAAGAGTCTAGACACTATTTTACAGGAAATCATCAAAGAGAACTGCGCAGATGTAATAGAATCAGAAGGTAAAATAGATATTGAAAGAATTAATCAAATACCTTCTGAAAGACACTCTAAAATAAAAACTCTGAGGAATATTGTGGCTCATTAGACTAAGGAAAAAATATTACAAGTTGCCAGGAAAAAACCAATTCAAATACCGAGGAGCCACAATAAGGATCACTCAGGATCTAGCTGCTTCCACATTAAAGGATCGAAGGGCCTGGAATCTGATATTCCAAAAGGTAGAAGAACTTGGAATGCAGCCAAGAATAAACTACACAGCTAAGCTGAACATTTTTCTTCCAGGGAAAAAGGTGGACATTTAATGAAACAGGTGAATTCCATTTGTTTCTAATGAAAAAACCAGAGCTAAACAAAAAATTTGACCTCCAACTATAGGACTCAAGAGAAGCAGAAAAAGGTAAAAAGAACTCTTGAGAAATGCATTTATGTTATGGATATACATAAAGAGTGCATATATAAGGGCAGCTAGGTGGCCTAGTGGATAGAGCACCAACCCTGAAGTCAGGAGGACCTGAGTTCAAATCTGGTCTCAGACACTTAACACTTCCTAGCTGTGTGACTCTGGGCAAGTCACTTATCCCCAATTTCCTCAGCAAAAGAAAAAAAAAGTGCATATATAATTTGATTTTACTTCTATATATAAAAAAGGGAAGTATAAATGGAAAGGGGATAGTATCAGAAAAAGGGAAAAGGGAAGATAAAAAGAGGGAAACTACATTCCACAAAGAGGCAAAGGAAATCTATCTTATCTGAGGGAATTTAGAGAGGGGGAATTGCATGAATCTTTCATCAGATTTGGCTCAAAGAGAAAATAATTGACATATTTGGTTTACAGAGAAACTTCTCTCACCTCATTAAAAAGTGGGAGAGGTAAAGGGAAAAGGAAAAGAATAAAAAGGGAAAAGTACAAGAAAGGAGAGGGATTCAAAAGGGGTGGGAGGGATTCTAAAGAGGGAGAGCTTCGGGAGGCAAGTGGTACCCATAAGTCCAATATTGGGTAAGGGGGTAAAGTGGGTAAGAAAAAGAAAAACATAATTGGGGAATAATAAGATGACAGGAAATATAGAATTAGTCATTTTAACCATAAATGTGAATGGGATGAACTCTCCCATAAAACAGAGGCGGATAGCAGATTGGATCAAAAGCCAGAACCCTACAATATGTTGTGTACAGGAAACACATTTAAAGCAGGGAGATACATACAGAGTAAAGGTAAAAGACTGGACCAGAATCTATTAATAATAAAAAAAAAAAAAAAAAAAAACAGGGGGAGCCATCCTTATCTCAGATCAAGCAAAAGCAAAAATTCATCTTATTAAAAGAGATAAGGAAGGAAACTATATCTTGCTAAAGGGGAGCATAGACAATGAAACAATATCAATACTAAACATAGCATCTAACTTCCTAAAAGAGAAGTTAAGAGAGTTGCAAGAAGAAATAGACAGCAAAACTATAATAGTGGGAGATCTCAACCTTGCACTCTCAGAATTAGATAAATCAAACCACAAAACAAATAAGAAAGAAATTAAATAGGTAAATAGAATTTTAGAAAAGTTAGGTATGATAGATCTTTGGAGAAAACTAAATGGAGACAGAAAGGAATATACTTTCTTCTCAGCAGTTCATAGAATCTATACAAAAATTGACCATATATTAGGACAGAAAGATCCCAAAATTAAAGGCAGAAAGGCAAAAATAGTAAATGTATTCTTTTCATTTCACAATGCAATAAAAACTATATTCAACAAAAAGCTAGGGGTAAATAGACCAAAAAGTAATTGTAAACTAAATAATCTCATCCTAAAGAATGATTGAATGAAACAACAAATCA
The DNA here is from genome assembly GCF_902635505.1 of Sarcophilus harrisii. Classification (NCBI taxonomy): domain Eukaryota; kingdom Metazoa; phylum Chordata; class Mammalia; order Dasyuromorphia; family Dasyuridae; genus Sarcophilus; species Sarcophilus harrisii. The sequence goes on from NC_045428.1 coordinate 475,134,993, forward strand.
TAGACACAATTAATAATTTTATCCAAGAAAATGATAATGATCAGACATCATGCCAAAATTTGTGGGATGCAGACAGTGGTAATAAAGAGGAAATTTTATATCTTTAGAGGCTTACTTGAATAAAATAGAGAAAGAGAAGATCAATGAATTGGGCTTGCAACTTAAAAAGCTAGAAAAAAGACCAAATAAAAAACTCCCATTCAAATACTTAGCTTGAAAATTCTAAAATTGAAAGGAGAAATTAATGAAATTGAAAGTAAAAAAAAAAACTATTGAATTAATAAATGAAACTAAGAGTTGGTTTTATGGGGGAAAAAAAAACAATAAAATAGAGATGACAACACTCCCTAAACTAATTTATTTATTTAGTGCTATACCAATCAGATTCCCCCCAAAACTATTTTAATGACCTAGAAAAAATAGCAACAAAATTTGTCTGGAACAACAAAAGGACAAGATTTTCAAGGGAACTAATGAAAAAAAAATCAAATGAAGGTGACCTAGTATCAGATCTAAAATTATATTATAAAGCAGCAGTTACCAAAACCATTTGGTATTGGCTAAGAAATAGACTAGTTGATCAGTGGAATAGGTTGGTTTCACAGGACAAAATAGTCAATAATTATAGCAAATTAGTATTTGACAAACCCAAAGGTCCCAACTTTGGGAATAAGAATTCACTGTTTGACAAAAACTGCTGGGAAAATTGGAAATTAGTATGGCAGAAACTAGGCATTGACCCACATTTAACACCATACACCAAGATAAGGTCAAAATGGGTTCATGATCTAGGCATAAAGAATGAGATTATAAATAAATTAGAAAAACGTAAGAAAAGTTTACCTCTCCGATCTGTGGAGGAGGAAAAAATTTGTGACCAAAGATGAACTAGAGACTATTATTGATCACAAAAATTTGATTATATCAAATTAAAAATTTTTGTACAAACAAAAGCAATGCAGACAAGATTAGAAGGGAAGCAACAAACTGGGAAAAGATCTTCACAGTTAAAGGTTCTAATAAATGCCTCTATAAGGACTCTATAAGTCAATATAGAGTCAATTCTCTATATGTTTTTAAAATATATAGAGAATTGACTCTATAAGAAATCAAGTCATTCTCCAATTGATAAATGGTCAAAGGATAGACAATTTTCAGATGAAGAAATTGAAACTATTTCTAACCATATCAAAAGATGCTCCAAGTCATTATTAATTAGAGAAATGCAAATTCAGACAACTCTGAGATACTACTACACACCTGTCAGATTGGCTAGAATGACAGGGAAAGATAATGACGAATGTTGGAGGAGATGTGAGAAAACTGAACACATACATTGTTGGTGGAATTGTGAATATATCTAGCCATTCTGGAGAGCAGTTTGGAATTATGCTCAAAAAGTTCTCAAACTGTGCATACCCTTTGATCCAGCAGTGCTACTACTGGGCTTTTATCCCAAAGAGATCTTAAAGAAGGGAAAGGCACCTGTCTGTATAACAATGTTTGTGGCAACCCTCTTTGTAGTGGCCAGAATCTAGAAACTGCGTGGATCCCCATCAGTTGGAGAATGGTTGGGTAAATTGTGGTATATGAATGTTATGGAATAGTTTTGTTCTGTAAGAAATGACTAGCAGGAAAATTTCAGAAAGGCCTGGAACTTTACATGAACTGATACTGAGTGAAATGAGCAGGACCAGGAGATCATTATATAATTCAACAACAATACCATATGATGATCAATTCTGATGGACATGACTCTCTTCAACAATGAGATGAACCAAATCAGTTCCATTTGTTCAATAATGAATAGAACCAGCTACACCCAGTGTAAGAACTTTGGGAAATGAGTGTGAACCACTACATAGTATTTCCAATCCTTCTGTTTTTGTCAGCTTACATTTTTGATTTCCTTCTCAGGTTATTTTACATTATTTCAAAGTCTGATTCTTCTTGTGCAGCAAAATAACTGTATAGATATGTATACATATATTGTATTTAACATATACTTTAACATATCTAACATGTATTGGTCTACCTGCCATTTGGGGCAGGGGTGGGCAGGAAGAGGGGAAAAGTTGGAACAGAAGGTTTTGCAAAGGTCCGTGCTGAAAAATTACCCATGTATATATCTTGTAAATAAAAAGGTATAATACAAAATTAAAAAAAAATTAAAAAGAGTAAAAAAATATAAACTTAGTGCAGAATGAATCACTTTTTTTTTTTTTTTTTGACATAACTAATACAGGAATTTGTTTTGTGTGGCCATGCATGCTGTCATGAGGATTTTATTTTCCTTTTTTTTTTTTTTAGGGGAAGTGTGGGGAAAAGGGAAGTAGAGAAAAATTGAATTGATTTTTTTAAGCACCTCATAGGACATGAAATCTGTGGCACCAGTGTAAGGAAAAATCTATATCAATGAAAGCTTGATTTAGAGTATGTTTAGAAGTAATGCAACTAATTAGATCTACAGTGGAATTAGAGCACCAAGTCTAAAAGCTAGTTCATCCTAGGTATCATGAGTAACAAATAGGTTAACATGGATATTACTAATAGAAGCAGGAAGAGATAATAGATTAAAGACATTGTAGTAACAGATTTGACAGGGCTTAGTGGCTAAATTTTCTTTTTGAGATATAAATGAACTAACTGGTAGACTATTCCAAATATGAAACTGAAACCTAAGAGAGATGTTAGGGCTGAAGATATAATTTTATTAATCATTTTCAGAAGTTGGGATTAGATTGCCTATGGAGAGAGTACTACTTTTATTATTTGGCATATTCTATCTTCAGTCAAGTTATTGTAACTTTCTGTTTTTTTGAGTATTTTACATTTTATTATATAAGGATTCAGAAAAAGTCTGTGTACAACATATATTTATGTGTGTGTATATATATATATATATATATATATATATATATACATATATTCTGCCATGATAGCATTCAAAATTTATATGAAAATGTTTTTTGAAATAAGACGTGTATTTTTTTCTAATATGAGAAAACTAATGGATTATTTTGTTTCTTTTTAGCTCAGTCATTAAAAGAATTTGCCAGATTACTTATTGCAGTGGAAGAAGAGAGGAGAAGACTGGTATGTATTATTTTCTGCCATTTTAAAATGTAGCTATTTGTACAAACTCAGAAATGATGACCTGCAATCTTATTTTCCCCTCAATTTATTTGTTCAGTGAAATCTGTGGTTTGGCACCGTTTCCAAAACACCACATTTCAAGCTCTCATAGTGTAAGAATCTCAGAAATAGGAACTTAATAAATAAATGACTGAAATAAAATAGCATCAAAGAGTAATTGTTATTGCTAATATATGCAGACACATTTCAGTAGCATTCATTTTTTAAAAGAATGAAAAGGTAAATATTTTATTGTCAATATTAGTGTTATCCAACATTTTTTCATCTTAATTTTTTCACTGTTTAAAGTTGTCTTTATTTATGTAGCTGTAGTAATTGTATTCATTATTCTTTTGGTTTTGTTTCGTTCATTTTGCATTACTGTGTCATACCATGCTGCTTTCAGACCTTAGTGATTGTAACTTTTGCCATTAGTAGGATTCCAGCAATAGCATATATTAGAATTTTTCTTAGCTATTCCCCAGTTATTTCCAACTGCTGTTTCTGCTGTTTATAAATAATACTGCTATGATTTTTGTTTTTGCATAATTAGGTCTTCCCCCTTATTTTTTCATATATATATATATATATATATACACACACATACATAATCATGTTAAACATTTCTATATTAGTCATGTTGTGAAAGAACAATCAGAACAAAAGGGAAAAACCACAAGAAAGAAAGAAAAAAAAACAACAAAAGGAAAGTAAAAACAGTATGCTTCAATCTGCATTCAGTCTCCATGATTTTATGTTTGGATGTGGATGGCATTTTCCATCTATTTACTTCATCTACAAGTCTATTGGAATTGTCTTGGATCACTGTATTGTTGAGAGAGCTTAGTCTATCATAGTTTATTATCACACAATGTTGTTATTGTATATAGTGTTCTCCTGGTTCTACTCAATTCACTCAGCATCAGTTCACGTGTGTCTTTACATATTTTTCTGAAGTCTGCCTGCTTATCATTTCTTATAGAATAAAAGTATTACATTGTATAAATATACCACAACTTATTCATCCATTCCCCAGTTGATCACATCCCCTTAATTTCCAATTCCTTGCCACCACAAAAAGAGCTCTTAAAAAGATTTTTGTATATATGGGTCCTTTTCACTTCTTTATGATCTCTTTGGGATACAGTAAATCTTTTCTTTTTGTTTGTAAACTCCTTTGTGGTTAATTGATTTTTATCCTTTGGACACAGAGAAGTAATATTTATTAGATCCAAATTTAACTAACTAAAGTAAAGTAGAAAGGAATTTTAGAGATGAATTACTCTATCTCTTAGTCTTTTGAGTTTGGAAAATGCCAATTTCATTGGTGTGGACATTCATTCTCCTCCATGGTTTCATAGATCACTTATTTTTGTGATTGAACAGTTTAAAACATGATGGTCAACCTTCTGAAGGTAAGCCTTTTTGGACTTAGGCTCATCTTCAAATGACAGGCACGTCATCAGAACCATGATCAAAATTGTGATTCTATTTTTGCTGGCATCTAGAAATCACATTATATATTGTTATATTAAATATTTTGGGGGAATCTATTCCTCTGTTACTTTCCTAAAAGATAACTCTCTAACTTACATTGGCAAAAATAAAATCTTTTTAAACCTTGGATACCAAATAGAATGTGAAGGAAAATATGAAAATGAAATAGACATAGAGGATTAGTATTATTAATGGCATAAGCCTGAAGGGAAGTGCTTTTATGTGACTTAGAAAGATATAAGGAAATGTACTTTAATTGTAACTATCCCTTAGTGAAATGCTTATTTTCTGTTGTTTCATAAAAACTGATTGTGTGTTTTTGTGTTGTTAAATTTTATTATAAAATACACATAAAGTCTATTTTATTAAAGAGCTTAAGTTCTACTGCCTTCTTTTTTGAACATTTTCTTAGTAAATGGAATATCTTTACTTAATTAATTTAAAAGAACTTTTGGGAAGGAAATCAGATCAGTTTTGTTCCTCAATATCTTCTCCAGATGAATCTAAGAAAAATGACCACTGAAGTTTCCATGGACACAATGCACATAATTCAAAGTGCACCTGGACAAGGGAAAACACACACACACACACACACACACATACACACAAATCCCCAAACCTATTCACTCTTAAGCCAAAAAAAAAAAAAAAAATTGATTTTTTTTTTTTTTTATTTCAAGCCTTGGCTATTTTGATTTATTAAGTTGGCATGAACAAATATACCAAATATTATTTCTACCTGTATAATATCTTATATTCTTTCTCTCCATTCACATTGGTACTACCACAGAATAGAACTAGTATAAAACAGAACGGAATTCATTTTTCAAATCTAAAACCCCTTCTCTCTTTGAAATTTCCCTATTATTTTCAAGTATACTACTATCTCTTGTTACTCAGGCTTATACCCCCAATGTTATCCATTGACACCTTATCCACACTCATCCCAAACAGCTAGTCCATTTCCAGGTCTTGCTATTTTTACCTGCACAATATCTGTCCTATGTGCTTTCCGTCTCTTTACTCACACAGGTGCCATCTTGCTATCAGATCCCAGTTCTTCCCCACTGTGGTTTATCCTGTCATAAAGCATCAAAGTGATCTATCTTCCTTAAGTGGAAGTCTTGTGATGTCACACTTCTTTCTGCTTCATCCTATTCATTAAATACCAGTGGTTTTTGCCTCTGTTACATTCCCAGAACTGTAGAAGTGGTTTGGAATATCTTGGGAATTGTAAAAGGAGTTAAAAAGCATGGTTGGGGTACTGTAATTGAATCTAATAGAATATAGATCTCCTAAGTTCCTAGAAGATCATTTTTTTAAATGATTGTTGATTGAACATTCTAAGTCTTTCTTAATGCAGTTGTGGGTACCATTTTCCTTTTGCATAGGTTGGACTTTTTCATTCTTGATCCCTTCAAAGGAACTGTACCTTCTGTGAATCACAGATGTCTCTATTTGCCCTGTCTTATACATTCAATAATTTCAACTTGTATTATGGGTTTTTTTAAATTATCCCAGTAATTCACAAGTTTCACGTGGATAAAGACTGTTTTCTTTTTCATCTTTGTATACCAGGCATCCATCATAGTACCTTGTATCTGACTTTTCTTTTTTTCCTATTAAATATGTTTTATTATTTTTAACAATAGCTTTTTATTTTCAAAATACATGCAAAGATGGTTTTTACCATTCACCTTTGCAAAACTTTATGTTACAAAATTTTTCCCCTCCTTTTACCTCACCTTCCCCTAGATAGTAATACAATATGTATTAAAATGTGCAGTTCTTCTGTACATATTTCCACATTTATCCTATACAAGAAAAATCAAATCAAAAAGGAAAAAAAAAGCAAGCAAACACCACCAAAAAAGATGAAAATACTATTTTGTGATCCATTTTCAGTCCCTATGGTCTTCTGTCTGAGTGCAGATGTCTCTCTCCATCACAACTCTATTAGAATTGGCCTGAGTCACCTCATTGTTGAAAATGAGTCAAGTTCATCAGAATTGATCATCACACAATCTTGTTTTGTTATATATGTTGCTGTGAATAACGTTGTCTTAGTCCTATTTATTTCATTCAGCATCAATTCATGTAAGTCTTTCAAGGCCTTTCTGAAATCATCCTGATGATCAAGAACAATAGATAGAACAATAATACTATTCTATAATTCTATAATATTCTAAAACAATTATATAATTTTATAATATTCTAGAACAATAATATTCCATAACCTTCATATGCCATAACTTATTCAGCCATTGCCCAACTGATAGGCATCCACTCAGTTTCCATTCCTTGCCACCACCTTGCTAATTTTGTGTATGTGAGTCCTTTTCCCTTTTTTATGATCTCTTGGGGATATAGACTTGGGAGAGACACTGTTAGATCAAAAGGTATGCACAGTTTGATAGCACTTTAGGATAGTTCCATATTGGTCTCAAGAATGGTTAGATTAATTCCCAACTCCACCAGCAATGTCTCAATTTTCCCACATCCTCTCTAACATTTATCATTATCTTTTCCTATCATTTTAAACAATCTGAGAAGTGTGTAGTGGTACCTCAGTTGTTTTAATTTGCATTTCTATGATCAATAGTGATTTAGAGCATTTTTTCATATGACTAGAAAGAGCTTTGATTTCTTCATCTGAAAATTGTGTTCCTATTCTTTGACCATTTATCAATTGAAGAATGACTTGTATTCTTATAAATTTGAGTCAATTGTCTGTATATTTTATAAATGAGGCTGTAAATTCCCCCCCACCTCCAGTTTTCTGCTTTCCTTCTGCATTGGTTTTGTTTGTACAAAAACTTTTTAATTTAATATAATCAAAGTTATCCATTTTGCATTTCATAATGTTCTCTACTTCTTCTTTGGCCATACATTTCTTCCTTTTCCACAAATCTAAGAGGTACTTTCTTAATAAATGTGACTTTAATTATAATTATAATATCCCAGAGTTGGAAGAAAATTTAAATATCAACTCTTCTAACCCTTACTGGAAAACATGAGATTTATCTTTGAAAACCTGAAGTTTATTCATGGCACATCATATAAGAACTTATTACCTATAATATTTGATTAAATAGATCTCCCCATTCTTCAATATATTTGTATGAATGAAATTTTTCTGTTTTTTTTCCATTTACCTAATTTAAAAAAAAATAAATCAAACTTAAATCCTTATAGATAACTTCTTAGTAAATTGTTTTATTTAGCTTTACTCAACAGGGGGAATTTATTTTGTTTTGTTTTCCTCTGAAATATCAGAAAGGTACTATGAACCCATCTTGGTATTAAGAAATAGTATCCAAAACTTTTATGAATCACATGTAGAATATATGTATATTCCACATGTGATTCATAAAAGTTTATATATATGTGTGTGTGTGTGTGTGTGTGTGTATCTTTGGGGATATAACCTAAATTGTTTAGTCCATGTTAGTTATTTTTTTTAAAAAAAGTACAGTAGAATTACATCATCTGTAGAAGAAATATAGCTTTCAGGTTGAATGTGAGGTTGTTATGCCATGTGTCATATGCTTGAAGAAGTCATGTGTGCCAGGAGCTGTGGTCATCTCTGGAGAGAGGAAGAAAAAAAAAAAAGGGAAATTTCTGCTGAACCTCAAGGAGTTTATATTTAATTGATGAAGAATAGTGAATATGGAATTGTAGTGGTCTTAGTGGAGGAGCAGGAGACCCATGAGGTCAAAGATGGAGTCCATTTATTTCAAGTCCTCTCAGCCCCTAAATACCTTAGTAGAATTACATCACCACAGCACACTGTTATAGATATGTAAATGTCTCTAACTGTAAGTATCCCTTGCTTCATGTAGAACACAGGTGGTCATGCCCTCCTTGACTTCTCAGGAAGGGTAAGAACACAAAGGAGCCAAACCAGACATTGTCAGCAGGATCCCTCTGGGATGAAGGGTTTTATACCTTACCCAGAGTTCCCCCACTATCTGTGGCTCTCTACATGGAACTTTGAAGGAATAAGCACCTGTAAAACAAAACAGTACAAACATAACTATCATTATAGAACATTTCCGTGTAGTACTTCAACATCTTGAAGTTTGATTAAGATTACATGAAAATGTATGTGATTTTCTTTAATCTCCTAAATCAATTTAGTACCTAACCATATTTATAGTTAGTTCAAGTAGGAGAGGTCAAGAGTCTAGGTATTGCTATAAAAAATGAATTTGAAGTCTTAGCTGCCATATTGAATTTGGGGCAAGGTAATATAATTCCCTTTAAGTGATCCTATGTAGAAATTCAATCTAGTTAACTTGCCAGAATGAGGCAGATACCATGTTATGGCCAAGTTGAGCCACTCAGTAGAGGTGGTACTTCACTAACTCCTCAAAACTAACAGGTTGCAGGGGCAACACAGAGCCATAATTCTTTTGTTTTGTTTGCTTCCTCCATAGCTGCATTTTTGGTCCAGCTTAATTTGTGTTAAACTCAGGAGACATCTTAGATTTTTCTTCTCAAATTAATTCCTGTTCTTGGTCAACTCAGAATTGTCTTTGTTTATTTTTCTTAGTTTGATCTCCCTGGGGAGATAGAGCTTAACATCCTAATCATGTTTGAAATCTGCATTGTGCCCAAAATTAACAATGAGTCTTGTCACTCACTCTTTCCCTCTACTGCCTCCTCCACTCCCTACCCCCTAAATGGTAGCCTGAATATATTGTCATGAAGTTGGACACATTACTTATACATTCAATTTCTGAAATGACTTCAATTTCTCTTATCCAGCTAACTTCTTCCATTGCTGGTTCCCTGGGGATATAACACCAAATTTAGTTAATTGCTTTAGATACTAGAAAAGATAAGGTAGGGAGGGGTAGGCAGAAATCCACCTTTAACACAAGTACCTTCTTCTTGGAAGAATATTTTAAAGAATTACAGAAGAAATGAAATAATTTGATATACATTTGATAACTTTAGAAATTTTATGAACTGTAATAACCTATTTCTAATAACTTTTATAAAAAAGTAGGGAAGGCTCATTATGGGCTAGAGAATTATCTCAAACTGACCTTCACACACTTAGGGATTTGGAGAATACCAAACACATTTTGTTAAGCATTTTTTCCATCATTTTGAAACCGGTGTATATTTCAGGGGAAATTTAATCCATATGTTACTGATTCATTGACACTCAATTTATCAAATTACTGGTTTGTGAGAGCAATTTAATCCTTAAGCAAGTCTAATAAACTTTTTTTTTTTTTGTAAATATTTTTAAGACTTGTTTTCTTTTAACTTAATGCCACATTCTAGCCAGTACTAAATGAACCTTGACCTGGATATGATTAAGTTTGATTTAAACTAAGAATCTATAATTTCAAAGAGAATTTGCAATAGTTGATGACTTACATTCTTTTCTAATAACAACAATTTTTCCTTTATTGTTTTAAAATTTTGCAACAATTTTTCAGAATGTAATTATTGATTCATTAGATAATATTGAGATTTAAGCTAGGTGCTGCTTTCTGTAGAGTTCAGTAAATTTAGAAATCATCCAATTATTTTCATTATCTCAGATAAAGTATAAAAGATAAATAAAAACTCAATGAGCATATGAATTCTGATGTCTTTTGGTTGTAAATTTAACTTCTCTTGGAAAAAAATGTTAGGTGTGTGCTAACATACCAACATTCTTATGCAGTGAATTCTTTATGCCACGTGAATTGTCCCAAACTGAAAATTTCTTTAAGAAAAACTGGGGGAAGGGAGGGTGAAAAAGAAAGGAAGGAGGGAATAAATTGTAGTCTAGACTGAACAGGAAAAGTAGGATTTTGAAACAGGTTTGTTGTGTGTTTCTAGACTATTTGGACTTTGGTAGGATTTTTTTTTTCTCCTAAGTATTTTAGAAATTGGACAGAATGATAATTTTTACATTTATAGAATTATGGAATGTCAGAGTTGGAAGGGAATTGAGAGTCTAATTGAAAGTCCATCCAATTTAACTGATACCTTGGTTTAGCTATCATAGTCCCTTTTATAATGAGCTTCAATAAGTAGTCATTGAACCATTGCTTGAATATCTCTGTTCAGGGACAGGATCCTTGAAAATAATACACTTCCTTTTATAACCCAATTCCCCAGCTTCTGGGCAAATTTTCAGTTTTAGAAAATTTTTCTTAATTTTTACCTAATTCTTTCTCTATTAAAATTCTACCTACCAGTTCTCAAATGGCATAATCCTAAGACCCTTTACCATGTTGGTCAAATATTCCTCTTAACCCTCTTTAGTTCATTACCCAAATTGAACTCTAATATTTTTTATATGGTCTGACCAGAGCAGGATGTAACTAGACAATCACCTCTTAATGCTTAACAGTGTGTTTCTCTTAATGTAGCCTAAAATTGCATTAATCTTTTTCTCCTAAATAAGCAGATCTTCCCCATCTTACACTTATCAAATTGATTTTTAGAACCTCCAAAACTGCTGAGGCCTTACAAACTTTTGATAATATAGAATTCCAGTCCTGATATCCTAGAAGTGATGAAATAGATATGGCATTCCATTACATTATCTAAAAAGAAGGTAGGCTTTTTGAGAGCAGGAAACTTGTTTTTCTAAATCTCACTTCGTAGTGTCCAAAAGAGTAAACTGCAAGTCATATACATTTTCTGATTGTTTTAGTGAATTATATAAGTCTATAATGGGCTTACTTTAATAAGAATAACAAAATGTTATTATATATGAACAACTCATTTGTTTAAAATTTTTTTATTTACTAATTTCCCCCTCTTCATATGTTACCCTCCCACAGAACTATCTCTTGTAACAAAGAATTTTTTTTTAATGAAAGTGAACAGAGCACTGCATATAAAGATTTTTTTAAGTTCAGTGATTGATTTTGCTAATTATTTTTCTCTTCCTCCTTTTTCCTTTTCTTTCATTAAAAAAAGATTTCTTTTTTTTCTTTATGAAAGAAAATGAAATTTTTTTACTCACTGCTTTTCAATTTCACTTTTTCAATTTCATCTCACTGCTCTTTAGAGCAGTGCTCTAACACCTGTGGATTATCCACCTTGATAAAGGATTTGAAAAGAGATGTCTTTTATATTAATTCTTGTCGATTTTTATTTTGTTCTTCAAAAGTTTTGTCTACAGTCACATCTATGCCAAAGAAGTATAAATTTGGGATAGCATTAATTCTTTACCAACAAAAAAATCTTTTCCTTTGCAAGCTGCAGGGTCTCTATTTTTGAAACAAGTAATTTAAGGGCTTTGGGAAGTAGTTTTCTTCTTTCCATTTACAGTGTTTCTACTTTTTATGTATTGTTTACTTGGCTCTGCTTATTTCACTTTACATCTGTTTGTGAACTTTACATCTGTTTGTGGTCATCATATTCATTGCTTCTTATAGGACAGTAATCTTTTTTTGCATTCATGTACCAACATTTGTTTAGCTGTTCCCTAAACAATGGGCAACTGCTTTGTTTTCAATCCTTGGCTACTACAAAAAATTACTACTATAAATATGTTTTATGTATTAGAATATGAAAGGCAGATCATGTTGATTACATGAAATTCAAAACCATTTGCACAAACAAAATTAATGCATGTAGCATTAAAAAAAACCAAGTAGTCAACAAGGGAAAATTGTATTTAATTTCTTGCATAAGGGCTTGGTATTCAAGATAAATAGACAACTAATGTGTATGTAAATATATATGCATATATATACACACATAGGCAGATGGTGTATGTATACATGTGTGTACATATATATACTTATCTATATATACACATATTTATGCATATATATATACATGTGTATATATGTATACCTACCTATATACATATATATGTATTACACACACGAATACACATGTCATTCTTCAATGCATCACTGGCCCATATTTGAAGTCTTTGTAACTTTTTAGAAATTGCCAGGGCTTATACTCTTGGGGAAAAAAAAAATCCTTAGAAATGAAGGTTCATGGAATGGTAGATTTAGAAGTAGAAGGACTTTCTGGAGCTTTAATGAAAGATAATATAGAATATGGTATCTTAAAATGTTTTATTTATTTATAATTATTTTTTAAAATAGCCTTTTATTTTCAAAATACATGCGAAGAGAGTTTTCAGTATTCACCATTGTAAAACCTTGTGTTCCAATTTTTTTTTTTCTTTTCCTTTTCCCCAATCTTCTCTCTTACATAGCAGTTAATCCAAGATAGGTTAAACTTGTACAATTCTTCTAAACTTATTTCCACATTTATCATGCTGCACAAGAAAAATCAGATCAAAAAGAAAAAAAAGTAAGTAAACAACAACAAAAAACTGTGTTCTACACTCAGTCCCCGCAGTCCTCTTCTTGGGTGTAGCAGGCTCTCTTCATCCCAAATCTATTGAAATTGCCTTGAATCACCTCATTGCTGAAAAAAGCCAAGTCCATCCCAGTTGATCATTACATAATCTTGCTGTTACTGTGTACAAAGCTTTCTTGGTTCTGTTCATTTCACTTAGCATCAGTTCATGTAAGTCTCTCCAGATCTTTCTGAAATCATCCTGGTGATTGTGTTTTATAGAATGATAATATAGAATATGGTATTTTTAAAAGACATTTAAAAATAAAGGTAATAGTCTTAAAATACTCTACTGGTATTCTTTATTCCAAGTAATCATTTCCCAGAACCGTTTGCATTATTTCTTTTATTATGTAACTTTGGCTTGAAGACCCAGTTGTATGAATTTTGCTTCTCATAAAATGTTGGCATGGGCTTGTCAGGGAGACAAGCAAAGAACAGAGAAGTCTCTTTGAATCTTCTAGATTCTCAGATGAAGATAGAATAAGAAAGAATGACTTTATAAAGAACCTAATATCAGTGGAGCTGGGATTTATTCTTCATTTAGGCTGTAAGTATAGGGATCAATTTTAAAATTCTATGGTCTTTGAGGAAATAATTTAATTTATTGGTGTGCTTTAGGGTACTATAATGATTATGCAATCAAAAACTGTGTGAGGGGCATTAATGAAAATTAACAATTCCTCTTATGTTCGTTAAAGTCCATAAATGATACTTGGTATAGAATAGGTCTAGAGTTTGTAGTGATTATTCTGTTCCTTCTTTGAGGGGCACTCTCTTTTAGTTAATTTGCTGCATATCAACATCTGTACCTCTAAATTAATATTGTTACACTGTAATATGCAAGGATTTATAGGAATTGATACAAATTGAACAGAACCAGCAGAATAACTTTTATAATGATTACAACATTGTAAACAAAACTATAAAATATTTAAGAACTGTGATGACATAGTGATATCACAACTACGGAAGACTGATGATGAAGAGAGTTACTACTTTCCCCCTTCAAAGAGAGATATGGAATGATATGTGCATTTTCTGTATTGACCAAAGTGTGCATTTATTTTGAACTAATGATATTATTTGTTATAAGAAAGGCCTTTTTTTCGGTGGGGGTGGAAGGAAAAGTTAGTCAGGCAATGTAATTATGCAAGAAAGAAAAAAAGGAAGAAAGAAAAGAGCAACAGAGAATCATGAAACATAGGAAAACAAAAATAAGTTTAGAAGAGAGTTCAAGAACCAAAGATCCTGGAACCATTTTCCACTTTTGGTCCTTACATTGTCCTTAGCTTTTGCAAATCACACTTAACTTTTCTGAATCACAGAGATGCAGGTTTCCTAAGTTAAATCTCTCTATTCAAATAAATGAATTATCCAAGTGATGCGTAGTAGTAGAGAGTCACAATTTCTTATATGATCCTGTTTTTTCTATTATTAGAGCTCTTCCTGTTTCTTGATATTTGTCAAGTTCATTAATAATAAAGAAAAAAACTTTGTATATTTGGGGTATAGGTGAAATAAAGGAAGATGTGAATTAACTAAATACCATAATTTTGATACTTATTAGCAGAATTAGACAAAAGGGTGGGTGGAAGTAAAGTTCAGATAATTAGTACATGTCTCTCATGTGATAATATGTTCTACTAATTTGCCTTCCTAGAGGTGTTATGGTGTCTGTGTCCCTAAAGGGGGTGATGTATGTTATGAGTGTGTGTGTGTATTTCTGGCCTGATGATATTAGTTACTGCTCTTTGTCTAAGAGCCTCTCCCCTGCCTTAAGGGCTTTCCAGTGCTAATCAGTTAGCCAGGACCCTGACATCATGGAAAATTTAGAATTGATTCTTGTTAAAATTGATCCACATGTTGGGAAAGTGGATACATTCCTATTCAGGCACAGGGTTTCCTCTTGTAACTGATATCATCCTTATGGAATTTATGCCATAACTTTAGGCTAGATTGCTAGATTTAAATGTGTGCTTTGTAGACTGACAAATCACCAAAAACATTCCCAAGCTGGAGTTTGGAAAGATCATAGCAACAGAGATTTAGAACTGAAGGAGACCTTAGAGATAATCTAGTGCTACCTCTTCATTGTGCAGATAAAGTAGCTGAGCCCCAGAGAGACTGTAATTTGCCTAAGATCTCACAATGGTACGTGACTTGATTCCAAATCCAGTACCTCTTTCATTCAGTATCTGTCTCTAGAGAGGTTTTGGACACTCAATTGCAATATTTATTATGTGACCTCAGAGACCTCTTAGCCTCTTTCAGCTTCTCTTTCTTCATGTGTCAAATGGGGATAATAATACTTGCCCCACTTTTCACAGTGTTATTGTGAGAAAAACACTTTGTAGACTTTAAAGTACAGGTATCCCACAAGTCTTAGTGCTGTTTTAAGCTTTTAGTAGACTAAAACTTCATTGACTTTTGGGAACCTTATGTAAATTGTTTTTAATTGTTCTCCCCCCCTCCCCAAACCTTTTTGTCTGGGATTTGATTTTGCCTATTATTTTAAAAAATTAAAAAAAAAAAAAAGATTTAAAATGTAATGCCACCCCCCCCCCCCAAAAAAAAAAAAAAAGTTTAGACAAAATGCCTGGAATAAAGTCATATTGTTCTAATATTCTCTACCCTGGGATGAACCAATGGACATTAGGTTTTGGCACAATGAATAATGCACACTGGCTTTGGAGGCAGAGAACTTGGGTTCAAATCCCATCTCTGATAACTAGCTGTGTGATCTTGAGCAATTTATTTAACTTTTGCCTTCAGCTTCCACATATGTAAAATGGAGAAAATAGAATAAACAACCTCTCTTAGAGCTCTAGCTATGGTCTTATTCTCCTATAAGGTC
Organism: Sarcophilus harrisii; assembly: GCF_902635505.1. NCBI lineage: Eukaryota > Metazoa > Chordata > Mammalia > Dasyuromorphia > Dasyuridae > Sarcophilus > Sarcophilus harrisii. Next base: position 475,150,825 of record NC_045428.1, read on the forward strand.
TGTGATTCCGTTTTTTGTCCTCTTAGACTTTTTGTGTAACTAGGTGGTGCTTTGGATAAAGTATTGGACTTGCAGTCAGAAAGACTCATCTTCCTGAGTTTCAAATCTGACCTCAGATCCTAGCTATGAGACCCTGGGCAAGTAACTTAACTCTGTTTGCCTCAACTTCTTATTTGTAAAATGGTTTGGAGAAGACAACACTCCAGTATCTTTGCTAAAGCAAAACCCACGAAGAGTTGGACAACAACGAGTTCTTGTATTTCTAGAAAGATTGCTTTCTTTTATCCCTACTTAGACCTTTTCTCTTTTTACCTTTCCCATCTATCCTTGTTTCACAGGCCTAAGTCATAATTGCACAGAAGATTGAAATCTAATTATTATTATTATTATTATTTTGCAAAAGTTTGTTTAAAGGAACATTTTAGCCATCACAGTGTAGGCTAATACTTTTTGTTAGTAAGCAGAAACACTAAATTCCTCTCAAATAACTTTTCTACATTTCACCATTTAAAAAAAAAGGAAGAAAGAAATACCATCCATGTTTCATTGTTTTGCTTTGTTATTAACTTTCTGTGTTGTGTTTAAATAGGACATAAGAGAAAATAAAGATATATAAAAACATTGACTGCTAGTGCCTTTAAACTTCTAAAGATTAGATTAGAGATGGTGCTATGTTGGAATGTTATTGGTGAATAGACCTAAGCTTCTGCTTCAACACAGACTATGCCACAAACCAGCAAAACATTAAAATTCTTTACCATAAATCATACTGCCCACATATGGGAGGAGAGAAGATAGTGGGAGAGGCAAGATATAATGAAAAAGATTTATTTTTTGTTTATAGGTTTTTAAAAAGTAAAGACCTTTTGATAGTAAAAATTTTTCATGGGCTGATGGCTATGCAGTAGTGTTATAAAGGGCAGAAAAAATAATGTACCACATTGTTACGGATGACCAGGAAACATCAGCAACTGATGTATCATCCGATGATGTGCAGGGGGGGAAAACACCTGAGTAACTCTCAGTTGAAAGGGTTTTTATCTGATGAGACTAGATTATTTTTGATGTAGAAGATATATAATATATAACTTACAGAAGAATCATATGTTAAACAGGAAAAACAATCCCCATTAAAATTATTTTCAAATAATTGTATTTTCACTAGCACAAATATAAATTTAAAGAAGATTCACTGGTTTGCTTAAAAGAATATAATGACAGTATAAAAACAATCATAAGTTTTCTTCATGGCTTTACCTAGATTTATATTTGGACATATGCAGTGTATTCCTCAGTGTTTCTTGGACAAGATGTCTTGTGTTACTTCCAGGCTTGATTTCCATTTGAAGTAATGGTCTTGTTATTTTCAATGACCTCTTCCTGCCTCATCTTGATGTGGAAATGGCTCTTGATTCTCATGGACTAAGCCAAGAGCACATAATCTCTGGCAGATCTTTCCAAATGGAAAGACGTTGAGAATGGGTCCAGTAATGGGATGAGTATCTGATAGTTGAGGACCAGTTGAGCTGAGTTTTGAGATTCTGAACCCTAGGTTGTCTTCAAAAGAATAATTTTTCTGGCATAGTAACCCTCACAGGTCACCTACTAAATTGTAGTATTGCAAAGTATGCACAATGATTACAAATAATAGATTGTTGAAATACTAAAAAGTTTTGCTGGTATGGGAATGATTTTTAAAAATAGTAATATAATTTTATACTGATAATTACATCTCATTTATAAAGTTTATAGTGCATTTCCCTCATATTACTTCATTTGTGTTTCAAAATAACCTTGTTAAGTAGGTGCTATCCAAGATGAATTGACTTGCACAGGGGCATACACTTAATAAATGTCTCAGCATAAAAATGTCTTACCACAAAACTCAGGTGATTTGTGACTTCCAAATACAGAACATAATCTAGTGTGTCATACTGGTGTTCTGTGGGTTAAATTTAATGCATTTGTAATTGATCTTAGCCAAGGTATTCATGTTTTTTTTTTCTTTCAAGTGTCACCTTAGTGAAGAGAAATCTATAGACCTTGGCTTCAGCTATTTCTTGATTATAACCAGAGGAAATTGTGTTTTTCCTTGTACCTGAGTTAGAGGATTTTTGCCAAATTATACATACATTTAAAAATGTAAATTGAAGTAAAGTCATTCTTAACTTTTTATTTTGCTTTGCAAGTAATGGAATAGTAGAAAATGCATTAGAATGTTTATTTGAATGTATATTTTGGTGAATTAATGTTGTAGAGAATACAAATCAACCTGTAATAGTTTTGGCCTAGTCTTCTGTAGCAAAATGAGTTTCTCCATGCTCCCTTCCCCAAAATTTAATTTCTTATTCTCCTAGTTTTTAAATGTTACAGAAAATACTATGGAAACCAACACTAAATTTGTTTTATTGCCCATAGCCCATTTAATGAGATAAAAATTAATGAAATACCGACACACTGAAATATTTTTTGGTGAACTGTCCTTTTGTGAAGGTTATAAGCTTCAAAATATACTATGTTGAGAAAAGACATGGAATGGTATTAAAAATAGAATAGAAAAGAGCATATGTGTTCAGCCTCCTATATTTGAGCACAGTAAACATTACAAGAACAAATTATTTGGTTAGGACACGTTATGCTGTCAGAGTGGTCAAAGGTACTAGGAGTAGGCACAGAAGAGCCTTTTCATAAAGTTATTTTTGAGGGGGAGTGGTGGGGAAGGATAGGGAATAAGAGTTGGAACAAGGCAAAGGTCTGCTAAAGGTTTGGTTTGGTATTGAGGCTAAGTTGTCCATTTCAGAATGGACAAAGGGCACATTTTGCTGTCCTTGGGAACAGCTTTGTTTTACCCTGCCCTATTCATCTAGTCAAATCAACAAAATTTATTAAGCTTCTAATCATGTGCTAAGCATTGTAATTCCATTCAGTCCAAGTGACTGCTAGATGTTACATTGAAGGATTTAAAATCTCAAAGATATAAACTGAATCCATCCTTAGATATTGAACTCATTTACCATTAGAGTTTTTGTTGTTTTGGGGTGTGTGTGTGTGTGTGTGTGTGTGTGTGTGTTTTAATCCGTAGACTGGGAATAATAATAATAACCTGTCTTTAAGAGCTGTTAAGAAAATCAATATGCATTCTTTATTTAAAGAGGTTATAAGTAGTAAGGGAGATAAAGATTGTATACAAATAGTTCAGTTCAGTAGAATATAAATGCCTAAAATAGATTCAAACAGGATTTTATGGCTAATTGGGAGAAGGGAAGAGATCATGAGAAGCTGGATGGTGATATTACTGCTGGTCATAGTTGGATGAAGTTATGCCTGACAAAAACAAGTCTTAAATACCTGCTGTGTTTCAAATATCTTGCTAAGGGTTCTATATTATCTCATTTTTATTTTATTTTAAGAATCCAAGCATAGGAGGTAGATCATGCATCAGTCCCCCGAGGAAAGGTAATAGGGCTGGGCCAGGTATCTAAAACCTACTGTAAAACAGCACAAAGCAATGTTTACCTTACAGTACTGCCTATGCTTTCATTCTTCTTGGCTTACTGATAGAATTGGCAATTGGAATACTCCTTGCTTCCTATTGCTGCTTCCAGGTTGTCTCTCTTCATTTATCACTCAGTATCTCTTCCTTTGAAGTTCATGGTGTTCATATCTGCTGTCCAATTAAAATCCTGATAATCCATAGACCCCTAGGACATTCCCCATCCTGCCTCAATGAGTTTGATATGCAACTTAACATTTTTCTTTTCTCCCCAACTCCTGCTTTCATACTGAAAGACTTCAACACACCTATTGATTCTCCCTCAAATATTCTAACTACTCAGTTCCTCAACCTATTCATCTGCCATGGCTACTCCTTCACCATATATATATATATATATATATATATATATATATATATATACACAAGATATCCATCCCCTTATAAACGTGTCTGGTGTAACTGTACTGGGACTTTTATGTTATTGGAACTTTTTTATAATTTCATTTGTCACTCCATTCAACTGACTTAAATATCTAGCTGTGATCTATTTTGTGTTCAACCACACCTCAAAAGGAACCACAACTTATCTGACGGCTTTCTATTAAACTTGCCTATTCTCTCAGCTTTCCTGTTTGGCTGTTGGTTTTACCATTTCCCCTGGTCTCTGACAGGTTGCCACTTCCTTAATTCAGGCCCATTTCCTTTCTTCTGGACTGTCCTAATAGGTTTCTCTGCCTTTATAGATTTAATCTGTATCTCCCCTTTTTACTTTATAGTTTAGCTCCCAAAATAATATTCTAAGTGAAAAAAATCTGACTGTTATTAGTAGTTTTTAACTTGTTTACAGGCTGATGTGAACTCCTTAATTTGTGATTTAAGGCTTTTCAGCTATGAGTCTAACCTGCTTACCCTCACATTTTTAACTTTCAGTATTTTGTTCTTTAAAGTTTCCCCTCCCAGCTCCACCCACAACCCTATACCTAGAGGGCATTTCCTTTGTTCCTTATCCAAAGCTTCCTTTACACACCCAGTAGGTTGGAAAAAGTGACAAAAGAAAGAAAATAACAGGGATTTCAGAAAACAACTGTACATATACTTCTACCCAGCAGTACTACTACTAGTCCTGTGTCACAAAAACAAAGAGGAAAAGGACCCATTTATACAAAAATATTTATAGTACTTCTTTTTGTGATGATACAATTAGAGCCAAATGTGCTCATCATTGGAGAATGCCTGAAAAAATAATGGTATATGAGTGTAAAGGAATATTATTACTTGTTAAGAAATTATAAAAGATAGTTTCAGAAAAACATGAATAGATATATTGACTGACAATGAATGTAGTAAGCAGAACAAAGAGAACAGTTTATGCAATAGCAACAATATTGTAAATACAATAAATTTTCAAAAATAAAGGAACTCTAACTAGGCTTCCAGAGGACCAATGATGAAGCAGTCTATGGATCATCTGTTAGAGAAGCTATCGATTCAAGAAAGAGAATGACACATAATCTTTTCCTCATGACTAATATTCTCTTCTTTCAAAAAATGACAAGGGGAAAAGTACCCCCCCCCCCAAAAAAAAATCAAACAAATAGAATAGCTTTGAAAATTACATGTTGAATTTATTATATACTTGAAAAGTAAACTCTACATAAGTTTCATAGTTTCATGCACAATTCTCTCCTATTCCATTCATGTATAGAAATACTAATTTTATTTAGTTTTTATTGAATTCTGAATCAAAAGAAAATAAGACTGGCAAAAGGAACGCTTTCTCTTTCTCCGCCGAATTTGGATACATCCTCCTTCATGAAGCTTTCTTCCATATAAATAGCTGAAAATATTCTTTTCCTTTTCTTCTACCCAAAATGTTTTTGTTTTTTTATTTTCACCCAATTACATATAAAACTACTTTGAACATTTGTTTTTAAAACTTTGAGTTCTAGATCCTCTCCTTTTCTCCTCTCCCTTTGAGAAGGCACATGTGAAAAACAGTTAGATAAAAGTCTTATTGCAAAAGAAAACAGAGCCCCCCCATCTCCAAAAAAAAAAAAAAAAATACCCCACCACAAAACCTTCATGAAAAATAAGTTTAAAAAAAGTATGCTTTAATCTACATTCGGACAAAATCAGTTCTTTCTCTGGGAATGACTAACATTTTTCATCATAACTCCTTCAGAATTGTCTTAGATGGGAATGGCTAGCATTTTTCATTATAAGTCCTTCAGAATTGTCTTAGATCATTGTATTGCTGAGAATAGCTGTTATTCATAGCTGATCATCTTATAACATTGCTGTTATTTTGTACACAGTACATTTCATTTTGCATGCATTCATGGAAGTCTTTCCAGATTTTTCTGAGAGTGTCCTTTCCTATAGCAAATAATATAATATTATAATTATATACCACAATTTATTCAGCTGTTCCCAAATGATGGACATCCCCTTAATTTCTAATTCTTTGCCTTGAGAAAATAACTGCTATAAATATATTTTTGTATGTATGTATCTCTCTCTCTCTCTCTCTCTCTCTCTCTCTCTCTATATATATATATATATATATATATCACACATATACATATAGGCATATAGCTTCTTTTCCTTTAAAAAAAAATCTTTTTTGGAATACATGCTTCCTGTTGGTATTGTAAGGTCAAAGGGTATGCATGATTTTGTAGCCTTTTGGACACAGTTCTAATTGCTCCACAGAATGGTTGAATAAGTTCACAGTTCCACCAACAATGCATTAATGTCTCATTTTTCCCAATTCACGCCAACATTTGTCAGAAAAAATTCTCTTATTATTCAGATTTTTTTTAAAGTACTTTTTTTTTTTTTTTTGCATCTCACCTTGCCCAATTTTATTCTCCTTGTTTCATATTTAGTCCACATGTTGAATGCCCTCAAAAGACTGTATACTCTTTCAGAGAAAGAGCTATATATTTTCCATCCATAGCAGAGACACTTAAATTCTATTGAATTAAATAGAATATAGGCTTTACTCTATGTGCTAAATATTCAAAGTGAAAAGATCAATAAGAAATCAATCAACATATGTTGACTAAATGGAAACCAATCAGTAAATCTGAGCTATAGGTGTTGATAAGGGAAAAGGCCATAGATTTAAAAATGAACAGAAAGAACAAGTGTTATATCTAGAGAAAGAACATAGGATAATTTCTTTTCTCATTATAAACTGAATTTGAGGAGTGAGTAGAGAGTGCCAGATACTTATCTTCTAGTAAACAACAAGTCTAGGAATATTCCAGCAGTTGAAGACTAAAGGTCTATTCTCTTGTGGATCAGAATTTTGAGAAAAGACAAAACTCCAACAGACACATCCTACAAATCTGCTTAGTACAGATAGGAAAGATGATGGGGGATGATGAGTAGAAAGCAATAGACTGTCATTTTGGCTTTAAAGGGCATATACTTCTGTTGGGAATTTCAACATTAGACATATAATTACATAAGTCAGTCAGAGAGAAGGCTCCAAGGTAATCCTTTTGTGACTTATCTTTTCTGTGCTATTATTCTACATAATATTTGCTATATGCATTGACCCAGACCTAACACCCTATACCAAGGTAAGGTCGAAATGGGTTCATGATTTAGACAAAAAAGAGTGATACTATAAGCAAATTAGAAGAAAAAGGATAATCTACCTCTTAGATTGTGGAAAATGAAGAATACATTATGGAATGCAAAATGGATAATTTTGATTATATTAAGTAAAAAAGTTTTTTATACAAACAAAACCATTGTAGACAAGATTATAAGGGAAACAGTAAACTAAGGAAATTTTTTTTTTTTACATCTCAGGGTTCTGATAAAGTCCTCATTTCTAAAATATATAGAGAATTGACTCAAATTTATAAGAATAGAAGCCATTCTCCAATTGATAAATGGTCAGAGGTAGGAACAGACAATTTTCAGATGAAGAAGTTAAAACTATTTCTAGTCATGAAAAAAGGTTCTAAATCACTCAATGCAAATTAAGACAACTCTGACTTGCACCTCTCAGATTGGCTAAGATGACAGGAAAAGATAATGATGAATATCGAAGGGGATATTGGAAAACTGGGACACTAATACATTATTGGCAGAATTGTAAACTGATCCAATCATTCTGGAGAGCAATTAGAAACTATGCTCAAAGGGCTTTTTAACTGCACATATCCTTTGATCCAGCAGAGTCTCTACTAGGTCTGTATCCCAAAGAGATCATAAAAAAGGGGAAAGGACATAAATGCTATGAGATAGCTATCATGCCTGAATACTTTGCTCACCCATTTTCCCCAAGTATCTAAATATTCCCAAGTGTGCATATGTGGAAAATTTGCCCAATTCTCCTTGTTTCATATTTAGTCCACATGTTGAATGCCCTCAAAAGACTGTATACTCTTTTAGAGAAAGAGCTATATATTTTCCATCCATAGCAAATTCTATTTGAATTGAATAGAATATAGGCTTTACTCTATGTGCTAAATATTCAAAGTGAAAAGATCAATTAGAAATCAATCAATAGAATACATATGTATTCTATGTGCAAAAATGTTTATAGTAGCCCTTTTTGTAATGGGAAGGAATAGGAAACTGAGTGGATAGCCACCAATTATGGAATGGCTGAATAAGTTATGGTATATGAATGTTATGGAATATTATTTTTCTGTATGCTTTCAGAATGCCCTGTAGAAACTTACATGAACTGATGGTAAATGAAGTGAGCAGAACCAGGAGAACATTGTACTCAGCAACAGCAAGATTATATAATGTTCAGTTCTGATGGCTTTTTTCAACAATGTGGTGATTTAGGCCAGTTGTGATGAAGGGAGAGCCCATCTATGCTCAGAGAGAAGACTGTGTGGACTGAGTGTTGATCACAACATAGTATTTTCACTTTTTTGTTGTTGTTTGCTTGTACTTTATTTTCTTTCTCACTTTTTCCCTTTTTGATCTGATTTTTCTTGTGCAGCATAATTGTGGAAATATATATAGAAGAATTGCACATGTTTAACATAAATTGGATTACTTGCTATCTAGGGGAGGGAGTGGGGGGAAAGGATGGAGAAAAAAATTGGAACACAACATTTTGCAAGGGTAAATGTTGAAAATTATCTATGCATATGTTTTGAAAATAAAAAGCTTTAATTAAAAAATATTTACTATATGAGTGTGGTGATGTGGGATATATACTCTAGAAAGTATAAATAAGAGAAGCAGCTTTAATTCAATAAACAGTCATTAAACATTATGTTTTTAGGTACTGTATTAGATTCTGGATATACAAACATGAATAACAACACAGCTGGAGATGCATAGAACATATATGTGGGAGAAAAGAGTATCATTAAGGAGTAGATGGTCAAAATGTGGCTTCCTGATTAAAAAGCAAAGATGATGAAACCTGGGAATAGGAATTTGAACATGATTACTAAGAGGTCATTGACTTTGAAAAAGACATCTTCTTAGGATCATAGATTTAGATGGAGAAGGGCTTGTGGAAGTAGCCCTGGAGGTTACTTAATCCAACAGAAGTTGCCCAAGATCACAAAGATAGTTGGTACTTGGGATCTCTAACTTCAAATCCATCTGGTTCCATTACAGCCCTAAGACATGGAGCCAGTAGGGAAAGGAGAAGAAGAAGGAGGAAGGGAGGAGAGAGAGAGGGAGGAAGGAATGAGATAAGAGAGGAGAGGAGAGAAAGAGAGAGAAGGAGGGAGGGAGGGAAGGAAAACTGGGAGGGAGAGAAAGAAAGAAATAAGAGAGGGAGGAGAAAGGGAGAAGAAAGGGAGGAGAAAGATTCCTCAGTCTCAGTCTATCATAAAATTCTTAAAGAAGTTTTGTTTTGGATATGATCTGGAGCACAAGTTGAATAGTTAGCCTGGTAACTTTGAGAATGAAGGGAAGTATTATTGATGAGGAAATAGAGGTATGGAGGGAGCTATTGAGATGATGGCTTTTATCTTTAAGCATATTTTGCTGAGAGAGAAAAGGGTGGGGGTAATACAGGGTTTTGATGGAATAGACAGTGTTGAGGGAGCTTGATATAGAGACAGTCTGAGAATTTACATTGGTCCAGATGAAAAACACTCATTTGTTGTGGACCCTGCTTGCTCTGTTTCTTAATAGCTCTTCCTTTGGGCTCAGAAGGGTAGTTTGGGTTATAGTTTGGGAAATGATGTAAGATTATAGTTTCATGGTGTGGGAGAAATGCGAAAAAAACAAAGAAGACAATTATGTAGGAAATTCAAGAATGGAAGATTGTCTCATTGAAATGACCAAATACAGAATGAGGTGAATGAGATCCTTCCCAGTTTTATTCACATGTTCGTTATTGACTTCATAAAGATAGTGAATTTGTGGGTTTCTTGAAGCTGGGAAGGCTAAAATTAATATTGAATATCACAATTAACAAATGACATCATATTGGATATAATTAATATAACTTGATCAACAAAGACCTTGATAGTCTACAACAATGATACAGATGATAACTGATAGTAGTAAATATAAAGTTCACTTATAAAGTAGTAAATATAAAGTTTGAAAGATAGCCTCACAAGCACAAAATGAAGGAGGTGTGGCTAGATAGCAGTTTATAGGAAAAGGACCCAAGGGTTTTGGTGTTCTCTAAACTTAATGTGAATCATCAGTCTGATATGGCAGCCAAAAAAAAAATAAATAAAAATCTGAGGCAATCCTAGGTTTCATTAATGGAAGCATAGTGTTTGGAATGAAGAAGATTATAAACTTGCTTTACTCTGTCTGATCACTTTACATCTGGAACATTGACTTCACATTTATGCACTACCTTTTAGAAAGGGGATTGACAAATGGAATTCAGAAAGAGAAGTGATAAAGAAAATGAGGGAATTGGAGAGGAGACACTTGGGAATATTTAGATACTTAGGGGAAATGGGTGAGCAAAGTATTCAGGCATGACAGCTATCTCGTAGCATTTATTTGGTTGTGTTTGATGGGGAAAAAATTTAGCTTTTTTGGCCTGCAAGAGTAAACTTAGGAGGGATGAGTAAAAGCTTCAGAGAGGCCAGTTTTGCTTCAGGCAGCGGAAAACTTCTCAACACTATCTTAAAAATTAGAAGGTACAGCAAGTTTCTCATCACAGGAAGAGGTCAAATAGAGGATGGATCATCAGCTGCTGACATTATGGTGTCAACCTTATATAAGGTTGGTATACCTCACCTCCCTGATGTCATATTCCTGTTTGAGAATGAAGGACAAACAACAACAACAACATATAAGAGCTTCACTTTGAGATTTTGAATTTCTGTTACTCCATTAATCCAGAACAGAAGTCATAGAATTGGAAAATCAGCCAAGAGACCGAAGTTCAGGTTCAGTAAGACTAAGTTCAAAAGTGTGTAGAATATAGTAGGAGTCATAGAAGCACAAACTCTTGTGATAGGAAACTATCAGTTCCAAAATTGTTTTCTTGGAAGTGATACAGTTTTATGGAGTCAAATTTGGGCAGTCCCTTTGGATGGTGAATGAAAAATTTAGACCAGTTGTTAAAAAAAAAAAAAAGTCTTGGTTTTTTAAGAATTTGAGAGAATCTACTGGATGACTGAGACAAGAATCTGTATAGGGCAATAGAACTGAATGATGTGGATTTTAAAGGAGAAGTTGCTGAAATAATAATGATGATAATGATGGAACAAGGGCTTGAAGTATTACTGAGGATCAAGAAGATCAAGACTCTTCAAGGGGGAAACTAAATTAAATTTTTATTGTTGATGTGTGATGCTACCCTTATATGAAGCATCGCCTGGTTCTTTTATTAATAACTACTTCTTCCTACTTGTACTCCACCTAATACCTTGAATTTGTTTTTGTTTTTCTTTATTGATACCTGTTAACTAGCAAATTTTTGTTTTGTTTTGTGCCTTCTTATATGTTTAATCCTCTAGGGGACAAAAAAGAAATTTCAGATTTGATCCCTAACTTAAGAAATTCCCTTTTTGGTTGGATTGACAAAACAAATACAAATGGAATGATTGGAAATAGGGGTTAAACTGTGTGGAAGTACTAGAAAAGTAATAATATTTCAAAACACAGAGATTTTTGGAATTGCAAAAGGCTATTGAGAGACCAGAATTTGATGTGGCCTTCCAAGGTTGGAAAATAGCAAGGTATGGTGGAAAGGACACTATGAATTGGTATTTTAATGCCATTTTTGATAATGATTCATTGTGAAATCTTAGTTTAAAAAATGGCAATCTCTCTAGTTGCTGGTGGTGACACATATAACAGAACAAGCAAAGGATCCCTGTAAGACTACTGCTTTTTAAGTTAAGACAGGATAGAAAATAGGGGGAGCAGAGATGAGATAGAAAAGAGAGATCCTGCTCTGGTGATTAGGGAAATCATATAGTATAGAGAAGTAGGAAGTAAGTTTTGATAGAGCAAAGTATCTTTAAATGGTTCTCAATGCCTTCTGTCTAGCTGTAGAAATGAAGCAGATTTTCCAGACTTGCAAGTTTGTAAAGCTATGTTAAACTGTTTGGGGGAGAAAAAAGAAATATGATTCTTGGCTCCTTGCATGGACTGTCTAATAAATCATCCCATTGTTGAGAAAGCTGGGAGAACTGTTTGGTGGCAGCAAAATGTTGTCTTCATAAGCTCAGGAAAGTGAATTGTAGGAATGACAGATAAATATTGATTTTAGAAACAGGAAATATTCCTCTTTTCTATCACCATTTCATCCTTCTGTGTTTTTGCAACATACTCATTTCTTAATGGTTTCTCCCACCCCCAATTTAATTCCTTCCATTTGTGATGTGCTTAGGTGAAATTATACTTATTATAAAAACAAAAATAAAAAACAAACTCCAATATTTCAAAGAATGTGACTTTCTGTTTTCATTCTAATTTTATCATAATTAATAGTAGTACTTTAGTCAGTGAAGTATTGTAAACTGATCTAGATCTAATTCCAGCAGGAATTAGGTCTGTCTAGTTATTCTTTCCACCTGGATGTACTGACTTATAAGTAAAACATCTACTTTGAAGAGAAGTGCTTGTACATATAAAGTGATTACTTAATTAAAACACCATTAAGAGCCTATTTATATGAGCTTTAACAATATTCTCTAACTCTTACAGGATTTAATTTGAAGTCAAGGTAGGTAAAATAGAGTTTAATATGCATGGGAAATCATCATTATGTCCCAAGTTGTTATGATTATCTCAAAAGAGTTGTCCTGACAGTAAGGTTCAAATGAATTAAAATAACAGTAAAGCCGAAGAAAATAGTATTAAATAATGAAAAATATTTTTCAGAAAGATAAAAAAGAAAGAAAGAAGACAAGGCAAATGAAACATGGGAGAATTCAGACCAGAGATATTAGGATCACAAGGTTGAGTGATGGAAGAATGCCACACAGAGAAGGAATAATAGTTAGACCTTTGAGCATCTGTAGTTAATCAATTAATCTCCCAACATATGTTATACACCTATGTATTAGGCTAGGAACTGGGCATACAAATACAATAATGGAGTTCCTTCTCTCAAGGATTTTATGTTGTTGGAGGAAGCAACATGTGCACATATAAGTGTAGTGATCGTTTTAGGCTGATTTCCCAACTAACTCCCACTCACAGGTTGATTGGATTTCTGAGAGAATAATTATCCAGTGTTCTTAGGTATTTTATTGGTCTGAACTCTTAAAATATATTGAACTCATATATTTGAAATGTGTACTTTAATCCACTGGAAGACACAGCTCAATACAAAGATATTTACTGAAATGGCATAGTAAGAAAAGTAGCAACCAAATATTTTCCCCTTAAGCATGGATTGCATTCTCTCCAGAGTATAGCCAGCATCAGCAAAGAGACCAGCCATGGCAGAGGAAAAAGACAAATACATAGAGGAACATTTGTGACCAAGTAAAAGGACTTTTGAAAATTCAATTCTTTCAATGAACTCAGGAAAGATGAAGGAAAGGCTAGGACCCATGCTTTGCCTGGAAAGGTGATTCCTTATCGTAGAAAGAAGGCAAAACAGAACTAGTTAGCTCATTTTCCTTGATTGGAAAACTAGTTACCTTATATGGATTAGAGTGCTGAACTTGGAGTCTTGAAAGGACAAGAATTCTAATCCCATTTCAGACCCCTCAATAGTTAGATAATCCTGGACAAGTAACTTAACCTTTTTTAGACTCATGTTCCTCATCTGTAAAATAAGAGGGATCAGACTAAATGGCTTCTAAAATCCCTATGTCTAGAATCCTTTAACCTAAACATTAGGATTTGAAATTTAAGACTAGTAAGGGCGTTTACCTGTCCCCTATGAGCTCTAGTCATTTAAGTATTTGAAACAAGAGAGATTAGGCTTTCTGTCTGGCTCCTTAAAGCTAAAGTGGAAACAACTAGTTTACAGAGAGAGAGAGAGAGAGAGAGAGAGAGATTTTTAGCTTGATATAAAGGTATCAGTTCAGTTGTTGTTCAGTGGTTTCCGGTGTACATGACTCTTTGTGACCTCATTTGGCTTTTTCTTGGCAAAGATATTGAAGTGGGCTGGCATTTCCTTCAGCTCATTTTATAGCTGGAAAACTGAGGCAAACAGTTAAGTGACTCACACAGGATCTCACATGTCTGAGTAAGTCACTGTCTGAGATCAGATTTGAACTCAGGAAGATGAATGAGTTCCAGACGCCGGACCCGGCACCCTGCGCACTATGGCACCACCTAGCAGTCCCTTCTTATCCTTAATTGTATCCAGTGATGGAATTGGCTGCTTTATTGAATGGTGAATTCCTTGTCACCTGAGATGTTAAAAAGTGAGGTTTAAACAACCAGACAGAGTTCAGGGAGGCGGTAGACAAAGGGAGAAGCTGGAGTGGTGGATTTAGATTCAGGTAGACTTCAGCTCAGATCTTGCTCCCATAACTTATCATCTATATAACCAAGCAAATCACTTAATCTGTCTGAGGCTGTCTTCATTTTTACAGAAATGATCTTTAAATGAAATCTAAATTCTGAGTAACTGGAAAAACCGGGAAAGTCCTAGAGAACAGCTAAGAAAACTTACTTTCCTCAAGGCAGAAAGGTGGAGCTACACTAAGGCAGAGTGGTGTCTATATTATCAAGTGCAGTTTCTGTTTATTTTTTTTTCATTGTCTCAAAAGAAGATGCATTCTTTAAGAGGATGGAAAACAACTCTGATACTTAGTTTCCTCATTTATGCTTGAAACTTATGATGCCATGTTACTATCTAAACCTTACTTTGATCATCCTCAAAATTCAGTTAATGACACTTTTACTAACTACCTCAGAGAACTTCTTGCTTTTTGAAGTAAGAACTTTGTAAACTTTTAAGTGAACTATTATCAGTGTTGTACTACTGAGGGAAATTGATTTTTTCTGGCCTTTTTTTGTTTGCTCAATATCATAATAAATATTTAAATAGCATTTTCTAATCCATATCAGCAATCTTCTCATTTCTCATAGGATGTTTTCTAAAGGATTAGTGAGTTGGCTGTTGCTGCCAAATTTCTTGCTAAAAACTTCTTATGCTTCAAATTATCTAGCCTTGGAGGCTACAATTACATTATATCTCCATTGTGTTTATAAAGAGGACAGATTGAATCTCAAAGATTTCCAGGCACTACCTTTAATTAGGAAATTATTTTCCCTTTTGTCCATATGGTTTGTTTGGCTTCTGTTTTTTTACTGGGCACCATTTGCTTTAGCTATTTGATCTTGGATAGGAAAGGAAGTTATTGCAATTCAAATGCAAAAGAAGTTTTGTATCCTCTGACCAAAGGGTGTGAAATCTTTTGGCTGTTCAGTAGTTAGAAAAATTCAACCTCAGGGAATAAATAAATGAGAAGCATGTTCACCCATGCAGAACAGCCCAATTATGGGGAAAGCTGAGTATGACTACATAGCTTTAATGTTTACCTTTCTTTCAGGGCAATGGCACTTGGGTAGGTGAATTTAGAGCTAAGCTCTGGAAAACTTAGCTTGTTTTGATTCAGGATGAAAAATAGATATTTTGATGAATGCTTTTGTGACCAGTGAACTTTTAAACAAAGCTTCTTTGCTTTGTGTATATGAAAACATTTGACTTGTGGATTGGTTTGTTTTGCTGCAGTCATACACAAAGTATTGTGCTGAAAGATGCTGCCAGGTATTTAGTAGTCTACCTGTTTTGCCACAGGCAGAATTAGATCTACTCAGTTCAAGTTCAGTGACATCTTTGTCTTAATCCTAAGGCGAAAGCCATAGAGAAAAATAGTCTATAGAATCCTTAGTATTTTTTCTTCTCCAGTTCTTTGTCTCAGTGATTTTTCTTCCTTTTTGATGAGTCTGCTTCCCATAATTTATATGATTGAGAAACCCACAGCACAGGTACAAAAAATTTATATTATTTAAAGCTGTGTCCTCACTGAGTCCTATAATCCTTCAGTACCATAATTGACAGAAACCTTCTATTTACAATTTTAATCCAACTATTACTGGAGGGAATATTTTCTTTGGCATCTTCTTTTTAGAATAACTAACTGAGCAATATTCAGTATCATCAGAGAAATTTAATAAGTGAAAACACTATTCTTTTTAACTTTTCCTTTACTACCCTACTCATTGTGACTTTAAAATGTGTGACCACATCAAATTTGCCTCGTGATTGACATAGGGCTGGAAATGAGTTTTTAGCTATTATATCTAATGATAGCATGGGGTTTCTAAAATAAATCACAGAATACAACAGTGAGGACAAAACTATAAGGCTTCAAGTTAATAGGCATAAAGATGAAGTTCTCTACTTTGGCTCAAAAAATGAGTGGCACAAGTACAATATGAGGGAAGTCTGGCTCAACTGTAGTAGTTTATATATTTTTAAAACTGGAAATTTTAGCTTACTACAGAAACCCAGTATAAGCCATTACTGTAATACAAATACTAAAAAGGCTAGTGAAGATCTTAGACACTTAGTAATATTCTTACATTTGTTTGCCATGGTCAGACCACATCTGTAATACTATTCTGAGTATAGGCATCAAATTGTAGGAAGATTATTGATAAGCCAGAACACAAACCATGTAGTAACAGGACTCAACTCATATTATATCAAGTGAGGATTGGTGATTTTCACATAGAGAGGAGAGAGAAAAACTAAAGGAAGTCAGATTTTTTTTTTTTGATTCCATTAAAGTCATCTCTTCTTGTCTTTTACCCTACTCCTGAACCACTGGAACAAAAATAATACCTTTAAGCACTTAACCCCTGCTCTGAGGATCCTATATCCTAATTGGTAAATGACTCACAAGGTTCATCTCAATATTGACACTGTTGACACACTGCCTACTCCTATTTCCCTTCTTTTCCAAATCAGAGATTTCCAATTCTAAAACCATATGGCAGCCAATATTGCCATTTCTGCTGAAAAGGATATGTTAATTTATTACCTTATGACATCACTCATTGCTTCTGATTTTTTTAGATCAAAAGATTTCTCCTCTTACCCTCTTTTTTATTTTTTTTAAGATGGCTAAATAATTTTATTAACATTGAAAATTCCTGGTGCTTAATTAATTAATTTTTAGATTATAAATTTAATATTTTATTTTCTCCAGTTATATGTAAAACAGTTATTAACATTCATTTTTAAAACTTTGACTTACAAATTCTCTCCCTTTCTCTCTTCTTACCCCTACTCAGTGAGATGGCAAGCAATTTGATATAGATTTTATATGTATAGTCATGCAAAACATTTCTGCAGTAATCATGCTATAAAAGAAAACATAAACCAAAAAAACTCAAAAATACCCCTAGAAAAATAAATTGGTTTTTTTTTGACTGTTGCTATTGTTTTAAAGAATGCTTTCATCTGTATTCAGATACCATTAGTTCTTTTTTTAATAGCTTTTTATTTACAAAGATATATGTATGGGTAATTTTTCAGCATTGACCCTTGCAAAACCTTCTGTTCCAACTTTTCCCCTCCTTCCCCCTACCCTCTCCCCTAGATGGCAGGTAGACCCATACATGTTAAATATGTTAAAGTATATGTTTATATACTTTATAATTTACATATCCATAGTTGTTTTGCTGCACAAGAAAAATCAGACTTGGAAATAAGGTAAAAATAACCTGAGAAGGAAATAAAAAATGTAAGCGGACAAAAACAGATGGAGAGGAAATGCTATGTTGTGGTTCATACTCATTTCCCATAGTTCTTTTGTTGGGTGCAGCTGGTTCTCTTCATTATTGAACAAATGGAACTGATTTGGTTCATCTCATTGTTGAAGAGAGTCATGTCCATCAGAATTGATCATCATATAGTATTGTTGAAGTATATGACCTCCTGGTCCTGCTCATTTCACTCAGCATCAGTTCATGTAAGTCTCTCCAGGTCTTTCTGAAAGTATCCTGCTCAGATACCATTAGTTCTTTCTCTGGGAATGGATAGCATTTTTTTTATCTTAAGTCCTTCAGAGTTGTCTTGGATCATTTTATTGCTGAGAAACAGATGATCATTTTGCAATATTGCTATTGTATTACAATTCTCAGTACATTTCATTTTATTTCAGCCCATGTCAGTCTTTGCAGGTTTTTCTGAGAACATTTTGCTCATCATTTTTTATAGCACAATAGTATTCCATCATAATCACATACCACAATTTGTTCAGCCATTCCCCAATTTCCAATTCTTTGCCACCAGAAAAGACCTTTTATAAACATTTTTGTACATATAGGTCCTTTTGATATTATTCCTTTCAATATACTGTTTCCCCCATTATACTATGATTCTTTCTTTTATTTATATATCCACGGATGTGTTTTTATTCATTCACTCATTTCATTCACTTACTGAATTTATTTATTTTCAGAAATTCAAGCATTTCTGATACTTAGAAATGAAACTTTTATTATAATGAAAGAGAGGTAAAATTAGATGACTATCTGCCAGAGATGTTATAGTAGTAATGCTTACATTAGGTGGGATTATGTGATTTCTGATCCCACAGTTGCTTCACATACTGAAGGCATTTAACAAAAAATACATGAATTTTTTACATAAGCATTTCTTTTTAAAATTAGTTTTTATTGACATCTTTTGATTTTCCCTAGCATCACTCTTCCTTTTAGATAGCTATCTTATATAATAAATAGTATTTTAAGACAAAAGAGAGAAAAAAAATAAAAAAAATAGCAGCAGTCATCACTGAAAAACCTATTTACTTTCTTATTCAAAGTGCATTATTTTTCCCTGTGCAGAAAGTTTTCAGTGTTATATAATAAAAGCTTTCTGTTTTATCTGTTGTAATTGTCTCCCTTATTTGATTATGAATATGGTTATGAATACATCTCTTAACCCATATCTATAAGTACCATATGACCCTTTTTTATTTTGATTTTTATAGCATGATCTTTAATATTAAAATCATAAATCCAATTAGAATGTATTGTGAATATTGTGTAAGACAATGATTATATAAACATTTCTCTTCCAAAATATCACCTTTCAAAAATATATGGTCATCCAGTTATTTAATTTAACACTAATTAAAAAAAAATTTGCTCTTACAAGTTTATACTTATAAGTATAACTCGCAAGCTCTTACTAATGATCTTATCTTTAAGGATTAGCCATTTATACACAGATCAAAAAGAAGGCATTTATTAAGATATGACCCATTCAGAACAGTAGATATAAATCTTTAGCTGTAAGTATATGCAGCATCTGTGGGAAAATGGGACACAAATTTAGAGTACTGTGGTAGTGAGTTATGTGTGTAGCGAAGGCATGTGGCAAAGGTAATTTGGGCACATAGTTCCCAAAGCCTTTTTTCCCGTGGCAGGTGGTGGATGGTGAGTGAGTTGCTCTGTCCAGTTCCAGGACTCTTTCCTTTGCAGCCTGACTCACTACTGCCAAGGTTGATTGTCTCTTGAATCCATAGTTTTCTTTCTTCACTGTTACCAAAGGTCACACTCCTTGAAGCCATTTCCTTCCTTTATTGAGTTTTGGCTGTGGTCAGGACTGTCTAATCTAGCATTTTAAAAGCTACTGGGGATAGCTAATCTTCAATCAGCCAGTCTCCAACTGCCTTTCTAATTTCCTCAGAACACTTCTAAACACTTTATTAAGTGATAACTAGGTCCCAGGCTTTTTTACTATAGTTAACCTTCCCTTTCTGTGATTGCATTAAATGAGCTAAGGTATAAGAAGGGAAGAAGAAAATGATGGGAGAAGGGAAACCTTCTCTCCCATCCCAGATCCCCATATTTTATTTACAGGACTAAGAAATTCTGAGATCAGAAGCAAATATTTTGTACCCCAAGGAAAAATGAGTCTTCAGGAATGCACTAGTATGGTAGGATTTTTCTCTGGAGATATGTTATTAGTATTAAATTGTTAGAGGCCCACATATGATTTACATATGTATGCATAGACTGTGTGGTCTAATTTGGGCCAGTTTTCAAGTTAAATTTTTGTTTTGCTTTGTTGAAAGTAGATATTTATTGATTTATTTTCTTATTCTGCATGATTTGCCATTAACACACTACTAGTAACTGATTCTGCACACTTTCTGGCAAGAAAGGTCAAGAAGGCACAGAACTAAGGAATAGGAGAAGTGAACACAGGGGATGGCTAGAAATATTAAAGTAACTGTGTTTAGGGAATATTGCACATGTTTTTCGCTTAGTGTGTGTTGTATCTAGAAGTTAGATAAATAAGAGAAATCAAGCAAGTATGAAATGCTTTTGATTCTTACTTGGTTTCTACTGTGTTAATAAACTGTTAATCTACTTTCAACTCCCACTCATTCCCTTTTAACTTTAGGAATGAGGCAAGTTGCCAAGAAGTTTCATTATGAAACCAGAAGAAAAAAGTCATTTCTCACTGACTGAAGTTTAGCATTTAACTCTTACCTACCAGTTTAATATACTCAGTCTGAGATTCCTCCTGTCTTATATTGATGTCCAACTGGGAGTATATAGGCACACTCAATCACTTCATAATTAATGTGCCATGCCAAAATAATATTACTTTTGAGGACAGAGTTGCCTATTTTCTGAATGATCCTCATATAATTATTTTAGTGATTCTCAGGAATTTAGTTGCTTTTAAAGCATGTCTTTTTGCCTGCCCTCCACCCCATAAAACTATTTAATCCTAGCAACATTGTTTCATATCCCAATGGAAATTCTTGGTTTCAAAAAAATGAATATTTTTGGCCTTTGGAAAAGTATAATATATTTGGTTTCAGTATATGTGCCTTGTTGAGACTTAATTTTTAAAAAAATTTATTCTATTCTACCAACAGTTATTAAGCACCTACTATATATGCATGGCACAATATTAGGCTTAAGGTCTATGAAGACAAAAAAGGAAACCATTTCTGCTTCTCAAGACCTTAATATGGGGGGAAGAAAGGGAGAAAAGTATGTGTCATGTACAAATATAAGTAAATATGAAGTAATTTCAGGGGGATAAAATTGCAAACTGGAGGGATAAAGAAAGGCCTTAGGTGGGAGATGAAATCTGAACCATTCTTTGAGAGAACCTGGGGAGTTTGTGATAGGGGTGAGGTGGGGAGGGCTTATCTTGTCCAATCACATATTTTACAGATAAGGAACATGAGGACCAGAGAAATTTAGAGAGTTGCTCAGGATTACACAGTTTAAAAATATAAGACGTAGAATTGAATTCAGGCCTTTGGACTACTAAACAGTTTTAGTATACTGGAAACCTTCTAGACAGTGTGTGCAAACAAATGCCATATTTGCCATGACTGAATTAAGATTCAAAGTTGATACTGCTGTATCTTTCATAGAAGGAAGACTTTGATCTTGATCACATCTCATTGTTACTATCTAAAAAACAATATAGTATATTTCTAGATTTGCTATCTTCTCCATTATGTTTTTGGATCCCTGAATTATAAAACTCATAAGAAACAAAGTATTTTTTTAAATCTAGATTTTTGAGCAATTGATTTATTAAGAATATTTTCTATTGCTAATAGCAATATGTGTAATTAGATGCTTTAAAATATGTAGTGTTTTTTTATAGGGGAAATCACGCTACTTGAAGACATTTAATCTCTGGCTTTCTTTACATTTTCAAACCTTACCAACTCCTGCTTCCTTACATCTCTTTTTTCTGGCAATGAACTTTTGTTTTTTTCTGAAGCGGAAATGAGAATGATCTAAAGAAAACCTTTCTAAGAATTAGATTTCTCAAGGGGCAACTAGGTGGTGCAGTAGATAGACAACCAGCCCTGAAGTCAGGAGGACTTGAGTTCAAATCTGGTTTAGACACAACACTTCCTAGCTGTGTGACCCTGGGCATGTCCTAATTGCCTAAGGGGAAAAAAAGAAATAGATTTCTTCTGATGTCATTTCCAATTCTAGAACACTCTGTGATTATGAAACCTTTTATTCTGGAGTAGAATGTGGAAAACTTACTAAGAGACAACTGTAATTTTTCAGATTGGTAGGAGGAAATAAGAGTACCTACCAGAATAGTGCCTGTGAGAATAGACAGAAGATGATAAGTTCAAGTTAGAGCATGAAGGGAACTTTAACAATTAGACCTTTGCCAAAGTGAAATGTGTTGCCTTCAGTTCCCCTTCACTGGAAATTAAATAAATGTAAATGATTGTAGAAGAAAGACAGCTAATATCCACAACCAAAGTTTGTCTATATGATAATTATTAAATACATTTGTCCCTTCCACATTATAGGAGTTAGGGGCATGACACCCCTGTGGTCTGTAAAAACTGTGTAAAACTTTTTGATCCTCCCTTTATACCAGAGAATTATTATTATTATTGTTATGATGTTAAAATGATTATTATGGAAATATGTTGGTATTATACAATATTATTTATATTTTATGCATTTTTTAGTTTCTAAACTTTTTCTGTGTCATTTTTAGCCTGTGTGTGTCATCTGTGATTTTTGTAAAACTCCCCAAAATTCCTCTTTAATTTCATATGCTGACCCACAATGTATCGAAACTCAGTGGGGAAAGTTGTAATGTAGAAAGGATAACTGTACTCATATTTCATGTTTTTGCCCTTTAACAGAGCAAAAGAATCCTTTATATTTCTTAGTTTTCCAAGTTAAAAGTTTATTTTTATTTACTTTAGAAAACATAATCAGTTTTATAAAGCAGTACATGTTCATGTACATTTTGGAAATCAAGGACAGTTGGGCTTAATCAACTAGTTCAATTTAAAACTAAAAGGAAGAAAATGAGAATTTAGAGGCTTTCCTCTTTGTAATACCCCAGTCATGTTCATAAAAACATTTTTGGGAAGATCAAATGAGAAAATGCTGTTTTTATGATATACCATGCTCATTAAAACTGTTGGTGGGAAGTACATCTACTTTTCTGTTGCTGCGTTTTTCTTTTTTTTAAAATTCTTTCATTATATTCTTTATAAAACCAGCTTGTGTGGGCAAGGAACTCACACTTAGTGTGCATGTGTCCTGTGGCTTCAATTTAGGTTGCTATTTTTGAAAACTTTAGTCTTTTGTATTGTTCTTATGCCTAGAACCTCCCTCCCCAATCCTAACTCTCTCTAGAAATATTTCACATTACTAGACAACTGAACACCCAGGGATGAAGTAAACAATGCCTGTATTGATATTGTGTAGTTTTTATATATCTTACTTGATAGAATCTCTGATCTGCACTTCAGTGGCTGCCGTTCTGTCATTCATTCTGACTAGTAAGGTCTTATGCTCCAGTTTGTGTGACTCTATGAAAGAGAGATAAAAACTGGCTACCCCAGCATGCTTGCTAGGTTTTTAATTATCTCTCTGTGCAGCCTTTTAAGAAAATGTTTGGATAAGTTTTTACATAGAAAGCATCCGGTAAGTTCCTGTGAATGAGAAAACATCTAGTTCATTTCTACAGTTATATATAATGTGCTTCATCTGCAATTTGTGGCTTTTCTGAAGGTCACTTTAAATTTTCATTGCCTCTTCCCTGTTTTAGTGTATATCTCAGTTGCGACAACTCCCCATTCTCCCTTTCATAATTACAATAGTGGTTACATGGAACTAGAAATCACAACTAATCTGAAACCTTTATTTTTGTAGATGAAGACTGAAGCTGCCTCCTTCTTTATATTTGTTCTTAGAATATTTTGTCTAGAAATATTATGTGCCTCTTCACATTTTAATTTGTGTTTATACAGCTTTTCTGTCCAATAGGATGCATGTTCCTACAGGGAAGACATCATAATTTTCAACTCATTTCTAAATCTGTGATCCTATTTTTGTACTGATGGTCAGCTCTTCACAGTGTCTTACACATAGGCAGATGAAGTATTTCTTCAATTGAATTAGAGAAAGAAATTAGTATTTTACCTAGTCACAAGAAATTAGAAACTGGGCATTGACTAGAATCAAGATTTTTTTATTCTCTGCTATGTTTCCTAGGAATTCAAATGAGCTTAGGAAAAAAATTAATTACAAAGGTTAATTGGTAATTTCTGCTATATCATGTTCATCATGAATCTCAAAGATCAATGTTAGTCATCTTTGACTTTATTGATTGCATTATTTATATTCTTTTTTTTTTAGTGTGGATAATAGAGAATTGTCATATTTATTAATTTCATTTCCCTATGTTTGTCTTAGCCACTTTTGTCCCAACATAGAAAAGAAGAGGTAGATTGATTAACCTCAGTAATCATTGTTAATCTTTACATTTTATATTCCATATTTACTAATTCAAGCCATTGAACTCTCCCAAAGTTACACAGTGACACAATTAATTGTACTCTTAGTTTCCTAAAATATTTTCATTCCTAAAAGAGTACAGCCTGTGAGTAACTTTTAAGTGGGAGTTAATTTGCAAAGTGGTTTTTAAAGTCATTCAAAAATTGATTCTAATCTTAACAAACATCAAATAAAATAAGCATTTCCTTTTCTTTCTCCCCCCCCCCCCAATTTTGAGTGAGCTAGGAAGAAGAGAAGAAAACAGGGATAGTTTGTTCCTACTTTACCCTTCCCTCTTCCTCCACCCCTAAAAACAACAAAAAATAATAGCAAGAAAAATAAAGGTCATTAAAGTATCTTTTAAAAATAATTATAAAAGAGAACAGGAAAGAGACCCTGAAAGAATCATAGATAAGACAGCTTTGAAAGGCACATGTTGAATTTATTATATATAAAAGAAAAGTAAGCTATATAAAATTCTTCTGTAATATTACATACACACATACATATACAGGTATTTAAGGAGAACTAGTATCTCTGATATGAAGACTTATCAAGCCTTTTTTTAGTGCTGCTCATTCACCTTTGGTGTCCACCTGGCACTAAACTCTCACTCTAGAAAACTATAAACTGCACCCTGTGGACATACCATGGAGAAATCATCTTGGCAAACAGGCTAATGCAGGGAGAGAGTAATTCATAGATGACTTAGGGACTTCTGTCTCAAGTATGTGAAGATTTTTTTCCACAGAAAGGGTGGATGAAAACAATGTGTTCCAAAGGCCACAAAGATGGCCAAAGCAGGTGCTGTGGAGTGCTTAGAGGTTGGTCAGGTATTAAGGAGGCAAGGTCATCCACTGCATCCCAAGCCATCATCAGTCATCCAGACTTTTGTCTTGCCACTGGATATAGAAGATTCTGTAAGAGAGAGAGTGAGGCTGATGCCTTTGTAACTGCCTCACTTAAATCAGATTCATACACAATTCAAGACATCCATCTGGGACGTCATTGGTCCTCTGAAAACAAAGAACCAGTTGTGTGTGTGTCTGTGTGTCTCTGTGTGTGTGTGTGTGTGTGTGTGTGTGCATTTGGTTGTGAGGTTTTTATGCTCTAACACATGGTCAATTTTTACCATTTACTATTTGAGAAAAAGGAATATACTCCTTTGTGTTCCCATTCAAAATTCTTCATAGTTGTTTCATTTCTAAATTTCTAGAATTTCATTCATCTCTTTAATTTCCTTTTTTTAAAATTTTATGGTTAATCTAGCTCTGAGAAGGAAAAGTTCAGACCTCCCACTTGTAAAGTTTTACTATTTATTTTCTCTGGTAATTCATTTAATTTTTCCTTTAAGAATTTAAATGCTATGCCATTTGGTGCACATGTGTTTATTTATATTACTTCATTGTCTGTAGTACCTTTTAGTAAAATATAGTCTCCCTGCTTATTTCTTTTAATCAGATTATTTTTTTCTTTGTCTTTGTCTGAGATTTTTAATAGCTACCTCTGATTTCCTCACTTTTTCCAGTGTCACTCTTTCTCACCGCTGTTTTTTTTTTTTCAAATCATCCTATTATAGTCAACTCACACTCATACTTTCTATTTACTCCTAACTGCCCTATTTACTCCTCATAATAATCAATTTCTTAGGATTTACAAGTTTTATTTTATATAGCAATGTAAATGGTTTTACCTTATTGAGTAATTTATGATTTCACGTTTCCCCCTGAAGGATTATACTCAGTTTTGCTGGGTTAGGTTATTTTGGTTGTAATCTTAGCTTCTTTGCCTTCTGGAGTATCGTATTTCAGTCCACTCCTTTACAGTAGAAGCTAAATCTTGTGTTATACTGACTCCATAATATTTCAATTGTTCCTCACTAGCTGTTTGCAATATTTTCTCCTTTACCAGGGAGCTCTGGAATTTGGCTATATTATTCTTTAGAGTTTTCTTTTGGGTCTGTCTTTTAGAAGATTATCCATAGATTCTTTGAATTTCCTTTTTACTCTCTGGATCTAAGACAGTTTTTCTTGATAATTTCTTGAAATATGATAAACTGGGCTATTTTATTGATCATGGCTTTCAGTAGACCAATAATTCTTAAACCATTTCTCAATATGTTTTATGTGTCAGTTTTTTAAATGAGATATTTCACATTTTCTTTCTTTTTTGATTTTATTTTATTGTATCTTGATACCTCATGGAGTCATTACCTTCTACTTGGATAGTTTTACTTTTTAAAGAGTTGTTCTTTACAGTAGATTTTTTGTGTTTCTTTTACCATTTGGTAAATTGTAGTTTTTAGGTGTTATTTTTTCAGTATTTTTTTGTGCCTCGTTTACGACACTGTCAATGCTCTTTTCATAATTTTCTTGCATCACCCATTTGTTGTTGTTGTTGTTGCAGTCCCCCATCCACACCACATCACTTCACCTATTTGATTTTTCAAATCCTTTTCTAGAGCTCCTAGAATTCTTGTTGGCTTGTTTCCAATTCACATTTTTCTTTGAGGCTTTGATCATAATGTTTTGACATTGTTGTCTTCATCTTGATCTTCACTGTCATCATACTTATTTTTTAAAAACCAGGGGTTATTTTTTATTTGTTTGCTCATTTTTTTCCTAGCTGATTCCTTGACTTTTAACTTTAAGTTAAAATTTTGCTTTGCTTCCCAGGTGGAGGGGGACACTCTCCAAGCTTCAGGGGTTTTTGTGCTACTTTTTTTTCCCAGAGCTATTTCTTAGGATCTGCAAGTTTTTGGTGCTTCCAAGGTGATTTGACCACTGCTCTCCCTTTGGTTTTTTACCCAGGAAGATATCTTGTTCCCATGTAGCCACAAGTGTTTATGCTCCTCTTCATCCCACAATTGTGATCAAGTTCCCTGCTCCCCTGTAACTGCAAGCTGCAGTCCCTCTTTTTGCTTTGGAAATGAGATGAGGGACCTTGGTCTCTTCAGTGACTATAAGCACTGTTCTCTGCCCCAGAACTTTGACCAGGGACTCAGCTGCCCTGGGGCCACAAATGTTATCCCTCTTGGAACTGTGACCCAGGCCCCCGCTGTCTTCTGGCTATAAGTACCAGTCTTTCTTTTTGCTTTGGAAATGAGACTGTGGCAAGGCAACAGTTGTCCTGCACACAATGCCAGTGAAAATTCCCTTAAAATCTCTTTCTGAATAGTTGATCATCCCTCTAAACATCTGTGGACAGAGACCTTCTGAAGCTGCTGATGCTATAATCATAGCCACCTCCAAACTGGCTGCTGGCATTGCTGCAGTATGATTTCTGAACTTTCTTGCCTACGTCCTCAGTTGTCTTGGGATTAAAAAAAAATTGTCTCACTTTTACTTTTTGTTATTTTTGCCCCTGAGACATTATTTTAAAGTTGTTTAAAGGAGTATGTTCTGAAATTTCAAATAAGTTCTTGCCTCTATTCTGCCATCTTGTCTTCATCAAAAAGCTCTATTTTATTCATTCTCTAAGGTAATTACTAGATCATCTAACACTGATTCATGATTCTGATGCACTGAGTTCTTCTTGAGATCAGCTAATTAATAAAAATGTTTTAAATTATTTTTGATCCCAATTCACTTGACAGGAGCCATGGACTTCCTTGAAATTTCAGTCTGCTATTCATAAAGAATCAATTCCCAATCTCACCTGACTTGTTTTAACAATTATAAAATAATTATCCAAGTATTGGTATGCCATACACTTTTATTATCCATTGCTGAGATTCTTGTTGATACCTGTTTTAGGTGAAATTTAAGCTAGATAACCTTCCTACAAGAAGCTTCTTTGATTTTATAAAAAGCAAGATAATCTGGACACAAGCAAGAATTATAATAATGGCAGTGATGGATGAGCTTAATCCCAGAGTGATAGCAAAAAGACTTTCAACATACTGAGAGTGGTGGTTACATAAAAAAACAGTAAGTGCTTATAAGTATTGGATAGGCTTATGAGATGGTTGTATTTCAGAAATTATTTCTATGTACCCTATTTTGTAATTGCAGCATTTATCTAGTAGATTTTATTGATGATTCTGGTTCAGGTAGGGGGGACAATGATGACTACTAGTTGTACTCTGAAGTCTTTTTCTATTTACTTGCTTTCATGTAATCACCATTCTACCAAACTGGCAGGTTAGCTGATTCTCACAGAGCATACCATCACTTACCTCGTAATTTGTTTCATTGTAGCATTGGTTCCCGATGTCTGCAGTGTGTTCCCCCATCCAATGCTTGATAGAATCCCTAGCTTCCTTCAAACATAGCTCAGGGATAACCATCTTCATGAGGACTTTCCTGATTCTCATATTTGTTTATTAATTTTCTTTTCCCTTTGAAATTATATGTATTTACTTAACATCTATCTAAAATGTAAGCTTTCTGAAAACAGGGCCTGCCTTTTTTGTTGTTTTTCTTTTTCTAAAGACTGACGTATAGCCTTGGAGATTTTGTGTGTGTGTGTGTGTGTGTGTGTAAAATAGATATTTAATAAATACTTGTTAAAATTAACATAATTCCAATTCTGAGATTCTGTAAAATCTGTAGCCATATTCACGGTGAAGATATTATGAGAGTTTAATGACCTTTTAGGTTAAGTAAGATTTGAAAAACAGAATTGAAGGAGGTCAGAATTAGTAGAGAAAATTACATTCCTTTTTTAGGTGGTGGTGGTAGGAAGAGGGTGGATCTTTTTTGTCAATACAAGCTAGAATGTTGCTTTCGTGCTCAATAAATAGTTGCTGCTGCCAAATAGCTTTAAAAGTAATATACTATGTTCTTAAATTGCCATCTTCCAGATTTCCTGAATATAAAATTTCTTCTCCATTATTATTTTGACATATTGAATGTGTTTTTTTATTGGTTGGACTTTTTTTTTTTTTAACATTCACATCCAACATGGGAATTGAGGTTTACAAATTATAGCTCTTTGGTCAAAACACATTGGCTTTATTTTGTTAGGTGAGATAGGAAAATATTGCTTACCTTTTAAGTGGTTTTAAGTTCTCCTAATCATAATGGTGGCATTTACTAAATTATGTGGGTTAGTGCATCATATACATGGTAAATCCATAATGTTAAATTTTACTTCAATATAGAATTCAGGAACATGTGGATATTATGCCTGATTTATTAGTGGAGGCAGAAGAAGATCCCCATTAGAATCTTTGCAATTATGTAATTTCTGAAGAAAATGATAGTAAAGACTTATTGCAATAATTTACAATAGGGGTACCTCTATATAATATGCTATGTATTACATACTATACTATACTATAATAAAACGCTTATTAAGTGAGTAACTCTTGTCATTGCTGGGCTTTTCATTGTAGGGATAAGATTGGACAAGAATCTTAGTCAAGAAAATCCAGCTAAGCTAACAGTGAAGGGAAGGTAACAGAAGTACTTAGGAGCATGTAGTCAGTCAGCAAGTATTATGTCAGGTGTTGTGTTCAGCACTGGAATTCAAAGCTATGATGCACATAAAGTGTTACTGCACAGAGCAAGTCAGTGGGTCAAAACCAAGAGCACACAAAATTTTCTACATGAAGATCAGAGGTCAGAATTAATAAAAATAAATTAAGGAGACAGATAGAAAACAAGAGGATGCAAATATTGAAGGATTATACAGGCTGATACTTAGGAACAGGGAATTCACAGGAATTGGAGACAAGACAGGGTCAGGATTCAGACAAGGATAAACAAAGGGTGTCCTAACATAGACAGCAAACATGAGATGTTAACACAATGAAGACTTTGATGATTGACAGAACTTTCTCAACCTGATATCTTTGGTATAATTTTTATTTCAGACACTAACAAATTCATAGGTGTGATTAGCCTAGAATCTGCAAAGCACATGGTAGATAAAATGAAATTTGGCTATTGAAGAGTGTGTAGGAGGCTAAACTTAGACCTTGATGTCATAACTATTAGTATGCCTACAAAATTTATTTTTAGTTATATTTTTTATTTTTTTCTGAAGATAGTTTCTATACTATAATTTCATTTGTGAAGTTACTTAACTCTACTAATATGCACTACAGCCCTTCCACTTCCTCTTATCCTCTGAAGTTCTTGCCTACATATTTATATAAATACTGCATGAGGAGTCTGCCCATTATGTGAAGAGACCTTCCTCATTTTTTAATTTCTGGGGGTTACAAGGATATCACTTGATATGCCCCCTTTCTCAATCTTACTGCATGACCCACTAGCCTCTATTGTTCTAATTATTTATACCAATATAGGTTTAATGTATTCAATTCATCATAACTAAGTTTACACAAGGCATTATATATGGTGTTAGATGTGATTGATAGCCATGCATGGACTCTGTGTAGCATATTAAATTAAAGCACTCATTGCTCCTAGATTACGTCCTTTCCAAAAGTTTGTAGTTAGACTCCTCTCCAATCTAGATAATGGTGTTCAAATTCAAGTATTCAGAATCGTTTTTCCAATGAAACATAATTTCTTTTTAGCCCATTCCCCTGTGAAAAGCATTTCCCCCTTCTTTTGCACTTCCAAAGATACCTTGGGCTTTACTGGCTAGATATCTTTCTTTAGGACCAGACTTTAAGCTAAAGCCAGTCTGATTTTAATTGGCTACCAATAGGTACTAGGACAAGCCCCTTTTGGTCATTTTTTGGGTTCTGATTGACTCAGATTGAATGTAAATAGCAGTCATTTCTGCTTTGGCCAGAAACCCTGAAGGTCTATTGCTAGTGATAAGCATTTGTACAGAGATGTTCTTAGCTAAATTGAAACCGTTATTGACTATGAGTAATTGAAAATTGAATTACACCAGCATAACTGAGTGACACACAGCTTTTCTTACTGATTATGCATCTTTAGGGTCAATCAAAGGTATACTAATGGTACTATTGTTTAAAATGGACAGTGTGTTCGGCTAGTACTAATGGACCAGTTCAATGAATTGTCCATAATGATGATAATAAAAATAGACACTTATATGGTACTTTAAAGTTTTCAAAACACTTTATATAACTATTTCATCTTCTTCAAATGGATAGTATAATCTGAACAATCTTGTTTTTTATATCTATTTGCTTTTTCCCTTTGGATTATTAGGCTCGACTCTAGTAAGGAAGCAAAGTGCTTGTTCCAGAATTTGATGTATTTGTCATCTGCAGATAGAAGCAACGGGGAAGACAAAACAAAGCAATAGATTATAGGTGAATAACCAGACCACAAATCAAATAGATTGCACTCTTGACTGGGGTTTTGGGAGAGAGAAACTTTTTTTGTGGCTTATTTCTTTGCCTTTAGGCTAGAGGTCCATTGGCTCTGCTTGATCTGAATTTGTTTTTGAGAGTAGAGTACCTGTCTCATATACTTTTTTATACATCCCTCATGGTATTTAACATGATACTTGGTGTATGTTAGTTTTGCAATAATATTATGAAGCTGAGAATGCACTGATATTTTTGGCTTGGAAAACTTCTTAGAATACAATATTCTAGTTTTTTTGGATTTGTATTTTGTGCTATTTTGACAATTTTTAATCTTCTTTCTCCCACCTCCAGAAGCAAATGAATTACTTATGACATATAAAAATAGATCAAGATGAACTCACTATTTTTTTAGTTCTCATTCCTTAGGAAATTGAAATAAGAACTCAGTATATACGTTTTTAGTTCTTTTTAGCTTACATGAAAAGCTACTTGAAAGAAATGCTATATAAAAGCAAAAGTAAGATGGAGATGTCAAGAATAAATAACAAGAACTTGGTAATTAACCTACTCTTTCATTGCTGAACTTAAGCACTGTTCTTTAATGGAAAGAATTAGAGATTCTATTGCACTATCTATTGCACTATCTTTTATCTTGTAAAACATTATCCATAGTGCAAAGTTCTTATATGATTATATTACAATTTAATATATTATATTATACATCTTTCTGTGTGTGTGTGTGTATGTGTGTATAAGCATGTATACACTTACATTTACAAAAGAAGTACAGCAGTAGAGGAGTAGAGATTATTCCTCTCAGAGGAAGCTAACTAGATGACAGTGCAGAGAACACTGGGCTTGGGAAAGGAAGATCTGACTTCAGTTCCCAACGTCAGACACTTTCCAGCTGTGTGACCCTGTATAAGTCAACTTCTGTTTATCTCAGTTTCTTCAGTTATAAAAATGTAGATAACAATAGTGCTAACTTGAGGATTAACTGAGATAGTGTTTGAAAAGTGCTTAGCATAGTAGCTTGCACATAGTAGATGCTTAATAAATGCTTGTTTCCTCCCTTCTTCTTACTAGTAAAATATATATTCCTTGAAGTCAATAATCATTTTCATTTTTGTCTTTGTACCCTGCACATTGTAGAGTGTAAAAAGCTCTTAAAATAGAGTTTCTTAAACTTTTTCTATTGGTGACTTCTTTTCATCCAAGAAATTTTTCTGTGACCCTTTGTATATAGGTATATGAAATAATTATACAAATCAAACTCTGATAATAAATCATAATTTGCAACCTCCATATTCAGTTATCAGACCCCATATGGGGTCATGAATCACAATTTAAGAAGCTGGGATCTAAAGCACAGGAATACAAATATTTTTTGCTGCTTCTTACCTATGTGATCCTGGGAAAGTCACTCAATCTCAGTTTCCTCAAAATGGAAATGAAATAGGTTTTAGACAAATGGCCACTGAGATTACCTTCATTCCTAGATATTCTTGTTCAGTGATCCTACATACTTGATAGATACTTGATAAATGGAGATAGGGGTTACCTTCAAACTTGAGAAAGTTATTAAGGAAATCATGAACTGTTGTGAAACTTTCAAAATATTTTTATCACCTAAAATTCAATAAAAACAAAACTAGTATTATAGATGTTCCCAGGTTTCTGAATGTCCCTCACCAAAATAGAAACTAATTTGTGGAGATGTATTTTCTGGCTATAGGCTCAGAGAAAAAGAAATATTTTCTTCACTATTACATTATTTTCTTGTTATGGCTTGTGGCTTTAAAGATCATAACACCTTACATAGATTTAGAGCTGAAATGAACTTAAGAAATTATCTGATGCATGCCTCTTGTTTTTTAGATAAAGTAACTTAGAGAGGGGAAGTCATTTGTTCAAGGTCACACAGGTAATGTATGTGTAAGGGAAAAGGCTCACTAGAGAAAATGAGGAAAGAAATATATTTTCCATAATTTGCTTTTATGTTTGTAGTAAAAATGTGAAATTATTTTCTTTTCTAAGTTTTATTAATGTATTTTGTTTCTACATTATTAATAATTTTAGATTACCTCCATTCTGAGAAAGTTTCCTTATATAAAATAAAATAGCTAAGCAAAGCTAATAATAGTGACCTCATCTGAAAGTATATAAAATGTTTCACATCTCTAACACTCCCATCTATTTTTAAAAACTTTACAGAAATCTGTTTTCTATCTCTCTCACTTCCTGACCAGTTGGAGAGAAAAAAGAAAAACAAATGTCATTTAACAAATGTGCACAATGAATCAAAAACAAAAATTCCCTCAATGACTAAATAAAAATAAACATATATTTGCCTTTTTTTGCATTCTGTCACTTTTATCATAGAAACATGTTTCATCATTGGTTCTCCAGAGTTATAAATGGTCATTGCCCTGATCATAGTTCTTACTATCTAGTTAACTTTGTTTTTACTGTATTTTTGCTGTCATATAAATTGTTCTCCTGGTTCTGCTCATTTCATTCTTTATCAGTTTAAAAAAAGTCCTCCAAATTATCGGATAGAGCACTGATCCTGGAGTCCAAAAGACCCGGGTTTAAACCCAGTTCCAGACATTTATGAGCTGTGTGATCCTGGGCACAGATTCTGAATCTGTTTGCCTCACTTTCTTCAAATGTAAAATGAAGATAATAATATCTACCACCCAAGGTTATTTTAAGGCTTAAATAAAATAATATTTGTAAGAATTTTTTCATAATGCCATGTACACTATAAGCACTATGTAAAATGCTAGCTATTATCATTATTAATACAAATTGTTCTGATTCTGATTACTTCACTCTTGATGGGCTTATGTATCTTTCTGTATCATGAGAAAAATTCTTCTAAATACTACTTATTTTCAGGTCACTTTAGAAATGGCCAGTACTACTGACAAATCCTCATTTTCTTCCTGTGTATAAAGAGTATAATCATACTTGTACTATGGAACCAACAGGGAAATTTTAAAGTTCAAATGAGATAATATCAGTAAAACACTCAGCAAATCTTTAAATACAACATAAATGTAAGTTTTCATTATGGGCTAGTTATTAGATGAATAGACTTTCTGAGTTAACCCCTATTAGCCATGAAGATTGTCCCTAGAAGGTGATAGATTACTTTACCCTCATGGTTCTAAACAATTGGAAAAATATCAGTTGTTCGTGGCTGGACTGTGTTAATATAATGAAAAAAAAAGACAATTCTCCTTAAATTGGTCTACTTATTCAGTGCCATGCCAATCAAACGACCAAAACATTGTTTTATAGAACAAGAAAAATAATAAAAAAATTCATCTGGAAGAACAAAAGATCAAGAATATCAAGAGAATTAATGAAAAAAAAATACAAAGGATGATGGCTTATCACTACCAAACCTAAATCTATATTGTAAAGCAGCAGTCATCAAAGCTATTTAGTACTGGCTAAGAAATAGAGTGGTAGGTAGATCAGTGAAATAGATTAGATACACACAAAACAATAATCAAGGCCTATATCAATCTAGTATTTGATAAACTCCCCCAAACTCCAGCTTCTGAAATAAGAACTCACTATTTGCCAAAAATTGCTGGGAAAAGTAAAAAATAATGATGATACCATAAACAAATTAGGAGAACAAGGGATAATTTACCTATCACATCTTTGGAGAAGGAAAGAATTTATGACCAAAGAACTAGAGAACATTATGAAAGATAAAATGAACAATTTTGATTACATTAAATTAAAAAGGTTTTGAACAAACAAAACCAACAGAAACAAGATTAAAATGGAAGTACAAAGCTGCGAAAAAATCTTTAAAGACAGTGTTTCTAATAAAGGTTTCATTTCTAAAATATATAAAGAACTGTGTGAAATTTATAAGATTATATATAATATAATTATAATATATAACATTATACATTACATAATTATATAAATTATAAATATATTTAAATATAAATTATATAAAATATATGATAAAAGTCATTCCCCATTTGATGAATGATCAAAGAATATGAACAGACAATTTTCAGATGATGAAATTAAAGCCATCTATAATTATATGAAAAATGCTTAAATCACCCTTGGTTAGAGAAATGCAAATTAAAACAACTCTGAGGTATCATTTCACACCTCTCAGATTGGCTAAAATGAAAGGAAAAAATAATTATAAATGTTGGAGAGGGTATGGAAAAACTGGGATACTAATGTATTGTTGGTGGAGTTGTGAAATGATCCAACCATTCTGGAGAGAAATCTGGAACTATGCCAAAAAGACTATAAAACCGGTGAATACCCTTTGACGCAGCAGTGCCATTACTGAGTCTGTATCCCAAGAAAATCATAAAGAAGGGAAAAGAACTTACATGTTCAAAAATGTTTGTTGCAACTCTTTTTGTAGTAACAAAGGACTGGAAAATGAGTAGATGCCCATAAATTGAGGAATGGCTGAACAAGTTGTGGTATATGAAGGTAATGGAATATTATTGTTCTACAAAAAATAATGAAAAAGCTAATTATAGAAAGGCCTGGAAAGATTTACATGAACTGATGCTGAGTGAAACAAGCAGAACCATGGATACATTATCCACAATAATGGCTAGATGATCATCTATGAAAGACTTGGTTCTTCTCAGTGGTTCAGTGATTTAAAGCAATCCCAAAAGACTTTGGGCAGAAAATGCCATCTGCATCCAGAAAAAAGAACCAAGGAGACTGAATGTAAATCTGCATATGCTTTGTTCACTTTTTTCTAGTTTTTTTTTTTTTTAATCTCTCCCATGGTTTTTCCTTTTTCTTCTGATTTTTCTCTCCCAACATGATTCATAAGGAAATATGTACTAAAATAAATGAACCATTTTTTTTAAATAGAAAAGAAAACCCCAAAGGGAGTCACAAAGAGTTGGACATGACTGAAAAGCCTGAACCACAAATTCGTGCCACAGTGCATATGTTGAAGAGTTGTTTGTCAAGAGCGAAGTTCTTAGTGCTTGGCACCTAATAGGTGCTATATAAATGCTTAGCCTCTTCCCTTCCACCTAAGTTCATAAAAGTCTTCATATCTTTCTCTGTATTTATCATATTGTTTCTTACAGTACAATAATAATACATTTTGATTGTGCTCCACTTCTTTTGTCATTCCTCATTTAATAGACATTGGATATATATCCAGTTCCTTGGTGTTATAAAAAGTGCTTCTCTAAACTATTTTAGTTTCTTTTCTTTTTTATCATTGACCTCTTTAGGAGAAGATATATATATATATATATATATAAAGATTTCTGAGGCAAAAGGATATAAACATTTTAGTCACATTTTTTTGCATAATTCCAGATTGCTTTCTGAAATAGTTGGATCAATTCATAGCTCTACCAACAATGTGTACCAAAAATAGTATTTTTATAGAACCCTTTCTAATGCCTCTTTTTTTCTTTGATAATTTGCTGGCTTTGAATTATAACTTTAAAATTGTTTTGATTTATATTTTTCTTATTACTTAAATAGGATATCCTTTCATATTATTGTGAATAGTTTTCTTATTACTTATTTCTTGGAGAGAATTTTTGACCTTACATGTTGCTACAGCAGATAATTTATCTATGATTATTCAAAAGTTTATTAAGAATTATTCAGTGTGCATCAAGTTTCTTTTCATTAACAATAACTTTTTAAAAATTCTTTTTCAAACATATTCCATATACATATATACATATATATAATATGGTGTTTAAATGGGAAGTAGTGTGATATGGTAACTAGTAACAAGAGTATTTGGGGTGGAATCAGGAGGAATTAGATTCTAATTCTCTCTTTAGTCACTACCTATGTGAAAAGTCAATACCTATGTGACTTGGGCAAAGTCATTTGAGCCACAACTTCCTCCCCTTAAAAATGGGGATAATATTCCAAAGCAATCCCAATAGACTTTGGATAGAAAATGGTATCTGCATCAAAAACAAAGCAACAAAACCAAACCAAACCTGGAGATTGAATGTAAATCAGCACATGCTATGTTCACTTCTTTTTTTGTTTTTTTTCCTCTCATGGTTTTTCCCTTTTGTTTTGATTTTTCTCTCCAAACATGATTTATAAAGCAATATGTATTAAAAAATTAATTATCTTTTTAACTGGGGATAATATCTATAGTACCTATGTCAGCAGATTGTTGTGAGACTCTTAGTACAGTATTAAACCTTAACACCTTAGACTTTTGGACATTCTGGATGTTATTTTCATATCTATTTTGTATACATAGCAGGTCCTGGAAATTGCTGCATTGAAGAGATAATACATTATGCCAGCTATTTTCTTTTATGATTTGTCTCTTTTTCATAAAATCACATTGCAGAATGAACATTTTCATCCTACTCTAGACATCCTTTACTTTTTTAAATAAATGTTTCTGTAGACTTATTCTCAGTAGAGATGACTTTTTATATTAAATATTCAAAAAGAAGTCATAAAAGATGAGAAAGACCAATCTTTTCCATACATATGTGGTCAACAGAAAAATAAGAAGTTTTAAAAAATAGACTTGAAAGGAAACCTTCTTATTATCAGTGTGCTACAGCAATCCCCTGGAGTCACAATGAATTAATACTTGAGTTTAAGCTCACAGATTTCTTCCTGTATTTTTGATAAGGACTTAAAAAAAGACTAAACAGACATTCTCATGATACTTTTACCCTCCTAAAAGTTTTAACAATACTTACAAATATTATATACTTACTTTCTAGCCTTTCGCAAACTGTGCTTCTTCATGTACATGGCTATCGCCTTATAGTTCCCCCTGTAGGTGTTATTTGTCCCTATTAGAAAGGAAGCTCTTTGAAAGCCAGAATCAAGTAACTAAGTGAACAAGACTCCAAACTTGACTGGCAATATTTTTTAGAAACAAATTGCTTCAGTCCTATGTGCCTTGTTTCCTCATTCTCTAAAATGAGGATATTTGCATAGCTAAGCTACAAAGTGCCTTCTTTATCTAAATTTCTTTCATTTGCTTTTTGATTAAAACCAATATTTAAACTTTTATCATTTTAAAGCAAAAGGTGCAACACACAATTACTGGGGACTAAAATATATAGTCCCTTGGACATGAATTGAAATTGAGAATTCAGTTATTAAACATCTCCTATGTGCCAAGGACTGGGATAAGTGCTGGAGATACAAGGAGATGCAAAAAAGTGGTCATTACCCTCCAGGAGCTCACAATCTAATGGGAGACAACATATATTAACTATAATATATACAGGATAAATTGGAGATAATCTAAGTGACAAGCCACTAGCATTAAGCAGGATTAGAAAAGGTTTATTAGAGAAGGTAGGATTTTAGCTGGGACTCAAAGAAACTAGGGAAGCCAAGTAGAAGAGTTAAAGGGGGAGAGAAGTCCAGCTGGGGGTATAGCCAGATTCAACATCTGTAGTATTAAATTCTAGTTGATTAAATGTCAACAGTTGGTTTAATAAAGATATAATAATTCCCTTTTTCTTGTCTTTGCAAGACATACCTTGTTTCTACAGGCGCAAGTAACAGCAAATAAAGTATTTCTGTATTACTCAATTTGGAAGTTCTTGGGAGTGGACATTGAGGTTATTTGTTCAGGAAAAGTTTTGTGTTTTTGTTTTTTTTTTCACTCTAGTAGCTTTCTTAGATTTCTGGTGGGAAGTGCTAGACTTGTGTTTATTACTGGGGGAGAACTTCTAGTTGCTACTGGGCTTAAATAGCCTTATTAGTATTTTGGAACAGATAGATTTTAACGAAATTTAATGTGAAATAAGAACAAGATATATCATTATTTAAAATATTTTTGTCATTAAGTTTAGGTAATGTGATCCCATGGTACATAATTTGGTTTATTCTATTAGAAATACATTTTGACACTAAAAATCAGATATTGAGGAAAATTTATTAAAGAAGAATTTTAAGGAATCATCTTAATATTTCTGGCCAGAAGTGGGATCTGTTCCTTTTTAGGAAGAGGAAGTGCTGAGCACAGAAGCAATAGTTGTTAGCTTGGCTCAGCCCCTCCCTTCAGAGAATGGATTTGTCTGTTGCCTTTTGATATACTCATTGTATGTTTCTCCCAAATATATATATAAACATGTTCCCCTCCTTCTTCATACATCCCATGTTCAAAAATAGTTGAAAACTATTTCCATGAGGATGTTGTTTAATATTCAATTAACCTTTTAGTTAACCAGGCACAATAGTGATTCTCTCAAGTCAGGTCATTGACCCCAGCTAGTTTGGGCTGGATTGGCTATTATCTTAATTTTTGCTTTTCTCAAAACCCAAGACTCTTTCTAACTGGCTGAATCCACTGGTGTCTTCCTAGTTCCCCAATTCCCTGTTTGTTCAAGACTTCTATTAATCACTTAATTGATTTATGGAATCTTAACCTTCTTTAATCTCTCACATTCTGAAAACCTCTTGGTCAGTGGTACCTACTGTGTGGCATCCACTATCCTATACTACCTTGAAGGTTGAAACACTGTGGAAACCCAACTTTTCAGTATTTCTCACAATTCATTCTGTGTATCTAAAAATTCAGTATCATTATCTTGAGGCTTGTTGTTATTTTTTCCTTCATATTTTGGAGAGGACCAGAGACATCATGGATGGTGACTTAACTTGGAAATGAATTGGATTTTAATGAGGAAGTGTTATATAAAGTCATAGTCTCAGTCTCTTTTCCTTAGTCACTTATGTCCTGGGGGAAGACAAAAGTCAAGACTAGGAGCAAAGATCAGGATACAGATGCTAACCTTGGTATACCTGACCAAGCTCTAAGTACTCCACAGAGCCTGCTTAGTTGCCTTCATTGCCATTGGAACAAATTGTTCTCCCACCCATTCCATTGGGGAAAGTCTTCACAAGCTTGAGGTAGACACCCCCTTAACTCAACAACAGATTTGAAGACTGCCAGTGACCCTCAACTTGGTTTAACCCATGTGCTGAAATGGCTTATGAGGTTGCAGCCACTGTACATAGTACAGATTTTTCAATCCATGGATGAAAATTGGGTGAAACAAGTGGACAATAAAGGTGGAAAAGCAGTCCTCATACAAAAGGTACTGGTTCCCCTGAATACAACATATAACCCTGATTATGAGGTCTAATATAATTCTAAAACCACTAATTAAACTAAAACATTAGAGGTACCCAGTTGAAATGTTATATGTAGCAAATAATGAGTGCTGTAATGTTCCAATTTGGGTTCATTAATAACTGTGTGATTTTGTCCATGTAACTTGATTGCCCTAAGCCTGAATTTTACTATACTACGAAATGAATTTGTTCCTAAGGACACCAACTCAAAAATAAATATTATTTTTGTAATTAACTTTTTACATGGGGTCTTGTCACTTATGAAAATTTCCTGCTTTAATCTTTACTCAGAATGAAAACCTGCTTCCTACTTAAGTAATAAAAATACACATTTTTGTACTTTTCTTCAATTGAGGTTGTTTTCAAGCTCAGTTGAGGTTTTGGCACTGTAGAATAAGGTAATTTCTAGTGATCAAACTTAACATGTTTAACTTATTTATGTCTATTCCAAAGTAAAATTAATTTTGCTAAACACATCTTAGTTTGCCTCCAGCCCAGTTACAACCTGCTCGCGTGCATGCACACATACACACACAACACACACACACACACACACACACACACACAACTTCCACAGTGGCTACAGTCATAAAATGTAATTAACTGATCAGATTTTTGTTTCTCCATTTATCTGGGGCATTTCCAAATCTAATACTCTATACAATCACCACCTGTTGAGTGTCTTCTGCCTCTTGCCATGGGGAACATGGAATTCCTTTTAATTTGTGTCAGTGAGATGATGGCCAATTTCTTCACTCTTCCCTAGTCTCCATGATGGGACTTCAGCAGAGAACTTGGCCACAGTCTTTCAAAATATATGAACCACTTTATTATAGTTTGAGTTATCTTAAGATATAGAATAATCTTCTAATAGGCCAGTTATAGAATTCCCATTTTTTATTCAGTTTAATAACTAAATCTGACTTCTTATATCTCCATCTTTTTTTAGTTCAGAAGGTAGCTAAATTTTCCATACTAGTTCAAGGTCCTTGATGGAAGCCAATTTTAAAAAATCACTGGCTTCGGGATTTTCCCTGAATTGAGGTCAATATTATAATCCATCTCTGAAAATCCATTGTTTGAAAGAGCAATAGATATTTATTGAGCACCCATCATGTGCAAGAATGCTCTATGTGATATTGGGAATGCAAAGATAAATTGAAGTAGAAACTGCCTTTTGAGGTTTATAATCTAACATAGGGAAGACAAAATGAGCATATATAAGAATATACAAAAAATGTGCAAGGCAATTTAGGAGAGGTACTAGCACTGTGCTAGGTACTAGGAGGGTTGGGGGGAGGAATCAGAAAAGGCTTCATGCAAAATAGGTGGTGAGGTAGCCAGATAGTGAAGTGGATAAAGTGGAGTCAGGAAGGCTTGCATTCAAATTCAGCCTCAGACACTAGCTGTGTGACCATGGACAAATCACT
This sequence comes from Sarcophilus harrisii, assembly GCF_902635505.1. Lineage (NCBI taxonomy): Eukaryota > Metazoa > Chordata > Mammalia > Dasyuromorphia > Dasyuridae > Sarcophilus > Sarcophilus harrisii. The sequence continues at coordinate 475,192,796 of NC_045428.1, forward strand.
TAATCCTGTCAGTTTTCTTATCTGTAAAATGAGCTGAAGAAGGAATGGCAAACCACTGTAGTCACTTTGCCAAGAAAACACCAAATGGAGTTGGACAGGACTCAAAATAACTGAATAACAACAAAAAAGTAACTAAATTGCATGTATTATTGAACTTAGTGATAATACTATTAGATACGTTCCCCTGAGGAGGTTAAAGATGAGACCTATATACATGAAAATATTACAGAATTACTTATTTGATTCAGAAAAGGTGCATATCAGTTTGTGAATGTTCATTAAAAATTGTGGCATATGCATATAATTTGATTCTATTCTTTAAGAAATAAGGAAGATTTTTTAAAAAGCAGCAAAATATTGAAAGATTTGTATCATTTGATGCAAAATAAAGTGAGCAAAAGTAACAGTAGTAGTGAGGTGAAAAAATTCTGAAAAACCCCAGAACTCTATCCAAAGCACCAACTAGTGATGATTTCAAATAAAAAGAGAGTTCTACTCTTTAGTTTATTTATCCTGTTTCTTCTAGAGACATGTGGTGATGCATGGAATAGAGTCAGAGTTTGGATTCAGGAAGGACCTGAGTTCAAGTTCAGTTTCAGACACTTACTAGCTATATGATCGTGTTAAATCACTTTATTCTGTTTGCCTCAGTTTCCTCATTTACAAAATGATCTGGAAAACAAACTGGTAAAAAAACTCTAGTTTCTTTGCGAGTAAAACCCCTAAATGGGATTAAGAAGAGTTAGACAGGTCTGAACAATAACTACTCTCTATCTCACCTTATTATTTCTACCAACTCTAAATCCTCTCACTACCTTTAAATCCTATGAGGTTTGATATTATTTGAAGGGAGAAGCTATATATTAATACTGAACAATTTTAATTTATACCTAATTTATGACTTCACGTTGCAGCTTCTACTCTACCAGTTTTTGACTCTTCTCTGAACTAAATAACCTTTTTTTCCTCCTCCCCTCTATCTCCCTTATTCCCTGTTAACACCATCCCATTCCTACCTCCTTTTGTGTGATATCTCTCCCTTTAGATTGTGAACTCCTTGAAGGCAGGAAGTATCTTTTCTTTTTGTTAAAGGAATTAATACTTGGTCTGCACTTAAGTGTTGGTTGGATTGGGTTATTAATGTTAATGATTTTTATCTCAATTAGCTGAGGAGGTTAGAGGCTGTGTTTACTCCATTCTACCATTTTTCACTGGTAATATTCAATCAATTGATGCTCCAGAAAGTAGTTTGGACTCTGTATATGCATTTGCACTCACATGCTGTCTACTTGTAGTGAGTATCCACATCGCATTGCCTGGTGCTAGATAGAACTGATGCATTAGCTACTGCCTGGTATGAAAAGGGAGCAGGAAGAGTATCCTGCCTTGGTAATTCCCCCCCCCCCCCCCCCCCTTTTTGGATCAGCCCGTGTCTCTGGTTTGTTACAGGATTACAACCTTGCAGCCCTCTAAGAGCAGAAGGGAATCTTGGATTGAGGAGCAGAACCTCTCTTTGCCCCCATCCTATAAGACACCCAGCAGTTCTAATCCAAGGATTTTCCAGAGCCAAATTTCTCTTGCACAATAGGATTTAGGCTGAAGTTGAACTCAGAATGTTGAAAAGAGGGAATGGGCCTATACTGTTTACAGCTGGAAAAGAAGTGACCTGGTGTTTTTTTTTTTTTTTTAATGTTTTGTTTTCAACTGTGATTTTTGTTGTTATTTACAAGGCAAATCTGTTGCATCTTAATTTGTTTTTGTCACACTTACAAAAGAGAAGTTAAAGTCCATATGAATTAGACTGCCTCTCTTCCCTAATTCATCTGTGTTCCAGCCACCTGCAATGAATTAATTGAATCATAACTTCTGAATGGCCCCTCACATCAATAAACAAATACAAATGAAATATGAACCACAAAGATAATGCTAGAAAATTTAGAAGAATGTGCTGATGGAAATTTAGATTTCAGAGGGGATTAGAAAGGAACGTCTTTTTCTTTTTTCTTTTTTCTTTTTTTAAGGCACCATATTTCTTGGTAAAGGTGAAATATTTTGCTTCCAGAACTCTGTTTTGAGGACCACATAGTACGTTGGAGTCCTATTTATATGAGAAGAGGGTCAATACCAATCAGAAGCTGTCATCATGCTTGCATAACTCCAAAAAGCAGAAGAGCTTCTGTGGGTCAGAAGTCAGACTGATGTTCAGTTTTTTTCCAATGCCCTGTGCCAATTCCTTCTTAGTGTAAGCTCATTCACTTCTCAGAATTAGTTGGGGGAGGAAGGACAACATAGCTCATGGTTTGAGGTTCAGTCCCTGTTTATCTTTTAATAAATTACTGCATGACTTAGGTGGCTCAGTAAAAGGGGTGCAGTTTATTCAATTCTAGTTCAGTTTCATAATCATCATGATCATTATTGGCCTGAGGCCTTGCCTTACCTTCTTAAACTGGTTTCTCTTGTCAGGAAGGAAATGACTTTGTTGAGCCTCAATTCACTGAAAAGTATTTTAAATATCACATTATGTAGTTCTATAAATTAATATAACTTAAAACCCCTTGTTAGGACAAGTGCTAGAGTTAAAAGATAATTATTTAATTAATATGATAGTGTTTCATTTTTCTGGCATGTTACTATAAATAAAAGTGTATTATTTTCTTTTTTTGTGTAGTTAAAAGTCATGAAAAGAATTGTCCAATATCGACATCTTGCTTCTCTATTCACGTGACATTAGACCTCACAGAAAGGACTGAGAGGGTTTCATTACTTCATTGTGTTTTTTTTAAAAAAAAGTTTCTTTTTGACATCTGTATAGTTTGGAAAACTGGTCTACAGTTTATAGCCAGATCTGAATTTGGAAAAGACCAGAGTTAAAACATATGGAACATATTTGGGAGGTAATTCTTAGTTATGACTAAGAGCCAAGTGCTCAAGTGCCTGGGAAAATTTAAAAGAAAATCCTTGCAAAATAAATCATCCCTCTTGTTTGCTAAATTACAGGATTTAGATAACATTTGGACAATTGTAATCTTTTTGTATTCTCTAGCAAAGCTGTAAAACTTTCTGTTTTAATCACTCTGCTGTGGTTTTATTTTCTATAACACTATTATTCAGTATCCTTGCTCATTATTTATTCCAATAAATCACCCCCGTTTTTCCACTCCATTCCTCCCTCATAACCTTTAGACTGCTCTTGCCCATCCAATCAGTTACTATGGGGTAGTTTGTAGGAACAGTTTTCACTCCTTATTTGTATGAGCTTCTGGTGCTAGTTTCCTTAAGTATATCTGTGCTTCAATTATGATGTTTCCTGTGTTTATGGAGCAGTCTGTGTTAAGATAGCACATAGTGTAAACATCTCAAATAAGTACTTTTTTTTTTTAATGTAGGAAGTTCATTTATGAAGGGATCAGTGCCTAAATCATTAGTCTGAAAAAAATCTCTCCTATACTTTTTTTTTCCCTTAGATATTTTATTTCCCATCTTAAAATGCACAAAACTTTAGAAGGAGGGGAAAGGGAGATAGGGTTGGACTCACAGAGATTGGAGTTGTTCCTAATGGAAGCTCCCAGCTTACTCTCTAACCTCAGTCTTTCTAATGGTGTTAGTGATTTACCCCAGCATTGTTACAATCAAACCATTCATGAATCAGAATAGTTTTATTTTTCAAACTTGTTGACTTTTTTGATGATAAAAGGCATGGGAAAATATAGGAAAATAGAAAGAAGTTAAGCAGTGATTCTCTGTTTTACTATATTTCTTTATCCTACAATGAATTCTCAATTTTCCATATATTCTTAGAGTTTATTTCCTCCCTCTAACCTCATCACTTTTTGCTGCTCCATACCCAGGAGGAGCTTTCTCCCATTTTCCAATGTCCCTATTTGTCAGTTGTCACCTGCAGTGTCACAAATCTCTGTGTCAACCTAATTGACCAAGTTAAGGACTGGGAAGAATGTGAATATCATGCTGGGACCATATTTGTGGCAAATAGGGATATTACCAAATGAGGCCTGAGATCAGGAGCAATGAGGCATTCAGGTATCAGGAATTTCTGCCTCTTCAATCAGAAGTAATCGCTTCCCTTTTAGAACTCATAATAGCACTTTATAATTTGCTTCTTACATATTGATGACCTATATTATATTTAGTGGGAAGTCATAATTTATAAGTTCTCCTGAGTTCCAATGATCTTTTTTCACCCCATTACCTGAGTTTCCCTTTCTGCACAAAAGATCTTGATTTTCCTCTTCTTTAAGTTCATATAGTATTTCTCCATGGTATTAATGGTAATTAGCTCTTAATTATATACAGTAGTTCTATCCATTAATTGTTTCATGTTTTTCTAGCAATCTTACTTCACTTTGTCTGTGTGAATTTCCCCCTAATTCTCTATATTTATCATATTGAGTGTTAGATTCTAATAAGTTGTTTTCTTTTTTTTTTTTTTAATTTTCCCACAGTCTCTTCTCTGGCACACATGCATACATACATGCATGCATACACTTTCATAAAATAAACTTTCTTGAAGTTATGATTCTTTGGACTAAGATTCAGTCTTCTCTACTTGTCTTATACCACACAAAATGCATATGACATTTTAGTAGATTCAACCAACAGCCATGAAAATATACTGGAGGATATAGAATTCATAGTATATAATCCCTGCCCTAAGGTATAAAACCGAGAATCTAAAGGTTAAATAGCCAAATTATCTCATTTTTTAAACAAATGAGGAAAAAAGAGAGAGTTGAAGTGACAAGAGCCTCATTTTCTTCTGAGATTGATTCACCAAAAGCAACTAAGAGTCTTACTTAAGTGGACATTATCAAGGGACATCTTAACCTACAGCAAAGGTTCTTAACTAGGGGTGGAGGAGCTTGCTTTTAAAAATCCTCTGATAACAATATTTCAGTATAAATAATTTCCTATATAAACTTTTGTATTTAATTTCATGCATTGAAAAACATTATTCTGAGAAAGGATCCAGAAAGGATCTCAACAGAGTTGGTCTTGACTTGGGGAGAGGTCCAGGATACAAAAAAGGTTAAAAAACCTCTAATCTAAAATAATGATTTTTATTTTTAATAGACAAAAGTGGAGTTATTTGTATTATTATTCCTCGAGTTTAAGGATTTTTAATACTCTCACAGTAAACTCATATTTAGGTGGCCATATTTAATCTCTCCATACTACTTTCTGTCTTTTTCCTTTACTATTTACTGTTTATGTCATATTATGGTTGTTGCTATAGACTTGTCTTATTTCCCTAGTTTGTGTCTATGTATGTATGTACAGTACAAACATACACACAAACTAGGGAAATATATGGATAAATTGGTAGAAAGAATGCTTTGAAAGAGGTAGACCAAGGCAGAAATTGAAAGAGAAGATTCTTAGAGCTTCTCTTAAAAATCAGATTAAGTAAGAAAGTCTACACCTAAGAGGGCCATAAAACTCATTTCTTGGGCTGATGTTCCTTTGCTTCCTAGAAAAGTTCAATTCTGACTGCATATACGTGTTAGTTGTGCGACTCTGGGCAAGTTACTGTTTGCCTCAGTTTCCCTATCTGAAAAATGAGTTGGAGAAGGAAATGACAAATCACTCTAGTATCTTTGCTAAGAAAACCTGAAATGGAGTCACAGAGGGTAAGACATGACCACTTAAAAACAATAACAAGAGAAAAAATGCTTTGGGTCTTCTTATGGCTGTTCTGATTCCCACCCCCCATCTGCCACCCCAGCAAAAAACCAAATAAACAAACGAACAAGCAAACAAAAAATCCCCACAGATCCAGAAAACAAAAATCTAGTAACAGCAATTACTGAATGACTTAAGGTGTATTGAGTAACATTTGTAAATCCCTGCTTTGGCAGTTTCATTTAATTTTCCATAGGGGCTTCTTTGGTTATTTTATTGTTTAGTATTTTCTGGGCTTTTTGAAGAATTTGAAGTTTATCATAAACTGAGTTAACTACCCCCAAATTATCAAGTGTAGGATGTCCTTCTGGCAATTGAAAAAAATTACAATAAACAAAACATTTAAAAGCACTAGATGAAAAAATGTGTGTATATATATATGCATATATATATGTTCATATAAACTAATACATATATTCAAATGTTATGAAAAATCTAGAAAGTATAGCAGAGTTTTTTTATAAAATCATAAACATGACCACATGACAAATACCATGTCTATTTTGAATCAAGGCATTTTAAATACTTGAATACTGCTTTAATATATTAGATTTTCAATTTCTTAGTTACATAGTAGTAACTACTCTAGAATGGTAAGAACCAGGATCTCGGACCTTATAGAAGTGGATCTATTTCTACTTCTTTCCTTCTTTAGTCTCTCAACAAACAGTTATTACTTTAAGTAAATGGACCTTTCTACAGACCTCTAACTAAAATGATTTTTCCTAATGACGAATTTTCTTGGGGACATGGTGAAGGAAAGCTGGGGCCATTTCCTGTGGAGGGAAAGAGCTGGCAAATGATTCAATACCAGGTGAACTGGGGACAGAGAAGTGAAAGCATATGGAAGAATAAATAGGAATGCCAGGGCCAGCCCAGGTGGGAGGGTAGTGCCTGGACAAAATTGAGAGGAAGAAGGTGGGGGGGGGGGGAGGACAAATAGTGGGGGCCAGACAGACACAGACAGGAGAGGAGATGCTGGTGACACTTGGGAACTAAGGACGGATACATGGAACCTGAGACAGACTGAAGACAGCCATAGGGGGCCAGACTAATGAGCTGATTGATGCATCTGAGCAAAAGTCTAATTTTCCTGAGATTTCAAGCCAAATCCCCTATATCCTATCAGCACCTATGGTGGTAATGATCTTCTGTTTTTACTTGGAGGTTTTTTCTAGGATGGGGAGCGAGATGAGTGAGTCAAGAGTGGAGAAAAAGCACCATATTGTAAACTTAATAGGTGTATTTTTGAAATGGATATTTCTTTCAGAATTATTTGAAATGTACATTTATGTCAAGTGAGAAATGTGATTCAGTACACTAGTCTAGAAATCAGGCTTAATTGACCTAGTGGCTCTGCCCAGCAGTGTTGGGGGAAGGCTGAAAAAAAAATAGTACTCTTTCTGGGTCTGTCTTAATCAGTTTTTGCCTTCCTGGGATTCTTAGCATAGTGCAAATTAGCATAAGTGAAGCATTGGTTGGAGTAAAGGGATGCTTCCCAATGACTGGCAAATAATAAATGCTGATTAACCTGACTTGAAAGCATTTCTAAGAAATTTAATAGTCTCCATTGTTTAATTCTTTCCAATGTAGGCTCTATTTTCTGTTCTCCTCTCAATCCATTCCCCTTCCTATTTGTTATACACAGTTGAATCTAAGTTTTGTGAGGGCAAATTTTTTTTTGCCTTTATATTTCTAGGACCTATTTCAATACTATACACATTTTGTGAATTTGATGAATGTTTGCTGAATTGACTATATGGCAAAAAGCCTCCAATAATTTAGCCTTGGGGAAAGTAGACTAAGTGGGGTACAGGGATAGCATCATTCAAGTATTTAAAAGTTTGTCACATGGAAGAGTTACAAGACTTGTTTTACTTAACCACAGAGGACAAAATTAATAGCAAAGGATTGATATTGCAAAGAGTAAAATTTCCAACAATTTAGGGAGAGATTTCCTAACTATTAATGCTATCCAAAATTGGAATGAGTTGTCTTGGAAAGAACATCCTTTCTCTTCTCAATTCAGGTCATTAAACTTGGTTTGAGTGACTGCTTCTCAGGCATGTTATACTATTATCCATTATCCATGAATGCAATTTGCATTCATATATCTCTAAAGTTCCTTCCAATTCTACATGCTATGATTTTGTCTTTAGTAGAAATACCTTATGGAGCTGTCCTTGACCCTGTGTTGGTCAGCATTTTTATCAGTGACTTACTGGATGAAAAGTCAGATGGCATGCTTATCAAATTTGTAGAATACAAAAGCTGGAAGGGAAAGTTAAATATGTTGGGTAAAAGAATTTTAATGTATAAAGATCTCAACTATACAGGGAGAATCAAACAAGATTAAGTAAAATGAGTGTAAATTCTTATACTTGTATCAAGTAAACCACAAAAATATGAGGTTAGGAAACTAGTGGTAGGTTATGATTTTTATGGGAAAAGATGGGGGATGAAGTTAAGCTAATAGTGTCTAATGGCAGCCAAAATAATTATTTACTTTTATGTTACATCGTTATGTTACATCAGTGCAGACATCTGGAATAATATGTTCAGTATGGGTACCACATTTTAGGAAGATTATTCACAAAGAATTATGTCCAACTAATACATTGTTGGTGGAATTGTGAACAGATGCAACCATTCTGGAGAGCAATTTGGAACTATGCTCAAAAAATTATCAAATTGTGCATACTCTTTGACCCAGCAGTGCTACTACTGGGCTTATATCCCAAAGAGATACTAAAGAAGGGAAAGGGATGTATATGTGCAAGAATGTTTGTGGCAGCCCTGTTTGTAGTGGCCAGAAACTGGAAACTGAGTGGATGCCCATCAATTGGAGAATGGCTGAATAAGTTGTGGTACATGAATGTTATGGAATATTATTGTTCTGTAAGAAATGATGAACAGACTGATTTCAAAAAAGTTTAGAGACTTACATGAACCAGTGCTAAATGAAGTGAACAGAATCAGGAGGTCATTGTACATGGCAACAACAAGATTATTTGATCAATTGTGATGGACATGGCTCTCTTCAACAAGGATTCAAACTAGTTCCAATGATCTTGTGATGAAGAGAGGAATGTGGGAACTGAATATGGTTCACAACATAGCATTTCCACTTTTTTGTTGTTTATTTGCATCTTATTTTCTCCACCATTTTTTCCTGGGTTTGATTTGATTTTTTTTATGTGTCAAGATAATTGTATAAATGTATATCTATATATTGGATTCAACATATATTTCTACCATACTTAACATATATTGGACTACTTGCCATCTAGAAGAAGGGGGTGGGAAAAGGGGGGAGAAACTGGAACACATGGTTTTGCAAGGGCTATGTTGCAAAATTATTCATGCATATGTTTCAAAAAATAAAAAGCTTTAATAAAAAAAAAGAATTGTGTACAGAAAAAAAGTAGTAATGATATTGAGCAGTTGGAGGCTATATTCATCAAAAGATTGAATGAAAGAATTGTAGATGTTTGTTTTCCAAGGGATGTTCTATGAAAAATGGAATAGGTTTATTCTATATTTTAGAGGAATGACCTAGGATTGCATTACTAAATAATTATTTTCCCCTAACTTAATATCTTCAAGTGTAAGCTACATCATCACATTTCAGTGTTTTGATGGAAGGATGTCTAGTCAAGTATTTATCTTAACAGAAGAGGTTCCTTCCAACTTGAGATTATATGAATCTTTGAGATTCTATTAGTCTGTGATATTTACCTTTTTAAAAAACAAAAATCATTTACTTATTTTAATTTATTGAATAAAACAGACTTTTCTTTAACATAGTACAACAAATAAAAGATTATTGCAAATGAAGCTGCAAGTCCACTCTATACAACTTGCTATTCCTTCTGAAAATACACAATAAAGTTACCATATAAATTTCCTTCCCTCCCTTTTTTTCCCCTCTCACCCTCACCCAGAGTCAGCTTTAGACACAAATAAGTATATGAATATAAAATTATTCTCTATATACTTATATTTAACAGTTCTAACAGTAACAGATATTATAATACCAATATATGTATAGTGTAGGTACAGTATAAAGTAAAAATATTCTGTATTTGGAGAAACAGGAACAAGCCTGGAAATCATGCTCTTTTAGTTATTATATGATTATATGAATATTATATAAATCTCCTCAACTCCATTGGCTTTACTTCTCTTCTCTGTAAAATGGAGCAGTTATCCTTTAAAGTTTCATCTAGATCCAAATGTATGATTCTGTTATTCTAATCCTAACAAATACTTGTTTATTGATTTTGGATGTCACTGAAAAGTGTGCCAGGCTTGAGTTTTTATTTCTGTTCTATTCAATCATAGGCATTTGAACTCTCAACCTTAGTTTCTGACTATGGAAAATGAGAATAAAAATATTCATCCTTTTCAGGGTTTTATGAGGAAAGTGTTTTTTAAACTGCTATACATAGGAGCTACTCATAGTTGTCTGGATACCTAATTACTTCATATGTCATGATTCTGTGAGAAAATAACATTTAATGTCAAATGGACCAATATACTTTGGAAAAACAACCAGCTTGTAGTTGGGGAGTACATATTAATTTTGACATTAATAATAAGCTATTGGTGTGATAGGATATAAATTATTCTCAGTGACTCTTTTATTTGTATCTAAATTGCATAGTGTAAGAATGATTTTATAATCATATTAAGAATACTCTGAACATACTTTTTAAAATAACAAGAAATTAATTATGTACACTTATATATGCTTTTACAATTCCTTTAGAATTTGTGGGAAAGTGAACATTTGACCTTTTTGTGATCAAAAGTTTGAGAACTGTCACTTCCTTTTAATCTCTTGGAAACTATTCCAAGATTTATTTTTTGAACCTTATACTTTGTATTTGCTAAAGAAACTCTTTCATGGATTTTTAACACACTCCAGACCATTTTCCTCAAGGAATTTAACTATAAAAACATTGAATTGAAATTTATTTTTATTGATGAAGATGCCATCAAAAATCCAATAGTTTCCTTCCATATTCTCTTTATGGAATATCAAATACTATATGTTGAGACTATAAAATCTGAATTTATCCTCAGAGACCTCAAACAGTGCTACTGCTTTGAAGTCCAACATATTGATCCATTTAGGATGAAAAGAAAATTGAGAAGGAAAAATTTCAATATGATTTAAGATGGGGTACTATATTTTATTTGTCTATGATTCTTACTCCCTCTATCAAATTTTTATATGGATATTCCTTTGTCTCACTTAAACGCTTTTCATTTATAGATAATTTTATTTCCTGACAAAAATTTAGCTAAATGATAGCTTGCCATATGTCATAAAATACTTACAAATATTACTTTCCTTATTGACTGAGGCAATTTTTTAGAATCCCTTTAACCTATTTGCCTTTTAATGGCCAATAAAAAGTATCAGATAAACAGTTTTAAGTGTTTTATTAAAATAACTATAGCAACTTGTATAGGTTATCCAATACCCTTGTAGAGGAATATTAATTCTTCAAAATAAAATAATAAATTAGAAAAATAAGGAGTTGAATAGACATGGTAATATTTGAAACTTTCTTTAAATTATAGCAATCTGTCTTTCCTAGCTATTGAACAGTTATAATCAAATTATATTTACATTCAAATGTTAAATTGGAATTACTTTAAAATAATTTCAACTAGGCATTTAAATTTAATAATTTTCTTTTCATTAATAAGCCAAGTACTGTTTTATACTTGTTACAAATTCATAAAAATAAAACTTAAAACAGATGGAGGATTTATTTAATTTCTCCCTCTTGAGAAATTCTAAAACTGTGAAAATAGTGAGAAAGAATAAACTACTAAGAATAAATACTTTTTAAAAAAGTTAAGCTGGGATGATCAGGAAATTAAGTGTTTTTGGCAGATTTGCTAATTGCATATTTATTACTCCTCATTGCATATTTCTTTTGAATTAGTTAAAAAAGCAAAATATTCTCACGACACATCTATGTGATCCCAGTTTTACAGGAACGTAAGTATAGTTTTACTAAAAAACTGCATTGTTTCTATGGTCAAACCAGGCATACACTGAGTGTAGCAATATTGGAGGATCCAGTTAATTCCATAAAAATAATAATACAATAGTAGTAACACTTGGATTAAAAGATATTCATAACATTGATTAGGGTTAGTGCTATGTATGTACATGGGATGACTATGATGATGTTCCAGTATTAAACAATTATCTTCATAGAGCAAGTCTTGGGACTTGTCAAAAAAGCATGAGACATTATGAAGGAAGATAGCTCTCTTGAGATTTCTCCTCTCTCCCATTCTGTGGCATATTATGTCCAGTTAGAAGCAGGAGAATCAAAGCTATCTATAGCATAAACAACTAGAGTCAGTCATTATTCTTAAACCTATCTGTGCTATTTGAGCTTAAGAAGAAATGCAACTTTCTTAATCCATGTGTCACTCTTGAGCCTAAACCAATGTGAGTTCTTTTGTAATTCTTCCAGATTTATAATGGCTCTTCACCAACTTGCTGGATTTGTAACCATAGGACCTAGATTGAAATTTTAACTGTGATTTTAAGTTCTGACTTTGATTCTTACTACATGTGTCAAGTCAACGCTTCCTGGACCTCAGTTTGCTTAAAAAGAAATGGGATAGATAGCCTTTGAGTTTTCTTGTACTTATATGTTTCTGAATCTATAAATTAAAAAAACAGAATTTCTTAGAAAATTATTTTGTGAATATAGTTGCCATAAATGACTGCAAAGAAAAAGGACAACTATTTTTATAATTGATAGGATATGGAATTTGCTCATCACAGTAATTTAAAGGAGATAAAATTTGTCAGAATCAATTTATATGTTATATTGTTCACAATTTAAAAATAATATTCTGCCTATCTACATTAGTTTAAATTTATCCTTTAGGTGAAGAAAATGCAATAATCATAATGATAATGAGTAAGTACAAGTTTTTGAGAGTCAAAATGTTATAGGTACATCTGGTACTAGAGAGACTGAATGTATTCTTCAGAGTTTAGTAAACTTTAAAAGTATTGCCCTCAGGCTGATGTTTCATCAGGGGTTTGGGGGTTAAATGAACCAAGGAAGAAAAAGTATTAAAGAAAATTCCCAAAGTAAAGACATGATCATTCTGTTTCAAATAACCAAATACTTAAAAAAGATTTCATGTTGTACATATTAAAGTTGTTCTTCAAATAGTTGTTGATCAGCTTTATTCTCATTTGTTCTTCTAAAAATTACATTCATATATCATTTTATATCACTAATCTTTCTCACAGCATTTTCCCCTGAGGCCCAAATGCCATTCCATGTAATAATTAATATTTTAGAGAAAAAAGATTAGAAAAGCAATCTACAAATCAGGAGAGTATAAAAATATGTGTTCTGTAACACATCTATAGACTTTCCCCCTCCTCTTTGGAGCTGTTTGTTCTTTGTAATTTTGCAAATTCACTTTTGATTTTTTATGGTTGTTCTTTTTATTGACATAGTTATAGTCATTGTGTATATTATTTTCTTGAGGCTGCTTGAATCATTCTGCATCAAATCATATAAAATCTTCTATACTTGAGGCATCTAGGTGGTTCTGTCTAGAGTGCTGGAGTCTTATTTCAAATCCTGCTTTGGAAACTTGCTAGATGGGTAACATTGGTTCTAGGCACTTCACTATTATCTGCCTCAGTTTCCTCAGCTGGCAAGATGGAGATCCTAATAGGATCTACATCACAGTTTATTATGAGGATTATATATATATATATATATATATATATATATATATCACTTAGTATAGTATCTGGCACATAGTAGGGGCTTAATAAATACTTTTCCCCTTCCCTTCCATCATAATTCTTCTTCTATGTTCATCTTATGTTTCATTTCTTATGGTGATATTCCTGCATTAGGAATATCACTTTGATAGGCTTAAAGGTGTTAGAGAGTAGAACATCTGAGTGATCAGATAAAACAATTAGGAAAAATTGCAACAATTAGGAATGAGGTGATAAACATTAAGGAACTTGCTCAGATTCACACAGCTAGGAAGTATCTAGGTTGGATTTTGAAATCAGGTTTTTCTGACTTCAGGCCCAGTATTCCATCCACTGTGCCACTTAGCTGCTTCTTAAAAATAGCTAGACTTTACATAGTTCTTTAAGGTTTGAGAAAAACTTTACAAATGCTGTCTTCCTGAATTTCTTTATGTCCTAACTAAAGTTCCACTTTGTATTTGCTTTGTATATATGTCATACTGACATTTGATAGAATGTAAGGATTTGAAGGCAGCAAGATGCTGTACGGTGGCTAATATATAATTTGTACACAATAGATCCTGATTATTTTATTCATTTATGTCCTTACTTTGACATTTACTGTCCCTTAGCAGATATAATGATACATCTAGTACTGATTTCACACCAGTCTTTTGAGGATTGGTAATTTCTGTAAAGTATTTTGCCTGTCTTAACATGCTATATAATTAGTCATAAAAATATGTATTTTTTGAGGGCAGGAACTTTTTTTATTTTTGATCTCTTTAGTACTTTGCACAGTCTGTGGCATATGACAGAAGTTTTATAAATGCTTGTTAACTTTTATTGAATTATTACTATTGTCTTTAAAATGAGGTTACAATAGAATCTCACAAGCATATTGTTAGGAAAGCTCATATTCTGTAAATGTTTATTTTTATTATTATTATGAATCATATTAGTAATAATAAAAAGTATTGAAAGAACATATAAATGTGAATTGTTATTATTACTATGACCTTTGTTATTATTGAATGAGATTATACACACAATTTTATTGATCAACCTTTGTTTTACTGTTCAGAAAGTAATGCAGTATTCTATAGTAGCTCTGTAGCACAATTTTTAGAATGGTATGAAGAAACTTTCCCATTAACAGTTAAAAGAGTATGTATATTAGGAAGATAATTAAAGGGTTTTTTCCTTCTTTGAAAATATATACATATGTGTATATATATCATTGTTATTCAGTTGGATCCAACTTTTCATGATCCCATTTGGAATTTTCTTGACAGATACTGGAGTGATTTGCCATTTTCTTCTCCAGCTCATTTTACAGATGAAGCAACTGAGGCAAACAGGGTTAAGTGATTTGCCCACGATCACATTGCTAATAGGCAATGTGTGTAGTACAAAAATAAACACATACACATATTGGGCTTATATAAATATACACACATATATTTCAGATATGTATTTTTATATGTGTGTATACAAAGAATTTTAAAATGTTTTTCTTATTTTAAGCATTACTTTTGTCAATGACATTAAGTTCAGTAAAGTGGCTAAAAAAATTAGTCATATTGGAGCCTAAAGTGGGCTTCTAAAAGAATATCATTAAATGAAGTCTAATCTAAGAACAGTTATTTGAGAAAAAAAACTGGAATATTTGGGAGGAGACTGGGTCATAAAAGACCTCAAAATTAGATGTAAATACTCTAATCAGAAATGAATATATTTGTGTAAATTAGTTCGAAGTTTGTCTGAATTATCAGTTCATCCTCCTACTTTGTTATAAGATTTTTGAAACCTGCCTATCTATAGGTTAGCTTCAGTGAAACTGAGATTCAGAGATTTTGAAAATTTAAAGAAGAAATAATAAAAATAATTTCAACTTTACATCTTATGTGTAATACACATGCTGATCCTTGTGTCATTACCTCCTGACTATTCTAACCCATAGCATTCATTTATTTGTTTTTTTCCCTGATGAGAAGATTATTGGGGTCCAGATTTATGTCATTCAGCTGTGATATATGTGAAGCTGCTTTAATTGCTTCCTAAATACTGACATTGTTACATGCGAAAGGATGTGCTAAACTAGTGTCAGGACCTAAATCACTTGATGAGATTTACTAATCTCTCTGCCCACCTCAAATTCTCATTCTCTCCATGATATCAGAAATCAATTAATAGCCTTCTGGGATTCCAAAACCAAATATTTTATTCTTCCCACATCTGGAGTACTGGAATTCTACCTCTTAGTCATATCTACTTAAATAATTGAGGAAATATCTAGAGATCCTGTATATTTGAAAGACTTTGCCTCCTTCCATCCACAACTGGTTGCCTTTCAATTTGAATGCCATTTCTTCTCTTCCTCCTTAAAGAGTTAACATCATATTAGAAAGGATAGAAGAAATTTGAAAGGGGTTTAATACATTAGTATAATGTCTTAAACTCCAGATTCCCATACCCCAGAAAGCAACTGCCTATTTCACCCTAATTCAAAACACTTGGAAAGTACTTAATCTGTAAAGTTACTTTGTTTTAGGCAACAGGACAGAATTAAGAAATCCTAGGTGTTCTGGAGTACTAAGCTGTAACTGTTTCCTTTTTCTTTGTTCTATTGATATCCTTACTTTATAATATATTTAAAAATTATAATGCATTTTCCCATAGAAACAATGTTATTACATGATAGCTAGGTTTATTTGAAGTGACAACCCGCCTGTCATTAGAGTTTTGCTGAGCTCTAGGGTATATGATTTGTGCATTAGTTAGTGTTGACTGTCTCTGCCTCTGGAGTCTTTTCATGGTTTGTGGATCTGCTGCTTTGACTTCCTCTACAAGAAGGTATTTTGCCAAGAGCTGCAGTCACCCACGTTTCCTAATCATGAACATTGTAATCTGTCATGGCTTTCAACTTGTCATAAGACGTTTCTTCAGATTGTCCTTCAGCGTATCATTGAATCACTTCCTTTACCCAAGCTATGTCTTCCTATTCTCTCTTACTTTGAGATATCCATTGTTTTGTTGTCCTGGTGCTATATTAGTTGTGTTACCTAGTAATAGGACCCATCAATCACTGCCTAGGATTGAGAAGTTCAGCTTGTCAAACACTAACATTTCCAATCTTCGACAGGAAATGGGTTCAGGAAAGTGAAGGTCATTGTATGATAGCTTAAGCTCCAAATCCCTACCATGCTACACCAGATTTGTATGTTTTATATATGGGAAAATCCTAGGAAATCCTTTTATTCAGTATTTTAATTATTTGTCTGTTTCACTAATGTGTTGTGGCAGAATTTTCTATGCAACCAAAAGCAGACCTTGAAAATTCCTGTAGGACAGCCCTTAAAAAACCCACAGTCTGTAGAAAATTATAATTCATGTATACTCAAGGAAAAAAAAAAAACCAAACATACTAGAAAAAATAATTCTTTAAACCACATAAAAACATTTCCAGCTATGATTTGTGAGTGATTTATGAGCTCTCCCTTGTGGCAGTTTATTAGAACCACTTGGAATAGCAAAAAGAGCAATGACAAGAAACTTAATAGTATGCTTGGCTTAATGTGGTGTAATATGGTGTCTGGCCAGTCTAATACAGAATTAGGCCATAGTATCTTATCTGGTAAGTAAAGCATTATAAGCATAATCCAATATCACCTCTGTTTTTCTTTTATTTTTAGTAGCTGAAATTGTTGGTAATAATTTTTTTTTTAAAAAACATATGTATTGCCACATTCTATGCCCTCTAACTATGATCTTACACGGATGCCTTGTCAAGTCTTCCTAAACAACACAGACCTCAAATACACATCTGGCAGCTGATTTTTGTGTGCGTTCTAAGGAGCAGTCTCACAAGTCTGGAGAGTCAGAGAGAGACTTAGCATTTTCAAGATGGTTATCAGGACATGAGGATTGTATTTTAGGGGAAGAATAAAGAGGGGAATATTACAACCCAGAAAGGAGAGGCAGTATATTATTGAAAGTTAAGAGATCTAGCCTGGGAGTCAGGAAGATCTGGTTCAGTCAGTTTGTAAACATCATATAGCACCTACTGTGTGCCAGGCTTGTGCTAAGTGCTGTGGATACAAATACAAATAAGAACAAAGACAGACCTGCCTCAATGAACTTACAGTTTAATGGAGAAGACTGTGAAATGAAAATGAAAAGTTGGGGTGGGAGTCTGAGGGATAGATAATTAGGACGGGGAAAGAAACTTCCCAATATAGGGTTATGATAGAGAGTTACAAAGAAATCCAGTTGGCTCTCTGATTCTAAGCAAGAGTGATAGAGTAGGTACCTACCCATCTGTAGTCCGTACCTGTACCCATCTGTGCCCATCTGAAGGAGGAGTCATTTTTCATGAGCTCCTTACACTGATCAAATCACAGATCCAGTTAAGAAACAAAACATACTCCACTTTCCCACTAAATGAAGACTACTAAAATGGACAATTCTCAATTTGCAAATTAACATTTTCATTCTGCATTAGTGCCAGGAATTACTAGACCAGATCACTGATACTTGAAATGCTAAATAACAATAAATGTAAAGAAGATATTTTTATATCTGAATAATTTAATTCAATGAACATATATTAGCTGTTTTATATCAAAGGCAGGAAGCTTAAGCTGTATGCTGGCAAACTTAAAATGAAGTCCCTGCCCTCAAGAAATTTACAGTCTGCAATGGGAATGTTAATAATAACATTTATTTATTTCTTGCTACCAGGTACTATGCCTAAGTGCTTCACAATTCATTTAATTTTCACAGCAGCTATGGGACTCAGGTGCTTCTATTATTACCATTTTACAGATTCAGAAACTGAGATAAACAGTCACATAGCTATTAAGTGAGTTGTCATAATTCAGCTGTTTTCAGTCTTGACTAACACTTCATGATCCCATTTAGGTTTTTTTGGCAAATATACTAGACTGGTTTGTCATTTCTTTCTCCGGTTCATTTGACAGACAAGGAAACTGAGGTAAACAGGATTAAGTGATTCATCCAGGGTCACATAATTAGTAAGTATCTGAGACTAGTTTTGAACTGAAGAAAGTGAATCTCCCAGACTTCTGACCTACTACTCTTTCCACTGTACCACCTAACACTAGGTACTAAGGGAGCAAATAATAAGGTGTTTTAAGAAGTTGTCAATTTAGGAGATCTATTGAGAGTTTATAAGTTAAATATTTAGCAACAACTAAAAATGGCACTTAAAAGTATTTACTCCACGTTCAAGAAGTAAAATAGTATTCATCAAAATTATCTTTTCATTTCCTGAAGCATGCTAGCATTTTAGATCCTGGGAAAAATACACTCCAAAGATTAAATGAGATCTTCCAAGTCTCCTCAGCATCATGACTGAACTTTCTTTAAGTGGTAAATTTAGAAAGAGATCAATGAAAATAAAAATGCCTTTAAATATGTCTAGAAAGAAAAACACATACATAGCCACTGAATTCACTTAGCATGCTTTTCATAATTTGATGTGTGTCATGTATCAGACAATGCTGTAATTATGATTCATGCTTCATATAAGTGGTTTCTTTTATTTATTTAGTGTATCACTTCCCCTTTTATTGTAAGTATAGTAATTTTTCTAAACCAGCTGACATTTGTATAACTTCTCTACACTTGGATTACTTCAAAATGGAAGAATTTAATCTATATGAATTGCCCATCTATATGAATGAATATAATGCCTTTATTAGATAAAGTACAAAGATATGGAAAACTCCTGTTCAAACCATGAATTCAATTTAAGACTGTTGGCATTTTCATTTTGATGTCTTCATTTAAATTCATATAATGAAAACAGCAAAATATTGTCAGTACACAATTGTTAGATTTCACATGTAAAATTATTTTATAAAATTTTAATAAGTATATTTCATGTACTACTTGTCAGAAATATTCCATCACCAGATGAATTAGTTACCTGATAATTGGAGCCTAAGAATTTCTTATATAGTACATGTTCTTCCTTTTTTCTTACATTCTATTCCATTCAGCTTCTGCCTAATATAATCTCAGGAATTCAGTAGGCGATTAAATTTTAGAGATCTTCTTAGTTGACATTGAATTTAATTTATTTGGCATATGTGAGCCATTTTGACATTTTATTTTAGTGTCTTGACTGCAAGATGGAATCACTGCCTGCCATGTTATCAGGCCAGGTTTGGGTAAGTAGACAATTTTTAGGGCACTTTTTCTAACCCCTTCCTTACACATGGAGATGAGTAGTGCGATCCTGAAAAGGCTGCTTAAACACCTGGGGGGGCTGCCAAATTCCACTGATACTTCCAGTGAGAAAATGACCTTATGGCCTGGGCCACCTGTGTGTGGGGTTATGACAACAGCTCCCAGTGTATCTGCACCTGCTGCTTCATTACTTGCCCGTTACTGCAGGGATGGTCACAGGGTGGTAAGAAAAAGCAATAAAAGGATGCTGTCAAGGTCACTCTTAAGAACTTTAGAATTGATTTATGACATGACATCCCCTCATCAGAGAAGAGACTGAACTCTGTGAGCAAATCAGAATTGAATTAGCCCAAAGCACAAAATTAGAGAATCCACCCCAAATGTTCATGTGGACTATTTGTGTCTGACCTCTGGCAGAGCACTCCTAGCTTGTATTGGTCTGATCAGCCACAGTCAGATACTGTAACTTGACTCTAACATAGTGATATCATTTTGGTCCTCTTTGAGAATGAAGTACAACATTTAGACAAAAACAAAATTTATATCTCCAGGGTCTTGCTTTCTTGCTCATCATTTTTCCATTTTTATCTTTTTCTAGTTTTTTCTTCCAATCTCTTATACTTTTCCATTTTTTGTCATTTTCTTCACATTTCATTCGACAGCTCCTCAATTCTACTTCTGTCACTTACATTCATGCAAATGGAATAGAAAAAGAGAAAAGAAAATAGACCTTGAAAGTAAAAGAAAAAATCATGAAATACAAAGAAAGGAAAGCTGAAATAGGAATATGAATTCATCTAAGGATTTAATTGTATGGAATTTTGATCAAGATGGCTGCAAAAATAAGACGTTGTTTGCCCAACTCCCACATGCCTACTTCATCAAAGCTGAAATTCATGTTGACCTAATTAATGGTCAAGAAATCCAGTGAGAAATCTATAAGAATATAAGCCATTTTCTAATTGATAAATGGTTTCAGGCAAAGAAATTAAAGACATTTCTAGTCATAAAAATACTCGAAATCACTATTAGATGTGAAGTCCGGGTTAGCACCCTGGATGTCTTAGAATCAGCCAAAATCAGGATAAGTAAAAGTCCTTGGTCTTTATTCTTGGTCTTTGGGGGGGGGGGGGGGGGGCACTAATACATTGTTCATGGAAGGGAGGACACAGGCTCTCCACAACCGCCCTTCTCCTTGTCCACCACAAAAGTGACTCTGGCTAGTCTTATTCCACCCCTTAACCCCTCTTAAAATTCTCTGTATACACCAAAAGATCTAGCCAGCACAGAATAGTGGGAAGGGCCATTTTCCAAGCATATGCTAATAGAGTATTGTCTAATAAGTAATTAGCCTTAAGTGCTCCGTTATCTGATTCCAGTGGACCTACTCAGTGTTTCAGCCCTTTACAATTAGAGAAACGTTAAGGCAACTCTGAGGGACCACTATACACCTCTCAGATTGCCTAAGATGACAGGAAAAGGTAATGGTGAATGTTGGGGGGGATGTGGGAAGACTCAGACACTAATACATTGTTCATGGAATTGTGAACTAATCCAACCATTCTGGAGAGCAATTGGGAACTTTTTCCAAAGGTTCAAACTGTGCATACCCTTTGATCCAGCAGTGTCCCTACCCCAAAGAGATCATACAAAAGGGAAAAGGACCCATGTGTAAAAAAAATTTTGTAGCACCCCTTTTGTAGTGACAAAGAACTGGAAACTGAATCAATGCTCATCAGTTGGGGAATGACTGAATAATATAATATATAAATGTTATGGAATGTTATTGTTCTATAAGAAATGATGAGCAGGAAGATTTCAGAGAGGCCTGGAGAAACTTATATGAACTGATGCTAAGTAAAGTGAGTAGAACAAAAGAACATTGTACACAGTAACAAGAAGATTATTCTGATCAACTGTAACGGACATGGCTCTATTGAACAATGAGGTGATTTAAGGCAATCCCAATAGACTAGTGATGGAGAGAGTCATCAGTATCCCAAAGGGACTGAATGTGGATCACAATATAGTATTTTTATCTTTTTGTTGTTGTTTGCTTGCTTTTTGTTTTCTTTCTCATCTTTTTTTTCCCTTTTTGATCTGATTTTTCTCGTGCAACATGATAAATGTGGAAATACATGTAGAAGAATTGTAGATGGAAAGTTTTAGGAGGAGACTAGGTCATAAAAGACCTCAGAATTAGATGTAAATAATCTAATCAGAAATGAATATATTTGTGTAAATTAGCTTGAGGTTTGTCTGAGTTATCAGTATCAGTTCATCCTCCTACTTTGTTATAAGATTTTTGAATCCTGCCTATCTATAGGTTAGCTTTTAACAGTAAAACTGAGATTCAGAGATTTTGAAAATTTAAAGAAGAAATAATAAAAATAATTTCAACTTTACACACACACACACACACATATAACCATACACACACTCAGGTAGGTGTATGTATGCATATCATGTACCCACCATGCCTCATATATCAGTTCAGATTTCTTTTAAAGGTTTCTGTTGTAATTTTTTCCCCCATTGGTGAAGAGTCAAAGCAAATAAGGATAGCTTTTCTCACTGATGAATACTTCAATGTATTGCCTCTAAAACTTTGGATTGTAAAATCTTAGAGATAGAGTTTCATATGAACTCTTGTGTGCGCTGGATTGAACTAAAAGAATTCCTTTGCTGTATGACTTGTTATTGGCTTTTCTTTCAGTTTTGCAATGGAAAGGAATTTAGTCAATGCATTTTATGTCGGTGTATGGCTATAATAGCAGTGGAATATACAGAATTTCATTGAATAGAGTATGATAGAACAGTGGGTAGGAGATGAGTAATTCATTGATTAGGAGAACCTTAGTATTTTCCAGTCCTGCTCCTTTACTAACTAGTTTTGTGATCTACACTTTTCCCACCTATAAAATAGATTAAAATAAATGAACTCTTAGTTTTGTGATTTTCACTAAAACTACTTTTGAATTTGTCATTTTAAAATTGAGACTAATGTTTAAGTAATTAATGTTGTCCTCCCAGCTTATCTTCCCTCAAATTTGTGTTTATTTTTATTTTTTTCACATTAACTATCTTATTAAGTAATTTGTTTTTTCAAATTCAGATGAATTACATGTTCTGAAATTTGGCCCAGTTCTGAAACTGGGCTTACATTTGGATTTGAGGATTGGAATACTGATAATGATAGTATTAATACAGTCAGTTAGACAGAAAAAAATGAGAATATTCAGTAAAAATATGTTGGGTGAAATTAAAAAACACAAATGTTATCTATTAATTTTAAGAATCAACATTTTATAGGTTAACAAGGAGTATTTGGATTCCATTTGAATGAATTTGAATTTAGTTCTATTCTTGAACCAGTTAGTAATGGAAATTACCTAGGAATTCATTCCTCATATACCTACCTCTCTCTGAGTTCATCTCTAGACTAAGAAATTAAAGCTTCAAAATGAATCCCAGTGGTCCTTACAAATAGAATAAAAACTTATACATGTTTGATGATCCATGTACATGAGTTTTTAATATTTTACTGTTTTGCATTTCAGATTCAGAATGCTAATGATGTATTAATAGCCCCACTGGAGAAGTTTCGGAAAGAACAGATTGGTGCTGCAAAAGTAAGTACGGTTTGTTTTTTTTAGTCTTTAATTCTATGGCTCTGTTATTCTTCTTCAGTTATCTTGTGTTACTTGAAAGATGACACAATACCAGATGTTAATGCTTCTGAGAGGAGAATGACTACTTTAGCTATTTTGAACATTATTTTATTTTCTTGAAAAGAGAATTAATTGTATTGCAAAGATAAGTGTTCTTAGCTCAAAATATTTCTTCCAAATGCAGACAAAAACTTTTTTTTTTCTTTTCTAATATTGCCTCTTCCAGGAGAGGCAAAAGCAATATGCGTTTTTATGTCTTAGGCCTCAAGGATAGATTCCAGAGAAATCAGTCCCTTTCCATGTTGAAAATCAGGTAGTAGTCTTAAGTGAATTTTGTAAAACATTTTTAAAATTTTAAAGTGCTCTACAAATGCTAGGTACTATACTTATTAGTGCATCTTCTGCATTTCCATTCTATTTCCTTTTTATTGATGGAAATAATTTTTGGTATAAATTTTGGATTCATTTTCTGTAGGCAGATTTCCTTATACTCTCTGAGGAAGAGATTAGGTTTTGTTTTGCTTTAATTTAATTCTTTGAAAAGTAAAACTGGTTATGAAGAAGTGAAATGACTTATGAATGTTGAAGAGGTTCCTATAACTTTTATGAATAGGGTTGTATCTGTGTAATACAGGGAACTCCCAGGTGAGCAACTTCCTTCAGTCATTGATGATTAGTATCTTCTCTATAGTTTATAGTTTTAGAAAACTATTTAAAGCATTGAGAGTTTACTTGACTACCATATGGTTATACAACCAATAAATGTTAGAGGAAAAACTTTATTCTCTTGGCTTCAAGGAAATCTATCCACTACACTACAATTTCTATGGACCATTTAAATTTTTTGGTGCTTATTGGTCTTTGAAAACTAGTCACTTTGGTTTTCTGAATATATATATATATATATATATATATATATATATATTCAATTAAAAAATTAATTTTATCTTCCACCTTTCCTTTTCCCTTATACTGGGGGAAAAAGACAGAAGAAATTCCAGACACTTTGATATACTACCATAAGTAGTCAAATAAAACAAATTCTACTAAAGCCATTTCCAGAGATATAGGGTCTATTCTATATCCTGACTCAATCATTTCTCTCTTACTAGCCAGAAAGCATGCTTCTTAATTGGTCATTTGGAATCAGGATTGATCATTTTTACTGATCAGAGTCCTCCAGAGGACTGTTGTTGCTATGGTATTGATCTTAATCTATTTTTTTTATTTAATAGCCTTTTATTTACAGGTTATATGTATGGGTAACTTTACAGCATTAACAATTGCCAAACCTCTTGTTCCAATTTTTCTCCTCTTACCCCCCACCCCCTCCCCCAGATGCAGGATGACCAGTAGATGTTAAATATATTAAAATATAAATTAGATACACAATAAGTATACATGACCAAACTGTTATTTTGCTGTACAAAAAGAATCAGACTCTGAAATATTGTACAATTAGCCTGTGAAGGAAATCAAAAATGCAGGTGGGCAAAAATATAGGGATTGGGAATTCAATGTAATGGTTTTTAGTCATCTCCCAGAGTTCTTTCTCTGGGCGTAGCTGGTTCAGTTCATTACTGCTCCATTGGAAATGATTTGGTTGACCTCATTGCTGAGGATGGCCAGGTCCATCAGAACTGGCCATCATATAGTATTGTTGTTGAAGTATATAATGAATTGATCTTAATCTATGAATTGTTTTGCTTAGTTTCTTCATTTTATATTAGTTTATATAAGTTTTTCCAGTTGAAACAATGTCCTTTATTATTTAATTATACACTAGTGTGCCATTATATTTGTTTACTCATTCCCCAATTGATGGGTATCTCCTTAGTTTCCAGTTCTTTTCTGTGATCAAAAGAGGAGCTATAATTATTTTTGTAAGAGGAATAGACTTCTTTTTTCCTTTGAGATAGATATAGGCCTCATAGTGCTAATGACTTTGCTTTTTTTAAAGTTATTTTAGTTTGTGCCAAATATATATATTTTGGCTAAACCAAAAAGTTAGATTTTTAAAAGTTTGTAATACTTTCTTTACTCATTGAAAAGTTTAAGGTGACTTTTGGCAAGTACAAGTTCAATTCTATCCTTTTTCTAAGCCTCAAAAGTCAGAGATAAATCAGTAATTTATAAAACCAGATGCTATCTCTTTGCCTCTTTGAAATGAATTGAAAACTCTAAAGACTTTTGAATTTCATCTTTCTATGGCAATGAGTTGTGAATGACTTAATTTCTGTGTTGTTATGAAAATAATACTGGATTTAGAGTATGAGACCTGGATTTGAATCTTTACTCTGACTTTAGGAGAAATGTTACAGTTTCCTCTGTTAGATGGCATGATAGTAATTGGATTACTATCCATACATGGTTGCTCTGAATTATATTCATAGTAAATTTAAAAATTATTCCTAAAATATGTGCTTCAGTTCCAGATCGATTTAATTCTTTTGAGTAAACTTTCAGCAATAATATATTGTTTCTCTTTAATTCTTTTTTGGCATTTTTTTTCTTTTTGTATTTAGTTTGGAAGCATTTCCATCCCACCTGTTTGTCTTTCCTGCTTTCCCCAGTGGAAATTTGCTATAATCTTGTATGGGCTGATGAACTGTCTAAAAAGCACCATATCTGACCATCTGTGACTTTGGGGGCCAGTTAAAATGACCCTCTTCTGGGATTCACTTAAGTTAATTTATGATTAAGTGGTTGAGTTCCACGAACCACAAACACTCAATTTTATTGCATGTGATTTGGAACGTTGAGATACTTGATAATTCCTTGACAAGAAGAGGCATCAGTGAATGAGACACTTGGGAGAAATACACATTCATGAGAATCTTTAGGTAGGATTGATGGTAGTAAACAGCATTTAAGAGAACAGAAAAGAACATCTTTGTGGAATAGCTAGATAAAGCATTCAGAAGACTTGTTCATAAACATTTAGCCAAAAGAAGATATTTTTACAATCAGAGAAGAATGGCTTAGGAGGTACTTTTTCAGTGGTTTTATATTGGCTGAAGATTAGCACAAAGAAGAATTGTTTGGAGGAAAGAAATACAGTATGTACTAAAGTATAATGGAATGGTTTTTTTTCAATATAAATGTAATGGTTTTGGTTATTCCCCTGACACTTTTAATATTTCAGATTAGAAGAATAACAAGGTGACACAGATAGCATGTCAAGCTATTTGGTAGAGTGAAGAACATTCTCAGGGTTTGGATTCAGAAAACCTGTTTATCCTGATTCTACTACTTATTTGTGATTTTATCATGCTTATGTCTTAACACTTTTCTAAGTTTCAGATTTTTCATCTGTAAAATGGGGATAATTAGTAAATATTTATTAAGACCTTACACTGTACCTAGTCCTTTGCTGAGTTCTGGGAATGCAAAAAGAGGAAAAGGTGTTACTTTCAAAGAACTTAAAATCTAATGACAAAAACAATATGCGAACATACACACACACACACACACACACTCACACACACACACTCACACACACATATATACACACAAACAAAACAAAACTACATACAGGATAAATAGTAAATAATTAACAGAAGGATCACACTGGAATTAAGAGGAATTGGAGCAGGCTTTCTGTAGAAGCTGAAATTTTAACTGAGACTTAAAGTTAACAGTTGGAGCTGAGGAGGATAAGTATAACAGACATGAGGAATAGCCAGAAAGAACACCCAACACCAAGAGACAGAATGTCTTTTATTAAACACCTTTGGAAGTCAGCATCTGTTGATAATAATAGTCTTTTGAAGTTCTTTTTATTAAATGTTTTTTTCTTTAAAAAACATATGCATAGGTAATTTTTCAACATTGATCTTTGAAAAACCTTCTGTTCCAAATTTTCCACTCCTTCCTCCTACTCCCTCATCTATTTTGCAGTAGCCTAATACATGTTAAGTATCTTAATATACATATATATACATATACACATGCACATAGTTATATAGTTTTCTTGCTGCATGAGAAAAATCGGATCAAGAAGGGAAAAAAGAAAAACTTAAGAAAGAAAACAATATGCAAGCAAACAACAACAGGAAGAGTGAAATTGCTATGTTGTGGTCCACATTCATTTCCCATATTCTACTCTCTAGGTGTAGATGGCTCTCTTCATCACTGAACAATTGGAACTGGTTTGAATCATTTCATTGTTGAAGAGAGCCAACGTCCATCAGAATACATTCTCATATATATTGTTGTTGAAGTATATAATGATCTCCTGGTCCTGCTCATTTCACTTAGCGTCAGTTCATGTAGGTTTCTCCAGACCTCTCTGAAATTATACTGCTGGTCATTTATTACAAAACAATAGTGTTCCATAACTTTCATATGCTATAATTTATTCAGCCATTCTTCCATTAATGAGCATCCACTCAGTTTCCAGTTTCTTGCCAGCTACTAAAAGGGCTGCCACAAACGTTTTTGCACATGTGGGATCCCTTTCTTTCCTTTAAGATCTTTTTGGGATATAAGCCCAGTAGAAACTGCTGGGTCAAAGGGTATGTACAGTTTGATAGTTTTTTTGAACATAGTTCCAAATTGCTTTCCAGAATGTTTGGATCTGTTCACAGTTTCACTAACAATGTATCAATGTCCCAATTTTCCCATATCCCCTCCAACATTTGTTCCTATCTTTGCCTGTCATTTTAGTCCATCTGAGAAGGTATATAGTGGTATCTCAGAGTAGTCTTAATTTGCATTTCTCTGATCAATAGTGATTTGGAGCACCTTTTTCATATGACTAGAAATAGTTTCAATTTCTTCATCTGAAAATTGTCGGTTCATATTCTTTGACCATTTATCAATTGGAGAATGGCTTGATTTCTTATAAACTTGAGTCAATTCTCTATATATTTTAGAAATGAGACCTTTATCAGAACCTTTGAATATAAAAATGTTTTCCCAGTTGCTTCCCTTCTAATCTTGTCTGAATTAGTTTTGTTTGTACAAAAATTTTTAAGTTAATATAATCAAAATTACCTATTTTGTGATCAATAATGATTTCTAGTTCTTCTTTGACAAAAAATTCCTTCTTCGCCCACAGGTCTGATAGGTAAAATATCCTATATTCTTCTAATTTGTTTATAATATCATTCTTTATGTCTAGATTATGGACCCATTTTGACCTTATCTTGGTATATGATGTTATGTATGGGTCAATGCCTAATTTCTCTCATACTAACTTCCAGTTTTGCCAGAAGTTTTGATCAAATAATGAATCCTTATCCCAAAAGCTGGGGTCTTTGGGTTTGTCAAACACTAACTTGTAATAGTTATTGACTGTTTTGTCCTGTGAACCTAACCTATTACATTGATCAAGTAGTCTGTTTCTTAGCCAGTACCAAATGGTTTTGATGACCGCTGCTTTATGATATAGTTTTAGATCTGGTGCAGCTAGGCCACCTTTTTTTTTTTTTTTTTTTTTCCCATTAATTCCCTTGAAAGTCTTGACCTCTTGTTCTTCCAGATGAATTATTTTGTTGTTTTTTCTAGGTCAGTAAAATAGCTTCTTGGGAGTTTGATTGGTATAGCACTAAATAAAGAGATTGGTTTAGGGAGTATTGTCATCTTTATTATATTCCTTCAACTTATCCAAGAGCACTTGATATTTTCCCAATTGTTCGGATCTGACTTTTTTTGTGTGGAAAGTTTTGCTCATATAGTTCCTGATTTTCCCTTGGCAGATAGATTCCCAATATTTATACTCCAAACAGTTATTTTAAATGGAATTTCTCTTTGTAACTATTGCTATTGGATTTTGTTTGTGATGTATAAAAAATGCCGATGATTTATGTGGAATTTTTTTGTATCCTTTAACTTTGCTAAAGTTATGGATTATTTCTAATAGATTTTTTGTTGATTCTCTAGGGTTCTCTAAGTATATCATCACATCATCTGCGAAGAGTGATAATTGGTTTCCTCATTACATACTCGAATTCCCTTAATGTCTTTTTCATCTCTTATTGCCAAAGCTAGCATTTCTAATATAATATTGAATAGCAATAGTGATAGTGGGCAACTTTGTTTCACCCTTGATCTTATTATGAATGGTTCCAGTTTATCCATTATATGATGCTTGCTGATGGTTTTTCCCCCATTTCACAAAATCTGTTTTTTGGAGAGTTGTTTTCTTAATTTATTTTTAAGGTGTTATATGCTTTTTCCATTTCACTATTTTGTAGTGAATTTTCTTCCAATAATTTCTTTGTTGCCTTTTCCAAATCCTCTTGTAAAGTTTTCTTTTCCCCACTTTTCTTCTAGTTCTCTTTTAAGACCCTTTTTACTTTCTTCTAGGAAAGCCATGTGTCATGGGTACCAGGTTATATCACCATTAAGGGCTTCATCTGGAGACGATCTGTTTTTAGTCTCCTCAGGCTTTGAAATCTGTTCTTGTCTTTCACCATTAAAAAAAAAAAAAAAAAGAAGAAAAACTGTCTATGGTCAGAGTTCTCTTTACTTTTTTATTCAGTTTTTTTTTAAATGTTAATGTCTGTTTTTAGGGCAGGGAAGGTTTTCCAAGCTTCCTCTATAAGCAGCAGTGGCTGCACTGGTCAGTGTTGACTCACTACTGATGCTGGGTGCGTGTAAGCAGGTCCCATGAGACTCTGGCATTTTGGTGTTCACTCTTTACCTTTTGTATTTGTGTTAGATGTTTATAACTTCTCTGCTGATCTGCTGGCTTGCAGCTAAGACAGAGTAGCCAACACTGCTGTAGGTTCCTCCCCGTAAATTCTCCGCCCCGCCTCTGTGCTGGCATATGTTCTCAGCCTGCTTGCGCTAGGCCCACTTTCTTCTGTTCCTGATTGAAACAGACCTTTTCTGGTGATCTTTGAAATTATCTTCTGCTGGTGATTTGTTGCACTCCCAATATTCATGGATTCTGCTGGTTCAGAGCTAATTCAGAGGCTAAATTTTGTAATTAATCTGAGGGTAGTAGGAGAAGGTCCTCTCCATCATCTTGATTCTGCTCCCTAATGGTTTATCTAGTCTTCTGAACTTCTCCCCTCCTCTTTTCCAGTTCTTCTTTTTCACCTCATTTCTCTTCTTTCTTCTCTTAGCTTATGCCTGTCCCTGTTTTGCCCTCCTCCATCATCCAGAAACTCTTGATTTGCTTTGGTCATAATTTCATTCTTCAAAACTTAAGAGCAAGTGATAAGAGGGACTGTTATTCTGGATCTGTTTCTAACCAAAAACAAGGACCCTGATTGCTCAAGTAGATTTTCAAATTCTTGGCAATATTCCATTTTCCAGTTTGGGCTAGATGCAAGGTTCAAAGTCAAGTGCATCCATTTGGATAGGGCAGATTTTAGAGAGTTCAGGAAGTTTCACTGAAGTTAGGTCAAGAGGAATGAAGCTTTTACAAATGAAATTCTGAATACTGTAAAAGAAATGCCATTGAAAGATACCAAGATGGAGGCACACAATTTGACAAAATCAAATTTTAAAAAGTATCTGGGCATTATTTTTTAGCAACTGTATGCCAGCTACTTTGTTTTAGTGCTTAGAAATATCAGGCAAAGTTGGAAAAAAAAACATCATTTCATAGATTTTAAGATCTGTAAGAGCATGGCCTATTTCACTTTTGTATAGTTATATTTGTTGTGTTGCTTCAGTTGTAGCAGACTCCTCATAACCCAGTTTGGGGTTTCATTGGAAAAGATACTAGAGTGGTTTGCCTTTTCCTTTTTCAGCTTATTTTAGAAAACTGAGATACACATGTTTAAATGACTTGCCTAGGGTAGTAAGTATCTAAGGCTCGATATGAACTCAGGAAGATGAGTCTTTAGGACTCAAGAGAATGAGATTTCCTGACTTCAGACCCTAATCCATGGTGCCACATAGCTGCTCATATCCTGAGTACCATATGTAGTATTTAACACACATGAGTGGTTAATAAATGCTTATTAATTCAAACAAACGTGTTTTGTTTTCTGCTGTTATCTGCTATTATAAAAATGTGTTGTTTTAAAATTTAATACAAGGTTATTTTTGTAGAAAGGCCCTACCATACACAAAGTTCCAAGTATAATTCAACAACTATTTGGTAAGTATTGAGCTAAATTGACAACCAATGAGCAACAAAGAAAGGCGTTTTAAATTTTTTTAGCTTATGAAAAGTATATAAAAGGCAAATTAAAAAAGGAATAATAAGACTGTTTAAGTGCATGGAAAAGTATTAATGTTTTCTTCTAGGAGAATGATCCATACAGATAAAAGAGATGGTTAACAGGGAATTTAATGTGAAGAAATGCGCAGATGGTAGGAAAGCACCTTGTTTTATCAGCAATGAATTCAAATATCCAAACCTGGATAAAAAGCATTATTGGTACTGTAAGAATTGATAGAAGTCATCAGTTTTGATAGCTGCTGCCTATAAAATTATAGAGGATAGGAAAGATCCTACAGAACTGGGAAGCAAAAATGTCTTAGGCTTCATTAATGGGTAGAGCTTAGGCAATGATGATTGATGATGATGGTGATGATGATATGATGATAAATCATTAGATAGCACCTATTTTTTTTTTTTTTTACCAAGCACTGTTCTAAGTACTTTACAAATGTTATCTCATTTTTCAGATATGGAAATTGAGGTAAATAGGAGTTAAGTGACTACACATCTAGTAAGCATTTGAGACCATACTGAACTCAGGTCCTTCTGAAATTAAGCACTGTGCTCTATCTACTATTCCAGTTAGTTATAGGTGATGATAATGATGATAATGATATATAATATTCTTAATTATATAATGTAATTACCCAATAATAATGAAATCTTATATTTATATGTTGCTTCAAGTTTTACAAAGTGCTTTACAAATAACATTTAATTTTATCCTCTCAACAATCCTGTGAGGTAAGGTGCTAATTTTATTCCCATTTTTCAAATGAGGAAACTAAAGTGATCAGACATTTTAAAAAGTGATTTGCCAAACTTCACATGCCATCTACTAAGTATCTTAGTCTTGATTTGAACTTAAGTCTTTCTGATTCTTGCTCTGACACCTATATCTATGGTAGTAGACTGGCAACTTAACTTTTATTTTTATCAACATTCTAGAACATTGTTGAAGAGATGTTCACTGAATAGCTAACAACTGAAACAGTGATTACTAGAACATACATGAGTTTATCAAAAATTGATCTTATCATACTAACATTTTTTATCAAGATAATTCAACTGAGACATTAAAGCATTTGACATAATCCTTCATTCTGTACTTTTCTCTAAACAAGAAATATATACATTAGATCATAGTTCAGTAAGGTGAATTCAGAAGTTGTTGAAATGACTCAACTTAAAGAATAATTATTAAAAAATCAATATCTGCTGACAGGGAAATCTCCAGAATAATTCTCCAAAGATCTGTCCTTGACCCATGGCTGATCCATGATTTTAATGAGCAGTTGGATGAAGCACTAGTTATATAGCTTAATTATAGTTCCATGATGTTAAATGAAGCCCAGGATCACAGAGGCATGCTGATTCCATGTTTTTAAAGATAGAGGACATGTTGGATAGAAAAGTTAATTGGCTAAAGCTAATATGAAACTTTAAAATAAAAAGTACAAAATTTAAAATGTTTTTTTTTAATTTTAGACAAATACAGTTTGGAGGATATATAGGTAAACCTCAGTTCATGAGCTAAATAATATGGCATGGTAGGCAAAAAAAAGAAAAAATATCAGTACTAGCATAGGTTTGAGGAAAACAGGATAAATCACTTATCCAGAGTCACACAGCTAATAATTGTCTGAGGCTGGATTTGAAGCTAGGTCTTCCCAATTCCAGGCCCACACTTTTATCTCTGATACCACAGATTTGATACTACCAAATAAAATATCTTATGCAGAGGTCAAACATAAGATAGATGCTGAAATTCTATAGCTCTTACTGTTTGAGTATTACCTTGTGCCATTTATCTTAGGCACCAGATTCTAAAAGGCTTCCTTAATTTGGCTACAGAATTTTAGAGTTTTTAAGAGACCTAATGGCCATCTAGTTCAATCCATCTGAAAAATAATCTCTTTTAGAGTGTACCTAAGAAATGGTCATTAAGTGAGGACTAATGTACTACCTCCCAATGCAGTTAGGTCCACTTCTGGACACCCTAATTGTTAAGTTTTCTTTACACAAAGCCCAAATTTGCCTTTTTTTGCATCTTGTGTTCATAACTCTTTGTTTTGTTTTCTGGAGCCAAACAGGCCAGATTTAATCCATCTTCCAAGATGAATGGGACAAAAAGGCTAAACTACCACCTGGGAATCAGGAACCTGGGTTCACATCTTCTTTATGATATTTAATTGGTGTGTAACAATAGGTAACTCATTTAACCTCTCTCACACTTAATATCTGCCAAATGGGAATACCTGCATGAATTACTCACAGGGTTTTTGTGAAGAACACTGAGATAATGTATACAGTATAATCTACACACATTAAAGTGCGTTATGAATACCTTAAGTGCAATTCACTTGCATGTTATGCTATCACCTCCCTGATGTCATAGTTCTTTTCGAGAATGAACAGCAATAAGTGATGGATGATAATAGACTTCCAATGAGTTGGGCAGGTCCTATGACCACATTATGGGAAGACATGTAGAAAAATTATGCAAGATGAAAGAAAAGAAAAAAAACCTTTTTGATATTTGAAAGGACTTTTTAGTCCCTTTAGTCAAAAATTTAGAGTTTTGTTCTAAATAACGGATTTTTTTTTTCTAGGTTCAGAAGATAGAACAAGAATAATAGATGAAAATTGCAACATGGAAAATTTGTGCTTGACATGATAGAAAAAAGTAGAATTCAGCTAATCAAGCATTTAATGTATATCCTGCCCTATGCGAAGAGCTGTGAATAAAAATACAAGCAGAAAGAAAGACATCTCTTCCCTCTAAAAGCTTTTATTCTAAAGGGATGTCATATAAAAAGAAGGTGAAAGTGGGAGCACAAGATATCTCTTCCCAGTGGGGTTGTTGCCTCCTTCCTTCCTCTTCCCATTAGAGATAGTTAAATATAGGCTAAATGACCTTATGTCAGGTTATATAGTACTGAGAAATGTTTTTCAGGTTTAATTACATTAGCTGGTCACTAATGCCCCTTCTAACCCTATAAGTCTGTTATTTTGAAAACATAATTCTGAAAATGTCTTAACAGCTTATAGTGTGCATTAGTGGAAGGAAGTATCATATTAAGTCAGGGATTCATAGAATTAATTTAAATAAATTAAATTTACTGTGAAATAAGCAGTTCAAACATTTTTAAAATATTATTTTAAACCTATGACCTCTAATTAAAGCCCAGTTAACATTGCCACTTTTTTTAAAAAGCTCTTTTCCCACAAACTTTTCCACATTTTTCTTCCCCTTTTTTTGATGATCATTTTTTCTCCCAATCTTGGTAACTCTTGGTTACCAGGCCTATACTGTATAGGTCAGAACTTAACTGTATCCTACCTTATATTTTCTCTAATTGTTTCTTATATATTTAGTCTTGTCTCCACCAGAGAAGTGTAAGACTTTATGAAATGTGGGGCTATGTCTTCTTTTACTAGTGTCTTGAAGAAAATACAATAGGTAATTATTGACTAAAAGTCAAGTCCTATTCTAATAAAGAGATAATCCTATGGAAATTCTGCCACCAGAACCTTGATTTAAATGATACATTTTCATTTTCATGGGAAAAATTGTGGCAGAATGGAGCTGTTTTTCATTTATAATAAGGATCTAATAAAATTCAGATGAACATTCCATTGTGGTTTTCACTCTGAAACAAACAATACTGTATTTGGCATTTCACAACATAATTTGTCCCTCTTTTTATGTTGACTCCATGTTTCCTAATATATTAGAACCTTGAAATCTTCACCCTATCTTGTTCATGGTAGACTTTCTGCTATGCCATTATACATTTGTTGCTTTATTTTACATGCCCTATAACTATGGTTTTCGTATATTTTTAAAGCTGTAGAGAGTGTTGTCACTATAAATGAGACTCTTCTGATTACCTGTTTGGCCAAACTTTTAAGTAAACTATGTTGAAATATAATCTTTTGTTCCACATTTATAGATTAGTCAATTTAAAAATTAGCTTTCTTTCATTATACCTTATTTATACCATTATACCATTATACCATTATCTCAATTAATTATTTAGTTGAGACTCAGAAAAGTTTAAGAGAAATGCCCAGGCTTACAACTCATAAATGTCAACTTCGAGATCTGAACCTAGTTCTTTCTGATTCCAAAATCAGTGCTGTACATACTATACTATATTGCTTCTAGTGAATTTCTCTTACTAGTGAATTTCTCTTAACTGAGTTTGGGATCTAAGACATTACACCTAAATCTTAGTGCCTTTCAAGATAATTTTTGTAAGATGAAACACAAAATAATTGAACAATATTTTCCCCTTTGCCATTTGAATATTATTAAATGATGGAGTGAAACCCTTCAATGAACTGTAAAGCCAATATAAATATAAGATATAAGGGTGAATGAGAGGTACTTTGGCCAAGTGAATGACTGGATTCAGGTCCAGCTTATGAAATCCCTTAGCAAGTCTTATAACCTCTCCTGTCCCCAAGAAACTCTATTGGGCTATACATTTTTGAAATGGTTATTAATTTACATTGGTAAAGGAAGTCTATTTACCCATAGTTCCCTAGACCAGTGAAATGATAGAATTAGAGTAAAAAAGTAATTTTTATGAATAGAGAATTATAATGTGATCCTATCCTCTAGAGAGACTGCCTAACAGGATTGAAAGAACCTTGAATATAGACTCCAATGGTATGGATTCAGTCCTTTTCTCTGTCACTTCTTATATCCCTATATACTTGGGCAAGCCCTATAAAACTTCTTGTGTACAGTCTTTTCTTCTGGGGAATGAGAATATTGTACTACATAGTCTCTAATGCCCCTTTTCAGGTCTAAATTTGTGATTCTGGAATTTAAGTCAAATTATAACATTTTCATTTATTTTCCCTAATATAGGCAATAATCTCTTGAGAAATTTCCTAGAAAAATGTCCAAAATGATGCAATATCAGGCAAAACACAAATAAGTTTATGGCTATTTGGAAAATTATTTGAGTTTACCAAAGCCCTAATCCTGAGCACCTAATATGTTAAGCATTTGAGTTTTTCTCTTAGAATCTCTGTACCCTCTCTGTTCTGTTTTGTACTGTACAGACTGAATAGTTGGTTTGTAAATTCCACAAGGCCAAGGACTTTTCTTAGTGCTTTTTCCAGTATTAGATGCTCATTAAATATTTATTATTCAATACAGATATGTTGAAGAATATCTCAAGAAATCTAAACAATTGTAGTTTCAGTCCTTGTCTCTCTTCTCAAAGAATGTTATTCTTTCTTCCCTTCCCTTTCTCCTCAAGACTTTGAAGAATTTTTTAATTCCTTGGCAAATGGAAAGAAATGTTAATTTCTTTGGCTTCAAATAGTGGTTTGTGTTTTTTGAAGGTTGAATGCAGATGCAATGGCATTCAACTAGATCACAGGCTTCTTTATTTTAGATTTTTTAAAATACCTCATAGCATGGCATCAGGCAAGGACTTAATAGTAGAATCATTCTAGTCTCCATGCAAGTCTGTAAGCTTGTTAAATTATATACAAGATATATAGTAGGCAATTTCCCAAATCAGTAGAATCATTGATACTGTCTTTTTCCCTCCCCAATTTTCACTCACTCAAATTGAAGTCATAGAATCTCAGACTCAAATGAGCCTTTTAAAAGAGTCACTCATCCCAACTTCATTCCTCCTTACAGAGAAAAAACGGCCTATCTATCTATATATACAGTTCAGGGTAATATGTACTCCACCTACTTCAAGGCACAGATATTCCTAGCCTCTAGAATATAGGTTGCCCTTTGGATAAAATACAAATTCTCCTATTTGGCATTTAAAGCACTTTTTAGTCTGATTTTTCCACACTAATTATGCAGACATTCTATGTTTTAAAGAAACTGACACATATTGTTGCTCTATTCCTGAGATGTTCTTCTCAGCTGTGACTCTTGGAAGCTCTATTAATTTTTTAAAGAGTATTTTGATATTTTAGAAATAGTATTGGGTTTGAAGCCAGAAGATATGAGTTCATATCCTGCTTCTTTGATTTATTATTTGTATGGTTTTGGGCAATGCATTTTATGACACTGGCACCTAAACAGATTAATATAAATCTCGGGGGTTAAACTATATAATATTGAAAATCCGTACTATACCTATATCTACAGTCCTATATTTTAGATTTTATGGAGGATATTTAAGCTAGTACTTGTATACAGACTGTTTTTTATATTCAGGGCTTTACATAGTGCTTTGTATAAAGACGGTGCTTAATAAATATTTTTTTCAGAATTGTCTAATTGAATTTCTACATATATAATGCACAATTCACCTCCATTATTCTCTCCATAGTTTGGGATGGATCATTGGATTGGAGTTTGGATATTTGTGTTCTAGGCCTCAGTTTATATGGATCTCTATTCTTTGGCTTCAGTTTGTTTCTGTGGATTATGGAAATTATTGGACAGTGGGAGAAATTATATGGCATGTTGGACTAAATTCCATCACAGGCCCCTTCAGTCTTTATGTATTAATCTATAATTTTTATTGACTATGTTATTCCCATTCCACTCTGTGCTTTGGATTTGTATCTGTATCTTTGATCCTAAAGAAAATTGAGGATAAAATTGAGGAATAATTTGTATACAAGCCTTTGAATTGGGATTTATAAACATAAAATAAAATAAACTACAAGGTTAAGGTTTTCTTAACATATAAAGTATACAGTTTATGGAGTTAAGCACATTAGAGATATTGTGTGATTTGGGAAAAAAAAGTATTATGTTCAGCAATGAATGTCTGAAAGGACACAAAAAAGAAGCAAGAGTTTGTCATTAAATATAAGTTTAAAAGTTTAAAAAGGAATGAGGGAAGAGAAATAGAGAAGTTAAAATTGAGACCAGACTATGGAGAAAAAAATGACAAAAATAA
Organism: Sarcophilus harrisii; assembly: GCF_902635505.1. Lineage (NCBI taxonomy): Eukaryota > Metazoa > Chordata > Mammalia > Dasyuromorphia > Dasyuridae > Sarcophilus > Sarcophilus harrisii. The sequence continues at coordinate 475,231,181 of NC_045428.1, forward strand.
GAACTAGATTAAATTATCCCCCAATCAAGCTAATTTTATTTCCTTCAAAGCTAGCAATATTTGTGTGTATATACATATACACACATGTGTGTACATATATATGTACATACTTGTATACGTATATACAATATATCTATCTGTAAAATAGATATATTTCTTTAGTGCCAAACCCAATAAAGAGTTTTTATCACAAAAGCAATGAAATTTGATAGAGTAATGAATTTTATCTTGTGCTCAGTTTAACTTTCATTTTTAAATACTCAAATTCATATTGTCCTCAAAATCTACTTGGCTAGGGATTGCATTTATAATATATTTTTCATTGGTTCTTTCTCTTTGGGGAACAGTTATTGAATTGCTGGATTTCTAGTATACTAATTTATAGTATGAAGAATTAAATTAATTTTGTTTTAAAAGTTTTGTCTTAATCAGTATATAAGAGAATACTAATGGTTCTTTAAAAAAGGGTTGTGAATCATTGATTTAAATATTTACAAAACTAATCTTTAGGTTTCTAAATGATTTATCAGCTTTCAGTTTTTAGTTTTTATTATTACTTTAGTGTGAACTTAATTCACACTAAAGTAGGAATGGCAGATAGCCATATAATCTTTTCTGGAATGGTTGTTAATTCAAACATGGACCAGATGGGCAGTCATAGATGAATTGGGATAATGTGCTATTGGAGGAAACTTCTGAATTGATGATCATAGATCCATTTGAGCATTTAAGTGAAGTTAACAATTGTAGTAGTAACCAATATTCATATAAGTTTGCAATACATTTGTGCACAGAGTATTTCACTTGATTATGGCAAAAATATTCATTGCTTATATGTTTTCTTATTAGGGTTTTCTTAACAAAATCTCTTTATGTCTTGGTTTTTACCAAATGTTTTTTATAACTTTTTCTACTTCCTACAGTTAGTTATAAGATGAAGAAAAAGTAAGACCTCTCCAGAGATTATGCAACCCACATTTGCATTGAAAACCCCAGTGATTTATTGAAGCTGAGTAGGTGACCTCTCCAGTTATTGTAGAAGTCCAATGAGAAGTGTAATGAGCTAACTCAGGAAAGATTTCAGGCATGAAACAATTTGCCTTATTTGGTCATTGTGGTTTACTGGCCCCAGATGGTATCATTGGTGAGATCACTGTAAGATGTATTGTCTATTTAAGCCAAACTTTTGCATTTCTTTCTCTCTTTTTTTTTTTTTTTGTCTACCAGAATTATAGTGTTTAATAGTGTTTATTCATGTCTGTTGACAATAATAATAATAATAATAATAATAACATGGCTAACATTTATATAGAGCTTACTCTGTAAGGAACTATACTAAATGCTTTAAAATTATTATTTCATTTGGTCCTCACAATAATCCCTGCAAAGCATGTGCTTTTGTTAGCCATATTTTGTAGATCAGGAGACTGGGGTCAAAAAGTAAGCAACTTACCCAAGATCACACAGCTAGTATGTGGGTAATACTGGATTATGGAACAAAGCAGACCCGAGAAAGCTCAGAACCAATGTAAGATCTTTGAGGGTAGGAATTGTTTCAGTCTGTCTCCTCATGACTACTAGCAAAATGCCTAGTTATAGTAGATTCTTAATAAATGCTTATTGATTGACTCACTGAAAAAATAAGAAGGCCATTTTAAAAATGTGAGATCAAATATAATGCCCCTCTTAAAATTCTTCTGTCTTCATGTTCTGTTCATCTCACTAAGTTTCTAGGAAACCTTTGTTTTAATTTATGTAGTCAAGTACAAATCTATTTTGGATAATTATGTAAGGCATTTAATGTACCTTTTTGTTCTTATCAGTTTACTTAAGGTAAAAACTTAGATTGGAACATTATAATTCAGTTTCTTATGTTATTATTTTCATTATTCAAATTTTATATCCACAAGAGTCAGAGATTCAAAATAATCTATGGCTTCTGTCTAGGAAAAACCCAAATCCAAGTTTCTTACCTTTCTTCTCCTGATTCTTCCTGTCTATCTTTTCCATGGACCATAAAAGCATACATATACACAAGGGAAAATCCCAAGTATAGGTGTGGTGTTCTTGGTATGATGGTAAGACAGAAGAGTCCTTTTTACTTTTTACTACCCTAAGCCTTAGGTTCTCTATGTGTGAAGTAAAAGGATTATATCTCAATCTTTCCTTTATTTTTCTATTCTGAAATTCTAGAATTCTTATGATGTAGTTTCTTCAAGTCAAAGTAGGAGGAATTCCATTGTTTATGTACTTTGAATTTGCAAGATGTCATCTAATTTAGTGATATCTGGGTCCTACTTGGTGACTGCAAAGAAGGCAACTAGAGTTATTCCATTGCTTTTCTTTTCTTTTTTCTGCTTGATTTGACTTTTCTTCATTTATACTTATCCTGCTTAACTTGATCCTTTATTTTTTTTAATATGTAAAGTCACCTAAAACGTCTTCCATATTATCCATGTTGCAAAAGGAAACATACAAAACTCCTCAAGGAAAATAAAGTTGAAAAGTATGTTTCAGTTTGCTCGCAGGGTGCATCAGTTCTCCCTGGAGGTGAGTAGCATTTTTCATTGTGGGTCCTTTGGGGTTGTCTTGGATCATTGATTTGATCAGAGTAGTTAAGATTTTCACAGTTTTGATGATAATTACATTAATGCTGTTACTGTACAGTATTCTAGTTCTTATCATTTCACTATGCATCAATTCATATATATCTTGCCAGGTATTTCTAAAACCATCCTGCACAGCATTTCTTAGATCACCACAGTATTCCATCACAGTCATGTATCACACATTGTTCAGTCATTCCCCAATTAATAAACATCCCTTAAGTTCCTAAATTTTTGTCACCACAAAAAGAGCTGCTGTAAATATTTTTATTCAAATAGGTCCCATAACTGCTTTCTTTGATTTCTTTGGAGTAAGCCTTAGTGGTGGTATTGTTTGGCCACAGGTCACACAGTTTTATGGCACTTTGTAGTAGTTCCAAATTGTTTTTCGGAATAACAATCTTCTGTTTTTCTATTTTACTCTCTTTCTCTGCTTATTCATTCCTTTTCTCCTGTGCACTTTTCTCATTCTTAACCAGCTTTTCTATCATGTTCCCATAGCTACATTCTCTTTCCCTCCTTTTTACCCTTTCCTTTAACCTTTATCAGTCTTATAATATCAAGAAGTGTTTTCACTGAGAAAGGAAGAAAATAAAATATATAATCTGTAATGCTTTGAGGGAGAAAAAAATACATTAATACTTAAATTTTTCCTAATATCCTAGAATGTGGTATGTATGTGTTGTATAAGAGGAAAGACAGTAATTGCATTGTGTCAGCAGTAAAGCAAATCTTATCTATTTTTGATTTTATTTTTATAATTTTATATTATTTTATTATAATTTCCCTGCCATCAGCTGAATCTTCACATCCTCAGCAAATGGTGAAAAAGAGAAGTGGGAGATAGTGTCAACATCAGATTTTATCAATATGTAGATAGAAAGCAATTAAACAGACATATCCAATGGCTTGATAATTAGAATATAATAATATAAATTGTAATTTAATATATTAAAATATGATACAATGCAATAATAATCTAACATAGTATAAAACTTAGAAATATCTTGTTTAGCACTGTCATTGCAGATGAGTAAAATGATGTAAAAATTAATATTAAATAATTGAGTTCAGGTGTCAAAGGGAACTAGGAATTGAGCCCAGGTTTTTTAACTCTTATAATTCTTGTCATTCTTCTACTATATGTGTTATTACTCTTTTTGTAGTGTCTACCATGGAAGGATATACGTATATGCACAAGTGAGAACACACTATCAGGTCAGAAAATAAGATAATAAATTATATTCATAGGATGTTTGAGAATTAAGAGTGCAGGAGAAAGTGGAAGAATAGTAATGGTTATCTCAGAGAGATAGTCAAATAATTTTCATGAAAAATACTGGAGACCTTTGAAGTCAGAAGTTCAATCAAAGACTGATCTGTAGAGAGTATTTCTTTCCTACAGTGTGGTGAATCAAATGAATAGACAAATGAATAATAATTTAGCCCACAAGCTGCATTAAAGATAAACCATAGGTAATGCTTTTTTTTTTTCCTTTGAAATGGAGAAATAAAGAGGGAAGTATAAAAGTTGGCTTAAAGCTTAACATAAAAAAACAAAAACTTATTTCTTGGCAATTGGCCCTATCATTTCCTGGAAAATGTAAGGAAAAGAAATGGAAACAATGTTACATTCTTGGTCTCAAAAAATTACTATGAATGGTGACTATAGCCATAAAATTAAGACTCATTATCCTTAAGAGGAAAATGGCAAATCTAGATAGCAAACTAAAAAGCAAAGGCATTACTTTGCTGATAAAGGTCCATATAGTAAAAAGCTATGGTTTTCCCCTTTGTAATTTATATCTGTAGAGTTGGAATATTAATAACAACAACAACAACAACTGAGTGCTGCAGAATTGACAGTTTTGAATTGTGGTCCTAAAGAAGACTTTTCAGAGTTCCTGGAACTCCACAGAAATCAAGTCAGTCAAACTTAAAAAAAAAAATTAATTCAGGCTATTTACTGAAAGGTCAAATACTGAAGCTTAAGTACTTTGGCCACATAATGAGAATATAGGACTTATAGGAAAAGTCCCTGAAGTTGGGAAGGATTAAAAGGAATACAGAATGGAAAGAGCATGAAATGGATAAATAGTATTATGGAAACAACAAACATGAACTTGGACAGACTTTGAGAGATGGTAAAAGGATAGAAGGACATCCATGTGATCACAAAGAATTGGACATGACTGAATAACAACAAAGATAACAATAACAACAAAGGCGATAAAATTCATGCATTCATTCACCTTACTTGTAGGGGACAGACAGATCCAAAGACAAATATTCTGAGGGTGCTGATGAGCAGTAAACTGTAAAGATTTCTAGAAGTTTTCTGAAGAAGACAATATAAGCAAAGTATTTTTCAAATCTCAAACTAAACTGATATATAAATGTGAGTTTCTTTTAATTATCACTACTTTTAAGGGGGGGGGGAAGGTCTGATTCTTCATTTTATTACAAAAGGAAGGAATATTGCTATAATAGTAAGTTAAATTCCAAAAAACAAAATTAGTAATGGACATTAAAACTCAATAGATACATAGAGAGCCAGACTGAAACAAAGTGGGTAGATGACCTTAGGTAAAAATTGTTTACCTTCTTAGTTCAGGCAAAACTTCAATACTTTAATGAATGAACAATCCTAGTTGTTTATTATAAAGCTTATACAAAAAAAGAAATTTTAATGGAATAAATTATAAATTAAATACTATTTGATCCTAACACCAATAGGGAGCCACAGGAACTTTCTGAGTAGGGGAATGACATGGATCAACCTCACTTTTAGAAAATTAACTACTATTCTCTGGGAATCTTGACACAAAAGAAATCACCTTCATGGGCATGAAAAATTAACTAAACTGAGCCCAACTGAAAGATGAATGTAGAAGTTGTCTCTACTATTTATAGGAAATTTGCCCTAATGTTATTGAGAAAAGTAGAGTTAAAATATATATTTATTATTAGGGTGATTGGATATAGTGAAAAGCATTGGCTTAGGAGGAAGCAGAATTGGAGTCAAACCCCACATCCTATCTGTGATAGTGATCACCTGTGAAATTTTGTTAATCAAAGTCCCTTAATTCCCATGGATACCTTATTTACAAAATGAAAGGATTTGATTAAATGATTTTTGAGATCCATGCTTGTAATCTCAGCTTTTACAATTTTTTGTTTGCTTGTTTTTGTTTTTGTTTTTCTCTGCAAAGCTTATGGACTATTCTTAGAGGAAAATGTGTAAATTCATTCCATTTTTTTCTGGCTCCATACGTGGAAGAAAGGTGTTTTGATCTTTTACTTCATCTGTTAGAATGACAACTGAAGGCAGAACTTTGTTTACAGTATGCATCATTTCCAATTGCAGGCATATTTTCTGCCTTTCTTACTCTCTTCAACTCACTCATTTGATTTAAATAAATATTTATCGTTGTTTTTGGTTATATCATTCTTCTAACCCTGTAATGAGTAGCAGCATAGTACAGAGGGAAAAAATTCTGGCTCTGAAATCAAAGGATCTTCTTTCAAATGTAGCCTCTGATAATTGTTCCACTCACTACTTTTGCTGAGTCACTGATCTCTAAAATCTGAAGCTTTAACTAGGTGATCTCTCCATGCCTTCCACTTCTAGGTCTTTGATCCTTTATGATCTCTGGAATCGAAATTAAAAAACAAAACAAAACAAAACAAAACACCAACCTATTAGTCTGAGGATGCATCTAGTTAAGAAATTATTACTTAAGCAAAGTTTATTTTAAAAAATGACAGTAATGCAAATTTATTTTGTTTCAGAAGCATATAGAATTTTATTTGTGCATTTGTCATAAGAAATTGCATTCTTTACCACATCTTAAGGCCTAACTCGTGCTTGGTAAATGGTTTCTTTGGGGAGACAAATTCTCTTATATTGGGGTACTTTACTTTCTAAAGGACAGAGCATAAAGATTGGCAATGTGAAAGCATTGTTTTCTTAACTTATTTTACTTTAGTCAGCTATTTTCTAAATGGAGTAGGGGGTGGGGAAAGGATTTGATTATGTATGAGATGAGATCATGCTGTATAATAAAAAAAAAATCTAGCCAATTTGTACACGTAAGTGAAATATATGCCAAACAAGAATTACTTTTCGATGAAGTCATGAAAATGAAAATTTCACTTTTGAAATAAACCAGATCTCTGGGATCTCTGTTGTCCGCCAATTGATTCTGTTTGTATTGCAGAAAAAAAAAATCCCTTATGACTTTTCTTTAAAATTTCTTTATCCAGAAATTGAGTTTTGTTATTTTTTTAAGTTTCTTGTTTGAAAAAGGAACTGGGAAGAAAATATGTATTCTATTGTAGCATTGCATGTTGGGGATTCTGAGATACATTAAATATCTTGGATATGCCAAATAACTGAACTTTAAAGTTTTGATGTATTTTCTAGCACAGAAGTGTCAAACACATAGCCAATGCTCTGTTGAGTACATACTGTACTAGAATGAAATGTTATTGAGAAATAGTTAACAAAATAAATACAGTAATACATAGGTAAATTTACATTTTGAAACTAAATCAGTCTGCAGCCTACAGGACTTCTTATGTACAGACTAGTGGTCATTGTTTTTATTTAAGTTTAACATCACTGTGCTGGCAGATTCAAATCTAAGTATGCTTCTGTATTGATCTTTGCCATTGATAGACTCTTGTAACAGTGGTTTCTTTTATTCTAATTGAGGAATGTCTTCTATCTCACAGTTGAGCATCAGTAGCTGATGTTTAATAAATGTTGATTGGTTGTTGATACCAACCTGAACAAATATCAATCAATAGAGACCAGACTTTATTTTAGGTATTTTACCCTCATTGAACACCACAGAGCCCATAATAGAAATAAAGCAAGTAAAATGTAGTGGATGTGTGAAAACTTTTACTTAGCACTCAAACACTGTTAATCAGTGTCTGAGAATGCAAACTGGAGAAAAATCCTATGAATGCATAGAATGTTAGGAAACCTGTACCTATCAGAAACGTCACAATATAACAACCCATAAAAATGGGACTTTATTGGATTTTGAAATTCTTTTATTTGTATTCTTAAGGCTAAGTAGGTATAAGTTTTGAACAGTGGTGAATAAAGAAAGGAAAAAGCAATTATTAAGTACTGACTATGGGCCAGGCACATAGTAAATCTTAAATACTAGGGATGTAAATATAAGCAAGAAAAAACAGTTCCTGATCTCAAAGAGCTTATACTCTAACTCAAGGTAATACACAGAGAAGAGTTGGAAGTGAGGAGCAGCATATTTACAATGCCATATGTAGGACCAAGTTAACACCCTGGGTACTTTAGAATCAGCCGGAGTCAGGATAAGCAAAAGTCCTTGGTCTTTATTCTTGGTCGAAATGAGAGGGATGGACACAGGAATCCCCACACCTCTCTTCTTCCTCTCCTGGCCAGGAGTCACTCTGGCTTGTCTTACTCCACCCTCTGATCCCTCCTCCAAATCTCTCTCTATACCAACAGATCGAGCCAGCACAGGATAGTGGGAAGGGCCATTTTCCAAGCATATGCTAATAGAGTATTGTCCACTCAGTAGTTAGCCTTAAGTGCTCAGTTGTCCAATCTCAGTGCATGAACTCAAGAGTTTTCAGCTCTTCACATCTCCTGCTTTCCTTTGTTTAAGAACACAGATGGTCACTCCCTCCCTGACTTTTCAGGAAAGGAAGTGAAAACACTGAAAAGGAGATGATCATGCCCTCCCTGACATCTCAGGAAGGGAGATGAAAAGCACCAAAGGGAAGTGGGGATTGCTAGTGGGTTTCTGGGCTTAAGGCTCTTATTAGAAACAGGTATGCACAAACCCATCAGCATGGAAGATATTACACAAGCACATAGCAATAATGGACAGAGTCTTTAGTGATGACTCTCCCCACAGTCAATGCAGGTTCGATGTGGTGTAACAAACATGAATTGTACATGCAAGTAGTGGTATAACAAACAATATAAATCAACATGGTGGTGTAAAAGATTTCCAGAAGTCCAAGAAGGAGGGTATGTAAACAACAGTCACACATAAGCATTCTTCAGCAGCCAAGAGATAGTCCAAAACCAATCTATTGTCCATTGCTTCACGTGTCAGGGAATCCAATTGGATTCCAATGGAATCCAATCCAATTGGAACTTCCAATGGTCCTGGAAGTTTTTGAAGTCCTGCAATAGTCTTTTTATGTGTTAGGGAATCCAATGATTCCAGCAGATTTTGAAGTCCTGCAACAGTCTTATCCTTTCTCAGAGAATCCAATGATTCCTGAGGGTTTTGAAGTCCTACAACAATCTTATCATGTCTCAGAGAATCCAATGATTCCTGAGGGTTTTCAAGTCCTACAACAATCTTATCATGTCTCAGAGAATCCAATGATTCCCTGAGGGTTTTCAAGTCCTACAACAATCTTATCATGTCTCAGAGAATCCAATGATTCCCGAGGGTTTTCAAGTCCTACAACAATCTTATCATGTCTCAGAGAATCCAATGATTTCTGAGGGTTTTGAAGTCCTACAACAATCTTATCATGTCTCACAGAATCCAATGATTCCTGAGCATTTTAAAGTCCAACAATTTTTTATGTCCATGATTCAAACACCATAATTGCCAAGCTCTTTCACTGGTGGGCACAGTCAGCAACGGAACCACCTGATGTTTCTTGGGTCTTCTCCTTGGTTTCCAGATTTTTCTCTTTTTCTGTCTCTCTCTGATGGACAAGGCGAATACAACTCATTGGCACCCATCTGATTCCTTCTCCATCTGTAGAGATACAAGCAAACCCTCTCACCCAAGCAGTTAACCTATCTGGTCCCTTCCATTCACCACTTTCTGAATCTCTCCATATCACCTGGTGATTATTTAAAGATAATGGAGCTGCTCCCACTGGACACTGCCCTTCCGGTGGGTTATAAAACCTGTCTGCCAGAGCCAGTGCATCTTTGTCAGAAATCAAGAAGTTAACAGTATAAAGGGCTAGATTTAGACGTTCTCTAGAGTTACCTGTAGCTCCCCCTTTCTTCTGTTTTTGGAGGAGCATCTTAATGTCTCTGTTTCTCCTCTCTATTATTGCCTGTCCTTGAGGATTAAAGGGAATTCCAGTGGTGTGTAAAATCTTATACTGTGCACAAAAGTGTGCAAAATTTTTAGAAGTATATGCAGGTCCATTATCTGTTTTTATTGCTTGTGGCACACCCATAATTGCAAATGCTTGGATAAGGAATTCAGTGACTACTCGGGCTGTCTCTTTTGCTGCTGGTATTGCAAAAGTGAATCCTGAAAAAGTGTCTACCACAACGTGGATTAAAGACGGGCGATCAAAAGATTTATAATGGGTCACATCCATTTGCCAGATTTCATTGGGTCTCAAATCACGAGGGTTTTTCCCTGGAGGCAGTGTAGGAGCATGGAAAGGAAGGCAAGCCATACAGGTTTTTACTATGCTCCTAGCTTCCTCTCTTGTTATTCCAAATTGTAGATGTAAAGCTTGAGCAGCCTGATGATATTTAGAATGACATTCTTGGGCTTCTTGAAATAAAGGAATATTGGCCAACATAGTTAGAAGGCTATCTGCCTTTGAATTGCCATCAAAAACAGGACCTGGAAGTCCACTATAAGATTGGACATGTGAGATATAAATCTTACCTGGATGCTTTCTTACTTGTCCTTGAAGTTCCTTAAAGAGCTCATATATATTAGAGGCTACAAATTTTATTTGGGCTGTGGCAATTCTTTGTACCACACCTAATGAATAGGCTAAATCAGATATTCTATTTATGTCTTCTGGATAATAAGTAAGAGCTAGAATGATCACATACAATTCATTCAGCTGAGTGGATTGTAAAGGAGTTCTGACTATTCTCCTTATAGTTAAGTCACGAGAGTATACAGCACAAACATTATGTTTGGATGCATCTGTAAAGGTAGTTGGTCCTTTAAGAAGAATTTTAGAAACCTTTTTTTCAAGAATCCATCGCCAATTATGTAATAGTCTGGTTATCTTTAATGGAGACCTGTGTGCAAAATTTGGAGCCATAGGTAACAAAATTTGCCACTCTGGGATGGTCTCACAGCACACATTAATTGTGCATTAGTATAAAAGGTTTATATCTTGTCAGGTCTTGTCCCAGATAATTGTACTGCTCGCTTAATGGCCTTTAATAAAATTCTAGCCACAAGCACTGGATAAGGAGTAAGGTTTTGTTCTGGTTGTGCTGGAAGGTTCACCCACTCAATCACACTGTCTCCTTGATTAATGACTGCTGTGGGTGCCTCTTGTGTAGCAAAAACTGATATTTCCAAAGGTTTTTGGGTGACTCTTTCAACCACATTGGATAAAGCTAGTTCAACTTCTCTGAAAGCCCCTTGAGTTTCTTTTGTGAGCTGATGTGGTGAGTTTAAAGCACTGTCTCCCCTTAAAATGTCATATAATGGTTGCAATTGATAGGTAGTCAGGCCTAACACTGGACACATCCATTGGATATCTCCTATCAATTTCTGAAAGTCATTTAAGGTGTTTAACTTCTCTGTTCTTAAGAAAAGTTTTTGTACTATGAGCACCTTAGGATATACTTCATATGTTAAATATCGAAAAGGAGCATGTCTTTGAATTTTTTCTGAAGCTGTGTGCAATTTGTAGTATCTTAGTGTTTCTATGGTCTTTTGTAAACATGCTTCTAACAATTTGTTCCACATTCCAATATATCATCCATATAATGTAATAACATTACTTTTGGAAAAGCTTTTCTTACTGGAGTAAGAGCAGCAGCAACATACATTTGACATATAGTAGGGCTGTTTTCATTCCCTGTGGAAAAACTGTCCATTCATATCTTTTATAAGGCTCAGCTAAGTTAATGCTGGGCACTGAAAAGGCAAATCTTTTCATAGCCTCCTTATCTAGAGGGATAGAATAGAAGCAATCCTTTTTTTTTTTTTTTTTTTTTAATTTAATAGCCTTTTATTTACAGGTTATATGCATGGATAACTTTACAGCGTTAACAATTGCCAAACCTCTTGTTCCAATTTTTCACCTCTTACCCCCCACCCCCTCCCCTAGATGGCAGGATGACCAGTAGATGTTAAATACATTAAAATATAAATTAGATACACAATAAGTATACATGACCAAAACATTATTTTGCTGTATAAAAAGAATCAGACTCTGAAATATTGTACAATTAGCTTGTGAAGGAAATCAAAAATGCAGGTGGGCATAAATATAGGGATTGGGAATTCAATGTAATGGTTTTTAGTTATCTCCCAAAGTTCTTTCTCTGGGCATAGTTGGTTCAGTTCATTACTGCTCCATTGGAAATGATTTGGTTGATCTCGTTGCTGAGGAGAAGCAATCCTTAATATCTATAACCCAAAGAGGCCATTCTCTAGGCAATTGAGTAGGAGATGGAAGTCCAGGCTGAAGAGTTCCCATAATTTCCATCTGTTCATTCGCCTTTCTTAAATCAATCAATATCCTCCATTTTCCAGATTTCTTTCTTATAATAAATACTGGGGAATCCCAAGGACTTTGAGAAGGTTGTAAGTATCCTTGGTCAAGTTGCTCCTGTACTATATCTAATAATGCTTTAATTTTATTGCTACCTAAGGGCCACTGTTCTATCCACACTGGTGTTTCAGTTTTCCATTGGATAGAACAGGTGAAAGTGTTGGCAGGCCTTCAACAGTCCTAAAAAATCAAAGTACTCATTTTTAATCCTAATTGTTGTAAAATGTCTCTTCCCCACAGAGTGATGGGGATTTTTTTCAAATATAAAAGGAATAAAAACTCCTGTTTTGTTTTCAAAAGTCCATCTCAAAGGGGCAGCACTAACTTCAGCTGCTATTGATCCCCCTACGCCAGACATGTAGGTGTCTGCTTTAATCTTTGACCAGTGACTGGGCCAATTGGCACCTCTAATGACTGTACGATCTGCACCTCTGTCTACCAATCCTTCCAATGATAGGCCATTTATATAGATCGTGAGCATAGGTCCGTCAACTGTTACAGCTGCTGTCCAGTATATTCTTGGATTTTGTTGCTTGGAGTCAGAATCTGGGCGACTATCACCAGATTGCTTATTAGGAGTCTGTATCAGTAAACCTGATGCTACTGCTTCTCCTGGGTGATAAGTCACACATTGTCTACCTGTATTAGTGATTGGGATATTATCTACACATTCCCCAATTTCCCACTTCAGTGTATGAATGGACACTGTTTTGTATGTACTCTCAGGAGGTGAAATAGTCAAGCCTACTGTGCCTGGAGGCAAGGGATCCATAGGCTGGAGAGGAAAGATTTCACTTCTCCAGGAGGTATCTCAATTGTCCCAGCTGCATACAATTCTATTCTCCCCAATTGTAACCCCTTTCTCCTATCAGATGGCTTCCTGGCTGATTAGTCATGTCTGAGTACTGGACTTCTAAGCACTTTCTGGGTGTACCATCAGCTGCCATAATTCCCCAAGTGTTTTTTGTCATCCTGTTTCCCTGAATGAGTCTACATTCTGAGGCCCAATGGAAGCCTCTGTTGCATTTTGGATATGGGATATTGGGTCTTCTTCTCCCACCCTATTTTCTCATTCTGTCTCTATGCCAACATTGAGTTTCCAGATGCCCTACTTTACCACATTGAAAGCATTGATGAGCCTCTCTGGAAGTCCCTTGCCAAAAGAGACCTTGTCTTTTCATGTTGGGATCTTGGGAAGTCTGCATCACAGCCTGGGTATAAAAGGCATTTGTGCCCACTGTGGCTCAGCATCTTATGATCCCCTCTAAAGGAGCGTCCTTGCACAGTCCTAGTATAATTCTTCTACATACCTCATTAGCATTTTCTTTAGCAAGTTGCCTTATCAAAATGTCTGTTACTACATTTTCACCATTAGTATATATGATAGCTGTCTGCAAACATCCCACAAAATCAGCAAAGGGTTCATTTGGTCCTTGTGCAATTTTTGTGAAGGCCTTGCCCTTGTCATTATTATTGGGTGTAAAAGCCCATGCTTTGATAGTAGTAGCAGCAATTTGCTCATATGCTGCTATGGAACAATTAATCTGTACTGAAATTTCTTCATAAGAACCTACACCTATTAGTTGGTCACAGGTGACTGAAGTATGAACTCCACTTTGACTATTTTGTTAGGCTTGTATCCTACAAAGCTCACTATATTCAGAAAGCCACAACAAGTTTTGTCCACGTTCTAAGCATATCCTTGCTATAGATTTCCAGTCACTAGGGGTTAAGACTTCATAAACCAAATTCTGTAATAACATCTTAACATAAGATGATGTAGCCCCATAAAGAGTGCAAGCCTTTTTCAGGCCTTTGAGGATTTCTGTGTCAAAAGGAGTGTTTCTTCTACTTTCTTGATCTGAAGGGTTAACTGTTGAATCGCTGGATACATTCCTGGTTTCAAATCACCTATATCCTTCCCTTCCTCTGTGGTTTTAAGTACTGCCTTTTGCAATCTACTCACAGAGGGGGTGATTGCTGGGGGAAGGGGGAGGGAAGGAGGTGCTGATGGTATCACTGCCCTCCCACTACTCCTTCTCCCTCTATTCCAGAAGGTGGAGTTGATGGGGGCGTGTCAATTACCTGCTACATAGGCAGGGTTGAAGCTGCCTGGTGAGAGGGAGAATCACCACATTCTTGAACCTCATTTAAGTCCTCATGCCCCCTGGCAATATGGTCATTAAACTGTTCTTTGTCTTCTTCTTTTTCCTCACACTTCCTCATCTGGCTGTTCTGAAAACTTTTCTTTTTTCTATAACTTTCAGGATTCTTTAAGGCCAATTGTATTATGTGGTATTCTTTGGAAATTGAATTGGAACCGTTATCATTATAATATTCACATAGTTTACCTCCTACAAGTTTCCAATTATCTGCCCTTATATTTTCTTCATTGAAGAACCAAGGGGACATATGTTCTGATGTATCCAGGAATCCTTCAATCTTCTCCTAAGTCATAATTAAACCCTGTTTCTTTATCAGTCTGAGTATGCTTCCTGTAGATCTCCTTTGGGGTGGGGTTGGAGGTGGGGGTGGGGATGGGGTTGGGGGAGAATCTTTTCCTAATATCTGCCCCATTTCAGCTAGAAAAGGTTACTAGTTTAGCCCTTAACAAAGTAAGTTCCCTTTTTGTCTATTAAAATACTCACTCAATTTCCTGGTCACCAGGGACTTCAATGAAAGTAGGTCCTTGGTCCACACATTGGGTGCCAATTGTGAGTACCGAGTTAACATCGTGGAAATTTCAGAATCAGCCAGAGTCAGGATAAGCAAAAGTCCTTGGTCTTTATTCTTGGTCGAAATGAGAGGGATAGACACAGGAATCACCACAACTCTCTTCTTCCTCTCCCAGCCAGGATCACTTTGGCTTGTCTTACTCCACCCTCTAATCCCCCCTCCAAATCTCTCTATACACCAACAGATCGAGCCAGCACAGAATAGTGGGGTGGGCCATTTTCCAAGCAGATGCTAATATTGTCCAATTGGTAGTTAGCCTTAAGTGCTTGGTCGTCCAACCTCAGTGCATGAATTCAAGAGTTTTCAGACCTTTACAGCCATAGTCTAGAAATGGCCCAGAGTTTTCCAGGAGACTTAGTTTCAGATAACAAATGGTGAAAACTCAGGTATTAGAGCACAGGGTCTTTGGCTCTCTAAGGGCAAAGTACAATTGGTTCTAGTGAAAGGGTTAGAGGAAGACATTTGGAATGTAAGGGACATGGTCTGGAAACGATGAAGAAATGATGTAAAAATCTGCTTCTAAGCAAATTAAGACAAAAGCTCAGCTTTCAGATCCCAGCGTACCAGAGGAAGAGTTCATGTTCCAATGGGAAAAAATTAAGAAGGGAATGGGTATAGAAGACGCAACTTTATTTGGAAATTCCTAATATCAATTGAATTTTGTTAAATTATTGAAATTTATTGAAAGTCCCCATACAGAGCACAACTTAATCTGGAGCATTTTCTGAGAGTGAACAAGTTTTATTCACTTTAATTCACCATACAAGTTTTGTGTTGCTACTTTTAAAAGAGAGAATAAAAGTAGGCAGATCTAATGCCTGGGTAGAAAAAGTGTTGTTACTGCTGTTTTTTCCTTCTCTTATCATGTCCAGGTCTCTGGGGATGGAGCTTGGCAGGGGAGGACTTTCAGGCTTTAAAAGCCAGATTTTCAGCAGATTCAATTGCCTATAGTAGGCCTTAGGAAAAATCATATTAAGAGCATTATTGAGGAAATTTTAGAAAAGCTCATCATGCCAAGGAATTAGCAATCATCAAAAGTCAAGTGAAGACCAGGTCATTCACCCAGAAGTAATAATACTGATAATGTGGGGTAGGAGTGGGTGGGATGCCAAGCATTGATATAATTTGAAAAATAAAATAAATGAAAACAAGGCAAATGGTTAGAATGTGTGACTGGGAATGAGTCCAGCTGAGCTATATTGACTACCCTCCTCCCCTTCCCACCATAAAGGATTTAATTGGCAAACTCCCTTGATTGATAGAGGACTAGAGAAAATTCATTTTTGTTTTCTGCTTTAAAGAACTGGAAACTCTCTTCTTCAGAAATTTAGACATGGCAAATAACTACATTCTAGCATTTTGAGAGACCCCCCAGCAGTAGCTGTCCTCCTCCCTGAATTAACCTTGTGTTTATTTTCGAACTGATGCAGATGTGAACATTCTTCCTTCCCAGTACTTCCCACTACCTCTCATGGAGTGTCTTAATAAGCATTTAATGTTTAATTGATTGGTAGCATGTCAAATTGAGTAAGGAAGACCTGCATTCAAATCATATCTCAAATAGTAATGTGGAATTTTGGGTAAATCACTTAGACTTTCTATATCTTCTTTTTCCTTATATGTTAAGTAAGGGTTAGACTTAATGGTCTCTTCTAGCACTAAACCTATGATACACAGTCCTATATTGGTTGACTAATAACTTCTTAGCATCAAGAAATTGAATTATGTAAAACATCTTAATGAGTCCTAATGTCTGAACTCATTAAATTCTTAGCCATTTTATTTAGTCCTTGACTCCACAAACTTCAAAACATATGATAGAAAGAAACCAGTTCTATCCACTATGGAAATAACTTAAATGCATCATGCTTTCAGAATTGTGTTTGATAATCATTTTTATTTTAAACAACAATGTATACTTTGAATTTTTAAAAGTGCTCTGCTTGGTCACTATAGACATGACATAAATTAGCATGGGATACACTTCATATTAAGATCATGCCTACAAAAGCTCCAGTTTTCATTTAAAAACCTTATCCAAAATCATCAAAGCCTTATAAATTTGTATCTATATAAATCAATCATTAATTTTGGCCAATATTTAAAAAACAAAACTGACTTACTGCCTAAGAAAATAAATGTCAAGTAATAAACTTCAGATTGAATTTTTAAGGCTCACTTACAAAGGCATATCTAAAGTCTACACAGCAGATAATTTTAAAAATAAGTGCAGAGAGAGACTATTAGCTAAAAAATAAATCTGTTCACATTTTACACAAAAGACTAGCTAAACATCTTCTTTTGTTAAAACAAAAGAGGCACTTGGACACTGATGTATAAAGTCAGCAGTTCTTCTTTGTTTTCTAAGTACTTTAACAAAAACGGAGGGTTATAATCCAAAGGAAACATTGACCTTAGTGTTTCAGGTGGGTGTTCCATTCTTGTCTAGACTAATGAGACAAAAGAGGTCATTTGGAACAATTATTATTTTTATTATGAATAACTTCTTGTTCAGTTGTTTAAAGTTGTGTTCAATATTTTTGTGCCACCATTTTGGGGTTTTCTTGGTAAAAATATTGGAGTGATTTGCCATTTCCTTTTCCAGCTCATTTTACAGATTCTTTAACTGAAGCCAACGGGTTCATTAACTTGTCTAAGTCACATAGCTAATATATATCTGAGGCCAGATTTGAACTTAGAAAGATGAATTTTCCTGACTTTTGGCCTAGTACTCTATCCAAACCATACCACCTAGCTGTCCAGTAAATCTCTATGTTTATATAAATTGATATATTAGTATTGCAGAAAGAACAGTGGGTTTGGAACCAGAAGATCTGAGTTTGAATTCTGACTCCCCCGCATACTTGATATGCAGACTGTTAGGCAAAGACCTCAGTTTTTCTTTTTGTTTTCAAATCTGTATAATGAAGCAGTGGGGTTAGAACAGAGATTTTAAACTAGTAGCCCTTTGGGACTGGGGGTGTTGCCTGAACAATATTAATATGTTTTGGAAAATATTTAACAAAATAAATGAAAATATAATAAATCATTATCAAAGTCAATATGCTCCCAGTAAGAATCTGTTTCTATTTGAGTTTTATCCCATTAGACTAGCTAATCTCTCATTTCCCTTCCAACTCTGCATCTACCATCCTTGAAATATATTTTTGTTGTTCATTTGTCTCAGTTGTGATCAACTTTTTGTGAGCCCACTGGGGTTTTCTTAGACAAGATACTAGAGTGATTTATTATTTCCTTTTTTAGCTTATTTTACAGATGATGAGCTGAGGTCAATAGAATTAAGGGACTTACCTAGGGTCACACAGTTAGTGAGTGTCTAAGACCAGATTTGATCTCAGGAAGATGAATCTTCTGATGTTTAGTCAAGTACTCTATCCACTATGCCACCTAACAGCTTTTAAACTATACATATCCATAGAGAATCTTGATCTTGGAGAATTCTTTTATCAAAGACCAAATGACAATAAGTTGGAAAAAAGGTAGGTAGCAGGGATTCATCCATTGAGTGACTATTTGTTCTGAATGACTCATCAATTCCATCTAATTTTAAAATGCTTTGTTTTTATGATTGCTTTATGTTATAAATTAAATTTTTTTTTACTTTTGATATATTACTTTATGAGCTGTCTAAACATGGTTAAAAGACTACAGAATGTTTTTTGGGAAGTAGCCTTTAATTCCTCATGGCTCTTAGGTGAACATCATATATGATGTTAATGATAATCAAAGACCTGCCGTGATAGTGCAGGAGTCATGTATATCTACATTTGAGTCTAGGATGACTTCACTTAGCCAACAGAGCTTGAACTAAATGTTGTGATTTTTAAATAGCATTTTAATGGTTTTTTGCATTCTGTGTTTGTTGAAGAAATGTTTATTGAGCCAAATCATGTCAACCAAACATAAACTCTGATGCTGTAATCTTTAGGGCATCAATTTAATGCTTGACATGGAATTAATCACTAAGTTTATAAATATTATCTACAACTATATCTTTGCTAAGAGGACAATATAATGCAATACTGAAAAGAACTCTAAATTTAGAGTCCAAAGACTTGAGTTCAAATGTTGG
The DNA here is from genome assembly GCF_902635505.1 of Sarcophilus harrisii. Lineage (NCBI taxonomy): Eukaryota > Metazoa > Chordata > Mammalia > Dasyuromorphia > Dasyuridae > Sarcophilus > Sarcophilus harrisii. Next base: position 475,250,144 of record NC_045428.1, read on the forward strand.
TTCTGTCATTAACTACCTATGTGACTTTCTTGGCCTCAGTTTCCTAAAATGTAAAATATGGGGGTTGGACTGGTATGTTCTCAGGGCTCTTCTACCTTTCATTTTATGTTCAATCAATATCTTCCACAATAGTAGCTAATCTTATTATATGGTTTTAAGATTAGTTCAAAATAAATTCATCACTGACTTTGAATTTGTCATTCTTTTTTATCCATGTTGCCTGCACGTCATCCAATTCCCACTGAACTTTGCTTTGGAACCACCTTGAACTTATATAGATGAAGTGTTACCTCCATCTTGTCTGCAAACAGGCTTCCATTACTTTTGACCATCATTTTCAAATTATGCCTGGCTGTCATAATCTCCCTCCTTTTTACTTTCAGTTTCTGTGAACAACCACACATGAACAAATCAAAAGTAAATGTGGCAAAATTATAAAAACAGGTCCAAAAGAAGTAATCAGGTGTAATAGTTTTTTTTTTTCCTTTTTTGTTATCTTAAAAAATACTATTATTTGAATTGGCTTTTTAAATAAAGAGGAGGAAGGATATGGGAGGAACTATATAAATTGAATTATCAATAAAAATTATTTAAAAGAATTTATACTTCTTGAGGGCAGAGATTGTCTTATTTTCTTTTATTTATAAACCTACTACTTAGCACAAAACTTGGAACCTAGTAATCAGTTTTGAATATTTTACTATTTACTGATTCCTTGTGCTTTGAATTAATTTTAAAATGAACTACTGCCTTATCTAAAATGATCTTTGCTTCTTACTTAGCTTGACTTCATAATTCAAATACTTTGTTTGAAAATTCCTTGAGATAATTTGATGTGAATGTTATAAGTATTTTTCCTAAACCCATTGTTTTGGGCATACAGATGCTTTCTTAGGAACTCAGCAATTTTCTTTTCATATATTCAACAAATAACTATGATGTGACTTCTCTGTTCAAGATATTATCTTAAGTTCTGAGGAGGAAGAGGGCATATAAAATGAAAGAAAAGCTCCAAAGAGCTTAGAATCTAATTGGGGAACTAAGACATTTGTACAGATAACTCCAGTTTATAGAAGATGTTGAATAAATGAATGAAAAAAAGCATATTTTAAGTATTTATTAAGTCTTAGCACTATGCCAAGTGTACAAATACAGAAGGATTTCTTGTCCTTAGCTTAAGTTTACATTCTTGGTAAGGGCTAACAGCACATATTGGGAACTGATGGTTCCCAAAAAAACAAGGGTTGTTTTTTTTTTTAATTTAGAAACTCATAGGAATAGCAAGTAGAGTAATGGAGAAAGAGATTGAACCATCTTTCTCAGTAGCCATCCTTTTCACTAATATCGCAGTACTGATTGAATTTTGGTTCTAGAGTTGAATGGGGGAATTCGGAAAAGATAGTCTCTGATCTAGAGAGTCAGCAGCAGGGTGGTTGTCAAGAAGATGATCAGTATATAAAATGAAGCTTGGCTTGGGTTAGCTAGTATAGCCATAATGAACAATGTGAAGCATTTGCTATTTTGGATAGTTTGGTTCCCAAGCCTGGAGTTCCAGAGAAGAAAGGGCATGGTATATGATTTGCAAGGTGCTTTGGCAGTTGGATATAGTGGGCCATGCGAGACACTGCACCTCAAAAGAGCAGACTTGGGATGGTTGTTCAGTTGTTCTTGAGATGGACTTTGAAGGACATTATCAATCAGATGGGAGATCAGTGAGCACTTCCTAGAAGAACAAGGACAGTCTTCATGGATTTAGTAAAACAAGTTGGGAATGTATTTTAGCAACATAGAATAGACATATCATGGAAGGAAGATGATAGGTGGAGATAAATTGGTTTAACATAAAATTTCAAGCATTTTAGCAACTGTTCCACTTGGCTGGGAATTTAGTTTCTGTAATACTAGAGTTCCTTGAAGTCAAGGACTGTTTCATTTTTGTATGTTCCCTCTTGACTTGCAAGTAGAAGATGATTTAATAAATATTTAACAAATACTTATTAATTGGTTGCTTTGACAACTTGGAAAAATCAGGTAATCATTTTGACTAGGTCCATTACAAATTTATTTTATAAAACTTCAACTATGCTCCCACTCTTCATAGCATTTCTTCCAAATCTTTTTCTCCTTCCTCAAAATTACAATAGTGCTCCCTTCCTTTACTCTCTTAGCTAAGAACCTTGTCTCCTATTTTATAGGAAAAAAAAAAAAAGTGAGGTCATTCACCAAGACACCTTCATCTTCCCTATTTAATATTCTGTCACTCAAGTATCTTTTGCTACTCTCACCTTCTACTCTTGTCTCACATGATGAAGTGATCTTTCTCCTTTCCAAGGCTAATCCCTCTACTAATATGATTGATCTCATTCCATCCTGTCTTCTCCAGTAGATTGATTTCTCTTATCATCCCTACTTATTTTCACTTATTTTCCTCTCTACCGGCTCATTTCCTATTGCTAACAAATACACTCATGTGTGGGCAGAAGCAAAAAGCAAAAATCCTCATTTGTTCTTTCTATTCCTGCTAACTTCTATGTCTCATCTGTCCATTATAACTGAACTCCTCAAAAAAGCTGTCTATAATATGTTACTCTACCTTTCACTCCTCTCACTCTCTTCTTAATCTTTTCCAACTTGTTTTTGATATATTAGCTTTTTAATTTTCAAAATACTTGCAAAGATAATTTTCAACATTCACCCCTGCAAAACCTTGTGTTCCAACTACTTCCAATTTGGCTTTTGACTTCATCATTACATCTAAACTGCTCTCTCCAAAGTTACAATTTAACTTTACAAATTAATGATTTCTTAGTTGCCAAATGCAATGACTTGTCCTCAATCTTCATTGTCCTTGACTTTTGTAGCCTTTGACACTATTGATCATTCTATCCTTCTTGATACTCTTTTATCTCTAGCTTTGGGCTATCATTCTCTCCTGGTTTCGCTACCCCAAGGTTAAGTGATCTGTCCAGGGTTACATGGCTAGTAACTATTCGAGATCAGATTTAACTGTTTACCTCAAGTTGAAATCAATCACTCCCTTAATGAAGTTCTAACTACACAAGTTTTGAATGGTATCAGGCTACTTTCCTGTGGTGAATCACTGGATGCTGATTCTATTTCAATTGAAATTTATAAGGTTGTAGGGGAAGGGTCCACTGCTCATACAAAAGCTGACTGACATTTTCCAAATTATATGGCAAAAGAAAATTATGTCCCAGGAGTTCAAGGAGGCTTCCATTGTCCTTCTCTATACAGATAAAGAGAAGAGATTGTCCTGTGACAATCACAGGGGAAGTTTCTTACTCATTGCTGGCAGGCATTGCCAAGAATTTTCTTAAATAGGCTGATCCTACACCTGAAAGGTTGTTTACCGGAAAGCCAGTGTGACTTTAAAAGGGGCTGAGAAACAGTTGACATGGTATTTGCTGCCTAATAACTCCGGGGAAAATGGCAGCAGCAGCACGATGGGTTTACGTTTGTAGTTCTGACTAAAGTCTTTGATACTGTCGGTCACAAGAACTCATGGAAAATTATGTCAAAATTTGATAGCTCAGAAAAGTTCATTAATATAGTTGCACAATTTCATAATGGCATGCTTGCCTGGGTTTGGGAAAATAGAAAATGTTCTTGAGCTTTCTCAGTCACCAATGGAATGAAACAAGGCTGTGCGCTTGCTTCCGTGCTTTTAAGCATGTTGTTTTCAGCTGTGTTGTCAAAGAATGAGGACAAAATTGACATCAAAATCAGCTGTCTCACTGATGGTAAACTCTGGATACAAGCTAAAACTCAAGTAGAAGTAGTGTTGGTGCATGATTTTTTGTGTGCAGATGATTGTGCACTCAATACAGCCTCTGAAGCTGAGATGCAACAAAGTATAGATTGATTCGCTGCTACTTCTGCTAATTTTGACCTAACAGTTAACACCAAGAAAACACAAGTCCTCCATCAGCCAGCACCACAGTATCTGTCAGTTACAACAAATGAGAAGTTTTGAATGCTGTGGAAAAGTTCACTTACCTTGGCAGTGTACTATCCAAGGTTGTCCACATTGATAAGGAGATTGAGACACAGCCTTACCAGAGCCTGCTCAGTGTTTGGGAAGCTCCAAAAGAAAGTGTGGGAGAGGAGAGAGATTAAATTGACTACCAGACTGAAGTCTACAGAGCCACTGCGCTGATCTCATTGTTGTCTGCCTGTGAAACCTGGACCAACCCCACTCCAGGAAACTGAATCACTTCTATTTGAATTGTCTTAGAAGATTCTGAAGATCACCTGCCAGGATAAGATGCCAGACACTGAAATCTTTTCTCGGATTGAACTGCCAAGCATTCTAATTCTTCTGCAGAGAGCACAGCTCTGTTAGACTGGTCACATTGTTCACATGTCAAATGTGCATTTGCCTAAAAGACTGTTTTATAGAGAACTCATACAGGGCAAGCTCTCATAAGGTGGTCCAAAAAAAAAAAACCAAAAAAAAAAACAATACAAGGACACTCTCAAAATCTCTCTTAAGAGCTTTACAATTGATTGTATGACATGGGAGGCACAGGAAACTGCCCAGCATGGTATGTCTTCCTCAGAAAAGGTGCTGTGCTCTATGAGCAAAGCAGAATTGAATTTGCTCAGATGAAATGCAACATGTGCAAAGCTAGAAAAGCTACCCAAGGTGTGCATAGGGAGTATTTGTGCCAGTCCTGTGGCAGAGCATTCCAAACTCAGATTGGTCTGATAAGTCACACTCAAAGAGGCTGCAGCTTGATTCTAACATTGTGATGCTATTTATTCCTCTTTGAGAATGAAGGGCAACAACCAGAACTAGGTTTTCCCTTCTCCTTGTCTTACCCCTGCTTTATTTGATCCTTCTCCAGAAGGCATGTTAAAGGTGTTTCAGGGTTCTGTCTTATACTACAGTACTTAATTGATCTCATCAGCTCCCATGGGTTTTAGGCTGATGATACTCAAATCTGCCACAAGTTTTTCTGCTGATCTCCTTTAGCACATCTCCAACTGCCTTTTAGATATCTTGAATTGTAGGACCAGTAGACGTCTTAAACACAATATATCAAAAGCAGAACATAATATCTTTCCCTCTAATTCTCCCTTCCTCCTCCCTTCCCTATTAACTATAAAAAGCAACATCCTCTTCCTCCCCTCCAGTCCTTCAGACTCAAAACATAGGTGTCATCCTGGATTTCTCATTTCCCTCTCATATCCAAACTGTTGCTAAAATGTGTTTATTTCACCTTTTCAACATCTCTCATACGTCCCCTTCTCTTCTTTGATACTGCCATTGCTCTGGTGTAAACCCGTATCATCTCACATCTGAATTTATTACAGTAGATTGCTTGTGAGTCTACTTGCTTCTAGCCTCTCCCCACTCCAATCCATTTCCATTTATCCACTAATAAGATTTTCCTAAAATACAAATCCAATTATGCCATTCCTCTGTTTAAAACCTCCAGTGGCTTCCTATTACTTCCAGGAGCAAATACAGTATGCTGTGTTAGTCAAAGCCTTTCATAACCTGATTTCTTTCCTACCTTTTCAGTCTTCTTACAACTGACTTCCAACTTGTATTCTTTGGTCCAGTGACACTAGCCTTTTGGATGTTCCATGAACAAAATACTCCAGTCTCTGGACTCTGGGCATTTTTTTTTCTGGCTTTTCCCTATGGCTGGAATATTATTACTACTCTGCTTAAACTTTGATCTCTGTTGTTTCCTTTAAGTCCCAACTAAAATTCTACCTTCTACAGGAAGCCTTCTCTACCTTCTCTGAATTTCAGTACCTTCCCTGTTATAATTATGTTTACTGATTGATTAAATTTTTTTTGGGGGGGAAAATATTCCTTCCCCCTATCCTTTTGGGGTGGACCTTTTTGCTTAACTATGATGTATTCCTAGGCCCTGAAAACATTTGGCTACCATTTGGAAGTAAGTGATAGTTCTAATGATATTTCCATCTGTTCCCTGCAACCCCATCTCACCAAAGCTTTCAAAATAAGAATTCAGATTCTTTGGAAAGCTAAGTGATTGGTGGTCTCCTGATTGTTGAGGCCTTGTGGGAGACAAAGTTTAGTGGACTTTAGATTTTATTGGGGTCAGATGTTTTTGTAACACTGATTTGATTCCTGGTAGCATCATTGAAAAGTTACAGGATAATAACTACATTCTCAGGTGCAATTAGATTGTTGTTGCAAACCAACAGTTGTTAGGGTTTTTTCCAATTAATACAAATAATACTTAGGGTAATTAGAATAATCTACTAACTAGATGGTTTGACCTTGGATAAATCACCTAAATTCTTTGAACTAGATATAGAAGGTCCCTTTTAGCTTTAATATTCTGTGATTACATAATTTAAGGCTTATTCTAGACCCAGTGTCTCAACTATAGTCTTTTTTGTTTATTTTAATTTTAATTTTATTTATTCTGAATTTAAGAAATAGAACAAATACTTCCATATATATTCAATATTCTATATGATATATAATATATAGTTCTATATATAATATATAAATATATACAAAATAATTATATGTAATATATAATTCTATATTATAATAATAATATAATAAATATGTATATATAAAAGGAAGAGCAAGTTGTACATAAATAAATTATATATATTTACATATATATTATATATATAATAAAATAATCATGTAAGTTTCTTCCCTGCTCTCTTTTTTTTCCTTCCCATTCCCACTCTAGGGAAAGCTACCATTGGACAAAAATCTGTATACATGCTGCTATTTATCTGTTCTTTCTCTAGATGCAGATAGCAATTTGGGTGATTATATTAATCAAAATGGCTTAGTCACTCAAAGTTGTTCTTCAAACAACATTTCTCTTATGTGCCATGTTCTCTTGGTTCTACTCATTTTATTCTTCATTATTTAATTCAACACTGTCCATGTTTTCACAGTGGTTAGAGCACTGACTGGCTCTGGAATCAGGAGAACCTGAGTTTAAATTCAATCTCAGACACTTAACACTAGCAATGTAACCTTGCCCAAGTAATTTAAACCTAAAAGCCTGACCAAGAAAAAGAAAGACTATCCATGTTTTTTCCTAAGATTATTGAGCTCATTATTTCTTGTATCACAGTAATATTCCATCACAATCATATATCACAACTTGTTCAACTATTCCCAATTGTATCATTGCAATTTCCATTCCTTGCTCCCATAAAGAGAGCTAATATAAACATTTTAGAACATGTAGGTTCTTTTATTTTTTCCCCCTAATAACCTTTGTAAATAGACCTGGTAAGTAGTAGGATTAGCTATAGTCTTAGATGAAGACTCTGTCCATCTCCCTATCTAGTGAAATTAAAATAACAAATATTCATTAGGTGCCTCCTAAGCACTCTGCTAAAATGCTAAAATTGGAACACAATGGGGAAGGAAATGGCAAATCATTACAGTATCCATGGAATTTTCTTGACAAAGCACTTTCTATTTTCTGACCACTGGAGATAGTGGTCACCATATTGAACGTGCATATTTGATGAACATGTAAAAGAATTTTTCAATTAATTTCCTTCATCTTAGATATACTCAAGATAAAACAAGTATATCCATAATAGAAACAGAATTTCATAGTTGCAAAGCTCATCCAATTCAGTCAATCATTGAATGCCTTTAATCATGTTCCTGAAAAAGTTATCCCATTCAATGTTATTGAACTTATGTGATAAGAGAATCCAGTCACTCCAGTCTGACTTTTAGGAATCTCAGATTGTTAGGAAGTCCCCTTTCTATGAGTTAAACTTTCTTTTTCTGCAGTTTTCATCCCTGCCCCTTCTTTAATGGTTCAGGCTTCTGTTTTGAAAAGAGAATTTGATTTTGAGTGAAAGCACTTGGGCTAAATCCTTTCTCTTATTTCACTTAAAATTTTGGGGTCAGTTTCTTCACTGAAAAGCTGAAGACTTTGTGCTTGAAGGCATCTGAGGTCTTATCCAGCTTTAAATCTGTGATCCTATGAAAGCTTTAAGTAGCTGTCATGTTTCCTCATATCATCTTTTTTCCCCCAGACTAAATATGTCACTATTTATTGCTATTTATATAGCACAATTTTGAAGCCCTTCAACAGGATTGCCTGGTTGTCCTCCTTTCTAACTTATCAATAGCATTCCTAAAATGTGGCAACCAAAATTGAATTCCACATTTTGACCAGGCTAGGTCAGAGTATAATAAGACTATTACCTCCCTATCCTTATACATTTTCCTTTACTTAATGCAACCTAGGATCTAAACTTTAGCTTTTTTAGTTTACACATCATATATTTGACTTGCATTAAGCTTGCAGTCAACTAAATCTCTCCCAATTTTTTAAAAAGAAAAACTACCTTCTAATCATATCTCATCTATCTTTTATTTGTGAAGTTAATTTTTTATCCCAAGTACTAGACTTTTTTTAACCTTATTAAATGTTGTTTTACTTAATTTAGTTCAATGTTTTAATCTATTTAAATCCTTTGAGATTTTAAATCTGCCATCAAAGTACAAGAAATCAGCAGATAATTTCAAAGACCAATTTCTGTTTTCCCCAGAATCTGCTGGTATTTTTCTCAAACAACAAAATATTTTAAACTTACCTTTCATTATCTTTTTCCTACTCCTCATTTTCCCACAGGAATGACTAAAAACCGTGTCAGAAGCAAAAGATTTTAAGGGGTCTGGGCAGTCTGCAAATTAGAGGAATCATCACTACTAATATGAGATATCTTTACATTTTTTCTGTTTAAAGCTAGTTTTGTGTAACATTCATTTAGGGAAGCATCTAAGAGTATATGCACTGGAATTACAAAATTTGACTTTGAAGTATTTTTTCCTTACCTTATCATTAACTAAGAGAACAGAAATTTGATCTGAGTCTCCTTTAAGATGGGTTTGCTTCCTTTTTATCTAAATGACTCAAGTATTTTCTTAAATATATATGTTTTAGTAGATACAAGAAAGTATTGCTATTAAAAGTAGATATAGGAATACTATTAAAGCAACAGTGATATAAAGCATATCCCAAGTTAATATGGTTTTCTTTTTTCCAAGTCATTTGTTTTCTGCCACGATGGCCTTGCCTCAGGAATTCTTTAGAATGTAATAACACCTCTGACATATGAAATATTCGTGAAATGTGAAATATATGTATTTAATTTCATTTTAGGGGGACCTTCGCCACTTGCATCCTTCTGAGGGAAAATGTATTTTCAATTGTTGGACTTTTAAAAGATGTATAAAACATTTAATAGCTTCTATAAAATATTTAGCACTCACATGTCAAATCAGAGTAGCTAAAGCTATTAAAATTTGGGTATACACAGCCACTCTGATATCATGACAAAGAAAACAGTACTCCATCCTTTATTGCTAAAGCAGAAAGTCTTACTTTTAGTTAGTCAGCAAACATTTATTAAGCCTCTGTCATGTGATAGCAACTGTACTAAAAGCTGGAGATACAAAGATAAAAAATGATTTTGCTCTCAGGGAGCTCACAGACTAATAGAAGGAAACATTATGTAAACAACTGCGTGCAAAAAAGATATATACAGGATTAATTGGCGACAAGAAGAAAGACCCTAATGATAAAGGGGAATCAAGAAAGAAAACTTGTACTATTACAAGGCTGGGATTTTAGCTGGAACTTAAACAAGGCAGAAATGAGGAGGGACAGATTTCTAGGCATAGAGAACAGCTAGTAAAAATTCTTGGAATTGTGAGATGTAATTCATCAGTATGGGATTTTTTTGTTCCACTTTTTTGGTGTATTTATTGATGGGATAATTATCATGTAATATGGCTTTATATTTTTTTAATTTTATCTTTAGTTTTATGAGTGCCCATTTGCAAAATGGAGAGAAAAGAAAGGGACAAGACTTTGTGATTGATGGATACTTGTATTAAATCCCTAATTTCTAACAGCTACACTGACAGAGCAGCTTCCTGTTGCTTGTTTTGTTTTTATAAGCTTTTCCTCTCTCTTTTTCTTCCTCAGCACTACAGGCAACATGATTTACTTGAGATACCATCCCAATTTACCTCCTTTTCCCTTGAAAGAGTTCTTCAATTCTTCCCAAGTTCTAGTCACACTTCTCCAATTGGAGAAAATACACACACATATAAATATGAAAAATTAATGCTATATATCAATGTATACATATCTGTATTTGCATGCATATATATGCATAATATGTTGCTTACTTTATATCTAGAGAATCAAAAAGAGCATAGTTATAAATTTTTCCATGCCACCAAGTCCAGTATCTTTAGTTATTGGGAAGCCAATTTCAGAGATGAGACTGAAGATTTGTGATATCATTCATTCTTAATTTCCCCTTTTTTTTCTTTTTTTACCAACTGCTTACAGTATTTTAATAAATCAAAAAATTAATTAATGTTTTTTAAATTTTTTTTCTTGCTTCTTGAATTAATGGGTTTGTTCTATATAGGTCAATTAAAACTAAAATTTTAATATACAGAGGTACTTTTTGGTAGATTTTTTGACAGAAATTCTCTTTATATAAATGAGTTCATAAAATGTAAACTCCTTGATGTTAGATACTGTTCTTATTTTAATTTTACCCCCAGGGCTTAATATAGTTCTTGATACATAATTATTGCTTAATAATTGTTTCATTACTTATGGGATTCTTGTTTAATCCTATCACATATTTTCCATGTTAAAGTTCATTTTAAAAAGCAAAGTATTTTTTCTGAAGTAATTTACTATTAAAAATGAAATATACAGAAAGATTCATAATAAATTCAAATATATATGAGATATGTAACATCCTTAACATGTTTTTGAAAATGTCTTAAATGTTTCATTTTCTACAAATATTTGGAAGAACAGCTCCTAAATTTTTGTAATTTCAAATTCTACTAAAACCAGCCTTTACAAGTAAAAGACCCTTGGCCATTTGAATATATGCCCAACTTACAATATTTTATCTGAAAGTGCTGAAGAAAAAAAAACAAAATAAATAGGCTGTTATATATATATATAGTTATAGTTATATATATATATATATATATATATATATATATATATATAGTAAGTTTTGTTTTCTAAATGGACTCAAATGGTCCCATGTTTTTAAACTTTTATCTACTGAGAAAGAAATCTTTAAATTATTGCCAATTCTTACTGTGAATGAAACTAGTGGAAATAATGATTTACTTTCTTACATTCAAAGGAACAAAGAAGAAAGAGGGGGGAAAGGAAAAGGAAATGATGGGGAGGAAGACAGGGATATTCCCATTACATATAATTGTCATTTTTAAGAAACTTTTTTTCATGTGGTAGTTTTTTTTTTTAAACAAAAATAGTGTATTTTGTCAAAATTTTTTATCCATCTATTGATATAATCATGTAATTTTATAATTTTTGTTATAAATGAAGCTAATTAAATATATACCTTTTTCTAATATTAAGTTGAATCTGTATAACTAAAATAAATTTAGCCCAATCTTAATGCATAATCTTTGTGATGCTATTTTAATCTTTTTGCTAGTATTTTTATACATTTGCATTAATATTCATTGGAGATATTATCTATAGTTCTCTTTCTCTTGACTGTCCTTGATTTATATATTAGCACCATATCTGTATCATAGAAGGAATTTTGGATTTATTCTTTTGCTATTTTTGAAAACAGTTTATGTAGTAATGGAATTAGTTGTTCTTTTATTGTTTGCTAGAATTAACTTGGTGATACATTTGGTGCTGGGGTCTTTTTCTTTAGGACTTTATTCAGGGCTTGCTCAGTTTCTTCTGAGACTGGATTCTTAAAATATGCAATGAGGATAAACTAGAATCCTTTTCAATAAGATTAGTGATGAAGATATGAGGGGTGTCCTTTGTTACCGTTTTCATTTAACAGTTCTGGAAATGCTTATAAATGCAATAAGACAAGAAAAAGAAATTAAGGGAATAAGCATAAGTAAAGAAATTTTTTCATGTTTTGTAGATGATGTGGTGCTATACTAACAACTCTAGTAAGTTAATTAAAAATTACCTTGAAATAACAAAACTCAAAATTAATTTAAAACAATAACCAGCAAAATTGCAGGATAAAAAATAAATCAATAGTCAGCATTTCTATGTAATATTAATTAAACCCAATAGGAGGAGTTGGAGAAATTCCATTTCAAAAAGCTAAAAACCTTGTCAAATATTTGGGATTCAAGATACTAAGATGCACACAAAATCTTTATTAACACACCTATAAACCACTGTTTACAAAAATGTAAACCTGAATATGGAGAACTATCAGTTGCTTACAGTTAGCAAGAGTCAGTATAATAAAATTTGATATACAAGATCATAGATTTAAAGCTCAAAGTAACCACAGTAATCACTTAATCTAAGATCTTAATTTTTCAGATGAAGAAACTGAGTCTCAGTGATGTATGTTGACTTAAAAAGGATCACTTATATGAGGTAGTGTATGTGAGTAGGATGGATATATAAGGATATTACAGTAAGTAAATGAAGTAGAATTTCAACTCAAAGTCAGTAGTCATGTCATTCACCATTAGAACTTTAAAATTTTAGTAGAATTTCCATGTTAAGAATACAAAGTACAAAATACAAAATACTTTAAAATAATAATCTGTACTTTGTATTCTTAACATGGAAATTCTATTAAAATTTTAAAGTATCATTTTTTTTCCTATTCTTCATTTTAAACATTGTAAAGTAAATATACTCTGTGGAATTAAGGTGCCATGGCAGAATATTTCCATTAAGTTTTGATTAGCATGTGAACAATCTTCATTTAGCTAGCAAAATTACATCTGGACTCTGAGTGGATCTGTTTACCAAGGGGCCAAAGAGGAATACTACACTACACAGACTTCCCATGCACTTCACAAGTATTCTTACTGGAATGCATCATGTTTATATGATAACATGAAGGAATTTCTTAAATACAGAGTAATGATGATGTACAAAACTAATTAAACTATAAGTATAGACCTACTGCTCAATTACAACATTGTATAGTTGGCTGAAATAAAAAAGGTCAAATCGGTGAATAGGAACTGATATTTTGAATTAAACCTTGTGTCATAGAACCAGGTGAACAGAAAATAGTATTTTACTATCTAGCCTTCAAATTTAATGTCTAAGTTGTGTATTTTTCTTCCTTCATTTTTGTTTCTGTTTTACTCTCTTTATCCCTTTATTGTAGGCCTTTCATAATTATATAAACTGATATTTTTATGTCCCTTTTGTTTTGGATTTGCAAAATGCTTTCCATTTCCAAATCTATGATTTGATCAATGTGGATTCTCCAGTCTGCATCAATGACAGTGTGGTTCAGTGGATAGGAAGCTGGATTCTAATATGTCCTTAATTAATCAATAAACAGATAATTATAAGACTTAGCTCTTTTTGATATTATGCAGTCTTCATTCAGACTTGAGTTTGTCACTTTGACATCAAACAACCAATTTTTTTTACTTTTGATGAGTTTATCCATAGATATATTATTGATTTATTGATATATCTCTTCCAAAAGCTGGTAGTATTGATTTGATTGTCATGCTCAGAGCAAGAGAAAGGAGAGGGAAGGAAAGAAAATAGTACTCTGTAGTGGATGACTGGATAGGATATAAAGTATAATCTGGTCTAAAACCAACTAAATATAGTAGCTAGGCAGACAAGATAGTGCATTAATAAAATAAAGTAGTTAAATTAGTTGATCACTGATGTCTTTCCTGCACTAAATCCTAAGATACTCTTCCAGTACTTCAATAAATCAGTGAGATCATTTATAGCAATTAGTTGAGATCATTTATAGCAATTAGTCTTCCATTTAGACAGAATACAACCTTTTAAAGGCTTCTTATCCTATATGATTTTTGGCCATGTTCTTTTGAATTTCCTTCAGAAACCCAATATGTTAGAATCTTTCCTCAAGATATTTTTCCATTTGTAATTTTTAAGCTTTCCATTGTTTCACCATTACTCTTACTTATAACCAATTTCATCTCCTTTTCTGATTATACATTTGTTTGAAGATGTCTTATATGACCATTTCTTGAAATAGATCATTATGAAAAATATTACCCTTTGGGCCATTTACATTTTTTTAAAGTCATTTTATTTAAATCATTTATTTTTACATCACCTGAATTTTTTCTCTCCTCATATTACTTTTTTTCTTTCAGGGATCATCCTTTATAACAAAGATTTTTATTTAGGAAAAAAGCCAATAATAATATACAGATGCAAGCATTCTAGGTACTGTTCCATCTCTTGAGACCCTTTGCTTCTGCAAAGCAACAAGTACTTAGGGGAAGGAGAAGAGGTCTGTGTCTTCTTCTATTGTCTTCTTTCACAGCATTCAATTAGTCTTGTTTTATGATGGTGGTTCTTGCCACATAACAACATTCACTTATTTTGCATACTGTTTTACTCAGGAGGTTTACTTCCCTTTGAACCAGTTCTGTGTAACCTTGAAGGCATTCTTTTTTTTTTTTTTTTTTTTTTGGAGAAATCATATTTTATGACCATACAGAATAATTGACTGAATATCTGTGTTGAAACTATGGGTCTTTGCATTGGGGAAGTATCTTGAGATCTTTAAAAGTACTGCTCAACTTCTTATACAGTCCAACCTCCTCTCCAATTATGGGCCTAAATCATAGTACTGTTTACTGGACTGTATATATGTATGTCACAAGAATAAATTTTGTAAAATTAATAACAAAAACTTTCAAATATTGACCATTATACATTGTCTACATCATTCTTTAAAATTTACAATTAGTTTTCAAATATGTTACCAGTTTTAAAACCCAATTATTTCAGGATCAGAGAGACCCTTTGACCTGAACTAAAATCCTCAGTAAATTTGGGCAGAGATTCTCACCCAATATTAAACAGAGGCCTGCTGCTACCAAAAAGAGTTCAAAGAAGAACTGGCTGTAAGGAAAGAGAGTACAACAGGAAAATCCCCTCAGCCTTCTTTGCCAAGAACTTCCCATCTAGTAAGTACAGACATACTCATAGCTTTTGGCTGTGTCTTTACAGACAAGGTGTTCTTGTAAAGCAAAGGAAATCCCCTCCATTGGGAGAAAAAGGGGAATTTTTAATATCTTACAAAAACTTATTGGCTATTTTTATGAATCTCATTAGAGATTTTAGTACTATTTCATTTTGTGTAGGCACAGAGAAAAGCATTCCATATTCCATATGCAAATCTTCATTGAGAGACTAGCTAAAATACAATTAAATTGGGGCTATGTGTGTTGTTATAGACTCAATACATTATCCAAGTCCTTTATAAGCTTGCCTTCTTACATCTAGGGTGACATGGCTAATCTTGACAGCAGGCAATCTTTCCCAGTGTCATTTATGGTTTGACATGTTCTAGTGGTATTGAGGTTTCCATAATGTTTTCCCCACATTACCTCATTTGATCCTAGCCATTATTATGTGACATGAAAGTAACGGCAATAGATTATTACTCAAGTAGGAACTGTAGATATTGAGAAATTAGAGAATATTAAAGTTGGAAGGAAAGTCAGTGATCATTTACATTGCCCTTAGATACATTTATTTTCCTGAGAAATTGAGGCTCAGAAACTGTACTATAATAGGAAAACCCAGAAAGTAACTGGTTTATTTTTTTTTTTAAGACTTAACTAAGTAGTGTATTTAAGTGACTGGCATAAGTTAGGATTGGGTTTCTTGGGATGAAAAAGAAAGCTGACAGAAAATATTTTATCCTCTTAAGAGCCATTTCAGAATATTTTCTTCAAATCACCTATTTTCATCTTTCCCTCCTCTATACCCAATCATTTCTACTTTGTTCCATTAGCTTAGCTATTGTTAGGTCATGGGATTCAGCCATTTCTCGCTTGCCTAGCAATATATATTATAACCTTATTCTTTATGTTAATCATGCCTCTATATGTATATACATATCTAATTTATTATATATTTTTTTCAAATTTCACCTAAAATTTTATTTTTGATTTTTATCTGGCAGATTTATCTTATGATTTTTATGCCATGACTATCTGAAATTTCACATCTTTCATACTACATCTTCTTTCTATATGTATTCCTGCCTTTTGGTTCAGATCAAAATATTGAAAAGAACTTGAATTTAAAGTTGGAGGACCTAAATTCAAATGCTAGATCTACTACTTACTAGTTGTCTGACCTTGAAGAAGTTACTATCTGTTTGAGGTCTGTAGGGAAATGGAGTTGGGTATCTTTTGAGGTTCCTTTAAGCTCAAAAGTATGAACCTATGAATCCTATAATGTATTTGAGTAATGCTATTAGTAGTTTAAAAATTCTTAACCTGGGGTCCATGAACTTTTAAAATATATATATTTTCTAATTGTATTTTGACATAGTTTCCTTTGTAATCCTGCCCATGTTATTTTATACATTTAAAAATATTATTCTGAAAAGTGCCCTTTCAACAAAAATCAAACCAAACCAAAACAAAACAAAACCTCTTTCATTCAGTGATATTCACCTTTTTAGGTAAGGAAAAACCTATATGCAAAAGCTGATTTCTACTTACTGAGATACTACAATTTTTAATTTTTAACAAACCTAAATTATTTATAAATTCATATTTTTAAGCAGTTTAAAAGATTAATTTTGAATTGGAATCTTTCCAAGCCATTTTATTAGCCCTAGCTCCTGGTTGATTTCTGGTGGTTCCTTTTTTTTTTTTTCTATCGTTCCTTTTTGCTGTTCATCCTTTGTTTTTGAAGAAGACCATTGACAAATGGAGGTTGAGGTCTTGACTTTTTAGTGAATTAGATTTAAATGAATCAGAGCTGCACAGTCTTTAGACTTAACTCTCCTCCTTCAGAGTTACTGAAGTCCAATAGCAAGACAAAAGTCAAGACCATTGGGATAGCCTGGGATGCATTCCATTCTCATGTTGTGTCTAAAACAATTCAGCTTTTTTCTCCTTTGTATATTTGAAGCTACCCAGTGCTTCTGGAAATGCTCTCCTCTGCTGACTGCTTTCCCATTATTTCAGGCATTGCCTCAGGCACCTCTTAGTTGGTACCAGACTTAGGTATCAATTCAGTAAACTTGATGCCTCTTAGCTTTTCTTTGTGGAAAGGGCCAAGACTTTTCAAACTTTTTCATTTCACCATTCAACTTATATGAAGTAAAAGCTGATTCTCAGTTTCATTATTGTTCTTATGACCATTTCCACCAAGCAAGAACAATTTAGACAATATCTAAAGTTATATGATGCCCTATTTTGGATCTATTTCCTTTCTCTGAATTGCTTCTGCCTGGCAAACTTATTTAACAGAATGACTCATCCCTCTCTTTCTTCAGCTACCAGGGCTGATAGAAGAAAGCTTTTGCTAGTTAGTCATTCAATAGTCTATTTATCTTCTTTAGAGGATCTTCTGAGGAGAATTTTGTAATCTCTAAAACTCCCCAGAATAAATTCCTGTGGTGTTAATGATGTTCTTTGCAGCTGATCTTCCTTCCTCACACCATGATCTTCAGGCTGATTTTTGAAAGGATATACTTATTACAAATGTACTTTGCAAGCCCCAAACAAGAAAGCTAAACATAGACTATTATTATTTTGACATCATGACATTTTCTAACCACAAGAAAACAATTTTTAAAGGATATTCAATAATTCTGAAAGACTTAATTACAATGACAGATGATTCTGTGGACTAATTAGAGATCATATAACCTCTGAAAGAAAACGTTCCTATTATACACATATTTCTGTTACAATCTTTCATTGAATATTTTTAATTGTGTGTTTTATTTTTCTAATTTCCATTTCTCCTTTTTATATTCTTTGGTAATAGTGGTTGAATTTTGTATGCTTATTTAATAAGTTATCATAATTTTAGTCAGTGTGAAGTAGTAACCAACAGCTAGAACATTCTGGTTGAAATTAAATAAAATTAACTTTTACTTCCTTTATATGATGATTTTTTAAAAGAAAATATAGTACTAATCATCAACATGTTTTTATTTTTTCAGTATAACTATTTCCAGTGTTAGTATTCAAATAAAAGTTATCCTCACAATAGTATCATAAATAGTTGTGTGGGAAAATATACTATATGGTAGAAATTAGGCTGAACTTTGTAAGTGGGAGATAGAAATTTTAAATATATTTTCTCATTTTGGGGAGGGAAATTACATCTGATATTTATGTCCTTGGTAAAATGTCCATTAAAATAGATATTAAAAAATAAAACTGTGCTCTTCATAGAGGCAGAAAATTAAAATAGATGGCCTTAAAAAAAAAAAAAAAACAATTCTAATTCTAGCGTGGTTTTATGAAAAAATAGATTCTTTCTCTTCCTTATCTTTGGAGCCCTCCAGTGTTCAAGCAGACACATAGGTTTATTTGTGGAAATATTTATTTCACCTTCCTTTGTGCATTATGTACACAGAAAAAATTCAGAGATTCAGAATGCTTAATCAGAGCATTCCTCTATGATGTAATTCTTCCTCTTTATCTAAAATTGAATACTTGTATTCAGAGCTGGGTAGCACAGTGGAATAAACAAAACAAAACTCTGGGCTTAGAATCAAGAAGACTCATCTTATTGAGTTCAAATCTAACCTCAGACATTTACTAGCTATGTGACCCTGTACAAGTTATTTACCCATTTGCTTGAGTTTCTCATATGTAAAAAAAAAAGACAATAGCAAACCACTCTGGTGTTTTTGTCAAGGAAACCTCAAAAATGGTGTCAGGAAAAGATTGAACAACAAATGGAGAGATGAATATTTTTCCCAGCATCATTCACTCTAAATGTTGGTCAGTCAGTAAATATTTATTTATTCCCAGCACTATTCTGAGCACTGGAGGTACAAAGGAGGGAAGTTCACAACTCTCAAGGGCAATAAAATGCAAATAACTATGTACAGTCAAGAGTTATACAGGACAAATTATAACTAATAAAGCGAGGAAAGACACTGAAAAATTAAAGAGGGATTGCAGAAGGTGAGATTTTTTTTTCTGGGATAAAAGGAAGGCAATGACATCAAGGGTGGGCAAGAATTCCTTACCTGGAGGACTGCCAATGAAAAGTGCTGAGAGTTGAGAGATGGAGTAGATTATTTGAAAACCAGCAAGGTTAACAGTACCCTTTGATGGAAGAGTATGTGATGATGTAGAAAAAAGGCTGGAAATGTAGGAAGGGACCAGTTTATAAAGAGCTTTGAAAACCAGACAATTTTATATATGATTCTCTAGGTGATAGGGAACTATTAGAGTTTGAGTAGAAGAGTTATATGGTCATACCTATTCTTTAGGAAGATCACTTTCTGTGTAATGAAATGCTTTATGTATACCTGCAAATAATAGAGAAAAATTTGTAAAGCTATTGCTGTAAGAGGACACTGTCCTTATGCTCATTTGTGTTATTAGTACATATGAAACTATATTAAAATTTATAATTGTAAAAATATCATAAGATAGTTATTATTTAACTGTCAGATTATCTGCATTTTCCTATTTTGTGTGGCTCTGGTTTCCCACAGAACCATTAACATATAAGGTTTTCTTTGACTTAAACTATTATTGAATATACATAATAAACCACCACATTGACTCTGAAACACTTACTAATTTGGTGTGAAATCATTTTGTTTGTTTACAAGTATGATATTTTTAAATTACCAAATTTTAGAGCTAATCCTTAGAAATTATTTCACCTAGTACCTTTATTTGTTATATAAAGAAATGGTAACTTAAGTGATTGAGAATTAGTCAAATGATTCCGCCAAGAATACTGCTTGTTGTTTTGTCATTTTTTTTTTTTTCAGTCCTATCTTGAGTCTTGGTGACTCCATTTTGGGGCATTCTTGGCAAAGAAACTGAACTGGTCTGCCATTTCTTTTTCTAGTTTATATTAGAGAGGAGAGAATTGAGACAAAACAGTTAAATGACTTGCTTGGGGTCACACTGGAAATAAATCTTTGAGACCAGATTTGAACTCAGGAAGATGAGTCTTCTTGACTCCCAGACTGGCACTCTATCAGCTGTGCCACCTAGATGCCCTAGAGCACACACACTGTTATTCTGGAGTTCAAACTCTGGGTATCATTTTTTTTTCTGTTACAATGGGTTTCTATACATTATCTTTCCATGGTCATGACTACTCCTTGCCCTTTTACAAAAGACTTAATAGAGCTATGGATTGACAATCACTTTGTGTCCTTTGGTACCTGAGTTGCAATAACAATTTATGTTAGGCAGGCCTGTAAAATATTTTTATTGTTTGATCACCCAATCATAGAATCTCTGGTTAGATAGGTCTTTTTTGATTTGGTGGTATGAGAAACCAACATTTTCACAAGAAACTTCTGAAATGATTTTTGTTGTGCCAGAATTCCCAATGGGCTGGCACTGAAGCAGCATCTTTAAAACTGCCATCAAACACTAACTGAAAACAAAGATGTCAGTGTAGTCTCACCAGCTGTATGTTCTCCTTTCTTCTGGGACTTACTTCCTTTGCATTTCCTTAATAGTGAGAAAGGAAGTTTGAGTCCCCAATTGAAAGAGAGAAGAAAAGTTGATTTGTGTATCACACTATATAAAGGGAGCTATCTAACCATAAATACTTGGATACCAATAGACTTTTATTTTTTTAAGCCCACTGATAGAAAATTATTATCTCTTTCTGGAATTCTGTGGAGTTGGGCAGTTAATGTTACCAAGAGATGTAATTTTGTATATTCATCATAATATTAGGTCCCATATATGTAGTGATTCACAAAATGCTTTTTCTTAAATTTTCATTTTATTTTTACAGTAACCCCAGGAGGAAGATTATACAAGTGTTATTATTATCTCCTTTGCTCCAGATGAAGAAACTGTGACTTTCCCAAAATCACACATGATAAGAAATGTTATGACTTGGAATTGAATCCATGTCTCTTCATTGTGATTCTGGATGCTCTTTCTATTTGATTACACTGACTCACTCACTTTTTGCTATTAAGAAAAGAAAATGAGCCATAGAAAGTAGCAAATTTTGAATAGTTCCTGGAAGGAACATGTCCTATTTCCATCTCACTTGGGGGGAAAAAAACTGATTTATTTGTTGCTTTATCATTAAATGGAAGTTAAACTACAAGACTTGTGAAATGTAATTACACATAAACTATTCAAAATTTGCTACTGTCTATGAACTTTTTTCTTTATAGCATGAGAGAAAAAAAATTTGAAGAAAATCTTGTTTCAAAATCAAAAGGAAAAAAAAATGGTTATTTCCAACATTCTAGATTAGGTTCTCACTAGTTTTGCCTGCACTACTATAAACTTTATACTAATTAAGTTGTTTTGTCTTTTTTGTTTTTGGCCTCCTTTCCTTCTAATTTGTCCTGCATGCCCTTGTCGGGTGCATTTTCTTAAACCATAATTTTCACCAAGACACAATATCTCTCCATTGCCTGTCAGATCAGTTCCATGCTCCTCAATCCTTATTAGCCTTAAGATCCAAAATATATCTTCATATTACCTTATAATTATTAAAGAAAATGTTCTACTCATTACATTTTTCCATATCCTTTTGTGATCACACACATCCTCTGAATGTTCCTACTATTTAACATTATTCATCCATTTGTTGCTATCACAAAAAAGTGTTGCTACAAATATTTTGATGTAAATGAGAATGTTTTTCTTATCAACAGTCTTCTTGGTGTATGATTTTTAGTGATGAAATCTCTGAGTCAAAGGATATGAATATTTTAGTACTTTATTTACATAATACCAAAATGCTTTCCAAAATGATTATACTGATTCACAACTCCATCAACAACACACTGCTGTATCTATTGTATTCTTCCACAAGTCCTTCAATATTAATTATTGTTGTCATTTTTCTTTTCTCCCCTCCATTTTGCACAATTTCAGTTGGAAGCTCAGTTTCTTTTGAGTTGCATTTCTCTTACTAATCATTTGGAGGAATCTTTTACATAGTTGTTAAAAGTTTGCATTTTCTCTTTAAAGAATTGTTTGGTCATATCCATTAACTATTTATCTATTAGGGAATGGCTTTGTCATGTATATATGTTTATATGTGTGTGTGTTTGTATGTTTATATATCTATTCTGTACCTTCACATCTTGAATACCAAACCCTTATCTGAGAATTTTTATGTGGAATTCCCTCCCTAATTGGATCACTTTCCTTTAGATGACATCCAAATTCCATAGTTTCTTGCCCAGTTCCATCCTCCTGAAGAAAATTTCCCCTTCCATTCCAGTTCAAATTATAGGGTCACTAATTACTTTTAGTAATTTTAGTAATTTAGTAAATTTAGTAATGGCATGTATTTTTAAGAAAAAAATCATGTTGATTTCATTACTCTTTCCAGAGCTAAAGCTAGAAAATTAGAGATGGTGATGAGAAGAATATTTATGCTCCAGCAGCATTGCATCAAGAAAAATTTTAAATGGAGTTTTGGTCCTGAAATTGGACAAAATGAGTTTGAATGCTTACCAAGAGCCCAGGATAACAAGTTAGAGGTAGAGGCTGAAGAGCAGTTGAAATGACATAGAGATAGTTGGGGAATGATGATTTCACTAATGTAGGGGGGATCTTTGGTGAGGCAATTTTCTCTGCCAATGCAGATAAGCAACTATTCTTCTCTTGTACCTGATCAAGATATTAAATTATTGCTTAGAGCCAGGAAGACAACATACCCAATATCTTTAATAGTAATGTAAATGCAAAGAAAAAAATCACAACAATCAAAAACAAATGTCAATTACAGAGAACAAGCTTGGGCCTATAGAAGAGATATGAGAAAATACTTTCCCTTAATCCTTTTCAGAGCTGGGAGGGAGTGTCTATGGGATTCAGATAACATTTTTGGTGCTCTTTCTCCTGCACAGCTCTTCTTAGGTAATATACCACAATTTACCCTACCAGGTACCTTTCCATTTGCCTTTGCAAAACCCATAACTTGATTTCTTCAGCATTGTCTAGATGCTAGGCATTCTAAATCCAATTCTTTATTCTTTGGTGGATGGTTAGACTGAATTGTTTTTTGTAATTGTACATTTCAGGTAGGATGTTTTGTACATTTTTGGGACTTGATAGAATCTGTCATCATAGAAGAATCAGGGGGATCTAGAGTATCTTAACCATTTATAAGAAAAATCCCTCTTCCATTTACACTCTGGGTTGGATGTCTACCATGACTATGACGGACATCTTTGGAGAACTTCCATCTTCCTACTTTTAAGCCTTGTTTGATATTAATAATCAAGTAATCAACAAATAAAGTTATCTGTTATATCTTTCAAGGAGTTTTGTATGAATTTGCCATATATTCATAAAGGAAAACCTTTGCACAGAAGCATTTTATTCTAAAAGATAAAATACACTTTTATATCAAGCCATTCTCCAATTGATAAATGGTCAAAGGATATGAACAGACAATTTTCAGATGATGAAATTGAAACTATTACCACTCACATGAAAGAGTGTTCCAAATCACTATTGATCAGAGAAATGCAAATTAAGACAACTCTGAGATACCACTAGACACCTGTCAGATTGGTTAAGATGACAGGAAAAAATAATGATGAATATTGGAGGGGATGCAGGAAAACTGGGACACTGATGCATTGTTGGTGGAGTTGTGAACGAATCCAACCATTCTGGAGAGCAATCTGGAATTATGCCCAAAAAGTTATCAAACTGTGCATACCCTTTGATCCAGCAGTGCTACTACTGGGCTTATACCCCAAAGAGATACTAAAGAAGGGAAAGGGACCTGTGTGTGCCAAAATGTTTGGCCAGCCCTGTTTGTAGCAGCTAGAAACTGGAAAATGAATGGATGCCCATCAATTGGAGAATGGTTGGGTAAATTGTGGTATATGAATGTTATGGAATATTATTGTTCTGTAAGAAATGACCAGTAGGATGAATACAGAGAATTTTGGAGAGACTTACATAAACTGATGCTAAGTGAAATGAGCAGAACCAGATCATTATATACTTCAACAACTATACTGTATGAAGATGTATTCTGATGGAAGTGGATGGACAGAAGCAGCTACAACCAAAGAAAGAACACTGGGAAATGAATGTAAACTGTTTGCATTTTTGCTTTTCTTCCCGGGTTATTTCTGCCTTCTAAATCCAATTCTCCCTGGGCAACAAGAGAACCATTCGGTTTTGCACACATATATTGTATCTAGAATATTCTGTGACATATTTAACATGTATAGGATTGCTTACCATCTAGAGGAGGGGATGGAGGGAGAGAAGGGAAAAATCGGAACAGAAGTGAGTGCAAGGGATAATGTTGTAAAAAATTACCCTGGCATGGGTTCTGTCAATAAAAAGTTATTATAATAATAATAAAAAATACGCTTTTATAACTAACAATAACCAAAATAGAATCTGATATTCTCTACTATAGAATATATCCGAATTTCATACTTAGACTTTATTAACAATGCCCTTAACACGTCTCTATTCTTCTCTTAAAATTTTGTAGAAAGAGAAAAACAGGCATATGAGGTGGCAGTGTTTTTTCTTCTAATGTATTTTGAAAAATAATAGGATCTAAAATGTTTTAAAATGACTATCATTTTCTCACATATCTTGCAAATCAATCCTTTTGTACCTTCAAAATTATATCACCTTTAGCATGGACATCTTTTGTTGGTACTTGGTCTAGCTTACATGGTTTTTCTTCCTTTATTTTCTTTAATGCCATTTCTATTTTCTCATTTAGGACATCAGGGACTGAGATGTTAAAATGGCAGCTCCACTGCTAATGTTGGAGAAAGTGAGATGTTTTAGAAAAAGTGATAGATCATATCTATCTTTCATCTTTTGTTTTTATTCTGGTTTCATCCTTAGATACCCTTGAGTTTATTTGATTTCATCTAGTCTCTGGACAAGTTTTCTGGAAACTTTTTTCCTGTCACCCTTTCTTTTTTTATGAGGTGTTGCTACTCATCATCGTATGGAATCCCATTCCACAGGCTTTTGTAAATAAGTTTATATTATAAACTATCACTGACTTTGACTGCCATCTTTCTTCATTTGGCCAAAAAAGAATGTGTTTGTAATTTCTAGGCTATTTCTGGTTTCCTTGTTAAGCTAGTTTATTTATGCAGTTTAGCTTTTTTAGATTGCCATGAATCTTTGGATCAGTTTTTATTCACTTCTTGTTCTTAGAAGCAGTTGCCTCCCTAAAAATGGGCAGATCTGAGCTATTTTCATTGCTTGCCTTGTCTTTTTCTTTTTATTCTTCTAACTTTTCCTTTGATCTTTGCCCTAAATTGGCAATCTGACTCGCCCACAAATATCTGGGTCAGAAATTACTCTTTCTTTGCCCACTAGTACACTATACAGGATCACAGATTCAGAGTTGCAAGGCATCTTAGAAGTTTTCCAGTTTACCTTCTCTCTGATTTTCAAAATAAAGATTCCCAAGTCCTGAGTACTTTGCCTCTGATCACACAGCCATACTTTGAAAACAGGACTTCTAAGTACAAATTCAGCATTTTTTCCACTGAAATTTCTTTATTCTTTTTTCTTCTTCTTCTGTTTCTCCTTTTCTTCCTACTTCTCTGCCTCCTCTTCTTCCTCCTTCCCCTCCGTATCCTTCTTTTCCTTCTTCCTCTCCTTCTCCTTTCTCTCTTTCTTTCATTTTGTGCTTTTCATGTCCATTGCCTCCTTACTCTTTATTAAGACAGGATTCATGATATGTAAATGATATCCCCTATTCTCACTTATTGAATCATGTTTTTTATCTTTTGGGGGGCCATCTTTCCCTTGGTCCACCTTTGCATAGAATTCACCAATATTAAGGCATGTGCTGATTTAATTCGTAAATTCTTACCTAGTTGAAGTAGAATTTCTCTACTTCATCCTTGACAACTATTGTTATATGAATTATAACTATCTTCATGTTAATCTTTCTTTCAAATGCTTAGCATGAATGTAACAATTTGGGTTGACAAAGAATCTTGTAAAGTGATGATTCTTGTTGCCATTCTTCTAGAAGAGGCTATGAACCATTTTTTCATTTAGCTGGAATTTCCTTTTGTATACTGATTTCATTTATAGCGAGATAGATAAGACTAAGTTACTCTTTTATAGGGCATGTTTTGTCTACTCAGTCATTGGACAAGAGCCACATACCTAAAATAGAAAGAGTTACATAAACAATTGAAAACTCATTTGTCTACCATTTTTTTCTTCCTTTCTGCCATTGTCACTGAAGAAATAGAAGGTGCCATACTGGACCAAGGGCCAATATGTAGTCTTTGTTTCACAAGTTGCAATGTCCAAAATATGAATCACAATGTGACCAGACTGCTGGTGCTGAGCCTTTCCACACTTAGCTTGGTTGTTCCTCAGCAAACAAACAGTCTGTTGTCAGGGCCACATTCAGAATCTCTCCTGTGTGGTTAGATCTGCCATAACTTGTCCTCCACTGTTCTAGTCTTCACAAACATGTTTATTTTCTTTCTATTGTAAGACATCAAAGGATAGGACTGTGGAAGTTTAATCATGTAAATGCAATTTACCAAACTAATTTAACCCATAATTCTTATATGGGAAATCTTATATTCCTACCATGGACTAGGCCATAATTCCTTTTCTTTCAAATAGTCAATATAATCAGAATAAAGATTTTAAAAAACAGCCTTTGTGACTTCATATGGTCAATGATTAAGATTTCCTTAATTCTTAATTTTGGATGTTTGTTGTGTTTTTTTTTTCTTTCTTAAGTTATGTCTTCTGTTTTTCCTTCTCAGGATGGAAAGAAGAAGTTTGACAAAGAGAGTGAGAAATATTATTCTATTCTTGACAAGCACTTAAATTTGTCTGCAAAGAAAAAGGAGTCTCATTTGCAAGAGGTAAGCTTTGACTATTGTTGGAAGACAAATCTTTAAATCAAAGAGCCAGTCCTTTCTATTCATATTACCTAGACTACTGTTCTTCCTTAGATCTACTTTTCCTTATTTCTCAATTCTTAGAAGTCAATATGTTCACAATAAAGAAAAAAAATCACTAATAGGACATTTACATATCCTTTTGTTAGGATATAATGTAAGCAACAAATCAATGTAGTTTCTGCAATCTGTCCAAAAATGTATTTACTTGTCCATTATAAAACAAGTGATTCTGTATGTCCAAAATGAATTAAAAAATAAAATTATCTTGATATAATTCAAGTAACATTTTTGTGAAATATCTAATCTCAGCTCTAAGTCCCTTCCTGTTCCTTGAGGCACCATTATTGCCAATTTCTCTATGCTTTTATCTTTCAGCCATTTTCTCTCCTCTCTTCACCCTCTTGTCTCTGTCTTAATTATTACAGTAGAACATTATCTTTTCTTTGCCTTCTTGGTGATGAAAGCCAGGAATTCTATCCCTTAATGAGTGAATTTTTAAAACTGATTGCCTCGACTTCTGCTTTATTTTTTCTTTAATACTCCTTTTTCTCTCCTTTCTACTATTACTTCAGAACATGAAAAAGTCCTGGGAAACATAAAAAATTTACATGTCTACTTTGGAAACTCCAAAAAATAAGAAGTACTGTTATAGTTCGTTGTTGATAATTGGTAACTTTTATGGATTATGTACTTCATGTATGTTACCCAGAGACATGGAAAGTACAAATGACAGTTCTTGTTAAGCCTAGTTTCTGAAATTTTATTTAGGATTTAAAGAAAGTAGGGAGTTCAGTAGTTGAGCAGAAGAAGGAGACAATATCGGCATGGGGGAAAGCCAAAGAAAGAGCCTGGCTTTGAGAGGTGGATTTTCTTGTCTGTGAGAGAGCCTAGATTCTAATTCACAGGATCTAAGAGTACTGTTAAAGACTAAGATCTTCAGACTTCCAGAACACTAGAAAAATGGGAGGGGACAAGATTATGAAGGGTTTTGAATATCAAATATCATTTTGTATTCACTCCTCTAAGCAATGAGAAGGAACTAGAGTTTTGAGGGGTTTTTTGGGGGGTAAGAGGTGGTGGAAGACTTAATCAGACTTGAGTTTTAGGAAAATCACTTTGTTGGCTGAGTAGAAGATGAATTGAATTGAAAAGAGATCTGAGACAGGCAGATTTACCAGCAAACTAGTGTAGTTATCCAGGTATGAAGTTATGAGGGGCTGCTCTAGATTGGTGGCAGTGACCAAAGAGATAAAGTGCCATAAATCAACAGGCCTTAGAAATAACTCAGATATCACGGCTAAGAGACAGTGAGCAATCCAGGATGATTCCTAAATTGGGTGCCTGGGAGACTGGAAGGATGATGTTGCTCACTACAGTAATAGGAAAAATTTAAGGGGAAAATAATGTGTTCAGTTTTAGACTTATTGAGTTCAAGAGATCTATTGGTCATACAGTTCAAAATCTCTAAAAGGCAGTGGGAAATGGGACTTTGGAAGTCAGAAGACATATTGGGGCTGGAATGGTAAATTTGAGAATCATAGCATAGAGACAAATAATTAAATCCATGGGAATTGATAACCAGGAGAGAGGGATATCCTAAAAACTTAAGAGAGAAGAGAGTATAAAAGCTGATATGGTGGCAGTGTTGTTAGAGCTGCAGAAAAGTCAAGAATAATACATATTTGAAAAAGACCATTAATTTAGCAACTAATGATCTTCCTGTATGTTGATTAGAAAATGAAACAAGATTGTGGAAATGGAGATGAATAGCAGAGACTCAGATTCAAGATGCCTTTTTGCAAAAGAAGAACTAATGTAATTTTTTTTATCCATATCTAGCTGAATAAGTATGATTAATGAAAAAAATAGTAACATACACTGTGGACAAAAAGAAAAATCAAGAAGAAGATATGGTTGTATGTGATTAAAATACTTTTCAACATGTTCAATATAAAATATTGGTAGAAATCTAAAAGTAAATATTTAGTAAATAAGTATGGGCTGGCACTCTTTAAGAGAGAGCTGTAGACATTATAGGTGAAACATTTAGGAATGGATAAGTTTATAAGGGTCATAGGAAGTTGTATGAGAATTCAAGGAGAGGAAACAGAAAAGAGGAAAGATTAAGTTGTAGTCTACTGTAGAGAATTCAAGGGTATTTGATTTGGTTAATAGCAGAGCACTGGAGACCTCTTAATGCTGGGGCAGGTAGGTGACACAATGAATAGAACACTGGCTCTGGAAGCTGGAAATATGAATTCAAATCTGGTTTCAGACACTTACTACTTGTACAAGTCACTTAATTCCAATTGCCTCATCTCCCCCTGCCTCCAAAAAAGAGAGAGAGAATGAAAGAGAGTGAGAAGGAAAGAGAGTGAGGAGAGAGAGAGAGAGAGAGAGAGAGAGAGAGAGAGAGAGAGAGTTAGTTTGAGGTTTAAAAAATGAGTTTGGTGAATAATATAAGGATTTTCTTTATAAAAAGATGTAGCAGAGAAGAGAAAAATGGGATAATACTTGTATTTCTCTAATTGAAGAAAAGCGATCTTTTTTTGATTAGGGGAATATATTTTATATATATTATATCTAGAGAGGAAGATGACAGGGAAATATATGAAGATACAAGAAATAATAAGAGTGATTGGGGAGACAAAAAAAGAGTGGATTATATATTAGATATTATATTAGGTATATATAGGTATTATAGAATTAAGTTTGACAAGGAGAAGGACCACATTTTCCTCTGAAGTCAACCTAAAACTGATCTAATGGAACCACCTCATTTTTCAGATTATTAAAATGAGGCATAAAGGTTAAGTGATCAGATGAAACTATCTCACATATAATGTGGTAGAACTGGAATTTGAACTCTGGCTCACTAAATCCAAAATGGTGAAGGACAAAGAAAAGTTTTGAGGTATGATTAAGGAGATTTAAAAGAATTCAGGACAAATAGCCTCAATCTCAGGATATTAAAAACAGAGTTCATCTGTTGAAATGTGTTGGAAGTTTAAGGAAGTAGGAAAAATTTAGAGTAATCACAGTGGGGAATAGGAAAAGAAGTTCATTGAAGATGATTAAAAGGACTCCTGTATTGCCATTTAGGTTATATAAAATGGATCTTTGCAACAGTTTATGACTTTCTGTAGAAGCAGTTAGCATAACATAATCAAGAAGGCAGATGTTGCTGGGTAGCCCAGACTGCAGATTAGCAAAAAAACAGCCAAAAGCCTTCCAGATCAGATGCAGTTCACAATACCATCATTCTCCATAGTAGCTTTTTGAGTGCAGAAACCTTGTGTTTATGCCTCGTATGATACCATTCCATCAGAAAAATTATTGAAATTGTATTTTTCTTGTGTAAAGAAGGGTCACATAGAAGTGTTGACTATTATTTTTCCCTGAGGTATTGATAAACTTATTGTTCCTTATCAAATGAGTATGTATATTAGGCAATTTGGGAACATTAGTGTTAAGAATTAAAAAGAAATAAAAAAAGAGTAGTAGACTTGGCTTAGTTATTTTCTAAGGGAGTCTAGAATTAACTTCATATGCA
This sequence comes from Sarcophilus harrisii, assembly GCF_902635505.1. NCBI lineage: Eukaryota > Metazoa > Chordata > Mammalia > Dasyuromorphia > Dasyuridae > Sarcophilus > Sarcophilus harrisii. The sequence continues at coordinate 475,280,619 of NC_045428.1, forward strand.
TGATACTGATTTCATTATGGTTGGATTGTTCATTCTGTTTTGGTTTTAGTTTCGTTTTTTTGTAAAAAAAAAAAATCTCAAGACTTAGAAGGGGTATCATCTCATTCAGGGATGGGAAAAAAGAAAGAGAAGGTAGAAATCTTATTTCATTTGTGGTCCTGAGAAAAGAATTTAAGATAAATGGATGACATCACAGATATTGTATAGAATAAATGCAGAATTGAGGAAAAAAATTGGTATAGTTTGCAGTCCTAGAACTGAGAAGTACTTGGAGTATTTGGAAGTACACTATTTGTGTGCAGCCAACTTTGGGAGACATCTAAGCAATTTTTCCTGATTCCCAAATCTTTGTGCCATATAACTGGTACCACCAATTTTCTATGTACCAACCTCACAATCACAGAAGGATCTGGTTGTTGGAGACATTAAAAAAATACCTTTAGACTTCATTGAACAACATATTAAGTAATATAAATAAATTTAAATCTTTAGTAATTCTGTCAAACATTAGCCACTTTGGCTTTCAGACTGGAGATGTGTTTGTGAAACAAACTTCTATTTTAGTATTTCTTTAAAAATTTTGAGTTTTGGAACAGATAATCAGGAGCAATATGAGTTTCAGTTATAAGCTGCTGAGTCACCTTATCACATGAATTAAACTTTCTAAGCTTCAATTCATAATTTGTAAAATGTTACTTTTACTTATTTCACAAAGTTATTGTGAGGAAAATACTTTTTTAAAATTATCATCATATAAAGTCATTTATATTTGTAAATTTATAAAGATGAAGGTTTACTCAGATAAAGAGATGAGAAGGTTCCCTTCCATCCTTTGATGGAGATAGGAGATTTACAGGTGATATATATTTCTCATATTTTCAACATATTTATTAGTTGCCCTGATTTTTTTCCCTCTTTAAAAAAAATGGCATTTGTTGTATGGGTTTGTTGTAGGACTCCTCTTTGGGGAGAAGCAGGGAGATGAAAAGGAGAATAATTACAGTGAAGTGAAAAACAAGACCACTAAAAACTTTTTTTAAAAAAATAACCTTAATTGTTACATAAATGTGAGATTTTTTTATTACTACATGTCTATTATTCCCTGGGCCTTAGAAATGAAGACTAGCAGTATGACTGTGGGCAATAGGTAATTTTTTGAACCTCATTTTCTTTATCTACAAAATGAGCATAAAATCCATAGTAGTATTTACTCACATCATTGTTGTGAAGTCAAAAGAATATCCTGCATACAACATGATTTGTAAACTTGAAAGCAATATGAAAATGTGTCAGTTATTAGTATTACCTATAAAACATTTACTATTGTTTTCAAGGTGCTTACTTTCTACTTCGATGGTGACGTGAGTTTAATTTTTTTTAAATGTAGGGAACCAAATTTAATGTAGGAGCACATATATGTTGGTGTAGTGCATGATTATAAATTTAATTCTAAAGGAATTCAAAATAATCCTGGTCTTAATCTTCTGCCAAAGGGAAATTGAGCTATCTATAAGCACTATAGCTTCTTGGATGACCTTTTGAAGGAGTATATGGAGTATCAGATTTCTGTGCACTACACTAAAATTGATGAAAGCTACTGTAACTGGAAGCATGACAAGATTCACTGCTGTTCTAAGTTATCCAAAAACTCTCTGTCTTTCCTGAGTGGGAAATGAATTACTCAAATAAACTTCAAATAATGGCCATTTGAGTTTAAAGTATTAGTACAAAATGTCTTTAAAAACAAAATAAATTGTTCACATGTGATTAGTAACAATGACAGTGGTTTCATGTCCAAACAAAGATCAATATTATGAAATGGAGCATTGAAAATAACTAAAAGAAAAAAAAATTCTAATATTGTATCAAGTATTCACATGTCATCTGTTTGTATTGTTCATTTTGATAGTTGTCTTATGAATGTCTACCAAGGTGATAAAATTTTCTCTGAATAGGAAAAATATTGATTTGTTTTAGTGTGTTGCTTTTGTTGCTCCTACATGGAAAACAACTAATAAACCATTTGGGGGAGGGAAATGGAAGGGTTAGTAGGGTGGTCATGGTACTCATTTATTTTCCCTTTTATCCTTCAAATTGTTTATGTGTTTGGCATATGTATAGTGTAAGGGGAAAAAATCATTTTAAAAAATCTATAAGGACATCCAATACTTCAATGCTAGAGTTATTAATGAAGAAACTATCTTTAAAGTATAGTAAATGATTATTTTAATGCTCAAATCCTTATGCCTAATTTTACTCTGCTTTTGTTGTAAAACATCCTGGGAAGTGACTCAGTTTTTGCTTTTTGCATTGGTGTTGCTTAATGCTTAGACCTCAGCATGAGATGGTGATTTTATCCACTTCCATTAACCCCAGTCGTTAATAACCTGTGTTAAAAATGTGCTGAGATTGCATGTGATTTTTCTCTACTAAACCAAATATAGTTGCTAGTTCCCAGAAGGACTTCTGAGGATAACAAGCTTGGGGATAGAAAAAAAAGAGATAAAGTTTAAACAATTAAAAAAAGAGAGATAGAAAATGCTTATCTGAAGAAAACTTTCTTAGCCACTAGAATTACATTAAAAAACACTTATTTTATCATAGAAAAATTTTTGTATTTTGGAATGTGATTCATTCAGGATCCATAATCATTCAGGGTTTCAGATGTAGTCTTGGTCTTTTTCCCATCTGGAAATAAACTCTGAAATCGAGTATCACCTCTTTGTTTTATTACAATTTCATCTTCTATGTAGTTATTTATGCATATGTCTTTTTTCTCCTGCCAGATATTAAGCTTTGAGGACACTTGAGCTTTTCTAACAGAAAGAGGCAATCAGCAGTCTTTTATTAAGCATCCTCTATGTTCTAAGCACTATACTAGGCACTGGGAATATGAATACAAAAAAAAAAAAATAATGATCCTCATTAACAAGGAGCTTACTACCATATGAAAAAAAATGCTCTAAATTATTATTAAGTAGAGAAAGACAAATTAAAACAACTCTGGGATACCATACCTCACATTTTTCAGATTGGCTGAGAAGATGGGAAAAGATAATGATAAATGTTGGAGGGGATGTGGGAAAATTGGGACACTAATACATTTTTGGTGGAATTGTGAGCAGATCCAACTATTCTGGAGAGCAATTTGAAATGTGCCCAAAGGGCTATCAAATTGTGCATCCTCTTTGACCCAGCAGTGCCATTACTGGGTCTTTATCCTAAGGAAATCATAAAGGAGGGAAAAAGACCCACATGTGCAAAAATGTTTGTAGTGTCTCTTTTTGTGGTAACAAAGAATTGGAAAATGAGAAGATGCCCATGAGTTGGGGAAGGGCAGATTAAGTTGTACTATATAAAAATAACGGAATATTACCATTCTATAAAAAAAACTGTAACCAAGCTGATTTTAGAAAGGCCTAGAAAGATTTACAGAAACTGATGCTGAGTGAAACAAGCAGAACCAGGAATGAATTGTACATGCTAATAGCAAGAATGTGATGATCAATGATGAAAGAATTGATTTTTCTCAATAGTACAGTGATCCAAGGCAATCCCAATAAACTCTGGATACAAAACACCATTTGTATCCAGGAAAAGAACTATGGAGATTGAATGTAAATCAACACATGCCATATTCATTTCTTTTTTCTGGTTTTTTTCCTCTCGTGGTTTTTTCCTTTTGTTCTGATTTTTCTTTCTCAACCTGATTTATAAAGAAATGTCTATTTTTAAAAGTTAATATACATATATAACCAGAAAAAATAAAACAATTAACTAAAATCAAAACGCTATAAAGTTTCTACATTTTAAAGCAAAATAAAATTTATTAGCGAATAAAAGCAAACAAAAATAAAAGGAGCTTACCTTCTGATAGAGAAGAGATGTAAAGGTATGTGCCTATAGAGAATAAATATTAAGAGAAAGAATACTAAGTAAATAAATAAGGAGGAAGGGTCCTAGCAATAGGGAGGATCAAGGATGAGTTAAGTAGAAGGTGATGCGGATTAGCTGTGTTTTGAAGAAGGAGAAATTATTTGAAGTGGAGGTAAGGAGGAAGTGCATTCTAGGCCTGGAAGACAGAGCAGTTTAGATTTTCAGAGATATTTAGGTGAGGAACAGAGAGAGGGTTAGATTGACTAGATCAGTTTCTTTTTTTCTTTTTCTCTGTTCAATAACAATCAGTTCTTTTCATGTCTTAAGGACCATTTGTGAATTCTGAATGACTGGAGACTTTGCTATTTCTTGCATCTGTATAGAATCTGACCATTAATGATTTCTAGTTGTGTCTTTCTCTTTTCTTCCACAGGCAGATACACAAATTGACCGAGAACATCAAAATTTTTATGAGTCATCACTTGAATATGTCTTTAAAATACAAGAAGTTCAGGAAAAGAAAAAATTTGAATTTGTTGAACCGGTAAGAGTTTCAAACTTACTTATTAGAGATTCTCTATTTAAGTTAAAAGTTATTATTTTTCCCAAAATGCAATCTTTGAAAATTAAAGATTCCTTAAGGACAAATATTGTGTAGTTTTTCTTTTTTGATATACATAGTACTTAACACAATTTCTTGCATTTAGTAGATACTAGATGAGTAGCTTTTAATTGAATTGAATGGAAATCAGGCTCTGTCACTTATTACCTTTGGAGCCTTAAGCAAGTCACTGAAAATGCTCATGTTTCTCTTTAATCATCTATAAAATGAGAAAATTGGACTAAATGACCAAGTTAAGTTCCCCTCCAATTTTAGAGCTATGGTCCTATAAATTGAATTAAATACTTGTCATCTAACTTTGACAGATGGGATTTTAAATGCTTAGATGGAAATCAGATTGCTTACACATTCATAATGTGCATATGTGTGTGTGTATATATATATATACACACACATAAGTATGCATGTATAAAGGATGTATATACAAAACAACTTGTGTTTTATATATACGAAAATAGTATTTGAGTATTTTATTGTTTTTAGTATTTTCAGCATAATATTTTCAGTCATATATAATTCTTTGTGACCCCATATGGAATTTTCTTATCAAAGATACTGCAGTAGTTTTTCATTTCCTTCTCTAGCTCATTTTACAGATGAAAAACTAAGACAAATAGGATTAAATGACTTGTTCAGGATCATACAGCTAATAAGTATTCTGAGGCTGGATTTGAATCTGATTCCAGGCCCTATGTTTTATCCATTGCTTTTATGAGTGTTAGTGGTCTCTATGACTTTCTTATGAGGTCAACTCAGTTTTTAAGTTAGTGCAAGATAAAGTAGTTCTTTTAACATGTTTACTTTATGCTTAACATCTTTCTCCATGTTTTACTTCTGAGAGAGGGAGTTTGAAGTCCCCCACTAGTATAGTTTTGTTCTATATTTTTTTCCTGTTTAACTTCTTTAAGAATTTGGATGCTATACCATTTTGTGCTTATGCATTTGGTATCAACTCCACTTCATTGTCTATGGTATCCTTTAACAAATTGTAGTTAACTTCCTTATCTCTTTTAATTATATCTACTTTTACTTTGTTTTATCTGAAATCAGAATTGCTATGAATGCTTTTTTTTTTTTTTGCTTTAGTTGAAGCATAATAAATTCTGCTCCACCTTTTTACCTTTATCTCTGTTTTAAATGTGTTTCTTGTAAACAACATATGTAGGATTCTTTTTTTTTTTAATCCATTTTACTATTTGCTTCTGTTTTGTGGGAGAGTTCATCCCATTCACATTCACAGTTATGATTATGCACTCTTTATTTCCCTCCATCCTATTTTTCTCCTCGGTATATACTTTTTGCTCTCTCTTTCTATCTTAACTCTTCTTAGGAGTGTTTTGTTTCTAACCCACCTTGCCATCAACCTGTCCTCCCTTTCATTACTCCTCCTCCCTTCTCTTACCACTTTCTTCTAGTGTTTCTGCCCTCCCTTCTATCCTGCACCTCCCTTTTCTTTCCTCTTTTTCCTCTACTTCCTTATATGGTAAGAAAAATTTCTACCCTACTGAATGAATATGTTCTTCCCTCTTTGAGCCAAAACTAAGTTTAAGATTAAGCTTCAGATAATCCCTACCCCACCCCCTTTCCTCTATTGTAAGAGGTCTTTTGTGCTTCTTCAAGTGATCTAATTTGTCCCATTTTACTTCCTCTTTCCTCTTCTAATACAATCCTTTTTCTACCCCTTAATGTCTTTTTCTTTGATGTCATCCCCATCAGAGTCTATTCATATACACACCCTTCATCCAGGAATGCCCCTCTAACTGCCTCACTAATAGTTACAATTCTTAAAAGTTACAGATATCATTTTCCTATCTAGGGATGTAAACAGTTCAACCTTTAAATTATATATATATATATATATATATATATATATATATATATATATATATATATGATCCATCTCCTTCCTTTAAAGATGATTCTCAGTTTCATTGGGTAGTTAATTCTTGGTGTAACCCCAGGTCCTTTTCCTTCCAGAATATGGTATTCCAGGCCCTCTGATCCTTTATTATAAAAGCTGCTAGATCCTGGGTAATAGGGCCTGGAATCAAATTCAAATCCAGCCTCAGAATACTTATTAGCTCTATGATCCTGAACAAGTCATTTAATCCTATTTGTCTTAGTTTTTCATCTGTAAAATGAGCTAGAGAAGGAAATGAAAAACTACTACAGTATCTTTGATAAGAAAATTCCATATGGGGTCACAAAGAATTATATATGATTGAAAATATTATACTGAAAATACTAAAAACAATAAAATACTCAATACTTGTGTCCTTGATTCTTGAGTTGTTTTTGTCTGGCAGTTTGTAGTATATTTTCCTTGAGATTATAGTCCTGGAGTTTTGCAGCAATGTTCTTTAGGGTTTTCCTTATGGGACTTCTTTCTGGAGATGATCAATGGATTCTTTCAATGACTATTTCCCTCTCTAGTTCTAGTATTTCAGAGTAGTTTTCCTTGATGATCTCTTGAAGAATGTTATCCAGACTTTTTTTTTTTGGTCATGACCTTCAGATAGACCAATAATTTTTAAATTGTCTCTCCTGGATCTGTTTTCCAGGTCATCTGTTTTTCCAGTAAGGTATTTTACATTTTCTTCCATTTTTTTCCTTCTTTTTAATTTGTTTGATTGATTCTTGATGTGTCATAGAGTCATTAGTTTTCATTTGCTTGGTTCAGTATTTTAAAGTGTGATTTTCTTTGTTAGCTTTTGTATCTCTTTTCTCATTTGATTAATTCAATCTTTCAAGGTGTTTTCTTCAGTGATTTTTTTTTTTTTCATTTGGCCTATTGTGTTTTTTAAGGAATTGTTTTCTTCAATTTTTTTTCTTTCCTTTTCTAAGCTGTTGGCTTTCTCTTGCATACCTCCCATTTCTTTTTTCATTTTTACTTATACCTCTCTCTTATTTGCTCTTTAAAATCTTTTATGAGCACTTTCAAGAAGCCTCTTTGGGCTTGAGACCAATACATATCTCTATTTGAGATTTCCCCATGATCATTTTGTCCTTGTCTGAGTTAGTATTTTGGTCTTCCTTGTCACCCCATAGTAGCTTTCTATGATTAAGCTTCTTTTCTGTTTCTTGCTCATTTTCTTTCCTTCTCTCTTTTCCCCCACTTTTTTGTGCCTTTTATAGTCAAGCACTGCTCCTAGGATATCAGGGGTGCTGCCCCAAACTTTATATGCAGCTCTGAGCCTTTGCTTTGAGTATAGGGGCCCCTTCTGTTTGGGTCTTGCTCTTAGCAAAGGGTAGCCCTACCTCTTTTCTTCAAGAAACAGCCTGGTTTTCTAAGCTGGCAGCTTGCCTTCTTAGTTGATACTGGAGGCTACCCCACTGCTCTACTCTACTACTGATCCAGTACTGAGGGGTAATTCTGCTGATCTGGCTTTCCTGGAATCTATCTGAGCTGGGGCTGAACATCCTTTTCACCCAGTAAGACTGATCTTTCTTGAAGTCCTTCCAGTGTATCTTGAGCTGGAGTCATCAGACTCTGTTCAGAGGTTTGATTTCATGTGGTTTTCATGGGAAATTAGGAAAGCTCATGAAGCTTTCTGGCTTCACTCTGCCATCTTGGTTCTACCCTCAGGACTCATTCCATTTTTCTCTATATTTACAATCCTAGTGTGTCTATATAGCGTATATCTATACAAACATGGTTTCTATTGTGTCTTTCAGTACTCTTCAATGTAGTTTTTAGAGTACAAGAAGGTTTTGTAAAAAGGAGGGAAATATGGATGGAGTTAGAGAAGGGAATTTTGTCTTTTATTCATTAGATCAGGAATAGCAAATAAATAAGGTAAATGTGAGGTAATTCACAAATCTTAATTAATTAAATTCATATTCTTCTTATACCATATTTTTTTTAGGAATAACTAATAAAATAATCAACTATGTAATAAATCTGATATGAAAAAATATAATATTTATATTTTTTCAAATGGTAACTTTCAGATAATCTAAGTTCTATACTGTACCATTATCTCACTGTTTTTCCAAAGAAGGTAATAGAAATCAATAGAATTGTCAGGAGGAAAGAGGGACTTTCCCTTAAATAATTAAGAATTGGATAGGGAGAGTAAAGTAATTTTCATATAAGAAAAAGTCATCACAGTATGGAGACAAAAATTCAGTTAAGAAAATTAAATGTATAGGGAAAGTTTGCTTATGTTCTTCCTTAATGATAATGAATAAGAGTTTGATAAAAGATCTGGGGTTTTAGTTGATTGTAAGATGAATATAAATGAACATTATAGCATACTAGTAAAAACAACAATAACAACCAGAAATAACTAATGCAATCTTGAATTCTATTAAGAGAGGTAGGGGCAGCTAGGTGGCACAGTGGATAGAGCATCAGCCCTGAAGTCAAGAAGACCTGAGTTCAAATCTAGCCTCAGACACTTAACACTTGCTAGCTGTGTGACCCTGGGCAAGTTAACACCAATTGCCTCAGGGAGGGAAGGAAGGAAGGAGAGGGAGGGAGGGAGGGAGGAAGGGAGAGAAGAAGGGAGGGTGGAAGAGACATTGCTTCTAGAAATAAGAAAGCTCTGATCGGACTCTCTGGAAATTTTTGTTCATTTCATATTTTTTAGATATGGATTAGACTCAAATGCCATTGATGGAATCTGTGATTCTGTGATCACAAAGATACATTGATTTCCAGTTTATAAAGTAATTCTAAATAACCTTGTGAGGAAAGACATTCTAAACATTATCCATATTGTACAGATGAGAAAATTGATATTGAGAAAGGTTAAATGATATGACTTTCTGTCCATCATCTCCATATAGAGTAGAAAGAATATTTCTTAGGAGTTTGACAATTGCCTTTCCCCTCAAAATAAGTCTGTGAAATGAATAGTATAGAGAAAGTTGTTGGTTCTTCCCCTGTTTGCTGTCTTAAAATCCTCCCTCATAATAGAATGTACTTGTGTGTGTTTTTCTGAATCTAACATAACTTTCCTGAGGTTTCATAACTGAAATTGATGTTAAATTCTTTCTTTCAAAATCCTGTTCTGCCTTCTGAATTTTCCTTTTAGTGGCAACTGGATCTCATTCTCATTTCTAGTCTTGTAGTCCCTCTGCATGCTCAGGTTTTATATCCAGTTTTCAGTAAGATTATGAAAGACATGTAAATAATATTCCTATCTTAACCTGAAGAAAACATTCTTGAGTCCAAATTAAGAACAAATAAATTAGCATGAAAAAATATAGAATTCTTTACTTTATGTAGGTGACAAGAGACTATATGGGTCCGCATGTCAGAAAAATACTATTTTATTATCATTTATATATTCAATTTTTAAGAGAGTTTTGTAAGTAGAAATTCTTATATTGATACTTTGGAAAAATCTTTGACCTATCATAGTTGACCCCAGAGCAGAAGTTCTTGTGTTTACAAGTGATAAGTAATGCAAAGGCATATAAGATGTAAATCCTGCATGTGCTTACATGTTGATGAGACTGTCAGTTTCAAGGATGATATATTGGGAAGGAATGCTACTTTGCATAAGAAATATGTTTTTTACTTTCAGATAAACAACATCTGTTTCAGATAACTATGTATTTCTTCAATTAAAACAAAGTGACACTTTTTTTCTATTCTAATGAAGTTATCTCCCCTCATTCCACAAACTTAACAGAATATTATTGAGATAATATTGAATTTATCAAGATTTTGACTGTCTGAAGAAAAAATTGGAATTGTAAACATTTGGTGAAGAAAGGAAAATGTACATTTAATAGAAATTCAATGAGTATTCTTTTTCTTAGTATATTTTCATTTATTTCATTAGATATTTCTCAATTATGTGTAAAAATGTTTAACATTCTTTTAAAAAAAAATTTGTTTCACATTCTTTCCTTCCCTTCCTTCCTCCCTTCCCTCTCCTTTGAGAAGGCAAGTAATTTGATATTTATTCATGTGAAGTTAATGAGTATTCTTTAATAAAGTCTTAAAATCAAGTAACTTTCAAATCATTATTTTCATTTAGAATTATTAGGTTACATGTTCTGTTCCCCTTTAAAACACCATGTGCACATTTGTCCTACTTATTCTTAAAACATTTGTCCTATTTATTATATTTTAGTAGAGCAGCAGAAAACATTTCCCAGCACTGGTATGGTTCAAAGGCTCACAAATTTGGGTCATCTGCTGTTAGATTCATCAGTTCCATTGATATGTTTAGGGATTTTTGTGAGGAAAATGAAAAAAAAAAAAAGAAACAAAAGCATAATCTGCTTGTCATTATTATGTACAGAGACTTGAAGTGAGTTGATAAAAATCATCTTCTACTTCAAGCTGTCTATATTTGTTTCCTTGGTTTAAAGAAATTATGATAAAGAGTCCCTTAGGTTAAAGTGACTATAAATAGCTATAACAGCTGAATGTTGTAATCTAAAGTACATTAAATCTTTTTTGATCATGTATTCCATCAATTTAAAAAAAATTGTAGCACTTGTTCCAAATGTGCATAGTTATTTAATTTAGAATTATATTTAGTACAATTGTACTGATTTAAATGAAATTACTTTAGAACTTACAGAAAATGTAATTCTTTTCAAGAATAGGTAAAGATCAAACATTTCGTTCTTGAATCTAGAGAACCAGTGGAGTTTACTGAATAGGTAATTGACATGGTCAGTCCTATGTTTTAGGAAAATCATAGTAACGATTATGAGAAAGATCTATTGCAGAGGGGAATAACTTGAGGTAAAATAATTGCATCACTATCTTTCAGAAGAGATGGAAGAGGATGAGATCAGGAGTACAGGAAGGGTATTTGGCCTTGGTGGAAAGAGCCATCATCACTTCACCAGAGTTTGAAATAGAAGAAAATAGGGAACCAATGGAAATTTAAAATGTAACTTAAGGGCAAAGAAGGAACTCATAGCAAATGGTGTCCACTTCTCAGTACAAGAGAAGTAATAAATCTCTTTCCAAAAAGATGAGAGTGAGGGAAGCTTGAAGGGAAAAGCAAAAGTTTGGAATGACTTCTGTGGGAAAGGATTGCCTTGCCATGGTGAGGGCCCAGTGGAAATTAGATAATTTATATTTGTGCTGACCTTACTAATACGATATGATACTTCCTCCATTACTCCTGCTATTCCTCAGCCATACCATTCAACTTCAAATGTTTTTTTTATTTCATTTTTTTCCAAACTCTGCTGAACAGATTTTCTCAAAGATTCCCAATCATTTTTTTCAGTGCTGAGACTGATTTTTCTTGAAGCCCTTAGATTCTCTTTTTAAATTTTTTTTTTAATACACATTGATTGCTTTATGAATCATATTGGAGAGAAGAATCAGAGCAAAATGTAAAAACCATGGGAGAGATTATTTTAAAAATGAAAAAAAAAAAAAGAAGTGAACATAGCATGTGTTGATCTTTTTCTGGATGCAGATGGCATTTTCTGTCCAAAAATCTATTGGGATTGTTTTTCACTGAACCACTGAAAATAACCAAGTCTTTCAAAGTTGATCATTGCAAATTCTAGTTGTTATTGTGTACAATGTATTCCTGGTTCTGCTTGTTTCATTCAGCATCAGTTCATATAAATCTTTCCAGGCCTTTCTAAAATCAGCTTGTTCATTTTTTATAGAACAATAACATTTCATCACCTTCATGTACCACAGCTTGTTCAGCCATTCCCCAATTGATGACATCCACTCATTTTCTATTTTTTTGCTACCACAAAAAGAGCATTTAAATTCGCGCACATGTGGGTCCTTTTCACTCCTTTATGATTTCTTTGGGATACAGACTCAGTAGTAACACTGCTAGGTCAAAGGGTATGCACAGTTTTATACCCTTTTGGGCATAGTTCCAGATTGCTCTCCAGAATGGTTGGATCATTTCACAACTCCACCAACAATGCATCAGTGTCTCACTTTTCTCACATCCCCTCCAACATTTGTCATTATCTTTTCCTGTCATTTTAGCCAATCTGAGAGGTGTTTTAATTTGCAAGCTTTTAGATTCTATCTTACCCCCTCAGTTTTTTTCTCATATATTTGAGTGACTGGAGTAAGCATTTTCTCCCCTTAGATTCTTCTTGCTCACACTCAAAAACATCCCTATAGTCAGGCTGTAGCTGTTTCATCATGAATTTTTTTTTTTTTTAAATACCTGGAGCTATATATCAGAAAATGTTTTTTTATCATCTTGTCTATCTGCCTAAATATTAGTTAAAGTTGCTTATCAGAGATAGTTGGCAAATGTTAAAATGTTATATGAATGAATGAATCAATACATGAGTTACCTTAAAACATAAGCTACCAGAATACAAGGACCTCTACACCACCAAACTTTACTTAGAGACACTGGATAAATGCTAAATGAAATGGAATCAGGTTGACAGTTTTTATTCCAGTTTATTATATTTTAGAGGTTTTCCTTATGAATTCAGTTTCACCCAATAAGTATTTATTATGCATTTGCAATGTACCAAGTATTGTGCTGAGTACTAGGAATATAAAATTAAAAGGAATTAGGACTTGCCATCTAGAACTACCTTCCAGAGTGGGAGATAATATGGCAGAGAATAGCACAGATAGGTATAGATAATATATTATCACAATAGATATTAGGCAAAGTACTCAGTGGCTTAAGCATCTCTCATGATCATAAAGTAGAAAGTAATTACAGATAATAGAGGGACTTTAGTTGGACATCCCCTCCCCCAACTAAAAAAAATCTCTTTGCAATACAGTACATTATACACCTTGTATATAATGGGTCCTTATTATTGAATTACTCGTTAATTACAATGTTAGTTAAAATCTGAATCTAATAATAATAGCTAGCATTTATATAACACTTTAAAGTTTGCAAGACTCTACAAAAATTGTATCATTTTATCCTCACAATAATCCTGTGAACTGTTATGTTTGTTGCTGTTATTATCTTCATTTTACAGAGATTAAGTGATTTGCTCCAAATAACACAGCTAGTAATTTTCTGAGGTCTTATCTGAACTCAATTCTTCCTAACTCAAGGTTTGAAGCTATATCTACTGAGCTGCCTAGCTGCTTAAGATATTTAATTGATCTTTCCATTTAACCTTGTAATTTGATTTGTTAAGGAATTCTTCTGGATGGAAAAAAAGTGTTTTTGTTTTTATTTTTTTGTTGTTGGGGGTGGGGTGGGGGAATTCTAGGCCAGAGTCTTCTGATAAATTAAGAGATATTATGAGACTTGTTTTGGATATGAATACAAAGATCCCATTAAGTTCCATCAGTAAAAGGCAAAATGAGCCCCTAAAAGTTTTACTCTGCTGCCATCTTGTGGCACTTATTTGTATGAATTTTATTAGCTGAAAAACATAAACCACACAAACCCACACATTGTGTAGTGTGAGCATTCTTATGTCTTTTATTAGCATTTTAAAACTTATTTTAACTCTTAGGGAAGCCCTTCCTTATAGAAATTATTTTACAAATAAATTTTGATTTTCTTTGGGGGGGGGAGTTGAAATATTCAAACCTTTGGAGGTTTTTCTATTATTTGATAAAATGTCAAGGTGAACAATAATAGTAACAATAATGATATCTATAATTCATATTGTCCTTTAAGATGTGAAAAATGCTTTAAATATGTTAATTCACTTGATTCTCACAACCACTCTATTTTTATTTTTTATTTCCCCCACTTTCTAGATGAAGAAACTTTTAAGTGATTTGCTTAGGGTCACATAGTTAATAAAGGTTTAAAGTCATGTCATTCTTGAGATGTACTTTTAAAGTCAGAATATAGGGGAGAATGTGTTTAAAGAAATTTATATTGAAATTCTTGAGTAAATTATTTTATGAGGCTCAGCATAAAATCATTGACCAACATGCAATTTGGACAGTTTAAGTGGGTGTCAGAAATAGAATCCTAAAAGTACTTGAAGAAAAGAAAAAAAGCTACTTTCTGAAAAATACATCTGTATCTGGAGAATTCTAATATGTCATAAAGGGCCAAAGACTAGAGAAGCAAAGGAAATTATTTCAGATTTTTAGTGGTTTTAAAAAATCTTCTACTGCTACAGTATTTTCTGTCTTTGTTTCTTGTCATCTTTTTAGCTCTCAAATGAAAAAGAAATATTAGATCTCAGGACATTTGGTGTTTTGATGAAAAGGTTTCTTCTAGTTTTTCTTCAAAACATTCTCTAATATTTTCATTTCGGCCTCAGAGGACACTATAGTAATATTTCTGTCTATATCCTTATTGGTACAGGGAATTTGTATTAAAAAATGAGAAAACTACAAATAATATTTCAGTAGTATACCAAATAAACACATATTGGATATATACTTTGTATTTTTTTATCCTTCTGCATAAATCTATCCTTCTGCATAATAATATGTTTATTAAATCAGTTTTTTAAAATCAGATTATATTTTAAAGCAGTAGTTTCTGCATTTAGGCAGAATGTGTTGTGTATGTGTGTGTGTGTTTTGACAAATTTATATAACTAAAAAGGAATGTTATTTTAGTCAATGATATTATATATGATGTTCAAATACCTATAAACTTGCATGTTTTGAATAATGCACAATTCTTAATGGAATACAACTCAACATATTATTTATAAGTCATTAATGCAATTCTACTCCGTTTAGGTAATTATAGTTCTGTAAGAGTCATAGTAGAGGAGAAAAATAAAAATATTTAAAAAAAAACTTTTAAAGTAATTAAATAAGCAGTTAAAACTCTTCCTATCCTGAGAACCAAAATACTTTTTGAGTAATTGACAACCTCTAAGAAGAAAAAAAGCAGAATTATTTTTGTACTTAGAAGTAGAATCTATATTTATTTGTTAGAAATTATAGTGTGTCTGCCAATTGAAGCATGAGGCTTGTTATTTTCCCAAGGACAATAAAATGACAGGATTCATTCTATATATGAAAACGAATTCAAGTTTCATTTATCCTGTAACTATGAACATGGCAAAATTACTCCCTTCCCCCATCCTATATAAATTTCTTGAAGATATGTATTGTTTGGCACCAGAGAGAGAAAGATTAGAAAAAAAGATAGAAAAATTATTTTAAAAAAATAGATTAGAAAATACAGTTCCTGTCCTAGACCTTTCATTCTTTTAGGGCAAAGGTTGTCAATCTTATTTGACCTCTTCTGCATTCTGGTAAAGCATAAGGACTCTTCTCAGAAAAAAATGCTTGCTGTTTATTTTAATAATTGGAGAAATCCTAATTTTCAGTTTGAGATTAATAAAATAAAAGATGTAACTTTTTTTTTCTCTATTCATATTCAAAGAGCACCTGTAATCCACAGACCTAGGAGTGGTCCAGTTAAGAATCTTCATATGATGGAGTTGGGGGGTATAGAATAGGGAATAATAGGCCAAGAAGAGGGATCCATAAAAAGTATTGTAGCAAAATCAAAGGAGTGAGAAAATATTTTTCAATGTTTCTCTGAATTGAGTCTTGAAAGGAAATAAGGCATCTAAGAAGCAAAGTTGAATAGGAAATCCACTGAACACAGTAGGTGCTTATCTGCTTAATCAAAATTAATATAAAAGTATCAGGGAAGGCTAATTGAAATAAATTTAATATCTGGATATGAGAGGCGGCTACATCTTAGTCTGAACTTTGAAGCAAGACTAGGATTATAGAACTGGAACAGGAAAAGACTTCAAAAGCCATTGAGTCCAACCCCATCATATTATAAATGAGGCAGCTATGGCATAGATGGCAAATGACTTACTTAGGATCACACAGACAGCAAACATGGGATGGAATCTGACTCCAGATTTACAATCTCCACCTGCATTTTCTACTTCTTTGTTGCTATCAAGAGTGATAATCTATTACCCTCTATTTCTGTGTAGTATCTCTGTAGTCTATCTCTGTAATATACCTAATAGATTAAAAACTCCTTGAGGGCAGTTACTGTTTCTTTTTCTTTGTATCCTTTATAATAGAAGTAGCCAACCCATTAAGGATATCACAGATAGAAGTTATCAACTAAATTGCAA
Source organism: Sarcophilus harrisii (assembly GCF_902635505.1). Classification (NCBI taxonomy): domain Eukaryota; kingdom Metazoa; phylum Chordata; class Mammalia; order Dasyuromorphia; family Dasyuridae; genus Sarcophilus; species Sarcophilus harrisii. The sequence continues at coordinate 475,297,099 of NC_045428.1, forward strand.
GACTTTTTCACTTAGCACACTTAGCAATCAACAAGCACTTATTAAGCATATAGTAATATGCCAAGCACAACACTAATTTGGGAATGCAAAGAATCAAACAATCTCATCCTGGAGGAACTTATATTTTGTAGAGAGAGATAGCATGTACACAGAGAAGTATAGACACAAGGAAAGCATAGAAACAGGACTGAACTTGTGATTTCATTGCTATAGGTAACTTGGATAAGGACGTGTTTCCTATCAAGGCAATTTTGCATGTTCTTTGCAATTTACAGTTTTTTAGAGCGTTATCTAGACTAAAGAAAAGTTAAACGCCATGCTCAGGGTCCCATAGCCAGGTTAGCATTTGAATATTTAGTTTCAAGGTCAGATCTCTAGCCATTATACCCCACTGCTTCTCTTACAATAATGTGGGGGGGGGGGGAAGAGGGAGGAAGGCAGAGAGAGGGGGAGGGAGAGAGAGGGAGGGAGGGAGAGAGGCAGAGAGAGGGAGAGAGAAGAAGGGAGAGAGAGAAATTTAAGGTAATTTGAGGGGTTGGGAGAAGGCCCTGACATTTGTGGAGAGAACAGAGACTTGATTGGGAAGATAATGTTTGAACTAAGCCTTGAAAGAAATTAGGGATTGTTATAGATGGAGAAAGGGAAAGCATATAATCTTCGGGGGAGAGGGCAGGGCAGAGTCAACTATTGTAAAGGGATAGACTGTGGAATTGTCTTAGAGATCCAAAATGAAAGCTTGTTTAGCCAGACTTAAAGAGTACATTAGTATTTTGCCTTTGTTTTAAGGCAAAATAAACATCTAAACCACTATTACCTAAGACAGAAATCCTAAAATAGCTCATTCTTTGGAAGTGAGCTTTAACTTAATTGGGTATTTAGGTTCAGAGAAGAGTGGTTATGCTATGACTATCATAATCATAGTCAGTACCTAACCCTAAGTAACAAAATAGCTATCACTGAAAAAGGAATAAAAATCAGTTTCTGATAGCTACAGTTTCATGATCGCATTCTCTCCCAAGTTAGGAGGCAACTGTCCATCGATACAAGGGAATTGATAGGATGACCATTTCCTTTTTAACTTGACTTGTGATGCTTTCAAAGAAATATTTTCCTTTTAAAAACATACATATATATATATGTAAATTATATACTTTCCAACTTATTCTTCCTTCAACTTAGTGTAGCAAAACTAATCAGTACTTGGACCAAGTCTGACATGATATGTAGTGCTCCACACCCAAGATTCCCTATGTCTGTTTAAAAACTCATAAACTACCCTCACCTCTACCACCAAAAAAAAGCAATAGAAAACCATTAAGTAGGAAAACACCTTTTTATTATTTTTGCCCAAACTTGCTCATTATAATTTCACATAGTAAGCATTTAATGATTGCTTATTTATTGATCAATACAGTTTGGATCATTTTATTGTTCTTTTCATTTATTTACATTGTTGTCACCATTATATATGCTGTTTTCTTGGTTTTGCTTATTTCTCTTTGGAGCTTACTTCTACTTTAGTGCTTCTATGACTTCTTTATAGGCATGATTTCTTACTTCAGTGTAATATCCAGGTACCCTAATTTGATTAGCTATTCCCTAATCAATGGGCATCTACTTAACTGATTTTTACTACAAAAAATACTGCTAAAGATACATTTGGTATATACAAGACCATTCTTTTTATACTTATCCTCCTTAGGGTTTATACTTGGCACTGAAATTTTTGGTCTCAAGTTGTAGGCATTTTAGCTGTTGAAATTTTCAGTGATTTCATTATACTTTTCTTTTTGTCCTTGCAGCTTTTGTCCTTTCTTCAGGGATTATTCACTTTTTACCATGAAGGATATGAACTGGCTCAGGAATTTGCACCCTACAAGCAGCAGTTGCAGTTCAATTTACAGAATGTAAGACTCTATATTAATGCTATGTTATAACAAAATGGAGGTTTTAGTCAATAGAACTACTTTCTAACACCATTTAAACCATGAACTTTCTTTAAAACATCATATACATTCAGTTCTCAATAATAACTAACAAGAAGTTCTTAAATGACAAAGAAAACCTATTTGAATTATCAAAGAATCTGAATTAGAATATCTCAGGGAAATTGTGAGAACAGCAAGGCATAATGAACTAAGGAGTCAGAGGGTCTTCATTAAAATCATGGTTTTGCTTCTTATGACTTGTGTGAACTTTGACAAGTCAATGAACTATTTTGGGTCTCAGTTTCTGAAAAGTGTGGTTCTTGAACAAGATAACCTATTTCTAAATTTCTCTCTAGGTCTCAGTATGTTATGAATTTCACATGCATAATGGGGAACAGCTTAGAAAGAAGAGTATTTGAGAGAAAAAGTCAAAGTCATTGTGGCCTGCCAAACAGCTATTTTATTCAAATGAAAAATGTTTTTAAAATGAAAGAATGTTTTCCTACTTAAAAATTTTAAATAATTTAAAAATTTTGTCCAAATCAGGCATAGTTAAAAAAAAATCTACTTTGATCTTTCTTAAAAAATTTCTCTTAAAAACAGTAAAGCTTCTTTAACCACCACCCACCCCACCCCTTATGGGGAGAGTAGTATTTGTTAGTTAGCTTTTTTACATTATTTTCAATACTTTTTAGCATTTAATAATAAAAATAACAGGTAGTATTTTCAAAATGCTTGAAGATTAAAGGGTTTTTTACAGATATTTCATTTTGTCTTCACAACTATGGGAGATAGGTGATGTTATTATAATTCCTATTTTATAGATGAGGATATTGAGGCACAGAGAGATAAAGCTCCATGCTCAGTATTAGTTGTAATTGAGGCCAAATTTGAACTCAGGTCTTCCTGACCTCAGATCCAATTCTCTTATCTACTCTATTACATAGCTGCCATTTTTAAAATGCCTACATTCTGAAGTCATTTTTTTATGGCAAGTCAACCTTAACATGAGTTCTAAATTGATAGTGATTGATAAATTGATACTCAATTATTCAATCAAAAATTGAATTAGTCAGAAACATTGGGAAATTCATTAATTTTTTCAGGTCCTTTCAGTTATTAGAGTAGTGATTACAGTCTGGTTTATTACCAAAGAGAGTGACATATGTAGAAAGTAATTCATTGTTTATATTTTTTGGAAATCACCTCAAAGAATTATGCTGATTTAAAACTGTTGTATAAATTTGAAATAAGGGAGGGAACAGTTATGACTGTATAAATATAACTCAGGAAAATTTCCTACTAAATCTTCATCTCATTTTAGGATAAATATTTTAAATAATTCCAAAATGGAATTTATGTTTATATTAAGACCAATTAAGGGATCATTGTGGCTAAATAGTACTGCAACTATGGAGAGAGAGAGAAAGAGGGAGGGAGGGAAACAGGAAGGAAGAGGCTGAGGGAGGGAGAGATGGAGAAAAGAAGATATAGAAAGATGGAGAAATACACACTGAAAGAGAGATAGAAGAGGGTGTGTGAAGTAGACAAAAACTGGAACATAAAAAAAGATAGATATTTGTATATTATGATTATAGACAAAGATAAACTCTTAATATGTTAAAATGCCACTGCAAAATTCTTTTAATTGTTCTGCAACTTTTCAATTATAAGAATAATTGGTTTCATTTTTATTTGCTAATTGCCATATAGACTGTATGAAATGAATGTGGGAGGTTCAATCTAACTTTCGAGCTAAAAATTTCTGACCCTTGGCGTTTTGCTGACTTCTAAATAAACTATCAAATTGATTTTTTCTTTATATTTCAGACAAGGAATAATTTTGAAAGCACTCGTCAAGAGGTAGAGAGATTAATGCAGAGAATGAAATCTGCTAATCAAGATTACCGTCCTCCAAGTCAGTGGACAATGGAAGGATATCTTTATGTACAAGAGAAACGTGAGTCAACTCTTATGAATTACCAGTAGGCAAAAGAAAAAAAAATAGAAACTTGCTGTTTAGTGCTATTGCATTAACTGCAGATCAGGTTAGAAACATCTTGAGAGAAAGAGCTTGAAATTTAAGTTTTAATATGCTGGCAATACAGATATGAAGTGAGATAGTCCTTGCCCTAAATGGAGGTTATGTTCTAAGAAGGTTAAATTCATAAAGGGGACAAGGGGCCAGAGAATGGAGTTTGGGTTTAGAGAATCACAAAGATGTTGAATGAAGCAGTATAAGATTAGGTTGTCATGTCTTTTCAAAATTTAATAGCAGTATCGATTTGTTCACTGTTCCCAAAGCAAGAGTTGAAAAATTAAAAGTGTAGGTGGAGTACCAGGGCAGATGGCAATATGATATAATTAGCTAGGCACACTGACATGCTGTGGATATAGGATCTTACCTGTAAAACTTGAGATTGAGTTTTATTAACCTATATGTGACAAAAAATCCAAGTGAGAACCAATTACAGTACTTGACTATTCTTGACACTTATTTCCTAACCTTCCATTCAGGTTTGAGAGTGCCAACTTGACACCAAATAACTAACCAATTTTATACTTGAAAAATGACTAGATATAGAATTAAATTACATGGACCTATGAGGAAAGCCCACAATTATGTGAGTACAAAGATGACTTATCTAGAGACAGACTTTTATTTTTACTTTTTATGAACTTTTAAATGAAAATTTAGCTACTAAGTTTAAGCTCTAAAATAGATTTATCCTTTGCAACATTCAAGAAAAATAGCACTTAGACTTTTGAAATCTGTTTTTTCCCAAGTTTGTCTCTCATTTGTTCTGGCCTGACCTGAAGCTTCAAATATTTTGTCCAATTCTAATCAAGGTCTTTGAGTTGTCTGACATGTGCCTGCTTTTTTCTGAGTTATGCAATCAAGTCTTAAGGCTTCTATTCCTAAGACTCTATAAGCTGGCCTTGGTTTTACTCAGCTTCTCCTTCCCTAGAGTTAGCTCATTGATTGTTTTATATTATAAACAATAACAATCTCATATAACCCTAGTCCTTCTACTACATACATGATCTCTACCTCCACTAACTGCTCTTTCTACATTCATTAACTCATGGGGGCATATCATATTAACAACTGTCATTATGTTATTCAGGACATATAGACTATATAATCCACTATACCAATAGTTCTATAATGCATGCCCTAATTTTAAAAAAATTATGTTTAGGGTAATGCTGGACTTGTTTAAATTCCCTAAGGAAACTAACTAAGCTTCAGGTGGAAAAATATCATCAATGTTCTAGGTCCAATCTTCTAATTCTTCTAGAAGAATTTTTTGATCTTTAAAAAATTCTTAATGTCCTTCTGAACAGTGGTCATCACAATTCATACTAATCTTAGAAACATTTCCCACTAGGGGAAAATGTAGTCCTGCTTGAGAAGAGGTAGCTATGAGTTAGCTTTGAATTCAGCAACTAAGATTATATTTACAGTGTGGGGAAATGCTTGATAGAAAATGGTTAATCTAATTTTAAAATTAGTTTATTGATCTAATCTGAGTATTTATATTTGTAAACCATTGTGTAGAAAACTATCATTCACACAAAAACAGTAATGCAACTTTTTTTTTTTTATGCTTATTTCAGTGGTTACAAATGGAAGGAAGGTATTTTACAATTTTGAATTCTTTGAGGGGAGTGTTTTGGTTGTAAAGATTGAGAGTTTCCAAGAATATTTCTAATGCATACTAAAACAGTAGATTTATTTTTATAATTTCAAGCTATATGATGAAGTAGAAATGGCATTTAAGATAGCTTCAGGATAAGCATCTGGATCTAACCAAATGACTAAATACATACAGATAGATCTATATGCATATATATTGTAGTTTTTAAGTCATTTCAGTCATATCCAACTCCTTGTGACCTCATTTGGAATTTTCTTGGCAAGTATAATGTAGTGATTTGCCATTTCCTTCTCCAGCTCATTTTTACAGGTGAGGAACTGAGGCAGACAGGACAAAGGGGAATATTCCAGAGCCATACAACTATTAAGTGTTTGAAACTATGAAAATGAGTCTTCCTGATTCCAAACCTATTCTGTGTCACCAAGCTGTGCTCTGCATATACACGCTTACATACATATGGGTATATATGTATTTGTGTATAAAACAAATATATTACGTGCTAATATAAAATATATATTACATGCTTTATATACATATTTATAGGTAATGATCATTCTACATTCTACATTTGTTTGCATCTTCTCTATATATTACTTTCAAAACTAAAAGTTGGTTGGTACCTTTTCTGTCTCTACAGCCATTTTTTTTGGATAACTTCCTTCTTTCCCCTCATTGGAATCTTTTGGTGTGTTCACAGTTTCATTTTTGGCAACTTCCTCACCCCACCTGTATTATCATCACCCATAGGACTTTAGTTCTTATATTTCCTCGAAACTCTTTGAAATCTGCTTCTTAAAATCTAAGGAGCATTCCAGACTATACTTTATTTCCCTTTTCTTTTACAAACTTTCACAGGGAGTGATAATTTCCCATCAATAGTTCCATAGTTTCTAGCTTTTGGGTCTTTCTGTTAGTATAAATAAGATCTAATTAAAAAGAAAATTCCCTTTATTGATTCTTCCAACTCTGGAAGGATGAAATTATCATTATGGCAAATCAAGAAATGATGAGCTGCTCTTTTGGCAGAGAAAGGATTATAATAGGTCTCAGGGAAGTTTAAATCTTTTATCACTACTAACTAATGCCTCTTTGCCAGACTTGTGATCTATTTCCCAGGCTTATAATCTTTCCTCTTTCTGTTCAATTGATCCATTGTTTACTTCAATAGAAAAATTGCTTCTTTTTCTGTTTTTATTGATCTGCACTGTACCCTTCTGGGTCCTGGATTTCCTCACGTTAGTACCTCTTCTTATTACATAATACCATCTATTCTATTCCCCCAGTAACTTCTTGTTTTGCTAACACAGTAACATATAAACTTTCTAGTCTGGCATTTCAAAGCTTCCACAATTTGATTGAACCTACATTTCCATGTTTTTTTTCCCCGTTACTCCCAATTATTCATTGTATATCCAAAGGAAATTGGAGTATTCAATGTTTCCCTGAACTTTGGGTTCCATTTCCTACCTTTATGAATTTACATATCTCTTATGTCAAAAGTATACTCTTGATTTTTGCTTTTAAAAATATTTTTCTTCTTTTAAGACTGAAATCAGGTGTCACCTCTTTAGGGAAGCCTTACTTGAACTTATCTTGATTATTTAGTGGGTTTTTTTTTTCAAACTGAAATGTATTTACTTAACTATATATGTGTTGTGTCTACTCTCTTTTTCTTTCTTCCAATAGAATATAAATTTCTTCAAAATAGGGGCTATTACATATTAATTTATTTATTGTTTTTAGCCCTAGTGCTGGCACACTCTATGTAATAAATAAGAATTTATTTAATTGATCAGAAAATAACTTGTCACTATTCTACTGTAAAGAATGATGATGATGATGATGAGCACTATTAAGACTTTCTAACAGATTTTAGTAAAGCAAATGAAGAATTCCTCAGTAATTTCAAATTATTGACTTGGAGATAATTTTGTTTTAATTTTAAATTGGGCACAGCTTCTCTAGCAAATTTTTTTTTTTAATTTCTAATCCTCTTTAGTACATTATAAATTTCTCATCCTGATGATATCTGAGGATAGTTGGCTCAGTCCCTGGAAAACTCAGAAGAAAATACCATGTGCAGTAAATATTAAGAGCAAAAGCATACATTTTAAAATTTAGAATACCCATGGGAGAAGAAATCATTAAACTTGAGATATTACTGATGATATGGATAAGAAAATGGTCTCTCCCAGTATAGGTCAGCACCTTCTCTGCTTCTTATATTCTTAAGAATTGTTTTGAGGTACTGAAATTGTAACTGCCTTCACTGAATCCTATAAGCAACATTTATCAGGGACAGAAGTTAAATTGAAATCATTCTGGCTTTGAATTGGGCTTTCTTTTCCAGCTATAAATTGCCCAAAAACTTGTAAATTATAAAAAATAACACTTAGACTGAATTTTAAAAGAAACAAAAAACATCTTTTCATGAAATACCTGCTTATTTAACAACCTTTATTCTATACATATTTGGTTAATATTTCACCTTCCTTTTCTGTCTTTTTGAGTCAAAGATCAGGACTCTATATTATACCATACTGTCACTAAATGATGATATTATCTCACAAATTTATCTCCACAAAATGGGAGGAACATGAAAAATGTTTCCATACATTCAAAACTTCTGTAATAAAATTTCCTATTTTGTGTATTTCTTTTATATATCAGATTTATTCACAAATATTATAAAGTTATGAATAATTATGAAAAAATTGCTACAAATCTTAATAGAAAGTAAATACAATAAACCTTTGTGGTTTATAAAGTACTTCATGCCCCAAATCTTAAAAACTAGAGGGATTTATGAATTAAAATAATGTGACCCTAGAGACTTATTAATAAAAATTTCATTCCATTTAAACATTTATATATAAATTCATTGGCATGTGGCTTTGAAATTTAGCCAAATAGTAATATCATTTATCAGAGTGATGATTAGAATACAAACTTTCAGTTTTATGGTACCCAAGATGGAGGAAAAGGATTTTACTTTGTGTATTTAATTAAAAGTCCATGAAGTAGGTTTAAATGCCTGCTTTTTCCTATGGAGTTGGTAGATAATCAGCTTTCTTAATGGAAAAATGAATGAATGTATTAGTACAGAATTAGGCTAAAATAAAACTTAAATGTTGTATAAATTCAGTATGATTTATTGTAGGAGATACATCTTACTCCTCTAAAGAGTAGAATTATAAATGAAAGTAGTATACCTTCTTGACTTATATAAAGTTAAAAAAAAAAAAACAAAGGAAAATGTGCTTGCTTCATTAAGTAGGAAAAGACAGAACTAAAGATCACTTATTTTGAAGGGATCTGATTATTAATTTTTTTGTGGTTTAAAAAGCCCAGCTATTCCAAGGTCAGTCATCTTTTTTTTCAAAAGAGTTTACATATTTTTATTGTTCTCATATTGATTATAAAACTTTTCACATAATGCTTTGTTTACAAAAATGCTATTAAGTCATTGCCCAGTGTAGAAAGGCAAAGGATGTAACAATATTCTCTTAACATCATAATAGTCAATCAGTCAATTATTAAGTGCCTATTATGTGCCAAGCACTATGCTAAGTGCTGAGGACACAAAAAGAGAGAAAAAAAAAAAAAACAGTTCTTTTCCTCAAGCAGCTCAAGCTTAAAGGAAAAGACAAGAAGTCAATAAATATATACAAGCAAACCATGTAAAGGCTAAATAGGAAACTTAGGAACAGAGGGAAAAACTAAAATTAAAAAAAAATTTAAAGATGTTGAGAATGAATTCTTGAGGAAGATGGGATTTTAGTTGGAAGCCCAGGGAAACAAGAAGGTAGAGATAAGGAGGAAAACTACAATGCTATATATATATGTTTTATATATATATATATATATAACAACAAAGATGGTTATTTGATTTCTTGCAAAAAAAATTTCTGAAAGCTGCAGAAGTTTCGAAAATAGAAAAAAGGAAATACTCTGAATCTATCAAAATCATTACTAATATTTCAGTTCTCTGTTGCTGGATTTTTTGGTATAGAAGCTAGATAACTATTTATCAGGATATTACAACTGGGAGGAATACTTTAGATTTCATTTTGACCACATGACTTTTTTGTGAGTCCCCCCCAATGCTGTAATTCTGCAACTCTATATAACATTCTTTGTATAAAAAGATGATTACTTTCTTATCTTCTACAGGGCATATGCTTTGGATTACTTAATCCCATTTAGGAGAGGCCTTTGTGTAGATTTTCATCTCTTTATCCATACCCTTGTACCCTTGTGGATCAATGTCTTATCTTAGTGGAGGGGCAGAGGGAAAATTCCAAGGACAGCATTAAAATGAGAAAAGCTGTATTATGTTCCATGGGATTTTGGAGAGACAGACCCAACTGAACAACAACCAGCAAGACAAGTCTCTATCCTTCTACTGGGCCCCCTCTGGACATTGCAGGATACCTTACTGGACCTGAAATCTTGCCTGAAATATGATTTTTTTTTTCTTCTCCATACATTGTAATTTTAGAGTCACTGCCCCTTTTGTTGCAAAAAGACCTCATTGTGTTGTCAGAGGAGTCATGAATTTAGAGCCAAAAAATTTTACTTCAAATTCTTAACATCCAACTTACTTAAAATCCAGTTGGCTTTAGATTAGTCCCATTGTTTCTTGAACTAGTTAGATGGCATCATATTAGACTTGGATATCAGAGGTCCTGAAGTAGACATTCATGATCTCTGTAACTCAGGGCAGGTCATTCAGTCTCTTTCAGCCTCAAGTTTTCATCTGTAAAATGGGGATATAAATAGCACCTACCTCTCAGGGTTGTTGTGAGGATCATATGAAACAATAGATAATGTGCTTTGCAGTATTTTAAGATCTATATATCTATCTTTATTTTTATTTCTGAACCTGGATTTCTTCATCTATATCATGAAAGTGTTGAATTAAATTTTTGAAATTCTTAACAAATCTAAATCATTACTGTTAATGAAGAAGATTAAATTAAGACATGATCAAACTCTTGACTTAAATATCATCTCAACATTTTGCTATTGTTGACTGTGGTATTTTGTTTTGTTTTCTACTCCCCTTTTTTTCCCCTTCAGTAGAAAAATACTAACTAGGTAGTGGTGAGAGTATTTTTAAATGTACCTTTTTTCAAACTACTAAAGTGATAGTATAGACCTCCCTGATTCCTTTAAGTCTCTGCTAAAATCGCACCTTCTACAATCTTTCCCAGCCCCTCCTAGTTCCTTCTCTCTGTTAATTATTTCTTATTTGTCCTGTATATACTTGCTTTGTTAGGTTGTAAGTTCCTTGAGGGCAGGGATTCTCTAGCCTCCTTTTGTATCTCCAAAAGTTAGCTCTGTGACTGCCACTCAGTAAGTGTTTAATAAACAGATGTTTATTGATTGATTGAATTGAACTTTTTTATCATTTTATTGTAGTTCTTATGGTGATACCACTTTGAATTTTCTCTAGCTTAGTAAAATGAGGGTGGGGAGGCATTACCTGGCCTTTTCTCTTGAGGTCAGCATGCATCTCTCTTCATCTACCAGCCCTCTGGTATCATGCTCATTTCTATTTTGGGAGCAATTTCAGTCTTTTTTGCACCTATATCAATATTTTTGATGTAGCTTTGGTCATTTAGAAGTTGCCTCTTCCCAGTGACAGAGAAGAATTATGCTAAGTAGTCAGAATAAGACTTTCTTTTATCTGAGAGCAAGAAACCCCTTCAGAGTGATTCTAAATAAAAATAATAGCATTTACTTGAGTATTTTAATTTTTCTTTAGTCTCCAATGTAATGAAATTACTGGCTTATATAGTTAATTTTAAAGATTGAAAATCAGAGGAATGATTATGTTTTATGATTTAAAATATTCATTGTTGTTACCCAGTTCTTCATATATTTCATTCATTTTTTTTCTTCAATGGATATTATTCCATGCCTACAACAGCAAAATTGAGTTTGACATTAGTAATGTTTCATTAATGTAGCAAAAAAATATTAACAACTTGTATTTCATTAATTATATGCATCTCTAACACTAAATTTAGTTCTTTCAAGTCTTTGGCTATAAAATATCTCTAGTTTTCAAATAGAAGCCTATAAAATAAACAGTTGTCAATTCTAGAGCTAAAAAATTCATAGATTGTGGAGAAAACTTTTTTTTTAAATAATGGCTTTTGATAATATAACATTTTGCAGTTTTCAGGAATTTTCTTGTAAACTATATCCTTTGGTCCTCTACAACTTTTGTGATATGTAGGACCTTAGAGTGCTTTTATTTCCAAATGGAGAAACTATCACTCAAGAAAGGTTAGTATGATCCAGGGTCACAGATGATATGACATGGATCTAGGGCTAGATCCCAAATTGTCCTGCTATGCCCTGAATAAAATTATTATGGCCACCCCCTCTTGAATTAGACTGAGAGAATTGAGTCAGAAAAGAAGCCTTGACATACCTCTGAGTCATAATATTCCAGATGTCTTATCTGAATCCTTGCTGGAATAGTTCCCCCCTCTATTTGAGTATTGCCCCTCCCCTTGCTATCTTTTGCCCTCGAACTTCTTATCTTGACCCTCATCCCATAAGGACTAAGTTATGATCCTTTCCTGGAACTATGGCTTGTCCCCTCACCCAGTATCTTTGCCCTCCCTCCTCTACTTCCCTCCCCACCCTGCCTTTGTTTCACCTATAGCTGAAGCCCTATAATAAATAAGCAGATGAATGAATGGATGGATGAATGTTCATTCATTTAAATGAATGAATGAACGAATAAATTGGAGTAGAATGGGGAGAAGAAACTACCAATCTAATGGAGGTGAAAACTTGCATACAATTGATGTGACCTTAAATGGTGTTTTGGACCAAGAGAAACTAAAGAATTGATCCCTAAAGCAATTAGGCAGAGATCTGTTTAAGCCATGGTATCATATCACCCTTTGGGGACATGGTCCAGTTTGAGATCCAACCTCTGTAGAAAATCCAGTCAAGTCCCTAAGGTTATTTATTTTAAGTTTTAATATAAAATAGGAAAAGAAAAAATTATTTCCATGTGCACAACAGAACATGAGAAGATTCAAAATATAAAGCAATAAATTCCATTTCCAAGAAAACTTATTTAATAAATATTACCCATTGTGTTCAGAGCTGTCCGTCTTTTTCTTTGTTTCGTGGAGATTTTCTTTTCTACTGCCCTTCTCTCACCCAATAATGCTCTAATTAAGCATGGATACACACAGACACATATATACACACACATATACATAGCAATCTATAATCATACACACATGTACATTCATATGTATCTTTATGATGCTATATTATGCTTGTCTTCTCTTTCTCTGAAGATGAATAGCATTTCCCTTCATAAGTATAAGTCTTTCCATATTTTTCTAAATCTACCAACTCATCATTTCCTATACCATGGCTATATTTCAACTATCTAGTTATTTTAAATAGTTTAAAATGATATTGACTAATATGGCTGACAATCGGTATAGTTTCCCTATTTTTCTCTTTTGATTAAAACTATTTTAACTTTAGCTTTAGCTCAAATTATGATTACTATCTCTGTTTTTTTAATCTAATAAATTCTACTTCTGATCTTTATTTTATGTTTCCATATATCTCATATTTTCTGTCTCTCCTGACTCCTCTGCTTTACTTCTACCCACTTATCTTGCTCTCCTATTACCTAACCTACTCTGACTCCAAGGATCCTTCCCTTATCTTCTCCCCACTCCCTATCCCTTTGCCCTCTTTATTTCTTTTTGAACATAGAAAACTTTTATATGTACTGACCTAACTATTGTTCCCTCTTTAATACATTCCTGATAAAAATAGGGTTCTAGAACTACCAGCTACTCATCCCATATAATTCCTGTGTCAGCTATTCCTTTCACATCTCATTTGTATAAGATAATTACTCTTTTTTTTTCCTCCTCAGTTTTTCTTTTTAGAATCCCATCATACTCAGTTCTACCCCAGTCTTTGTTTTAAACTATCCAATCACTAATGACAATCTCAGATACACAGTTTATCTTTCCACATATAAAAAAATAAAGTTTGTCCTTATTGAGTCCCTTGTAATTAATCTCTGATGTTTATCTTATGTTTCTCTTGGATCTTATATATCAAATTTTCTATTGTTCAGGGTTTTTGCAACAAATTTGAAAGTGTGGTAGTTCACTGACTGTCCATTTTTTTGTTGTTGTTATTGTTCAGCATTATATTTAACTTTGCCTCTGATGGTTTCTTCAGAGTAAGGACTGGTTGGTTGGTTCTGCTTTATTTCCCTTGCATTTAGCATAGGGCTTCCAACATAGTGGACATATATTAAATGCTTTTCAGCTAAGTAAGATTGTAACGCAGAAACCACTTATTTGTAAATTTTCATTGAACAAATGAAATTTATGAAAATATTTCCCAGGAATATGCTGCTCTATATCATTGATTTTTGTAGGTAAGACACATAACCGAATTTGTTGTTCCATCTGATTTTAGGATGAAATAATTTAGGCAATCTCCTGGGATCCTGAGTAGATGTCAATTTAGACTTTGAAAGTTAAGAATATAGGGTTGCTGTCATTGAAGTCACTCAGCAATGTAGTTTTGTTGTTAGAGCTACCTTATAGTAATTTCACCTACTCCTTCTGACCTGACTCTCAGAAATAATGAAGTACTGTTTGCTGTCTCCATATCTATGATATGACTCTGGGGCTGGACATAAGGAGGTTGTTTTTTTTTTTTAACTTTTTAAAAAAAATTTTAATAGCTTTTTATTTACAAGTTTATGCATGAGTAATTTTACAGCATTGACAATTGCCAACCTTTGGTTCCAATTTTTCCCCTCCTTCCCCTCACCCCCTCCTCTAGATGGCAGGATGACCAATATATGTTAAATATGTTAAAGTATAAATTAAATACAAAATAAGCATACATGTCCAAACAGTTATTTTGCTGTACAAAAAGAATCAGACTCTGAAATATTGTACAATTAGTCTGTGAAGAAAATCAAAAATGCAGGCGGGCAAAAATATAGGGACTGGGAATTCTATGTAATGGTTCTTAGTCATTTCCCAGAGTTCTTTCACTGGGTGTAGCTGGTTCAGTTCATTACTGCTCCATTGGAACTAATTTGGTTCATCTCATTACTGAAGATGGCTAGGTCCATCAGAATTGATCATCATATAGTATTGTTGGTGAAGTATATAATGATCTTCCTGTCCTGCTCATTTCACTCAGCATCAGTTTGTGTAAGTCTGTCCAGGCCTTTCTGAAATCATCTTGCTGGTCATTTCTTATAACAATAATATTCCATAACATTCATATAACACAATTTATTCAGCCATTCTCCAATTGATGGGCATCCACTCAGTTTCTAGTTTCTGGCCACTACAAAGAGGACTGCCACAAACATTTTTGCACATGTGGGTGCCTTTTCTTCCTTTAAGATCTCATTGGGATTTAAGCCCAGTAATAACACTGCTGGATCAAAGGGTATGCACAGTTTGATAACTTTTTGAGCATAGTTCCAAATTGTTCAAGGAGGTTGTTAAAAGTATAATTACCTCTAGTTTGTATTAGAAGGGTAAAGGATGTCCTCAGTGACCTTAATATCATCCTGAACTGGTTCAAGCTGGATGATTTAGGCAAATCTTATAATCAACACTGTGGTAATAAGATGTAATGATATAGTCTATGACATGAAATAGTATACATACATGAATTCCAATAAAATGATCAGTTGTATGATCTAACTTATCTTCTCTTCATTTTAGGTCCTCTTGGCTTCACATGGATTAAACATTACTGTACATATGATAAGGGAAGCAAAACATTCACAATGAGTATTTCAGAGATGAAGTCCAGTGGAAAAGTGGTGAGTAGGAGAAGCCCTAGAATGCCATTTTAAACTTTTATCTATGCACATTTAATTTTAATAAACATCTTTCTTTGATTATTTACTCTAAATAGACTTTTCATAATTTTTATTTTCCCCAGTCTTACTAAAACATAAACAAATAGAGCAGTCAGAATTTTATTTTGTATCACAAAAAGGGACCATGTGGTATAGTAGATAATAGTCAGACTTGGGAATTAGGAATCATCTCATGGTGGAATTGTAAGGGATCTCAAAGTCCATCTAAACAAAGCTTTTTTTTTTTTTTTTAATTTTATTTTATAGTCAAAGAAATTGAGGTCTAGAAAAGTTGTGATTTGCCTTAAAGATCTTACAGATAAGTGTCAAAGGAAGATTTGCACTCAAATCCTTTAATTATAGAGCAAATCAGTTCTTTAAAGGTATATTGGGCATTGAGTACTTAAGAGATTTGTCCATGATCATTCGTCTTCCATGTTATAGCAAAACTTCAATACAGGCTTTGAAGCAGTATCATATAATGAAAACACTGACTCTGTAGTGAAAGGATCTACATTGAGATCTTTAAAGACTGAATCACTATTCTAGGTTGTTGGTAATGCAGTTTTTTGTTTTTGTTTTTGTTTTTGGCAATACTCTATACTGAAGAAGTTGGGATTTGTACTAAAAGTAAAAGTTACAAAATGTCTGTGAGTGCTTAAGCTAAATCCAGTGATTGCCTATTCATGTGGTATAGTAGAAAGAGTGTGGAGTGTGGAATCTGAAGTTAGAGAAACTGAGGTCAGATTCCCAGGTTTGCCTTTTAATTAGCTTGTGCCTTTATTGATTTGTATAATTCATTTACTTTCCTTGGGCTTCAGTTTCTTCATCTGTAAAAGGGGAGGACCTAAATGACATAAGATTCCTCCTAGCTCTAAGCTCATGGACTAAAACAGCACTTCAGGCTTTTCCTAACCTTAAAGGAGGAAAACTTGTAATGACTTCCTATCTATTACTTCCTTTATCATGAAAGTATGTAAGGATGAATTAAAAAGCTTGTAAATTTAAACATTGAAGTAAGCATCAGTTCTACATTTGCTCAAATGGTGAATGGGGCAGCTTAGTAAGAAAGGTGAGTTGCAGAACCCACATTTCCATGACTCCAGGAATGTTTAAAGGCAATGCAACTAAATATAAGAATTCTTTGTAATTCAAGATATAAATTTCGAAGTATTTAGTAATAATGAAGCTTTTGTTCAATATATATATATATATATATATATATATATATATATATGTATGTGTGTGTAGAACTTTCATTTTTCTGAAAAGGGGAAAAATTTAGCAAATTAAAATCTATCCAGGTACTGTATAGATCAAGCTAAAAAGCCAGTTTCTATCTGTGAGAAATTTTTATTTGAGGTTAAGTTATAATGTTATGGTAGAAAAAACAGTGTACTATGACACCTAAGTCAAGAAATCTATTTTCTTTTTACTAAAGATTTTTCAGGTAAAGCAAGTATTATCTTGGGATAAACTATTGCCAGAAAAATTCACAAAAATCTTACTGGGAGAGTAGTTGCTATAAGGCAGAATTTTTACATGTTCTTATTATCTCATCTATATAGCAGTCACATGACAATTATCATTCAGTACATTAAGTATAATGATAGAATACCATTAAAATACAGTATTTAGTTATCCATTTTTTGGAGAGTCATGGAATCTGATTTGTTACCAAAACATGAAACTTCTACAGGTTAGCCATTTGATTTTTTCCAATATTTGTACAATTTATTCAGTCATGGTATATGAAAAAGGTCTGAAGAATGTCTTAGATTGGGGAAGGGAGGGGGAAGTTATTATTCTCTTACAAATTACATACCTTATAATTAATTACTCTATGTTATAGGGCAATTAACAACAACAACAAGAAAAAACAACCAAAAACTAAATACATAGATAGAAGTGAATTCATAAAAATATTAATTATAAGGTATTCTAATCCATTTATATTTTAACCAATTTATAATAAAATATGACATACTATACATATATATTTAATCAGTAATTTATTATTTTAGGAAATCTGGCTATTAATTGTTAGGGGAAAATGAAAGTTAAGAAAATCATTATGTGCATAAATTTCATGGCTTTCTGGACTCCATGGAAAAGTTATAGAATAATCCATTCAGTTTTAGATAAATACTTGTATGCTGTTTTCATTCTCATCTCCACTTCTCCACTAAAATCCATATTTTTCAATAACTTTCTGTTTTGTTTTGGTATCCATATCTCTTAGAGTAAGGAGAAGTATATGTTAAATAAATGATTGTTGGATTATGTTGCTTCATTGTTTTAATAGCATGTGATTTTTGTTTTTATTGTTATTAACAGAATGGTCTTGTCACTAGCTCACCAGAGATGTTTAAATTGAAATCTTGTATCCGAAGAAAGACAGATTCTATCGACAAACGATTCTGCTTTGATATCGAAGTAGTTGAAAGGTTTGAATTTTTCTTTTTACTTTATTATATGCTGAAAAATAAGTACAAGAACAATTTGCATGCTATAATAACATATGCTGAATGCTTTATAAATCTTAAAGCAACATAAATATTTGCAATTACTTTTAGAAGTGGTGGTGATGGTGGTAGTAAAGGGAGAAGGAAGAGAAATGCTATAAAAATAATAGTAAAACACAAAATTTTCGTGAAAATAAAGCAATTCTTTGCTGCAACAGATATATACACAGAATATTAAGTTTCTAGAATAGAAACATAGTGAAAATATTAAGTGGTTGTACTTTAAAGAAAACATATGCACTCATCTAATGTTGAGAAAATCAGACTAAGAAGCCTTCTGTTATACAATGATAAGTATGTTGAAGATATAATTCTTACTTTCAAAATGTAGTCATTACAATTTACTGTTCCCTATGTATTAATAAATTTCTGGATTAGCATACTTGAAAAACAATAGTCAAGAGTTAGGAAAGCAATAACACAAGTTGAAATACAACTACTTCATTGGATATCTTGATGGTGCAGTGGAAAAAGTGTCTGAAATCAGTAAGACCTGAGTTTAAATTTAATTGCAGACACATACTAGCTGTACGATTCTGGGCTCACATTAGATAATTTTTGTAAATCATTTAGCATAGTGCCTGGCACATAGTAGGCACTATTTAATTACTTATTCCCTTCCGTTCTCCTTTACTGGTACTATATAAAAGTTACATAGTGGGTAGAGGACTGGTGTAAAAATCAAGTCCTTTTATAACCATTTACTAGTTATCTGACCCTGAACTTTAACATCAAACCTCTCAATGCCCCAAGAAAAGAAACTCTGTAAACTGTATAAAGTTGCTAACTTGAAATGATAAGAATTTCCTTCCCAGGATTTCTGTACACCAATGAAATCACAAGTCCTAGCCAAAACAAAAACAAAACAAAACTCTCAGAACTATTGTTTAGACTGTATTCACATAAATTCATGGAAATTTCTGCTTTGAACCACATTTACAAATCAATGATTTCAAAGGTGTAGCTCTCTTGATGGAGATTGTCTTTCTTCCAAGTTTTTATTCAGATTATCTCCTACTAGTCAGAAAAATGAATTTTTTTTCACTTTTACACACTTTGTTGTTTGGACAATTTTTTTGTGAGAGGAAGTATTGTTTGGAGAGAGCAGCAATGTTTAAAGAATTATTGTTTGTGTGACAGAACCCTGGTGGGGGGTGACAATTGGTTGCACGAAGCACTGAAAGAGCAAAGGATGTTCTTTTTCAGTTGTTTCAGTCAGGTACAATTCTATGACCCCAGTAAGGATTTTCTTGGCAAAATTACTGGGATACTTTGCCATTTCTTTTTCCAGGAAACTGAGGCAAACAGGATTAAATGATTTGCCCAGGATCATGCAACTAGTAAGTGTCTGACCTGAGATTTCAAGATCAGTTTTCTTGATTCCAGACTCCACATTATCACTTGCTCTACCTATCTGCTTCACTTACATGTTTTTGAAAAAGTGACCTTAAAAATTCTTCTCAATCTCTGAATTGTCATTTTCTATGAGAGTTAACTAGGTTACATTTTCTTAGGCTAGTATTCCATTCTGCATGGTCAGACAGCTGAAACGAAGCATATAAAGTCTCCTGCCCTCCAGTAAGAAAGAAATATGGAGTATGCTGTAGTGGAAAGGACTTTGCCTATAAAGTGCTTAATCTCAGCTTTCCTACATGCCTGTGTAAATACAGACAATTATTATAACATCTCTGGGCCTCTATTTCCTCATCCCTGAGAATAGGATATTGGAATATGCACAATGTTCCCAAAGTCTTTTAGAACAGCCTGTATTCTTTCCAAATCCAATGAAGAAAAAAAGATATGAGTGTGATTTATATGAATTAAAACCAGCCAGCATTTGTTCTTTTTTCAGATATAGTCAGTGAGTAATGAGACCTTGTTCAGAATACTTTTGGATAAGAATGATTTACCATTGTGAATGTGCTTCATTTGTCTATTACCTCTCATTTTGGAAAGAGAAAGGGAAAGAAGAAAAATCTAGTTTTGAGAATTTGAGATGTTTTCTGCAAAACCAAACTCTTTCAATCTGCTTCTTCTTCAAACCTTACAACATAGATGTATAGCACTACCATTATTACTTATAATAGTATAATATACATTTATATATGATATATTATTATATGTATATTGTAATACATATATAATTACCACATATACTCTTCTTATTTCTTTTCCTGTTCATTCCTTTTGATTCATGTTTAGTGGATTACCATTATTTATCACTTTCATCCCTGCAGCATTACTCACATTTATACCTTCTCTTTTACTAATAATTTCACCCTTCTGCTAGTACTCATTACCATTCACCATTAGCCTGGTTACGTATCTTCTATCTTCTCTTTCTGCCTGTATACAGAATAATTATTCTTATGTATATGTGTTAATAGTATTCTTCTCTGAGATTTTTATCTGCTCCCTTAATGCCTAATAAGTAAAATCCAAACTTTTTATGTAGCATTCAGAGCCCTCAAAAGTCTGACATCTTTTCAACTTTATCTTACATTTTTCCTGTCTGTAAATTTTCTGTTCCAAACAAACTGAAAGAGTGTCTGTTTTATCAGTATTCACTATCTTTTCAAGTCTCCATGCTTTTTAGTCTGGGCCTTTTGCCTGGAATGCCATCTCTTTAATATTTGACCTGTTAAATGTTCTTTATAGTTGAATTCAAATGCCATCTCTTTTTCATGTTTCTTCCCAGAATCCGCCATATATAAGACTTCATGTTATTTATATTATACTTTGTGATGAGGGGTCAAACATACAGTACCCAGTTACATATATACCATAACACTCTAGACAGCAGCTCATGTAATTGGGAATCTAAAATGTAATTGAGAAATGTTTAATAAAACAAATAAAAAGGTAATAAAATAGAGATAATACAAATACGTGGTTTACAAAATGACTATGTAATCCACAGAGATCTTTATGTGTGGTTTGGCTACCCTTTTTTTTCTATTTAAGTTTGCTCTTGTGCACTTGACATTTTCTATTGGTTATTTAGTCTTTTATATTACTGTTTAATTATTCTCCCCTTTCCCAGGTTTTCAGTTGCCTGAATTCCAGCACAGTCTTACCTAAACTCTTATATCTCCCAGTATCTACATGGTTCTGGGTTCCCAGTAAAGGCTTTTAGTTTTGGTCAGGATCTCTAATTTCAGTGGTATTGGGGAATTAACTCTGAGGTATCTGCTTCCATAACAGAGGAACTATTTTGCAGTTTTGAGTCTTTAAAATTGCTTGGCAGTCCTGAGAGTTTAAGTAAACTAACTAACATTCACTGCTTGACTTTCCAACTCTGTGCCATGCTGGCTCTCCTTATTGTATTATATGTTCTTAAAAATAATCTTTCATAGGATGTAAAATAGATAATTTTGATTACATTAAATTTTTTGAAAATTATTTTCAATTTATGGAAGAAAACAAGCATAGCATAAGATAATAAAAAGATGATTGCACATGAAACAGCAAATCTATTATGTAAAATTTGCTATTTCTTATAAATATAATCATGTAATATTTTTTATTTTTTCCCTTTCCCTTTGCCTTAGAGATGGCTGTTATTACATATGAATAGGTTTGTATTTTATGTACATATATATAAAATACTTCTATTTATCAGTTCTTACTCTGGATGCAGATAGTCTTTCTTCACATGTCCTTTATTTTTAATTTGAGCATTATAATGGTAAAAATGACTTAGTTGCTCAAAGTCATTCTTAAAACAATATTGCTATTACTGTATATAGTATTCTCTTGGTTCTTCTCACTTTACTCTTCATCATTTTGTGCAAGTTTTTTCATTTTTTTCTCAGATCATTGAGCTCATCATTTCCTACAGCACTGTAGTATTCTATGATAATCATATACCACAACTTGTGAGCCATTCCACAAGTGATGAGGGGGTCCCTGCAACTTCTAGTTCTTTGTCATCAGTTTTTTGAGAGCTACAATAAACATCCCATTCACTTCAAAGTTATAATAATTATTTGTAAATTTACCTGCATCTTATTTTTACTCAGTATTTTCCTTCTCAGCCTCTCTTTTTACTGCCTCTTTGTTACCTTAGTTTTTCCCTACAAGTCCCTCCCAACCCTGCCCTCCAGTTTTCTAACCTTTCTACATGTTCAGGTATACTTTCTAGATATACTTATATGTTCTTAATGATAATTAATGATTGTGATTTTAAAAAAAGCACATTATACCTTCTTTATTGTATTCAGGTTTATTTTAGGTAAATTTTCAAATGCTTACTTTCAAAGAAAAATGTCGTCTTTTGAGGAAGAGATGTGAACTTCTAATGGATTTGTATTGTCTAACACTGAATAGAGGTTCAGACAACATGACAATTATTACTATTAAAAAATGAAATCACAATTGTTAGCCATGATTTTGAGAAAAAGTCTATTGACTAAACTAGTCATGCATTTGAGATTACTCCTTTTTTATCTAACTTTTATCTGTATGCAAGGTTGTTTTGTTCCTCTTTCCTGTATGACTGATTTTTATTTCAGAAATTTTAGGTTGTGAGATCAAGTAAGACTATCATTAGGCTAACACACATAGTTTTGTAATTTCCATCTATAAGAGACAGCCATTTTCTAGACAAAAAGAAATTTTCTAGGAAAATTGGCTCAGCTTTCAATTTATGGAAGCCAAAGTCTTTTTTCAGTAATGTGAGTTTTTAACTTGTATCAAAAAGAAGCTGAAAGCTTTAAATAATCAAATATGAAATGCAGATATCTGATTTTTAATAAAATACAATGTGTTTTGAAATGTAGAAATGATATTTGAAATTTGCTTATATTTAGTGAAGAAGAGGTGAGATTTTTTCATAGTTCAAACTTTGCTGACCAGGACAGAATATTAAAATAGATTCATCATTTTTATAACCATTTCTGAATAACTGGCAATCTTGGACTTTTTTAGAAAAAAAAGAAAATATCTTTTCAATAGCATCTAATCAATTAGATGATTCTTTTGTTGGAATGTGACTATTGAAGGACTTTGTGAGAACATAACTGTGATCATTGTTATCTTTCTAGTCCTAAGGACAAAACGTAATTTTGTGAGAATTTTTAGGCAACAGCCAAGGGTATCAAGTAGGAAATCACTGGTTATCCTTTTCTTCCTATATGCTTTCTGGAAATAGGAAATTATAGTGATGGTAATAAGAAGTTATATGAAAATAAATGCCTAAAAAGTCATTTCATTTTTCATGCCGTTCTTACATGGCTTGAATCTGTTGGGACAACTAAGTGACATAGTAGATAAAACACTGGCTTTGGAGTCTGGAGGTATTAAAGGGTTCAAATCCAGCCTCAGACCCTTCACATTTACAAGCTGTGTGGGCAAGTCACTTAATCCTGATTTGCAAACATTGCAAAAGCAACAAAAGATAAAAGAAGGAGGAGAAAAAGAAAATTTATAAGAAAGAAAGAAAAGAAAATCTATATCACATAGTTTTGAGTCAAATTAGCTTCCTTTTGGTGAAGGTACTAGGAAATTTCTTCAATTATCTTAGCGAATAGCTATATAGTCCCTGGAAAGGCTAGATATATGAATAATAAAGAATTTTTTAAAAATTTCTCCACAAAGTTAGAAAGTAATGAGAATAGTTCGAGAAGCCATACTTATAAAGTGTTAGAATTTGTAGCCAAGTACCCCTTTTCTCACTTTTTTTCTTGAGTTATATGTATTCCCTGTGTGTTTGTTTGCAATTATATATATTTATAGATATATAGATATATGTATGTGTGCGTGTGTGTGTGTGTGTGATAAAAGGATTGATCAAATTTAGTTTTGAATTATTCCTTAGAAGTGTTAGCAGTGATAACTTGTGTAATTGAAATACATAAATTATTTTCAATACATAATTTGTCCCTTCTATTTCGGTAAAAATATTTTCCTCGCATGCAGGATATATAGTGCAGGATAAGAAATATTATGTTTGTGATTCACTTGACACATTCCCAGGAGTAAGCAGCAGTGTAGGAAAACAGAGGGAACCAATGATCCAGGCAATTTTCCAAGTAGATAATCAGTATTCTTACAATATGTACTTTTGGTATTGAATTTATATTGCTATCTAAAATTTAATATAATCACCAAAGACTATATCATTGTGGTTTATTTTTAGAAGCCTTATACTATATTAAACTAAGTTGGAAGAACCAGGTTCCACTACTAGCACTTGTATTCCTGAGGGTGACCTCAGACATTTAACTTCTCTATGTCTCCATTGCTTTATCTATGAAATTGATGGTAGGATTAAGTTAAATCCAAGGTCTCTTGAGTTCTGTGATTCTCTCTGCATCAGAAGTTTTTTGTCATGTAGTTATAGAGTTGCTATGCTTATTTTTCAAGACTCAGTTTCATCTTGATTTTGGGTCAAGGTTTGAAATGTATAGATTAAGCATGAATGAAATATAACTTTTGTTTTCTTTGTTTATTTTAAACTTGTATTTTTTTTCCTTTAATAAGCATTTATCGTCTCTCCCTTATTTTCTGCCACAATTTAAAAAAAAAAAGAAAGAAAAATCAATCTTTTCTTTCAAGGAAACTAGTGACATCTTATGAAACATTTTGACAATTAATGAAGTAGCCCTTCTAGACAACAAACATTTTCATAAAGTACTGAATGACTTGTTTTAGTAATGGACAGATGACCTTTAGAATTCAGAGTATTTCTGAATTTCATAAGATTGTAGATTTAGGGTAGGAAGGGATTTCAGGGTTTCTCCAATAAAAACTCTTGATTTTATAGACAAACAAGAGGTTCATATGAGGCTCAAAGGGGTTACATGACTTGCCACGTTTGACCATATATATTATGTATGACTATACACAATCATACCAGCTACGGTTAATATGTGGAAGAGTCTGGATTCAAACTGATTTTCTTTCTACATTTTATATACTACATTATTAATTCAGCTCCCCTAGTAATTCTGCATTATTATAATTCACAAAAATAGCTAAGCAAAAATATTTTTAATTTGCTTACGTTGGTATGTAAGAATTTAAAACCTTTGTGACTTACAGAAATTTAAATGGAAAAATAAGCAAAAAAACATTATTTTTTTAATAGACATGGAATCATTACTTTGCAAGCTTTCTCAGAAGCAAATAGGAAACTGTGGCTTGAAGCAATGGATGGAAAGGAACCGGTAAGAGACTGTGTATTTCATAATTTTTACTTTGTAAGATTAACAATAAAATATTTTAAATATGATATATGTTTGCAAGTGGGTTAAAATTATTAACATAGAAAATCAAAGTAGGAAAACAAAATCCTTTAATATTTTTTCTGTTATGTCTCTGCGGAACTTCTAAGAACTCATGGTCTTATATAAAATCAAAACAGTAACATCTACTTCCCAAGGATTATCAGGCATCATTTAAATAAATATTTCCAAACTTGCCTTCTGTGCCAGAGTAATTGTTTAAGTTAATTCAATTTAATGAAAAAGCAACATTCTTTTTGATATTATGACAAAGCAACCTGTAAAATAGACTGCTAATTTTTTTAGTAGTTATTTATGGAAAGCCTTATATTTAAGTGATAGGATTGAAAATACCTATGGCTAGTAAGCAATGATGGGAAAGGAATTCATGCCTGTTATTTACTGAATACCCCACCAGAAAAGTATTCTGTAGTCAATGGTTAGTTAGTAAGTGCCTGCTGCATACCAGACATTGTATGTAAGTCTTGGAAATACAAAGAAAGGCAAAAATAATTCCTCCCCTGAAGATGCTCACAGTCTATTGGGGCCAATTATGTACAAGTAAGACACACACACACACACACACACACACACGATGAATAGAAAGTAGTTTCAGACAGGATGCACCTGGATTAATTGAGGAGTAAGAAAAGTTTCTTGCCCAAGTGTGATTTTAATTGAGATTTGATGCAAACCAGGGCTACCAGGAAGTGGAAGTGAGGAAGGAGAACACTGAAGACATCAGGCATGGGAGACAGATAGCAGAGTAGATACAAGGCATCAGAATATGGAGTGTCATATTTGAGAAACAGCAAGGAGACCAGTATTGTTGCTGGATTATGACTACATGATGAGGAGTAAGGTTAAAGAATGGTACAAAAGGAAAAAAAAATGCTTTTCTATATGTTGAGCTTGCAGTTCCTAAAAAAAAAAAAAAAATACTATACAGAGGAATGGGGAGTGGGAATGGACTCATCTCATAGAACTGCTGAATTAAAAGATGAATTTTGAACTAAGTATTGGAAGTTGAGGTGTGGCAGAGACAGACAGGTAAAGCCTAAATGGGAGGATGTGGTATCCAATAGTTCAGAGAAGAATATGATCTTCTGCAACATAATTAACTTCTGAACCCTATTTTCCTAATCTGTTAAACAAGAGGGTTGAATTTGATGACCTCTGAGATGTTTTTGGTAATGCTAGTACAAGTGTCTTATGAACTTAGGAAGATATTCAAAGTTGGGAATGTAGAAACAATAGTTATTGCATGACCATTAATGTAATGAATAAGTACTACATAATATTGAACTGATGTCATACTTGTTATTAATCAATTTTACCTAATTCATTGGTCAATATTTTAAATGTTTGTTAAGAAAAAATCACTAATTTGACACTTTATTTTTCAGATTTATACTTTGCCTGCCATTATTAGTAAGAAAGAAGAAAGTAAGTCTCTTTAATTGCATAATTTTTTGTTATAAATCTAAATTACAGTGAGATATTTCAGTCAGTGAAGTCTAGGTGTTTGGGGGCATTAAACATATTTGGTATGCCTTAGAAGTGATAGGCTTTATTTTGTATCAAAGATTTTCTCCAGCTTAATTGGAATAACTGAGTCACACAATGTGTTTGGGGGAAATAGTATACATATTAAACTGGCAGAGGAAAATAAAAATAAATCCTATGTTCAATTTTGCTTATATTTATAATGGAAGGAGATTTAATTTGTATGGTGTGGTACAAAAATTAACCTTTAAGAACTGTTGCATTAATTTTTTTACAATTCTGATTATACTGAAGGTGATCTGACATAGAGAACATATGACATAGAGTAACACTATGAAAATCTTAATAACATAATTCTTTCACTACTACACTTTCAAGTAATGTTTCAGTAAGACCAAGGAAAGACAATTAGACCCTGGCAATTACTATAGTCCCTAGGTAAAACAGACCATTAAAAACAACTAAGCTTAAAAAAATAAATATGTAAGTATGTATGTGTGTACATACAAATATATATATATATATATACATATATATATACAAATATATTTAAATTTCAATAGTATTTTATTTTCCAAATACATATTAAAATAGTTTTCAAAATTTGTTTTTCAAAGACTTTGTATTGTAAATTTTTATTACTCGCTCTCTTAGCTCCCTTTTTCCCAAGATAATAACTGATATAGATTAAAAATATGTGTATTTCTTTTAAACATATTTCCATATTTATTGTGTTTTGCAAGAAAAATAAGACCAAAAATTAAAAAACCAAAGGAAAGAATAAAACCAAACAAACAAAAAGTGAAAATACCATGCTTCTATCCATATTCAGTCTTCAGAGTTTTCTTTCTGGATGTAACTGGCATTTTCCATCCCAAATCTATTGAAATTGCCATGAATCACCACATTATTTCGAAGAGCCAAGTACTTCACAATTGGTCATTATATATTCTTCATCTATTGTGTATAATGTTCCCTTGGTTCTGCTTTCTTTACTCAGCATGAGTTCATGTAAATCTTTCAGGTTTTTCTGAAATCAGAGTGCTCATCATTTTTTTATAAAACAATTCTCTCCTATTACATTCATATGCCACAACTTATTTAGTCATTCCACAATTGATGGACATCCACTCAATTTCCAGTTCCTTGCTACTACAAAAAGGCCTGGTACAAACATTTTTTGCACGTCGGTCCTTTCCCCTCTTTTATGATCTCTTTGGTATACAGATCCATTTAGGAGATTTTTGGATCAAAGGTTATGCACAGTTTTGTAATCCTTGGACATAGTTCCAAATTGCTTTTCAGAATGGTTAATCATTTCACAATTCTATCAGCAATTCAAAAAAAAAATATATATATATATATATATGTGTGTGTGTGTGTATATAATATATTTTTAACAAAATTTGTTTAACAAAACATATTGAATTTATAGCTAATATATACATACATGTGTTATATATATTATACACATATACTTGCACACATATGTATATATGTATGTATTTTATCCTGAGAATAGTTTGCTTCTAAACATGGTGTTGGCTCATTTCTCTAAAGATTTCCTTCTCCATATGGAACTTAGCTAGAAATCTGAAAAGCAGCAAAACATTGAAATATACTACAAGTGGCTACTAACAGCATGCATTTCTATTCCATGGGAGAAGTATGCAAGTTTTATAGATGAGTTTATAAAGTTGTAGTATAGTTGTTTTTTTTTTTTTTGGGGGGGGGTTTGCATTAAAATCTTGTGTGATATCCTAATGACTAGAAACATTTTACAGATCTTTTATCATATAGCATCAAATTAGATTTATGTAACTAGTAATGATGATAGTTTAAAATGTATTTAGTGTTTTGCAGTTACAGGATCATATATTATTTTTATAAAGTTACATATGAAGTTATGATGGAATGTGGTTGTTTTAATAAAGTACGCCATTGAATAGAGACTGAGATCTTGACAGCAGTTTATCAAAGCAGAGAAAAAATGTTATTCAGAGTATCATGAAATGTGACTTTAAAGAGATAAGATTTCTATTGGAGAAGTAATGAAATATTAGCTTTAATCCTCAATATATTATATTTCATAGTATTTATTTTAAAAACACAATTAATATCATATGACTGAGAAGATAAAATGTATAAATACTATCCTTATGATCATACAATGACAAGGAAAACTATAAAGCAGTGTTGTGTTACAAAATATCAAAGCAAATTTTTCTAGGCCTTATGTGGCAAAATTAAATATGAGAGAGAGGGGGGAAGAGAAAAGGAGAGGGAGGAAGAGAGGGAAAAGGGAAGAAAAAGAGACGAAGGCAAAGAAAGATGGGGAGGGGAAGAAGAGAACAGAGGGGAAGAAGGGAAAGGGAAGGAGAAGGAAGAAAAGAGAGAGATTTAGGGAGGGGAGGATTCAGGAAAGGCTATATATTCACTGAAGACATTTGCTGTGTCTTGAAGGAAAGTTAGGGTTCTGCAATGCATATGTGAGGAGAGATTGCATTGAGCATGGATGCTAAAAGAGATGGGAGATAGAATGACATATAAAAGGAATAGTTAACAATAAATTTCTAGTTTCATTAGAAAGGTTGGTTTAAAAGGGGAAAATATGAACAAGACTAGAAAGGAAGGTGGGCAAGGAATAGAATGGGACGATCTTTAAATTTGGACACATTTGTATTTTACTCTAGAAGCAACTGAGGGGCCTTTGACATTTTTTTAGTGAAGGAAGAGGTGACAAGGTCTGCTTAATGTTTTAAGAATATCATTTTGGCAGCTTTGCAGAAGATAGAAAAGGAAAAGATTGGAAACAAAGGTGATCTGGGAGTTTCTTGTATTAGCCTGGTTGTGAGGGCCAAAACTTAAGACAGAGTATGAATAAATGAAGAAAACAGATGTCAGAGATACTGTTGATATGGTAATAATTATTCTGATGGATGTGGCTCTTCTCAACAATGAGATGATTCAGACCAGTTCCAATGATTGTGCGATGAAGAGAGCCATCTACACCCAGAGAGAGGGCTGTGGGAACTGACTGTAGATCACAACATAGTATTTTTACTTCTTTGATTGTTGTTTGCTTGAATTTTATTTTCTTTCTCATTTTTCTTCCTTTTTTGATCAGATTTTTTTGTGAGGCAAGATAATTGTATAAATATGTATGCCTATATTTGATTTACATATATTTTTTTACCATGTTTAACATGGATTACTTATCATCTAGGGGAGGGAGTGGGGGAAAAGGGAGGAAAAAATGAAACACAAGGTTTTGCGAGACTCAATGTTGAAAAATTATCCTTGCATATGTTTTGAAAATAAAAAGCTTCAATAAAAAATTAAAAAATAAAACAAAACAAAACAAATTGGATCAAAATAATTAAGAAGACTTGTCAGTTGATTGAATGTGTGCAAGTGCTCAGAGAAGATTTAAGGAACATTCCAAGGTTGCTTGATTAAACAGATAGTGATGCTTTCAAAAGGAAAAAGGGAATTTCTAGGAAGAATTAAGTGAGGATGAAATATAATGACTTCTGCTTTGGACAGTTGTTTGAGGACCCTTTAGGAAATCTAGATGGAATAGTAAAGTTCAAGAGAGGCAGCAGAATTGGATAGAAAGATTTGAAGATAATGCTTAGAGGTGATAATTAAAGCCACGGGAGTTGGAAAAAAGATCACGAAAGAAGAATATATTTAGGAAAGAGAACCCAAGTCAAGGACTGGTTTGACACACACTTATTTTCAATGTTATATGATGTGTATTATTTGATCAGGACTTTCAGATCTTAAATGATGTCTGTAATGAAAATGATGAATTGCAAAGACAAGTAAGTATTGCTTTGTTTCACCAAATCGAAGATGTACAGGAAGAACAAGGAAAGTCTCATCTGGAGACACTCTGGGTTTCTTAATTACTGGAAGGCTGAATGAACAAAGACATGCTTTGTCAGTTGTATGTAATTGTAAAGCAGTTTTGAGAAAAAAAAAATTTCTCCCTTAGAGCTTCACTAAATTTAATAGCTTTTGTGCTGTTCAATTTCCTTTTTCACTTGTTTGTGCTTCTGTTAAAAGGCCACGACAAGCTCTGAGATTCTCAAAAGAAAGACAGACAAGCAGAAAGAAAATAACTTTTACTTTTCACTAACGACTTTTTGAATTTTTTTGTCTTAGCCTGTCTACACAGGAGAAAGAGTTCTACCATTGGGTGCCAAGCTAGGGGACTGTTGTAGTAATTGCCTCTTCTGTGCATCATTCCTTTGTCCTTCTCTCTCCACTTGTCTAAAAACAAAGGACAACTACGATAAAGAGCAAATTCCCAGGAACACAACAGTCATATTATTCTGCTTTTCTATCCCCATTCTTAAATGTCTAAAGTGGGTAGGAAAAGGAGAGGAGAAAGACCTAGTTGAAATAGCACTTATAACTAATTGTGAGAAATTAGAGCTAAGCCCTTGTATTAAAAAGAAGTATTTAGAGAACCTGCTAAGGAGGCTGTTCCGTAATCAGAAGAGGCTTGATGCCCATAACAAATTCTGACCTTCTCTGTGACCCTGGCATGTCCACGAGACAAACCTAGAGTAACAAAGAGCAAAAAAATGTTGATTCTTTCCTAAAATGGTTTGCTCACATAATCTTTCAAAAACAAAACTGTTTTCCTCTCACTTTCAATTTGATAAATTTGTTTCAGTTAAATCCTTAAGTGTCTTTAATATTGGCACAATAAAGTATGTAGATATAATTCTCTACATATAATTTTCCTCAACCTATTTCAGAACAAATCATCATGCAAAATATTCTGGGAGATTGGTCCTAAAGAAGGTTGCTGTTCCCGGAAGGTGAAATCCTGACTGCTTATATACTGTATCCTGGCTGTATTACCTATATGGACATCAGCAGAAATCATCAAAAGAACAAATAAAGGAAGAAGGAAGTGGGACAGAGGTCTATTTATTAGGAGAACAGGGAAATGCAGGACAGCCAAAAATAAGGACTGCCTGTGGTGTTCCTTCCTGTACTTGCTTTGTGAACCCAATAATAGGACAATGGCCACATTAGAGTCAACCTTCATCTAACAAAGCAGGAGCCTACTTGCTGTGGGTGTGCCACTGGCTTCTTAACTGTGATCTTATCCTATCCCAGAAAAGCATGGGTTATGAAAGTCTAGTTCTGCTACTTACCATCTTCATAAAATTGGACAAATCACTTCTCCTTTCTTAACGTCCCTTTCCTCTCCTCTCTCAAATAAAGGAGATAATCTAGATAATCTTTAAATTGGGTTGGGTTTTTTTTTGACCACCTTAAAAATCGATGGAATTTAAATGTGTTCATTTTCAAAGAGAGCAGGTTTTAGCCACATGATTCATTGTTGTGTAAGGGAGACAGCAGAAATTATCTGGGGTTTTTTCTATCCATTAACCCTCACTTGTTTTCATTGGGTTTATAAGGTCCATATGAATTAGGTTTGTCACTGTCTGTTTTGAGGCAGAAATCAAACCTTGGATCCAAGGAGTTTTATACTGAGCAGATTGCAAAATGCTTTGAATTCATAAGATTGTTCTGTTCACTTTAGAGATCACGTTTTAAAAAAGCAATGATTATTTTTATTACTTGGCAAATTACAGTTAACATGGGCAATTCTATATGCAAAGAAACCTAGAATGGAGTATCGTATATGATATTGTGAATCCCTGTTTCTAATGGCTTGCTTATTCAAAGGCAAATAAAAAATTGAATATCTTAGCTTTAAAGCTGTCCGGTTTGTCAGCATTGGCAACAGAATCTCTTCTTCTCTGTGTTTTTATAAATATTTTTTAAAAAAATTCTTTCTAACTTTTAAAATATATTACCATCATTTTTCCTCAAACCTCCCCCACCACAATCACAACCAAAAAACATTGATATAAATGTAGCCTCTATATGGGTGTGACCACAATTCTCTTCTGGGCTGATTCACTCCATGTTGCCTTCATTGTGGTTAAGTCTGGGTTCCTGAAGGTCTAAAACTACATGGCTGTGACTTAGCATCCCAGGGATAACTTTGTGGGAGGGAGTATAAACTCTTAGCATAAGTGTAGAGTCTGATCCTCCATTCATATGTTTCATATTTACACAGAATAAGCCATTGTATTTCCAGTATTAAATATAAAGCATTTAATTAACTGTAAGATTAAAGCAAGAATAATTTTGCCTTTTTTGTTAGATTGAAGACTAGCAAGAGAATAATCAATATATCACGATTTGTTTACAAGTCTGAGTCTATGATTCATTCAGTATCCATCAGGGAGAGTGTATACAATTATAGAAACCTAGCACAGCATCAGATGAATAATATCATTGGTCCTCTCAGAAATAATTGGCACTATAAGAAGCTGCCTTTCTACTAGTTGTTTTTCATGTTCTCTTTGCTTGCCTTGTAGGTCAGAATGTCCTTTTCTTCTACTCTTAAATTGATGAAACAGAAATACAATCTTTTATCTCAAAATCATCTTTATAGGGCACTGAGAAATTGCATTAATACATTATAAATAGTATCCTTAAGCTGAAGAACTGTAACATTTAGCTTGGCTCCCTAGGCAATGCAAACAAACTTGGCTCCCTTTTCTCTTAATATCATATCACTTCATTTTATGTGCTTCTAACCTACTTATATAGCAAAATATATAGACTGTCTTTCCCCTTTCTGTTTTGCTGGCTAAGATCGGAGGGCACAGTAGAAAACAAAGGAACACATTGCAGCAGAGATTGTTGTTGGAGCTGATTCTTCATGACTACATTTTGGGGTTTTCTTGACAGGTACAGGAATGATTTGGCATTTCTTCCTCAGTTTATTTTATATCTGAGGAAAACTTAGGCAAACAAGGTTAAGTGACTTACCATGGGTCACACAACCAGTAAATGTCTTGATGCTGTATTTGAACTCAAGATGAATCTTTCTGACTATTGGCCAGGCACCCTATCCACTGTGCCATCCAGCTGTCTTCCAATCAGCAGGTTCCCAATATGTTTCTCAGCCATGACTTACAGTTAGCCTGGTTCCAGTTAGTGCAGCTAAAGACTTCATGTCAGTTCGGCTGTTGTTTTAGCATCTTCCCCTTCAGCTAATGTTAACTTCTTAATTCTTCCCATGGTTAACTTAATTCTTCTGCTGGGTTCCCTGACTGCAACCTACACGTTCAAATCAGAACCTCCTGGTAATTAGTGATTCACTTTTCTCCTAGGAAGCAAAATTCAAAATTCCACATTTTTGTAAAATAGGAAATCAGTAATCATTATTTAATATTCCCATAGTCTCCAAAGAGTTATCACTTTGTGAATTTTTACCTCTAAAACTAAAAGCATTCATATACAAATGAGTTGAGTCATAGTGCTAAATACTTGGTTTAATAAGTGAAAACCCTTAATAAATACTTCTTGATTGGACTTGACTATAATATCTTATCGCCATCATTTTTCTGCCTTCTATTATGTTAGTCCATTCATCCATTTTTTTCTAATCCTCTTATTTATGTGTTCTCACATTTTATCATAAAAATCTTGCTTTTTCTCACATAGATTTTTCAGTTTTTCCATGCATAAAAGTTCTTTTCCTGACCATAAAGTCAACAAAATTTTTCACACATCAAAGGTACAGTACTTTACACCTTTTTCAAATTAGTTCTATTCTTTTAATTTATACATATTTCATTTTCTTCTATCAAACTGCATACATACAAGAGGAGTATTCTTACTCAAATAAGCAAAATAAATCCATATCTTAGTCTTGTCCAAGGATACATATAGATATTTACAAACATATTTCTGCCACATCACCTCTCTTAAGTTAGGTAGCATGTTTCATTATCAGTCCTTTGTAATTGTGAGTGGTCTTTGCATTGATGAAAGCTCTTAAGACTTTCAAGTTTTTATTTGTATTGTTGTAGTTACTATATAAATTGTTCTCCCAATTCTGCTCATTTTATTCACTTCTGCAAGCATGATGAAAATGCTTTAATCCCAGAGATTGTAGAAGAATACAATTAACCATCCCTACCTGGTTTGTTGAAGAAGCAGTTGCACATAAATCAAACATGTATATGGACAGAATAAAAACTTGCCTGGTATTCTTCTCAAAGGCCTTTTCCTAGTTGTTACTCATCCCATCTATTACCTTATCTTTATTATATATGTGTCTGACTTTTTTATTTATGTACATCTGAAAAGATAAGAGTATAGGAATAATTCTACTTCATTTATAAATCACCATTCCTTTTCTTCCACCACCAAAAGTCTTTTGCTTCCTACACATTACCAATAAAATCCAGTAAGTAAAGATAGGGGTAAAAGTTCCATTCAAAATAATTATAGAATGTATAACATTTTATAATCTATCTTCCAATATACACATAAGAATTCTATGAATGCAACTAAAAACCACTCTTTATAGAAATAAATTCTTAAACAATTGAGAGATGTGTATTACTTATGGTTGGGATGTGCTAATGTAATAAAAATGATTATGCTTTCTTAAAAAAAAAAAGTAAAGGAAAAAAAAAACTTGCCTTAATAGTGATTGATGCTGCTATCATCTGAAATGGTGTGGCAACTAGAGCTCATAGGTAATTTTCTTATCTCCAATTTTTTTTTATTGCTGCCTTTTGTTGCCAATCTTAATTTTATTCTCTTTTTTCTAAGTTATAGAGTCATGTTGTTGTATTCTGCTGTTGTATTCTGTTGTAATAAATATAATAGTTGAATATAGTACTTACTCTGTGCTAGACACTGCACAAGGAGCTTTATAAATATATTTTTTGATCCTCACAATAACTGTGGGAAACAGGTACTGTTATCAGCCTCCTTTTACAGTTGAAGAAACTGAAGCATACAAATTTTAAATGACAAATCCAAGGTCACTCAACTATTATCTACTTTCCTGGATTTGAACTCTGGTCTTCCTGACATTAGGCCCTCATGGTCCTTTGTAGCCATATAGGGCTCAAGTGAATCTTAAAACCCTGTTTGATTACATGTACTATTTAAAGACACTAAATGCATATATCCTTCCACTTCCAAAGATTACCAAGAATTATCTGCAGTGTTACATTCAGATGATAATGTCAAGGAGCTAAGAATAAAAATTGTGAAACATTAAATAATAAATAGTATGTTTTTGAAATTCCATCTTTTTCACTTTCGTTTAGTATACCATATATTTTATTGGCATAACAGTATGAGAAAAACATCTCTATGAAATAGCACAGTTAATATGTTGTTTCACAAGCCACTTAAAACCTTATTATCCTTGCCTTAAATTTTTTTCTGAAACATATGTGTTTCAGAGAGAAATTATTCTGTTGTTTGTCCTGAAATTTGTTTTTTTGAAAAACAAACCAAAAAATAAAACTGATAAGTTGTTATTTATTTTCCCCTTCTTTCTTGTTGAAAAGCTGAAACAACATGACCTCATGAGCAGATAGTTTGGAACTTGCAGTACTAATTCAGTTAGAACAACTATTGACTAATTGTGACATCTTAGGGCACCCTCTTTGGTCCACTCTAATTGCAGGGAAACAAAAAAGAACTATTAGCCCTCTCTAAAGCTCAGGTATCAATCATGTTCATTCAATTCAAAAGAAAAAAAATTTATCAATCATCTAAGTTTACAACATTATGTTAGTGCTTTTGTGGCAAACAAAAAAAAATTAATAGTTACTGCTTAGAAATTTCTCATAATCTCACTATTAGATATATTTTGCATAGAAATGTGGTGTTAAATGTTTAAGAACCAGTTTGGGGGATATATGTATAAGACACATAAGTTTAGTCTGCCTTATTAACATTT
Organism: Sarcophilus harrisii; assembly: GCF_902635505.1. Lineage (NCBI taxonomy): Eukaryota > Metazoa > Chordata > Mammalia > Dasyuromorphia > Dasyuridae > Sarcophilus > Sarcophilus harrisii. Next base: position 475,333,670 of record NC_045428.1, read on the forward strand.
TCTATATCTTTTAAATTCAGGAAAATCATGAATCAAATCTTGAATTGTAGCATTTACCAGTTTCCAAGGTATAAACATTGAAAATTTAATATTCAGCCAACATACCACTGGATTCTCATATGACAATTAAATTCTAAAAATACCTAGGTAATAATGTACCAAAATGAATTATGTAATGTTATAGGAGTACAAAGGGAAAAAGAAATCAAAGACTGAATTGGTCTGGGAAGGATTCCTAGAAGAGGAAAGAAAAATTTTAGTGATATAGTTGAATATGGTAGAAAGAGAACTGATTTTTGAGTCAAGTAACCTCTGCTTATACTTTCATGACTTTGTATAACTCACTTCATCTCCTTGGGCTTCAACTTTCTATCTATACAGCACTGAACTAGATAGCATCTAATGCCCCTATTATGATCTATATAGTTCTATGATGTTGGATTTCACAATGATAATACAAATTTCAAAAGTACTCAAATATTAATATTGGCATTTCATGGTGATATTTGTCATTTAAAAGGGACTTCCACCCTAGATACACTTGAGGAATAACCAGGAATATTTTAAAAGCTTTTTTTCCCAAGAAGATTTAAAAATGCATTTTAAAATCTTGAATCAAAAATTTAAAATAATTAAAATCTATCTTTAAGTAGAAAAAAACAATTAGAAATGAAGATAGGCTCTTATATGGAGTCCCATGATGTTAAAATGTTATAGATTTGGCACATAGGATTGTCACTTCCTTTCCCTGTCCCATCTCCTTAGATTTCAACTCTTTTTTAAAATATATTTTTATTTATGTCATTAAGTATTTCCCAATTACATGTAAAACATCAACATTTTTTTAAAAATTTGAGTTCCAAATTCTTTCCCTCCTTCTCATCCCATTCTTTTCTTGAGAAAGCTATTTGATATCAATTATACCTATGAAGTCATGCAAAACATATTTCCATTATATTCATGTTGTGAAAGAAAACAGACAAAAAGAAAATGAAAAAAGTATACTTCAATCTGCATTCATTCATTGTTCATCAGTTCTCTCTCTAGAGGCATTTAGAATTTTTCATTATGGGTCCTTTGAAATTGTCTTGCACCACTATTTTAATTAGACTGGCAAAATCTTTCACAGGTAATCATCCTTAAAATATTGATACTACTATATACAGTGTTCTGCTTCTGCTTACTTTCATTCTGCATCAGTTCATATGAGTCTTTCCAGGTTTTTATGAGAGCATTTTGCTTGTTGTTTCTTATAGCACAATAATATTTCATCATAGTGATATCCTACAATTTTAAACTCAAACTTTCAGATGAATCTGTGATATCCTTGATGTTGATTTTCCTTCAGGAACAGATTGAAACCTATCCATGCCTTCCCATCACATTATACTCTTGTCCGTTTGCCAAAGATTGATGCAACCATTATTACAGGTGACCTATCTAGTGTATTTTTGGCATAGTAAGTATACAACATTGGAGCACATGAGTCCTTCATTGATTAAACCATGCTCTTGCCCTGTAACTAGCCCATCTTTTTCCATCATAACATTTCTTCATGGTACCTTTCACTCTGCTTTTTTCTTGTTCTTTATTTTTGATATATTAGTTTGTTCTTGTATTTTTTTTATCTCTGTCATTTCCTCACCTTTATTAGGACTCTCTCTTGTAACAAACCAATATGATTCTCAAAACTATGTGTTATTCTTTTTTAATTCATTGGAGATTGTTGTGTTGTATGACTTGTAGCTATTTAGCAACACTGGTAGAATATTGATACAAAAAAGATGTATCATGGAGGCTTTGATAGAAGTTTAGAGCCTTTGAAGGAGCTTTGAAATTTTCCATAGATAATCCATCCCTTTCCACTAAGTCTGTTTAATTCTAAATTCAATTTTTCTTTTGTATTTTCTGTCCAACAGCTATATACTGAATAGATAAACCCTGTGATTTGTCCATCTAACTAACTTCTTGTCAATAGACATTTCCCCCCTCCCCCCGAGGCAATTGGCATTAAGTGACTTGCCCAGGGTCACACAACTAGGAAGGTCAAATTTGAATTCAGGTCCTCGTGACTTCAGGGCTGGTGCTCTATCCACTACTGCTCCCCAATAGATTTTCTTTATTCACATTTTTTCTGGATAAACAATTGGCCCTACTTCTTCTAAGTAATTCTGGATCTTGTCCAAGAAACTGAAGATTTCTAAAACTTAATGCAATCAGTTTAATATTTTCTGTCAACAGAAACATTCAAGAGGAACTCATTATTCATAGGGAATATCTCAAGTTATATTCTGTCCCAGATTTCTTCTATGATGCATTTGAAATAATTAGGAAAACATTTTTCTCCTTTTTTTGTACCTGATGGATATTAAGGATTACTATTAATGACCTCACATTATATTAATGTAGACAAAGCTATCTCTGTTATTATATCTAATTGAAAAATTGTGATATGTATAGGACACCTTGTTGATGGCTCTTTCAATTCAATGTAAGCTCCTTGAGACCATCCCAATATGATGAGTAGGAGATGCTTAATGAATTCTTGGAGAGCTTTAATAAATCAAAACTTTTTTATAGTCGACTAACAATAAGAACAATGAAATCTTAGGTTCTCTATATCAGTTTGTGAACTGTATAACATTAAAGATATAGTTGAAAATCTGCCTGTCCCATGCTAATACTCATCAACAATTTCCTTGTGGGGTGTGTGTGTGTGTGTATGTGTGTATGTGTGTGTGTGTATGTGTATAAATTTTTTATAAAATATTACTTCTCCTTTTCCTTATCTTTCTCCCATACTCAATTATTCCACTTTCCCTTCCTTCATATTTCTTATGGACCAGTCTTTCAGCATCCTCATATTGATGTCATTTCTTACATGGATATCTTGTATGTATATGTATATACATATATGCTTCATCTTTTCCATCTTTGTTCTATTTAATGTCTCTTCTACTTCTATATGTATGTCCAGGTCTGGAACAGTAAGAGCCCAATTGTATTGTCTCAGTTTCTCTTAATGGTACAACTTTTTAAGAAATAAATTAATTTTTGCAGATCCTTTGCCTCTTCTATAAACTTATTTCCCTCCTTCCAAGTTTTTCCTTAAATATAATTATCTAACTTTGCTTACATTACTACATATCTAACTTTGATAACATTTCTTTAAATTGAATTTATCATACATTGTTTCCAACTGTTTTTTTTCATAGATAATATTATTTATTCTTTATAAGATTTTATAAATAAATCTGTTTATTTATATACTGGTCATGTCCTTGATTACTATATTTTTCTGCTTGGCAAATAGATCCTATATTAACTGACTAGGTAACTTTTTCAGTTCTTTTGGTGGTATGACAATATTTCTTTTTTTTTTTTTTTTTTGTAATTACTATCTATGTCAAGTCTTTCCATTACCCCATTTATTTATTTATTTATTTATTTTTACCGTCAGTAGCTTGTTCAACAGATTATTAAGACTTGTTTTACTTACAGACTATTTTCCTTATTTTTATTTATTTTTACTTTTTATGAATGAGAGAGCTGATTCAGCAATAACTGTCCAACAAAAATGAGCTATTCTCCATAAAAATATAATAATTTTCATCTTTTGTAATGTCATTTTGGCTTGCCATATTCAGCACCTTTTCATTCTTTTTTTTAAGAACATTTATGATACATAGATTTATGTATGATATTCATGATCAATGTGATCTTCAGATTGGGACAATTTTCAATTCTTATTTTCAGTTCTATATTTCCTAACATTTTTCACCATGTTCATCTATTCATACTTTTACATTGAAAACACAGAGTATTGTATTTTATGTTAATAGGATTTGCACAGTATTTTCATCTCCATAGAATCCTCCAAGGTCTTCATCTTTTGTAAAAGATGATAGTGTATAAGCTTCAGTAATTTTCCTTATGGTTATTTTGTAAATATTTATCATAAGCACTGCAAAATGAAATGACCAAATGCTCCATGAAGTGATTTTCCTGTTGCCTTTGGATGCATGATAAAAACCAACTATTTACCTCTGCCTCTTAGAATCCCCAATTTTCATTATGACTAAATTTAATTATCTGAATTATTACAATTGCTTGTTAAACAGATCATCTTTTATGTCTTGCTTCTACAATAGACCCTTCCTGATTCTCAGTACCACCTGTCCAGCTATATTACCTGATCTCCTGAAAGCATCATGTCTTGTTTTTGTTGTTGTTTTACAATCATTTTTAGTCATGTACTATTCTTTGTTACCATTTGGGATTTTCTTGGCAAAGATACTGAAGTGGTTAGCCATTTCCTTTTCAGCTCATTTTCCAGGTGGGGAAACTGAGACAGAGTCATACAGTTAATGTCTGGAACCAGACTGGAATTTAAGAGCTTATTCAATGTGCCATCTAGTTGACCATTAATACATGTTAAGTGATTAATTAATTGTGGAAAAAAAATTGTTTTTTGAAGGAGAAATTATGAGCTAGTATTTCACTTAACTGCTGCTTTCTTCTGTCTTCTGGTTTCATTTTCTGGTCTTTTGGTTTAGCAATGATGAATATGATTAAATTCCTCTAGTAGTGTCATTAGCATTGCTGGTCATTGAACTAGGAGCTCACATTAAAGAGTCACGTGTCTGGTAAATGACTGATGCTGAATTTGAACTCAGGAAGGTGATTCTTGCCGCTTGCAGCTCTCTATTTATTGTATCACCTAGCATCCCATCACATTGGGAGTACTAATAAGTACCTGCATTTGAAATGAAAAATTACCTAAAATCTATGATGTTTTTGGTAACTTTTCTTCTCTTTATAATACTCTGACACCTTCCCTATAGCAAAGGAGGGGGGACCATTTAAGGCTAAGTACGTTTTTTATTTGTTTCAAAAATTACTGAAAAATTGACCACTGAAGGGCCTTGAGTCCTTGGGTAGCTGATCCTGAGAAAGCAGTGCCAGGCTTGATTTGTGATTCTATTCAAACATGGCAGAATCTTCCCAACCCACTAGCATAGCCTTAAAGAAGTCAGGGTCCTCTCCATTCTACAATGAGACATCAGAATTGAACTTTATGGAATTCTTTCCCCTTAGACTCCGCCTAAAACCAAAACTCAATAGGCACTGACTTATAACATTAAATACTAGATGATTTCATTCTTGGAATGAGCTTCCTTCCTTTGGCAGGCCTAAACTTCAAGTTTTTGTTGTTCTGGTCATAGAATATCAAATTTGGAAAGGAAACTTGGAGGTCAACTACTCCATGTCTGTCTGGTAATAATCTCTACAATTTACCTAAGAAGTGATTATCTTGCCTTTATTTTAATACTTCTAGTGAGATTTCTATTACCTTCTGAGGCATACCTCCATTTTTGAATAGTTCAGGTTCTCTTAGAAAATTTCCCTTTTATCAAGCCTAATTTTGCCATTTTACACACTGCTCCTAGTTTTGCCTTTTTTTTTCACTCAAAGAAAACACATTTCCCCATGAAAATTTATGTCATATTTTTCATGTGTTTTTTTTCCTTTTCCAGTTTAATTTGCCCATTTCCTTCAACCAGTTATCATAAGATTTAATAGCTTAATTTCCAACCCTTTTACCATTTTGATTGAACATAACCTGCTTATCAGTGTCCTTTCTGAAATGTGGAACCCAGAACTGATCATACTACTCAAAGCATGGTCTGATAAGAGAAAAACTGACAAACAGAACTATCACATCTTTTAGTAAATTCTACACTTTTCTTGAAACCTTTCTTGTTTAAGTTATTCCCTAATTTTTTGCCTTTTTATACATAGTATTTATTACTTGCTAATAGGATTCCTGATTCTTAGAAGGGTTTAAAAGTTGATTTATTCACTTGTGAATAAATCAACTTTTAAACCCTTCATCAACAAATAGATACTCCTTTCATTTGATATTTGCCTTTCTTTTCTTGGAACTGATAAGTTTTATTTTTTTTTCTATTTCTAATTTTCTGGAGTTTTATTTTTAAAAATCAATGGGTTACAAAAGTACAGAATTTCATCATTTGGAAGAGACCTCTGTTATCTTGTTCATCTTGCAGCGATCTAAGGAACAAAAAAATCATAGCCATACTAGATTACTAAAAGTGACAATAATTAGGAAATATAGCTAAATTTATGGGATATAGCTTAAGTAAGTCCTTAGGGGGAATATACATACCCAAATCTTCATTATTTGAAATATAAGTAGCTACTTTCTTCTCAGAGTATCTACCTTCCTTTTCTTAAGTATTTCAAATTTATTTCACCTCCAAATGTTCAGATGTCTTGTATGAGTGTGTATCTGTGAGATATTCTTCTACCTGTCAACCTCCTTTTCACTAAATTTATTTTTTAAGTTGTTTTCTTCATTCAATTTTTATGGTTTCTTTTCCAAGTTGTTGGCTTCCCCCCTCCCATCCAACCCCCCAAAAAACAACTTTCATAATTCTCCTATATAGCTTTCATTTCTTTCCCCCATTTTTCTTCCTTCTGTCTTTTAAGATCCTTTTTGAGCTCTTCCAAAAGAGCCTTTTGAGCTTGAGACCAGTTCATATTCCACTTTGACACTTTACCTGTAGGCATTTTAACCATTGCAGACCTCTTCTGGATTTGTGTTCTGATCTTCCTTGTCTTCGGTAGCTTTCTCTGCTCAGTGCTCTTTTTTGCTTTTTTGCTCATTTTTAAATTTGAGCTTTCCTGCTAGGTCACAGAGGAGATTGTCCTAAGCTTCTTTTGCAGGGGGACAGGATCCCTCACTGACTTTTGCTAGCACTGGGGCTTTACCACTGGAGTAGGTTGGCTGGGCCAAACCCTGCCTTTTATGCTGTAGTTGGGGGGAGGCTGGGATCACAGTTTGCCTTCAGTGGTTGCATTGAAGATCTCACAGCAGGCCTGCTAATCCACTGACTAGGACAAAGTAGCCAACACTGCTGTACTTTGGCTAAAAGCTTCCCTCTAGTTTCCATGCACCAAGCTTTCCTGCACTAGGTCTGCACTGGCCCATGTTTCCTCCTGCTCAATTCAGACAGACCTTTCCTGAAGTCCTTCCAAGAAGAATATCTTAAGCTGTAAAGTCATTTTACTTAGAATGTTTGTGGGTTCTGCATTGTCAAAGTCCATTCAGAGACTTAATCCAGCATTGATTCTGAGGGAAACTGGGGAGAGCTCAGGTAATGTCCTGACTTCTCTCTGTTACCTTGGCTCCATTCCTTACCTATGCACTTCCTAAGAAGTTATTTACATTAGGATTATTATATATTAAGGGCTTCTGATTAGCATTCATTTTACTTTAATTGTTGGCTAAGATTGTGTCAACCCAAGAACAGGATTAAAAGAGTCTAATTCTTAGGCAAAATGATTGAGTTCATATAAATCCACAAAGTAACTTTGGGAAGAGGAAAGGGAATAAATATCACTCTGGAATTTTCCATGTAAATGTCATGATAACCAGCTCTCCTATTTTCCTTTCTTTGTACAAACCCTGTCAGAGAAGATGGCTTAGAAGAGGAACTAAGGTCTTGTCTGCATCTGGGGAATTCATCTTTCTACCCTATGAATTCACTGTGATGGCTGGGATACTAGAACTCAAATGACCTGATTTATAAGATGATGCTAGCAATCAAGTGTACTTTCAGCTGTAATTGCAGAAGCTTTGATTCATCCCTCTTATAACAGATCAACCACTCTTTAAAATATTGTTAGGAAATGTAGCAAAAATTTCTATTGTGATAAATGTATCTTCATCTTTATAATCTTCCTGTAATATGGAGAGAGAATCACATTGTGTTCCTATATGTGCATGTATACTGTAAAGCTTTAATTATTTGGATATTTTCTTATTTTAACACCTAAGGTATAAATATGTATGGAAGTTTTAAAAATATTTTCAGGTGATTTCTAGCACAGTTACTTAAATCTAAAATGTTTTTAGAAAAGTACATTAATATAACAAGTATTTATTAAGAATCTATGATGTTCTAGGCACTGATAGGCTCTGAGAATTAAAAAAAAAAAAATAGAAATAAAGCAGTTCCTGCCTTTGAGGAGCTTATATAAAAATGGGGAAGATCAACAAAAGATAGTGTATGTAAAAGGAAAAGAACATTGATTTGATTCATGGCACCTGGATTCCAATGTTTACCACCTTTGTGACCTTGAGCAAAACACTTAATCTATTGGATCTCAGTTTCCTCAGCTATAAAGTAAGGAAGTTAGACTAGGTAGCCTCTGAACATCCCTTCAACTCTAGACCTATGTGTCTGTATATACAAATAAGTAAATACAAAGTAATTTTCAGTGATAGGAGTGGGCATTAATGGCTGTAGAAATCATAAAAGACTTTGTTTAGAAGGTCATATTTAGTTAAACCTAGAAATAATCCAAGGATGCTAGGAACAGAAATAACATGCATTTCAGACATGTAGGACAACTTAATGCAAAGGCATAGAACTTGACATTGAAATGCTGAATTGTAAGTAGTCTGCCTCGACTGGGAAGTCTATCTTAACTGAAATATAGACTAAGAGGGCAGAAGTATTGTTCATTCAGTTTGCAAGAGTAGGTTTCAGTGAGACTGAAGGACTTTAAATTGCCAAACATTTGTGTTTTATCTAGAGGCCAGAGAGACATTTTAGCATGAGAGACTAGCATGGACTGATTTCTGTTTCAGAAATCTCAGTTTAATAGCTTGAGTACATAATGTGTAAGGAAGAAATTGGAGGTAGTAATCAGAGAAAAGAAATAGGCAATTTGGTGCAGTGGAAAGAACACTAGACAGCAATTTATCTATGCCATAAACTTGATATGTGACCTTAGATATTCCTCATTTCATTGCAGTGGTGCTCGGTTCAGTTTAGTTTTCTCATCTATAAAATGGGGATATTGAAGCTGATGAACTTTTTCTTGGTTCCATGATAGTTTTTCCCTTTAAACTTTCAATAAGAAATTTTATTAACCTAAAAGTATTGAAAATCCACGTGCAATAAAGAAAGCAAGTCCTCGGTCATATGGCCAAAGCTTTCAGCAAATTGCATTATTAATGAAAATCAAAAAGTAAAGATCAATACAGTGACTTGGTATGACTCTAGAAAACTGATGATAAAACATACATCCCACCTTTTGGCAGAGAGATGCTGAGTTAGAAGGTTACAATAAGGCCACATTTTCAGACATAATTAATGTATAGGTTAGCTTTGTTTGACTATTTGTTACATAGCAGGGCTTTGGTGAAGAGGGAGAGTACTAGGAATAAAGGCTAAAAATAACAGTATCAAAAATATGAAAGAAAAGAGCATCAGTGAAATGTTTAAAAATTCCCAAAAGAGAGCAAAGAGACAATTATAGGAGGAGACAGACAAGTATGGCAGTGTTGCTACTCCCATGTTAAATGGAATGTTTACTTTAAAATATAGTTTATACATAATGTAGATTTATGATTTCATATATAATGCTATTTTCTGCGGGGGAGAGTGTATATGAAATGTTTCTGTTTGTTGGCATGCCAAGTTTATGGGTTTTTTAAAAAGTGTTTTTATAAAAGATAAAAAATAAAAAGGTAAAAATAAATTTAAAAGGTTAAAAAAAGCAATAAAAACTTAGTAAGTTGTACATAAGTTGCATTGAGCCAGATCTATGTAATTGCAGATGTGGGGCTCTCTCTCTATTAAATTTCAATATGTTTACCATGGCAGATTCATATAAAAATTCAGTGTGTATATTGTTTTTCTCTCCTGCTCTCTTTCCTTTTAAAAATAATAACTACCCATCATGTTGACAAACATTAAAAACCCAAGAACTTTCTTATTTGTTGTGTGTTCAAGGACAAATATAACAGAAACTGTTGTGTTGAAGAGGTATAAGTTCACTATAAACATTAGGCACTTGATTTTCTTTTATTTGCAGTGTACTTAAATGAAGCTGGATTCAACTTTGTGAGGAAGTGTATTCAAGCTGTGGAGACTAGAGGTAAATGAGACATGAATTATTTTTTTCATGTTGTTTCTGATATTTATACATAGAAGCTATTTCAGGAATCTTAACAGATAAGCTTAACATTAGATTAACAAAGAGAGAGATAGAGACAGATACTTATTAAATATTCATTAATATGTCAGGTATGATATATATTAATGCATTTAGAAATTTAGGATATATTTGTAAATAAAGACAGTTTCATCTGTGTGAACTGGGAGCAGAAGTACATGGGTTAGTAGAAAGGTCTCTGATTACTCAGAGGACTTAGTTTCAATGCTGACTTTACTCCTTTCTATCTTTGTGTGTTCCATAATCTTTGAGCATCACCTTTCTCATCCATGAGAAATGATTTCCTTATATTGGGTCACTTCTTACGTCTCTTTCAATTCTGATTTCGTGATTCCATGAATTTTGTAATTTCATGATTCCCTTGAATTTTAAACTACAACTTATAGTCATTTTTTTTAGTCCCATCCACTGAAAAGCTTAAATCCCTCATTTATGAGCTTTGTTTCTGAAAACTTGTCTCAATATAAATAAACTGTTAAAGTCATACTTTTTATTTTACTTAATGACTTATTGCCATGCCATATACATAATAAGTGCTTAGTAGCTTATTTTTCATGGTTGTTTCCAAGATTGGGAGGTCCCCTGAATCAGTTATCCAGTTTTAATAATTTAATATTTAAGTATTTAGCTTTAATATTTCAACTATTTAAAAATTTTTACATTAAGTATTATAAATTAATATTTAATGTATGAACATTTTAATATTTAATGACAATATTTTAAGTTAAATGGTAAGACTTTTGACAGGCAAGTGGGGGGCCCCTTGGTTCCAGTTGTTCTTAGGTATATACATTACTTGCTTTCAGGTCAGAGCTTAGGGGATGTTGGTGAAAATAACAAAACTTTCCAAATTCTCATCTATTCTTCCCATTCATACAAAAATTTAAACTCACATTTTTCCATTAAGCTGAGTAATTTTAAGAAAATAACAACTTCTTCAACTAAAGGATCTGCCTCTGTGCATGTTCTAGATGAAGTTTAAACAAATAAAAATGGGAACACTTGAAAATTTTCAAATCCACATTTGCTACTCTTAAAATGTTATCTAATATGAGTAATGGAGGCGAAACAGAAGTTTCAGGGATAAATTTGTCAAGTTTTGGAAGTAGATAAGTAGCTTTGAAATTGTGGATAGGCATGTCTAGGCAACATTGTGTCCTTGCAGCCTGTTTCATGTGCTTTTCCTGTGAATCTTCTCCTTAGGTATCACCATTTTAGGGCTTTACCGAATAGGAGGTGTGAACTCCAAGGTCCAGAAGCTCATGAACACTACATTTTGTAAGTAGGAAATTAAATTAGTTACTTAACGAGGATTCTTTTTTGGACTATATACAAGGAAAAGAAGACCCTCAGAAGCCCCTCATACAAGGTTTCTGTTAGCTAGAGACCTCTAGAGACTTCTTTTTTTTTTTTTTTTTTTTTTTTTTTTTCTGTGATCAGTATAAATTGAAATTCTTTATGTCCTTGGGTAAGGTTTTAAAGTGATGTCCATAGTGTTGTTGTAATCACCTCAAATGAAAGTTCCATATGTCTCTTCAAGTTTTATTGGAGCCATTTGTCCAGACCCTTCTTTTACCCACTGTATGTGAAGTTATACTTGTATTTCTATTTGTTGTCTATTTTTCCTCTCCCCCAGATGAATGTGAACTCTTTGAATGTAAGGATTAATATTTTTAAATTTCTTTTTTCCCAGCACCTACCACATTGTCTCATACACATTGGATGAATTGGATTTGGCCATATGGTGTAATCAGTTATACAACTGGATAGCTTGGTATAGTCAAAGAATATAGGATTTGGGGTCTAAGAACAATCATTTAAGCAGTTACTAAACATTTGTTGAATTCCAGGTCTAAGCAAGAAGGATAAGGATTTTAAAATGAAGCAATTCCTGCCTTTAAGGAGCTTATATTCTACTAGGATAAGGAATCCTTTTCCTACCACTTGTTTAATCTCTACCAAGTCACTTTACTTCATCTTTTTTCCTCAGATGTCAAAGGAAGAACTTAATCCTTATACTACTTAAAGCACAGAGCTATTATGAGGCTCAAAAAAAGATATTGCATGATTACTGTGTAACTGTAAAATACTGTATAATAAATATTTTATAATAATAGCTGGCATTTATGTAGTACCTACTATGTCTCAACCACTCTGCTAAGTATTTTATAAACATTATCTCACTTGACTTTAGTAAAAATCCTGGGAGATAGATCCTATTATTACTGAATCCATGTTATGGTCAAATAAACAGAGTTAAACAGAGGTTTAGTGTACTCAGTGTCCCACAGTGTCTGAGACTGGATTTGAATACAGATTTTTCTGACTCCTAATTTAGCACTGTATTTACTGTGCTATCTAGCATTTATAAAGTTTATTCTGCACTGTCTTAATAATTAGTCTATTTAGACATTCAGAGACCTCCATAATATGGATTTAGAAGGAAGCAATTAATTGCTCCTGATTATTCAGACTTTTTCCTCAGACTCTAGTTATAGCCATAGACTTATTAGTGCTCAGGGAGCAAGCATCACAAACTAACTTAAATCCTTTGCTTTGGTAGCTTACAAATTATACTTATTCTCCTAAAGTTCTTTCAGCCCCAATACTGGGGTCAGTGAACTTGTATTTTAAACATATATATATATATGTGTGTGTGTGTGTGTGTCTGTGTGTCTGTGTATGTATGTATATATATGTATATGTATGTATATATATATGCTATATTTCATTATATTTCCTGTGTAATTCTATTTTATTCATTTACAAACATTATTCTGAGAAAGGGTCCATTTACTTCGCCAAACTCCTAAGGGGAACCATGACACAAAAAATAGTTTAAAACTTCTGGGTATAGAAGGGAAGACCTTTACAATAAGTTGGAGTTGTTTGGTTTATCTAGAATGCTAACAATTTCCTCTTGGATGCTTCCCTTGCCTTCTTTCCCAGCTTCTCTCTTCAGGAGACTGGGATTGGGGGGATGAAGTTGGGGGGAGGGGGTGAGTGGAGCAAGGATTTTCCCTTAGTACTTTTACTCCACTCCTTAGGGTGAGGTTATTGAACTCCTGAACCATCCACTGAGTTCTGCCAGAGTTCAGTATTTAGCAGACTTTTTTCCCCTAACAAGACAGCTTAGCTCTTTCTTTGGAGAATCCACAAGTTATGATACTATTCAATAAAATTTCTTTGACTTCAAGCCCAAAGAGAATTTCTCAACTCCCTCTATTTCTCCCTTGACTCCTTTAACTCCCTCATCAACTCCTAAATGAAATATATACTGAACAGTAATGCTTTGGTATCATCACAAATTTATCTTAGTATTTCTTGTAGAGATTTGGTTAACAGAAGTGTAAAATATATACTTTAAAGAAACAGAGCTAAGCTTTGCAGCAGATGCTCAGAAGAGGAGCCTGAACTCTGTAGCTTCTATCTAGTTCAGTTCCTTATTATGATAGTAATAGCATCCACAGGGAAAGTAGCTCCGGCATTGCTGGTCCTTCAGGACCTCCTTTTATCTTTCTCAAATGCCCCAGAATAACCCAACAATGCAATTTACCTCTTCTTCTAGTAAGAATTTTGTCTCTCTCCTATTAGGGAGGGACATCCTCTGCCTCTTCAAGTACAGACAGTGCCACAGAAACAGGCACTGGAAACTTTCTATTTACTCCTATATTTCCATTTTCTCACTACATAAAAAAGATATTGGGACTATGCTCTCTGGAAAATCAAATCAATGAATTGTTTCAGTTATCATCACCAAAATATATTAATCAGAATTCTAAGGTTAGCACCAGTGATATTCTGAGCAGTCAATATCTTATTCTCACTAGATCGCATCTTACCTTGGTTTGTTTGGTTTTCTGAATGACCTATTTTAAACCTCTTATTTTTTTTCTAGCTCCAAAGTCTCCTCCTGATATTGATATTGATATTGAACTGTGGGATAATAAAACTATAACAAGTGGATTAAAAAACTACCTCAGGTAAGATTCACTACTTAGATTTTTTTTTTTCATTTTTTTCCCCATAGCCTTTCAAAGTGATCACAATATTTCAAAGGGTCAGAAAGTTCTGAAATTGATTAATGACCTTGACTTACCTTTTTTTAAACTTAATTTCATTGATCATTGGAATAGGAAGATTTGGGTAGCTTTTATACTTGTAAAAATGTAGATTGGTATTAAGACTAATGTTTTAAAAGGCCCCAATATGGGCATGCTACACTTTGAAAGTAGAACTTTTTCCATCATAAAACTTGCTGTGTTTAATTCCAGTCTTTGGTAACAATTTAATTTTTTTTATTTAAAAAGTCATTCTTTGGTCTTTAAAAAATACATCTCTAAAGAATAATATATAAAGTTTTATAAATTCATTAGTTTATTTTCAAAGTAGTATAAATAAATTTGATAGATTCTTGTGCTACAGTAGTTTGGTAGTTACAATTCAATTAAATTGTACAATACAGTTCAATTAAAAAATATTATTAACCCCTGAGATAGACATTGGAAATAAAAAGATTAATTAAAGCATAAAACTTGCTTTCAGAAAGATCTAAAATATAGTTGTGGATGAGCACATCTAAGTACAAACACACACAGAAGTACAAACAACTGCAAATCAAAATGTAGTAGTACAAAGGAGAGATTCAGAAATTCTAAGGGAAATTTAAGAAGGGAGAACTAGTTTTCATCTGGGAATAGGTCATCCCTGAATTGAGAAAAACTTTAGCAAGATGATAAAGATGAGGAAGCATGGGAACTGGCATTTTTTAAATGTGGAAAATAATACAACTTGGCTAGAATACATAGTTTATAAAGGGAATAGTCTAAAAGAAGAACAGAAGGAGGGATTTAGAATTGGAATGTAGAAATCCTTAAATACATGGGTAGGGAGTGGATGCTTTACTTTATAGGCTATAGTGAACCACTAAGGGTTTTTTAAGTTGGAGGAATGACATCATCAGAGGCCTGCATTAAAAGTCAGTTTTGGTAGCTATGTGAAGGACAGCTTAAAGAAGCAGGAAAACCAGTTAAGAGACTTTTGCAGTTGTTCAAGTAACACATAATAAATGAAAGACTGAACCAGGGTGTTTTCAGGTTGTGTAAAAATCAGGAAATAGGCATGAAAAATATCACAGTATTGTAATAATCAGGTCTTAACAATAGCCTAGACTATAAGGGGTAAATGAGGATTTAAGATTAACTATGAGATATAAGCCCTAATGACTAAAGGGATGAACAGAAATAGACATGACAGGAAAGGGAATGTTTGGAGGGCAGAGTGCTAAGTTCAGTTTTTCAACCTGTTGGTTTTGAGATGCCAACAGAACATCCAAATGGACATGTGTGAAAAATAGATCAAAATAGGAGACTAGATCCTGGGGTAGGGGAAGGAAGGTGGATGAAAATATTTGAGAATACCATTTAGATTGTTAATAGTTTAGATTATGTTTATCATCTGCCATGTTGTTTTTTTTAATTTTCTTCTTGTTTATAATCTTCTATTATACCTGTAATATTTTATTCTTTTGCCTCTCATTTCCATTAACTAGTCATTATATAGAATTTATAAGTGTACATGTGTATGTTACACAAATAAAAAAAAAAGTATTGGTTAGATTTGAGGAGGGCATTTATTGGGTAGGACTAGAGCCAGAAAGATTGGGTGCAAGTTTTACTTTTGACTGTCTAGCCTTGAGCAGGTTATGTAACCTCTAAGTATTGTAGGTAACTCTAAGACTTTAAAAATAACAGACAAGATGCTTAGCTATACTAGTAGGGAACATTTCCCAGTGCCTCACTGTCATGAAGTCACAATTCTTATTCCCATTTTCTGTGATAAATACATGGCTGACTCTAGAGAACCAGCCCTACAGTCAGGAACATTCTTTTTACTTCATTCAAATCTGGCCTCAGACACTTAATAGCTTAATAGTTACATAATAATTTCTAATAATAGAAATAGGATCACCTGGACAAGTCACCTATCCCTATTTGCTTTCAATTCCTCATCTAAAAATAAGCTGGAGAAGGAAATGGCAAATTAATCCAGTGTCTTTGTAAAGAAAAGCCCAAAATAGGGTCATGAAGACATGAGAAATGACTCAACTGTCAGTGATTTGAACATTTTATGTCTCTTTTAAAAAATAGAACACTAGGTCAAGTTGTTTGTTTTTAATTATGGATCTCTTATTTTTCTAAAAGGGAGTTTATTTTTTTCCTCATAGGCCAAGGTTTTATTTAGCCATTTTGCTGTCATTGTGAACTTGGTCTCAGGTTAAGAAGAGAATGTATGACTTGGAAGCATCTTAGGAGTAATATTCTGAAAAAGCCAAAGGGCATAAAATTTAGCATATGGGAATTGGGAAAAGGCTGCCATTTTCAAATGTTTCTTTTGTTTTGTAATAGGTGTCTCACTGAACCACTGATGACTTACAAGTTGCACAAGGATTTCATTGTTGCTGTTAGTAAGTATCTTTTTAAAAAAGATATAAAATTAAAGCTCATTCATAGTCAAAAAACCATTTAAAGTAGTTATTAACAATTCATTTTCATTTTAAAATTTTGAAATTCATCCGTACTTCAGAGAGTCATGGTTTCTTCCATGTAGGGTACTCCCTTGTAGAAACCAAAACTATACCATTTCCATACTGCAGTAAATAGTTTCACAAGTACCTATGGCCAAAATAAGTTAATTATCTGGCAGGTAGATTTCTGCTGATAAACCTCAACCAGTTTCAAAACTGATCCTTTATTGATAACATTCTTATAGTTCTCAGCCAGACTTGTAACTCAAAGCCTTTCTGTCTACCAGAACATTATCTCCTAAAATCTATTGTGGATTTTATCCACAAAATGATGAAGAATAAAAATAAGAATTTAGTAGGGGAAATTTTCAAATATCTTCTATTAACAGATTATCTTTAGTGTTTTAATTAATGGGAAAGAATGTGACATATAAACATCTAATTAATAAACTGAATTATTTGAAGTTGTTTGGTTGATTTCTTTGAGTGCCTTTAATAATAAATTGCATAAAATAACTTAAGACTTGAAAGTACATCATGGTTACTATCATGCCTGAAGAAATTAATTTTGTTAATTATTTTTAATATCATTTAATAGTACATTTATCTGTTTCTTGGGAAAAGCATACTTTAAGAAAGTTGGACTTCAAGTAAAATTCTTAGCAAAATGTAGTGCAGTAGAAAGATTAATAAGCAAGGAATTAATATGCTAAGAAAGGGATGGTTCTAGTTATTACCCTACCTTAATCACTAAGGAGTTTTCTAACTTTCATCATCACCTCAACTCTTTGTTTGCCAATATGTAAAATAAGCATGTTGCACTGGCTGATTCCTCAGGTAGCTATATAGTTACAGACTCAAGGAAAACCTTTTTCCACTGATTTCCATTATAAAATGGAGATACATTCCTCCAGACTAAAGGGTTGTATCCTGAGTGTAACAAAAATTGAAATGTGAAATGACCCTAATAAAATTCAATAACCACTATTATCCACTGGGTTGATTTTTCTTTCCATTCCAACTAAAGAAGAGAGAAAACCCTGACAATTGGGCAGTTTTCAAGGACTTAAATTCTTTTTTAAATTTTTAAACATTTAAATTTAAAGGGTGAGTTCCAAATTCTCTCCCTCCTTCCTCTATCAAACTTCTCTGAAATGGAAAGAAATGAGATTTAAGTTGCATAAATGCAATTGATTATGCAAAACATTTCTCATGTTAGTCGTAAAAATAAATTCTTCAACTAATGTGAAAAAATAGTTTGGAACTCAAATACTGTAGCCTAATCCCTGCAAAGAGAGAAATGAAAAAGGGAAAGAAAACAAGTGAAAAATAGGGAATTTCTTGTTGTTTCCAATTGATTAATTAACAGAATTTGATCATTAATAATATCTACTCTTTGCTTATAGATTATATTATATCTACAATGACTTTCTTTTCATAATTTAGAAATAATATTCTCTATTTTCATTAGTGACTAGAGATAACTTATTAATACACAATGCCTTTCTTTTAAAAATCTGTTTAAGAGATTATCACATGAAAGAGTGATGCAAATTCCTTATTATACATTAGATAAGTTTTTCATTGTTGTTTCTAAGTACATTTGAAAAAAATTTATATGAAGTATAGAACTTGTGTTTTAAATCTAAACATTCAAGATCAGTTCATTAATAACTGCCATTTATAACAGTTATTAACAAATAATGTTTTCAAATTATGAAATTCTTCAGAGCTCCATGATTTATCCATGAAGAAAACTCCTATACCAAAGAAAATGATAACCTTTTCAACAACTCTTTGTGTGTGTGAGAGAGAGCGACAGAGAAAAAGAGAGAGAGAGAGAGAGAGAGAGAGATACTTGTTAAAAGATAAAATCATTTCATAGTCACTTTTTTAGTTTAGGTTACTTTAGGCTTTTTCATGGTTTGGATTTTCTTTTAGGCAAAATATAATTTAAATTTCTTAAAGAGCCATTAAAGGAGCTTAACCTATATTTAATTGTTTGATATCTATGGGTGGTAGTAGGTGGAAGAAAGGGAGAAAAATTTGGAACACAAGGTTTTGCAAAGGTAGATGTTAACAACTATTTCCATGTATTTGGAAAAATAAAAAGCTATTAAAATTTGTGCATAAGTATCTTCTGTTAATATAACTTTATTCTAAACTGTTAAGTAATTAACCATAGTAACACAGGTAATATGCTTTGAAGTTAAAAAACGTATTGGACCAGGTTTCAAAAGGCCATGGTTATAGTTCTAACCCAGAGACTAACTCTTATGACTTTGGCCAGTTTGTTTCATTTTTGCCTTGAGTTTCCTCATCTGTAAAATAAATGAGTTGAATTAGATAATGAGAATTTTTTTCATATTTTAAACCATAAATATGAAAATATGACAATCATTAATGAAGAGATGAGTTCTTACCTTCAGTTTACTAGAAAATTATTTTTTTAAAAATAATAGCTTTTTATTTTTTCAAAATACAGGCAAAGATAGTTTTCAACATGAATCCTTGCAAAACCTTTTGTTCCTTGCTAGAAAATTCTTAAAAATAAGTAAAAAGGTTTGTAATTTCAGTTAAAAAATTATTTCATAATCCACAAATTTTAAAAGATGTTTATTTAAAATTTAAAAATTTCATAATCCTCAAAATTTAAAAGATGTTTATTTTAAAACAGAGGAATAGATAAAGGCTCTTAATACATGAGTGTCTAGTTTTAAAAGTTCATGGGATCTAGACCTGGAAGAGGACTCAAAAATCATTTAGTCTAACCACTAATTTTACAGATAAGAAAATTTATTCTTGATCACACAGTTAATAAATGGCAGACTTGATATCCATTCAGATGCCCGGGTGAAACATTCAATGTATAATCTTTGATATCATGGCACTTCCCTCACTCTTGTCCCAAAGTAGAATACAGTTAAAGTACAGGAACAAAAACAGGCAAACTACTGATGTAGTCTACCAAAGGGAATTAGGTAAAGGACAATCAAATCAGGCATTAATAAGAATTGATGGTAGAAATTACAAAAATCAATGTGAGAGAAATGATCATTTTTCTCTTGCCTTAATAAGCAATTATTAATTGAAATTAAGATTTTCCCTTTTCTATTTCTTCACTCAGAAATCAGCCCTTTGTAGATTATTCAGTCAGCATCTGAAAGACATTGCTGATAGATAAGAATGCCTAAATCCCTGGAGTATATGCTTTCTCATCTTATTCAAGACTCCACCCAATTGGAGAAGCTTAGTTCTGATTAAAGAGTAAAAAGAATCCAATCTAGGTAAATTCTAGCCCTTGGTATTTTATTCAGGCAAACTTGGGTGGAGAGTGAATTTATTCTTTGTTTAGATTACCCAAATCTGGGGATGAACTGGGAGCAAGAATGAAATAATCAGTCACATTCCTTCAGCCCCTCATTAGACTAGGTCAACCTTTCATCATAATATATATTGCTACATTAATTGTTAACTAATCAGAATTGATTGCCACCTATCACAAATACCCACACTTTCAAGGGACATATAAACATAGAGAGGCCTGTATGATTATCGCTTGGTTTCTAAGAGAAAGCTAAATGACCATCCTTTATTAGTCCTCACCATAATTAATAAAATTATTAATTATCCAGAAACTAAATGCTTGAACTTTTCATACATCACAAAGGGAAAAGTCAGAGGAAATAGCAACTAAAATAGTACAGTAAATTTGGGTTATGTAGTGAAGAGGCAAACAATAAAGTAAGGAACATTTAATCTTACATACCTTATTAGCCAGCCTCTGAGGACTTCACAAAGTATAACAAAAGAGTAGCAGCTATCATTTATGACAGTAATCTTATGTGAATTATGAGAAGCTAAAATTATTTATTTTAACACCTTGGAAAATAAAGAACCAAAGAAATAGCTTCCAAAAGCAGTTTGATGAGGATTTTAGACAAGCAATTTACTAAAAATGAGTGGTATTCTCATTCCCTAAAATGTATTCTAGTTTCATTTTCACTGGCTTGGAATGTACCATATTTTTAAAGTGTGATATGACACATCAGACTTTTAAGATTCATAGTGTTTGTTATACTAACACCCTAACATATGCTATATATCCAAATATCAGGAAATAGGCCAAGAATGTTTGGCAGAAAGTAGTAATTTGAAGAAAATGCATAGCACAGACACACATGTATACAGGTAGCATTACAGTCAATTTTTCATGAAATTTATATCTTATGCCTTCTGTTCTTATTTCATAGCAGTATGGATAATAAAACAAAACTCAAGTACTTGCTCTTTAAAAAAAAGAAACATTTCAAACATAAAAAAACTTAGTACATAGTACAAATACAAAAATATGTATAGTTGGACAAAATTTTCTTTGCTACAGATGAAAAGATTAAGAATTTCAATTATGCTTTGCAGATAAAATAATAATGAAAATTTGCATTATCAAAAAATAGAAATTACATTATGCTTAAAGGTACCATAATTAATATATGCACCAATTAGCTTCAAATAAATGTCTTTAAAAGGAAAGATAATTGAATTCCAAAAGAATGTATCAGAACTGTAGAGGACTTTAATATCTCTCTCTCAAAACTAGACAAAACTAACATTAAAAGACTTTCTTTTTTAAGAAGGAAAGCATAAAGCTGAACAGAATGTTGGAATAATTAGATTTAATGGACTTAAGATGATCCAGAAATCATCTTTTAAAAAGTGAGAATATTAAAGAACTGACATACTAACCTCTGACAGTTCTCAGCATTGTATGGTACCTTTACAAAACTTGATCATATTCTAGGGCATAAAAGAGCTACAAATGCATTTTAAAAGGCAGAAAAATTTAAAATATGTTTCTTTATACTCTGAAGCTATATATAGTAATGAACAAAGAAATAAACAAAAGATACCAACCTAGAGAGACAAAGTAGTAACATCCTAAAAAATGAGTGGGCCAAAGAATACACAAGAGAAACAATGTTAAAGAAATAAAAAATAACAATGGGATCACACATTAGCACTTTTAGGATTATAGTTATATGAGTACTTAGAAGAAATATTATATTTCAGAAAATATGTCAACAGAATAGGAAAAAAAAAAGATTAATGAGCTATTCAACATATCCATGTCCAGAAAAAATTGAGCTGGCAAATATGGCAAAAATGAGAGACAACAGATTAACAATAAGATAATAAAACAACTAATTGAAGGCCTAAATGTGAATTCTCTTGATGAATTCTCTGTGAAAGAATTAAAGAAAATCAAGGGGGGAAATTGTGCAAGATAAGAAAGCAAAGGTGGAAGGTATCTTCATTTATGAAATTACTGATCTATCATAATAAACAAACTATGGTAGTTGTGTGCCAACTGCTTGCTACCAATAATAAATGAATAATTCTAATGGCTGAAACTTATTAGCAAACAAATGTGCCCTTCTGTAGTATAATCCAATGTATATTAGAGTGCTATGTATGATAAGATAGCAAAAATTTGAATTAAGTGCCAATAAGAATTAAAGTTAAAAGAGGTTGAGTATTGATTCTCCTGGCTGAATTCTTATACATTTATGTAAATAGCTTAAGTATTTAATTTGTGATTGAGGTTATGACATGTTAATGGGCACTTTTCTTAGTTAAGGAGTAATATACATTTCTGTGCATTTATAACTTAGATCTTTATCAACTCTTTTTTATTACAGAATCTGATGATCAAAACTACAGAGTGGAGGCCGTCCATGCGTTGGTGCACAAATTACCAGAAAAAAATAGAGAAATGTTGGACATCTTAATAAGACACTTAGTCAAGTAATTCTCACCAATTTTTGCTATTTTC
Source organism: Sarcophilus harrisii (assembly GCF_902635505.1). Lineage (NCBI taxonomy): Eukaryota > Metazoa > Chordata > Mammalia > Dasyuromorphia > Dasyuridae > Sarcophilus > Sarcophilus harrisii. The sequence continues at coordinate 475,356,082 of NC_045428.1, forward strand.
AATATCATTGCAATTTCTGTTCAATAGGCAGTATACAGTTTAGGAACCTTAAACTAGATTTCAGTGATATCTATATTTGTAATTAGAAACCCAGTTTCATCAGTAATGTGAGGTCAAAGAGTACCAGCAGGGTAAGTAGCTTGGAAAATCTTGCCTCTTTGTAAGGTTTGGCTTTTTGGGAGGATCATAAAATTTTGAGTCAGAAAGGACTTTTTATGTCATTCTTTCTCATATCATGATGATTTTACAGATGAGGAAATGGAAGCCCTGAAAGTTTATAATTTGCCCAGTATCACAGAAGTAGTAAAAATAGAACTTGGATTTAAATCCTGTTACTATGGCTCCAAAGCTAACACTCTCTTCACTATACAATGCTATCTCCTAATTTGTTCTTATTACACATACTCAGGAAGAGTCATTGAAAGGGAAGATATTTAGATACTATTGCTTTGAAAATGTGTGCCTCTACCCAGATCAGAATGAAAGAAAAGTTTGGCTTAGGTGGGAGAAGCAATAGACTCATAGAAGTCATCCTCATTTTGGCATGTTCTCACAATTGCTATTTTGCCCAGATAGGTCAGTTATTTTTCTGTTTTGCGCCACAGACTCACCTCCTAATCTTAGGCAGTCATCTCACAAATGTCTTCTATTTGTTCCAGAAGAGATTTATTGGAAAAATAACTTAAAAGTCATCTTTCTATTTTGCTAAAAATATTTTGCTAAAAAATAAGATAGTTGTATTATCTTATAATAATAATTATAAGCATAAGAATGTTATACACGTATAATAATAATAATAACAAGCATTTGTATAGTAATTTGATACTTGCAAAGTGTATTACAACTATGATCTCATTTTATACTCACAGTAACTTGGGAAGTCATTGCTATTGTTATCTCTGATATACAGATGAGGAAACATACAAATAGGTGACATGCTCAATCACACAGCTAAGTGAGAGGCTCAGACTGATTTTGAGGTTAGGCTTTTCTGACTACAGTACTCTATCTTCTGAGCCACCCAGCTGCCTTTATATGCAAATGACTATATCTATATATGTGCATATTTGTATGTATATGTACACATATACTCACACACATATGAGAAGAAACTTTTCTGTTCATATCCTTTGGCCATTTATCAATTGGAGAATGGTTTATATTCTTATGAATTTGAGTCAATTCTCTCTATATTTTAGAAATGAGGCCTTTATCAGAGCCCTTTGATATAGGAATTTTTCTTAGTTTTCTGCTTCTCTTCTAATCTTGTCTATAATATAATCAAAATTATCCATTTTGCATTTCATAATATTCTCTAGTTCTTCTTGACTATCCTTGACTATCTTTCCTTCTCCATAGATATGAGAGGTAGATTATTCTTTGGTCTCTTCATTTGCTTACAGTATCACCCTTCATTTCTAAATCATAAACCCATTTCAATTTTATCTTGATATAAGATGTTAGGTGTTGGTCAGTACCTAGTGTCTGCCATACTATTGAGAAATAACTACATTAAAAATAATCTCCCTGCCCATTAGTTGGGGAATAATTGGATAAGTGATAGTATATGAATGTTATAGAATATTATCATTCTATAAGAAAATTGACCAGAGGTCTACACTGGAGTATCCCTTGGGTTGTGTGGTTGGCCCCATGCTGTTTCATATTTTTATCAATTCCTTGGATAAAGGCATAAATATTATATTCTTTTAGCATACAAATAACAAAAAAGTAGGAGGAATAATTAAATAAGTAAGTGATAGTTGGGATCCAAAAAGGATAGCCTGGGATCTACAGGCTAGAAAATTGGATTGAATACAAGAAATTCAGTACTTGAATTAAAAAAAAAAAAACTATCACAGGTATAAAATGAAGAAGTACAGGTAGAAAGTAGTTCATCTGGAAAAGAATGAGTGTTTTAGTGGGTTGCAAGCTCAATCACAAGTGTTGTCAGTTGGTCTGACTCTATGGCCCCATTTTTTTTTTAAATAAAAATACTAGAGTAGTTGCCATTCACCAACTCATTTTACATATGAGAAAATCAAGGCAAACTAGGATAATTGATTTGTCCAGGAGGTCACAGTTTGTATCTGAGGTCAGATTTTAACTCAGAAAGATGAGTATTCCTGACTTTGGGCCCAGCACTCTATCCACTATGCTTCCCAGCTACCCTCAGCAATGTTAGGTAGTTGTCATAAAAGCTAATATGAACTTGGGATGAATTACGAAGGTCATAGCTTCCAGGAATGGTGAGGATGATCTCACTACTCCACTCTTGTCAAGTTTCATCAGAAGTACTGGTTCTGGGCATTGATAAGCTAGAGAATAGCCAGAGGAAGACAACTAGATTGATAAAGGAATTAAATCTTTTTAGCCTGAAGAAAAGAAAACTCAGGGAACATATGATAGCTCTCTTCAGATTTTTGAAGTATTATCGGAAGAAAAGGTACTAGATGTATTTCATTTCACCCCCAGACAACAGTGGATGAAAGTTGCAAAAAATACAAATTTTGGTTTGACATCAGGGAAAGCTTCCCAATAATTAAAGCTATCCAAAAATGGAATTAGCTGACTAAAGGGATGATGAGTTCCTGTCCTTGGTAATCTTCAAGAAGTCAAGCATTTTATATTGAAGACCCTCAAGTGTTGAGGGAAAAAAAAATTGGTTATGACAATCTTTTTTTGGGCAAAAAAATCATCTATTTTTCAACCTGCCCTACCTGTCTGGAAAAAAATGTACTACCTATTCTTGGTCACCAGTATCCTAATTTTGATATTAATTTATTTTATACCCTTCATCTATTAATTCATTATTTATTAACTGTGCAGATATATATTGTGTTAGGTATTAAAAACTAAATAAGGATAGTTACTATTTTTTGTGAAGATTGCTTGGTCCACTTCTTGGTAGTTTCATGGCATTAAACGAATGAAAATTTAAAAGACCCTCCCATTTGTTGTTAGTAAAAAATAGCAAATCAGTTTAGAATTACTTCTGCTATTGTTTATACACAGCTAATTCACTTGTATTTTTCTGGGCAAGTTACTAAACCTCAATGTATATCAGTTCCCTTCTGAATTAGTGAGAGTTTGACTAAATCGGAGCTTCTTAAATTTTTTCATTCATGACCCATTTTTGCCTGAAAAATTTTTTATATGATCTTGATCTATATGATCTTATATAGCTATATAAAATAGGTATACAAATCAAACATTTACTGATAATAAATCATAATTTCACAACCTTTAAATTAAGTTAAACGACCCCATATAGAGTCACAAACCACAGTTTAAGAAACTAGGGACTAGATGAATCTAGAAATCCTAACTCTAGATCTGTAATCTTTTGATTAACTGACTAATAGCTTTCCTTGTGATCCTAAAACTCTTTAATTCAAAAATATTTTAAGTAAATATTTACATTAATCTTTTTCAACAAATATATTAGTTCTTTTTTAAATTACTGTTCAAAAATTGACTTTATGTGTAAATATTTTAAAAAGAAAGAAATAACAGGGTTATTGCTGAAAGTATATGTAGTGACTCCAAATATTTGTAGACTTTGAATTCAAGTTACTAGAGAATATGGCATACATCTGTTGGTTCTATTAAGTTTAGATTATACTATATAGCATATATTACATATATAATACATATATGTATATATAATATAGTATATGTTAAATATACATCTATACTTCCCCTATATTTGGGGAAGAAAAAAAATCCCTTTGCATAAACTGTTTTTTTCTTATAAAAATGATCTTAAAATAGATTCAAAATTTTTTTACTGTTCTTGACAAAGCTCTGGTTGCTGATTGGTGCATTCTAATATGAATTTCCTCTTTTCATCTAGCAAGTTTAGATATTTCCAAAAGAAAACATTTATGTATCTGTATGACACATTTTCTATTATGTATATATAGTATATATATATAGTATGTATATATAGTATAAATGAGGTGTATAGGCAGCTAAAATGCATGATAATCTGAGTCTTTATTCAGTAACCTTAAGTGGAAGAGAATTTCATGAAGACAAAATTAGTTACCAAAATTTCCCTTTTATTCATAGTTGTTATCAACTCTTTTTTTTTTTTTTAGAGAGAATGAATTTTGAGCTGATTTTCAAATTTATATTCTCTCATTCTTAGTGAGATTAGTTTTGGTAATGTATTCCATTAACTTTAGTTTTGGTAATGTATTCCATTTTCTTAGTTAATGGAATACATTACCAAAACTAATCTCACTAAGATTAGTCATAAAAGAATAAGATTTAGAAAATTTCAATGTGATTTTATAGAAGGAACATTATCAGATTTAAATTCTAAAATCCAGAATTAAAATATAGCTTTTGAATACTATTCCTTTCTATTCTCTATAAGGGAGCACAGATGATCATATTAATTTAAAAAAGGAGATATCAAATATAATCAATTTTAGCATATAGACATCCATTTAAATGTATATTGATTGGCAATATAAGACACTTAGGCAAGTGCCCCCAGTCAATTTGCTAGAAGTTGTAAGGAGTTTTTTAGTCTCAATGCTAAAGGGAATTTTCTCTTTGAGGAACTCATGATCATGTCCTTCTTCTCCTTCTCCTTATTCTTCTCTCTGTGTCCTTTTACACACACACACACACACACACACACACACACACACTCACTCATACATACTCTCATCTCCTCACTTCTTCCTCATTCTCTCTCCTCCCCCTTCTCTTCCTTCTCTGTCCTCATTCTATTCCTTCCTAGAATTCATTTTGAGTCTTTCCAGAAAGTGATTAATCTGTTTGTGGAAAATCAAGTTAAAAATGGAAAAGAGTTCTATTATTGGTAAACATATACCATTACACTCTAAGGCAAACATATATCCAAAGTATGGAGGAAATGGTTAATGTAGTTAAACATGCTGTATATGAAAAATATGCTTTTGGAGTCAGATGACCTATATTCAAATCCCATTTCTGCTTTTTACCTTGATTGTATTCTTTTTCTTGTCAAATGAAAAATCCTACATTAAGATAACTTCTGAGGACTCTACTGGATTTATAACCAGCCTTTATAATCCTGGAGTCTATGAAGAATCCTTGTAAAGCAGTGTAAAGAGCTTGGTGAATCCCCAACAGCTCTACATAAATGTTAGTAATTATTAATGGTATTATTAATGATAAATTATAAAACTGCCTCGGAAAGCTAAATAGTACAATAGATAGAGTGCTGAGCCTAGGTGCATCTTTCTGAATTCAAATCCAGCCTGAGATACTTATTAGCTGTGTGACCCTAGGCAAGTCATTATTTACCTCAGTTTTCCTCATCTATAAAATCTATAAAATGAGCTGGAGAAGAAAATGGCAAACCACTACAGTATTTTTGCCAAGAAAACCCCAAATAAGGTCACAGATGAAAAATGACTCAAAAACACCTTAAGAATACTTATGTTTTCAGGTCATCTCAAAATATGGAATTATGCTGAACAGCTGCTTGTCCATCCCTGTTTTATCCTTGTTTAAGTTGAAATGATACCATTTAGGATTCCAGTCTCTTCAGGAAGAAAGAAGTCAATAAAGTAAATGCATAGGACCAGGAATATTTCTTTAAAGCTGTATTATACCTAGGTTATTTGAAAGAATTATTGAGCATCCATAAATGTAATACCTAAATGCTGGGGAGAATAAAATCCTTTATTTTCTCTTCTTGATTAATTATTCATTTAGATGCGACAAATGGCATGAAAAATTCAAAACAGCTACTACTCTGGTATTATTTGTCCTAGGCTTTAGGAGATAAAGTGGTATTTTCCCTACTCCCAAATATACTCAGTTGTCTTATATTTAAAAAAAAATATTTGGCCTCCAAAAGATCTAAGAAGTCATCTCCCTCTATTCCTTTGCAGAGGTGGGGGAACAGTCCACACATATGGGAACATTGTATATAATGTCTGATTTTTCAGTGTATTGATAAGTTTTATTGAATTTTTCTCTTCCTATTTTTTTTTCCTTTTTAATAATTTATTTTTTATAAGATGGCTCTCTGGAAAGGGGAGAAGAATACAGAGTACTAAAGCATGTTAAAAACCAAAAAAGTTTTTAAAATAAAATGAGGTGAGAATTCAAAAAGCCCTTTTGTTTAAAAACTTTGATTTTTTTAAAAAAAAATCACTTTGCATCTTTTGACCCCACACCAATCAATGTCTGGAAGAGATTAATGAAGGGGTAGGGGACTTAGCAGCCTAGAGGAATGCTAGCTGTAGTGGGGGAAATGACTTGCAATTCAAAATGTGTATGTATAAATTCATTGCCTTCCAACAGATAGTTTAAAAATGGATTGATGTATTTATCTGATTATTCATCTTGAATTTTTGTTTTATTTATAGAGTATCACTGCACAGCCAGCAGAATCTCATGACTGTCTCCAACCTTGGAGTAATCTTTGGCCCTACTCTGATGCGGGCACAGGAAGAAACTGTAGCTGCTATGATGAATATCAAATTCCAGAACATTGTGGTTGAGATTCTGATTGAGCACTATGAGAAGGTATGGTCAAGTATTTGTCTATCAAGTGCCTTAAATGAATGAAAAGAAAAAATGAATGAATGAAAATAAAACCATTTCCTGTGCTAAATTCTGGGATACAGATAAAAAAGCAAAGATAATCCCTATTCTCAAGAATCTTATATTTTAATAGGGGACACACATATAAAGGAACAGTGGCCAGGGAAAGAAATTTTAATTTGGAGAGTGCCAGGAATAATGAGTGGAACCACTGGGAAGTTTATTTTCAAGACAAGTAGCAAGAAAATTTCTGAGGGTAGACATAGCTATGACCATATGAATGAAGCACTCACCAATCAGGATAACAGGGAGCCAAGCAGAGAAGTTATAAAACTTGTTATGAATGTAAAGAGAGTGGGTCCAAAATATATTGGAGGGTCCCTATGTGGTAGAAGGGGATTTTATGTTGCTTGAAAGGAGGCAAAATAGAATCTCTAGTGTTTTACCCCCTTCTCTTCTCCAAGGGGGACTTTCATTACTATTACAAGGGAACAAGGCTATTGGAGCCAGAGGACCAACATTGTTCTCCTCAGAGAAAGGGGGTGCTAGACTAGATGTATATTTATCTGCCCCCTTACATATCAGTCACCTAGAAAATATGATCAGATTCAAGATATCATTTGATTTCTTTGTCATTTGAGGCACAGGGAGACCCCATACTCTGTATCCATGACTTGATACTTTCCTTAGCTAACACCTGTTTCACAGTGAACACACACAGCAAATAGCAAAAAAATCCATTTATCCAAATTATAAGAAAACAAAAAAGGTATATATAGAAGAATAAACCCCAGACACTATAAAGATACTTTCCTCTTGGAAGTAAAACAACTCAACCAAGAAAAAGAATACTAAAACTTCCTGAAATCTCTAGTGTGACAAGTTGGTATTGGGACGTGATAGAGATTGCCAGCTCCTCTCATGTCTTTCTAGAGTCTTTTTCCTTAGAAACCAGAAATAAGGATGATATCATCCATCTTCTCCCTTGAAACTGGAAACCAAAGTTCCTGAATCAACTTGATGCTTGAAGAGTCCGGAGAAGACTGGCACCCAAGAGTCTCAAAGGAGGCTGGTCCTGAAGAGTACTAAAGGGGAATTCAAAGAAGACTGTCCTTTGGACAGGGAGCTCTCTCTCCTCCAGCCAGCTCTGTCCCACCCTTTGCAAAGAGCCAGGCTTTTTGTTGTTCAATTGTATCTGGCTCCTCATGTTTCCATGGACAATAACATCCTTTCTATCCTCCAGCATCTCCCAAAGTCTGGCTGAGCTAGTTTAGTTCACTGACTCTACAACACCATGTATCTGTCTCATTCTCTGTCATTTCCTTTTTCTTTTGCCTTCAGGCCTTCCCGGCATCAAGGTGTTTTCTAATGAGTCCCATCTTTTCATTATGTGGCCAAAGTATGTCATCTTCAACTTCAATATTTGACCTTCCCTTAAATATCCTGAAGTAATTTCTTTACGTATGATTGATTTAACTTTCTTGCTGTTCAAGGGACTTCAGGAAATTTTCTTCAGCATCACAATTTGAGAGCACTAATTTTTGTGGCATTAACCTTTCCTTATAGTCCAGTTCTCACAGACATTCATTGCTACTAGTATCAGCATAGCTTTGACTATACAGGCCTCTGTTGACAAGGTGATGTTTCTGCTTTTTAGAATGTTGTTGCAAAACATCCGATTTAAAACTGAGTAGAAACAATTCTCTGTCATGCCTCCCTTTTTTGAGAGTGAATTTAATATTTCAGGAGGCTTGGAAGGAAAATGCGAGAAGTATTAGACTGCCTAGCAGACTGAAAATCTACAGAGTCCTTGTGCTGATCTCAGTGTTCTGCTTATGAAACCTAAGTCATTTACTAGCACCATGCCAGGAAACTGAGTTACTTACATTTGGATTGTCTTGGGAAAATTCTGAAAATTACAGGGCTAGATAAGATACCAGACCCAGAGGTCCTTTCTCAAGCTAAATTGCCAGACATTCAAACTCTACCACAGAAAATCCAACTGTAATGGGCTGGCCATGTTGTTCAAATGCCAAACGTATGTTTGCCTTAAGGTCTCTCTCTCAAGAACTTTGGAATCAATTGCATGATTACTCATCATAGTTTATCCTTATCAACAAAGGAAAAAGAGATACACACATTTAGAGACATCTCCACTCTAGTGTTCATATGGAGATTTGTGCCCAACCTGTGGCAGAGCCTTCTGAGCTCATGTTGGTCTGATCAACCACAGTCGGATACCTTGTACTTTGACTCCAACATAGTTATATCATTTTGGTCCTCTTTGAGAACAAAAAACCATGGTGTCCAGATTTACCACAGCTTTCCTTTCACAGAGCAAACATCTTTCAATTTTCACTGCTACAGTCACCATCTGCAGTAATCTTTGAGTTCAAGAATATAAAATCTGACACTGTTTTATTACTTTACTCTTTTTTTGCTAAGAAGTGATGCAGCCAGTTGCTAAGACCTTCATTTTTTTTTTTGTTAAGCTTCAATCTAGCTATTATATTCTTCTCTTTCACTATCAAGAAAGAGACTTCTTAATTCTTCACTTTCTGTCATAAGTATTCTCTGTATATGTGAGATTGTTATTTCTTCTAGCAACCTTAATTTTGGCTTTTGATTTATTCAGCCTGGCATTTCACATATCGTACTCTGCATATAAATTAAATAAATAAATTGTTGTTGTACACTAATAGGAAGGCAGGCCCATACCAATGAGTTGTGGGACAGGATTTACATGAGAAAGGAGGTTTGTCTTTACTGAGTTGTTGAATTGTTTGTTGTGAGTTTATTCCTTGAGGTTTAAAAAAGAAGCTCAAGTTTGTATTCATCACTTCTTTATGAAGACTCCATCTTCCTTTTACTGGGATTATCATTAAGCTTTCCTCAGAAATGTCCCCAAATCACTTTTCTTTTCCTCTGTTTCATTTACTTTCCAAGGTTTTCTGATTGGTATTGTACCATTTATATTTTCATTTCTGTTTTGGGGAGAAGGGAGCATTTTAATTCCATTTTTTTTTATTTTTTAGTGTTTGCCCATTCTTTATTATCACGTTATTCTTGTTTTAAAAAAACAAAAACAATCCATGCATCTTTAAGGCATCTGTCAAATTCCCAGAGAAATGTTTTTTCATTGTTTTGTTTTTTTAAAGAATGTGATGCAGGGATGATGGTAGGAACAGGAAATGTACTTTTTCCTCTATCCTAGATAAAATTGTCCTTCATAAATCCATAATAGTTAATGATTTCTGAATAAGATTAGACCAGTTTTGTTCTGAGTCACTATTGTGCTGTGTTTATTTCTCATCCCTTTTATTAGTCTCCTTGGGTATGTGCCTACAATTTCTAATGAAAGACCAACTAAAATGTCTTTCTAAGATTTTATTCAATGGAGAGAGAGACAGAGACAGAGACAGACAGACAGAGAGAGACACACAGAGAGGGGAGAGAGAGACAGGAAGAGAGAGAGAGGGAGGGAGAGAGGGAGAAAGGGAGGGAGGAAAGGAAAGAAAGAGAAAGGGAAGAAAGGAAGGAGGAAGAAAGGGAAGAAGGGAGAGAGGGAGGAGGAGGAGGAAGAGAGGAGAGAGAGAAGGCAGGAGAGGGAAGGAGAAAGGGGGGAGAGAAGAAGGAAGAAAGGAAGACAGAGAGACAGAGACAGAGAGAAAGTGTCACCTGTCCATTCTAAGAGCCCATGTTTGGAGTATGAAGCAGGAGCTAGTCACAATCAGTTTTTTGTTGTTGTTGTTGTTGTTTTTTAGGTAGGAGTAGATGATCTCTGGGGTTCTGTGTTTCTCAACTACAAAGTCGGAAGACTTCTTATCAGATTTCATCTGTGCCACTTACTAACTTTATGACATTGAGAGAAAGTCACATAGTCTTATGAACCCAACTTTCCCTCTTTGCAAGATGAGAGTAATAACCTTTGGCTTGCCTGCTTTCTGGCTTGTTATGAATAAATTCTGACTCTGCTGTTTGATCTTGGGAAAGTTATCCCATGTTCTTAGGTCTCAGTTTCCCCAAATATAAACTTCAAGGATTGAAATTAGTAGCCTCCACGATAGCTTCCTTCTCTAAATCTATGATCCTGTAATCCAAAATATAAAGGCAGCATGGGGGGAGGGGGGTAGTATGCTGGAGCTGGTATCAGGAAGCTCTGGGCTCAGGTCCAATCACTGGCAGTGTGTAGCAGTTTGACCACAGCAGGTTCCTGAACTCCCTGGACCTTAGATTTCTCATCTGTAAAATGGAGAATGAGGATGAGGAGGAGGATCATGAATCAGTAAACATTGATTTAGTGTGTACTATATACCAGACATTGTGCTAAACACTGGGGATACAAAAACAAGCAAAAGACAGCAGTGATGATGATGATACCTCACTGAGTTGTTGTGAGACTAAAATAAAAGAATGCATGTGAATCTTATATAAATTATACAAATGTCACTGGCTTTTATTAATATTCTTGCATAACTACATGTTTTTTATCATGAGATGCAGTATATTGTGTAGTAGAAGCAACATTGATTTGGTCAGAGACTTAGGTTTTAGCCCAAACTCCTGTGTGTGTTGAATATATTTTAGTCAGGTTATTTCTTCAAGCCACAATTTACTTATCCATCATTTGGGGATAATGGTACTATGACAATACAAATTTATTTATTACATAAGCATTGCAACAGTATGATATAAGTATGTCATAAAATATGTAAATGTAATCATTATTACATTTTACATATATATACATATACAAAAAGTCTCTGTATAGCTTGCTTTGTTTCCATCTACAGTATATGCAAAAAGCAAAGGCCTTCTGCAAAAGAATTCTCAAACTTGTGGAGTGTAGATAGTGACCCAGAATTAGATTTTCTTTTTCCTTTTAAATTATATAGAATTCATCCCTTCTAGCCCTGCAAGGATTATTTAATCACTATAGGTTAAGGATGAAATATGCCAAATTGTGATCAAGTTTCCAGAATTACTAGAGAATGTTGTTATATGTATATACACATATGCACATATATACACAATATGTGCCTTGTATATTTGATGTATGTGTATACATATGTGTATGTATATAAACCTACAAAGAGATAGCTATATCTATATAACTCTGTGTGTATGTGTTTTTGAAAAACCTCCATAATTAACATTTAGGAGATAAAAGCAAAGAACTCAGAAGGTAAATGGAAGCCTGTGGCAGATGGAATAATCAGCACCAAGAGAGAATTTTTTTTCTATCTTGCATATAGAGACAGAGAGAGAGACAGAGGAGACAGAGAGAGAGACAGAGACAGAGAGACATTAGTATATATTAATATTAACTGACACTGACAAAGGATTTTGAAGTTTACAAAGTGCTTTTATACATGTTGCCTCATTTGTATCTGCCATTAACTCAGTGAGACAAGTACTATGACACTCATTATGTATGTAAAAATGTAATAATGATTGCATTTACATATTTTATGACATGCTTATATCATAAAGATTATGTAACAAATAAATTTGTATTGTCATAGTACAAGTACTATTATCCCCAAATGATGGATAAGTAAATTGAGGCTTGAAATGACCTGCCTAAAATATAGTCAACACACAAAGGAGTTTGGGCTAAAACCTAAGAGTCTGACCAAATCAATGTTGCTTCTACTACACAGTACTGCTTCTCATGATAAAAACATCTTTTGAGGTTAAGGGACATATCATAAATTGCAGAGCTAGAAGGAATATCCCAGGTATCTTTGGAATAAATGAGGTTTTCCTGATTCCAGGTCCAGGACGGCATCCATTACCCCACAGTAAATTTAAGGAGCATGAAATTATATTAAAACTGATCTAAATTATTTAGATTATATTTTCATTGAATCTATATTTATTTTTCTGCTATATAGATATTCCATACTGCACCAGACCCAAATATTCCTCTTCCTCAACCTCAGTCCCGGTCAGGGTCCAGAAGGACAAGAGCCATTTGCCTCTCAACAGGCTCAAGAAAGCCCAGAGGGAGATATACCCCATGCTTGGCAGAACCAGATAGTAAGTATGGAATGACCTTTCAGAATGCTTCTACTTTTGTAGCCCATTCTTTCATGGATATATGACTCTCCTGTCGGTGATTAGTGAGAGAGAAAATGTTCTTTCCAACTCTTAGATTCTGTCTCTTTTCTATTCTGCATTTATAAAGTCCCTGTCAACATGTAGTATCAAGGTGCCAGTGACAAGCATATTAGACCAAATTCATTACCACTGCAAAAGGAAAAAAAAAAAAAAAAAAACAGCCATTCTTCTCAATACTCTTTCTTCTGTAGCTGTGATTAAGTACATTGGGTGCTTTCTCTGCAGCAGGTTTTGTCCTGGCGCAGAAGTGGCTGCAAAGAAAGCCAAAGTGGATCTGACCGAAGCAGTCATTTTCCTTCCTTTTTTTTACATTATGTTCTTAAAGCCTCATTTCTTGGATATCATAAAATGCTTAAAAAACACACAAACTTTTTTGAATACCATAGTATATTGAGCCCAAGCACCAAGGTGATTTAGGAAGGTAGCTTTAGACAGTACAAATATATATTATAAAATATAGTACAAAATATGTATGTGGTACAAAAACAAAACAAAACAAAAATAATTGGAGAAGGGGATGCTGTTCTCATTTCATTTTAATCTCTGTTTTATGTTCTACTCCCTCCAATGCCAAGATGATAATTTGCTAGAGTTTTATAGAATGTTAGTATGGTACACTGGAACTAGTAGTCAGCACATTTGGCTTTAAGTTACACACCAGACATTATAATGAGACAATATGCCAGTAGCTAAATTATTTTAAGGATCAAATAATAATAATAATATGTGGATAACAATAACTATTTATATGTCTCCTTCAGGTTTGGAAAGGGCTTTGTTCATACAAACCTTTTAGGATTTACACTTTGCAAAATTTAAGGTGTTATTTTGGGCAATTAGGAGGCATAGTGGATAGAATTCTGGACTTGAAGTCAGGAATACTCATCTTCCTAAATTTGAATCTGGCCTCAGATACTCATTAGCATTGTGACCCTGGGAAAGTCACTTCACTCTGCTTCAATTTCCTCATCTGTAAAATGAGCTGGAGAAGGAAATGGCAAACCACTCCACTTTTCTTTGTCAAAAAAATCCCAAGAGGGGTCACGAAAAGTTGGACAGGATTGAAGACTGAACAGCAACAAAAGGTGCTATTTAAATGTGAATAATTATTATGGAAAGGCAGTGAAGTGTAGTGGACAGAGCCAAAAAGTTGTGGGTTCAAGTCTTGTTTATGAAATAGACTCCCCCTGTGACTACGGGCAAAATTACTGAAACTCTCACTGCCCCCAGACAATTTTCTTAAAATTATAAATTACAAACAAATTGCTGTTCTATGTCAGTAGATGGAGCTTTTATACATCCCTGAAATTCCCTATATCAATTATAGACACAATTATGTTAATGAATGCAATAGATATTTATTAAGTACTTAGTGTATTTAAGACACTGTGCTAGTTGTTGAAGATACAAAAAAAGATGGCCCAGTTCATGCTATTAATGGGAGGTGAGGAGGAAAGTGCAGAGGAGGAAATAGGGAAATATACAACACATACACATAAAAGTATGATGATAGGGGAAAGGGAGAAATCCAGACAAAGTACTCTCAGAGCTTCAGTTTTTATCTTATCTTCCTGTAACATAAAAGAAAACTACAGTAAAATATCTTTTGTGTTGCAGAATTGTAAGCTACAGGAGATGAACTTGTCCTTTGTGAAGTTGGTACAGCTTTGAATTTGTCCGCTGATAGCTAATAGTGCTATTAAATGAAAAGGGATTCAGTTATATCACATCTTAATAATACCTTTTGGAATGGCAGGGGGATAAAGACAACAGCAACAACAACAAAAGATGTCATTAATCTATTTCTTTTGCCTCCCTCTCCAGTCACCAGTGAAACTCTTTCCTCATTGTTCAATTACTTTGGGGTCCTGCTGTGAGGGACAAATTTTGATGTTTACTTTGGTTTGACGGTTCATAAATACTTGAGAAAATATGTGTATGTATATATGTATATGTGTGTGTTTGTATATACATGTATGTGTACACACATATGCCTTTGTATATACATATATGTGCACCCACACATATGTGCATATATGCACATTTATGTCATAGAGGGAATCCAGCCACCTATTCTAAATTTTAAATTATCCTTTCTATATTGAGGACTATCAACAACAACTGTAGGCCTAGAATTAGAGTGATTGTAATAAACCTGTAGCATCAGCAAAAAAAAAAAAAAATGTAAAGATTTAAGTAATTATTAACAGAATTGCCTTTTCTTACCCCCTACCACAGGTGATTCATATAGCAGCAGCCCGGATAGCACACCTATGGGCAGCATAGAATCACTTTCCTCTCACTCATCAGAACAAAATAGCACTACTAAATCAGCTTCTCAGCCACGGGAAAAATCTGGAGGCATCCCCTGGATTGCATCTCCACCACCTTCCAATGGACAGAAAAGCTCAGGTCTCTGGACGACTAGTCCAGAATCAAGTTCTAAAGAAGATGCATCCAAAACAGATGTGGAGTCTGATTGTCAGAGTGTTGCATCAGGGAACATTTCCCCATCAATAGATCTGGTTCAAAAGGGGACTTATGGACTCTCAGGACTGAAGAGATCTGCAGCTTCCTCCCTCAGATCAATCCCTGCAGCTGAAGGTAAGCACTTTCTCTTGTCACATTATAAATTGCTGGATTATTCAGCATGATCAAGCACAAAGAAAAACTAAGGACTTAAGGGACTAATGATTCCTGTTAACTTTGCTCATGTACTTGCATTTATAAAGACTTTTTTACATTGTGACTTTTGGGCTAAATTTATTTGTCATGATGAAGTGATGCCATTTAAAAAATTTCTGTAGTTTGCAATCTCCCTGAGGATGATCTTCTGTGCACTGAACATTTTGTTCACTGAAATATTTCCATTTTGGTTCAAAAAAAATGTACATGTGCTGTGATATTAACTTTATTTTGTCTTTATGATGGGGGATTTTCTTTATAGGAAACAAAAGCTACAGTGGATCCATTCAAAGCTTAACTTCCATAGATTCCAAAGAGACACCTAGAACACCACCAAATCCTGACCTTCCTCCAAAAATGTGTAGGAGATTGAGGTTAGAAACAACATCAAGCAATGGATATCAGCGACCTGGTTCAGTGTAAGTGATAAAGATCTTAGGATTCATTTTTAATTTTTAAATTTTCATTTTAATATTAAGTACCATAATTAGTTTAACAAGAATACTAGAAAACTTTGATATCTGATGTTATATTCAAGCTGAGTGAACTTGGACAAGCTACTTTCTCTTCTTGTAATCTGCTATTGAATGGATAAAGTGATCTATTTCCCATAACAAGACTATTTTGGAAGCTTGTTTGGGATTAAAAATGGCTATGGCCCAGTAGGTGAAATTTTGGAGTTCGAATAAAGTTTGCGAGGATTAATATACTGGGTTAACAGTTTCTGAGTTGTAGATGAGCTTTCTTCTCCATTGGTTCTCACACTGACAGAATCATAGAAATTAAATTTAGAGTCAATATTATCAATGTAAATGTGAGTAATAATATTCTGAAGGTCATGTTAGAATTGGAAGTTATAAGACCATGTAGTGGAACATTTTGAATTTCCAAAGACAGGAAATTTTTTCTACTCATGACCCCTTTTTTCCTGAAAAATTTCCTGAAAATTTTTTAAACAACCCCAAGCATAATAAAAAACACACACATACACACACTCATACATGTGAAATATAAAATTCAAATCAATCATTCAATGATAATAAATCATAATTTTTCAGTGCCCACATTGTTATACAACCCTGTATGTCATTGGTGGCCCACAGTTTAAGAAGCTTTACCGTAGAAGAAAGGTATAAATTCAGGTAGACTAATAAACAACTACACAGTTTAGTAAGACACTCTGATACTTATATATTTACTTTATAGTTCTTACTTATAATACTTTGTAATAGTTATAGTATTATAATACAATAATTTATAATATCTACTTTATAATACAGTCAAAAGAGCTCTGCCTGGTTTCAAGCCTGGTTTTACTATTTATTACCTAAGTGACTGACAAGTCACTATAGGCAATTTGGGCCACAGTTAAGTTTGGACCAAATGACTTCTGAGGTCTCTTTCACCTTTCATCCTATGATCTAAATCTATGATCCCATTTTAGTAGCCTGAGGAATAAGATGATTTCAAGTTCTGTGTCCAGTGAATAGAACATGCCAAATATGTGAACATAAAAAGAGGCACACTGGTTCAGATCAATGGTTGATCTTGGCTAGAATTCCCTATCATTCAGCAATACAGTAGGCCATTTTATAATATGTCATAGTTGTCTTCAAAGAGTCAGGATGTACCCTAAAACATTCCTAATTTAAATCTGTTATGATCATGTTGTCAAAATATTTTGTTCATAGCATCAGTGGATGAAATTCTTTAATTCCTTCCTTTTAAAAATTGTTTTCATTACACCTATCAATAAGTTCTATTGGTTCTAAAATAAAACTATTATTAATTTTTGAATATATGACTCTTTTTTGCAATTACATGCAAACAAAATATTTTTAATATTTGTTTTTTTTTTTTAATTTTGAGTTCCCAAGTCTTCCCTTTCCTTCCCAATCTCCTCCTTGAAAAAAGCAATTTGCTATAAATTGTACAGGTACAGTCATGCATTTCCTAAATTATTAGCCATATTTCTGTTTAGTTATTTCCATTTCATTAACTATAACATCTCCACACTAGCTATAAGAGTGAACTTTTGGAAAAACTAGACTATCATTAATTTTTTAAAAAAATATTATATTCTCTTCTAATACTTACTCAGATATATTTGATCTGTAATTTCACTGGTTTTGTTCTGTCTGTAGTGATACACATCTCCATAACTTCTAATCTTTGATTTTTGTCTGTATTTTTCATAAAAGATCTATCTAATATGTTGAAAGCCTTCTTCTTACAAAAGAAAAGCCTAAGAACTTCATTAAATATACTAATTCTACTGTCCTACTATTATCTTTCATTTTCATTACATGACCAAAACATTTGTGGTGGGATGGAGTACATAAATGGGATAGAAGCATAATTAGCAGGATTGGATAACTAATTGGATATGACAAATGAGGGATACAGAAGTGTCAACTATAATTCCCAGATTTCACACATGGGAGACAAGATGCATGACATTATCACAAAAAGAAATATTAAAGAATGATTGAGAGCAAAATTAGAGAATGAAATAATAAGTTCCATTTTAGGTCATTAATATGTTTTGAATCAAGTTGGACATTTAGTGGGTGTGTCTCAAAAGAAAGATAGACATGATAGTCCTGGCTCGGGAAGAGAGTTGAAGACTGAGAAAAATAGTTTAATTATTTGCATAGAGGTAGTATCTGAGAGACTCTCAGAGGCAATGAGATTGCCAAGAGAAAGAGTAGGGAATGAGAAAATAAGCAAAACAAGGAGAATAGGAGCTGCTTGATAGTTGGAAAGAGAACCAGGAGAACATGTTGTCCCTAAAGCTAAGAGAGAAAGTAACAACTAACAGGGAGATATGATTAAAACCAACAGAAACTTCAGAAAAGTTAAAAGGATGAGTACTGAAAAGTGACCATTGATTTTGTTAATTATATGCCTTGACCCTAGAACATTTTCAGTAGAAGAGTCCAGACTGTTCATCCTTTGTTTCCTTACCTCTGAAATGGGCATGATAATAATAATACCCATCTTCCAGGATTGTTGTGAGCATAAAATAAGATATTTGTAATTTGTAAGACTTTGCAAACCTTAAAGCACTATTTAAATAACAGCAATGTTGATGTTGAAGAAACCAAAATACTTAACTGGGCTATATTTAAATGGAAGACTGACTTGCATGTTCTTCTCAGATAGAAGATTAAAGGGATGGGGAGAGTTGGTTTCATAGTGACAGCAAAAGCAACAAGTCACTTCGCAGGACATTTGTATATCTGAATTTGAAAAAAGAGATGATTGTAGCCTACGATCCAACACAAATTGCAAAGGGTAGAGTAGAGGAATTTTAAAAATTTATGAAGTATAATGAAAAATTGGACAGTGGGGCAGCTAGCTGGCATAGTGTACAGAGAATTGGTCCTGGTGTCAGGAGGACCGGAGTTCAAATTTGACCACAAACACTTAACACAATGGGCAGGGTAAGTGACTTGCCCAGAGTCATACTGCTAAGTATGAGGCTGGATTGAATTCATGTAGGTCTTCCTGACTCTAAGCCCTGCTTTCTATATATTGTATTACCTAGCTGTCGCATTTGAGTTCCTTGAGATAAGGAACTGCCTTTTACCTTTCTTTATGTTTGTAGCACTAACACAATAGCTAGAATAGAAAAGATGTTTAATAAATGCTCAATGACTGACTAACCCACATGTTAATTACTTTAGTAAGTAATCAGAGATCTGATATTAAGGTCAACAACAATTAAATTAATGTGGTCCCTGGACCTGTATATAAAGTCTTCAATTTGTAGAACCTATCAGCATATCCTAGTACAATCTTTAGGAATCTAACCTCACCTCCATGGCAAAATGGTATAGGAATTTTATCAAGAACTTTCTCCTTGTAAAAATAGGTAATTGTCCTAGTTGTTTTTGCCCTGACCTTGTTCTCATTTCCTTTCACTTTACCTCAGCTAAGATCATTATTTAAGTATTTAGAATCCGTGCCATGTTTAGTAATTTTAAAATATCATAAGTTAAATTTCATGAATTTGCTCATCTCTCTCTTTCTGTAAATATATCTGAGTGTGTGTGTGTGTGTGGGTGTGTGTGTTTGTATGTAGTATGTGTATGACACACACACATAACTGGATCTGACATTAAAATTATTTTTAAAATTTTAAATAACAATTTGTGTTAAAAGCATAGATTTAAGTAGTGCCTTCCACTTTGAACGTGAGTTCCTTCTACCTTCTGACTCCATAAGATCCAATAATTATTAAAGCCATTACACTTATTGATATTAATTTGGATTTTTTTATTTTTCCCCATCCTAGCCCAATGTCTTATATAAAATAGGAAATTAGTAAAGGGGAGGAAATGAATTAATTAATAAAGAACATGTTTTAAGGAGAAAGCATTCTCTTCATTATCCTGAATAGTTATTGGAGAAAGGAAGAATGAAGTTAAAAGAAGAACCCTTGAAAAAAGCAAGCAAAAATAATAGAAAAATCATTTAGAAAAACTAAAAGTCAAGAATATCAAAGGAAATAATGGGGGGGAAAAGTAAAGGAAGAAGGTTTTGCAGTACCAGATCATAGGCTGAATTATGACAGTAATTATCAAAACTATCTGGTACTGCCGAAGAAATAGAAAGGTGGATTGATGGAATAATGTAGACATACAATTTACAGCAGCAAATAAACATGACAACCTTGTATTTGACAAGTGTAAAGATTTAAGATTTGGGGATTAGAATTCATTATTAAGTAAAAATTGGGGGGAACTGAAAAACAGTGATAGAAACTAGGCATAGACCAATATCTTGTACCATTTGCTAAGATAAGATAAAAATGAATACATGACCTACATATAGAAATTTTACAAGAAAATTAAAAGAACATGGAACATAATACTTATAAGACTTATGGGTATGTGAACAATTTATGAATAAACAAGAAATAAAAAGTGAAATTATGTGTAAAATGGATATTTTCCATTACATTAAATTTTAAAAATTTAAATTTAAATTAAAAAATAAAATAAATGTATCCAAGATAAAAAGGAAAGAAGAAAATGAAGAGAAATTTTTATAAATAGTTTATCAAATAAAGATCTCATATCTAAAATATATAAAAAGTCATCCCTCAATTCATAAGTGGTCAGAGGATATGAGTGGGAAAAGAAATTTATAATAATGTGAAAAAATGCTCTCATTATTAATTAGAGAAATGCAAGTTAATACAACCTTGCAATATCATTTTTATACCTACCAGATCAACTAAAATGATAGAAAGGGATGTAACAAATGTTGGAGAGAATGTGGAAAAATTAGGACACTAATTTATTGTTGGTAGACTTGTGAACTGATCCAATCATTTTGAAAAGCAATTTGAAATTATGCCCAAATAAGTATTAAGCTACTTATCCCAAATAAGTATTAAGCTACTTATACACTTTGACTCCCAGTAATACTACTATTTGATCTATCACCAAAGATGATTTAGGGATAAAAGAAAAGAATCTGTATGTTCTAAAATTTGTATAGTAATTCTCTTTACAGTAGCAAAGAACTTAATTGCAGGGATGCCCATCAATTGGGGAATGACTGGAAGGGCTGTGGTATATTATTGCTATGTAATATTGCTGTCTATAAAAAATGATGAAGTCAGTGATTTTAGAAAAAAAATAGAAAAAGTTGCCTTAAAAAATAAAGAGCAAAATGAAAAGAACCAAGAGGACATTGAATAAAGTAACAGCAATATTTGAGCAAACAAATTATTTTGACCATTATAAATACTCAAATGAACTTCAAAGGACATATTTGAAAAAATGCATCCAGAGGAAAAAATGATAAAGAGAAATATGCATAGAATAATTTTACATATATATGTCTATTTCTTTCTAATGGTAGTCATCTCTAGGTCAGGGGGAGTGAGGGAAGAAAAAAGGTAAAAATTTATATGATAATTTTGTTATATATTTGAAAAGAATAGGAAGTTGTGCATGGTAGATTTGCAGCTTCACGTGTAAGCATTTTTTTTAAAAAATTGTACTGCTATGGAAATGTTTGTTTTATTCCCTAAAAATTAAATGAAATTTTAAAAGAGTAAATGGTTCATAGCAACTCACTGTTCATCCCATAGACTGAAAAACTGAACTAAAAATGTTATTTATAATTAATTAGCAATATGTTTCTCATTTATAAGACTGTTTTACTTGAAGTTTATGCTACTCTGTTTACATTTTTGAATTCACAACAATTTTTTTCAATGATGCAACAGAAACATATGATGATCTTGAATGATTTCCTGGACAGATACTAAAGCACTTTGAAAAGCAAATTTAAAACATGTGTTTATGCTTCATTTTTAGAGTGGCAGCTAAAG
The DNA here is from genome assembly GCF_902635505.1 of Sarcophilus harrisii. Taxonomy (NCBI): domain Eukaryota; kingdom Metazoa; phylum Chordata; class Mammalia; order Dasyuromorphia; family Dasyuridae; genus Sarcophilus; species Sarcophilus harrisii. The sequence goes on from NC_045428.1 coordinate 475,377,797, forward strand.
CCCAGCTGTTTGAAAGTGCTGGTTCACTTAAGCAGGTTTCTGCTGGACGGTAAGTTCTCTAAAAATTATATCTTATTACTAAGATATTAATTAATTAATTAAGAGAAGAACGTTAACAATACTGATTTGTTAAGATTGTTAACTATTCACCTAATTGCTCTAATTCTGTTTATTCAGTGACAAAATATTTATGTCTAGATAATTCAGCAAGTTTATTATTGAAAAATTAAATCATATATAATTAACTTTTAGTTTCTTGGTTCCTACATTTAGTTCCTACATTTTAAAAATATTATCCTGCTTTCTGTTCATCCTACATGACAGTCTATATCTTGATACCTTTCCTTTTCATTGGTTGTCTCTATCCTTTGAATACTGTTCTCCTATCTCTCCTTCCCTGATTTCTTTCAAGATTCAGTGCAAATCTGACTTCCTGCAAGAAGCCTTTCTTTGATTTTTCACTACTGGTGCCTTCCCTCTGAGATTATGTAATTGCTTCCATAATCTCTCTCTCATTAGACCCTGAACTCCTTGAGGGTTGTGAGTGTGTTTTGTTCTCTCTTTATATCTCTGGCATTCAGCACAGTACCTATCATATATTAATAAATGCTATGTAGTAGAGTGATAGCCCTAAAGAAGGGCAGTGTCAAGGTGTGGCCAAATTACTGAATAATTACACTCATTTCACACATCAGCAAGGCTCTACTTAAGATTCTGCAAGTTAGGCTTTAGAAACATATGAACTGATAATGAATAGAAGAGCAGGCTAATTTTCAAAGAAACATGAAAACTAGAGACCAAAATGTCATTTGCTGGATTATGGAAATAGCAAAGGAGTTGTAAAAAAAAAAAAAATTTACTTCTCCTTCATTGATTACACTAAAACCTTTGTATGCATCACAACAAAAAATGGCAAGTCTTCAAGAGATGGGAACATCTTACTTGTTTTCTGAGGAACATGTAATTGGACCAAGAAGCAACAATTAGAACTAAACATAGAACAGTGATTGGTTTAAAATTGGAAAAGAAAGTATGTGTATTGTTGCCTTATTTATTTCATTTATATGCAGAGAACATCATGAAAAATGACAGGCCAGAATTAAGATTGCCAGGAGAAATATTAGCAATGATACAACTCTGATGGCAGAAAATAAAGAGGGATTAAGAAAGCTCTTGATGGAGGAGTGTTTCAAAGATGGCTTGAAAAAAATATCTTGACAATTGCTCTCATCACTTTCTGACAAATAGGGAGAGAAGAAATGGAAGCAGTGTCAGATTTTTTTTTTTAACTTGGGCTCAAAAATCACAGCAAATTGTGACTGAACACTTGAAATTAAAGGATGCTTGCTCCTTGAAAGGAAAGCTATACAAATTTGGACAACATACTAAAAAGCAGAGATATCACCTTCCTGACAAAAGTCAGTATAGTCCAGACTATGGTTTTTCTAGGAGCAATGTATGAGAGTTGGCTTATAAGAAAAGCTAAGTATCACAGAACTGACAGTCTGAAATTGTAGTGCTGAGGATGACTTTTTGAGAGTCCCTTAGATAGCAAGGAGATCAAATCAGTTAATACTTAAAGAAATTAATTCAAGTTGTTCAATGGAGGGTCAAATACTGATGCTGAAGCTTAAATATTTGGCTATATAATAAGAAAGAAGATGGGACTAAGTAGAAAAGGGCCTGATGTTGAAAAGGAAAGGAAAAATGGATAGGAAAGAGTGAGAGGGATAGTATTATAGAAAAAATGAGCATGAACTTGTACAGATTTTGAGAGAGTAGAGATTAAAAGGGTCTGCCATGCTATGGTCCAGTGGATTTAGGAAAAGTTGGACATGATTAAAAATCAACAGCAATAATATGATTGAAGTGGAGAGATACCTATCTATCCAGCATCAGTGGGGATGAGGTATTTCATGTTAAAGTGCATTTTCTTGATAACTAGAACATTTTCTCTTAAATTTCATGTGTGTTTTTATACACACATGTATCTATGTAATACTTCACCCTTTTATGAAAAGATTTTTCTAAATATTATTGCACACTTAAACATGACATAAGACATTTTAAAACTTCTCAGGGTCATTTTTATTATCAATTATTACATTATGCCATTATTAAAATGATAACATCCTGGATGTTTGCTGTTTTTCCTTGTATTCAGTAGCTTATTCCACTAATCTTTTTGAGTTCTTTTATCTAATTTTTATGGTGTTTTTTTGTCTTTTCTCTTACTGTTAAGCTGTTCATCACTTTTTTTTCTTGCTGTCATTGCTTCTAATTCTAGAAACTCATTACAATCCTGTTCTTCCTTTCTAATATATGGGTTAGAAACCCAGTTGAATTACAGTTGTAAATAAATAAGAGTGAATAAGTTGTAGGTTAGAGCCTGAACAATTCTCCTCTGATTAAAGTATGCATATCTATTGTAAAGATGTTATTTCATTTATTTTTGTTACAGTTAATTTCTTAAGATTTCTTGCTAGATTTTTGGCTGTGTTCTTGGTGTTTGAGATTTCCAATTAGGTGAACTTCAGTATGTGTGTCATATTATTGTATTATGTTTATAATTCAACACGATCCATTTCTATCTATCCATTAATATTTTCTTCCTTAACTTTCTCTTGGCCATGAACATAAATCCCTTCAGTGTCGTCAGTTGTGTTAAAATAGTTTCTTTAGCCTATATAAAATCTTCTGAATTTTACTTGTCCTATGGAGCAATTTAATTGTGGAACATCCTGCTTCTAATAACTGAATGGAGAGAATCTTCAAATATGAAAAATCTGTGATAATTCCATTTGAAGTTTTACCAGCTTTGGGGGGAACCTTGGCCTGGAATTTCGATTCAGCACTAGATGGCGATGTTTTATTAGATTGTACTTACTGGAAACCTGGCGTCTGCAAATAGGATATAGAATAATCATAGAAATGAGACAAAAGCTTTAAGAAAAATATTCCCTCAATTCATATAGTCAGATTTAGGAATATAATATAATGGAGATTATTATGCTACATTTGGCTTTAAGCAAACAGCTATGATTTGAGAAAAAGAATACTAGACTGAGAGAAGAGACCCAAATTTTTGTTCTACAATTGTAAATATTGGACATGTCACACTTTGAGTATCAGTTTATATTTTGGAAATGTGAAGATATGACTGGATGATCTCTGATATCCTTTCCAATTCTTAGATTCTATGATTTGCTTTAATATGCATTTATCTCCTAATTATATACTTTGGTACATAAGTAACTCTAGTATACTTTGATGGGTATATTTCCTTCAAAGTTTCTCATCTTATTCTATTCCTGTCCTGTAAATCTCCTTTAGTGATCTAACTTACCTCTTAAAAGCCTTCTTATAATCCATTTCTTAAATATTTTGCATATACCTCTATGATGCTTGAGTCCTTCACGTATTGCACTTTAATCTTGTTGCCTGACCGTCCAAGTTCCTCAGCCATGTTCAGGCATTTGAAAGGCAGAGAGATTTGACCTTTTCTTGGTCTCACAGGGCAGAACTATGAAGAACAGAGTAAGTAGGGGAATTTGCCAAGAGAAAAATTTAAGGTTGATGTCAACTATAACAATTATAACTCCAAAAGTAAAAGGACTGCTCACTGCTTTGGGAGATGGGTCTCTGTTTATTGGAGCTCTTCAAGCAAAGATTGGATGACTGAATATTTGTTGCTTATGTTTAATGAGTGTTTTTATATGGGAATGAATTAAATTATATTCCTTAGGAAGTCTCTCCCAAGTCTGAAATTCAGGGTTTTGTATATCCAAAAATGTGTATCCCATTTAATCAACCCTGAAAAATTGTTATCCCACTTGTACCTAAAGAACTTTAATAATAAGGAGCTGGCAATCCTCTAAAGAAACCTATTACAACCAGGACTATTTGGTTAACTTAGAAGGTAAACTGGGGTAACCAAAATTTTTGTTATTATTGAAGCAATAACTCTGTATATCTGTGTCCTTCCAGATACATAATAATTATATTACATAGAAATTTTCCTTTTAAGAAAATATTAAGGAACACTAAGATTAACTAATTTAATTAGAGGGTTGATTATTGAGTGCCTATGGAACAGTTTCTCATGACTCAACAATGGTGGACTAGGATTTCTATGGGGGAATTTTTAAGTGGAAGATAGTCTCTAAGTACTCAATTTTCTTAGAAGCAGGTTTTCTTTTTTAAGATCTTAGATTTTAGACCTCCAGTCAGATTAAAAAAACTAAGTGTTTTATTCAACTGATGGCCCAGCTTCTCAGTCTATATACACTGCAACTCTTAAGATATGTATTTTTAGGCTGGTATTATAACATTTATTAAAATAATGCTTTTGGTTAATCAAAATAGCAAAGAACCAAAAAATTAAAATGCTATACTATAAAAAAATCCCAACTAAAACCCAATGTGTCTAATGTATTCACTCGGTATCTAACTAAAAGCCCAAGAAAGATAACAGTCTCAATTTAATAAAGTACTACAAACCAATTGACCATTAAGAAATTACAGAGTTAAAATAAATAATAAGAGTTCATCTGGAAGACCAAAAGGTCAAGAATTTCAAGGGAATTAATGAAAAAAAATTGCAGATGAAGGTAACATGGCTGTACCAGCCTTAAGATTATATTAGAAAGTAATGGTCATCAAAACCATTTGGTGTACTGGCTAAGAAATAGAATAATCAATTGTTGGAATAGTTTAGGTTTACAAGCACTCAGTAGTAATAAAATCTAGTAATTGATAAACCCAAAGACTCAAACTTTTGTGATAAGAACCCATTATTTCACAAAAAATTGCTGGGAAAATTGGAAATTGGTATGGCAAAAACTAGGCATTGACCAACATCTAATACCCTTTAACCAAAGTAAGGTCAAAATGGTATTATAATTTAGGCAAAAAGGATAAGATATTATAAGGAGAACAAGAGATATTCAACCTTATAGATCTATGGAAAAGGAAGGAATTTCTGGCCAAAGAAGATATAGAAAGCATCATGAAATGCAAAATGAATAATTTTAATTATGTTAAATTTAAAGGGTTTTGTATAAATAAAACCAATGCAGACAGGATTAGAAGAGAAGAGAAAACTGGGAAAAAATCTTTACATCCAAGGGTTCTGAGAAAGGCCTCATTTCTAAAATATATAGAGAATTTAACTCAAAGTTATAAGAATACAGGCCATTCTCCAATTGATAAATAGTCAAATGATATAAATAGATAAATTTTAGATGAAGCAATTAAACCATTTCTAGTTATATGAAAAAATTCTTTAAATCACTATTGATCAGAAAAATTCAAATTAAGATAACTCTGAGATACCATCACATAGTATCTTAAATGAGGAAAAGATAATGACAAATGTTAGAGGGGCTGTGGGAAAACTGAGACATTATTACATTGTTGGTGGGGTTGTGAATGGATCCAACTATTTTGGAAAGGAATTTGGAACTGTTCCCAAAGGGCTATAAAACTGTGCATATCCTTTGACCCAGCAGTGTCTCTACTGGGCCTGTATCACAAAGAGATCATAAATAAGGGGAAAGGACCCACATGTGCAAAAGTGTTTGTAACAGACCTTTTTGTAACTGCAAGGAATGGAAACTGAGTGGATGCCTATCAGTTGGAGAATGGCTTTAATAAGTTATGGTATATGAGTGTAATGGAATATTATTGTTGTATAAGAAAGAATCAGCAGGATGATTTCAAAAGGGCCTGGAGAGACCTACAAGGACTGATGCTAATTGAAGGGAGAAAAAAATTGGAACTCGAGGTTTTGCAAGGATGAATGTTGAAAACTATTTTTACATATAATTTAACAATAAAAATCTGTTATTAACAATAAATACATTCTAGCTTAGTCACTTAAAAATTGTCAATTTTCAGTTATCAAAATGGTGAATTTTGCATTTTGTTTTTTTTTTTCATTAGGAAAAATTATTTTTTTGAATGTTATATAACATACATATAAAACAAGATGGAAAAATACATTAAAAACTTATAACAGTGGCTCTAAATACATTATTTTACATGGTACATACATAGCATGAAATTGCCAAGAAAATAAAGACAAAATATATATCAGCTGTATGGTAGCCTACAAGTAGCACTCCCATCTACCTACTCTAAAAAAATTTCATAATACTGTCAAGAAAAAAAAAATTAAGATATGTATTGAAGGACAACTCAGTAGACTATCAATCCACCTTTATAACATAATCTGGGAAATACACATTCTTTATCTTTGTGAATTCTAAAATTATCTCTTAATAATAGTCATAGATCTCATTGAGAGTATTCTAGAATATATTGGTGCTTCAGGCCATCTACACAATATCATTTGAATATAGAAGGATTTTGAGGATTCCTCACCATCATAAACAAAATTTTTTCTTCATTTGGATTGTTTGAAAAAAGTCTTCCATTACATTAGTAAATAACTTTAGTGACTTATGATGGTAGTGATATCTTAACTTTTGCCCCTTTGCAAATTAGACCAATTTTTCCTTAAATGTTTTGACCATTTGTTAATTGGAGAGTAGCTCTTGCTGCAAAGATTTTTTCTCCCAGTTAACTACCTTGACTTTGTGCAAAAACTTTTAAAATTTTATGTAATCTGTGATCTTCTCTATTCAAGAATTGTGAACACTTTTACCTCTTCTATAATTCCAAGTGGTAATTTCTTCTAAGTTTCTCATTTGTAATATGATCTAGGGATGTGTCATATATAATAGAGAAAATAGCCAGTTCCTAACATGGGAGTTATAAAATCAGCTCCATGTAGTCTTCTTGTATTAGCTTCTTGGAATAAAGGTCAAAATAATAACCAAATTAGAAGGAAACTTAAAATTTAAAACAGTTGCCATATGAGTGAGGCAACTCAACTTTTACATATTAAATCTTTTGACATTGAAAAATCAGAAACAGATAAAAGGACAAACATTCACAGAGACTATTTCCTACAACAATCAATAAAAAAAAAAAAAAACTACAGGAGTCTAAGTGAACTCAGCCCCCCAAATCAGTCTTGACTTCTTTACCATCCATAGTGTCCTATGGACACTTCAAATCTAGATATCTTTCCTAAAATATAGCACCTAGAACTAAGCATATTATATCAAACTATCATCTCCCTAATCTTGAACATTGTATTTCCTTTAATTTAGTTTTAGATTGATCTTTTTTTTTTGCTTACCATATCTTATGCATTATTAATCTATTAAAACCATCATATCCTTCAAAGAAGAGATATGAGGGACTTTTCCTTGCCATTTTTAGAAAGGTGAGGGAACGTGAGTGTTGAATATTTAACATAAATTCCAGACTTTATATAAAAAGTTATTTCATTTTGTAATACTTTATATAAATTCATTATAATAAGGAAATGTTCTCTAGATAGTATTAGGAAAAGAGATGCAATAAATCTTTTGAAGATATACTATAGTCTAGCCATTCTTCATCTTTGACTCATGCAATAGATTTTTTAAAAATTTAGTTTAATACTTTACATTTATTCTTTTAGCATTATTCAGATTGTCTTTTTCCTTGTGGGAAAAAAGCCTGCCTTTGATTTTGCTATATCTTCTAGCCACCATATTTTGTATTTTTCCTTTATTACTTTCCTATCCACTCACCTATTAGTCTTCATCACTTTGTGAAACTTTTTTCTTTAAGAAGTCCATAAACAAAGTCTTTTCCCAGTACTCTTGATATTCTTGCATCTCATCCTTGGAGAAAACCATAGGGTAGCAAAAAGAGCAGGAGGAATGGGGTCATAAGACCTAGCTTCAAATATTATTATCTTATTATCTATGGACTTATTATCTATGGACAGAAAAAAAATTAAACACACAAAATTTGCAAGACTTACTTTGAACAGAATTTTAAAATGCCTGCCATAACAAGTTCCAGTTCTTTTGATTTTCCTTATAGTTTTATTATCTGTGGACACTTATTATCTATGGACGAGTCACTCAATCTCTCTGGGTCTCTATTTCTTCATATGTAAAATGAGATTTTTGAAGTAGATAATTTCTTCAGTTCCCTGTTAGCTACAAGTATATGACCATTGCTTAACTTCTATAACAAAGATTTCTCTTGATAATCCTTTTTGTATGACAGTTTTTCTTGATCTCTTTCATTCGTTTCGTATCTTCTTGCCTCCTTACTATAGATATACCCAAAGGCACTGTTCTTGACCATCTTTTCTCAGTTTATACTCAAATTCAATGGATTCAACTATCATCTCCATGAAAATATTGCCAAACGTAAGGGATCGGATTCTAATCTCTTTCTTAAGCTCCAGTCTATCTCTACTTCCTGCTGGACATAAACAACCATTAGAACCTCAAACTCAGTTTACCAATACATAAATATATAATGCAATTAAATAAATATTTAAATATAAACAAACAAAACATAAAAAATATAAATTCAAATTAATTTTAGTCCTTCCCTAAAACCATTTCTCCTCTCTACTTCTCTATTTCTTATGGTAACCTACTATCCCCCTAGGTTCGTCTCATTGTCAGTTTTCATTCTTCTCAATATCCCACCTTTCACAATCAATCTGTTGTTGTCTTGTTGGTTTTACTTTCACAGTATCTCCTGCAACTGTGTCCCTTTCCTTCCGATAGTATCTTTTTCATCCTCTTCAAGCCCTCAACCCTTGAATACCTATAATATAACAGTATCCTAGCTTCACTTTTCACCTCCATACTCTATTTTAACCTTTGCATAATTTCCCAAAAGATTTTCCTAATGTACTTATTCTCTATTATTCCCTGCTCAGAATTTAATTCTCTGTTGCACTCAAAGTTAAATGCATATTTTAGGTTAATGTTTAAGATCATCAATATCTTGCTTCCAGTACACATTTCCATCCTCATTTTCATTAATCACATAAGCATAATCAAAGTGTCTGCCCTCTTCTCAGATTTATTATAATACTTTGTCTTGAATCTTCCTTTAATTAATATTTTCTTTGCATAATTTTTATTTGTTTACATTTTATATTTCCCCTAATAGTTTGTAAACACCTTAAAGACTGTCTTTAAAAAAAAAATTTTATATCTCTCTGAAAGTGATGACACTTCGTACATAATTTGTACACATTTTATATTCTTGAATTAAACTGAAGCTTTTTATCTAAGCTAGTTTTCAGGAGTCTGTCAATTGTTTATGGAAAGTTGCTATAAACCATAGTAGTCCAAATTATTACAGCTGACTTTTATTTGGGGTATACAAAGTACTCTATGTGTATTGTTACATTTGATCAAAACCCTCAGAATCAGATTGTTCAAATTTTGTTATTCTTACTGTGAGAATCAAAGTGCTGAGATTCACAGTTTTATTTTCCTAAAGCTTTTCATCGATGTAGATGCTGTGTAGGCGAATGGGCTCTCTACCACCCCACCATTGTCTGCAAGTGCCCACCTTCTATGCTGGGTTTTGAGGCCTGTTTGAGTGTTCAATGATCTAAACTTCTTTATTTTTTTCAAGAATTTTGTGGTAGCTAAAAATCAAAGTGAAGAGAACCTTCTAGCCTCACCATTCTGTTCCTTCTTTTCCCATTTCTGTTCTATTTAAATGGAACTGAACTAATTTCTCATGGTTGTTAGTAGTTTTTTTCCATAAATGATAGTTGTTTACCAACTTATTTAGTTTCTAACTAACAATATAGATTGGATTACATGCTACATTATATTATATCCTATGTTTCATGTTTCATCATTCTTGCTAAATGTTTATAAACTCTATAAAGGTAGAAACTGCATCTTTTGCTTCTTTGATTTCTACATACCCCCAAAATACACAGCAGATCTCTTTAAGACATATGTTGAGGTACATTTTATGTATTTTTTGACTTGACATTTAAAATTCCTTTTAAAAAATAGGTAAACCATTTTACAGTTATTGTATCCATACCATTGTTCTGAGCATCTCTGGTCTAGAATTAAGTGATGTAATGGAGCTAAAACTATAAGGAAAATCAAAAGAATTAGAACTTGTTATGGCAGGCATTTTAAAATTCTGTTCAAAGTAAGTCTTGCAAATTTTGTGTGCTGGCCAACTCAAATTACCTGAGTTATTACTGTGGTGTGATAATAAATATTTAACAACTGATTGTGTGGGGGAAGGTTGGTAAGGAGAGAGAGAAAGAGCGGGGAAGTGAAAAATCAGATTCAATTTTTAGGGTCAATCTCCATTATTAATATTTTTCTCCATCAATTTTGGTAAATCTGGACAATTAATAAATTAACATCTGACTAGCATTTTTCAGTTTAAAAGGTATAATAAATGCTCACATTAAAATTTTAACTATCAGCTCTTGCACTAGTTCAAGCTAGCTCCAACACACCCTTGAGTTTACCCTTCATGAAATAAATTTGGAATTAAGACTAAAAAAATGAAATATAGATTATGTTGTAAGAAATCCTTTCTTGTAGGTTATATATCTTTGAGAGAGAGAGGAAAGAGAGAGCGCACTTTTAGAGCTTCCTTCTAGGTATCAAGGATGTGCAAAGTATTTTTCAGAGGATATTACAGTCTTCCTAAGAGTCCAACAAGAGAGAATAGCATTATTTTCTCATCCTCTTCAATAGACCAAAAGTAGTGACAGAAAGCATTAGCACTAGGGAAGAAAAGCTTCATCTTTATAAAAGTCTGCATTATTTCATATGAGATCTAACCAAAGCTAACATTTATAACAGAAGATATTAGCAGGAGAAAATTACTGTCTTTCTGGTCTCAACCAAGAAGTTTAAAGTCTTGGCAAATATTTTCTCTGACTATGCATATTTGAGACATTGGGGGAAGATGCATATACATATGTGTATATGCATTTATCTTCCCAATATGTCCTAAAACCATACTTAGGTCATTTATTAAAAGTATGAAATACTCTAATGTAAATGGTTTCTGAGCAATTCATGAAAATAGTTAAATTTTTGTTTGTAATTGAAACTAAAATACATTATGGCTCTCCACTGTAATTTTTATAGCTGAACATTGGTTAACATGAATTTTTCATTTGTAACCATCTTTAGTGACTTTGTAGCAGTGAAATTTAAAAGGTTTTGTTGTCATTTAGTAAAAGGAAATTGTGTATTTTAAAATTTGAATGATCTCATATGAAAAATTAGCTCTGCGAACCTCAGTTGAAAACCAGAACATCTGATTGTTGACTTTATTTAAAAAGTTGTCTTTGTTCTGTCCACAAACTAGAGGTGCCATGTAAAGAATACTGTTAAACCACTTGATCTCTCATGATTCTTTTTATTTTCTACAAGTGCTTATATATGTGTGTGTAGTTTTGTGCATGTGTGTATACACACACATACGTATATTCTTCTACCAACATGTATATATGTAAAGGAAATTATTGTTTTACTATTATATTAATAACTAATTATTAAATTAGGATCCAGGCTTTTCTCCCTTATTTCCTCATTTAAAGCCCAACTCCTGTGAAAAGCCAATCTTTAAAGACATGACCAATTGATGAGATTGTCCTGCCCCTCAAGGAACATGCTCTAATATCTTGGACAGGATCTCATCCAACTAAATCTTATTTTTGTTTAGATATAAATAGAACATAATCTTACCCTTAGGAGAAAAGTCCCTGTCCTTGTATCCCTTCATTAGAGTTTAAGGTGACCCAGCTCATGAAGAAAAAAAAAAAAAAACAAACCAGAAAAACCAGAGTACTCTGGACAGAGATTTTCATTTTGCTGGAAGTGACTGAATCTCATGATCAAGCTACATTATCAGAAAGAAAAGACCAAAAACTTCTAGCCCATTTCCTCATTATATGTCTGCCAATCAAGGTTGATTTTTAGTTGACAAGGGACCCTTTCAAGGATTATTTGAGGCTTTCAGGTTCTCAATGTCTTTTGTCTTTTATTACCAAGAAAAACCACTAACTGTCAATTTATTGATTGCCAACTACCCAGATTACTCAGAAACTCTGCATATCAGGGTTTTTCATTCATCACAGATGTATAACTACACATACATGTACACATATTTATACTGTATGTGTTTATATTGGGGAAGAGGCATCTTTTGGTTTAGACCCATGCTTTTTCCTGTGTAAACATTTCTATGTAAACGTTTATAATAATAGCAAATAGTCTGTAAATTTTATTCTTACAAAATTGTCTGGTTACTGAGATACTCAATAACTATCCCAAGTCACACAACTGTATGTTAGATGTCAATGGCAGAATTTGCCTTCCTGACTATCAGCCCACTGTCTACCATACCGTGCTGTATGTTATCATATAGGTATATGTCTATGTCTATATATATATCAGATAAGTGATTATTTGGAGTAATAATAGTAGAGTTTGGCAAAACAATAACACATTTAATATTGTTTTAAATGTAAATGCATTTAATGGACATACTTTGATGTGCATCAACTTTTCTTCCTTTGTTTTAGCCAAGCTAAAGCTATGTATTCCTGTAAAGCTGAGCACAGTCATGAACTCTCCTTCCCACAAGGGGCAATATTTTCCAATGGTAAGCGATGTTTTTAATTCTACTCACTTCTACTCACAAATTTCCATTGAATTTGTCTATTCATATATTTTTCCCACACTGCAAGCTCTAGGAGGGTAAGATCTATTTCTGCAATAGTCTTTGCCTCTCCTCCCCTCTCTACCTGTAACTTACCTAGCACAGGGCTCTATATACAAATAAATGATAGCTGATTGTTGGCTTTGATGACTATTTTTAAGAGACAAAATCTAAAGTGACAGAATAAAAAGGATACCACATTGGGAGTCAGGAGACTTGATTTTAGTCCTGTCTCTGCTATTAATTAGACTTATGAGCTTGGGCAAATAACTTAACATCCCACCCCCAAGATTCAGTTTCTTCCTTAGGAAAGTGAAATTGGAAGATTCAACTTGAAGTGAAGCTTGTAATGGAGTGCTCATGAGACTTGTCATTGACTGTTGTGCTGTGTAATACTTGTATAAGTGACTTCAATGAAGGCATAGATAATAATAGCTAGCATTTATGTAGCATTTTATATAGCACTTTTTGTATCTCATATATATGGGTACATATATAATGTAGCATTTATATATATATATATATATATATATATATAATACATCATATAATAATATAAATTTTAAAAGGGATAAATAAGCACTAGGAATCTTAACAAACGCAGCAGAAATGGTGACATCTACTCCTTGCATCTTCTGACTTATCTGCCATGCAAAGCCCACTCTGGAGGTTCCAATAGAGCAGATGCTATAAGAATCCAACCCTTCCCCCACACTTGCCTTTTATTAGTTCCTTTTTCACCTCCCAGATAAAAATTGACCTTCCATCACCACTACCAAGGAAAAGAACCTTTATCCCCTCTTCATGCCAACCCTCTGTGAGACAAAGGGCATATGGCCACTAATACTGCTTGAATAAATAGGGAATCAACAAGTATAATTCTGTCAGTCAAAGAGAGGACCAGAAGATCTTCCCATCTGGCCTAGTGCTACAGTCTCCAGCTATGTAGGTGTTACTGTCTGACCTGTTGTCCTAAGGGCTACCACTTATAGCTGTATTCCTTTCTCTGTTTTTCTTTCCCATTAGAATGTAGTTCCTTGACAGATAGCAGGAATAGTACTCTCATTTTCTTAGTTGTATTTCCAGTACTTAGCACAGTGCCTGACACATGGTAAACACTTTAGAAATGCTTTTTCATTTATCCATTTGCTACCATTGAAGGAGAATAAAGTTAAGTAAGCCAATAGTCTATTCAAATAAGTTGCTTTTTTATAAAACTTGGGTTTAAAAAATCAACTTGACAAATTCTATGTGGAGAAAGGCTAACTAGTAACATATCTAAAAAGAGGTAGAAATTTTAAAGTACTGCTAGTTCAACATTATTTAAAAAAACATTTATTAAGTGCCTTCTGGTATCCTAGGCATTATTATAGGCCCTGGGAACACAAAGACAGAACAGAAACAGTCTGTGCCCTCAAGTAGATTGTTTTATCAGAGGAAATTGCACATGTATTAAATATCTCCATGCATATATATGAATATGCAAAATTAATATAAGAGGTTTGGGGAGGCACTTAGCAACTGGTGGAATCAGAAAAGTCCTCATAAAAAAGTTAATAATATGATATCATAGCACAAAAAGTTAACACAATATTAACCTTTGTTAAGAGAGTCATAATTCAGGTTTCAAGAGATGACTATCTCTCAAGAGACTACTCTACTTTTTTTCTGGTCAACTCTGCCCTACCCTATCCACCATCCACTGGAATATTTTATTGAATTCTATACAGCACATTTTAGTAAGAGCCTTGGTTAGCTAGAGGATATCCAGAGTGGGATTATTAGGGTGTTTAAAAGGCCATCAAGATTAAGCAGCACAAGGATCAGTTATTGAATGCTCTGGAGGTGATTAGCTTAGAAAACATACATTATTTTCTCTTTAAAGTATTTGAAAGTCTGTCATTGGAAGAGGGATTTATCTTCCTGTTCTTGACCTCAGAGGACAGATCTAAGAACAATGAGGGGACACAGCAAGAGGCAGGATCTACCTGCCTTTTATTAAAATGAAGACCAAGGCTCTCCAGAAGTGAATTGAACTACCTTGTCTGGGGTTATGCTCCCTTTACTAGAACTCTTCAAGCAGAAGTTTGCTGACTATCTGACCTGTTGAACATACTGTCAAGGAGGATTCTTAACAAATTGGGTTCTATGAGATTCCTTCCTATGCTGAGAGTCTGGGTAATTTTTCACGGTTGCCCCTGAATTTTCATTGAGCCTCATCAGCTCTGATGAGACTATGATATTATGATCAGTTTATAGAATGCCCTTAAAACCTGATGTGGATTTAAATGTGTTCTCTCATGTAATGAATGATTAGAAATTATAATGCATTTGTCTTTGTTTTGCAGTCTACCCATCAGTGGAACCTGGATGGTTAAAAGCAACTTATGAAGGCAAAACAGGACTAGTTCCAGAAAATTATGTTGTCTTCCTCTAATTAGAGTTAGTGGATGGCAGTATCTTCATGGTATCCATGGTAACAATAATAATAATAATAAGTGCTATGGTTTTATCTGACACAGATATGGGGATCAGCCCACTCAGTGAAGATGATCGATTTCTGTCAAGTTCTTTACTGGCAATCTGTGCAATTCCCCTGTCAGTGAAACAAAATGGATTTAAAATTTTGGCCTGCCTTTTCAAGCTGGCACTCTATTTAAATGACTTGCTTTTTGATCAAGAGAAATCATAGGGTTTTTTTTTTTAACCTAATAATGACAGTTAGAAATAGAAATATTGAGTTCGTCATCCAGTCCTGGTAATTCATAGCCCAAGAAACTGCTACAAGATTTTTGGGAGTCCTGACCAAATGTATTCATCCCAACTCACTGCTCCCTAAAGTATCTAGAAATCATGTTTTGTAATATAATTTAAATTGCATGTTTTTTAACTTTGAAGAAAAAGTTGATTTCTCTTTACATGTCAGTTTTTGCTGGTCCATAACATTTCAAAGAAATAGATTTGCAACATCATTTTATGTTTATTTGTTATCTGAGGAGATGGTAATGTTCATATGCAATAATGTGTATTATTAATATGTAAATGAGGCCAAATTAGGTTATACACTGATTAAACCATAACCCATCCAGAATGTGATTATTCTCTCCCATTAGCTTCTTTGTTTTATCTGTTGTACTACCAAAAGCCTCTTGAGAACAGGGATTCTGTCTTATTTATCTTGGAATTTATCTTAGTGCCTTGCACATAGTAGTAGGCACTCAATTAATTTTGTAATGGATATTTCCTTTACTTCTAGATTTTTACCCCTTTGTATAAATATAATTATAAGAATTTTATTTATATTCTTCTTGAGGTATGATAGGAACTCTTCACAGAAACACAATTCTGAAGCCAATAAAACACCAAACATATATGAATACACAGTATAAGCCAATTATATATGAACACACAGTGTAAAAACCCAGAACCAGATACCATATGCATTATACAATATTTCAGAATGCTTTATAAATATTGTCATTATTTTTTTTCTGAGATTTTTTTTCTACAGTTGACACAGGTCTTCTGTGAAGACATTAGATGGACAAACTATATATTTTAGAGACTGTACTAATGAAAAAAGAAATATAAAGCTACATACTGTTTAAATTGGATCATCTTAGCTTCTTCCTTCACTCTTGGACTAGAATAATATCTGGGGCTTGGTAGTCTTTTATATCATTCTGTTTATAAGCTTTATTTTCTTGGGGATTGAAGTGAATTGTCACAAATTAAAAAGGAAACTAATGGTTTATCAAGTTTAGAATTAATTATTTAGCACCTTATGAAGCATACATTTGCCTCTAATTTTGTAGAAATGGTTGTCCTTGCTGACAGCTTTATATTGGTCCTTAGAGCTCTTCTCTACACTGTGGGGAGATAGAGCAAAAATATTTCCATTCATCTGGCTCATGAAGTGAAATAGGGAACAAGACTCGGACCCCAGCCAAGTTTGGTGGATTTGCCATGTTATTTTGCTGCCAATTTCAATATTCCCCACAGGCAGGGATAATAAGGTGTTGACTTTGTGGATCTCACTCTGTATTATAATTGGTGACTTCAGCCTGTTGTAAAGTGACTTTCCTAAGACAAACAAGATAAAATATACTCAATTGCAGAAAAAACTATGCCACAAAGTACTTAAGCTTTTAAAACTGAAAATGGATGGTTAAGAATTGAAAAAGAAAGAGACAGAGTGAAAAAGAGAGAGACAAATAGGAGACAAAATGTTCAAGGCTGAAAAGCAAGTGTGATGAATGTTACAGACAGAATGACTTTATAATATTATAAGAATCATTGCCAGCAGTGTTTTAGAAAACAAATAATTGTGGAAATGTCATGGGATTAGGAATCAGAAGCCTTGGGTTCTATTCCTGGTTCTGTTGAATGACAATGAGGAACTTAAGCATTTTAAAATTCCTCTGGGACTTTGTTATCTCATTTGTAAAATGATAAAGTCCTTTTTGCACTATAATCCTGAATATTGTTTAATAACATTGGCATCAGCATCAATAATATTATATTTCTTGTAAATTAATAGTCTACCCACAGGTTATTTGCCCATTGTCCCTTGTTAAGTATGCAGAAAATCTGACTTCTGTGTTGCTTTCTCATTGTTTGCTTTCTCACTGTGTTGCTTTCTCAGTGTTTGTATTGTATTCTTTGCTCATTATCTGGCATAATATAATAATTTCAGTAACAATTATTTCCCTATATGCTAATTATCTTGCCAGAATCATGACTTGGATCAAAAGCCTTGGTTTTCATGTTATTCTCACGTTTGTGATATACTTTAGTTATATGTGACATTCACATTTCATAGCTTTTTCTTCATTTGCCAGAGCATAGTCTTAGGTTATCTTTTTTGATTCACTTAAAAGTAATTTGTGAAAATCTTTTCTGAACATACATTTCCCATAATTCAAAAAAAGTCTTTTATAATAGGTTAGTTTGTTTCCGCCCCCCCCCCCCAAAGGCCATCTTCTCTTTAATAAGAGACTCAGAACTGAAATATGTCTGCTGCTTAGAAGACATTGAAGAAATCTCAATCTACCTTTGATCTTAAACACAAATAAAATGTCTTCACATCCAAATTCACTCTCATATAATTGCAATAGTAGGACTTAATAGATCATTTTTTTGTACTTGATTTGTAAGAGGGTCATTACACTTACCAGGCAAAAGGTTGCAACCAGCTTTCTGTCTTGCTAATGGAGGTTCATAGTCTGCTACTGGTCTTTCTCTGTACAATTTTCTAACTATTTTACAGACATAATGTGCTTATTCAAAATGTGCCACACCTTAGAGATTTCAACCTTATTGCATTGTCCTAGCAATGGGAACTTTCTCAATTTTTATTACTCTAAAAAATCAGACCTCATTTCCAAAGTCAGATTGTAAATGAGACTAAAATGTCTTAAGAGCAAGTCTACATGAATTACATGACTCCAAGTATCAGGGAAATCTGAAAATTATGAGACAAGAAATAATAATATGGAGGCAGCCAGATATATAGTGACTTTGAAGTCTGGAATACCTGATTTTGGGTCCTGCCTCCTGATGCATGGTGGCTACCTGAGTACAGGTGAGTCACTTAACTCCCTGTGTGCCAATCAACTCTGACTCTAAGTTATATATGCCAATATACAGCAGTTTGGAGAGTTTTCCCCAGAGTATCCTATGATAAAATTGGAATTCCCTAAACCAGTAGTATCAAACTCATACAGAAATAGGGGCCACTAAAATGTACATAGTGACCTCTCTTTAGGTTTCATATTGACTCAGAAAAGTATGTTATCTATTTTCTATTATATTTTTATTTATTTTCTTAAAAATATTCCAATTACATTTTAATCTGATTGGTCTGCACTGAGGAGTGTTATGGGCCATGTGTGTGATACTCCACCTTATACCAATGAATACTGGATCTGGACCAATGATAATGTAGTGCCAGAATTCATGATCCAGGAAAGAATCTTAAAAGAATTTGAAAAGCATCCTACTTATAAACAGAGGCAGTATGCAACTGTGGTAAAATTGTATCTTTTAGTTTTCATAAATGCCTTATGGTTTGACCATGACAACTATTGATTGCCTAGTAATCAGGGTGAAATTGTAATGTATTATATAATGGTAACTGTTATTTATATCATGTGAATAGTGTCTCCATACAAAATATGTATCTCTCCTCCATGTAGCTGTTTTCTTATACCACTACACACTGAAAGTGTTTTGCAGTAGAACCTAACAAGCAGTTCAAAATACTACTATATTTTATGCCAGGAGAATATCCAAAGTCTGTCTTATCTTTGCCTACAGATAGCTTCTGCCAAAAAATAGCTGACTTCTTTCTTTGCAAGTTTGTTCTAAATGTTTTTGTTCCTTGAATATGTCCCATATTACTCTTCTATGTTCATAGATGTGGAATGATTATCATTAACCAAAGTAGATTTCTTGTTAGTCTGTATCCTTTTTATCTCATCTCTACTCTTTCTTTATCCTATCTCTTTCAGAAACCATGGAGAAAAATATCTAATATTTCAACATTAATCCCTCTTAAAATAGAGGGAAAAAAAGGTGCTCTATTTTTCTTATAGACTCTTATTTAATTTCAAATTTAAATTTTAGAGAAATACTAGCATTATCCCTGAAAACCCACCTAATCCATTGCTCTACTTTTGTGACACACTCCTCTTCTGTAGTGCTCATTGTGTTTGGTGACCACATCAGATATACAAAAATATAGAGCTCTACCTATGGATTTAACCTCAGAATAATTCAATAGTCAGCAAAATCCCCAAAGTTTCTAGTCACATAATTCTATCTTATAAGCACAGAAGCCATAGTGCCCAACTTTTATCTATAGGCAGTATGCGTTTCCTTTGATTTCACAACTATATTTGAAACTTACTTGTGCTGATCATTAACGTTTGGATGGATGGTTCCTCAAATGAAAGTCTTCCCAAGTGAATTCATCTTCTATTTTTTTCTTTTCTATTCAAAACATATGACAAGGCCTAGACACATTGAGTAATTAATGTGTTTCAGTGTTCAAATCATCAATACCAAGTACCTATGATCATATTCTTTATGGACATTAGCCAAAGCACACTTAATTCCTTCTCCAAATAAAATGTTCTAATACTGAAAACAAAGGATTTTCTTTGCCAGTAGCTTCACAAAAACCTGGGCACATCGAGACCTTATCTCAGGATGAAAGGCAGAAATGATCTGAATAACTTAGCCAAGTCTTTGAAAGGTATTTTGTGTAAAATTTCTTCTGAATACATACACACACATACATACACATATGATTAAAACACAATGACCAATTATTCTTGCCGCTCTTTGAAGTTAGTTTTCTTTAACTAATGTCTCCTTGCCACAGAGAAAATGTGGATTTTGCTTTTACTAAGATGTTTTAAATAACACAAGCAATTTTCTGTCTAAGTAATCCTTTCTCTCCTCCCAGCAGCTGCTGCAAAAGGGTTTTCATTTCAATGAACTTATTTTTTCTATATTGTGAGCACTGAAGATATTAAAAAGGCACCTATATTGCAGCTGTTAGGCATCTCCCATGTCCTTTTGCCTTCATTGGCTAATTTGGGGCAGTTACATAATAGAAATCACGGTTACCTTTGTTCCTAACAGAAGGCTTTGCCCCTAACAAAGTTTGCCTTTGAGGTAGGAAGAGTGCTCACTTTTGCATTATAGTTTTTACAATAAAACTATAGTGGGATTTGCCATGTATGTGGCATCATGTCAGTAGTTCAGTATCTGTTCTTGCCTTCTTCCACAGTGCCTCCTCCCTGACTGAAGGCACCCCACCAACTTCCAGACACTGTCATGATAATTCCTGCACCTTATACTTGGTGTCAGCGGTGATTGTTGGCTACTTGTGTCTAAAACTGCAAAACTGGTCTTAAATTTCGAGAGTGAAGCCTTTACAAATGCAAAGTCATGGTTTGACAGGGAAGATGACAGAGTTTCCAATTCAGAATTCTATTTATACTTTTTATTTTGGAGATACTTTGGATTTTAAATCACTCCTAGGTGTTTAGATACTGTATTTCAATCTTAGAATTTTTCTGCAGCCATTAATTAACATGACACACTGCAATATGGTATATGAAAAGAAAAAAAAGTACTTCAGTAAATTATCATAATGAGATTTTTGTTTATTTTGTAGTGTTTCTGTATTTATCTGCACTTTGTATATATACATACACACATGTAAATAACCTAATTATCTCTAATCTAAATGGTCACAGTACCTTTGTTGTACTTTTACACTGTATTTCATGAGTTTAAAAATTACTTTAAAAATAAATGACATATGCACATTTTTATTTGGTCTTTGTACTTTCTGTTTTGCATTATATTGTGGAGAGGAGAGTTTGGGAAGAGGCAGGCTGGGCCATATTTGGATTAGATAGGGGATAGCTGGGGAGCTTTCAAAACAGATGATCTGAGTTAAACAGTCAAGGAACTTCTAATGATGTGGATGGAACACGTCCCTCTACTCCTGAATGGAAGTTTTCTTGGTACATGGCATGAAAAAAATAGATTGGACACATGATATACTCTGCCTGTTTTAACAATAACCCAGCTTTTAAAGGGAAGCAGTGAGAACTAAGGGAGAAAAATAAAGTGCTTGAAAATTAGCAAGGCGATTGGCAACTAATGAGGAGCCATTTTGAAATTTTCCACAGTATTCCCCTTTCAGTTTGCAAACAGTATTGAAAAAAATGGGACACGTATTTAGCTAATTTATATTCCATCCTTAAATTGTTTTTTCTTCAGTAGACAGTAAAACACTTGCCAGTTGTTGAGGTCCTCTTACATGTTACATAAGATGTACATTACATCTTACTTTAATGGTAAGATCAGTAGATAAGGCCATTGAAGTGAAAGATTCCTTTCCATATAGCTACAAATAGGTCACAAATGCAATAACGTTTCTTTGGAAATAGATAATGGGGTGGGATTGAGAAATAGCTTTGTCTGGCAGGATACAAAATAAATCCACATAAATCATCAGCAATTTCCTATATTACCAACAAAGACAAGCAGAAAGAGACACAAAAAGAAATTCCATTCAAAATAACTGTCAGTAATATAAAATATTTGGGAATCAATCTGCTAAGGGAAAGTCAGGAACTATATGAACATAATTACAAAACACTTTCCACACAAATAAAGTCCAGATCTAATCATTTGGGAATATCAAGTGCTCTTGGGTAGGTCTGAGTGATTATAATGACATTGATTAATGATTAATGATTAAAAATGACAGTGATATCTAAATTAGTCTACTTATTTAGCGTCATACCAATCAAACCCACAAGAAATTATTTTATAGACCTAGAAAAAATAATAGCAATATCCATTTGGAAGAAAAAAAAGGTCAAGAATTTCAAGGAAATTAATGAAAAAACAATGTTAATGAAGGTGGACTAGTTGTGCCAGATCTAAAACTATATTTTAAAACAGCAGTCATCAAAACCATTTGGTACTGGCTAAGAAAGAGAGTAGTCGATCAGTGGAATAAGTTAGGATCACAGGACAAAATAGTCAAAGCTATAGCAATCTAATGTTTGACAAACTTAAAGACCCCAGCTTTTGGGATAAGAACTCAATAACTGACAAAAACTGCTGTGAAAATTGGAAAGTAGTATGGAAAAAAGGCATTGACCCACACCTAACACTACATACCAAGATAAGGACAAAAATGGGTTCATGATTTAGACATAAAGAGTAATATAAGCAAATTGGAAGAAATAGAATAGTTTACCTCTCAGATCCGTGGGGAAGGAAGGAATTTGTGTCCAAAGAAAAATTGGAACTCATAATTGAACACCAAATAGATAATTTTGATTATGTTAAGTTAAAAGGTTTTTGTACAAACAAAACTAATGCAGACAAGACTAGAAGGGAAGCAATAAATTGGGAAAATATTTTTACATTTAAGGACTTTCATAAAAACCTCATTTCTAAAATATATAGAGAATTAACTCAAATTTATAAGAATTCAACCCATTCTCCAATTGATAAATGGTCAAGGGATATGAACAGTTTTCAGATAAAGAAATTAAAATCATTTCTAATCATATGAATAGAAGCTCTAAATTACTATTGATCAGAGAAATGCACATTTAAGACAACTCTGAGATTGGCTAAGATGACAGGGAATGATAATAACAAATGTTGCAGCTGATGTGGGAAAACTGGCACACTGATACATTGTTGGTGGAACTGAACGGATACAACCATTCTGGAGAGCAGTTTGGAACTATGCTCAAATTCAAATGGGGCAACTAGTTGGTGTAGTAGATATAGCACCAGCCTTGAAGTCAGGAGGACCTGAGTTCAAATCTGACCTCAGACACTTAATACTTCTGGGTTGTGTAACTCTGGGCAAGTCCCTTAATCTCAGTTGCCTAGGGAAAAAAAAAAAGGTTACCAAACTGTGCATACCTTTGATTCAACAGTGTTCCTAATGGGTTTATATCCCAAAGAGATCTTAAAGGAGGGAAACATACCCACATGTGTAAAAATATTTGTGGCAGCCTTTTTTGTAGTAGCAAGAAACTAGAAACTTGAGTGAATGCCCATCAATTGGAGAATGGCTGAATAGTCATGATATATAAATGTTATGGAATATTATTGTTCTATAAGAAACAATCAGGAGGATGACTTTATAGAGGCCTGGAGAGACTCATATAAACTGATGCTAAATGAAGTGAGCACAACCAGATCATTGTACACAGCAACATCAATATTATATGATCAATTCTGATGAACATAACTCTTTCCAACAATGAGATGATTGATGCCAAGTCCAATGAGCTTCAGATGAAGAGAGGCCTCTATACCTAGAGAGAGGGCTGTGGGAACTGAACGTGGATCACAACATAACATTTTCATTCTTTTTGATGTTGTTCGCTTGCATTTTGTTTTCTTACTCATTTTCTTTCCCATTTGATCTGAATTTTCTTGTGCAACAAGAGAATTGTATAAATATGTTTACACATATTGGATTTACCATGTATTTTAACATGTATAAAATATATTGTATTGCTTGCCATCTAGGGAAGGGGGTGGGGAAGAGAAGGAGAAAATCTGAAACACAAAGCTATGCAAGGGTCAGTGTTAAACAATTATCCGTGCATATGTTTTGAAAATAAAAAGCTTTAAAAAAAAAAGAATTTTAAATGTTCTTCCCCAGGAAAAAATGATAGATTAAGAATTTTTTTAAAAGAAATAAAAAAAAAATGAAATAGCTTTCCCTTCTGAGAGACACAGACAGAGAGAGAGATCACAGAGAGAAAAAAGGTAAATATGAGAAACTCAGAGAAGAGGATTATTTGAAAGATGAACCAGCTGGATCAGAAAAGTCATTGAGTCCTCAGGTCTAGATGAGGAAACATACATAAAGAACAGTTGGGAATTGTTCAGACTCATGCAAATAGTAGATGGAAGAGTCAGGATTTGAAATCAGGTCTTTTGAATCTAAATCAAGTATTCTCTCTTTCCATACTACATCATACTGTCATCTGTACATTTTCTATACAATTTAGGCATGTTTTTGATTTTAAAAAATTGTGGGGAGGAAAGATAAGAAACTGTTGTGATATCCCTATCTAAACAAAGATCCATGATCTGTGTCAATGTAGGAAACATGAATAATATGATTCTATATCTCTGTAGTCATAACCATTAGTTAGGTCATTTTTTTCTTCATTATACTTAGAAGCAAAGGGAGTTATTGGCTTTGGTTATTTTTCTGGGGGAAAGGGATTGCAATGATGAGCTTTGCGGGTTTAGTCTAGCTAGATTTCACAGATAAGGTAAGTTTATTTTTCTGGATAATTTAATCATTATATTAATAATGCCAAGATGCTTTTTTAAACTTTTAAATATATTTAAACTTAAATACAAACTAAGAAAAGAACAGAAAGTGTTATGTGCACAGCAGAATATGAGAGAATTTTATGTAAAACAATAAATTTTCATTTCAAGAAAACCTATATAATAAATATTACACGTTGTTTTCATAGCAATCCAACATTATTTTTGCTTCCTTGTAGACTTTCTTTTGTTGTCTGATGAGCACTTTTTACTCTATTTCTTTTTCCTCTCCCACTCCAAAGAAGGCTACAAAAAGATGCAAAGATATACTTACACACACGTGTGTGTGTATATATATATATATATACACACATATATGTGTATATACATGCATGTTGCACATGTACACATGTACTTGTATATTGCATTTATAAACATACATATACATTGGAGTCTATAGACATACACATATTTACACTCATTCACATATATGTAAGACCAGTCTCTATTTGTTTTCACTTGATATCTATTTCTCTGGAAGTGGTTGGCATTTCCTTTCATATGTCCAAATCAATCAGGTCATCATTTCTTAGACCACAGCAATATTCCAATCCATTCACATTCTATCTGAGAAACTGTCTACAAAAATTTATTAGGGTAAGTTTTAAACAGAGTTTTGATGGAAGGAAGGGGCATTTGTTGGCAATTTAATTTAATTCATTTCAACAAGCATTCTGTAGCTAGCACCTGGGAATACAAAAACTAAAAATGAAAGTCCTTGTGTTCAAGGAGGCATCTACACAGTGACTTTGAGTGATTAAGCCATTTTGACCTTATAAATATGCAAATTATAAAAGACATATGGAGAAAGACACTATATGCATTCAGATCAATAAATAAAAGTATGCATACATAAGTATGTATAGAATAATTTTACATATTTCTATGAACAAATATTTGTGACTAATAGTTAACCATCTCAAGAGCAAGGCTGGAAGAAGGGAAGAAAAAAAGTGGGGAAATTTATGCAATAACTTTTATATATTTAAAAGGCATAGCAAGTTATACATAAAAGATTTAGAGTTTTATATGCAATCATCTCATGTTATGGAAATGCCTGTTTTATTCTATAAATTAAAAAAATAAAATAAAAATCTAAAAATAAGTCTTATAATTGGTCAAATAAACCCTTAATTTCCTGTAGCCTGTTCACCTCTCTGCCCCTATTATCTGAGCTAATTGATAGTATGTAATGAACATAGTCCTCATCCAAACTCTAGGTCTGAATTCCTAAACCTGTATTTGTGGAAGGCCCATACTAGCTAAATATTATCATGCTTCACAGAGTATATCTGTAACCTAAATACAAATGATATTTCAGGCAGGAAAGCTTCTGCCTCTGGGTCATCTCTCTTTCTCCCTTTATTTGAGCTGGCTGTCAAACAGTAATTAATGTTATAATTTCACTTGAAAGGCCTACATCTGAGCTATTGACTGATTCAGAAAGTCTTTGCCCAACTATTATGTGGTTTCTTTTGCTTAGGGTCCTTTAAGAAAAGTGTCCTTAGTTTCCATTAGCTCAATTGAGAGTCCATATAATTCATTTGTAGTTAATACATAGTTTTATCTTTCACTGGGAACCCTTCCATTCTTTAAGACTTTTTCATCTCTCTGGCAAGAGGTGGGGAGCATGATTCATGTAAATCTTCAGGATTTATGATTAGTGATTGTATTGATGATAATAATCCTTAAATCTTATGTCTGTTTTGTTGTTGTTGTTGGGTTGATTTGTTATTGTTTTTGTCTACTTTCTTGTTTTTTGCAATGTTATAACATTAGTTACTATATAAATTGTTCTGATTCTGTTCACTTTCCCTCACATTGATTGTCCCTTTACTCTCGCTTTCATGCATTCTTTTGGCCTTTTCATTAAAAAACCATATTTTGTTCAGTCCTTCTCAATTTTGTTGACACCCACTTTATTTCCATTTTATCTTGAGACTTGCCATTAACCCATTTTTCCTTTCTGTGTCAAATTCACTTCGATTCTATAAACCTTCTCATGCTCATGTTGCCAAGTTTCCTATGGTTCTTATCCAAAAGTACTTATATGGATTCCATTTTGATAAAATTTCTCTTTTGGGCCAGTGATGAAATTCTTTTATGACAGAATTATAGTTTTAACCCTTACCCTCACTGATGCTACTCTGTGTGATGCAGGAGACCTACTATACTTGACACTACACATTAGATGTGCTCCTCTAGATAACTTAAGGGATCTGTTCCTCTTTATACAGGCTTATATTCCTGGTATCAAAAATAAAGATTTAGCCTTATCCTATAAATAATGCATCTATTAATAATGATGAGTCTTGCCTCAGTTTCCCTATATAGGAGGGTTCCAGTAAAGATCCAACTATGCTTCTTGATCCCTGTGTAAGCTGCCCTTCTTTACATATTTTTTTTATTTGATAGCCTTTTATTTACAGAATATATGCATGGGTAACTTTACAGCATTAACAATTGCCAAACCTCTTGTTCCAATTTTTCACCTCTTACCCCTCACCCCCTCCCCCAGATGGCAGGATGACCAGTAGATGTTAAGTACATTAAAATATAAATTAGATACACAATAAGTATACATGACCAAAACATTATTTTGCTGTACAAAAAGAATCAGACTCTGAAATATTGTATAATTAGCTTATGAAGGAAATAAAAGATGCAGGTGGGCATAAATATAGGGATTGGGAATTCAATGTAATGGTTTTTAGTCATCTCCCAGAGTTCTTTCTCTGGGCATAGCTGGTTCAATTCATTACTGCTCCATTGGAAATGATTTGGTTGATCTCGTTGCTGAGGATGGCCAGGTCCATCAGAACTGGTCATCATATAGTATTGTTGTTGAAGTATATAATGATCTCCTGGTCCTGCTCATTTCACTCAGCATCAGTTCGTGTAAGTCTCTCCAGGCCTTTCTGAAATCATCCTGTTGGTCATTTCTTACAGAACAGTAATATTCCATAATATTCATATACCACAATTTATTCAGCCATTCTCCAACTGATAGACATCCATTCTGTTTCCAGTTTCTAGCTACTACAAAAAGGGCTGCCACAAACATTCGTGCACATACAGGTCCCTTTCCCTTCTTTATAATCTCTTTGGGATATAATCCCAGTCCTTCTTTACATATTAAAACTACAAATTTCTTAAATAGTCCTTATCAGTCTTTAAGAAGAACTCCAATTTCCAAATATTAGATTTTGTCAGGAATTTTGAGTGGTTAAACGATTCTGATAAATCACAGAATACATAGTGGACTTCTGGTCTCATTTCTTCATGAATTATTCCACAATTCCCCAAGTTTTCATTACTTTTGTCTTTTAACATTTTTTAATAAAGCATTTTGAGGGTACACTGGGTAGTAAAACCTGACTTCAAATTTGGACTAGAATACATATTAATTGTATGATGCTGGACAAGTCATTTAACTCCTGAACAAGTTACTTAACTTTTGTCTGTTATAGTTTTCTTATCTGTAAAGTAGATGGGATATACCTACCTCCCAGAGTTATTATGTGTTGTAATATAGCGGTCACCTGCCAATGGCTGCTGGAGGTCTAACTCAGACCTGTAGAATGGATTTCTTCATGTGAGAGGATGATGATGATGATGATGATGATGATGATACAAGGAGACTGAGAATTGAATTCTCTGACTTATCTCCTCTTGTCTCCAATTAATTTCATTCCCAATCCACAAGAAATATCTACAAGTAAAGGCTACTTTGCAACTCCTTCAACTATTATGATTCACAGCTGTGGAGGCTCTCAAGAGAACTGACCTGCCCCATCACCTAGGCATGGTTATTATGAGGATGAAATTAGGAAAAAAAATTGTAAATTACTTTGCAAACCTTAAAGCACTATATGAATGTTAGAAATTATTATTATATTATTGATCATAACATCCCTAATAAAATGTTTCTATCCTTCATAGTAAAACCTTTGAAAAGTGCCTCCCTTTTCCTCTCACTTTCATCTTAAAATATGGCTTTCTCTCTTACAGTGCAGTTCCCAACCTTTTTAGTCTGCTGAAACTGCACTCTCCAGTCACTAATGATTTCTTCATCACCAAATCCAAGAGACTTTAAAAAACTCCTTATTCTCCTTGACTTCTCTTCAATCTTTGATATTATTGATCACTCTCTCCTCTTTGAAATTCTCTTCTCTTTAGGTTTTCAGGATATCATTTTCTCCTGGTTCTCCTCTGGCCTGTATGGTCACTCTTTCTCTGACTTCTTTGCTGTATCCTCCCTAGCCATAAACATCCCACAGAATTCTGTCCTGTGCCCTTTTCTCTTTTCCATCTACTTCTTCTTCACTTGGTGATCTCATCAGCTGTCTTGGATTTAATTACCATCTATCTGCTTATACTTCTAAAATTTACCAATCCTCTCCCAAACTCTGTTAATCTCCAGTCACAAATCTCAAAATGCATTTCAAACATCTCCCAATTGTCCAATAAACATCTTAAACTTAATAGCTCCAAAATGGAACCTACTGTCTTTCTCTTTAAACTCTCCAGACTTCCTTTCTTCTCTTTTATAGTAGAAGACAGTACCATCCTTCCATTCCTCCTAAGAGTCAAGCTGGATTCTTCACTATCTCTCACTTCCCATAATATAATCTGTTGCTAAGACTTGATGATTTGACTTTTGCCATATCTCTCCTTACGTATCTCCTATATGCCCTCTTCTTTGGCACTGCCACCACTTCGGTGCAGGCCTTCATCACTTCACTTGCAATAGGATAGTGGGTCTACAGCAATCTTTCCCTTTAGTTAACACTCTTAGTTCCATCTCTTAGGATAAAGGATTTCTTTATTCTGTACGGACAAAAGAAAGAGAAGAAAAGTACCTGGAACAACTAGCTTTGGTAGAATTGACTCCTCTCCTTCCATTTCCCACACAACCTCTCCCAAACACAACTAAAAGATTCAGTTTTGCATGGGATTTTTTTAGTCTTTTTTTAAGTGTGAGAAGTCAGTTCTATGTATAATAGCTAATAATTGTCATCCTCCTCTCTGGACACATTTGATATACAGATGTGCATCACAATGGACTTATGATTACAGTTTTTGTATTAAGCCAAAATAGGGAACAGAAGTAATTTTATGAGTTGTTGAGAAAAATTATATTGAAGCTCCTACTCCAGCAGACACAGAGGTAAGGGCATTGAGGTGTATTTTTTTAGTGTTTCATATATATGATTTCATTTGTTCTTTATAATCCTGTGAAAAATATGTTAGAGACATGATTATCTTTCAAAAACTTAATATCTTTCCATGATGCATTATCTCTGGAACTAATAATCTTCCACTCTCACCCTCCGCCAAACCCTCCCATCTTTTGAACTTTATTACTGCCATGGAAACCACCATCTTTCCAGAAATTCGGGTTCACAACCATAGATTTGTTGTCAGTGTCTCACTCTCCCATATACCAAATGTCCAATCAATTGTCAATGGTCAGTTTTTACTTCTGCAATATCTCTACCATCTATCCCTTCTTTTCATTCATATCATAACCAACTCATTTCAGGCCTTCATCACCTCATGTTTGGACTATGTTATTAGTGTCTTAAATGGATTCCCTAGGTGTCACAATGGATGGAGAGTTTGGGCCTAGAGTCACAAAGGCCTTAGTCCAAATCCAGATTCAGAAACTTACTAGATGTATAACCTGAGCATATTATTTACCCTTTGTCTTCCCCAGTTTCCTTAGCAATAAAATGTAAATAATGGTAGTATTACCTATCAAGATTGTTGTACAATGATCTAAAAAGATACTACTATAAAGTGCTTAGCACATTGCCTGGCACATAATAGGCACTTAATAAATGGTTATTCCATTCTACTTACTATCTCAAATCTTTCACTTTTCCAAACTATCCTCCTCACTGCTGCTAAAATGATTTTTCTAGTGCAGGAATCAATAACTGCATTGGTTCCCTATTATCACATGAGTGCAGGATCATAGACTGAGAAATTGTAAAGCATGTGAGAGGCCAATTAGTATAACTATCTCATTTTACACACGGGGAAACTGAAATTCAGAGAAGGTAATTGGCTGAAGCATTGTTGCAAAGATAGTAAATGAAAGAACTGAGAATGAAACCTGAATTCAAATCTAGCACACTATTATTATTATTATTATCTTATTATCTTATCTTATTATCTTATTATTATTATTATTATCTTACTTAGATCACTTCCCTTACTCTCTAAGAACAAGTACAGACTTCTTAGTCTAGTATTTAAAGTTCTTTAGAATCCAGATCCAATCTTCTTATCTAGTTGTATTATATATTACTTCCCTGAACACACTTTGTGGTTCAACCTATTCTGTTGCATGAAGAGAACACCTTATTTCCTATCTCTACACCTTGAGCT
The DNA here is from genome assembly GCF_902635505.1 of Sarcophilus harrisii. Classification (NCBI taxonomy): domain Eukaryota; kingdom Metazoa; phylum Chordata; class Mammalia; order Dasyuromorphia; family Dasyuridae; genus Sarcophilus; species Sarcophilus harrisii. The sequence continues at coordinate 475,408,697 of NC_045428.1, forward strand.
TTATGCTTAGAATATATTTCCTCCTCTTAAAATCTCGCTCAATTCAAAAATTATATCCTATGCAAACCCAGAGAGAAACAGATTAGTCTGTGAGGATTTTGTCTGTCTCTTAGTGCTAATGAAGGGTAAATATGAAAACATAGCCAGGTAACTACATCCATAGGCACTTGTTAATGTTTAATGAATTGATTGTTATCCCTATTGTACAGATGAATAAATGAAGACTCACAAGAGTTATGTAATTTGGCTGCAGTCAAGTCACTGAGTGAGTGTCAAGCAATATATGTCATTATGGTCATAATCCCTTCATTTCCTTATAGGTCTATTAAGGTTTTTTAAATATGTTTTTAATAATTTCCAATGTGAAAAACATAGTTTTCCCCAATATTCCTCTCCATCTATGTGTATTTATGAATGTGTGTGTGTACAGTGGCAAAGAAAAGTTGGTGAATTTCTATTTACTGAAAAAATGGACAATATAATTTCAAACATCTTTTCCTCATCTCCATCAAGAGAAATTTTATCATCTTTGATCCTGTTCTTTGAAGCTTTGTATCAATCAGTCTTAGGATAACAGTTGATTCAAATAGCTCATTAAGAAGATTTAAAGTGTTTCAAAACATTTCAACACGTTTGGATTCTAGCCTCTAAAATTTCAAATTTCTAGTGGATCTTTGGGCAGGGTTCTCTATTTTTTTTAAATGACATAGCAAATTCATTGTACTATGTCAAAGGAATTAACATTCTCATTCTCAGCCTTCTTCAATTACTACCTGCTTGTTTTAGATATGATGCACTGTAGCATTATGGATAGAATGCTGGGTATGGAATCAGGAAGAACTGTATTTGAAGACTCTCTGATACTTATTAGTTAGGTGACTTTGAGTAAGTCATTTAATGTATATTTGCTTCAAGCTATTCACTGGAGTTATCTACTAAGTCCTTGAGAAGGTACCAGATTAATTGGGGTAAGATACTGGGAGTATTCTTCACTGGGTGAAATGATAGATCCTTCAAATGTTCTTCTATGTGTGGTAATTCCCCTCAATTCAAAGGAATTCTCTTCTAAATAAAATTTTATACTTTTTTCCAAATTTTCAACTGAGAATGATTATTCCAGAATTTACAATGTTCCATTATTATGATAGTAAGTAAATATCTGGTTTGGGTGAAATCCTATGGAATAAATGTTGTCAATCCTACTTTTGCAGGATAATATTAAGTCATTTTTGCCAAGAGGGAGAGGAAGGAATGATGGAAGGAAGAAAGGGAGAGAGAGGGAAGAAGCAAGGAAGCAATGGAAGCAAGAGAGCAAGGAAAAAAAGAAGAAAAAATGAACATTTGTTAATTTCTTATCATTTGCTTAAGTGCTCTGGGAATACAAACACAAATAAAAATTTTCTTGCCTTCAAGGAATTTATCTCTTTTAAAAAATGATTTCTTTTTAGATACAAATTCTCTCCCTACTTCAGCCCCTCTCACTCATTAAGGAAGCAAAAATATAATACTCAATATTCATATGAATAAATAAAAAATGAAATAAACACTTTTGTATTTGCCATGTTCTGTGGGTGGAGGAAAGAGAGAGAAAGAAAGAAAGAAAGAAAGAAAGAAAGAAAGAAAGAAAGAAAGAAAGAAAGAAAGAAAGAAAGAAAGAAAGAAAGAAAGAAAGAAAGAAGAAAGGAAGGAAGGAAGGAAGGAAGGAAGGAAGGAAGGAAGGAAGGAAGGAAGGAAGGAAGAAAGAAAGAAAGAAAGAAAGAAAGAAAGAAAGAAAGAAAGAAAGAAAGAAAGAAAGAAAGAAAGAAAGAAAGAAAGAAAGAAAAGAAAGAATGGAAGGAGGGAGTGGGGAGGGAGAGAGGGAGGGAAGGAGAGAGGGAGAGAGGGAGAGAGGGAGGGAGAGAGGAAAATGCTTCAATATGTAATCTGGGACTATTCATTCTCTATACATGGATAACATTTTTCATCATAAGTCCTTTGCAGATGTGGTGGATCTTTACTTTGATCATAATTATGAAGATCTTCACAGTTGAGTATCTTTACAATATCGTTGTTATTTTATGTGAATTGTGTTCCTGGTTCTACTCACTTCACTTTTCATTAGTGTTCCCAGGTTTTTTTTTTTTTTTTTTTTTTTTTTTTTTTTTTTTGATACTATCACCTTTATAATTTCTTACAGCACAGCAGTATTCCTTCACAAGTATATACCATAAAAGTGCTATATACATCCAAAGAGAAAACTATAAAGGCTGAATGTGGACCTAGGCATAATATTTTCGTCTTTTTATTGTTATTGTTTGTTTATTTGTGTTCCCTTTTGATATGATTCTTTTTTTGGCTCAGCATCACAAAGATGGAAATACATTTAGAAGAATAACACCATTTGATCTATATCAGATTGCTTGCTATCTTGGGGAGGGAAGAGGAATATCTTTGCATGTATTTGAAAAAATAAAATACCACTAAAAATAAATACATGAATCCAATAGGTGTAGAAAGTAGAAGGTCACCTTAAACTTTGGTTTCTTAACTTTTTTGGTGCTAAGGATCCATTAGGCAGTCCTGTGAAGTCTATGGATTCCTTCTTATAACTGTGTTTTTAAATGTATAAAATAAATAAGATTACAAGGAAAAACAAAAACAAAAACAAGGATATATCATAGCTTGTTCATCCATTTCCCAAATGATCAGCATCTCTTCATTTCTAATTCAATTTCTCCAAATTCTAATTCATAAAAAAAGAGAAAGCTTCTATAAAGTTTTGTAGATGAGCCGGTTTTTTATCTTTTTGGGGTATAGATCTACTAGTGTTGGATTTTATAATTCTGATTCAATTCCCCACATATTTGGGAAATGAGATATTTTTTCAAAGAAATTTGCTGAAAATTTTCCTACTCACAGCTTTTCTTCTAATTTCTCTAATGCTCTCTTTCTTCTAATGCTCTCTTGCTTCCATTGCTTCCTTGCTTTTTCCCTCTCTCTCCCTTTCTTCCTTCCATCATTCCTTCCTCTCCCTCTTGGCAAAAATGACTTAATATTATCCTGCAAAAGTAGGATCGACAATATTTATTCCATAGGATTTCACCCAAACCAGATATTTGAGGGGAATAATATAATAGTAAGTAAATAGATATTTGAGGGGAATTACCACACATAGAAGAACATTTTGCCTCCAATAAATCTCTATAACTCTTGTTTAAAAGTTAACTCTTCCCCTATCAGATCTCAAAACATTCTTCTAATTTGTTTAAAATATTGCCCTTTATGTCTATTTTTTTTATTTAATAGCCTTTTATTTACAGGATATAAACATGGGTAACTTTACAGCATTAACAATTGCCAAACCTCTTGTTCCAATTTTTCACCTCTTACCCCCCCCCACCCCTCCCCTAGATGGCAGGATGACCAGTAGATGTTAAATATATTAAAATATAAATTAGATACACAATAAGTATACCCGACCAAAACGTTATTTTGCTGTAGAAAAAGAATCAGACTCTGAAATATTGTACCATTAGCTTGTGAAGGAAATCAAAAATGCAGGTGTGCATAAATATAGGGATTGGGAATTCAATGTAATGGTTTTTAGTCATCTCCCAGAGTTCTTTTTCTGGGCATAGCTAGTTCAGTTCATTACTGCTCCATTAGAAATGATTTGGTTGATCTCGTTGCTGAGGATGGCCTGATCCATCAGAACTGGTCATCATCTAGTATTGTTGTTGAAGTATATAATGATCTCCTGGTCCTGCTCATTTCACTCAGCATCAGTTCGTGTAAGTCTCTCCAGGCCTTTCTGAAATCATCCTGTTGGTCATTTCTTACAGAACAGTAATATTCCATAATTTTCATATACCACAATTTATTCAGCCATTCTCCAACTGATGGACATCCATTCAGTTTCCAGTTTCTAGCCACTACAAAAAGGGCTGCCACAAACATTCGTGCACATACAGGTCCCTTTCCCTTCTTTATAATCTCTTTGGGATATAATCCCAGTAGTAACACTGCTGGATCAAAGGGTATGCACAGTTTGATAACTTTTTGAGCATAGTTCCAAACTACTCTCCAAAATGGTTGGATTCGTTCACAACTCCACCAACAATGCATCAATGTCCCAGTTTTCCCGCATCCCCTCCAACAATCATCATTATTTTTTCCTGTCATCTTAGCCAATCTGACAGGTGTGTAGTGGTATCTTAGAGTTGTCTTAATTTGCATTTCTCTGATTAATAATGACTTGGAGCATCTTTTCATATGACTAGAAATAGTTTCAATTTCTTCATCTGAGAATTGTCTGTTCATATCCTTTGACCATTTTTCAATTGGAGAATGGCTTGATTTTTTATAAATTAGAGTTAATTCTTTATATATTTTGGAAATGAGGTGCCCTTTATGTCTAAATCATGCACACATTTTGAACTTGTTATGATGTGTGGTGTTAAATATTTACCTGTGTCTGGTTTCTTCCAGCCTGCCTTCCAATTTTCTCAGCAGATTTTTAAAGGAACTTATATTCTAATGAAAGAAGAGAACATGCAAAAGGAAGCTGAAAAGGGAATAAGGTAGCTGGAAGCCAGGAATAGGGCAAGGCTGGAAATGAAGTCTTCTCCTGCCTGAAAGAACTCACCAGTGGGAATAGACAGAAGGATTTATTAGAAAGATGTTCCAAAGTAAGAAGGTCCCAAGAGACTACCTATTTGAGAATTTCAGGAGTAGGAAAAAGATCAGGATGAAAATGAAATGAATAAATAATTTTGACTGAGTCATACTCAGGTGTTTCATCATGCTTTTCTGTAAGACTGATGATTTTTAGGTTGTCTCATTGAGGTCTGCCTTTGACATCAGTTGCATTGATTTATAGAGATATAGCATTCTTCACATTTTACTGTCTTTCAAATTGCTTCAGCATTTCTGGTTTTATTGTGCAGTGGAAAAATGGATTAAAGAATACCTTAGCTTCAAATCCTGAATTAGTCACTAGTGTGTTACTCTGGGCAAGTTACTTGACTGAGAAGTATCAGTTTCCTCATTTATAAAACAGGGATGATATTAATAAGATCTATCCAACAGGGTTTTTATGGGAATCATATGAATTAACACAAATAGAATACTTTGCAAACCATACATACTATATAAATGCTAGTCATTATTATTCCTACTCAATTTTTGGAATACTTTTCATTGTTTTCTTAATAAAGGCTTAATACTTTATTAAAATTTCCCAACGTTTGTCCTAAATCAATAGTTTTGTTTTTTGAAATTTTTTCTTTAAAAGCTTCTTTTCTGCTCCTTTTCTATGGCCTTACTTTGTTTATAAAGATTTTTCAGACCTTTGAGAATTCTGATGGTTTTCCCTCTAAAGTCTTCTTTTAGTCCTATAGTATTATTCCCTTCTGAAAATTTCTCACAAGAACCTTTTATCTCATTGTATTTCTTCTTCCTGTTAGTTTTTTTTTTCTTTACTCATTTTTAAAAGTACAGAATATCAGAATTGGAAGGAACCTTAGTGGCCTTTTCTAATATATATGCGAAGAGGAATTTCCTTTACACCATACCTGGCAAGAGCCAACCTAGCTTCTGTCTGTAGAACTTCAGTGAGGGGAAGGAGGAACCCACTACTCTATGACTTAGCCCATTTCAGTTTTGAATAGCTCTTAATCTTTTTGTTTCCTGACATCAACATGAAAATCCTATGTTGTAACAGATGCTTTTTTTCTTATGGGTTTTCCTAGTTACTATTTCTCTTTGCCTCTTTTTGTTCTTGTCTTTTATTTTATTTCATTTATTTCTTTGCTGTTTTGACTACTCAAAGCGATATTGAGTTTAGTGATTCCCTTTCCTTTAGCCATCCAAGGCAAAGGACAAACATGCAGAAAATCTGCAAAGTTAAAATGATATAGTGGAAAGAATGATGGATTTTGGAGTTAGAGGACTATGGACTGAATTTTATTCCAGCTTCTTTCAATGTGACCCATGGTGAATCACTTGGCTTCTAAAAGCCTCAGTAAATTATCCATATTTAGTATGCCTGCTAGATTTAATCTTTCCATCCTCACTCACTAGTAAAATTGGATTCCCAGAGGGCAGCTAGCTATTTCTAACCTCATGATCTATGGGAAAATCATGAGGGATTGTAATTTTTAACTACTATTGCCTGTCCATTGTGCTCCCTCTCTCAATATTGATTCACTAGTTGATACCGATTAGGTTTTTTTCAAGAATATTTGCCTCACATTAGCTGTGATCCTGGGTAAGTCACTTAACCCTGTTTGCTTCACTTTTCTCATCTGTAAATTGAACTGGAGACTGAAATGGCAAACCACTCTAGTATCTTTGCCAAGAAAACCCAAATGGGGTCAGGAAAGAGTCAGTAACAATTGAAAATGACTGAAATGTATGTGATATAGAAAGTGGACAAGTCAATTCCTTGCTCATTTAGGCTAACTCCTTGCAGAATGTGGTGTTTAACTTCTGAGTCAATATATGGGTCAAGCAAGTGGATTAATTCAGTTCTTTCTGAGACTGACTTCAGTAGTTTCTGCTACCAACTCAGCTTGCTGAGTTATGATACAGTTAACTTTTTGAAGCTCACAAGGCCATTCCTTGTTCATTCCCTCTCTGGATATTAATTCATCCAAGATCAGGAATGAATAAGCTACAAAGAAGAAGGCAGAGGCTGATGGTGACTGATTGGGGTGATATAGTGGCTGAAGCTTCTGCTTCTTCACCTCCCCAGAGTTCACAGTAATTCTTCATTTAAAAACTTCTAAGGAAAAATGAAGTGCAAAAAATACCAGGGAGGAATGTATTACCACTTTTTCAGGCAAATTTGGTTTTGGCTTTGTCCTTCTAGCTCTGAAGGGAACCAGCAAACCTCCCTTCATCAGCAACATACTCTTAGTTATTCATGATAACACTAAATTGCCCCCAAATTAGATTAAAACCAGGTAAGGAATATTGAACAGGTTCTACAGGCCCTTATTGGCCATGTAACAATCAGCAACAAAGTGATAATCAAACAAGACAAACTTTCAGAAACCTTCCACCTAGATCCCCCAAACTAGAGGATTAGATTAGAGAGTTTAGAGCTTTAGTGAATCTCACTGGTTTAAAGTACAGAACACTTAAAGCACATATTATGGCTCATGATGAGAAAATTGAACTTATTGACATCATTATCTTCACAAGGGTGAGAACAAGGCTTTAATTTTTATTTTTTTCCAAAGCTTCCAAAGAATGCCTATTTATTGAAACCCTATATTCAAAGAGGAAAAACGAATATTCAACAGTTCTTCCTCTCCAGAGAGCCCTGTTCTATGTAATATGCTCACACATTTCCAATAATAAAGATGAATCATGGACCCTTAAACATATTTACAACCATGTTTATTCTTCTAGTTTCCAAACAGACTCCTAAGGAATGAATGCAGTTTGACATAGAGGTAGTATCGCAGGGCCCATCTGTGAATCTGAGCCCATGGATCACTGAAAAAGGGCAAGTCTCATTTGGAAAATATTTGCATCTTGTTGAATTAGTTAACGTAAAAGGAAAGACATTTGGCCTCCTTCCAGTTCTCTGAAATCATTTCCAGCCATGATTGCCACTGGGACTTGACTCTAGCATAATACTTCAGTCAATGCATTTCCTAACTGTTATCCTTTCAAGGGACATACATACCCTGGAGATGGTGATTTTTTTTCCAGAAGAAAAATTTTGTTATTTGTAGGTTTCTTTATTTATGTCCAACTTGTGATTTCACTGTTATGAAGAACAGTTAGCCAGGAACTCTCTTTATAAATGCAGATCTTCAAATCATAATGTTAGGGCATCATCTGGGGCACTGAGAAAAAATGAAAAACCATTTATTTAGGACTTGCTATGTGCCATGTAGCTTGCCAGATCTAAGGATATAAATATAAACATGAGACAAGTTTAAACTTTCCAGGAATTTAGAATCTAATGGGAAAAGACAATAAATAAAAGGGACCTCGAATTGAGGGAAGTATATGTGTGAATTAGAATGGCTTGGAACTGGCCAGGAGGTTACCTGTTACTAGACAAGACGAAAGGTCAAGTGATTTATATTAGATCACTTCAGTATGTGACAGATGTTCTTGCCACTAGAATTGGATCTCTGTCTGTCCCATCACACTGCCTGACTCACTGTTCATTTACTTCCTGGATTTATAATAATAGCTAAGATTCATATAGCACTTTAAGGTTAGCTTAATATAGGTTATCTAATTGATCTTCACAACAATCATGGGAGGAAGGTGCTATTATTAGCCCCATCCTATAGATCAAGAACCTGAGACAAACAGAGTGTAAGTAACTTGATCAGAGTCACACAGCTGGAAGTGGCTGAGTCAGAATTTGGACTTAGGATTTCCTGTCTCCAAGTCCACTGTGCCACCCTAGCTACCCCAAATTTACATTTCCTTTGAAGAACTTATAGAAGTTTGCATCCATAACTATAACTATACACACACACACACACACACACACACACATATATATATATATATATATATATATATAAAGATTTGAAATCTTTGTCTTTTATCTGATATTATAAGAACAGTTCAGTTTGTGCCCATGTTCCATTAAATATACACTGTAAATAAAACTCATCTTCAGATTCTGGCAGAATTAAGAAGTCTGTACATTCCATTGAAAGGAAAATTGAAAACTCTTAAAAAAAAAAAGTGCTCTCTTCTTTCATTTTTTTCCCCCATCATTCTCTTCCACAGAGATAATGTAGGTCAAACTGCTGACTTTGCCTCATTTTACTTCACTTCATTTTGCTCATCATCTACCTGACAATGGGAGCAATAGGTAAAAAATAACAAAAATAGGTAGTAAAAGCAAACAGCAAAGTAATAGCAAAATGATTCTCAGACCCTTCCATATGCCAAACAGGGACATCAGAGAAGGTAAATCTGTACCAGAAAGGATCCTTCTACTGAAGCTCTCAGTATTTGGAAAGATAAGCCATGGAGGTATATATCTTGATCAAAGAAGGAGCAAAGCAAAATCGAAGTAGCTCAAATGAAAAGCAAGATGCACAAATTTAGAGAATCCACCCGAAATGTTCACATGACTTCTTTGTACTGGACCTGTGGTGAAACATTCCATGCTCATATTTGTTTGATCAACCACAGCCAGACACACTGTAACTTGACTCTTAAAATGGTGATGTTATTTTGGTCTTCTTTGAGAATGAGGACAACAATCAATCCACCAAGTATGTATCAGATATGTCCCTGGGGATATAAATACAAAAAAATGAAACTATCTTTTCCTTCAAGAAACTTACATTCTAATGAAGAAGATAGATAAATATAAAATACAGATAGCATTAACATGAAGTTAACAAATACAAATATATGTAAGGCAGTTGAATGCAAAGTATTTATCTGGTATCTGGTATCAGGAAAGGTTTCATGCAGAAGATAGTTCCTGAGCTGCCTCTCAAAAGAAGATAAGGACTCCATGAAGAGATAAAGGAGTGTATTCTAGGCATTTGGGAGGGTCATTGCAAAGTTAGAGAAATAGGAGTATGTATGTGCTTGTGTGTGAGGAATAGAGAAGCTATTTTTGTTGGATTGCAGAAGGTAGAGGGCAGAGTTAATATACTGAGGAAAGAAAGATTGCAGCCAGGTTGTAAAAGACTTTAAAAGTTAAACAGAAGAGTTTCTTTTTCAGAGGCAAAAGCAAGATATTGAAATTGATTTAGTAGACATGGCCAGATTTGCATTTAAGAAAAGTAACTTTGGCAACAATGTGTAGAATGACCTGGAGAGGAGACTGACATGAAGTGAGGAAACTAAATATAAGGCTTTTGCAAAAATGTAGATGAGAGGTGACTAGGCTCTGAATTACAGTGATAGCTGTGTGAATAGAGACAACAAGTTAGAAGTCTGAGATAATATGCAGATAGAAATAGAAATGTTTGGCAACTGATTGGGCATATATAAGAAAGTGTGCAATCCATGATAATGGTAAGATTACATATGTGGAAAACAAGAAAGATGATGGTATCTTTGACAGATATAGGGGAGTTTGGAAGAAGGAAGGATTCAGGGGGGAAGATAGTGAACTCAGTTTTTTGATAATTTAAGATATCTCTGGGAGATCAAGATTGAAATGTCTAATAGTTAATTGGTCATCTGGACAGAAATCTGGGCAGAGACTGAGGCGAAATATAGAAATATTGGAATCATCTACATAGAGTTTATAGTTAAACTCATAACAATTAATGAAGTTACCAAAAGAGAGAGGGTATAGATAGAGAAGAAGACATAGCACAGAATGTTGGGGAACACTCACAATTAGGAGTCATGAAAAAGTGCATGAGTATGTAGGAGGAAAATCTCTAGTGCAGCATACAGACTGAAAAAAATAAAGACAGAATAAAGACTGGATTTTGACTGATCAAGGATACTTTGAAGTAAATGCCTATTCCAGAACAGTTTGGAATACACAATTCTCTGACATACCTTCCACCTCAGATTCTCTGATTTTATGAACAAAGATCCAATGCTTCTGTAAATCTGTCACCTCATCATCAACAACTGAATTAACCTATCAGTTCCATTCTATCATGACAGAGCGGATTTTGATAGAGGGAAGAAATATAGGTTCAGAACACAAAACACTTTATAAAGATTAGAGGTCATTGGGGCCACTTGGTAGTTGATGATCTTCAGAACATGCAAAATGAAGGCGACATGAAGCAGAGAAGTTGCCACATATCTGTTTGGACTTTGTGAATTTGAGTTTCAGATCCAAGTTGTTGAATCATCATAAGAAACTTTCTTTAGAATTCTTTAGCAATACCATGCTCCTGGCTAGCTTCCCACTATATATTACAATCAGCACCTAAAAACACAGCCTAGCCCAAAGGCTTAGTCTTTGCCAAAGTTCAAGTTGTCCTTGTGAAAATCAACTTGCAAAATTCATGCTGCTGCTCACTGACCTCCACATCAGGAACAGAGGGAAGTCTTTAAATTGCTTTACTCAGGTAGTGAAAAACCTTTGCCAACTACATTGACAGGTTGATTTGTTGCATTCATTTTCAATTGGTTTTGCTGGCAATGAATCAGGTATGTTCTTAAAAGGGGACTACTGACTATTGGGTGTGAGGTGAAAGTGTAAATCTTAGTTTTGATCTGATTTGATCTGTTGTTTCCCCAAAGCAATGTGTTGCCACAGTGTCCTTGTAGCCATGAATAAGAGCATTGATAGACTGCTTTCACAAAGAAAACTGTCAACTGGTCATTTATCTTCTACTAAGCTCTCTAGCCATTTTTTCTGAGATTTTCCAATTAGGAAGTAAATGAAAAAATGAGTCATACAAGCACCAAGTATCACAAGGAAGTTCCCAGTTAGATCATTCTTAAAACAAATGAGCTCAAAGCTGGTCTGGAGAGGAGGAATTTGGGTGAGGATGACATTTGGATGTTAAGATATCCTGATCTCAAGCTGAAAAAGCTGGATCTCCACTGTAGCTGGCATTTTTCAGCTTTTCATCTTCCTGCTTCCTCACTTACTAACCTCTTTTTTTTATTTTGTCTTTCTGTCTGTATCATCTATCTTATCTATCTATCTATATATATAGATATATATATACATATATATCATCTATTTTGTTTATCTATTTAATCTGTATATTCATCTTTATAGGTCTCTATCTTTTCACCTATCTTTCCACTGCCACTCCTTCTTATAGAAAGTAATCTCTTTGAGGGCAAGCAGAGGCCTGGATAACCTACCAGGAATGTTGTCTTTTTAGCTCCAGTGTTCTTAGCACTGGGGTTTGCTCAAATTAAGCACTTAAGTATTTCCTAGTTAATCAAATATTCTTCCTTCCCTTGGCCTTTTTTCCTAATTATCCTTCTGACTAATCTGATAAATCCAGAGCATTGCTTAATTAGTACTGTCTTGGGGTCAGAAAGACCAGGGTTTTACTTCTGACATATAATATGTGATTCTGGGAAAGTCAGTTAACTTTTCCATTCTCCCAGGCAACTTTCTAAGAGTTGTCTAAGAGACAACTCTCCAATTCACACCATGTCTTGTCTTCTCACAAGCCATAAAGAGCATTTTGAACCTCACCTTCAATACTTATCTATTGGTTCTTTAGTGTCTTCAACTTTCTTATCATTATTTTCATGAATGCCATGATTTATCTTCTTTCTCTAAGTGAACTCTTTCTTTTATTTCTGTTTTTGATCCTCGGTCTTTAATATAGCACTGGATACACAGTGGGAGTTGCATTAATATGGACTGGTTAATTTCCCATATAACATGTGTAATGTTACCCAATTTTTCTGGTCAGCTTCCTAGAATCATAGCATCTGAGAGCTGGAATGGACCTCAGGCGTCATCCAACTCCTGTCTGAATAGGAATGTTCTCTACAACATTCCTGGCAAGTTGTCTAGGCCTCTGCATTAATAGCTCCAATGATGGATAACTTACTTCCTTTTCAGGGGACCCATAAATTCCTTAAGGACAAAAATTGTGCATTTTTCCGTTTTGCATTCCCATTGCCTAATATTGTGACAGCCTAATGAATGCTTTTAAAAATTGTGGACTATCAGAGAGCTTTTTATTTTTAGGAAAATCTCCTTAGAACTGGAATACATGATAGAGATCACAGAATTTCAGAATCTCTGAGGATGTCAAAGATCATTCACTTCAAGCCAGAGATAAACAAGACTTTCCCGTAACATAGCCAACAGCTTTTGCTTAAAGATCTGACGGTGCCTCATTCTTCTGGTAGATCTAATTGAGAAATATTTCCTTTTCATCAAGCATAAGACTTCTTTCTTAGTAGCTTCCACCCATTTATTCTTCTTCTGCCCTGTTTGAAAAGGATAAATAAGTCTAATTGTCTTCCATGGACAGTCCTCCAAATCTTGAACCACAATTCTTATATCACATCCACATCTTCTCTCCTTTAGGATAAACATCCTCAGTTCCTTTAATCAATCTGTTTATAGGATGATTCATTTTAGTCACTTTTCTTTAGAGTCCCTTGGACATTCTTTAGCTAATCACTGTCATTTCTGAAATGCAATAGACAACATTTTACATAGAATTAGAGTATGTGTGGTCTGACCAGACAGAGTACAGAGGAGCTGTTCTTATTTCTGGTTCCAGCCATGGTCCTAAAAGGGAATTGCTTCAGAAAGAGATAGAGAGCATTTTCCCTTTGTTCTTCTTCCCCAGAAGATGACCTTATAACTTTTGACAAGTCAAAAGATTTGGACTTCCCATCAGCACAGGTAGTAGTGTCTCCACAATAATAATGACTGGTGTCATCTACAATCAGGAGATAAGGACCAAGCAGACACTTTGAGGAAAGACTCAATAAGAATACTAACACTTTTGAGCTCAGCAGAGAACTATGAAGAATATAATGAAGAATCCACAAGGGGAGGAAAGGAAACCATGAGTTGTAAGTTTACCTTTTGGCCACATGATCTCTGTAAGTTTGAGCCCACTTTTCCATGAAATCTATATATAATTGTGGAAGAGTCCCTTTCAGACTTTTTTTCCCTTATGCGCGCACGTGTGTGTGTGTGTATGTAAAATGTTTTGTACCAACAGTTTTATTAGACTGCCTTAATAAATATTTATTTCTAAAAGCTAATTTATTTTGATTGGCTAATTTAGGTTAGTGTGAATCACACTATTGAGGGCTCATGAGCAATACTGAGTACAAGAGAGAAACTCCATTATCTCAGCATTAATCATAGAGGTAGATTAATATCTCTTCTGAGGATTTGGACCACCAGTTCTACTGGAAGCTGAGAAGTAGCTCTGAAAAGGGGACTACACCTCTTTTAATACAACCTAGTAAAAAATTATTTTTTTAAGGGTTTCCTTATACACAACTGATTAAGTTAGTAGATTATGCATGCATTTGACTAGGAGACTAACAAATAGGAATCCTATCCTGTAAGCCTGTGTGGTCCTCAAAGTGCTCTGTGCTACATATCTATATGCAGGCTGTATACTACATACCCATGTGGAAGCCAAGTAAGCCTGCTTCTAGGAATATATCAGCAAAAGTCTCTGTTCTCTGACTTTAGAACATATTGAAGTATTCTGTTCACAATCCATTAATAATGTGGCAAATAATTGGACTTTTGATTGTTTGCTGAGCCAAAATTGTGTGAGCATTCAAAAGTAATGACCAAAGCAAGGCTCTCTATCTCTTTTTTATCTGACTGAATTCTAATAAGGAGGTAGACTTCTATAAGCAATTTAGCTAGAAAAGAGAGAAAAAACTAGCATCAGCTGATTATCTTTGCATGTTGGTTATTATGGAGCTTCATAGTTCGAGAGTTGCTTCTCTCCCTGTTAGGTTTATTCTTTCTTGTCTGAGATGAAGGAGCATTGGTGATTCAATGGACCAAAGTGCAACTTTTTGAGCTTTAAAAGGGTGGGAAGGCAAGCTGGCACCAGTCTAATGATGAGAAGCCAAACTAGAGTTTGTATCCAACCAAGTCTGATCATGAGAAAAAAACCAATGACACATTTGACCTAGTATAGCAGTGGATCAAAGGCAGCCAAGAAACGGACTCATCCATCAACCATGGCATATCTGGAAAAGAACAGTGGGAGTGAATGCATTATAGAAACTGCTTTAATTTTGAACTCAATCTCTCTAGGGACCAAGATGGCAAAAGAGAAAAAATGCCTCTGGATATTGGGATAGAAAATGTTTTTATATGAATATTCTTTTATATCTTCTCATTAAATATCTCTTCAAAAAAGCTAATTGATTCTAATTTATTAAATAATACCAGGTTGGCAATCACTGACTGTTGCTATTTGGAATAACAAACTAGAATGGGGGTTGGAGTAGAGAGAATTGGAAAGAAACCTCTCAGCCTCTAAGAGCTCATAAAGATTCTACACGCGTTAATTCAAAAAGCATTTCTTAAGCACCTATCAGGTCCAAGACAATCTACTGGGTGCTGTAATGCAAAGTCAAAAGGCAAAATAATAAGCCCTGAGATCCTTTCAGAAAGACTATTATCTTTCTATTTTCATTCCCTCCCCCAACATATCATGGTGATCTTGCAACAATTTTTTGACAAGCTTTTAACCTATCTTGGAAATGAAATTTTCTAGTGTTTACATTTATTTTATTTTCTATTTTTACATAGAGTTAAGAAGTTATTTATTGAGGGTTTTTGTTGTTGTTGTTTAAAAGCATCAAAGGATTAAGTAGGATTTTAATGACATCATGATTCCCGCTTAGATAATGGTGTCTGTTGGAAGGCAATCCTCCTTTCCGGCTGCCTCATTGTCCATTGGGAGATGTCAAGGCTTACAACAAAATGTTACTATCCCTCCAAGATTTTATTAGAGAATAAAAAGCACCATTCTTTTACCTTTGGAGTCATCCCACCAGTTATGTTACATATAAGTGACCACAAAAGGCACAAGTTTCCAGAGCTAAAAAAACTTTTTTTTAGTTTATTCTGATTTTTTTTTTCACTTTATTTACCTCTCCTAAAAGATTTTCTTCCCAGCAAGAGAACTTAGTGGGTGAAAAGAGTAAATATTGGTGCAGAAATTTTTTGGTTTTTTATTCCTTCTGATTGCAAAAAGATATGTTTTATAGTACATAGCACAAAGAAACAACTACCTGTAATTAGAAGGCAACATCATACAGTAGAAAAAGAATTAATCACTGGAAAAACTTAATATCTCAAGTGGAATGAGCTGCCTTGAAATTCTTCAAATGGAAGTGGAGTGGGCTAAAGTGAGAACTACTAGTCATGTTATAGAGATATTGACATTTTATTAGGTATATTGGAACACAGTAATTCTAAAAGTTTTGTCTAGGGATTCCTGAGACATTTTTAGGGAGTCTGTGAAGCAAAAATATTTTCTTAATAATTATAATAGTAATGACATTTTAATTTCTAATATGGAAAATATCTGTAGACATAATCCAATAAGTAAAAGCTCTTGTTTTTTAGACGTCTTCAATCATTTTAAAGACTTATTCTGAGGCAAAATATTTGAGAAATGCTATTGTAGAGGTTGTTTTTTTTTTAGATCAGATTGAACTAGATAGCCTCTTGGGCCCTTCCTAGCTCTGAGATTCTGTAATTCTGAGTAAAAGATGTGAGATGAAATTCTATTCCTGCTTAACATTACTACCTTTCCTTTGTAATTATCCCTGATTTATCTTGTATATATCTTGTTTATACATAATGTTTGCATGCTACCTCTATGTCTACTCCACCTCCTTCCAACCCTATTAGACAGGGAGTTTTTTGAGGCCAGGGAATGTTTTTGACTTTCTTTGTATCCCCAGCATTTAGCATAGTACCTGTAGTAGGCACTTCATAAATAATTGTTGACTTGATTAATTCCAACACTGATGAGCTATATGACTTAAAAAAATTTTAAAAAAAAACTTGCACCACTTTCCTTGTGAGATTATTATCAGAGAACCATTTCATAGGATCCTTCAGAAGCCATTTATTCTAAAGCTTCCATTTTACAGCCAACTAACCTCACATCAAGGAAAATTACATGATTTGCTGAAGTTCAATTCAGAAGTTGGATTTGAATTCAAGTCCTCTAAACTAGAGTCAGCATTTTTTCCACTGTACTAGCTTGTTTGCAACATTTAAAATGATCTATAAATAAGAATTATTATTGTTCCGAAGTTTTAGGACTTATGTAATGTTGTCTTGCTTTTATGATGTGAAGCAAGTGGAGATGATATCTCTTTCATCCTTAGCTTCTACTCAAAACTTATTTCTACCATGCTTGCCTGATAAATTAGTATTAAATTTACAAATTAATCTCTTCCCCTCTCACTCCATTTTTGTGAAACAGATTGAAAAATATTTTCATTTTTATGTACATATGTATAGATCTTGCAAAGTGATATTTACTTGATATTTTCTTCCTTCAACCATAGGTAGCACTATCAGATTTTTCTTGAAAGACCCTTCAATGAGGGGAAGCCCACCATACTCTATGGTAGTTCATTTCTCATTTGGATAATTCTGGTTAGGAAATTTGTTTCCCTTATAATAAACCTAAATTTGATTCTTTGTAATTTCTTTTCATTCATCCTATTTCTGCCTTTGGAATTAATATAATCCCTTCCATAATACTTTAATTGTCTTATATGGCATAATATTGAGGCTTTTCAATTTTTGCTCTCCCCACACTCTATACTCTCCAGGTTATCCATCCTGAATGTATATCCTACTCCAGATGTGGTTGTTGTCCTTTGTTTTCAAAGAGGACCAAAATGACATCACTATGTTAGAGTAGAATTATAGTGTGTCAGCTCTGGCTGATCAGACCATTATGAATTTAGAATGCTCTGAAATACGTCAGACACAAATAATCCCTATCAATATTTAGCTTTTCTAATTTTGCACATATCACATTTCCTTTGTTCTAACTCAATTCTGCTTTTCTCATAGAGCACAACATCTTCTCTGATGTGGGCACACCATGCTGGGTGGTCCTGTGCTAGTGATTATAAAATTATTAAGAGATACCTTGAGAGTGTCCTTGTATCACTTTTTTTATTATAGCTTTTTTATTTACAAGATATATGAATGGGTAATTTTTCAGCCTTGACAATTGCAAAATCTTTTGTTCCAACTTTTTCCTTCCTTCCTCCCACCCCTTCTCCTAGATGGCAGGTTGACCAATACATGTTAAATATGTTAAAGTATAAGTTAAATATAATATATGTATACGTGTCCATACAGTTATTTAACTGTACAAAAAGAATAAGACTTTGAAATAGTGTACAATTAGCCTGTGAAGGAAATCAAAAATATAGGCAGACAAAAATAGAGGGATTGGGAATTCTATGTAGTGATTCATATTCATTTTCCAGAGTTCTTTTGCTGGGTGTAGCTGGTTCTATTCATTATTGAACAAATGGAACTGTTTTGGTTCATCTCATTGTTGAAGAGAGCCATGTCCATCAGAACAGATCATCATATGGTATTGTTGTTGAAGTATATTATGGACTTCTGGTCCTACTCATTTCACTCAGAATCAGTTCCTGTAAGTCTCTCCAGGCCTTTCTGAAATCATCCTGCTGGTCATTTCTTACAGAACAATAATATTCCATAGCATTCATATACCACAATTTATTCAGCCATTCTCCAATTGATAGGCATCCACTCAGTTTCCAGTTTCTGGCCATTACAAAGAGGGCTGCCACAAACATTCTTGCACCTACAGGTCCCTTTCCCTTCTTTAAAATCTCTTTGGGATATAAGCCCAGTAGTAACACTGGTGGATCAAAGAGTATGCAGAGTTTGATAACTTTTTGAGCATAGTTCCAAATCGTTCTCCAGAATGGCTAGATATATTCACAATTCCACCAACAATGTATCAGTGTCCCAGTTTTCCCACATCCCCTCCAACATTCTGCATTATCTTTCCCTGTCATTCTAGCTAGTCTTACAGGTGTGTAGTGTTATCTCAGAGTTGTCTTAATTTGCATTTCTCTGATTAATAATGATTTGGAGCATCTTTTCATATGACTAGAAATAGTATCAATTTCTTCATCTGAGAATTGTCTGTTCATATCCTTTGACCATTTATCAATTGGAGAATGGCTTGATTTCTTATAAATTAGAGTCAATTCTCTATATATTTTGGAAATGAGGCCTTTATCAGATCTTGTATCACTTTCTTCTGGCCACCTTGTAAGCACTTGTCGTGTGTGAGTTCTCCATTAAATAGTTTTTTGCCAAACATACATTTGGCATTTGAAAAATGTGGCCAGTTGGAATGTGTGGCAGTTTAGTTTGAGAAAGGATCTCATTGTCCAGATATGGGTTGGCTAGAACAGATTCGTTGTGTTAATCTCCCTATTCTGGGTCCTTTTTATTATTGGCTTACAACAGGGTTATATTAGGATTTCTGGTTGGCATGTTGTGCTCGACTCATATTTACTTTGCAGTCAATTAAAACCCTATTTTTAATCTTACAATAAAAAACAATTCTACAAATAATAAAAAAATTCTACAATAAAAACCCTACAGACAAACTGGTCTGTAGCCATCTTTTATTCAGCATGCATTTATGAAGTTGATTTTCAAAATACAAGTATGAGACTTTATATTATCCCTATATAATTTATATCTTTTGATATTTTTTGATCATTTTATTTCTTTTGTTCAACACTCTAGCTTTTCAAACTTTTGAGTCCTTACCCCATCATATAGTATATTAGTTATCCCTCTCAACTTTAGTTTGTCTAATCCATATTTCTGCAGTTTATTCATAGAATATCATGAAAGATTCTCCCAAATGAGTCTTGTACTTTTGTATGTATGCCATTTTTTTTGACATTTTGTAAGTCATTTCATATGTCTCATCTGGGGCATGCCCAGTTCAGATCATATGAAAGTGCCCCTGATACGCTTTGAAATATGTCTTGATTGCTTCCCATGGAGACCTTTGTGTCACTATCATATGGGTAGGAGTTAGGAGAGCCTCCTTTGGTTGGCGGCCTGTGTCCGACAAACCTGAGATGTTTAATCTTTTTTCCCACCACCCTTCTCTTTTTGGTTGCCTTTATTTTCCATATCAAGAGAGTGAAGATGCCAACTCACTCAGAGCAAGGATGCTATGAACTTTACTGGTGAAAGGGAAAGGATTCTCCTTTCTCTCCTCTCTCCCTTTCACCCTAGCTCTAAGAAATAAGCCTGGATATGTTTGTTTCTGGTTTTGTTTTGTTTTTTGTTTTTTTGTCCTCATCCATTTCAGATGCTGCAAGCAAATTCAACAATGATGAACCATGGTGACATTAGAGCCAGGATTGTAGATGGTGGGGCTGTCAATCATCCCAGCTTAGAAGCCCTGAGAAGCCAGGATGCTTCCAACTGTAGCTGATTCTCAGATCTCAAGTTGATTACTTTCTAATGAGGGAAGACAACCCATAAAAAGAAGCTGAAAAACAGAGAGGGAGAGGGAAAATACTCAAATATATACTAGAGAATGTCCAGAAAGGCTGGAGTAGAGCTTAGAGGTAAAGAAAGGCATAGTTTCTTTAATATTCTGATAATTCTTCATCTGTCCATATGACAAGGCAATAAGGAAAGACCTCAAACCTCTTGCTGTCTCTTATTTTTAATTCCTGGTACCCAATTATCTTCAGGATCAAATTAAAATTTCTATTAGGTATTAAGATCTCTACATCCTGGACCTGTCCTACCTTATCCATCTTTCTTACTAGCCTTGAAGTAATTCTTTGCAGGCAGCATCCTATCTCCTTACTGAGACTCTTCACTGGCTATCTCTGATATCTAGAATGCTCTGTCTCCTTATGCATGCTCCCTGGCATCCATAGTTACATTTTTTTTGTGCTAAAAAGTCTCAGCAGTGTATTGTCAACTTGATTATTATTGAACAAACTGTTTGAAAGCACAGCACTATAGTCTTCTGTTGATTATAATAAAAGTCTTTGACATTGTTCCACATGCAGGCTCATTCACATATTGTAAATATATAAAAGAGATCTGAAATATTTGGTGTTCACATGGAGAATTGTTTACTATTTAAAATATCCTACCAACTCAATAATGCTAAATTTAACATTCAGCTTAAATCTCACTTTCTGCACAAGGTCTTTCCCAGCCCTTCCGATTGCTTAGGATCTTCTCTCTAAAATTATCTTCTATTTATCCTTGTACAGATGTTGTAGGTACAAGGTTGTTTATAATTCTTAAGGGCAGAGACCATGCTATTTTTTTTTTTTAACATTTCTTTGTATCCCCAGTGAATACTGCCATATCTGGAACATAGTAAGTGTTTAATAAATACTTATTGATAATCACATGATAATGGCTTTTGAAGATTGTGAGAGTGAACTTAATATAAAGACATTCTGAGTAGTCATTATCTGAAGACAGCAGTACAAAGGGACAAAGGATGTAATAATATCCTCCTAGCTCTGAACTGTGAAAAATGGAAAACATTAAAAAAGACTTGGAAATATGAAGCCTTCAAAGGATATAAAATTTCTTTGGGTATTTTCTGCAATTTGACCTATCCAGTGTTTCTGTTTTGTTTGTTTGTATTTTCATTACTATACTATCAAAAAATAGATGATATTCTAAATGGGTGTTTGAACCTTATGTTTTTTAGAGTTGTTAATAAGGATACTTTCTAAAGCTACTTTTACTATGGTAACCCATGTGGTAAACCATGAAAAGTGTTATATATTAGAGTGCAAAGAACACATTTGAGTTTGTGTAGTGTATATGATTGATGTAGTTCCTATGGGAACCCAGCAACATTCTGTATCTGGTTCTGACATATTAACCAATAGGCTTTTACAAATAATTTTCTACAGTAGATTTCACCTTCACAGTCACCCAGTTGACCAAATGGTGTAAAGAAAGGAACACATTATGTTTGCTGCATTTTGCTATTAAACAATTGACAGGAAAGAAAACTATATAATTAAAGGCTCTCCTCTGATAAGGTCTCTCCTATGATTATTTTAAGATAATATAAGGTTTCTTGATAGAGAGAAGGCAACCTTCGAAGTTAATAAAAAACTGCCGGAGTACTGAGTAAATTACTTAGTAAATTTAAGATTTATGAGACCAGCCAAGAATTAGACAGGAGAAAATGTGGCTGTTTTGTGATATGTTCTGTTAGAATAGGTACCTGGTTTCAAGTTCACAGCAAACTTCCCTGTTTGCTGATTGTGTGGCATGGTGAAATCTGAGTTCCCCCCTGTAAAATAGGAGTCACATTGCTTTAAGTTGTATTAAGGGTTCATGGAAATACCAGAATACTACAATTTACAAAGTTGCCAATGGTTCACAAATTATTTTCTTCACATTTTCACAGCTTTGTAAGTCAGATAGAGCAAGTATTATTATCTCCATTCTATGAATGAGAAAATTGAAACTTTTCCAAGGTCACATAATTGATAAATGAAGTAAGGGCTTGAAATCAGGCCTTCTGATTTTGATTTCAGTTTTCTTTTAAATAATCCCTATTGCACTGCTTCTTGACTGTACTGTAATTACCAAATTTTAACATGTAAAAAAGACAAAGGACACATCAAAGAAAAAATTTTTGTCAGCTGTTTTGCATATTGGAGTATATGAGAATCTCCAGATCACTAATATAAAATTCCTTTCTTGCATTTTCAGTTGTAATATAATTACACTAAAATGGGAACACCCATGTCCAAATGTCTAAGCAATTTGGACATAAAAATAATTTTTAGAATAACAATTTTTCTCAATGAAATTGAAAGAGAAATTTTCCCAGAGCCACATAGCTAATAAATATTATACTTGTAACTTATAAATAATCTGTAATTTGTTTAATGGTAACTTGAAATCTAGATGACATTTATATTTGGTGAATTTAGGATAATTAATTTATCAATTTTGATAAGGAAAAGTAATCCTCCATCAAATTATTTACTTGCAGATTGATAAGAAAAATGAAATAATTAAATTTAGATGCATCTTTTTAAAAGATATAGCAGCCCCTTATAAGGGGAAATGTTTTTAATTAACATTTATGTTTTAGGGTTCCTATAGGGGAAATTGACTTCTCCTAGTCTCAATATTTGAGGTGTAGATAACGTTAAGGAGCTGGATTTTATCCTCATGCTCCTCATTGAGAATGTCAGCCAGGCTCCATTAGTTTTTAGAAAAGGAATTTACTAAGAAAGTAGAGAAACAACTATGATACAAAGCATTATTTCCAAACCCAGAGCCACATACATGAAGTGCATGGGGAGATTGGATTCAAACTTCGAGCATCATGATAGTAAGCTTAATCATGCATGCATGATAAAGGAGTAACTTTTGGCTCCTGATACATTGTGGCTTGGAAATACTTTTCTGAATCCATAGTTATCCTTCTTTGACAGAATAGGTTACATAGTGGCCATCCTTGGTCTTTTTGCATCAATTGCAAATACTTCCATTGCTGTTGATCACTATTGGACACTATAGCTGATCCAAGCGTCAACCTCTAATAGGATCTCTTCTGTGACTTCTAAATCTTCTGAACTCATAAGATCACCTATATGATTCCATTTTGGAATATTCACTTAAGATAAAGAAAGAATAAACACAAAAGAAGTGGCTCCATTCCAGGCACAGGCTTGCCTAAGAAAAGCATTACTATTGTTTTGCAGTTAGGCGAGAGAAAGATGTCCCACAACATAAAAGGTGTCTCAACAGCTTAGAGTAGTTTCAAAGTAATACTTCAAATACTTCAAAAAAGAAGCAAGAGGAACTTATGTGTGGCATCACCCATTACAATATCCACCATATTCTGATTAAGGTGCTATGAGCTATGAGTAATACTTGACTGGAAGTCAGTGGCTGCCCCAACTCCTCACCCTTCTAGAGTTCTCCAATGGTCCACTGGAAAAAGAATATTTGCATGTTTAGCTAAATGTCTGTCATATAGTAACAGCTTAATAAATATTTGTTGATTGATGCTTTGTTGGGGTTGGGAAAAGACAGGCTATATCAAGAGACAGCACTGTATAATGAAATTATAGCATCTCAGAATTGGAAGGGATCTCACAGATCATTTTGATTAGGCCATACTCGAATAGGAATTTTTTCTCTAACCCCTGATTTAGCCTTTGGTTGAAATCTCACTCCATTTTTGCATTGTTTAATTAGAAAATTTTGCTTTACACTATCCTTCCATCTTTTTTTTTTAAATCTACCCATTTTTCATGGTTTTACCCTCTTGTATATAAAGGGCAGAACTCTGGAGAAGTATACTTAAGGCTCAGTATTATTGATTTAAACATACTTAAGGCTCAGTATTATTGATTTAAACAAGGTGTTAACTCAGTGGAATTGATAATACAATGATTATCTAGTTTAGCATGTGAGTTCTCTATTTCAGTATGATTGATTTCATCTTACAACAAATAATGGTTCCCTAATGATTGGTTTATACTCAGTATACTGAATGACGTAATTGTAATAGAGAATATAAACTGGGGACAAACTCATCCAGAGGAGACTTCAAGACAGAGACTGTCCTGGTGGCTCTCCTGCCTTCATTGCTTCTCCACTAAAGACCAAGGACTTAAGGCTAGTCCCAAGATCCTCCAGAGAGCCAGTCTGGATACTATATTTTAATCACTTAAATTTTTTATACTATATTTTAATCACTAGTGTGGGGACTCTAGAAAGCAATGGTATGTTTTGTCACCCCAACTTGGGGCTTTAGAAAGCAGGACTTTACATTTGGATGTGCAGACTGCTGACTGGTTGGCTGAGACTGCTGAGGAAGATTAGGAAATTGTAAAGGAGATAGTAAAGAATTTGGACTTTATTCCTGGCTATTCTTGTAGTGATTACTCTGCTGAAATGAAGGCTGGTCCCAAGACCTCCAGAAAGCTAACGGGAACATTACACTTGTGCATATTAAAATGAGTATAATGATTTTTCTATCTGAGAACTCTAGGTAAATAATTCATAAAATGAGTATTTTATATAAACTGGTTAACAATATTAATTCATCTTCTCACTTCTTTTTTTAGGCTAAAAAGATCTTAACTAGGTGTTATGGTCAAGGGAATAATGTAGTTGGAATCAGAAAGACTTGAGTTTGAATTAGCCTCCCAAGACTCAATACTAGCTATGTGAATTTGGCCAAATCACTAGATTTCTTTTAGCCTTGGTTTCTTTATCTGTCCAATAAATATAAAACAACAACAACAAAAGTAACCCCTTACAGGGTTGTTGTGAGGATCAAGTGTAATAATACAGATCTTAAAGCACTGTATAGATCTTAAAATACAGATCTTAAAGCACTACATAAATATTAACTCTTAAACTCTTATTGTTATTGTCAATTATAATAATTGATCCACATATAGTATCAGGGTTGTCTTTAATATCATTTAGTTACATGCTATCTTTTTCCAGAAATATTCTACCTTGTTAGTGCCATATCAAAAATAAATTTTTTTGAATTGCCTTAATGTGAGAATTGTATTCAAAAAGCATCAAACATCTACTGTGAGCCTGACATTGCAGTGATATTAGTGTAGAAGATGAACCCATTGTGCTCTGGATTAGCTTTCAAGGGATTCCAATGTGAGCCAATCATATAGTGAGAATGAGAGTGATCAACTCACAGACTATTGATATCCATTCAATGTTAAGAGAAATAGAAGAAACCCCTTAGAACACTAGATGAATCTTCTATGGAAGATTTATGGGTTGACTTGGATGAAAGGTGTGCAGGATGAGAAGGTGTAAATAGATTAGGACCTGCATCAGTGGAGATAAAATCCATATTGATAAGATTGCAGGGCTTCTGAATATCAGTAGCATCACTCAAACTAACCTTTGTTTGAGAAGAAAAAAAATAAAGTTTATAATGAGAAGGCAAATTTCTTCATTTAATTATCATCTTCCTCTATCCAGACCCACCCTATGAGTGCTGTACACTCAGTCAAAGTTGGAATGAATGGTGCCAACAAGTAGCCCTATGGACAATGACAGCAGCAGGAAAAGGAAGCCAAGGTCCATGTATAATTTAAGTGCTGAATGACTGAGAATTCCCTGTACTTACACAATATCATTTATGGCACCAGCACAATACAGTAAGATGCCCTGCCAAAGATTTTATCCCAAACAGAAGCAATGCCAAGGTGTGAGTGTCAAGGTCATGGTCAGGAAATAGTTCCTGTCTCATTGTGTGCCTTTGTATTTCTTAAGGCACTGGACGCTTTCTCTGGAGAGAGAGTTCTTTTTAATGATTGTGATTCTCTGGAAGGAAAAGGCATCCAACATACAGATAAGTAGAGATAAGTACTTGGACCCTTTGCCCTCTTTACTCTGTCTTGCTGTCCTTATCAACTCCCAATGTTTCAATTATTATTTTTATACAAAATATTTCCAGATCTACATTTTCAATAATTTTGTCTCCTGAGACTCAGTGCCATATTTGGACTATTGGACATTTATAGCTGCATGTATTCTCTATAGCCATTTCAAATCTCAAGGTATTTTCCCCCTTAAATCTACCTTCTCAACTTTTTTTTTTTGGTTTCTTTTAAGTACTCCACCATCCTTCCAATCATCTGGGCTTGCTGGAGGGTCAGCCTTGATTCTCCACACTCCCTCATTTCCCTATCCAATCAATTCTCAAATTTTGTCATTTCTATCTACAAAATACTTTTTGCATTCATATTATTTTTCCACCCAGATAGACAACACACTAATTCAATAATGATGGAGTCCTGGACTATCATAATGATATTCTAGCCCTCATTAATGTGCCTGTTTCTAGCCTCTACCTACTTTAATCCATCTTCCACACCATTGCTAAATTGATATTTCTAAAGCATAAATCTCAATTTTTCATCAGGCACACTAGTGGTGCAGCTGATAGAGACTAGAGCTTGAGTCAGGAAGATCTGAATTTAAATACAGCTTCAGATATTTACTAGCTGTATGACCATGGGCAAGTCACTTAATCTCTATTTGTCTGTCTCCTTGACTTGCAAATAATAACAATCTCAACAATCCCAACAATTGTTGTTAGAATCAAATGAGATAGCATTTGTAAATTACTTGACACAATGCATGATATATAGTAGCCAAATAGATGCTTATTTCCTTCCTCTTCTTCCCATACTCAAAAAGCTCCCTTGACTTGCTACTGCCTCAGACTTAAGTACAAACTCCTCTATTTGACCTCAAGTACTTAGCTGTGGGGTCCTCAGCAAGTCACTTAACCTTAGTTAGCCTCTTTCCCTCTCCCTCTCCTTCTCCCTCTTCTTCTCCCTCTCCTTCTTCTTCTACCCCTCCTTCCCTTCTTCCCTCTCTCTCTCCCTGCCCTCTCCCCACCCCCACCTTCCCCCACCTTCCTTTTTATAAGCTGTTTCTATCACCTCTTAAACTCTCCAGTTCTCTTCAAAGTCTAGTTCAAAAAGCACACAGATCTTTTCAATTAGTAGTGCCATTCTTTTCTAATAATACTACATATTTATTTTGAATATATTTTATGTTTACTTGTTTGTGAACATGTTATTTTCCTGTGAGAGAATATAAACTTCCTGAGAGCAAGGATCTTTTTTTTTTGTTTCCTTTGTTTCCTGTTTGTCTTTGTACTCCCAGAGCTGATGGCATACATAAATGAGTTTGCAAATGACAGAATATCTGCTTAGAAATTTTGCAGCAAGATAATGATGAATGTTGGAGGAGATGTGGAAAAACTGGAATACTAATACATTTTTGGTGGAGTTCTGAACTGATCAACTATTCTAGAGAATAATTTGGAATTGTGTCCAAAAGGCTATCAAACTGTGCATATCCTTTGATCCAGCAGTGTTTGTATTGGATCTGTATCCCAAAGAGATCTTAAAAGAGGGAAAATGACTCACATGAGCAAAAATGTTTGTTGTAGCCTTTTTGTAGTGGCAAAAAACTGGAAACTGAGGCATGCCCAACAGTTGAAGAATGGCTAAATAAGTTATGTTACATAAATATTATGAAATATTATTGTTCTATAAGAAATGATCAGGAGGATGATTTCAGAGTTCTGGAGAGACTTACATGAACTGATGCTGAGTGAAATGAGTAGAATCAAGAGAACATTGTATAGAGTAACAAGAAGATAATAAGATGATCAATTCTGATGGATGTGGCTCTTTTCAACAATGAGTTGGTCTTGTCAATGGAAAGGCCAATGGTCTTGCCATGGAGGGAGCCATTTGAACCCAGGGAGAGAACTGTAGGGACTTAGTGTGAATCCCAACATGGTATTTTCCTGTTTGTTGTCATTTGCTTGTTTTTTGTTTTCTTTCTAATTTTTTTTTTCTTTTTGATCTGATTTTTCTTGTGCAGCATAATAATTGTGGAAATGTGTATAGAAGAACTGCATGTGTTTAGCATATATTAGATTGTTTCCCATTTGGGAAAGAGGGTGGGGGAAGGGAGGGAGAAAAAAATTTAGAATATAAGGTTTTACAGGAGTTGAAGACTATCTATGCAAATATTTTGAAAATAAAAACTTAAAAAAAAAAAAAAGCTTCTTAGCTATCTTTTGTCCCTTAATATGAACCGATGGGAGGATGGTAGGTGTACCATTTCAACCTGTGATTCCATCAGTGTAAGGAACACTAGGTAAGGAACCTCACTCTACACATTATGGCCTAGGCTTTTAAAGAATTGTTCAAGGCATGGAGTAATTAAATTGTCTCCATTGGATCACATAACTAATGTGTCAGAGTCAGGACTTGATTACAGGTTTTTCTAACTCCAAAGCCAACTGTCTGTTTTCCACATTAGATGCCTCATAAAAGCTTCACATCTAAGCTTTAACTTTGAAATGGGAAGTTGTGTTATACATGCAATTTTTTCCAGTTACTCAATTTACTTAAAAATGTTTATTGTTGATAAGAGAAAACAATTTTACCATATGCTTAATTTTCTTTGATGTCAAGAGAAATGGGCATATTGAACTTTACTCTTGGTCATTTTTGGTATCTCCACAAAGAAAGCTCTCTTGAAAGTGATGGAAGTTTTAAAGAAGGAGGAAGGCCAGTAGGGAGGCATTTTTTATTATGACTACCCTTTCAGCTTGATAATGGAGTAATGAAGGAATTCAATTTGATAAACATTTAATGAATACCTATTGGGTGTGATGCATTGTATAAGATAAAGAGATTATGACTTTATCCTTAAAAAATCTGCCTGTTTAAAACTTTTTCCTTAACAAATTCCAACATCTTTCAGCAAGCTTAAGTATAGCAGCAACTTCCTTTATGAAAAAGCATCTAAGTATACAAGATAAAGTTATTGTAAATTGATAGAGCATCCCAAATGACAGCCTATTTTTAATTTATAGTTTTAATTTGTTGTATGAGTCTCATGGAAGCTAAATGACTTTCCTGGGGCCATACAGTTTGTTGCATGTTGAGGCTGATCTTAGGGTTCCAAGAATAGCAATCTTTGAAATTAAATTTTAGATGAGTATAATTTTATTTTATTTATTTTGGGTTTTTTTGATTAAAGCTTTTTATTTTCAAAACATATGCACAGATAATTTTCAACATTCACATGTGCAAAATCCTGTGTTCCAAATTTATTTTTTCTTCTCTTCTCCCCACCTCTTCTTGTAGGCAGCAATATGTTAAACATGTATAATTCTTCTACACATATTTCCACAATTATATTGCTACACAAAAAAAATCAGATCAAAAAGAGAAAAAATGAGAAAGAAAACAAAACACAAAGCAAACAACAATAAAAAAGGTCAAAATACTATATTATGATCCACACTCAGTCCCCACAGTCTTTTGGGTAGAATTTTAGAAGAATATCCCTGATGTTGTACATTTGTAGTCAATGATGACTTCCAGACTTTAGGGCATCCACTTGACACTTAAATATCTCTGGATGTATTACATAGTAATTGTAGGCTCTTCATTGAACCAAATTCACTTTATAAATAGCTTATTGAGCTGCTGCTGTATATGCTAGTCCAGGTGATGAACTTGTGCTTTCTGGTCATTTTTGATTGTATCTGACTTTTTGTTGGATATTTAGGTGAAGAATGTTGAGTTTTTTGGTTATTGCTAACTTTGTTAATAGAAACTGTGATTTTGGAAAAGATGGTTGAGTTACTGAGAATTCTTAATAAAAATTGCTAGAGAATCTAATAACTGCTGAGGACATGGGTGGAAGAAATCATTGAATTAATTATCTGGTAAGAAACAGTTCAAGCTCTAAACATTGACTCATCTTAATGGAAGAACACAATGTTCCTTTCATCTAAATCTTTGTCCCTACTATCTCTATTTTTGCCCCAGAGCAAGAACTGATAGGATGAAGGAGAAACTTGTTCCTCCTTTCAGGATTCATAGGATCAGAGGGCTTAGGGAAGGGGGAAGGCAGTAAGCATTTTTATACTGCTCATTATGTGACAGGCACTATACTAAGCACTTTACAAATATTATCTT
Organism: Sarcophilus harrisii; assembly: GCF_902635505.1. NCBI lineage: Eukaryota > Metazoa > Chordata > Mammalia > Dasyuromorphia > Dasyuridae > Sarcophilus > Sarcophilus harrisii. Next base: position 475,438,703 of record NC_045428.1, read on the forward strand.
TTTCAGTAGTATTTTAATTTTTCCCCAATTACATGCCAAGACAATTTTTAGCATTCATTTTTACAAGATTTTGAGTTCCAAAATTTTCTCCCCTCTTTTCCCCTTGTCCCTCTTCCTTAAATGGTCCACAATTTGATATGTTATATATGTGCTATCATATAGAACATATTTCCACATTACTCACAGTTGTGATAGGAAAAAAAAAAGATTAAAAGAAAAAACCTACCAAAAATATGTGAAAAAAATATTCTTTGATCTGTATTCATAGTTCAGTTTTTTATCTAGATGTGCTAGCATTTTCCTTCTTGAATCCTTTATGTTTGTCTTGGATCATTGTGTGGCTGAGAAAAGCTGACTCAGTCATAGCTGATCATCACACAGTCTTGCTTATACTGCATACAATGTATTTTTATTTCTGCTCATTTCACAATGCATAAGTTCATACAAGTGTTTCCAGATCTTTCTGAAATCTGTCCATTATTTCTTATTGCACAATAGTATTCATTATATTCATATAACACAATTTATTTGGCCATTACCCAATTGATGAACATCCCCTCAATTTCCAATGTTTGCTCCAACAAAAAGGGCTGCTATACATATTTTTTGCACATGTAGATTCTTATTTTTTGCAATCTCTTTGGAATACAGACCTCATAGTAATATTGTTGGATCAAAGGGTATGTTGCTTGGTTGTCCTGTGGGCATAGTTCCAAATTGCTCTCCATAATGGGTGGAATATCTCTCAACAATGCAATAGTACTCCAATTTCCTCACATACTCTCTGGCATTTATCCTTGTTCTTTTTTGCATATTAGCCAATCTGATAGTTGTGAGGTTGATACCTCAGAGTTCTTTTAATTTGCATTTCTCTAATAAAAAATTATTTAGAGCACTTCTTCATATGCCTATAGATAATTTTAAAGTCTTCATCTGAAAACCATTTATATCCTTTGAGTACTCATCAACTAGAGAATGGCTTGTATTCTTATAAATTCAAGTCTTCTACATATTTGAAATATGATGCCATTATCAAAGATGCTTGCTGTAAAGATTGTTTCCAAGTTTTCTGTTTTCCTTCTTGTTATGGGCCAGAACTCTGAACTTGAAACAAGGATGCTTACAAGGTACTAAGTGGAAATGATGAGACAATGATTATCTAGTTTAGCATGATGGTCTCTAAGTTCAGTATGATTGATTTAATCTTATAACAAATAATGGTTTCCTAATGATATAATGATTGGTTTACACTCAGTATAGAGCATATAACCTAGGAGCCTCAGCTAGGATTCATTCGGGGAGATTCAGAAGCCAGAGAAGACAGGCGGTAGCTCAAGTTCTCAGAACCAAGGAGAGACATTTTATTTGATTTTTAGTCAAGCCACTTGTGGCAGGCTCTCCTCCTGCATTTCTCCACTGAGACCAAGGCCAGTCTGAAAGGCTCTTCAGAAAGCTGCCCAGCCCCAAGAAGGAGATAGATAATAAAGAATCTGGACTATAAGAAAGCTAACTGGGCCCTAGGAAAGGAGACTAGACTTTGAAAGAGATAATAAATGATTTGGACTTTAACCCCTGGCTACACTTGTGGTAATGAAGGCTGCTCCCAGAGACCCCAAAACATAGAACATTACACTTCTAATCTTGGTTGAATTGGTTTTGTTTGTATAAAAGCTTTTAAATTTAGTAATAATAAAAATTATTTTATATTCCATAAGATTATCTCTTGTTTGGTCATGAAACTGGAACTCGATTAACTTCTCCTTTAAGAACATAGATGCTATATCACTTGGAGCATATATGTTTAGTATTGCTATTACTTCATTGTTTTCTTTATTATCTCTTTAAATTAGATCTCTTTTTGCATTATCTAAGATCAGGATTGCTATCCCTGCTTTTTTTTTTTTTTTTTTTTTTTTTTAACTTCAGCTGAAGCAAAATAGATTCTGCTCCACTTTTTTACCTTTACTTTGTATGTCTCTACTTCAAGTGTGTTACTTGTAAATAGAAATGTAGAATTCTGTTTTTTTGATCTCTCATCCAAGCCATCCACATATTTTATGGAAGTTCATCCCATTCACATTTAGAGTTATGATTATCACATGTGTATTTCTCCCCATCCCATTTTTAACTTTTGTCTGTCCTTTCTCTCCTTTCCCTCCTCACCAGTGTTTTGCTGCTATCACATCCCCTAATCTGCCCTCCTTTTTTTCAGTGCTTTCCCCCATTTTTACTTAATCTCTTCCTTCCTATTTCCCTGTTGGGTAAGATATATATTTATATTCAATTGATTGTATTTATTATTCCTTCTTTGAGCCAATATAGATGAGAATAGTTTTCAAGTAATGCCCCTTCCGTACTTTCCCATTTTCTCTCTAATAGATTTTGTGCCTCTTCATGTGAAATAATTTGCCCCATTCTACTCATCCCTTTTTTCTACACCAAAAGTACTCCTCTTTTTCATCCTTTACTTATTTTTTAATAATTTAATAACAACAATTTTAAATTTTTTAATAATTTAATTCAAATCCCTCAAATATTCCCTCATACTCTTTCACTATGGATATTCCTTTTAGCTGTACTACTAGTGGTACAATTTTTAAGAAAACATAAGGAATTCAAAGGAGCTGAACATTTTATAACCCATTTAGGGTTATAACCCCCTTTCCCCTTTTGAGGCTTCTTTTGGGTCTTCATTTTGAAGATTAGTTTTTTTAATATTCAACTCTGGTCTTTTTTATTGAAAATTTTGAAATGTCTATTTCATTGAATGACCATATTTTCCCTTAAAGTATTATGCTTAATTTTGCCAGGTAGGTGAATCTTGGTTGTATTTCTAATTCCTTTGCCTTCTTGAATATCATGCTACATGACCTCTGGTCTTTTAATATTACAGCTGCTAAATCCTGTGTAATCCTGATTGTTCCTCCCTGATATTTGAATTGTTTTTTGCAATATTTTTTGACTTAGCAATTCTGTAATTTGGCTATAATCTTCCTTATAGTTTTTTGTTTGTTTGCTTTATTTTTTGTTTTTTAGGAGAGGAGAGGAATGCTGTGCTCTACAATCAAAACAGAATTAAATTAGATCAGAAAAAATGAGAGATGAGACAAGTTAGAGAAGTTCCCCAAGATGTTCATAAGAACTAAATGTGTCTGACCTGTGGCAAATCATTCCAAGCTCATATTGGTGTGAGCAGTCACAGTTGGATACCCTGTAATTCAACTCTTACATAGTGACGTCATTTTGGTTCCTCTTTGAGAATGAAGGCCAATCACCCAAACCAAATCAAATCTAACTCATTCTGATTTGATTAATCAAGATATAACATTCAGAGCAAAATTCTTATTGTGATTGTACACTAAACATTAGTAAGCTTGCCAATAATGAAGAGGAGCAGGAAATCTCATCTTGATGTTGAAGGATCTACGGCTATTTGGTCCAGAGAATAGTCTGGGAATCTGATAATTGCCTTCAATTATTTAAAGGATTAGCAAATGGAAAGAAGATTAGGCTTGTATTGCTTGGCTCCAGAAGATAGTGAGAAGGTTAATGTATGGACATTGTAAGGAGGCGGAATTTGCCTCATTATTTAAAATAATTTGTCTAAAAGTGGGATGAGATGTCTCAGTAATAGGGATTTACAAATTACTGGAAGTGGTTTAGTAGAGACTATACCAACACTTTGCCAAGGATACCCTTGAGGGGATGCTTAGATATAAGAAGTCTTGTCTTGTCCATGATCTCTGTACTATCTTTTCTGTCCCTCTCTAGTTTTCTACTCTCACACCTCTTACATAGATGATTTTGAGAGCCTCCTAAAAGTTCTCCCTTGGACATTTTGGTGACACAGTAGAGAGTGGCAAGTCTGAAATCAAGAAGACATCTTCCAGTTCAATTCTGATTTCAAAAAATTAGTAGTTTTGAGACCCTGAGCAAGTTATTTATCAGTGTTTACTTCAGTTTCCTCCTCTGCTGGAGAAGGAAATGACAAACTACTCTAATGTCTCCATCAAAAAACAAATCCAGTTGGAATTACAAAAAAGTGAACATAACTGAAACAACTGAATAACAACAAATTTTTTCCAAAATTTAAAATGATAGGATTCCAAGTTTTGTCCATTTCATTATTGCTTAAAATCATTATACCTAATAAAATTTTATTTAGCCACAATATTCCTGTTGCAGAAACAAATTTTATGTCAGGAAAGAGCATTGATTTAAAAATTCATGCAAAATTATAATATTTAGGGATTGATAATCAAATTTTTGAATTGTAATTTTCTGAATTCATCTGTGGTCTTAAAGAGATAGCCAAATGCCCCCCCCCTTTTTTTTTAAATTAATAATCTGCTGATCTTATTAGTAGAAAGATTAAATTACCCAGAAACTATCTCTCAAACTTTTTCATTGTCACAATTCTGGTAAACCATGAAGGTTGAGGTAAAGAGACAAATCCGACTTTTGGTCTCCAGGAAATGTTCTTTCCATTGAGAGCTCAATAGGTGAAACTTCCCTCAGGAAAGGGACCTAACCTAAGATTTTTGACTCTCTCCTCAACCTGAAACTTCTGCTCCTAACCTTCAGTCATCTCTGGGAAAGTAAATTTGTGTCTGTATATATTTTGTAATGCCAGAGAAACTGAGGCAGGATAGAGATTAGAGACTATTTAATAATTTATTAAATGGAGAGATTTACTGGGACCAAATGAAACCATGGTTTGGTCCCAGGGCTGAATGAGAGTATCATCTTCAAGAATCCAGTAAACAATGTAAATTCTCAATGACCTATATACATATGGCTTAGACTCAGGGAGCAGACCTAGGCAGGGGCAGAGTCAGGGTGCTGAGAGTGGGAATGGACTCTGACAATCTGGTTCTGACAAGGTGAGGGGAGGCATGGGGGGAGGAACGAGGAGATGGGGGGAGGCATCTTGATAAGATGGTATCTGACATTCTGTAGCTTGGGATGGGAGAGGCATTCTGATATTCTAAAACACAAGATCTTTTATCCTTATCAAATATTCTGATAAAGAGGGAGGGGAGGTTTAGCATTTCTGACAAGCAGGGAAACTGAGTCAGAACTGGGTCAGGATAATAAGGGAGACTGAGAACTGTGGCATAACATTCCACACTGTCTCTCTTCTGAATATTCAAATCATTAAATTACCTTCCTCTAGAAGGTCTTAGCACCATAATTTTGACCAACCCTATGTGAAGTAAATAGACCAAACTAAAACTAGAAAAATGCAAGGACTTATGGCAAGGAGAAGTATCTCCCTGATAACCCCAGAATTATTAGCATGAAACAGCATTCCTCATTTAGGGAGACGCACAGGCCTCCCTGTTCAGGTCCTCTGCAGTTGGGGAGCATCTCAGTCAGAGAATCCAATTTGAGATGGACAGTTCACTGTGAGTTAGGTCTGTGGTCATTTGTGCCTCTGCTGAGAAGCAGTGCTCAAGACAGTCCTGCAGTCCTAAAAGGGCACCCCAAGTCTTTCAGAAACTCCAAAAGGGAAAAAGTGAGGCCTGGAGTAGCTCCACCTGTCCCCTCTGATAGACCAGGAGCTGCTACTAGGAGACAGATTTCTGAGCAACTTATGGAGTTAGACCAAGGCAGGCAACCCCAAACTATTATATCAGTACAGATCAAAGAGACTGACAGTCCCAGTGTCTGATTATTGGTTGTTTCTAAAAATTAATCCCCAAAACTGAATCTGGCAAGGCAATTCTAGCAGAATAAGGGATTTCAAAGTTAAAACATAACCAGCAAATCATAGTCCAGTAAATTTTAAGCAAGGAGTTAAATAATTTCCACTTCAATCTGAACTAATGAATTAGGGTCAAGGCAAAAGTGCCTAAGAAAAATACATCAATTTCCTGATCAGTTTCAACCAGTTTCCTTCCTCCTTTTTTTTTTACACAGAAAAGAAATTATCAAATGACCATTGCACCTATAAATCCCAAGAGTGAATCAAAATTCCTATACATAACAGAGTAGTAGAGTAGGTTTCCTAAAAATCCCTCAAACATACAGCAGTAGTTAAATAGTTTTAACAAATCCCAGTTTTAACAAATCTTAAACACAGTGATACAGTTAAAATTTTAACAATAATTCAACCACTTTCCCACTCTCCAATATCAGTCCAAATTACATCAAGAGCCCTGCTTCCTGCTGAGGAGACACTCTATCCAGAGGGGAGGGCATGGACTTGTTGCCTGCTACCATAGCTTCAGATAGGCTGATCCATGCCTCAGACGCAAATCAATACCTGTAATTTTGACCAAAATCTAGAACAAAAAAACCCAAATCTAACAAGTAAAGATTAGAGCAGATTGCTACAAAATGTGACGAGGTCAGTATGAATTGGCCAGCAGCTTCCCAATAGATAAAGCAGCAGTTGAGCTTTTGCTCTCTCATTATTTAGAAACCTTTAAAAATCTGAATACACAGGCACAAATATTCAGTAACAGATAGATGACCAGGATAAATACCCATTTACCAAGTATTTAGGAAATAATGATTACATATAACCAGATATAACATATAACCAGACTGGAAATAGCAAGGTATGACATAATTGAATTGCATTAAGAGTTTATAGTGATCATTGCTCTGATCATAGAAATTAATTACAGGAGGAAAAAATGCAGGAACACAACCATAACATAAGCAGTTAAAATTTAACTTTCAGCAAAACAGGATAAAATAGCTTTAATTCATTTTTTACTCCAGTTAATTGTCTGACAATCAGAGGGTGGAGCTTTAAAACCCCCAAATTGCATTAACTGTAGGCCCAAAGATTTTACTTCCGATAACATTCTATTAGCTGAAGTTTCAGATAAACCCTAAACAGATATTTACTACAACCTTATATTTATGACAGTAAGAATTTGTCTCTGTAACTTCACTTCTTTCATATCTAACTAGATGTTCCCATAAGTGAACATTATACATACAAATCAGTTTGCTTTTTAAAATACCCAATACATAGACAAATATTCCAAATTACATATTGTCCATAACAGAAACATTTTCAAAAGGAATATATATATATATATATATATATATATATATATATATATATAAAATAAATGACCTTAGGATAACCTAATACAATCAATTAAAATTTAGAATATTCTATACAGAACATCTTAATATCACATTAAAGAATCCAAGAGGTTCTTAAAACTATTAAACTTTTAGAAATACCATAACAGTAATAAAGTGGTTTCACTAAGTTCACAAGTTTTCTTTCATATTTAACAGAAACATTTTCAAAAAGACAAGGAAAAACTATTACTTCCATATGCCCTTTAAATGACGGACATAATCTCAGGATACAATCAATTAATCTTATACAGAATACCCAATTATACAGAAAAGAATCTAAAAGATTCTTAAAAATATCCTTTAAACCTTTAGAAACAGCCCTACCAAATTATAGAATTAACTTAAATGTGGGCCTGTCTCTTGAAATCTGGAATACATTTAGTGTGTGTGTGGAAATTCCATGTGGCCACCCTTCCCCCCACTCCACCTCCCAAGATGCAAGGAGGAGGGAAGATGAGCTAGCCTTCACCCAGGCTAACTAGGTGCTTCTTAGCTGAAGTAGCAGAGAGCAGTGGGGGGTGAGTTTAATCCCTACCCCACCCAACCTTTAAAGTAGCAGAAAATAGTGTGTGTGGCGGGGGGGGGGGGGGGGGGGGGGGTTCCTGATGGACTTTTCCTAATCTCCAACTTGGCCAGTGTTGAAGCCTTTAGAAAAGTCAGACCCTAATTGGAGACATGTGATCCCTTTCAAGTAAGTTCACTCCAACAAGTTCTTAAGATCTTACATTCAAAGATAACCAAATTTAGCCTGCAAAGGCAACAGTAATTTTAAAATCATCCTAAAATTTCTAATCAGATCTTTTCTCCAGCCAAAGTTCAAAGCAATTAGCAAACTGCTTCTCCAGAGGCCTTATCTAGGGTGGCTCCATTCGCGCCACACCTGAATTAGAACTACCCAGTGCCAGTTTTTAAAGTTTAAAATTCCAAGTAAATTTTAATTAATTCCCAAATTTCTTAAGTTAGCACATCTCTGAACCAACAGACAGACAAACAGCACTTAAAACACATGGACATGACTATATGGCCAAAAACATGTAACACACAGACCAGGGGCTATCTGGAAATTTTAGACTAGCCCTGAGGGAAGTTGTCAGCTCCAGAGTCTTCCCTCCCAGAATCCAAATGGAGTTTTGTTTTTTTTTAAGCCAATTGGTGTCTTAAAAAAAAGACACCAGATTTATACTCTGCTGTAATGGTCTGGAACTGAGCAGATGCACTGAGCTTTGAATGAGCAGGCACTTACAGCTAATTACCAACTGGACAATACTCTATTAGCATTTGCTTGGAAAATGACTCTTCTCACTATTCTGTGCTGGCTAAATCTTTTGGGGTATAGAGAGGAGGAGGAGGGATAAAAGGGTGGAGGAAGAAAGCCAGAGCAACTCCTGACTAGATTCGTGTGGCCATTGCTCTCACTTCCTGTCGCCATTCCTCTCACATCCACAAAGAATAAAAATGACTTTTGTTGATCCTGATTCTGGCTGATTCTAAAGTGTCCAGGGTGCTAATGCGGTCATCACATTTAGCACCGGAACATGGGACCAAGGACCCTACTTTCACTGAAGAAGTCTCTGGTGACCAGGAAATTGGGTGAGTATTTTAATAGACTAACAGGGAGCTTACTTTGTAAGGGGCTATATTAGTAACTTTTTCTAGCTGAAATGGGACAGATATTGGAAAAAGATTCACCCCCAACCCCACTCCAAAGGAGATCTGCAGGAAGCATACTCAGACTGATAAAGAGACAGGGTTTATTTATGACTTGGGAGCAGATTGATGGATTCCTGGATACATTAGAACATACCTCCCCTTGTTTCTTCAATGAAGAAGAGTTAGGTTTAGACAATTGGAAACTTGTAGGAGATAAACTATGTGAATATTATAATGATAATGGTTCAGAGTCAATTTCCAAAGAAATATTTTATATATATATATATATATATATATATATATATATATATATATATATAACATAATATAATTGGCCTTAAAAAATCCTGCAAGTTATAGAAAAAAGAAAAGTTTTCAGAACAGCCAGATGAGGAAGTGTGAGGAAAAAGAGGAAGACAAAGAACAGTTTAATGATCATATCCCCACAGGGCATGGAGATTTAAGTGAGGTTCAAGGATGTGGTGATTTTCCCTCTCACCAGGAAGCTTCAACCCCTCCTACGGAGCAGATAATTCACACAACCCCATCAACTCCACCTTCCAGGATGGAGGGAGGAGAGTAGTGGGAGGGGCAGTGATGCCACCAGCACCTCCCCCCCCAGCAACCACCCCCTCCTATGAGTAGATTGCAAAAGGCACTATTGAAAGCCACAGAGGAAGGGAAGGATATAGGTGATCTGAAAACTGGACATATATCCGGTGATTCAACAGTTTGACTCTTCAGGTTAAGAAAGTAGAAGATAACACTCCTTTTGATATAGAAATCCTCAAAGACCTGAAAAAGGCTTGCACTCTTTATGGGGCTACATCAGCTTATGTTAAGATGTTATTACAGAATTTGGCTTTTGAAATCTTAACCCTAGTGACTGGAAATCTATAGCAAGGGGACACTTAGAACCTGGATAAAACTTGTGGCTTTTTGAATATACTGACCTCTGTAGGATACAAGCCAAAACAAATAGTCAAAGTGGAGTTAATCCTCCAATCACCTGTGACCAACTAACAGATGTAGGTTCTTATGCAGACAGATTAATTATTCCATAGCAGCATATGAGCAAATTGCTGCTGCTGCTGCTTTCAAAGCGTGGGTTTCACTGCACAATAAAGATGACAAAGGTGAGGCCTTCACAAAAATAACACAAGGATCAAATGAACCCTTTGCTGATTCTGTGGGATGTTTGCAGACAGCTATCATACAAACTAATGGTGAAAATACAGTAACAGACATTTTGATAAGACAACTTGTTAAAGAAAATGCTAATGAGGTTTGTAGAAGAATTGTACTAGGACTGCACAAGGATTCCCCTTTAGAGGAGATCATAAGACACTGTGCCACAGTGGGCACAAATGCCTTTTATAGCCAGGCTATGATGCAAACTTCCCAAGATGCCAACATGGGTAGACAGGGTCCCTTCTGGCAAGGGATTTCCAGGGATACTTGTCAATGCTTTCAGTGTGGTAAAGTAGGGCATCTGAAAGCTCAATGTTGGCATAGAGACAGAATGAGAAAAGAGGGTGGGAAAACAAGAACCAATACCCTTTGTCCAAAATGCAACAGAGGCTTCCATTGGGCCTCAGAATGTAGACTGATTCAGGGAAATAGGATGAGGGGCCCATCCCTAGGGCCCAAGACAAAAAACACTTGGGGAATGATGGCAGCCAATGATACACCCAAAGAGTGCCTAGAAGTCCAGTACTCAGACATGACCAATCAGCCAGGGAAGCCATATGATGGAAGAAAGGGATTACACAATCAATCAGCCAGGAAGCAACCTGGTGGGAGAAAGGGATTATAATTAGGGAAAATAGAGTTGTATACAACTGGGACAACTGAGATAACTCCTGGAGAGGTGAAATCTGTTCCTCTCCAGCCTATAGATCCCTTGCCTCCAGGCACAGTAAGCTTGACCATTTCACCTCCTGAGAGTACATAGAAAACAGTGTCTATCCATACACTGATGAGGGAAACTGGGGAATGTGTAGATAATATCTCAGTCACTAATACAGGGAGACAATGTGTGACTTGTCACCCAGGAGAAGTAGTAGCATCAGGTTTACTGATACAGAATCCTAATAAGCAATCTGGTGATAGTTGCCCAGATTCTGGCTCCAAGCAACAAAATCCAGGAATATACTGGACAGCAGCTGTGACAGCTGACTGACCTATGCTTATGATCTATATAAATGGCCTACCATTGGAAGGATTGGTAGACACAGGTGCAGATCATACAGTCATTAGAGGTGCCAACTGGCCCAGTCACTGGCCAAAGATTAAAGCAGACACCTACATGTCTGGCGTAGAAGGGTCAATAGCAGCTGAAGTTAGTGCTACCCCTTTGAGATGGACTTTTGAAGGCAAAACAGAAGTTTTTACTCCTTTTATAGTTGAAAAAATCTCCATCAATCTGTGGGGAAGAGACATTTGACAACAATTAGGGTTAAAAATGAGTACTTCAGTTGTTTAGTCAGGGCTGCTGTTAAAGGCCTGCCAACACTTTCACCTGTTCCTATCCAATGGAAAACTCATACACCGGTGTGGATAGAACAGTGGCCCTTAGGTAGCGATAAAATTCAGGCCTTATTAGATATAATACAGGAGCAACTTGACCAAGGACACTTACAACCTTCTCTAAGTCCTTGGAATTCCCCAGTATTTGTTGTAAGAAAGAAATCTGGAAAATGGAGGATGTTGACAGATTTAAGAAAGGTAAATGAACCCAGATGGAAACTATGGGAACTCTTCAGCCTGGACTTCTATCTCCTACTCATTTGCCTAGAGAATGGCCTCTTTAGGTTATAGATATTAAGGATTGTTTCTATTCTATCCCTCTGGATAAGGAGGATATGAAAAGATTTGCCTTTCCAGTGCCCAGCGTTAACTTAGCTGAGCCTTATAAAGGATATAAATGGACAGTTTTGCCACATGGAATGAAAAACAGCCCTACTATGTGTCAAATGTATGTTGCTGCTGCTCTTACTCCAGTAAGAAAAGCATTTCCAAACGTTATGTTATTACATTACATGGATGATATATTGGGATGTGTACCTGAGGAACAAATGTTAGAAACACTAAGGAACTACAATTGTACATAGCTCCAGAAAAAATTCAAAGACATGGTCCTTTTCAATATTTAGGATATGAAGTATACCCTAAGGTGCTCACAGTACAAAAACTCTCCTTAAGAACAGAGAAGCTAAACACCTTAAATAACTTTCAGAAATTGATAGGAGATATCTAATGGATGCGTCTAGTGTTAGGCTGACTACCTATCAATTGCAACCATTATATGATATTTTAAGGGGAGACAGTGCTTTAAACTCATCTCGCCAACTTACAAAAGAAGCTCAAGAGGCTTTGAGAGAAGTTGAACTGGCTTTATCCAGTGTGGTTGAAAGAGTCACTCAAAAACCCTTGGAAATATCAGTTTTTGCTACACAAGAGGCACCCACAGCAGTCATTCATCAAGGAGACAATGTGATAGAGTGGGTGAACCCTGCAGCACAACCAGAACAAAGCCTTACTCCTTACCCAGTGCTTGTGGCTAGAATCTTATTAAAGGCGATTAAGCAAGCAGTACAGTTATCTGGAATAAGACCTGAGAAGATATACACCTTTTATACTAATACAGAAATTAATGTGTGCTGTAAAACCATCCCAGAGTGGCAAATTTTATTAGCCATGGCTCCAAATTTTGCACACGAGTCTCCATTAAAGATAATCAGATTATTACATAATTGGAGATGGATTCTTGAAGAAAAGGTTTCTAAAGTTCCTCTTAAAGAACCAACTATCTTCACGGATGCATCCAAACATAATATTAGTGCTGTGTACTCTCATGATCTAACTATAAAGAGAGTAGTCAGAACTCCTTTTCAGTCCACTCAGCAGAATGAATTTATGCGATCATTCTAGCTCTTACTTATTATCCAGGAGACATAAATATAATATCTGATTTGGCCTATTCAGTAGGTGTGGTACAAAGAATTGCCACAACCCAAATAAAATTTGTAGCCTCTAATATATATCAGCTCTTTAAGAAACTTCAAGAGCAAGTGAGAAAGCATCCAGGTAAGATCTATATATTACATGTCCACTCTCATAGTGGACTTTCAGGTTCTATTTTTGATGATAATTCAAAGGCAGATAGCCTTCTAACTATATTGGCCAATACTCCTTTATTTCAAGAAGCCCAGGAATCTCATTCTAAATATCATCAGGCTGCTTGAGTTTTACGTTTACAATTTGGAATAACAAGAGAGGAAGTTAGGAGCATAGTAAAAGCCTGTACAGCTTGCCTTCCTTTCCATGCTCCTACACTGACTCCAGGGAAGAACCCTCATGGTTTGAGACCCAATGAAATTTGGCAAATGGATGTGACCCATTATAAATCTTTTGGTGGTCCGTATTTTATCCACCTTGAACTAGACACCTTTTCAGGATTCACTTTTGCAATACCAACAGCAAAAGAGACAGCCCAAGTGGTCACTGAATTCCTTATTCAAACATTTGCAATTATGGGTGTGCCACAAGCAATAAAAACAGATAATGGACCTGCATATACTTCTAAACATTTTGCACACTTTTGTGCACAGTATAAGATTTTACACAGCACTGGCATACCTTTTACTCCACAAGGACAGGCAATAGTAGGGATGAGAAACAGAGACATTAAGATACTCCTCCAAAAACAAAAGAAAGGGGGAGCCACAGGTAATCCTGGAGAACTTCTAAATTTAGCTCTTTATACTATTAACTTCTTGATTTTTGACAAAGATGCACTGGCTCTAGCAGACAGGTTTTATAACCCACCGGAAGGGCAGTGTCCAGTGCAAGCAGCTCCACTATCTTTAGATAATTGTCAGGTGATGTGGAGAGACCCAGAAAGTGGTGAATGGAAGGGACCAGATAGGCTAACTGCTTGGGTGAAAGGGTTGCTTATATTACTACAGATGGAGAAAAAATCAGATGGGTGCCAATGAGCCATATTTGCCTTGTCTATCAGATAGAGACTGAGCAGATCCTTGAAACAAAGGAGAAGACCCAAGAAACATCGGGTGGTTTCATTGCTGACTGTGCCTATCATTGAGCATGGCAGTTATGGCATTTGACTCATGGACATCAAAAATTGTTGGACTTCAAAACCCTCAGGAATCATTGGAATCCCTGAGACATGAAAAGATTGTTGTAGGACTTGAAAACCTTCAGGAATTATTGGATTCTCTGAGACATGATAAGATTGTTGTAGTACTTCAAAACCCTCAGGAATCATTGGATTCTCTGAGACTTGATAAGATTGTTGTAGGTATTGAAAACCCTCAGAAATCATTGCATTTTCTGAGAAATGATAAGACTCTTGTAGGACTCCAAAATCTGCGGGAATCATTGGATTCCCTAACACATAAAAACACTGTTGCAGGACTTCAAAAACTTGCGGGGATCATTGGATTCCCTGACATGTGAAGCAATGGACAATAGATTGGTTTTGGACTATCTCTTGGCTGCTGAAGAAGGCGTATGTGTGACTGTTGTTTACATAACTTCCTTCTAGGACTTCTGGAAATCTTTTACAACACCATGTTGATTCATATTCTTTGTTTTATCACTATTTGCATGTACAATTCATGTTGTTACACCACATAGAGCCTGCACTAACTGTGGGGAGAGTCATCACTAATAGCCTGCGCGTTATTGCTATGTGCTTGTGTAATACCTCCCATACTGGTGGGTTTGTGCATACCTGTTTCTAATAAGACCCTTCAGCCCAGAAACCCACTAGGAATCCCCACTTCCCTTCGGTGCTTTTCATCTCCCTTCCTGAGATGTCAGGGAGGGTGTGATTACCTCCCCTGGGGGATCTCACCTCCCTGCGAAGTCAGGGATGGTGTGACCATCTCTGTTCTAAAACAAAAGAAAGAGGGAGATGTAATGGGCTGAAACTGAGCAGATGCACTGAGGTTTGGACAAGTAAGCACTGAGACTAATTACCAATTGGACAATACTCTGATAGCATTTGCTTGGAAAATGGCCCACCCCTCCATTCTGGGTGGGCTCGATCTGTTGAGGTATAGAGAGAGGAGGAGGAGGAGGAAGAGGGATAAAAGGGTAGAGGAAGAAAGCCAGAGCAACTCCTGGCGGGATTCGTGTCTCTATCGTTCTCACTTCATGTTGCCATTGCTCTCACATCCACAAAGAATAAAAAGGACTTTTGCTGATCCTGACTCCGGCTGATTCTAAAGTATCCAGGGTACTAACACGGTCATCACACTCTGGAATGCCCAAAGTTATGCCAACTGGCACACAGAACCAGATATGTCTTTAGACACCAGGTAGTGAACCCTGCATCCAGGGACACAACTCCCAGAATTTATGCCCATCAGCATTTCATAATTCTGGGAATCCAGAGGCTATACACAGAACAGAATAAGTCTTAAGACTTCCAGATTTACAGATTTACTCTCCTGTGGATGTTTCCACCATTGGGCTTCAGGTACATTTGTGGCTGGAAACTGTTCATTCCTGGAAGCTCTGGAAAAAAATCCATGGGGCCGGCCTCTCTAGGCCAAGAACTCAGATCCTCAGCCACCCTGAGGCCCAAGGGGGAGACCCTAAAGTCTCTTATCTCCAGTCCTGCTCATTTTCTAACATCTCAATGGGGCCTCCAAAATGTAATGCCAGAGAAACTGAGGCAGGATAGGGATTAGAGCCTATTTAATAATTTATTAAATGGAGAGATTTATTGGGACCAAATGGATCCATGGCTTGGTCCCAGGGCTGAATGAGACTATCATCTGCAAGAATCCAGCAAACAATGAGAGTTCTCTATGTACACATGGCATAGGCTCCGGGGGTAGACTGAAGTGGGGGCAAAGTCAGGGTGCTGAGAGGGGGAATGGGACTCTGACAATCCGGTTTTGACAGGGTGAAGGGAGGCATGGGGGGAGGAACCCCGCAGATGAGGGGAGGCATCTTGATAAGATGGTATCTGACATTCCAATAGCTTGGGCTGGGGAGAGACATTCTGATATTCTAAAACATAAGATCTTTTATCCTTATCAAATATTCTGATAAAGAGGGAGGGGAGGTTTTGCAGACTGAGAAGCAGGGAAACAGTCAGGAAAATTATGGAAATAGAACTGTGGCATAACTTTTTTAGTGTTTGTGCTAGAGCTTTTTATTAATTTTCATTTTCATATCGAGGCAGTCATCAAACAGATGTCTACTTGAATAAGATCCCTTTAAGTAAACTATCTAGGGATAAGAGAAAGAAAAGTATACAATAAAGAGCTAGCTGAGAAATTTGAGTTATGGATTTTAAATTTGCAAAACCAATTATTGTTAATCCCCCAAAGTAGTAGCAATGTATTACAAATTTCTTGCAGATAGAGGTTTCAAAAAGTGAAGTCTGGGTCAGTATTCTGTTAAAAAATCTCTAAAGCTACAATCCTTGCTTTCAAGCTTTTGGGGATACATATAAATTAAGCTCTGTGTGTGTGTGAAAGGAATTCTTTAGCATGTAGAAGACTGTACAAGGGAGCCTCTGAGAGGCCTTATTCTTGGCATTTTCAGACAGAGGTGTGTCTAAAGGATTCTTGCTGTCTGGTGAAATCAGTAAATTAAATGAGAAATTAAAGCAAAGAAAAAAAAGTAGTTTTAATTTCAAGTCTTCACTTATATTCTATTAGGTTAGCTACTTCCTGTAGTTTGGTCTTTTTCCAAGATTAGTTAGTTAAATTAGGGAACTAAAAAAGTTATTTAGGACTTCCCTAGGGCTAGCTGTTTAAAAAGGGTAATTGTGAGTTTTGGCTGGGGAAATCAGGAAAAGGATTTTATCTCTGAGCACTTCCTCGAAGTTAAAGGCCCAATTTTTGCCCAGGGGCCTAGGGCTGTAGTCAGTCTGAGCTGATGAGAGAAAGCTTTGATAAAAGAAAGTTAGTTTTGATTTTTAATGGGCAAGTGAAGAGAAGTTCAGTTATCTAAAAGTAAAATTAAATAACCACTGGAGAGGGTTTTTTGTTTTGTTTTGTTTTCCCCAGTGCATCTAGAAAGGAAGACAAAAGGAAAAACCAGCTCCAGATATGAATGATGAGGAATATGAGGAATAGTCTTAAAATGTGAATGGGAATTTGCAGCCATCTTGATAAAATCCTAAACTGAGAGATGAGGCTAGATAGACTGGAAAACGATAGGGAAAAAAGTATATATATATATATATATATATATATATATATATATATGGAGAGAGAGAGAGAGAGAGAGAGAGAGAGAGAGAGAGAGAGAGAGGATTATTTTAGTTATGTGTACATTTTAAACTTGATTTAAAATCTGTTCTGGTGAGAGGGCTTTCAAATGCCTATTCCCCTCATGGTTTTAAGGGAAGGGAGATTGAGGGGGAAAAACAAACAAACATAAGGAGATAATTACCAGCCACCCCTTGGCCGCTTGGAAGTTTGACTTGACTCGTCTATAAGTAGAAAGAGGAAGAGATGGAGAGAGAAAGCATGTGAGAGTGTGTGAGTGAGTTTATGAGTCTAGTCTCTTTCTTATTCCTTTCTGACTGTGCTCAAAGTTGTAGTCTGGAATGTGGTTGTAAGATTAATTAACTTGATTTTAAAGCCAATACAGCTAATTATATAAAGTTAGGAGAAATTTGATAAGCAATGTGTTATTAAATCATAAAAAATGTTATATATTACCACTTTTAAGTCCTGTTGTAGTAGATTAGCTGGAAATAGTGAATCCCATAATCTGAAATGATTGGAATAAATAGTTCTTTTATAAATTATGGCCAAGTATTGTTACACATTTGTCCTCCTCCCTAAACTTAATCTAAATCTCAAGAACTATCTAGATCAATAGAAAGGTTATATTATTCTACTTAATAATCCTAGTATTAAAATATTATAATATCTCCACCCAAAAAAAAGAGGAGAGTGGGCAATCCAGGAAATTATAGAGTTCCCCTAATTATATAAAGTTTCTTCCAGAAACAAATACCTCTATCTTTTTAATAGATTTTATAATTTTACAGGTGCTATAGTCTGGCCTTAAGTCATGAAGACCTATAGTTTCTGAGGAAATGAAAATTGTATCACCCAGAAGACAACGTACAGACAACAGTAAAGAACCAATAGGGAATCTGCAAGAACTGAAGTAAGAGACATCAACAAGAAGTTACGTGGCAGGAAAAGAAGATGGGTTGGATATGTAATGAGCATAAGGAATGCCTGATGGACAACACGAGGGCTATACTAATGTTTTTAAGTTATCAGGAAAAAAAATGAGAAGGGCTTCCAGTATTTTGGGTGGAATGATGAACCATTAGAAGGACATGAGCAGGAGTCAGAAGGAAAAATGATTTGTGGTCATTGGAAGAATTGATGAGCTCATAGACCCATTTGAGGATAATAATTTGTTATTACTTGAATTTGAAAAGTTCTATTTCCTGTTTACCTAACTCCAAGTTCTTTTGTTTTCTTTTACAAAATTTTATATAGATAGCACCTTTAAGATCAATAGAGCTGCTTCAATGATAGTCATAGGAAGTGCCAAATAAAAAGCAATGATTCATGTTAAGAAACTAGTTAAATTTGAACTTATTAGTGTCTGCAAGGCTTATTTATCTTTAATTCTTTCAAATGGAATGGAGAATAGTCTATCATTTCACCAAATGAAATTGAACGCAAGGACTTTGTATTCACCACTGTCTTTAGCATAGTCAATGTGTTGGAAGAATGAAAAAAGGATTGAGAAAAGAATGAAAGAATATTAACTGGAATGTTCACATTATTGACTTCCAAGGCTGAAAGGACCTGGTATGCTTTTGAAACTATCAAAAATTAAATCATATCCCCTTCTTGTTCATGTCAAGTGCATTTTGTGAAATTCTAATTGTTTGAACAGTGACAGTTATTGGCAGCCATGTGGTGTAGGGGACAGATCCCTGTACTTGGAGTTAGAAAGACTGAGTTCAAATTCTATCTCAAGACTTCCTCTCTGTATTTGATTATGAGCAAACCACTTACCCTTTCTCAGTCTCAGTTTTTCCATCTGTAATATGGGAACAGTAAGAATACTAACCTCATAAGGTTGTGACAATCAACAGAAGTAACATATTCAAAATGCTATATTAATACCAGCTATCATGCTTATGTAGAATCTACATGGAACTTAATTGGATTTATATGTTTGAAAATAGAAAAATATAAGCTTCTTGAGAGCAGGAATTATGTCATTTTGCTTTCATATCTTTAATCCCTTCCACATAATAGATTAATAAATGCTTCCTGAATGAATTAAATAAATATGAACCAATTAATTTGACTAAATCCTTGCAGCAGTTTGTCTACCAGAACCCCAGACAGTTGGTTAGATTCCTTTTTTTTTTTTTAATTGATTGAGACAAAGTCTGTAGACTTTGCATCATGTAGAATAAGCCAAGAATGAGTTGGCCCAATGCTGTAAAACAATTACATTGAAACACCATTTTGTGGTGTAGTAAATAATAATCTAGTCCAAATATTTTTTTTATAAAATAAAAATAACCGATAAAATTTCAGGGTATATTGTATTTTCCTGACTCTTTTCTGTTAAAAGTTGTTAATTGGGATTCTATAGATTCAGAACTATTACAAATAAGAATATTAAGAAATATTCAAATATTTGATCTCATCATTATTCTATGTATTTAAAGCTATTTGTTTACACAAACTTTCTTCCTTCATATCAGCCTCACAAGATGAGATGACATTTTCTCCCCCAAAACCAACTGCTTTACTTATGACCTTTATGTCATCCCCATTTATCATCCTTTCTCATTCCCACCAATTAAGTGCTTAGAGACATTTTCAGGTTTCTTGTATCCTTTAAAAACATTTCTTTTGACTGTGTTTTCTCTAAAAGTATCCATTCTGGTTTTTCTTCTGCTATCAAACTTCTAGAAAGAGTTCTCACTGTCTCTTTTTCCTCATCATCCGTTTATATTTCTGCCTTTCAATTTGATTTATTACCCACTACCCAATTGAAACTGTTCCCTAAGAATTCACTAATTATTAAATTCTATAGTCCTTCCTTAGCTATTATTCTCCTTGTCCTTTCTGTAGCATTTCTATCCTTCCTTTCTTCCATATTCTTCCTCCCTCTTGGTTTTTCTCCAGTTTTTTTTTTTTTAAATCTTTTTATTCTTGTCTTTTGTACTTTTTCACCTTCCTTCTACTACTTCTGAAGTTTGAGTATCCTTCTAGTATCTATCCTGGGCCCTCTTCTGTCTTTTTGTACTGTCTTCTTTGGTGATCTGATCTGTTGCTATAGGTTCAGTTATCATTTACCTACAATTGAACCCCAAATCTACATTGTTTTGTTTTGGTCATTTTCAGTCATATCCTACTCCCATTTGCGGATTTTCTTGGCAATGGTACTAGATACTATTAGACTGTAAACTTCCTAAGGGCAGCAACTCTCTTTTGCCTCTTTTTGTATCCTTAGCACTTAACACAATGCTTGGCACATAGTGAGTGCTTAATAAATGTTTTTTGATCAATTGATTGGTTGATTGAGAGATGAAGCCTTCCCTGATCCTTCATTAAATTTTCCTTAAAGACCTTTGTGGAGATTTTGCCTTTGACCACAAAATGTCAGAGAGATTAAAGACTTTAATAACAGTCACAAAGCTGATAAGCTGTGATGTGAAACAAGCCCTCTCACCTCCAAGTCTAACATTCTTTCTCTTTTTCCAGGATGCTTTGCTCTACTAAATAGTAAATAGGTTCTTAAAATGCTAGATTATGCCTATTTGATTTCTGTATTACCAACATCTGTTATAGCACCTTGTCTATAGCAGGGACTTAATATATCAGCATAAATGAGTTTTTAAAAACATAAAAAGAAATTTTATATAGTTATTAGAATAAATTGGCAATTTTTTGGGAAAAAATGTGTAGAACAATTTTTAGCTCTGATTAATTTTATGGGCTCATAGGATTTAAAGCTGAGCCAGTCCATGTAGTCCATGTAATTTAATGTGACTTCCTCCTCCTCTATTTTTATAGTTGAGGAACCCCTAGTATAGTAAAAACAGATAATCTCTCATCCATCCTTATTGAGTATATTTCTTCCAATACTATAGATAGCAACCCATTCATACCTACCCATTCTGTGGACCTCTTGTCCAGGTCTTCTCTTCAGATGATCTCCAGGGCCAACAACCTTCCTTGCTACTAATGGAGCATGTAGGTTCTCTACTGGTTACTTAAAAGAAATAACAAGACTATTTTTTTGTTCATATGTTTCTTTGGTGATGTCTTTTCCAACACTTATCACTCATAATTCTTAATTTATAATGTGTTCCTTCTTGCTTATATCCACCAATGTATTTCTCCAATGCCCTCTGGGTTGTAATCATTTTCAGTTCTTCAGAGAGTGTGGTGTTCCATGATTCATAGCCACAGAACACTACCAGTAAAATATTGAACACATGGTTACAAATTGCAGAGTCAATAGTTAAACCCAGGTTGTTTAACTTCAAATTCAATGCTCATTCCATATACAAAGCTTGGAAGTATATATATCATAAATTTACATATAACACACATGTACACATATATAATACTATAAATATACAGATATATACATGTATCTATATGTATACATATTTTTGTTGTTTATTCTTGTCTAGTCTTCATCATCGCATTTATAGTTTTGCTTTGTTTTGTTTTTTGCAAAGATATTGTTGTGATTTGTCATTTCCTTTTAAGGTTTATTTTGTAGATGAAAAAATTGAGGCAAATAAAGTTAAGTGATGTGTCCAGGGACAAACAACTAGTAAGTGTCCGAGACCAGATTTGAACTCAAGAAGATGAATCTTCCTGACCTAAAGCCCATCTATTGTGCCATCTCCCTGTCCCTTTGCGTAATATTTATGCATTTATTTTTCTGTAGTGTATTTAGTCATTTTAAATTCCAAGTAAATTTACTTTAAAAAGTCTTTCCAGCTAGCAGTTGTTTAAAAGATTTTATTAATCTTATGTAGAGTTAATATCAGGATAAAATTATAATAATAAAACTTTAGATTATCAAAGAATTTTACACAGGTCATCTCATTTGTTCCTCATATCAATCCTGTGAATTAATTGCTATTATTATCATCCCCATTTTATTAATGAAGAAACTGAAGCTAAGAAAATTGAATGCAGTTGCCCAGGATCACACAGACCAATTAAACATCCAAGACATTATTGAAACAGATCCTCCTGACTCTGAGTTCAGTAGCACTCTATTCACTGTTCCATCTAGCTGACATGTCCCAAGTAAAGCTATCTTTAGATTTTTGACAGTTATGGAATTTCTGTTCAAAGGATTCTAAATGAATATGGACTTAAATAATGAATATATTTCAAGCCTGAAGAAATACTGTCTTTAGTATGTCACAAAAACTTTGAGGAATAGTATTGAATAATTTCTATAAATTCAACTCTTGCTTTCTGACAAACTCCACACAAGAGAGTAGTTACACAGGTTTTGCTGCATAAAGCCTATTGGGATTTTCTATCTGTATTTCTTATGGCTGTTGTTTTTATTTTCCTTTTGAGAGGGGGAGGCAAGTGGGAAAGTAGGAAGAGTAGTCAGGCTACAGGTCAATTAGCAAATGAGGGTTTTGCTTTCCAAGTCTAAGTAAGGTTCTTATAACTGCAAACTTTGTGACAAAACACCTATTCTGTGTAGAGAAATTCAAATGTGTGCAGATGGTAAGTATATAAATAGCTAGAAGTTGGTAGGACAATAAAAATCTTAAAGATAAAATGTGTCCAGAAAAAAAATTTTCTCAAGTTCATTTTACAATTTGTCAAATTGACTCATGCTGTATACAGCTGTATACTGCTGTAAAAGCAGTCATCTTTATAATGTGCTTCAACTTCTTGATCATCCACTGCTAATAATTCAATTGATGGATTATCCCTATGGATAATGTTGAGTCTTCCTCGCTTTTTAGGTGTCTCTTGAAGCAACTTTCTGACTTGTCACTATTTCAATTTCACAGCTTACAGAAGCAAAAAAAGAAGTAAAATTCAAATGAATCCATTTTGATATCCACTTAAATTTCAGGGGAAAAAAAGTGTGATAGAGTAAGCCTGAAAACTGGAGATTTTCAACTACTGGGGATGTGATTTTGTTTACTTGGGCTGCTCCTATTCTGTTTCCATGGAGAATTGAGAACTGGCTGCATTACATTGACATCAGTCATCAATTAATCAAAGATTTAGAATTGTAAACACCTTAAATGAGACCAGACCAGGTAGATAGCTACTGTTAAAGTGTGATGAGGAGTATTTTTCAATTCTATCTTTTATAAATGTGTGCACTTTTAATATCAGAAATTTTGTTTCTTTTTACCTTTTATTTTATGAAAAATAAAATTATATGTATTACAGAAAAGGCTCAAAGCAAGTAGTAAAGGAAAATAGGTATTCCCTTTTACCTTCCAAAATATTATATAAACCATATTTTACTGACAAGATGTAATAAAATGAAAACTGGACGTGAAATCAAGAGAAACCTGGATTTAAATTTCATCTCTGAAATGAAGCTGTTACTGTGGACAGACCACTTGATTTCCCCTAGCTTTAGCTTACTCATCTATAAAATAAGAAATTATGATATGTGTAGTATTTACTTCATAAGATTTGTGTAAGGATCCAATGAAATGATAATTTAATTTGCTTTTTAAATCTATATCTGCTCTCTAAAAGTTTAGTATTATCATTAGTATTATGATTACTTCATATAGCTGGACATTTGTGTTGCATTTAAAGTGGTATAAAATATCCAGGTTATGATTGATGCTAAATTTAGGGGAGAAAGATGAAAGAGGTATGATCTTCCTTAATGACTAACTACTGATGATTTGGGTTAGGAGTCACACTGGAATGTGGTTCAAACCACAGAACAATATCAAAGCAAACTAGAAAGATGATTATTGACTTATGGGTTATTTGTTTACCAAGTGACTTTTTGAAGGAAGTATAATACAATTGTAATAAGGAATTATATGCTATATTATAAATTCAATAAATTTTTATTTTTAAATTTTTATACTGCAAGGTGTATATATAGAGGAATTCAGGGAAAAAAAGGCTCTTTAAATATCAAAACATTTATCTCAGTGGATTCTTTTTCTTTGGGGGAGGAATGAGTAGTAAAGAACTTGAAACAAAAATGATGGTACCCTTCAATTAGTCCAAGAATGTAATATAAAATTATTGTGCTATAAGAAACAAAAATTATGAATTATATGTACAGAGAACTGAGGAAAGACCTAACTGGACTGATGCAAAGTGAAGTAGTCAGAGGCAAGAAAATAATGTCTACAATGATTACAGCAGTGCAAACAGAAAGAACAATTACCACAAAACAACTGATTACAAATGTAAAATGCTAAAGAATAAATCTGCTTTTCTACACACAAACCACATTTCCACACACACAAAAAGAGATGTGAGAAGATAATACTCCATATCTTTGAAGAAGTATGGAGTCCAGAGATATGGAACATTTTACATAGTGTCAGATTTTGTCAATATATTGATTGTTTTTTCTGATTTTTCTCTTCTTTTCTTAAAAAAAAAAAGTAAAGAAGATAGCTCTTAGGGTGCTGCCTTATGGTGGGAAAATGATATAGGACAAAATTTATATAATATAATAAAAGACACCAATAAACATTTAGTAACATAAAATAAGTATGGGATATTTAGGTTGTTAGATTCAACAAGTTGCATTTTAAATTCTCTCTATTTGCAAAAAACTGTTCTACCTAAACATTCTGGGAAATCCAGAATCAATTTTCATGGCCCAAAGACTTCTGTGTTGGATAAATTCTCAATCTCTGGCACACTGCCAACTTAGAATCCAATTCTGAACCATATAGATGCAACTAATAGAATGTTACTATCCAGGAATGAGATAGTGTTCTGAAGTTCAAAAATAGTGATGGAATGGATGTGGTGAGAAATTTTATGTGAAATAATATTGTTGAAGGATCTTTAATTTATGCTAATTTTTTAAAATGAGAAATTCCCATTTTTCCTTCACAGAAAGGCAATAGAAAAACTTGAATTATTTGTTGCAAATATTATTTTAATAATCAGGAAATAATCTATTTTCTTAATACTGATATGTCAGCCATGGAAGTTAGATATAAATCATATTTATGATATGACTTTTGGAATTTTGAGTTGTTTTCCAAATCTCAATATGCAGATTTGGAATTGATTTGATTAAGAATGTAAAGGTCTAACTGTGAAGTATAGTTTTTCAATTATCAGAAATGATATCAGACCTTTTTCACCTCTGAACCATAAACTGTCATTTTTGCTAAGTGATTTAAGACTATAACTATGGGGTTTGTTGTCCAAACACAAGGATATCTTTAAGCATTTTTTTCTTACTTTGCCTATAATTGCTGTCATTTGGAAAGAGCTTCAGAAAATTGAATCCATCAACTCTCTGTTAGTATGTTTCATCATGACTCCTCCAAAAACATGGTCTTTGCATTGATTAAAGTTCTTACAGCTTTCAAAGTTGTTTGTTTTCCTCATGTTGTTGCTATTGTATAAATTATTCTCCTGGTTTTGCTAATTTCATTCTTCATCAATTCATAAAAATCTCCAAAATGATTTTTTAAAAATCATAATAATGTATATGTTTGGATCCTTTTTCTTTTCTTCCTTCCTCCCTCTCTCTGTTCCTTCCTTCCTTTCTTCTTTCCTTCTTTCCTTCCTTCCTTCCTTCCTTCCTTCCTTCCTTCCTTCCTTCCTTCCTTCCTTCCTTCCTTCCTTTCTCCTGTTCTTTCTTTCATTTATCTATCTATCCTATGTCTCCTTATTTCATGTCTCTTTGAAATCATGTCCTTGGCAGTATATTTTCCAGGGATGTCTACAGTGGTAATGAGGTTGACATACCCATTGCCAGAGCTTGTTCAATGTTTGAGAGACTCTGAAGGAAAGTGTGAGAGAAAACTATTAGACTAACTATCAAACTGAAGGTCTACAGAACTATTGTATTGACCTCATTGTTTTGTGCCTGTGAAAACTGGACAGAATACCAGTCTTGTGCCAGGAAATGGAATTGCTTCTATTTGAATTGTGTTAGGAAGATGCTGAAGACCACTTGGTAGGCTATGAGACCAGACACTCAGGTCTTTTCTCAAACTAAACTGCCCAAGCATTCCAACTCAGCTGAAGAGAATATAACTCTGCTGGGCTGGCCACATTGTTCAAATGTAAAATCCACGCTTGCCAAAAATGACTACTTTATGGAGTACTCACATTGGACAAGAGTTTACATACAAGGACATTCTCAAGGTCTGTCTTTAGAACTTTAGAATTAATTGTATGACATAGGGGACACTGGCACTGAACCACTCAGTATGTTATGCCCTCATCAAAGAAGAATTGAATTAGCTCAACAGAGATAGGAGATGCAGTGTCAGGGTTAGCTTTCTGGAGGATCTCCTGTAGTCTGTAATCTGAGCTTGAGCTCACACACACTCGAGTGTGTTTATTTCAAGTCCTATCAGCCCTTAAATACCTTAGTACAATTACATCACTACAGAGTACTGAGCATGTGCCAACTGTAGAACCATTACATCACACTAAGTACTAAGTATATGTGAACTAGAGAACCATTATCTCATCAATCATACTGAGTTAAATACCCTGTTGTAAGTGTCCTCGTTTCAAGTATACTTTTCAAGAGTTCTAGACCTCTATAATGAAATGCATAAAGTTAGAGCATACATCCCAAATGTTCATGGGAACTATTTATATCTGACCTGTGACAGAGCATTCTGAACTCATACTGGTTTGATCATCCACATTGCAATTTGATTCGAAGATAGTGATGTCATTTTGGTCCTTTTAGAGAATGAAGGACAATTAACTGCTTAGAAGTTTACCACCACACACATATATTTCTAAATTACTTTCCAGAATGGTTGTCCCCATTCACAGGCCTACCAATAGTGCATCAATATACATATTTTTCTACAGTGCCCACATTTATCATTTTCCTTTTCTTCTTTTTTTTGGGGGGTGGAGGGAAATTTTGCCAATCTGTTATTTGTGAAATGGAATCTCAGAATTGCTTTAATCTGTATTTTCCTAATTGGCATTCCTGTGGAGCATTTTAAAATATAGTTAAAACTGCCTTTCTTTTCTTAAGAACTGCCTGTTCATAAAGACTTTTATTACTTTCATTTCCTTATATATCTTAGAAATGAAATCTTTTTTTCAGAGAAATGCTGCAGAATTGCCCCCATCAGTAAATTATATCCCTTTTAATCTTAGATCTATCATTTAAATTTTATGTATTCAAAATTATCTATTTCATCTTTTCTAATCCTTCCTTGGTCATGAATTTTTCTCCTTTTCCAAATATCAACTACCTTAAACTCTGATTTTAAGGATAAGTAAACTGAGAATAGGTCCAATAGTTAATTCATGTTAGAGTTAGAACTAGAATGTAGATTTCCTAACTATGAATCCATTGTTTAAGAAAAGGAAGCATACTAAAAGCAAAGACTTCCCCTAAAGATTGTCTCCCCTTTTAACATTCAGATAGTTTATAAATATTATGTAATGCTAAGAAGTGATTTAGCAAAATCAAGACTAGCCCAGGATAAGCTGGACTTTGCCCCAGACTGCTGTTATGGGGAGGAGGTCACTTTTTTTTCCCTTTGTGTCTGTGTGAGGCAATTGGGGTTAAGTGACTTGCCTAGGGTCACACAGCTAGTAAGAGTTAAATGTCTGAGGCTGGGTTTGAACTCATATCTGCCAATGCTTTTCCCACTTTGTTATCTAGCTGTCCTGACATCTTTCTATACCATGGTCGTCTGTCAGCTTGTTATATATGGCACAACATCCCCACATCACCATTGCTCTTCACTTTGCTATAGCTCCCTAAAACCTTTCCTTCTCATCCAAACTCCAAACAGGAACTCTATTCTCAGTGGAATAAGTCACTCTTAGCATGACTGCAGACATGTCCCCTTGAACCACTACTCTTGCCCTTAACTGAATTTGCCCTGGTGCAAGAATCTGTAATTATAGCTCTGTTCCTTAGTATTTTCAGATGACAATGTTAGTGCTTTGTATCCAAATATACTATTACAAACAGCATTTGACTTCTTATAGTGATTAAAAAAATATATATTCAAATCAGCATTAAGGAAAAATTGTTCACTTCACTTTTATATATTATCTTTATTCTTGCCAGAATTAAAAAAGTTCTTTTGTCTGTCCAAATCCCATTAGAAAGCTTTTATATTTCTTGCCCTGATAGATATTGTCAAGATGCCCAGATGTAGAAAAGCATCACAAAGAGGAAGAAAAAAAAATGAAGAGATATGAAGTTAGAGTTCCTCTTTTCTCATGATGTGAGACTGCATCTGGAACACAAGCCAGAGTACAAGGACAGGTTAAGATGTAAAATAAACAGATCCTACCCTTTGCCGTGATAGATGTCCATTTTTTTCCTCTTTTTATATTAGAGTTGAGGCAGGAATATGTGAATATGTTTTTTCCTGGGGTATTGCATGTATAATTGAGTCTCTCTCATCAAGTGAAAGCTATATTTCACAATTATGTAAGTATACATATTTCTTTAGGAATATACACTTTTTTGCATATAATTTGAAGTCTTGGGAAGAATATGATTTTAATTTATTTTGTACAATTTATGGTGTCATTACTGTGGAATAGTCCATTAAGAGCTAGTCTTGAAGCAAATAAGATCTGGGATCAAGTCTTACCTCTGATGCATGCTATATGGATGACAGTGGACAAGTCACTTAACCTCTAGGTTGCATTATAGAAATTGTTTTATAACAAAAGTGAAAGAGCCCTAGGAGTTAGAAAATCTGAATACAAATCCTGGCTTTGCCATAAACCATAAACTTTTCCATAAACTTGGGCAAATCATATAACCTCTTTAAGTCTTGGTGTTTCTCACTCATAAAATTGGGAGCCTGGATTAAATGACCACTAAGATTTTTAAAATTCTAATGATAATAAATAATCATTGATAAAATATAATCATAAATTAAATCCTTTTTATATTATCAACAATAGGAAAAAATCAACTGAGTGTCCTTTGTTTAGAAACACTTGTACTGGTAAATGGAATGGCTATCTTCTCTGGTTTGTTTATACCAAAAAAATACTGTTTAAAGAGGAAGTAATATTGAGTGTATTGTATCTATTCACATTGTTGCTTCAATATTTTCATAAATTTCTAGATGACTATGGTATTAATGGCAGTGAAGAACAGAATATGTTGTGAATGCTGCCTAAAACATATTTTTCTGAAAGTGTTGTCAGATAAAGCTTTCAAGCAACTTAAAAGTAATGCTTTTCCTATTTCTCTCTAAGTGGAAAGAAGGCAAACAAACCTGTGTTAAACACTAAGGTCATCATGACATGAAGCAACAAGAGCCAGTAAATCTACAATGATGTTGACATTCTGAGGCTAATCCAGTAATGTAGCAATAGTCTTCCAAGTTTCACAGCTGCAAAATTCTGTGGACAAGTCAGATCCCAGATTCCAGGCATGCTCCAGGAGAACCAGTTTCTAATGTGACCAATCCCCAAGGGCAGCAACGAACACTTTCTTTGGCTTGTTCTGGGGTCAGGTTAGCAAAGGATAAAATAACCAGGCAATTTCTTCTGCTCTATACTAGTTAATTTACCTCCACAACTACTAAATTAATCTTAGTCATAAGGAATAGGAAAAGTGATTGAGCATGGCTTTTTGTCTTCTCTCAACATCCCAAAACATACTAATTTGAATTCTATTCCAGAGGCTTGGGTCATGCTGGCCCCAGGTCACTATCAACTGTCTGAGGGACTCTTGTTCTGGAGTCTGAGTAGGGAGTACATTCAAACTAAAACATACTAGTGAGAATAAGAAGACTTGGGGTGGAAAAGTCATTTGTCAGTTTATCTAGATAGATGCTCTGGCAACAGGAAAAAAAGAAAGCATGAATTTATCTGGATAATTCAGTAAAAGAGAGGGATAAATTTTGCTTGAGTTATCTGCCTAATTGTTTAGCTGGTATATTAGTGGATATGAGGTTATCAAATGCTTGGATATAGGAAAAGTGGGTTGACATTGTAGTTTATCTGCTCATATAACCCAGTAAGAGTGGAAAAGATGTGTAACTATAAAATATTATTATGATCAGAATATAATTATTATGTAATAATTTAATTTTCTTAGCCTAAGGAAAGCTTTAGCTTTCCTTTCTTAGCCTAGATGCCTTAATATTTGTTCACTTTCAATTAATCAAAATTATGTATTTTATCTTTTGTAATTGCCTCTCTCTTGTTTGGATAAGAATACATCTCTTACCCAAATCTTTGAAAGGTATATAATTTGTTTCTCTTCTGTTTTTTTTTATAGTATAATCTTTAATAGTAAGGTAGAATATCTATTTAAATAATTTATTCTGGAGGCAGCATATAGATAAACACAAGAATCAATGAAAGAAACAAAAAAATAAAGGTGGTTAGAATGAGTGAATCCAGAAAAAGGAAGACTATATATGAGGGAGATATTAACAATAAAAATATTTAGTATGTGATACCAAACATTAAAATGATAGAATTAAATGTCGTCCAATCCTGCTATAACTACATGGATGTGGAAGCAACATAGGCTAAATCATGTCCTTTGAAAGAAAAGCATATTTAATAAAGGCCTGATTTATTTGACTTTAATCTAACACTATCATGTTGTAAGTAAGTTTCATGTTTAATAAGAGCTAATAATAATAGCTAGCATTTATATAGTGCATTAAAGTTTGTAAAACATTATACAAGTGGCTCTCATTTTGTTCTAACAAGTCTGAGATATCAGTGCTGTCATCTCCTTTATGCATATTTGGAAATTGATATAATTTAAATGATTTAACCCATATTATACAGCTAGTAACTGTCTGAGACCATATTTGAATTCAGATATTCCTGACTCTAGGTCCAGGGTTTCATTGTTTTCTAGGCTCTATTCTTGATAGGGGAGAGGAGCCTTTTTTTCTGTCAAGAGCCATTTGGATAATGTGCTATCATTCATGGACCATACAAAATTATCAATTATCAAGTAGGGTGAGGCTGTTGTACCTAGTTTTCAACTCATTATCACCTGCTGTTGCCTTAGCAAATGATATTGTGTACCCGTTGCCTAGCTGGATGTTCTCCACCCCTGCTACTTTTCTCTATTATTCTACAGAAACCTCCTCACCCTGGAAACTCACTCTACCCTTGGATTGCTCACCCTAAAATGTAAGCTACTCAAGAATAAGAACTTCTTTCTTTCTTTCTGCTTCTATTTGCATTCTCAGGGCTTAGTTCTAGTCTCTGGAACATTAGTTTGCACTTAAATGCTTATTCTTAAAATAAATAGCAATCCAAATCACTAATGCATCACCACAATTTGATAGGCATAGGCACCTACTTTCTTACCTATGGTATTAAAAACACTTTAGAGTATATGGTTTTCCTCCTCTCCCTTATCAACAACTTTCTTGGGGTATAAAAGCAATAATGGAATATAATTCAAATAATCACTTTATTTCCCAAATTCTAAATTACTTTACAAATTGATTTTAGTGATTCACAACTCTACATATATATATATATATATATTTTTTTTTTTTTTTGCTGAGGCAATTGGGGTTAAGTGATTTGCTCAGGGTCACACAGTTAAGAAGTATTAAGTGTCTGAGGCTGGATTTGAACTCAGGTCCTCCTGACTTCAGGGCTGGTGCTTAATCTACTGTGCCACCTAGCTGCCTCCAATAATATTTTAGTATATATCTTCCCACAATCCTCAAGCATAGACTGTTGACATTTTTCGTCTTTTTTCCCCCCCAATTTGATGGTATGAGGTGAAACCTTAAGAATTGCTCTGATCTGTGTTTATCTAATTATTAGTTATTTGAAACATATTTTTTCATGTGGTCATGAATACTTTGCAATTCTTCTTTTGAGAACACTTTATTCATGTTCTTTGACCATTTACCTACTGGAGATTTCCATTAGCCTTATTGTTTAGGATTATATCAAATACTAAAGATTTTATTTTTTCATTTGACCATTTCCTTTCTTAGCCTAGATGCCTTAATATTTGTTCACTTTCAATTAATCAAAATTATGTATTTTATCTTTTGTAATTGCCTCTTTCTCTTGTTTGGATAAGAATACATCTCTTACCCAAATCTTTGAAAGGTATATAATTTGTTTCTCTTGTTTTTTTTATAGTATAATCTTTAATAGTAAGGTAGAATATCTATTTAAAATGTATTGTGGAGTGTGATATAATATGTGGGTCTAAGCCTTATTACTGACAGACTGCTTTCTAGTTTTTCCAATGGTTTTCATCAAATAGGGAGTTTTTCCCTAAATAACTTATGTTGCCTACTTTACCAAAAACTGTGTTATGAAGTTCTATTGTTTCTAAATCCCTTATTTGGCATGTTCCATTGATATATTTCTCTTTAAGTCTGATTCTTTTTGTACAGCAAAATAATGTTTTGGTCATGTATACTTATTGTGTATCTAAGTTATATTTTAATATATTTAACATCTACTGGTCATCCTGCCATCTAGGGGAGGGGGTGGGGGGGGTAAGAGGTGAAAAATTGGAACAAGAGGTTTGGCAATTGTTAATGCTGTAAAGTTACCCATGTATATATCCTGTAAATAAAAGGCTATTAAATTAAAAAAAAATTAAAAAAAAAAGAAATGACAAGCAGGGTGATGTCAAAAAAATCTGGAAAGACTTTGATGAATTAATAAAAAATGAAGTGAGCAGAAAAAAAAAAAGATATATTTCTCTTTATTCTTTAGCCAATATCAGATGGTATTCTAGATCTCTTGTTTTTCCAAATGGATTTTGTTATTATTTTATCAAACTCTTTGAAATATAACCTGGGTAATTTGATTGGTATAATATTAAAAGTGCAAATTAATTTTGCTAATATTGTCAATTTTGTTATATTGTTATAGCTTAATTATGAGCACTGAATATTTCTCCAGTGAGAAATTGTCTTTATTTCTTTTGGAAGGTTAATCCCCAGATAGTTTATGAATTTATAGTTATTTAGAATAAAATTACCCTCTCTATTATAATTTCTTGCGTTTTGTTATTATTACACAGAAATACTATTGATTTTTGAGGATTTATTTTATAGCTTGCAACTCTGCTAGAAGTTTAGTATCTGCTAAAGGCTTAGTATCTTTGCTAATTCCCTGAGGTTGTCTAAGAAAATCATCGAAGGGAGAGTTTTTAATCTCCTCTCTACCTATTTTTATTCCTTTAATTCCTTTCTCTTGTTTTATTGTTAGAATTTCCAGAATTATATAAAATAATTGTGGAGAGAGTAGACATTCTTGCTTCATTATATTATCTATTAGAAAAAATTCTAATGTATTCCCAGTGTATATGGTACTTGTTTTTAATATTATTTTTTTTTTTTTTTGATGAGACAATTGGGGTTAAGTGACTTGCCCAGGGTAACACAGCTAGGAAAGTGTTAAGTGTCTGAGACCAGATTTGACCGCAGGTCCTCCTGACTTCAGGGCTGGTGCTCTATCCACCGCCTACCTGCTTCTTGCTTTTAGTTTTAAACAGATGCTTTTACACTCCCCAAACTGGAAAATAGTATAGCAGAAACTAGGTATAGGCCAGTATCTTACATTGTATACCAAGGTAATGTCAAAATGAGTACATAATTTACCCATAAAAGGTGATACCATAAGTAAATAAAAAAAAACATGAAATAGTTAACTGTCAGATTTATGATTAAGGGGAAGAATTTAGGATCAAAGATTTAGGAGTTTTACAAAATATGAGATGGATACTTTTGATTATATAAGCAAAACCAATGCC
This sequence comes from Sarcophilus harrisii, assembly GCF_902635505.1. NCBI lineage: Eukaryota > Metazoa > Chordata > Mammalia > Dasyuromorphia > Dasyuridae > Sarcophilus > Sarcophilus harrisii. Next base: position 475,472,417 of record NC_045428.1, read on the forward strand.
AAAATTATAAAATAGGCAGAAAACTTGGGGGGAAATTTGCAATAAGTATTTCTGGAAAGACCTCATTTCTTATATATATGTGTGTGTGTGTGTATGTGTGTGTGTGTGTGTGTATGTTACACACAGAAAATGGAGCTAAATTTGTAAAATTACAAATGGTCAAAGGATATAAACAAGAAATTTTCAGACGTAGAAATCAAAATTATCTATGGTCATATGAAAAAATTTTCTAAATCACCACTGATTTAGAGAAATAAAAATTAAACAATTCTAAGGCACTACCTCATATAGATCAGATTGACTAATCTGATAAGATTAGTTTAGACAAAAAAAGGAAAATATTGGATGTTGGAGGGATGTGGAAAAACTGGGACACTAATGTACTGTTGATGGAGTTGTGAACTGATCCAACGATTCTGGAGAGCCATTTGGAAAGGCTATAAAACTGTCCATAGCCTTTGACCCAGCAGTGTCTTCTGGTTCTCCTCTTACCTATCTGACCACTCCCTTCCATGTCCTTTGCTGAATTCTTTTAACTATAGGGATTCCTCAGAGTTCTGTCCTGGGACTGTCTTGTCTTTTCTTCACTTACACTACTTTGCTTGGTGATCTCATCATGGATTTAATTACCATTTTTATGTTGATGATTCTCAACTCTATGTATTCTGCCTCAATCTTTCCATTGATCTCCAATCTCAGATCTATAACTGCCTTTCAGACATCTTGGATGTCCAGTTCAAGCCAATATTCGTCACATCTAACTCATTATATTTCCTCCTAAACTATCCCTGCATTCCACCTTCTCTGTTACTGTAAAGTCCAACCCCAATGTCGCATCCCTCAGGTTCACAATCTAATTTCTATCTTTTCCCCTACCCCATGTCCAAGATGTTGCCAAGGCTTGTTGCAGCATCTCTTGAATATGCCTAATTCTCTCTAACACTATCACTACCCTAGTGCAGACCAACATCACCTCACATCTAGATTATTGCAGAAGCCAGCAGGTCAGTCTTCCTGCCTCCTGGCTTTCTCCACTGTAATTCAATCTCCATTTAGCCATTGAGGTGATTTTCCTAGAGCACAAGTCTGAGTATTTCACTCTCCTACTCATTAAACTCCAGTGGTTTCCCCACTGCTTCCATGATCAACACAAAAGGCTCAATTGGTATTCAAAACCATTTATAACCTAGCCCCTTTCTATCTTTTCACTATTTATATCTTATTCCCTGAAATATACTCTGTTTACTGACACTGGCTTCCTGGCTATATCATGAAAAAAATCTCTCAGTTCTGGACATTTTCTCTGGCTATCTTCCATGCCTGGAATGTTATTCCTCCTCAACTCAGCTATTGATTTCTCTGGATTTAACTCCTAAATTCTACCTTTTAAAAAAGATGTTCCCAATCTCTCTTAATTCTAGGACCTCCCCTCTGGGAATAATTTCTTATTTATCCTGTACATAGCTTGCTTTGTATATCTTTGTTTGGATATTGTCTCCCCCATTAGATTATAAACTATCTTTTGCCTCTTTGTATCCCTGGTGTTTAGCAGAGTTCCTAGCTGTTGTGTTGTATCTGACTTTCTGTAACCCTATTTGGGGTTTTCTTGGCAAAGATGCTGGAATGGTTTGTCATTTTCTTCTCTAGCTCATTTTATGGATGAGGAAACTGAAGCAAACAGGGTTAAGTGACTGAACTAGGGTTCCACTGTAAAAGATCTTGAGGCTGGATTTGAACTCAGGTCCTTCTAACTCCAGGGTCAGCACTCTATCTGCTGCACCTTAGTAAATACTGATTGATATTTCCATATTTTCCATCCTTGGCTAGTGAAATGAACTGTTTGGGAAAGCCAGACTAAAGAAAGAAGTAGAAGCCATGCCACATGAGGATCAGTCAAGGAACCTGGAATGTTTAGCTTTATAAGAAGCTTTGGGGAAGGAGTGAGATATGGGAGCTATCTTCATACTATTTGAAAAGTCCAGATTTGTTCCTCGTGGGCTTGAAAAGCAGAACAAGGCCCTGTGGGTACAAGGACAAGATTTTAGTTCAATACAAGGAAAAACTTAGCTGTATATAAACAGAATAGGTTTTTGGAGGTAATTACTAAAGTTCTTCAAGTAAATGCTAAATCATAATTCTTCAAGGATGTTGAATAGTCCTGCTTAATTTGATTTTTTATATTCCTTTCAACAATGAGATTCTCTCATTAAGTAATAATTTCTAATGGTACTCCGCAGACTGTTCTGCCAAAAACTCGATATCAGCTATTTAGAAATTAGACCTTGTCTTTTCAATAGATTTCAGAGGAAATCTTTTCTGAGGAAAAAATGGGCACATTCTTCCAGCTACTTCCTCCACCTTCTCCTTGACAACATATGACCATTTACACTATATAACATTGGGACTTCTGCCTCAAGGTTCTGATCTCCTGATTGGTAGATGCTTCCTAGCATTATCCCTATATCAGAAAAGTCTTATTCATGCTTCATTTTACTCATTCCTCTCCAATTATGTTCTTCATAATAATCTCCTGAATTGTTTTGAAACAGTAAGTCATTATGATGGCATCATTATGGTGTATCAACATAAAAATATTCCAGATCCAAGTATTTCTTTTTGGCTACTGTTTCCTTAAATGTTTTGTCTCCCTCATTAGAATATAAGTTCCTTGGGGGGAAATACTGTCTCTGCTTTTATAATTATATTTCTCATGCTTAGCATAGTGCTTGAAACATAGTAAGAACTTACCAAAGCTTTTTTATTTATTAATTTATTTCTTAATAATTAAATTAAATTTAAAAAAAATTTAAATTGTTAATTTCAAAAATGAAAAGGGAGAACTTTTCACCAATGAAGAGGAAATTAGAGCAATAATTAGGAGTTATTTTGCCCAACTATATGCTAATAAATTTGATAATCTAAAATAAATGGAGAAATATTTGTGAAAATATAGATTTCCCAGGATAAGAGAAGAGGAAATAAATTATTTAAATAGTCCCATTTTAGAAAAAGAAATAGAACAAGCTGTTAATCAACTCCCTAAGAAAAAATCTCCAGGACCAGATGGATGTACATGTGAATTCTATCAAGCATTTAAAGAAAAATTAATTCCAATTATAAACTATTTGAAAAAAAATAGGGAAATACAAAAATAGGGAAAGAAGGAGTCCTACCAAATTCTGTTTATGACACAGATATGATGCTGATAGGTAAACCAGGTGGGGTGAGAACAGAGAAAGGAAATTATAGACCAATTTCCCTAATGAATATTGATGCAAAAATCTTAAATAAAATATTAGCAACAAGATTACAGAAAGTTTACCTCTGGTAATAAAAAAAAAGAGATTAAAGTAATTAGAGTAGGTAATGAGGAAACCAAATTATCACACTTTTATAGATGATATGATAATATTCTTAGAGAACCCTAGAAAATCAACTAAAAAAATTACTACTAGAAACAACTCACAGCTTTAGTAAAGTTTCAAGATACAAAATAAATCCATATAAATCATTAGCATTTTTATGGAATTTGTATCCAAAGAAGAACTGGAGCTCATGATTGAAAACCAAATAGATAATTTTGATTATATTAAGTTAAAAAGTTTTTGTACAAACAAAACTAATGCAGACAAGATTGGAAGGGAAGCAATAAATTGGTAAAACATTTTACATTTAAGGGTTCTGATAAAAGTCTCATTTCTAATATATATATAGAGAGAATTGACTCAAATTTATAAAAATTCAAACGATTCTCCAATTGATAAATGGTCAAAGGATATGAACAGACAATTTTCAGAGGAAGAAATTAAAACCATTTCTAGTCATATGAAAAGGTGCTCTAAATCACTATTGATCAGAGAAATACAAATTAATACAACTCTGAGATACCCTACACACCTCTCAGATTGGCTAAGATGACAAGAAAAGATAATGACGAATGTTGGAGAGCATATGGGAAAACTGGGACACTGATACATTGTTGGTGGAACTGTTAATGGATCCTGCCATTCTGGAGAGCAATTTCGAACTATGCTCAAAAAGTTATCAAAGTTTGTATATACCCTTTGATTCATCAATGTTTCTATCGGGCCTACATCCCAAAAAGATCTTAAAGAAAGGAAAGGGACTTGCTGAGTAAGTTATGGTGTATGAATTGTAATATGGGATATTATTTTTCTATAAGAAACAATCAGGAGGATTTTAGATTTTAGAGAGGCTCGGAAAGACTTACATGAAGTGACGCAATGTAAAATGAGTAGAACCAAATCATTGTACACAGCAACATCTATATTACACAATGATCAATTCAGATGAACGTGACTCTTTCCAACAATGAGACGATTGATGTCAATTACAATAATCTTGTGATGAAGAGAGCCATCTTCCCCCAGAAAGAGGATTGTGGGAACTAAATGTGGATCACAACATAACATTCTCACTCTTTTTGTTGTTGTTCACTTGCATTTTGTTTTCTTACTCATTTTCTTTCCTTTTTGATCTGATTTTTCTTGTGCAGCAAGAGAATTATATAGATATGTTCACACATATTGGATTTAACATATATTTTAACATGTATAACATATATTGGGTTGGTAGCCATCTGGGGGAGGGGATGGGGGAAAGGAGGGGAAAATCTGAAGACTAAGCTTTGAAAGGATCAATGTTGAAAAATTATCCATGTATATGTTATGAAAATAAAAAGCTTTACAAATTTATTCATTTATAAACTTATTTGATTTTGTCAATGGAGATTTAAAATGTGCTAGTTGCATTAAGAACTATACAAATATTATCTGTGATGACTTGATTTACAGCATGGCCATTTGTTGGAATCAATGAATTTAAAAGTCATAAGGAGATTTTAAAAATAACAGATTCAAGAAGCACTTTTTTTCTAAATTGTTCCAAACAGATACATGGATGTATGAGTCTCCAAATATTGCTGAGTAAATCAATGCTTCAGCCTCAGCAATCTTTTCTTAGTATGGGTGTTACCAAATCATTGTCAAATTTCAGTAATTTCATTTCATTTGATGCTCACCAGACAAAATGAATAAAACAAGAATTTCATAGATAAATGAAAAAAATTTAGAAACTAAGAAAATATATTTTTATTTTCCTGTAATTATATCTCCAAAAATAAAGCATGGCAAAAAAGTGGAGCCTAAACCTTAAACTTTTTTTAATGCTGTTTTTGCAAGTTTTGTAGCATCTGTGTCCTAGCTTTAATATTCTGATATATTTGGAATTAAGAATATTATACACTTTTATATGACTAAAGGGAAAAAAGTAGAATCACAATTCACTCCTCTATACTAAGAAGGTAGAGTAAGAACATTTCTTCATATAATAGTTGAAGTGAATCAAAGTGTCAATGAAACAAGATTTATGCCAATGAAATCTCATTTTGACCCTCAAAGTAACATGGACTAGGTTACAAAATGATTTTATCATTAAATTGTGTTCCTGAATATATTAAATTAAGCATGACAAGTCTAATGATCATTAAATAACTTCTTTTTAATAGAGATACTCATCTACTTGCCATGCCATAAAATCCATTCCCAAAGGTCCAACCATTCAAAGGCAGGTTTACTGAAACTATGTAGAAAATGTGGCTAATTTAGATTAATGTTGTCTGGACAATTTCTATGAAAAAGAGATCATAGCTTTCATCAGTAACCATCACATCTGGATATAATGAAAGGCAAATTATATCATTATAATTTTATATCCTACTAAATTCATTCTCTTTGAACATTTTACTCATTGTTTAGTTTTTCACTAAAATCAACTGAGGTATTTTGTGACCATTTAAAAAGAGTAGAGTTGTGTCCTAGTTTGTATGACAGTGAGAGGCAAAGAGGGAAAGAAGAACATGTATTAAGTACCTATATGTGCCAGGCACTGTGCTTTCAAAATATTTTTTCATTTGTTCTTCATAACCATGTGAGGCAGGTACTATTATTATCATCACCATTTTATGGTTGAGAAAACTAAGAAAGAGAGAGATTTGGTACCCTGCCCAAGTTTGATGTTGAATTTGAACTCAAATGTTCTTGTTTTCAGGTCCAGTGTTCTGTTTGTTAGACCACTTTGCTAGATGTATTAGTGATCCTAAGGCCAGATGGCAAATTTGTTCTTGCATAATTATGCTATGGCTCTGGATAGGCATGTTTTATTCAAAAGAGCCTGGATATGGAAAGAGGAACAATGGATTTGCAGAGAGATAATATGAGCTGAATTCTTGGCTTTGCTACTTTCTATTTATGTGATCTTGGACACATCACTGAATTTCTCCAGCCCTCAATTTCTCCATAGGTAAAATGTATATAATGATTCACTCTAATGCTCAAAGAGCTTCACTTGGCTTTCTATTGCAATCAAAACAAAATATCAGCCTCTCTGTTTGTTCTTTAAAGTCCTTCATAATCTAATTCCAATTAGCCTAAGTTATTATTCATTATGCTTCTTAACATTATGCTTCATAATACAAACTTGCTGTTTTTTTGTTCTTTATACATCCCATCCCATCTGCCATCATTATTGCATATTCCTCATGCTGTTCCTCAAACTTGGAATTCTTCCTTACCTCCCCTCTTCTGTATTTAAAAATTAGTTCAAGGGACACTTCCTAATCTGCCCCTTTCCTAGTTTCTAGTTCCTCATTTATTGCATTTTAAAATTTTGATTATATTTTTATTTACTTATATGTTTCTATAGTTTCCCAAATAGAATATGAATAACTTCAAGGCGGGAACTGCAAATTTTTGTGTTTCTAGCATTTAATGCGCAGAGGTGGGCACATGATATGTGTAACAAATACTTGTTGATTGATTGAAAATGTGAGTTGAATTCTGCTTGACTGTAAAGTTATATAAATAAAAACTATTTACTCTTTATTACTGAAAAAAATTGTGTGAAAATAAAAAAATTAGGCAAAGTAAATATACTTTAGATTCATAATAATCTATTTGTTATAAAAAACCAGTGATTCATATAGTAAAACAATTTAAGGCCATTTGAGCTTATGGTGTTTTTTTAAGAATAAATTTAACTTAAGTGTTTTTTTTCCCTCTGTGGATATTGGGAGACATAAAACATCCCACTTGTTCAATTTTAAAATTAAGAATAAGAAACCTATTTTATTTAGTAAACATAAGATCAGAAGTTGCTGTGCAAAAATACAGGAAGTATGGGTAACTCTGTAAGGTGCATTAGGGATTCTAAAAGCAGAAGGTAAATCTGTCCTTGCTTGACTATGCTGTGACTCCAGAAGGGCATAATTTATTAATTTATTCAAAAGAACTCAAACAGGCAAAAATTACAAAGAGCTATAAAGAATTATACATTAAAAATAAATACTTATGTGAAGAAATCCAGGATCCATATGATGAGAAATGGGGCAGAGAACATTTGGAAAAAAATAAATTGAAGCAAAAGAGGTAAAGCCCAAAGTGGTATTATGTCTTATACATATAATATTGCCTAAACCAAATGAGGTAAGGATTTCAGGAAACAGATCAAAGATTGACTTAAGAAACATAATATGATAGTAGGTATGGTTTCAGTGACTTCCTCTCTCTTTCCTTATCTCTTCCTTCTTATCTCTGTCTCTCTCTAATTCTCCTAGAACAGTGAATAATGTCAATTTGCCTTGATAACTCATTGAGAATTTCATGTTCCAAAAGTGGTCTTTCCATAGAAGGTGACTGCTATTCTGGATCTCTAATGATTATCAACAAAGAGAAACTGGTTGCTGAAGTAGAAATGATGATGAATGACTATTTTAGAATTTGTGATAGAAAGGAAAGGAAAGCTATGTAAAATCTGAAAAGTGTTCTAGATTTTGGGAGCACACGTTTAGAGAAAAGAGATATAGGATTACATGAATTGAAATGTTATAGGGGAAGTCAGTCTTGGAGTGATAGGAAGTTATCTAAAGAGTCTAACGTGGAAGCATAGGGAATTCACTTAATAACATATATTAAAAGAACACTGAGAGAAGCAACTAGATAATTAAAAAGCATAGAAAGTATAGTGGATAGAGCAATGGGCTTGGAGTCAGGAAGACTTGAGTTCAAATCTAATCTTATGACCAGTTCTGATGGACCTGGCCATCCTCAGCAATGAGATCAACCAAATCATTTCCAATGGAGCAGTAATGAACTGAACCAGCTATGTCCAGCGAAAGAACTCTGGGAGATGACTAAAAACCATTACATTGAATTCCCAATCCCTATATTTATGCCCACCTGCATTTTTGATTTCCTTCACAAACTAATTGTACAATATTTCAGAGTCTGATTCTTTTTGTACAGCAAAATAATGGTTTGGTCATGTATACTTATTGTGTATCTAATTTATATTTTAATATATTTAACATCTACTGGTCATCCTGCCATCTGGGGGAGGGGGTGGGGGGAAGGAGGGGAAAAATTGGAACAAGAGGTTTGGCAATTGTCAATGCTGTAAAGTTACCCATGCATATAACCTGTAAATAAAAGGCTATTAAATTTAAAAAATAAAAAAATCTAATCTTAGTTACTTACTAAATTGTGGAACTCTGAACACATCATTTAATCTCTATCTACCAAAAAAGCACAGAAAAAAGTGGAAGCAAGGGCAGGTAAGGAAGATAAAAATATAGCATGATCCTCTAAGGGATGTGAAAGTACAGAAAGAGGTGAAACAAGATGGGACTTTCTAGGTATTTGGGGGAAAAGGTCAGTATAGTATTACCCTTTGGGGTGTACTTTAAGGAGAAAGAAGGCATAACCAACTCTTATTTGGCTCAAGGGTTTTGGGGTCCAAGGCCATGACTTCAAATTCCAACTCTGATACTTACTGTTTGCATTATTATGGAAAGTCAGTTATTCTTGGGCTTCATGGGTCACAAGGTTCCTTCCAGGTTTCAATTTATTGGAAAGAACAAAAATGGCTAATCAAGAGCTGAAAACCAAGAAAAGTTAAGAAGTAGTAAAAGATGGTCTAGATTCTTTGGAGATGTTCAAGTTTCTGAGTCCTGATGGACAACATAGCAAAAGAATTAGGAGTTGTGATTGCAGAAATAATTGCCAAAAATCACTGGCCATAGCCAATGGAATAAATAAAACAAAGAACTATTGGCCAACAATCTCGACTTTGAGTCTTAGAAAAATTCTAGAATGTACTAGAGTTAATTCTAGTTCAGTTAATAATTAGGAAAAAAAGTTTATGTAAGAACTTTCAGATCTTCATGAAGAACAGTCATGTTCAAATAACTTTTTTTTTTGATAGATCAAATAATCAAATCCAATTAAGTGTCTACTGTATAACCAGGCATTATGTGATAGACTGGGGATGCTATAGGTAGGGTTTATCTAGATTCCAAAAAAACATGTGACAAAGTTGGTTATACTTTCTTGAGAAAAGGATAAAGAGATGTGGGCTAAACTACACAATACTAAATGGATTAGAACTAATATGAATGACTGGAAAAAGATTAATTATTAATGAAACTATATTACCTTGAATGCTCCAAGGGAGCATCCCAGGAATAAAAGATAGCTCTGAGATGTTTTTTTTTTTAAATCAGTGATTAGAATAAAGGCATAGATAGCATCTTTATGAAATTTTCAAATGATACAATTCTGGCATATTGGATGTTAGAGTGGGGACAGGTTAGAATGTTTCAAGATGTAATGGTAAGGTTTTTCAAGTACACGAAGTTTCACAAGTACAAATTGGAGGATGCATTAGTGGATAATAGATTTTTGTTAAAAGATCTGGGGGTGTTGATGGATTGAAAGCTCAATATAAATCAAAAGAGTAATATCATAAACATAGAATACAATCTTTGAATGTATTAACCTAGGCAGAGAAGGCAGTCTTATCAGATGCCTTTTAGAAAGTTGTGTTCCCTTCTGGATTTCACATATGAGAAAGAGAAACAAATTATTCTCCATTCTACTTCCAGACTTTTTGGTGAAGATATTAGGGGAAAAAAGACTGAAAGAAGAGAGAATTTGAATCCAATAAAGAGAAAGTAATTATAAAGGTGACTTAGATTTGAAATAGTGAAATAGGTCAGAGATTTAATTTGGAAGGGAGAAATTTAGCAAAATTTAAGAGAAATAAAGAAAAAACATTATGAACACTTTGCAAGCTCAGACATCTGTCAAGATTATACTGTAGATAGTTGCATTTCTGCTGCAAACCAATGACTATTATCTAGTTGTTCCAAGTATAGCCTGATCTATTGAAAGAGAAGATGACGATTAAGACACCACAGGAAAGACTACACTTCAAGTTGTTAGGGAGAATGAAGATTTCTAAGAAGAAACAGTGATAAGGCTTCAAAAGATAAAACGGTGGGGCAAAGGAGGAGAAATTTTAATCTTGTCAGTATTACAGAATACAGAAGAGTGTAATACAGGGGAGAAAGGAAAGGAAAAGATTACCTATACAATTGAGACTTTAAAAAAAAATCAAAATTCTTCATAAAGAAGAGAGATCTTGACGCTCTAAAATATAAAAATCTGCTGGTCTTCCCAAAAATGGATATATTAGAGCCACAGAAGCTATCAAGTGATAGAAGTAGCAATATTGGTAATTCCCTGCTCAGGAGCCCTAAGAGTTATTTGCTGACGTGATAACATCAATAGAAAGGATTATTGCCTCCACATGTCCAAAAATTAAAAAAGGAATTTTTATGATTTATAAAAATAGATGACAACTATTGACTTCCGGTGATTCATGAGCTCAAATGACACTTCTAGAAGGAACCTAAAATTAATTGTCAATGGATCTGAAGTCTTGGGTAAGAAACTAAAGACCATGAAGACAAAAGTGTTTTGCTTACCTTTGCTCCTTGAAGGCAAGGAATGCAGAAGAGAAAAATTAGTATGTGAAGTGAACATCTGGGATACAAATGTGACATTAGAGAACAAGATTTAGATTTCTAGATCAGAAATTATAATATGGTGCTGACAAATTCCTGATCAGTCAGAATAGGACTTAGAAAGGCTGATAAGAATGTATTTGTAAGACCATCATGATGGCAGAATAGGAAGTCAATGCAACCCAGCTTCCTCTAACCATTACCCTAAAAAAAATCTTTAAAAATACAAGTTTGAATTCGGATTATGAAATCTAAGAAAATAACCACAGTTATTGCCCCCACCCTCCTGACCCCACTTGGTGGAGGTCTGCAGACACAGGAAATGATGTTTAGTCAGAAGAATTCTATGTAGAGCCTTCCAGTTCTGAGATTGAATGAGGACCTGTACCTGTCCCAAATGGGTACCTGTCCCATGGGTTCATGATTTAGACATAAAGAGTGTTATTATAAGCAATTTAGAAGAGCAAAGGATAGTGTACCTCTCAGAGAAGGAATTTGTGACCAAAGAACCAGAGTAAGTACATTGTTGAAATACAAAATAGAAAATTTTGATTATGTTAAGTTAAAAAATGTTTGTATAAACAAAACAAATGCAGACAAGATTAGAATGGAAGCAATAAACTGGGGGAAATTTTTATATTCAAGGGTTTTGGTAAAGCCCTCATTTCTAAAATAGAGATTTGACTCAAATTTGTAAGAATTCAAGCCATTCTGAAATTGATAAATGGTCCAAGAATATGAACAGAAAATTTTCAGATGATGAAATTGAAACTATTTCTACTCATATGAAAAGGTGTTCCAAATCATTATTGATCAGAGAAATACTAATTAAGACAACTCTGAGATATTCTACACACATTTCAGATTGGCTAAGATGACAGGAAAAGATAATGACAAATGTTGGAGGGGATGCGGTGTCCCACTGGGACACTAATACATTGTTGGTGGAACTGTGAACAGATCTATCATTTTGGAGAGCAATTTGGAACTATGCTCAAAAAGTTACCAAGCTGTGCATACCCTTTGACCCAGAAGTGTTTCTACTGGGATTATATCCCAAAGAGATTCTAAAGGAGGGAAAGGGACCCACATGTGCAAAAATGTTTGTGGCAGGTCTCTTTGTAGTAGCCAGAAACTGGAAACTGAGAGGATGCCCGTCATTTGATGAATGGCTGAATAAGTTATAATATATGAATGTTATGGAATATTATTGTTCTGTAAGAAATGATAAGCAGGATGAATACAGAACGGCCTGGAGAGACTTATATGAACTGATGCTAAGTGAAGTGAGCAGAAGCAGGAGATCATTGTACACGGCAACAGGAAAATTACACTATAATCAATTCTGATAGACATGGCTCTTTTCAACAATGAGATGATTCAGGCCAGTTCTAATGATCTTATGATGAAGAGAGCCATCTACACCCAGAGAGAGGACTGTGGGAACTGAGTGTGGACCATAACATAATATTTTTACTTTTTTTGTTGGTTGCTTGCATTTTGTTTTCTTTCTCTTTTCTTTTCCTTTTTGATCTGATATTTCTTGTGCAGCATGGTAATTGTGGAAATATGTATACAGGAATTGCACATGTTTAACATATATTGAATTACTTGCCATCTAGGGGAGGGCGTGAGGGAAGAAATGGAAAAAATTTGGAACAAAGTTTTGCAAGGATGAATGTTAAAAATTATCCATGCATGTTTTGAAAACAAAAAGCTATAATAAAAAAAGAAAGCAAAGAGGAAAAAAAAATTTAAAAGCAAGGTAGTGACTAGATTTTGTCCAAAATCAAATGGTTTTGGGAATATTGAAAGCTTACAAGTTTCCAGAATAAACTATTCTCTCTGAGATCCTTAAAGAATATGACACTGAAAATAATAGAAAAAGCAGTGACATGATCAAAGAGAACAAACAAACAGAAGCAATTTTGCCCAGACTATGGCCCCAGCATTCCCTTCAGAAGTATGATTAGCGTGTCCTTAAGGTAAGGTTGAAAGAATGAATAAAAAAATCCTACCATGCAGAACTCTTATGGTGAAGGGAATTCCCAAGACAGGAATATAGAAGAAAATGATGAAGTGAGCAGAACTCAGAGAACATTGTACACAGCAACAACAAGACTATGTGATTACCAATTATTATATTGGCTCTTTTCAATAATGAGGTCATTCAACACAGTTCCAATAGACTTATGATGGAAAAGAACCATTCTCATCCAGAGAGAAATCTATGGAGACTGAATATGGATCAAAGCATAGTATTTTCACCCTTTTTTTCATTGTTGTTTGTTTTTTCTCATTTTTTCCCTTTTGATTTTATTTTTCTTGCACAACATGACATGCAAATATGTTTAGAATAATTGCACATGTTTAACTTATTTCAGATTGCTTATTTGTCTAGGCAAAGGGGAAAAACATCATACTATGGTTGTTCTAATGGTCAAGCTTTCTTCATTCTGCACAAGTTCCTAAGTCTTCCCATATCTCTTTAATATGATATTTATATCTTTATTTTCCCCAGTTACATGTAAAATAATTTTCATGTTTGTTTTTAACATTGAGAAATTTGCTTCAAAATTCTTTCCCCAATTACTATTGTTAATTGTATTTTTCTCCATTTATTGTCTCTGTGTGTATATATTTATTTATATACACACATACATACACATATGTGGACACACACATATATGTACATACATATCCCTGTTAGCTGCCATATTCATGAGTAAGTTCTTGTTAGTATAATTCTCCTTTGTAGGGAGGATACACCTTATTAAGTCCCTTTGATATCCCTTTCCTGATTACCTCCTTATTCTTCTCCTGAGTCCTGTAGTGTATACATTTTGCTTCTAGTTGACTTATTTGTAGTCACTGTTTTACTCATTTATAAAACATTATGTTTAAGATAGATCATTGAACCTTAAAATATGGCAGCTTTTGAGAAGGTGGCAATAAGAATAATGTAGATTCTCTAGTTTACTTTGGGAAGCCTCTGACTGGGAAGGTTTCAGATAGACAAGATGATACCACATGATAACAGTAATGAGGGATGGTAAGAAGAAAGGGAGGGCCAAAAGGCAAAGAAGAAAGGACAGAGTAAAAATAGAGAGTAAGCGTTCAGACATTATGGGAGAAAAACTAACAAGCCACATGCATCAGTCCACCAAACAGCTAATTAGATGCGTATCAGCAACAGTTCTGGAATGTGTGTTTTGTGTGTGTGTGTGTGTGTGTGTGTGTGTGTGTGTGTGTAATACCACCAGGGTTTATGGCTCCTTAGACTGAGAAATACTAAGGTGGAAGAATAGTTTCCACGAAGGTAGTAGGCAAATAGGAGGAATCAAAAAAGAGCTACATAGAAGCAAAGTGTGCAATGAACATTTTATTGACTGTACAATTGTCGTTTAGGTTGAAGTCTGTTAGATGAAAAGGGAAAAAAAAGTTCTCTTTAAATTCTATGAAATAAAATGAAGATTAAGTTTATTTTAACATTCAATTTAAAGTACTTTTCCAATCTTGTGAATTTTAAAGGAAAATTTGAGTACACAAAACACTTACAAAATACTAATTATGCTTTATAAAGTAAACACATTTGTGTTTCATAATCTCTCTCTTAAATTTACTCTGCATGTTATATTACAAGTATAAGGCGCTGAGAAGAATATTTAAAAATTTTAAGACACCAAAATCTTGACCAAAACAAAACAGAAATTCCACATAATGTAATCCATTTTAAGAAGAAAAAAATCAACATTCATTTTTTATGAAAGAGAAGAGGTTTCACCATCCCTGCAAGGATCTTGGGTAACTGTGCAGCAATAACTTCAGACATCATTTCTGGAAATTCAACACTCAGTGCCCGGGATTGGATAAATGTGTTCAAGCAGTAGAGATGGAGTTGTTTTACAAGCTGTTTTGTTTGACAAATGGATAAGAAATAGGTAAGAAAAAAAGACACAACATACTCAGAGTAATTATTTTTTAAAATTATAATATGCTATCAATAGGCAAGAATAATTAAGGAGCATTTTAGGTAAGTAGTAGTATAATTTCTCTCAGAGTCAGAATTGAAAATGTTCTCTACAATATATGAATTTTTTCATAAAGATTTTAAGAAGATTATTTTGATCTGTCTGTGACAAATAAATAGCATAAGCTTACAGCAACATGTTATAAATAACTATACTTTTTGCAATATTTATACATAGAAGCTTTGAAGGAATCATGCAAATTTAAATTTAAGTTTGAATAATTAAAAAACAGAAATGCAGGAGTCAGTTACTGGTAATGTGAAAAGAAAAACACTTACATCATGCAGGGAGTCCATAAATCTTGTCAGCTGATAAAAACGCTGTGAGCTAGCCACAACTCCTTTCTGTCTCAAACCAATGGCTTTGATGAGCTCTCTAATGTAGCTTGATCTCATCTCATCAAACTGGTTCTGATTCCTAAGTCCTTCCAATGGAACTAAAAGAAGATAATTATTGTGGGTAACATTTCTTGGGGAAAACAGTACATTAGATATTTTTTGACCCAGGAATAGTTAATCTCTGAACAGTCTAGTCAAGATTTGCTTTTTTTTTTTTTTAAATCTAACTATAGACTGATTCCAATTAATAGTGAAGACTGTGTTCCATGGCAATGTGACAGCATGTGCAAAGCTTCCTTTAGTGCACTGAACTAACTAGATAAGTCAGAGAAAGTTTATACAACTTCCAATTCCCAATTAAAAATCTGCAATTATCTGTTTTGTTACCAAAGATCATCTCCTATGATCTAATTTTATTAGCATATATTCTATGTGTATGCTGATAAATACAATAAAAGTGTGAAAAAGTCAACCACTCAACCATATATATGATTATAAATATTTAGATATTTGATCTTATGTTGATACAGTTGTTTTCAACAGTGTTAGACCCTTTGTTACCTACTTAATTTTTGTGACAAAGATACTAGAGTGGTGTGCCATTTCTTTCTCCAGCTCATTTTACATTTAGATAAGGAAACTGAGGCAAAAAGGGTTGTGACTTGCACAGATCACACAGCTATTAAGTATCAAAGGCTACACTTGAACTCAGAAAGATGAGTCTTCCTGACTCCATACCTGAAACTCTATTCACTGTATTACCTAGCTGCCCTTTGAAGCTTAATACAGATTACTTCTTTAAGCCCATTTTTATTAGCACACATTGGAGACAAATTTCTGGTGTGAATCAGGATGCACTAAAATGGTATCCTTTGTAAATAAAACTAAATAGCTTGCTTTAGGCAAATGAATACCCTTATCTGAAAAATGGAAAATAATACTGACTCTCATAATAACTGTTGGAAAATAATAGTTAACTACTCAACACAAAGTGTGTTGTTAATATATACCTTTCATATCTTAATATATTTAATCAACTCTAAAAATCATTTTAAATGAAAGATTTAAAACGTCATACAAAATGACTAATATTACATGCACTTATAAGAAATCCTTTATTATCTTTATCTATTAAAAGAAAAGGTTCTAGTTTTTTTTTTTGAAGTCTCCATTCAATTTACTAAAATCACACCAATACAGCTTAAAGATTCCCTAATCTTAATGGTAATGAGATATACCATTAATGTAGAGAAGCACCCTTTAAGAAGTGATGCAGATACCCAAAATAGAGATCCATAATGGCTGGGATAATTTCTCTTAGAGCTAGTGACAATTTTTATTATGATCATGGAAGTAAAAGTACATCTAAGTTGTTATTTTATCTCTTTGTCACAAATGTATTTTATCCATTCCACTCTACTACTCAAAAATTGACTCTTAATTTAAGCTTCAAAACCTAAAAAAGTATCAAGCTAGAAATTATGTGATAAAAATGATAGAAGAATGAAATATGGGGTGAAAAGTGGGTAGTATTGATTTCTTCAATCAAATGATCCTTGATTTCATTGATGTGTGAACTAGCTTACATTCCTAATCAATTTAGATTAAAATCTGCTTGATACCTAAATATACAATTCTTCTTATAAGCTTCCAAGGCCTTAAAAATTTGCTACCTGGTAGCCAACTATTTTCTTGTCAACCTCTACAAACTTAGTTTTGATCCATAACATCTTTCTTGTCTTAACTATTCTTTCTTTTTTCTGCTGCTAACACTCAAGTTTTGATTTCTATCACTTTCAATTCAACTAATTCAATTCAATTGACCACCATCCCTGATACTGTATACTATGGTATCATGCCTCACCTGTCTCCCAAACCACTCCTGTAAGACCTTCTCCAGTTGATTACTTTGTCTCAAGACTTTCAATTTGAGGAAGGTCCACAGACAAGCCATCTCCCTTTCTTGATAATAAGCCACCCAGTTCCCTACATAGATTTCCTCTTACCTTTCAGCTCCTTTTTTATGTGTTGTCTTCCCCCATTTGAATGCAAGCTCCTTGAGAGTACAGATTGTCATTTTAAAATCTGCATTTGCATCCCCAGAATATTGTGTACTGACAGTTGCACAAGATGCTTTGCCATGTATTGAGCATATAAAATATAAAATAAAAGTTCCTTTATTTAAGGAGCTTATATTTGCTGGGGTACTTATAAATAAAAACAAACAAATAAACAAACTGATAAATAAATAAGCAAATAAATAAATGTGAAAACGAAGTGATTTTAGGAGGGAAAGAAATGTTAGGGGATCATGGAAAGCTTGTGTGAAGGCATAAAGGCTAATAGATAGGAGATTGAATTTCAAGTTAAGGGAAAAAAACAATTATGCCAATTAGAGAAATACAGAAAATGATGGAATGTATTTCAAATTTAATTATGAATTGAATACTATGACTATGATTATTATGAATTGGGCATTACAAAATGAATCTGAAAAAAATAGATTGAAGACAGCCTGTGGAGAGGCAAATGCAAGTCTGAGGAGTTTGTATTTTATCCTAGAGATGATGGGGAGACATTAAAGACAATTTTTTTGGTCTTGGTAATATTTTCTTTTTTTGGGGGGAAAGATTTGTTTTGTTTTAAAATACTCACTTCCCAATAATTCTTAATTCCAGATTTCTTCCATGTAACAATGAAAAACTGGTAAGTAAAACAAACTGACATATTAATCATATCTAACAACATGTATAGCATTCTGCATCTATCACCTATCACTTCTTTTCTGAGAAGGGAGAATGTTTCATTCAGTTCCTTTTGCGCGATAGTCTTCTATTCTAAGTCTAGACCTCTAGTAGATACTGCCTTCTCTAATCCCTCTTCCATACAGTTATCAAACTAATATTTCTAAAGTACAAACCCAACCATATCTCTTTCCATTTCACGAGGTTTTAGTGTCTCCTTCCTGCTTTCATGATAAAATATGAACTTCTCTGACCTTTAAAATGATTCTCCAAAAGAACAGGTCTGACCATGTTATTCTCCTGCTCAATAAAATAAGTGGTACCCTGTTTCCTCTAAGATTGAAAATGAAATCTTCTGTCTTACTTTTAAAGTTCTTTATAAACTGGTGTTTTCCTTCTTCTAGCCTTCTTACGCTTTATTCTATCTCAGGTAAGACATGGAATAAGAGCAATGATATGGTTCTCTTGTACTTTGCAACAAAGAACCTCCCTTACACTTTTACACATAAACTTTTTCATTTAAAATTTTGATCAGCAAAAATCTGCTCTCTATTATTCATGTTCCCCTCAAATAAGAATAAAAAAGAAAAAAAACACCCTAATACAACCATGTAACTATACTCTGAACCTTTTACTTCTCTATCTGGAGATGGAAGATGTTTATCATTAGTAGTCCTCTGGAATTGAAGTTGGTCATTATGCTGATCAGAGGCCCTAAATGTTTGCAAATTTTTTGTACTTACCACATTACTATTATTGTTTAAATTATATTCCTGATTCTGCGTACTTTATGCTGCATCAGTTCAATTAAGTCTTCTCAGGTTTCTCTGAAACCATTTCCTTCATTTGTTACAATAACATAATACTCCATCACATTTAAATGTCCTAAGTTGTTGAACCATTTCTGGACATTTATATGTCCTAATTTATGGTTATCCTTTTTATTATCTCAAAAAGAGTTCTACATATTTTTATTTACATTTTAAGATATTTTTGTACAACTTTAAAGTTTTCTTAGGATTAATCTTTCCTTCAATCTCTCCTCCCTTTGTTCCTCCTTCTTCCTTTTCCCTATTCTTTCTATTTTCTACTGAGTGAAGGGCAGCTTTAGTTCTTTATCAAGAATGCTTCAAATTCCTCTATTTTATTAAAAGCATATTTTTCTCTTGTAGAATTATACTTATTTTTTGAGTCATGTATTCTTTTTTTTTAATAAGCTTATAGTCTTTTCTTCTGGACTATCATTTCAAACTCTGCTCCTTTTTATAGTGGCTACTATGTAACATATGATACTGACTGTGGCCTCCTTGGTATCTAAATTCTTTGCAGTATTCTTTTGGTCTTGATTTGGACTTGGATTAAATGTTTTTGGGACTTTTAATTTTTCACCATTTTCAGTAAGTAACTAGTGGTTTTTTTTCCTATTTCTACTTTGCTTTCGGAATCTAAGAGATCTGATTAACTTTAAGATTTCTTTAAGTAAAATGCCTAGGTTTTCTTTGGGGAAGGGGGGTCAAAAGCATCAAGTAATTAGATGTTTCTCTTTTTTTCTTTTTTGATCTGCTTTTCATGTTAGTTATTTTTACCATGAAATTACTTTACATTTTGCCTTATCTTCAGTTTAAAATTAAAAAAAAATTCTTATTGTTTCCTGGATACTTTTTAGTCTATTCTAATTTTCAGGAGATTTGTTGCTTGGGCAAGGTTTTGTTCCACTTGTGCTTAGCTATTGATTCCTTTTCCGGTTCTTTCTTCCTTAGTTCTCATTTCTTTTCTATTTTTCTCTAGCTTTCTCATTTCACTTACAAAACATTTTAAATCTTAAAAAAACTCCAACAAAACATCTTACTTTATTTTTATAGGAATTCTATTTTGATCTGTAGTAAAGCTATACTTTGCTTGAAGATGTTTTGGAGTCATTCTCTTTTTTCTAAAGTTGTGTTTTAAGCCTCACAGCTATCATAATAGTATTTTTTTTAAACACTGGGGTTCTTTTTTATTTTCTCATTCTTCCAGGCTACTTCCTGGCTTCAACTTTGGTGTTAGTGCTGGGCATTTTGGCGATGGTCTGGTTGTAGCTTTTTTGGTATTGTGTTTGCTATTGAAAGATCTTAGGGACAGCTCATGCTAAGGACATGTAAACTTTCAGTATTTCCAAACTGGTCTGAGCCAACAGTATGCTAATGTTGGACTCAGACACTATCAGCCATTTTGGAAATTCTGCTAGTTCAATTCCAGAACTGCAAACTTCTCTTTGGAATGAAATACCTATTTTGCTTATTCTTCTGTAGGCTTTAAAATGGAAGCTGAAACCAAAACCTAGCTCTGCTTCTGGGATTTGAGTCACGCTACTTGTGGTTATTTCTTGTTCCTCACTGTATATGCGTTCCAGGGTGGCAGAGAACCTTCCTCAGTTAACCCTGCAGTACAGAATGAGTTGATGGGCCACAAAGCTGCCAGCTGGCACCTGTTGTCAAGTCTGGGATCCCCTCTTGCCTGGTGCACAGCCTATTCCTGGGCACTGGAGTTCTATATGCTTGGTGAGTTGTTGGTTGGACCTCTGGGTCTGTTTTCTGTGCAGACTTGTATTAGAAAAACGATTTGCTACTTTTCCTTCAGTTTCCTCATTAGCATTCAGCAGAGTATTTTAAATAATTTTGTTTGTTTGGAGATTGTTGTTAGTGAGGGTGGGGAGGGCAGAGTGGTGGGGAGCTGGCTGTACTGCTTCTTGCTACTCTCCTATGTCAGCTCTGCCACTTCATGTATTTTTCTTTTCTTTGTTTCTTTCTTAAGAGGGTTAAGTGACTTGCTCAGAGTCACACAGCTAGTGGGTATCAAGTGTCTAACCAAATTTGAACTCAGGTCCTCCTGCCTCCAGGGCTGAGGCTCTACTCTGCCACCCAGAGGCCTCCTACTCTCTGCATTACTCCACACTATGTCCATGATCTGAGTGCTCTCTAAAATTCCTTCAAAGCACAACTGGAATGCTACTTCTTGGATTAGGTTTTTCTTGATATGCATAAATTCCCCTGCAGCCCAACACCCATCATCCTGTATTTGTAAAAATGTTGTTTCTCTTTGATACTCTGTGTTTTTGAGGCAGAGACTTGCATTTTTTGTCTCTGTCCAGCACCTTGCATAATATCCGTGTTTATTAAACTGAACTAAAAATGTAAAGATGATGCCACATTACCAGGTGCTTTTCTCTTTAGCAGATACTATAAATGATCATCAAATAAACCTTATTTTTCATTTATTTTTGCTGAGGCAATTAGGGTTAAGTGACTTGTCCAGGGTCCCACAGCTAGGAAGTGTTAAGTGTCTGAGGCCAGATTTGAACTCAGGTCCTCCTGAGCCACCTAGCTGCCCCTAAATAAATCTTATATTGTTTTATATTTTAATAATGAACCCTAACAGTTAATTACTTACTTGTATTAAGAAGCAGTAATGCTTTCATACAGAGGAATTCTTCTTGAGTAACTTGAAGCTTCATGAACTCCTGTGGGATTTGCCACATGGTAAGGCATAAGGAATAGAAGGATGATTCTTTCATTCGCTGTCTTGCAATACCACAAAAAATAAAAATAAATAAATAAAACAACAGCAATACAGTATCTCAGAAAACTGAACATTATAATATTTTCAGAGAATGTGATATCACTAAGCAATCTTGCCTATTTTTGCATACAAGGCACTTTCACTTACAAATAGATTGAATATTTGGGCTTTAAGTCCAATAAAAATGTGTTTCATAAAGTAAGAAAGGAATGTTTTTAATATTACCTAAAACTTTGAAGATAAAGGCTTTTCAGATTGGGGTAATCTTACTAGAAAGTTAGAAATGTAAGTGCAAAAATTTTTGCAAAGGTAATTAGGCAAATACAAAGAATTTAAAAAGACATCAATTACATGTTCTATTGAATCATAATTTAAATTCACAGACCAAAACAGAAGGGGAGCAAAATTCTAAGAACTGTGAATAATGAAGCAAGTGATGTTCAGGAAAATGAAAAATTCACATTTTAGGAATACAATAAAGATGGTAGAGTTCCAAGAGTCAGGAAATTGACAAATTACTATATAGTAGGATTTTCAAGATGGGGCCCACAGTTCCTAGTTGAAATGTTTGCATATATTAATGGTTGTGTTGCAATTAATTTTATGTAAAATATTCATTTTACAAAAATTAACCTTATAAAAACTTTGTCAGAGTAACTTTATAATAATTAAATTGGCATAGGCTAATATGTTTAAAATAATGTGTAAGATCAAATAAGAATTCTGAAATGTATGGTATTTTGTTGTAGAATTTAAATATTCCTTTCAATATCCAAAAGTATAGTACTTGACTTCTACTCTGGAAGAAATGAGTTTGAATCCTGCTTCATTATGTAATTCTAGGCAAAATCATTTAACTTCTTTCAGATTCAGTTTCCTCATTTGTAAAGTGGACACAATAAAAGTGCCAACCTCATAGTACTGTGAAGATGAAATAAGATTATGTAAAGTGCTTTGCAAACCTTAAAACTTACATAAGCATTAGCAATTATTATTTTGAAAGGTCACTATTAAAACAAGTGAAATAAACAGGATTAAGTTGACAGTTATAATTTAACAATTAAAATTATTTTGTGATAAGATTTTTCTTCATGATAGATATAAGCATTACAGAAATTTATATTACTAAGTTAGTTTGCTTATGCTCTTTCTCATTTTTCTTTCCAGTAGAAAAAAATCTATTTCTTTTCATGTTAAATTATATTTTAGTTTTTTAAAAGATATAATACTGCCTTTTCTATTATTAACTTCAGTAATAATACTAGACAACTAGACATGTCTTTGTTTCAAATTATATTTCAAATATTTTAATTGAGAACATTATTTAAACCTCAAACATAACAGATGAAAAGGAGAATTCTTGGTCATCATGATATAAATAAAATGACATAATGTTTTTCAAATTATCTTCTAGAAAAGCATTCTTTTATTTTTGCGATAGCTAACCTTATCTCCAAAATGTCCTACTTAGAATTATTAAATAATATGAAACTTTAATTATTTCAAAAAACTCTCAACAGGCAAACTACTATATACTTACTCATTAAGTATCAGATCAGGTGCAAAATATAGCATTTGACTATTGACATGTTTATATGATCTCCACCCCAATCCAAACACCATTAGACTCATCCAAGAATACTGAATAAGGGTTATCTGATCATCAATGTGTAAGTTACGGAATCCTAGAAATCAAATGTAAAAATTAATATAGGCCAAAATAATTTCATTATGTAAGAACTAAAAAAATACTTTTAATTCTTATCAAGTAATGTGAGTAGTATAGTAATAAAACATTATCAATCTTATTTCACAAACTATATTACAATACCAAATGCCAATTACTAATAAATCCAAATGAAAAATAAACACAGAAATGAGAGTAATTTTGAGTTAGTCATTATTATTTTATTTATATTGTTTATTAAAATTACTTTATGCAAACTCAAGGTTCAAATCTATTTACAAGAGATGTGTCCCAAGTACTGTCCCAAAATTTCAGAAAACAAAAACTTGCCACCCCAACTATTAGTGGTGAACAAAATGGAGTG
This sequence comes from Sarcophilus harrisii, assembly GCF_902635505.1. Lineage (NCBI taxonomy): Eukaryota > Metazoa > Chordata > Mammalia > Dasyuromorphia > Dasyuridae > Sarcophilus > Sarcophilus harrisii. The sequence continues at coordinate 475,496,021 of NC_045428.1, forward strand.
ATTCATTTCTTGATGATGTTTGAGAACTCCAGTCAAAGAGTGATCTCTGGGAAAGAACTATTGATATCTGTTCATAAATTTAAAATACCTCCCATTTCTAGATAAGGGGTATACAAGAAGAAAAGAGTTTTGGATTTCTTTGTACATTCAATCCAAAAGGGAAGAAGTTGGGATATAAAGAAAAAAGTTCAAAAGGGTAGGAAGAAGTAATTTCTCAGAACCAGAAAATACAATAGCATTTCATGGAAATGACAACGTCTTTGACTTTCTTACTTTACCTTGCTTTCAACTCAATTATTCTGTGTTGATATATGGCATATGTTATTGTTCAGTGCTTTTTAGTCATGCCCTACTCTTCCTGACTCAATTTGGGATTTTTCCTGACAAAGATAACTGGAATAGTTTACCATTTCCTTATCCTGCTCCTTTGACAAATGAGGAAACTGAAGAAAAGCAGGTTGAATGACTTGCCTAGGATCATTAAACTAGAAGCCAGATTTGAAGTCAGGAAGTTTTCCTGACTCTAAATCTGGCATTCTCCACTGCACCACCCAGCTGCCCCTTACATGGTATAAATTGCCTTTATTTATATGAAACCAACCAGTATTGAGATTTTCCCCTCTAAGCATATCTTACTTCACATGATAGACACATCTTTAAGAAGTATGTAATTTTAAAGCACCAGAGGGAAGCTGATCCTTAAAACATACTAATTTAAATGAATATGCACCTTTTAACTTTGTTTTGAAATTCTGGATTTTCACAAAACTAAGATCTAGGGAGATTAAGTAACTTGGTTAATATTACACAGTGACCATGAAACTGGATCATGATTTGAATGTAAACCTTCCCACTACAAGTGCTTTTTCTACCCTACTAATATTTTATTTCCTTTGTTGGTTTTTTATATATTATATTACATGGAAACTACCATAATTATAGGAAGTGAGATTTGAATAAGAAGACTATTAAAGATAACATGTCTGTTGATACCACCAAGTACAAATTCATTACTTTCAAAAATGGTTCTATTTATTATCAGCAATTATAATACTGCCTGAAAATGTTCTCTGTGGGAAACAATTTCATAATTTTCAAATATCTTACCTTGTATTTAACATATATTTTTATTTTTTTTTTTGCATTGAGGTGAATTATTTGATACTTTTAATGGTAAGCAGCATAATTTAGATCTTCCAATTGCTATAGATCTGGCTCTTAGTGTACATGTTCTACACTTTATTGAATTTGAAATTTTTGTGCATTTTTTGGTCACCAGATCTAAAATAAGAATAACTTTTATTACACAACAGCAAAGCTAAAATTTCTTGAAATACCATAAATTTTGAGTATTTCTAAATTATCACTATTTACTTTCTTATCTGCAAAATTATATAGAATGATTACTACCTGCAACTTCTTTCCTTTTTACAGTATTTACCAGTGATAAGTTGGGCACTGCTAAATTGACTTCAACATTTCGAATAGAGTAACATATTATTCCCTTAACTATAATATTTTATATTACTATATGCCTATATAAAGAAGGAAACACTGAGATAAATTCCCCTTGAAGATAATGATCAGGTAAAAATAAATTTGGATTGATAGTTAAAATAAAAAGACTTTCTATAGAGAGGTGATTAATGACTACTGTTTAACCATGAATAGAAAAACATATCTTTTCTTCATAAGTAATCTGACCTGTTAATTTCAGAAAGGAACACTGTTAAAAGGTGCCCAATCTCAAAGATTATAGAAAAAAAACTTTAAAAGATACAATTCTTGAGATGACTTGTGATCTTCCCCAATATTATTTCTATCTGTGTGTATGCATACACACATATGTACATATATGTTTTCTATGTGTAAACACACATATAGGGAAAACATGGACTACTGTTATCACTGGCCTAAATACTATTTAGTTAGGGCAAATATTGGCTGGATTATCCATTTACCAGTGCACTGTTTCTGGAAAACCATAAGTTGGATAAAGTTCTGGACATGAAAAGAATATTTTGATATGTGAGTACCTGATTACTACAGACTATGAAGTAAACAATAGCTAAGGCCCAATAAATAAGTTATAGATTTCTAAGTAATAATAATAATAACAAAAAGATATTGTTTCACAACTCTGGCTCTTGCTTTGGTCATAAATGAATAAAAACAGTAGCAAAAATGTGAAATAAATACAAGAACAACAAAAGTATACATGCCATCAAAACTTGTTGGAAAAATGTTAAGTTGTTCAGTAATAGGGAGATGATATTCAGTAATCTAAGGCAGGAACAGAAACTGTCATCATGTTATTTGGAAAAATATTTCTGAAGAGGTTAAGAAAAGAATATATTAAAGTCCCACTTATATTTTAATTAATTATCATATTATGTAACATAAATATATATGTATATAATTGCATATATGGCTTTTCAGTCATTTCTATCAACTTTATAGGAATACTTCAATTTTTTAGAAGAATTTTAAGGTACTTTTTGATCAGGGACTCAAGATTCTTTTTTTCTAGAATGATTTCAAATTTTTTGATTTGACAGAAAAACTCTTATTATAAATACATAATTATGCAAAGTCTCTGGCATATTTGATTTCTATCTTTGGAATATTTATAGGAGGATATAGAGAAAAGTAACAGATAAGAAATTAGATGGATTATGACCTGAAACATCAGGAGTATCCATGTTTAAGAGATCATAGACAAATTAAAGTATCAAAGGAACACTCAAAATGAGAAAACAGTCTTTTTGTATTATTCCTTGGTCATGTCACATGTGGAATATTTTTATCTACCTGCCAAGAGAAAAGTTGAGTTAGTTCTGAAAATTGAGAGTCTAGCTCTGGAGTTAAACATAACCTGGGAATGTGGCTAAGCAAACAGACCAAACAAACATTATTCACCTGGAAGGGAGCTTTCTGAAAACATGACGAGGAAAGAATATCAAAATTTTGCAGTTCTTTAATTATGAGTTGCCTTGGCTACACGTATTCCACCATCACTATAGTTTCTTTCTATGGATGAATATGTGCATTTGTGTCAGACTGTATTTTAGGTTTATTAAGGGAAATGTTTTGCAACAATTATTATTATGCCTGCTTACTGAATGGCTCTGTTTTGAGCTAATTGTATCTACTGGCATGACTGTTAATGGGAAGCACACTAGTAGAAACCAAGGAGCTGTTGCTTTAAGAAAGGGCATCCATAGGTGTCTTTGAACCTCAAAATAGTGGGTACCCTCTGGAGACCCAAATCATGAGTGAAAGTTGTCACTATAAGTTGATATTTACTGCATATAATTTTATATAAACATACACACATCGTGCTGTAATTAAAAATAAGGCCAAGAAAGAAGATAGAAGGTTGATGTAAAAGATATATTAGGAATTAGCCAAGTTATAGGTTCTCATTGAAGTACCAAGATGACTGGGGATAATTAAGGAGAATACAGATTCTAAACAGAATAGCAGCTCTCAAACATTAGAATCCATTTAGCTGGGCAAAGTGTTTCACAAATCATTTACCTGGTTGATTTCCATTTGCCACTGTTAAAAATCTTTCACCACAATGGGAAGATACTAGTGCTGATTTTGATGATATACCAATGAAATTTCGTAATTACTATTTCTTTTCTTTCTTTCTTTTCTTTTCTTTTTTTTTTGCTAAGGCAACTGGAATAAAGTGGCTTGCCCAGGGTCACACAGCTAGAAAGTGTCAAGTGTCTAAAGCCAAATTTGAACTCAGGTCCTCCTGACTTCATGGCTGGTGCTCTATCCACTGTGCCACCTAGCTGCCCCATAATTACTATTTCATTTTGGCATGACAACTCTGTCATATATAGAAAGATTATATAATCTTCCCTTTAGAGATAAAGAAACTTGAGTCACACAAAAATTAAGTGATTTGCTTAGGTCATATAAATTCTTGTGCTAGATTAGAATTTGTATGTCCTAGAATATGACATACAACACAGCATTCTATCAATCAAGATACAAAAATTTGGATACTGTCATATTCTAAACATTAAGGTATATCAATCAAGATACAAAAATTTGGATACTGTCATATTCTAAACATTAAGGTAATATCAAGATAACACAATTGATGGACTACCTGAAGGATATTCTTTTGAATTAAAATTAGTGAGTATTATAACTGGGTAAAAGAAATATAATTATGGAGAATTAAAGAGAAAAAAATGTTTATTGGTATAAGAATGTCTATGAAACTAGGACAAACCCTAGGGCATTAACAATGCAAAACAGGAAAAATAATACAAGTTAATTTGGATAACAGGTAAACTAGAACAATTCTTCCAGAACTCTTTTAGTGGAAGAGTTATTTTTCACTTTCCCAATGTGAAAAAAAGATCCTTGGAAATGAGGTAGTTATATAGTATTCATTTTAATCTGTCTTATTTCTAGTAGTTAAGTGACTTGTCTCCAGTAGATATAGCTTCCATTTATAAAGCCCTCTCAAATAGAAATGCTCAAAAGACATAGTAATAAGTATGAATTTTGAAAATTAACTAATCTGCATTGACAGGTCAAGTGATAATATTTGGAGAAGAATACATGACAGCAATTAAGAGCTCAAAATTAACTCAAATTCAGATTTATTTTTAGTTCCTTGTTCCTCTTCTTCCATTCTTCCTTTACTTCTTCCTCATCTGCCTCCAAGCTACTGGTACCACATAGGGTAGCCAACTAGATGTCTTCTTTTTAAGCATGTCTTTCTTGCTTTAGTATTTTATTTTGGGGTCCTAAAAAGTCTTTTGGGGACAGAAAAGTAAAACATTCTCATTCGCTAAGTGTAGTATAGAAAGTAGAAAATTTCAGTATTTGTTTATTATCCCTTGGATTAATCTATTTAATATTGAGGAGAAAAAAACAAAAAAAATCAAAACATTCTCCATTGCCATACAAAGTATGGCATACAAGGTAAGGCAACAATTCCCCACCTATTTTATGACAATTTTTAAAATTTATACTTCCTTAACATTTTTCTTCTTACCCATTAGGCTTTAAACATTTATCTAAAAGGTCTTTTAATCTCCAGTGCCTGGCACATGATAGGTACTTACTTAAATTCTTATTGAATTAATTTATTAAATTTGTAGAAATCTACTTTGACATTGGAGGCCCTTTAAAATTTGATCTAATTACTAGTCTTATCCTTTTATTGTTCCCCTATGTTTAAACAAGATCTGTATTTTCCAAACACACCAAACACTATATGGTTTATTACTTCCAAACTCCTTACCATTATTGTATATGGAGTGTTCTCTCCTCCACCAACTTTTGAAATTCTGTGCATTCTCATAAGCTTTTTTCAAATGCTGCCTACTTCAAGAAACTTTTTAAATTCCCCCAATGTAGTACAGAGATAAAATTACTGACTTTAAAGTCAGTCATAAGAATGGCCATGTTCAAGTCCTGTTTGATACTAGCTGTTAATTCAGGTCTACTTTCCTTAACTTCTTTTGAATTGAGCCTCAATTTCTTTATTTGTAAAGTTGAGATAATACTTGTATGACTCATCTAGCAGAACTGTTGTGGGGATACCCATTTTGTAAACTTTCATGTATTATATAAGCATGAATTATTATTATTAGCCCTAAATACAATGCTCATTCTTAGAAGAGAACATTCTCATCTTGACACTTACAGCACTTGGTTTATAAGAGGTATTCGAAAGCATACCAGAGTTTCAGCCATTTCTCTGTAGTTTTGCAAATGCTTTGGGTACTACTGATCTGAAAGGTAGCATGGCCCAGTGGATAAGTGGATAAAGGGAATAATAATTTGCCTTCCTAATTTGGAGTCAGGAAGACCTAGATCATATGTTTTATATATCTGTATCTATATATAATATATAGATCTATATCTATATATCTATAAATATATAGATATAGATCTCAGACACTAGTTATATGTTCTTGGGCATTCACAAAGTCTTCAAGTCTCTCCAATATAATGTGAATAAAATAACACTTACTGTAAAGGGCTGCTTTAAGGAGTAAAACAATGCTTTTTAAACTTTAAATCTCTATGAAAATTGTTGGGGATCACAAAATCCCAAGATTTTAAAGCTAGAAGTGATTTTAAAGATTATAGGGTCTAGATTCAATCTAAGGGTTTCTAATTCCAAATCCAGTATTTTCTCCACTGGGCATAATATATCTATACAACTAGGAGGATTATGATGATTATAATAACAACTTATGCCAAAAGGCATCAGTCTCCTCAAAAAAAAAATCTTCTTTGTTCTCTCTTCTTCCAATTCATTCTTCACATTATGTTTATATGGTTTTCTTACACAGAGATATGGTTACATTGCTAACTTGTCCAAACACCTCAGTGACTTCTATTGACTTCAGAATACAATTCAAACTTTTTGCCTTTGCCTGGTACTCAAAGCTCTTTACAACAACCATTTTCAAACTGGCAAGTTCATGTTTGATATGTGGGAAAATTGTATAATAATTAGAATTATACAAAAGGGGAATGAGCTACTGAAGAAGTTAGTGGGTTGTCTCTCACTAGAGATCTTCAAGAAAAAGCTGGATTCTGAATACTTTTTGGTAGAAGATACTCTTATTCAGGGAAACATTTACTAGGTAGCTACAAAGGTCTCTGATAACTCTGAATTTATGAAATTTGATGTTAGCCTACTGATAAAGATCTCCCCAACTTCTCTTCTGCACATCCTGTATCTATAATTCTAACTGTTCTCTTTTCCCATGTGGAGATTACTAGCAGTTCAGAACAAGGCAATCACATAACTACATCTGTTAGTGCTATGGGTCTGATCTTCATAGCAACAAATACATTGAAAGCACTCAGCAGGGATCAGCACTGGGAGTCAAGATCCACAAGCTCTCCAGCCAATTATCTGGATAGGGGCCTCCTGTCATTGTCCATTCTCCATATATCCAATATGGCTTAGCTATATAAATATGTATTTACCTCATAAACATTCAACAAATATTAGTTCTAAGATTCTGTATTTGAAAATCTTTATTTACCCAAAGTGTAATGTACTTATTAAGTATTCCATGCTCTTGTCTCAATTTCTTTCCTTTCAACCAACCTTCCTCTAGTTCAGTGTCACTCATTAACTGCTAAACACTATTACAAACACAGTCAGGGGCCATGCTCTTTAAATAGCCCAAGGGGGATAATTAATAATTGTGGACACATGCAGGAACACTATGTCTTTCCTTAATAGCTATTTGCCCTCTCCAATCATATTCAATGTTAACATCTACTTGTCCAATTTTACCTTTTCTGTTTCTCTCTACATAGCCTAAGCTTCTGCTAAATTGTACTGATCAGTGTTCCTTAGCGTTATCGTTCACTTTCTGGCACTGTGCTTTTGCTCATATAAATTCCTGTCTGAAATATACCTTTTCCTGCTCTATTAACGGAATTTCTATCTGTCCTTTAAGCCCAGGTAAAATGCTTTATTAGTATGTTTTCCTAAAATCCTCTCCATCTTCCAGCTTCATCTAAGACATGACATTTTCTTCATTAGACTTCAACACTGTACTCTAGGCCTCTCTGATGTGCTTATCATATATTATTTTGTATCATAATTATTTTCCTATCTGTCATATGTTCTTACCAAGCCAGAAATGCAACAGAGACTGAAATTATAACTAATACAAATTTTTTTATCTCATAATATACAGCAAATAGTAGCTTTATGTTTAGTGAACTAAATTGCTACAGATACAATACAGTTCAAGTGCTTAGTGAAATTCTTCAATATGAAAATGACTTATTGGGAATGATAAAACTGAGATAATAGAAAATGAGTGGATTTTCTCCACCCCATTTTGATTCAACTTTAGATAATCACTGAAGAAAGAAAGCCTCATTGACAGGCAAAAATAAATACACCAGCTTTAGTCATTTGACATATGACTAAAAATTAAATAGTACATTATGATTTAAGGACATTAATCTGACAAATCCTTATAACTCATCTCATTGACCTATACATACAAAAGTGCTTTAAAGAGTGTATAAGGAGGATATTTAGCTTAAATAGTTCACTAAATATGGCAAGAAATCAAACACAGTGTTTTCCAAATTCTATCCAGCTGCTTGGGTGAATATTTTCAATTTTCCTTGTATTCATTCAGTAAACAAGCTTGGCAATGTAATACATTTCTGTGTGCTTACCTCTTTTGATACTTGTCTGTGTGTATCACCCAATACATTCTGGGGATGTGGAACTATACTTGATTTGCATGGCTGGAAATCTCTAAGAATGACTACAAGAACTGAGACAGTTTGTGACATTAACTTCCTTTAATGGTATACTGGAACATGCTGTCTGTATTTCAGGTTGCTTATTAAAGAGGTCAGCCTATCAAAAATTGTAATCCCTACATAATCACTGTAATAATGTCAGGGAAAGCTATTCACTGGGATGAGACTGTTCTCCGGCCTGGTATTTCTCAGGACTAGATCTATCTGTTAACAACTTGGATGAAGGTAGTAAAATGCTGTCAGTAAGATTGTTAACAATTTATTTCCATACAATTTTGGGGGCTTTCCTTTTTAATTTACTGGATCTGATCCAATTCAATAAGACTTTAAAATTGACTGAAACAATAAAAATTAGGTAACAATTTTACATAATTTTAATGAAAATCATCTCTGAGCTCTATGCTGATAAAATTCTCTCATAGTTTTTGTCTATGTGTTAAGCTAATTTGATATAACGCAAGATATGCTAGATTTAGTTTTAAGAAACCTCAGTACAAACCACAACTCTTATACTTAAAAGCTATATGATCTCGATTACTTTACCTTCAGTTCCTCAACAGGAAAATGCAGATAATAATACCTGTAAGTACCTACCCATGACACTGTTGTAAGGAAACAAAGGAGATAATGGATGTAAAAAATTTAGCAAGCCTTAACATGTGATCTAAAAAGCTACTCTTTGATATATTTCCCCTATGCAATGAAACATACACACACACACACACACACACACACACACACACACACTCACTCACACACACACACACACACACTCATAAGCAACCTTTAGGAATAGCCAAGTGATCACCAAGTGATCATTTTTTCATCATCAGCCATTGTAGGTTTTGTATACCAGAAAGGAATTCAAAAAAGGGGCAACAGATAAGTCAAATAGTACAAATACAGTACATATAATTCTTCAATTCCAAAATACAAGAATCTCCAACATTTTCTTCATTTCTTATGCAATAAGAAAAATTCTCTTTATTACATCTGTATTATATAGTAATTTTGGTATATCTACTGGATTTTAAAGAATTAGTTTAACTTTGTATTGCTTAAAAATTGCTTTGTAAAAATCACTATCATGTACCAAGGCATGAATCACTTTCATGTGCTAAGGCTTTCTTCAGTTGTTGTGAGTAAAAGAAAGAGTTGTTTATATGGTTATTTAAATACATATGTAAGTTGCTAATAACTGAACATTGCTTTCATTTGATAACTTTTTGGTGTTCCATGTGACCTCTTTTCAGATCCTAGTAACCTGATATATAAAACTTTCTAGTAACTAGCATCAATAGCAGTTTCAACTGGATAGCTGAATTGTATTTTAAAACAATATTACTTTGACTATGAAAGATAATGTAAAATGCTGATTTGCCTATGTGGGAAAATTTTGGTTATCATTATTTCCTCACAAAGAAACTAATTATAATATAGCAAAATACAATTTTAAAATTAGGCAGGAAATTTTATTTTTGATGTAAAATTTTTAAATTTTAATGCAATTAAACTCTGTACTTCCACATCTGCTTATTTTTATGTCTCTTTCTATTTCATTTGTAAATTATAAGCTATAGAATACACTGGTGAATTTAGTTTTACTATTTAAACAGTATTCAGGAGTGAGGAAGAATACATTTAAGTTAATAGTTTAAGGTTCTAGTCAAGGGACAAACCAAACATTCGTTTTCTCACATAAGTATCTTTCTCACATCTATGGGTTACATTAGTTTTGGTAAACTATATATAATTCTGTTCTAATCTTAAAAATACATATTTCAGAATTTCACCTTAGTTGAAACTTAGCTAAATTATTTTTATTAAGGCTGACCTGAAAACTAATGTTTATTTTTTAAAAGTAAATACTGAAAAAAAAAGTAAATACTGAAACAAAATCTATGAAATATGTCAGCAAAAACAAAAACATCTCCTAATAATAAAAAGAAAAAGAAGACAAAAATATAAGCACCTGTTTGTAAATAAGAGAAAATGATTTTTCAAACATTTCACTAGTATTGTGGTAATTATAATTACTATGAGAGTCATATAACTTTAATCACTTAAAAATTATAAAAATATAAGGCCTCAAGAGGTTAGCTAATTAGACAAAGGCCTGATATTAGTAAGATAGTAAGCATTAGAGTTTAGGACTTTTGATTTCCATTTAAAATTTTTTTTAAACCAACCATACATAGATACCTTTGTCATCAATGGGTTCAAAAACATTCTACAAATATTGGTTTATCATTCTTACTTTTCAGGTGGAAAAATGAATAAATATATTTTTTCCTGCTCTGTTCTTATTAATAAAAATGTTACGGCGGGAATTGAAGAATTCTGACTTTGGTCACCCTATAAACAGGAAAACAATACTTCTCTATTAAAATACTGAATTCCATTCACCTTTATTTCTTAAGTATGTTTAAACTACAATTTTACAAATGAGAATAAAATCCATAAGGGGTTATTTTTCAAAAACATTTGATATAAATATCAATTTTCTTTTTTACTTGATAATCTCTTGAAATTTCATTAATAATTCATCTAGTCTAGTGTTTTCCAAATTAATATGGCCCCTGGACATCTTAGGCCTTGAAATATACTAGCAAACTTCATTAATTCTGATCCAGGGAGTTTAGGGATTTGGAATTCTCCTGGAATATAAAGGAGTAAGGAAAACTGAAGGAACATAGGAAAAAATCAAAGTTATTGTTACATAAAATTTATATGTGTAAATATTTTAACAGATATAACTTTTTTAAATGTGTCAAAATGTCAGTAGCATAGAAACTTTCTAGCACTATTCTTATTCATATTGTACAGAAAAATAAGATTCTAGGTCACATCATTTGATGAGTGCTGTTATAATAGTTAACATGTGTTAGGGAGGACAATGCTTAATAATTATGTTTTTAGATTGCAAATTTTTAAAAAAAAATTCAAGTTTGTTGGATCTGAAGTGTTTTAATGGGTTTAATTATGCACAAGGCATAGGAGGCAGGTTTGTTTAAAAGTTTATATTTGGAGGAAAGAAGAAGTTAGACATATTTTTATTTCCTTTTCTATGTATAGGTATAAGGGCAGTATAACTGCATTATGTCTTTTTATATCATGCAGTCAAAATAAAGCAGGAGAAACAAATCAGGAGAAAACTACCTGTTCTGTTGCTGCTGCTGCCATGATTCTCTCACCAACTATGTTCCTTTGTGACTCTGTTGGGGGATTAAGTACAAACTTTTAAATTACGCACTTAAACTCTTATTTTGATGATTTAACCTGGTTCAGAGTACTGGGAGCAGAAGGACTATTCTGTTCTTTGTTTAGGCACAGCTCTGACTGAAGCCATAGTTGTTAAAGACTCATCTTAAAGTTTTAAAAACTGCCTTATTTTAGGAAATAATTTTCTTTATTGATTTCCATTTCTTCTTAGTTTTTAAAAGTTCCTAGTACATTATGAAAATGTTTAATTTATTTTGCAGTAAATATTTAAATTAATTTTAACTACTTTTACCTAATTGAATGTGACTCCTGATGAACTGGAATTTTTAAAATTTTTAGACTTGTAATCAATTGTATTAATGTTTTCCTTTCCTGAACTCCTATCACACTTAAATGTAGAAATACAAAGTCTGACTCTGGATTATAAGTTACTTAATGTTACTCTCTTTTTACTCTATAACATGTATAATTCTTAATCATCCAACAGAATAGTAAGCAACTCATAAACAAATATAGCCCCTTCTCATTCTTTTATATCCATTGTGACATCCAGTACAGTAGTAGGCACACTTCAGATAATAATAATAATGTTACTTGATTAAATCTATCATCTATTATCTAATTATGAAGTTGATTGCATAAACTTTTTATTTAACAATCTATTGATATAGCAGGCACAGTAAATTTTAGATTATTTTTCATCATATATAAATTATTTTTACCTGGCAGTGATTTAGACCACTTGACTACTGAAAGGAGTTGCCTCTCAGCTAGTTGATTTAGACAGGTCAGCAAAGAACTGGATGTTTCAGGTTTTGTGTTGTCGTATCCTGCATAGATAACATCTGGCTCAATGCTCAGTAACAGGTTGATCAGTGGGGAAATCAACTGAACTTCTTGATTTGGTGAAAAGGTGATTCTCTGTGTTAGAGCTTGGCTTTCATTTGGAAGGCCCACTGGTTGTGGTAGAGCAACAGCATCCAGTGCTCTCATAACTCTGACTTTATTGAACTTTTTAAATTTCCGACCTAAAAAAGAAACACATATAAATTTAAAAGTGTAATTAATTGAATTCATATAAAATACAATATTTCAAGAAGTATTCAAGTATAAAAATAGCATGGTACATAATAATTTTTTGAGTTCACAGAAACAGAATTATAGCTCTTAGGTGAAATATTACTTTCTCTTTTTTTTCACCAAAAGTCATAATATTTTCTTTTCCATTTACTTTTTTCTCTTTTCTATTCTACTGAATCTTCTTTTAAACAGAATATGGTTAAACTGAATACAAAAATCAACATATGACTTGACCAGGACAATGGAGAGAACCATCATTAATATAATGCCTTGCAGTATAACTTAAGGTTATATAACTATTTTGGTCATTCTCTCACAATCCAAGGATCCTTTTCAGGACAGTTGTTATTTTTCCATATTTTCTAATTGTAATGATGAATTTTTTGAGCCTACACATGGAACTTTACATTTAACACTTAAAATTTAATTATTTGGGAGCATGGGCAATGTGTAAATTTTTTGTTATGAACTGTGAAATTATGTATAGAAGACATTTTTTTTCTTTTAAAAATCTGCTTAGTGATAAAAGCAGGTTAATTTAATTGTATTTTCATAACAGCTTTTTATTTTTCAAAATACATGCAGATAGTTTTTAACATTCACCCTTGCAAACCTTGTGTTCCAAATTCTTCTCCTCTTTTCCTCTCTTATCCCTCCCCTAGACTGCAAGTAATCGAATACAGGTTAAACATGCAATTCTTTTACAAATAGTTCCACATTTATTATGCTGCACAAGAAAAATCAGATCAAAAGGGGAAAAAAAGAAAAAAAACAAGCAAGCAAACAATAAAAACAACAACAAAAATGAAAATACTATGATGTGATCCATATTCAAATCTCATAATGCACTCTCTGGCTGCAGATGGCTCTCTCTCCATCACAAGTCTATTGGAATTGCTCTGAATTCATCATCTTATTGTTGGAAAGAGCCAAATCCATCACAGCTGATGATCACATAATCTTGCTCTTGCTATGTAGTGTTCTCTTGGGTCTACTCATTTCACTCAGCATCAGTTCATGTTAAGTATCTCCAGGCCTTTCTGAAATCAATTTGTTCATCATTTCTTATAGAACAATAATATTCCCTAACATTCATATACCATAACTTATTCAGCCATTCCCCAGGTGATGGGCAGCCACTCAGTTTCTAGTTCTTTACCATTACAAAAAGGGCTGCTACAAACCCACATGTAGGTTCTTTTCCCTTATAATCTCTTTGGGATAGAGACCCAGTAGAGACACAAGCAGACTGATTTTAAAGAAGGATATTTTGCTATGACATTCCACTTTTCATTTTAATATAACTTACAGCTAGCAATGGTATATTTCTGAATTAGAACCCTGGCATTCCATTCTATTGCCAAAGAGCTGATTTAAAGAGGTTAGGATCATTAGTGATATTACTATTAATGAGAATGAATGGGAAGTGTTATTTTTTAAATGTGTTAAGTGAACAGGATTTAAAGTGGATATCATTGGTATTTTAAACCATTGAATTCTTAAGACATTTGCTGTGTAAAAAATAAAAATTCAGCCAGCTACCTATTTTTGTATAGCCCAAAAGTTTAAAATGGTTTCTACATTTTAAAATGTAGTTTTATTGGAAAAGAGCTACATTCATTCATTTAGATGTTCTTGAAGAGTAGTATCTTATGTAATACTCTTATGGTTTAGCACTTATTAGTGATGCTTATATCTCTATAGTATGTTAAGTATCCCATGTATTGCTGTATTACAGCATTTTATTTTTTAATTACTAATGCATAGACATTGTGTCAAAATGAGAAAAAGAGAAAAAATATTTATTATAACTTTTTTGAGCTCAAGGCTAAGACTGAAATTTTCCTGAACAAACATCTTCAATCTCTATTATTGAACAGTAAAGGCTTTGGAAATTAGCTTTTGCTGCAGACTTGATAATGTCTCTTATTGAATCCAACCTAAAATTACAAGGCAAACCAGCAATTATAGGCGCATTTATAACATGGTAAAGTTAGTTAGATGACAATTAACATCGTTTGACTCATAAGTAATGTCAAGTTGCTTTATAGACTTCCGGTGCTATCAAAAGTTCAAACAAGACAAGAAGCTAAATTTGCTTACCCCATAAAATTTGTAGTGGATATATTTTCTGAATTCAAACTACAGTTCCAGAAGCCTTTTAATTAGAATTGAAAAACTTTCATCTAATTTTTAACTGGAAATATTTACTTTTCAATATAAAGCAAATATTAAAAGAAGAAGCCTAACAGAATTCTCTAAATGTTTTCCAAGTAAATATGTTCAATTAAAATTGCTTGCTTGTGAATTGAATAAGAGTTTGGCAGTACCTATCTGGGTGATGTTTTCAAACATGAAATATGTAAAATCTCATTAAACACCAGCCTTAACAGATGAGCATTTGCAATTAATTTTTACAAGGAAACACTAACTTTGAATACCAATTAAAAGAAATCTTACCCTTTAAAAATTATTTTCTTCTCATTTGTTGTCGTTCAATCGTGTCTTACTCTTTTGTGAATCCGTTTGGGTTTTCTTGGAAAGACTGGAATGGTTTGCCATTTTCTTCTCCAGCTCATTTTACAGATGAGGAAACTGAGGTGAATAGTATTAGGCAGTGGTTCTCAAACTTTTGTTTTCAGTATCTTTATCTTATTAAAAATTATTGAGGATCTCTCCAAAGTATTTTTGTTTATCTGGATTATATTTATAGACATTTACCATATTGGAAATAAAAACTATTTTTGAATTTGTAGACCTTCTAAAAGGGTTTCAGAGATCCCCAGGATTCTCTAGACCATACTTTGAGAACCACTGGTATTAGGTAACCTGCCCAGGATCACATAGCTAAAGTGTCTGAGATTGGAATGGAGCTCAGTTCTTCCTGATTCCAGGGTCAGAACTCAATCTTGGGTCACCTAGCTACCCCCCTAAATTCTTTCCACTAATAGTATATTCAATTATTATAATATTTTGTTTTGTCAATAAAATTTTATGTATATCTCATTTGCTATCCCTTGTCACTCTTGTACTTTAATTCTACTCCATGACTTGTCTCACTGTTATTTAACCTCCTCCCACCAATGAATCCCTCCAATATCTTCTTCCCCAACCCTTTCCCCACTCTTTATCCCATTGCCATTAATCTAGATACCTTGTTTCACTGCCATAAATCTATATACCCTATTCCCCTCTTTATTTCTTTATAGATTTTTGGAGGGTGTTATACCCTTCTTGGTGTTTATATTTCCAGTGTATTGTTTCCTATTTAACCCATTCCTCATCTGAGTAGGTTTTCAGATTTACCAGTCCTTCTCCCCCCCCGCCCCATGCCTCTTTGTCAGTTCTTTCTCTGCACCCCATTCACATAGCATAATTACTATTTTTACTTTTTCCTACACAATTTTCCTAGACAGATCATACTCAGCTCTGATTCAGTCTTTCTTTTGAACTCCCCAATTAAAGATTGGGTTTACATTTCCATGTTAAAAAATAAACAATTTGTCCTTATTGAGTTCTCTGAATTAATATTTGATTGAGTTCAGATTTGATTGAGACAAAGTCCTGAAAATCTGTGAGTTTGTTGAATGTTCATTTTTTTCCCTTCAAAATTATGGTTAAACGTTTTGCTAGATTTAATATTTTGGAGCATAGGCCTAATTCTTTAGATTGTCACTAAATACTGTGCCAGGACCCACAGTCCTTTATTGTAGTTGCTGATAAATCCTATACAATTCTAATTGTAACTCCAGCATATCTGAATTAGGTTTTGTTGTCATTGTTGTTTCTTGTAGAATTTTTTTTCTTAATGTTGAGGTTTCAAAATTTGATAATAACATCTTTATGTGTTTTCCTTGTAGTTTCTCTTTGAGGTGGCAGTCAGTAATTTTTTTTCTATTTCTACTTTCCCCTCATGTTCTAACACGCCAGAACAATTTTCTTTGATTATGTTTTATATTATTGTGCCAAGAATTTTTGTTTTGTTTTTGTTTGGTGGTTTTCTTTTTGTTTTTTGTTTTGGTCACAGCTTTCAGGCAGTACAATTATTTTTATGTTTTCTCTTGTACCATTCTATAGATCTTTTTTTTTTTTTTTGCTAAGATGTTTTATACTCTTTTTTTTTTAATTCTTTATAACCTGTTTTGTTATTTCTTGATCTCTTAGAGCACCACTGGCTGTCCCTTATCGCCCAATTCTAATTTTCAAAGAATTCTTTTCTACTTTAAGACTATTTCCTTTTCAAGCTAGTTAACTTTTTTTTTTCCCTTGGATGTTTATTTTTAGTTTTTTTCTTCAATCTCTCTCTTTTAAAGTTTTAAAGTCTTTTAAAAAAATCTTCTATAAATTATTTCTGGGCAGGTAGCCATTTAACATTAGTCTTTGAGGTGGAAAAGATTTTTGTGGGGTTTTTTCCTTCACTGTTCCTTGAAAATGAAGTCCAGTCTTCCGTATTCCCATAGTAAGTTTCTGTGGTTGGGTTTTTTCTTCTTTACTAGTTCATTTTTTAAAAATAAGAAAAAAATTTTAAAATAGTATAAACTCATTTAATCTGGAATGGAGGGGGATAGTGCCTCTGGCTTTCCTTCAGCTCTCCTCTCTGACCTGGAACCCCAAACCAAAAGCCCTCCCTCCTGCAAGTATTTACAGCCAGTAGGGCCTGCCCCATTGCTTCTGCACAGAGGTGCTGGCTCTTTCTCACCCAGGGCCATATGTCTACAGTACCATTGGCATTTCTAATCAACTGAGGTTCCCTCAGTCTTCCTGGACTCAGACCCCAACTCCCAATCTGCTGGGAATTGAAAGTTCCTAAGGGAGGCTGAGGTTCCCTCAAAACCTTAGCTACCCCTGGGGTTCCCTACCTGCTTGTTTCTTTGAAACTAGTCTAGAAATGGTTATATTTCTAAACCCAAGTTCTGGTGTAGAGGGCCAGAACTCTGGAGAAATATACTTGAAACAACAATACTTACAATAAGGTATTAAACTCAATGGAATTGAGAGATGATAGTTCTCTAATATACATATACTTAGTTCTTAGCATGGTGATGTAATGGTTCTCTAGTTCATACATAATCAGTATGCTGTAATGATGTAATTGTAATAGGGTATTTTAAGGTCTGAGAGGACAAGAAATGCGACATTCCATTTTTGACCATCCTCCTGGTGACTCTCCTGCCTCCTCCACTCCTCCACTAAGATCAAGAATGGGCCAGAATAAAGGCTCTAGACTCTATTCCTGACCATTCTTGTGGTGTCTATCCTGCTGAGACCTTGCAAGACCTGTCCAAAGGGCCTCCAGAAAGCTAACTCCAACATTAAGAGTCTGGAGTCTTTCTTAGGTTGTAATGGAGGACTTTTCTTCTCTTACAATTCATGTAAGTTTTTCCAAGTTTTTCTGAAATTTGCCTGCTCATCATTTCTTATCACACAATAATATTTCATTATAATCATATACTACAACTTGCTAATCAATTACCCAATTGATGGAAATCCTCTCAGTTTCCAATTCTTTGCCACCACAAAAAGAGCTGCTATAAATATATTTGTATATGTGGTTTCTTTTCCCTTTTTTCTCTGGGATAAAGACCTGGATCAAAAGGATGTAGTTTTATAGCCCTATCTTTATTTTATTAAGTATAGTTCCAAATTTCTTTCTAGTATAGCTAAATTACTTTATAATTCTACCAAAAATGCATCAATGTCCCAGTTTTCCCACAATCTCTCCCATATTTATTTTTCTTTTTCTATCACAAGAGCCAGTCTGAAAGATGTGAAGTGGTACCTCAGAGTTGCTTTAATGTGCAAATTTAAAGCATTTTTATGTGACTATAAATAGGTTTACTTTCTTCATATGAAAACTCTCTCCATATCATTTGACTATTTTGAACTGGGAATGACATCTATTCTTACAAATTTGACTCAGTTCTTTGTATATTTTAGAAATGAGGCCTGTAAATGCTTAACTCTAGGCATTCACTACATTTGCGAACACCCTTGTACCACTCTGCGTTTACTATTGCCAGTCTCTCCTAATTCCCAGGCTCTCAGAGAAATCTTTGGTCACTTTTACAGTGCTTAAACCATTTTTACCACGCTTACCTTTGTCTGAGGTCTTCAGAGATCTCTGGCCATCATTTCATAAGAACAATGGTTTAGATACAAGGCAGCGTGCTCAAGAACAGCCATGTGCAAGCTCAAGGTCTTTTATTCACGTGTTCACATCCTGCCCCTAGCTAACATCCTACTGACTCCCAAATGAACACCAGGTCAAAGAGAATCTACTTCCTCTCCCAATGCTTAAATAGAGTCTATGAGGTCACACAAGCAGCCAATCAGAGAAGAAGACACTTTTTGTTGTTGATGTGATCTTAATGTGGCCAGAGTTCCCATTCATGAGGTGGTCCCTGTTTGCTCACACAAATCATTTCCAGGGGTCTCAAGCATTACTGCTTGTTTACTTCCTGGTGCACTGAATGAGACTTGGCCGTTAGAGGCCAAGAAACCCTGTTATCAGAAACCCTGAATGTAAAATTGTTTACTTTCTGCTTTCTTTCTAATCTTGGCTGCACTGGTTTTCTTTGTGCAAACACTTTTTAATTTAATGCAATCAAAATTATCCATTTTACATTTCATAATTTTTGCTATTTCTTGTATGATCATAACTCTGAAATGTAAATTATTCTCTGCTCACCTAATTTCCCTATGGTATCAGTCATTAAGTGTCTAGATCATGTACCTATTTTGATCTTATATTGGTATAGAGTGGGAGATGTTGGTCTATGTCTAGTTTCTGCCATACTATTTTACAGTTTTCTGAGCAGGTTTTTTTTTTCAAGTAGTGAATTCTTATCCCAGAGACACTAGAATCTTTGGATTTATAAAACAATATATTACTAGTCATTTAGTACTGTGTCTTGGGTGTGTAACCTATTCCACACTATTTCTTAGCCAGTACCAAATGATTCTGATGACTGTTGCTTTATAATATATTTTAGATCTGATATGGCTAGGACACCTTCCTGGCTGATGTCATTTTTGCTAGTTCTTGAATATGAATATTCCTTGGCAATGAACTACAATCTACTTACATTCCCTTGTGTCTTTCCAAGGAATCTCTAAAATATTCATTCTTTCAGAGCTCATGGTAGTTCATGATTTGCAGTCATACTATAACATCATTTGCAGGATACAGTTGTTAAAAAGATAGATTTTGCTACAGGAAGCAGATTGCAATCATTAAAATAACTTGCTAAACTTCACAAATGGAATCTAGCTTACTTCCTTCCTCCTATTCAATTCTAGGCACAGTTTATTATTCATTTAGACTAGCCTCTATAACATGTATATAAAACATGACTAGCAAGATGACAAAGTTGTTTTTTGTAATTGTTTCCAATTCCAAATCTCAAAAGAAAAAAATATGCAAGAGATAGACAATTATTACAGATGAAACCACAAGCTAATCATAATATTAAAGATCAGTATTTATATAACTTTAAAGTTGGCAAAGGGCTTTACATATACACGTGCTGAAATTGTATCTTGTTATGATTCCCCCAACTACTTCCCGCTATTGAGTAAAGTAAGTAGGAATATAAGTAAACACAGTAAGGCAACAATAAATAGGAAATAGGAACTAAGCATGTAAAGGGGGAACACAGAAACCATTTGCTAAAACTTCCTTTTAAATTAAGGCTACATGGAGAGACTGTGCTTAATCAGGAGAAGTCAAAAAATGATCTTTGTTTTGAAAGCTGCAGATAAACCCTAGGTATGCACAGTAAAAGCAAATAAACACTAGGCTAATCAGTCTAGTTAAGTTGTCATTAATAACTTTGAGATGATATTCATATTTTAAGGAGCAAATATCAAGGGGATGCAGACATGTGTTAGGTCATCTCATTCTCACTAGAACCCTCTCAGAATAGAATCTCAAAATTCTGCCTCATGAGCAGTTTTTCAATTGGTAAAGGTCCATGTTGCCCAAGTACTCCCAATTCTGACCCACAGTTTATGTGACTCTGTGTACTCCTTTTCTTCAACTCTGTTCTGTGCTGTCTCCCTTTCCCACTCCACTCCTGCACCATATATCTCTATACTCTGTAAGCCTTACTAAAATGTGATTAATTACAGCTTTCTACTTACAGGCAGGGAGATCTTTCCCTTTGAATCATAAACAGAATATTAGAAAAATTAAATATGACAGACCTTTGGAGAAAACTGAATGAAAACAGAAACATCTTTTTTTCTCAGCAACACATGGCACATACACAAAAATAAAACCATGTAATAAGACACAAAAGCCTCAAAATCAAAAGTAGAAATGCAAAAAATATTAAATGTATTCTTTTTGTATCACAATAAAAATTACATTAAACAAAGGGATGTGGATTGATAAATTAAAAATTAATTGGAAACTAAATAATCTAATCCTAAAGAATAATTAGGTCAAAGAACAAATCATAGAAATAATCAATAATTTTATCAAAAAGAATGACAACAATGAGACAATATCCAAAATTTACAGGATGCAGCTAAAGCAGTACTTAGGGTAAATTTTATTTCCCTAAGTCCTTACATTAACAAAATGGGCATATAACCAAAAAAACCCTTGAAAACAAAGAAATTAAAAATCTCCAAATGAGCATCAAATTGAAAGTCCTGAAAATCAAAACTAAGATTAATAAGATTTAAAGTTAAATAACAACAAAATGAAAACTATTGAACTAATAAATAAATTGATAAAACTAAAAATAAATTGAAAATGGGTTTATGAAAAAAAAGTTAATTTAATTTTAAAAATCCAAATACCCAGTATTAAAAATGAAAAGGGTAAAATCACTGGTAACAAAGAAATTAAAGCAATCATTAGGAAATATTTTCTCAATTATATGCAAATAAATCTAATTATCTTGGCAAAACTGATGAATATTTAAGAAAATACAAATTACCAAAGGGTGGAAGCAAAATGGTGGAGTGAAGTCAAGAAGCTGTTCAAGCTTTCCCAGTTTTCCTTGAAAACCACATGGAATCAAGCCTCTGAACAGAGTCTGATGGAATGATACAGCTCTCCAGCTCAAGATAGATTGGAAGAAGTTCAAGAAAGGTCAGTTCCACCAGGGTGAAAGGAGTATTCAGGTCAGATCTAAAGGGTGTTTAGGTAGACCAATGAGAGAGTCTTGATCACAGTAGATCAGCACCTGAGACCATTAATCCTGGCCTCAGTAGTGAAGCAGAATAATCAGCCTCCAGTCACAGAGCAGAAGACAAACTGCCAATTTAGGAAATCAGGCTGCTTCCTGAAGATAGCAGATAGAATTAAACATTGCTATGAGCAAGACACCAAAAACAAGGGACCTCTTTGCTCAAAGCCAAGGCTCAGAGTTGTAAAAGAAGCTTAGGACAGCAACTCCTGTATCCCAGGAGCAGAGATCAACCTCAAAGTCACAAAATAGAAAAAAGAAAGAAAATGAGCAAGAAACATAAAAGAAGCTTAACTACAGAAAGCTATTATGGTGACAGGGAAGATCAAAATACCAAATCAGATGAGAATAAAATGCCCACAGTGGAAATCTCAAAGAGCAATATGTATTGTCTCAAATCCAAAGTGTTTTTTGGAAATGCTCGTAAAAGATTTAAAAAGATAAATAGAGAAGTAGGAGAAAAAAATGAGAAAAGAAACAAAAGGTAAGCTAGAGAGAGCCAACAGCTTAGAGAGAATGGAGAAAAAAATTGTCTGAATTAATTAAATTATTTTAATTGTATTAAAATAATACAATTGATCAAATGCAAAAAAACATCCACTAAAGAAATCAATTTCTTAAAAAACACAATAGACCAAATGCAACAAAAACAATAAAAAATTCACTGACAGAAACAACATCTTGAAAAATAGAATTAATCAAATGGAAAATGAGATACAAAAGCTAACTAAAGAAAATTACACATTAAAATCTAGGACCAGGCAAATGGAAGTTAATGACTCTGAGACATCAAGAATCAAACAAACTAAAAGAATAAAAAAAAAATAGAAGAAAATGTAAAACAACCCATTGGAACAACAGATAACTTAGAAAACAGATCAGGATAGACAATTTAAAAATTATTGGTCTACTTGAAGTCCATGACCAAAAAAAGAGCTTGCTTAGCATTCTTAGCAAAGGATGATTAGAGATCATCCATGAAAACTGCCCTGAAATACTAGAACTAGAGGATGAAATAATCACTGAAAGATTCCCTCCATCACCTCGGGAAAGAGACTTAACAAGGAAAACTGCAAGAAACATTGTCATAGAAGTCCTGAACTATAATCTAAAGGATAAAATACTGCAAGCTCTCAGACAAAAATAACTCAAGTATCGAGGAGTAACAGTCAGGATTACTTAGGATCTGGAAACTTTAACAATAAAGAATCAGAGACTGGAATAGCATATTCTGGAAGGCAAAGGGACTAAGGTTACAACCAAGAATGAACAACCCAATGAGACTGCACACATCTTTTAGGGGAGAAGATGGACCTTCAATGAAGTAAGAGTCTTTCAATCATTTCTATCAAAAAAACTCAACAACTAAACAGAAAATAGATGTTCAAAAACAGAACTCAAGAGAATCATGGAAAGGTGAACGGGGGAAAATATGAGTGTGTATGTATAATTTCCTTACTTATTTAAATACATTATTTATTTTAATGTTTTAAATGTTTATATTATTTAAAAGTTAAACTGTTTGTATCCCTAGATAGGAAAATGATATCTGTAACATTTTTACAGGGGTCATACAAACTATTGAACTAATAAATAAAACTAGGAGTTGGTTTTAAAGGAAAAAAACTCTAGGGCCAAATGAATACACAAGTGAATTATACCAAATATTTAAAGAACAATTAATTTAAATATTATGTAAACTATTTTGAAAAATAGGTAAAGAAAGAGTCCTGTCAAATTCTTTTTATGACACAAATATAGTGCTGATGTCTAAACCAGGAAGAGTCAAATAGAGAAAGAAAATTACAATCTCCCTAGTTAGTATTGATGCAGAAATTTTAAATAAAATATTAGCAAAAAGAGTATAACAACTTATCAGCAAGATAATACCCTATGACCAAGTGTGATTTAGACCAGGAATGTATGTTGGTTCAATACTATTGCCATAACTGATCATCTCAATAAGAAAATTAAAAATCATGTGATAATTTCAATAGATGCAGAAAAGGCTTTTTGACAAAATACAGCACACATTACTATTAAAAACACTAGAGAGCAGAAGAATAAAGGGAGTTTTTCTTAAAATAGGAAGCAACATCTATGTAAAACCATCAGCAAGCATTATTTGTAATGGGAAGAACTCCATTTCCAGTAATATTATGGGCAAAACAAAGATTCCAATTATCACCACTATTATTCAATATTGTACTAGAAATGTTGCCTTTAGTCATAAAAAAGAAAAAGAAATAGAAATTAAAGGAATTAGAATAGGCAATGAGATTAAAACTATCATTCTGACATACTTAAGAGAATTCTAGAGTCATCCAAAAAGCTTAAAACAATTTATAACCGTAGCAAAGTTGCAAGATATAAAATAAATCCACACAAATCACCAGCATTTCTGTGCTCCCTACAGAGTTCAACAGCAAGAGACAGAAAAAGAAATTCCATTTAAAATAATTACAGACAAATTAAAATATTTGGATTTTTATCTGCCAAGACAAACCCAGGAAATATATGAATAAAATTGCAAAATAGTTCTCACACAAATAAAATCAGATTTAAGTAACTGGGAAAAATATCAATTGTTCATGGGTAGGCAAAGCTAATATTTTTTTAAAAAGACAATTTTACCTAAATTGGTCTACTTGTTAAGTGCCATACCAAGCAAACTGCCAAAACATTGTTTTATAGAGTTAGAAAAAATAATGGCAAAATTCACCTGGAAGAACAAACGATCATGAATATGAAGGGAATTAATGAAAAAAAAAATACAAAGGGCATTGGCTTATCAGTACTAGACCTAAAGCAGCAGTCCTCAAAAACATTTGATACTGGTTAAGAATTAGAGTGGTAGAACAGTGGAATATGTTAGATACATATGATAAAATAATCAATAACTACAGTAATTTAATACTTGATAAGCCCCCAAACTGTAGTTTTAGGATAAGAAATCGCTATTTCACAAAAATTGCTGGGAAAACTGTAAAATAATCTGTCAGAAATTTAGCATAAACCTACATCTTACATCTACTACCAAAATAAGGTCAAAATGGGTACATGATTTAGGTATAAAGTGTAATACCATAAACAAATTAGGAGAACAAGGGATCTTGGAAAAGAAAGGAATTTATGGCCAAAGAAGAAGTAAAAATATTATGAAATGCAAAATGGACAACTTTGATTAAATTAAATTGAAAAGCTTTTTCCAAAAATCCAACAAACAAGATTTAAAAAGAAGAACAAAGTTGGGAAAAATCTTTACAGCCAGTATTTCTGATTAAATTCATTTCTAAAATATATAAAAAACTGTTAAATGTATACGAATACAAGTCATTCCCCAATTGATAAATGGTCAAAGAATATGAAAAGACAATTTTCAGATGATGACATTAAAGCCATCTATGGTCATATGAAAAAAATGCTATAAATTGCTATTAGAGAAATGCAAATAAAAACAACTCTCAGGTACCACTACACACCTCTCAGATTGGCTAAGATAACAGGAAAAGATAATGATAATGTTGGAAGGATGTGGGAAAACTGGGACACTAATGCATTGTTGGTGAAATTGTGAAATGATTCAACCATTCTGGAGAGTAATTTGGAAATATGCCCAAAGGGCTATAAATCTGTGCATACCTTTGATCCAGCAGGGCTTCTTGGGCCTGTATCCCAAAGAGATCATAAAAATGGAAAAAGGACCCATATGTGCAAAAATGTTTGGAGCAGCCTTTTTTTAATGGCAAATAACTGGAAACTGAGTGGATGCCTATTAGTTGGAAAATGGTTGAATAAGCTATGGTATATGAATGTTATAGAATATTATTATTCTCTAACAAACAATCAGCAGGATGATTTTGGAGAGGTCTGGAGAGACTTACAGGAACTGATGCTAAGTGAAATGAACAGAACCAGGAGATCACTGTATACAGCAACAAGATTATAAATGATCAATTCTGATAGACTTGGCTCTTTTCAACAATAAGGAGATTCAGGATAGTTCCAATGGTCTTTTGATGGAGAGAGTTATCTGCATCCAGAGAGAGAACTTTAGGAACTGAGTGTGGATCACAACATAGTATTTTCTTTTTTGTCAATTGCTTGCATTTTGTTTTCTTATTTTTTTCCTTTTTGATTTGATTTTTCTTGTGTAGCATATATATATAATTATTTGCCATCTAGAGAAGGGGGTATGGGGAAAGGAGGGAGAAAAAAAAATTTAGAACATAATGTTTTGCAAAGGTAAATCCTGAAAACTATATATACTTTTTTTGAAATAAAAAGCTTTAAAAAAGACAGATAAATTATAACTAGCAACTACTGAATAAGACAAAAAAAAGAAAACTCCATATGCATCCAGAGAAAGACCTATGGAGACTGAATGTAAATCAACACATGCCATATTATATTCACTTTTCTTTCTTTTTCTTCTGTTTTTTTTCCCTTGTGTTTTTCCCTTTTGTTCTGATTTTTATCTCCCAACATGATTCATAAAGAAATGTGTTTTTTAAATGAATATATAGGTATAACTAGTAAAATAAAAACAAAAAAGTAATAATAAATTTCCATTTCAAGATACATAATAAATGAGATTATATTTCTAACTATCCATCTTCTCTTTGCATAGCATTGATTTTTCTCAAAAACATAAGAGCAATTATTTCCCCAACTTTATTAATTAATATACTGGTAGGGAACTTAGAGATCCTTTAGTCCAAATCTTTTCATCTTACAAATGATAGAAAATATTGGCTCACAAAAGGTAAATAAATTGACCAAATTCAAACAACCAACTTATGGCAGAAACTTGAAACTGATATAAATATTCCCAGACTATTATACTTTTCCAGCTCCATAAATAGGGTGAAACAAACAAAACTATGTTCCCAGTTCCTTCTTCCCAATCATAAGCTGTCATTTCCAATGGTCGCATGCTAATATCCTCCCCATGAACCAATGTCCCTAACTCCTCCACTCCTCATCTGAGGGTGCCTTTTATGTTACTTGTCCTAAGAACAAATATTTCTCATTATATAACTGTTATGCAAACTGAACTCCAAACTCTAGATTTAGCAATTACTTAATAAAAATAATTAGTTGAAATAGTTACACAGGTAACTTTTGTGTAATTCTCTTTCTAGAACTTCCTCTTATTTCTTACCCCTTAATAGTAGCTTTTTGGCATCCCTTAGGGATGTTCCAAAACCTGAGTCCTCTTTATCTCCAAAATATATTCTAATTAAATGGGATGATACTTGTAAAATGCTTGGCACTTAATAAGTGCTACATAAATGTTAGCTATTAATATTATTATTATCATTACTTGGTTGAATTTGTTCTAAAGAGTTTTTTGCCCCGAGCAACCAGAGT
Organism: Sarcophilus harrisii; assembly: GCF_902635505.1. Taxonomy (NCBI): domain Eukaryota; kingdom Metazoa; phylum Chordata; class Mammalia; order Dasyuromorphia; family Dasyuridae; genus Sarcophilus; species Sarcophilus harrisii. The sequence goes on from NC_045428.1 coordinate 475,523,191, forward strand.
TGTTAGTTACAGTTCAGCTCTTCCTATTATGCTACCTTGTCTCACAGGCTCATAGACTAATACACATAATGTGTAATAATTGAGATTTATGAGACTGCTTATTGGTCAAATATATAAAGATGAAAATTCATGCTGGGAGTGACACAAAACACTCAGGGACTAGTTTGAGGACTGCTTTTATTGATTGGAAAGAATACTCCAGGACCTTCTCAATAAGATATATGGTTGCTGAAAGAGATTGGCTGAGCTATTTACATAACATGGTATGACATGATCTACATGAAAATAAATCAAATCCACATATTAATCAGCTATATTATTAAGCATAACCCTTTGAATTGGTCAATTTTCATTAGTAAATGCTGATTAGTACAAGTAATGAATCTTTTGAAATATTCATCTGTATCTGGATCTGCACTAAGTGAAAGTATATTTATGTAAAATATACTGATGTAAAATTCACAGTGACTGTTTTTACTCCAGTGGAAATATGTATTGTAAATTCAAATAATGTTATTGGTTCAAATGAATTTGTATGAAATGAGATTTTTTTCTCCCTCTCCCTCTCTAGGTCACCCTTTTGTACTAGCAAAGGAAATATTAACAACAATAACATAGCAACATGTGGAAGCAAATATCTTGTATTTATATAGTATTCTAGAATTATGGTTTTCAAATTTTAGGGACTTAGAACCCTTTTCACTCCTGAAAATGATGGACCCCCAAAACCTTTCATTTATGTGGGTTATATCTATTGATATTCACCATATTAGAAATTCATGCTGGTAATTAAAATATATTTATTAATTCATTTAAAAATTAAAACAATGCAACTAAAAAGGTAGAAAAACAGCAAACTAAAAAGCCCCGATTAAATACCAAACTAGAAATTCTGAAACTCAAAAGAAGAGATTAATAAAATTGAAACTAAGAAAACTATTGAACTAATAAATAAAACTTAGAATTGGATTTATGAAAAAAACAATAAAATAGATAAAACTTTGGTCAATTTGATCAGAAAAAGGAAATAAAAAACCAAATCACCAGCATCAAAAATGAAAAGGTTCACGAAATTACTACCAATGAAAAAGAAATTAAAGCAATAATTAGAAGATATTTTACCCAACTGTATGGCAGCAAGTCTGATAATCTAACAAAAATCGATGAATATTTACAAAAATGCAAATTACCCAGGTTAACAAAAGAGGAAATAAATTACTTACATAGTCCCATTTTAGAAAAGGAAATTGAAGAATTACTGAATTCCCTAAGAAAAAATCTCCAGCATCAGATGGATTCACAAGTGAATTCTATGAAACATTTGAAGAACAATTAATTCCAATACTATGTAAACCATTTGGAAAAGTAAGTAAAGAAAGAATACTGAGAGATTCCTCCTATGACACAAATATGGCACATTATGATATTTAAACCAGGAAGAGCCAAAACAGAGAAAGAAAATTACAGACCAATCTCTCTAATGAATATTGATACAAAAAATTTAAATAAAATATTAGCAACAATTTATCAGCAGAATAATAATACACTATAACCAAGTGGGATTTGAGCCAGGAATGCAGAGCTGCTTCAATATCATAAAAATTATTACCATAATTGACCATATCAATAACAAAACCATATGATAATCTCAATAGATACAGAAAAAGCTTTTGACAAAATACAGGAATTATTCCTATTAAAAACACTAGAGAGCAAAAGGATAAAGGGAGCTTTCCTTAAAATAATAAGCAGTATCTATCTAAAACCAATAGCAAGAATTATTTGCATCCCCAATTAAGATCAGGAGTGAAACAAAGATGCCCATTTATCTCCACTAATACTCTATTATACTATTGCTAGAAATGTTGGCTTTAGCAATAAGAAAAGAAAAAGAAATGAAAGGAATTAGAATAGGCAATGAGGAAATAAAACTATCCCTCTTTGCAAGTGATATGATGATATACTTAGAGAATCCTAGAAAATCATCCAAAAATATATTGGAAACAATTCACAGCTTTAGCAAAGTTTCAGGATATAAAATAAACTCACAAATCATCAGCATTTCTGTCTATTACTGACAAAGCCTATCAGCAAGAGATATTAAGAGAAATTCCATTTAAAATTACTGTAGACAAAATAAAATGGTTAGAGATATACCTGCCAAGACAAGCCCAAGAACTATATGAACATAATTACAAAACACTTCTCACACAAATAAAGTCAGATCTAAACAAATGGAAAAATATCAATTGCTCATGGGCAGACCAAGCTAATATAGTAAAAATGACAATTCTACATAAATTGGTATACTTGGTCAGTATCATACCAATCAAACTTCCAAAACATTATTTTATATAACTAGATAAAATAACAACAAAATTCATAGAGAGGAACAAAAGATCAAGAATATCAAGGAAATTAATGAAAAAAAAAATACAAAGGATGGTGGCTTAGCAGTACCAAACCTAAAACTATACTATAAAGTAGCAGTAATCAAAACCATTTGGTACTGGCTAAGAAATAGAGTGGTGGATCAGTAGAATAGGTTAGAGACACAAGACACAATAATCAAGGCCTCGAATAATCGAGTATTTGGTAAACCCTGAAACTGCATCTTCTGGAATAAGAACTCACTATTTGACAAAAATTTCTGGAAAACTGCAAAATAATGTCAGAAATTTGACACAGACCTACATCTCACATTCCATAATAAAATTAAGTCAAAATGGACACAGAATTTGAGCATAAAGAATGATACCATAAGCAAGTTAAGAGAACAAGGGATAATTTACTATCAGATCCTTGGAGAAGGGAAAAAATTATGACCAAAGAAAAACTAGAGAACATTATGAAAAGCAAAATGGACAACTTGTATTCTTATAAATTTGACACAGTTTTTTATATATTTTTAAATTGAGATTTTTATCAAAAACACTGGCTGTAGAGATTTTCCCCCAGCTTTTTACTTCCCTTTTAATCTTGTTTTTGTTGGTTTTGTTTGTGTAAAAACGTTTTAATTTAATGTAATGAATCATTCCCCAATTGACGAATGGTCAAAGGATATGAAAAGACAATTTTCAGATGACAAAATTAAAGTCATCTGTAGTTCTATGAAAAAATACTCCAAATTACTATTAGAGAAATGCAAATGAAAACAACTCTGAGGTACTACCTCATTCCTCACAGATTGGCTAAAATGACATGAATATATAATAATAAATATTGAGGGGATGTGAAAAAACTGGGACTCCAATTCATTGTTGTTGGAGTTATGAAATGATTCAACCATTCTGGAGAGCAATTTGGAAACATGCCCAAAGGGCTATAAACCTGTGCATACCCTTTGACCCAGCAGTGCCATTACTGGGTCTGTCTCCCAAGGAAATTATAAAGGAGGGAAAAGCACCCACATGTCCAAAAATGTTTGTAGTAGCTCTTTTTGTGATAGTAAAGAATTGGAAAAGGAGTAGCTGTCCATCAATTGAGGGATGACTGAACAAGTTGTGGTCTATGAAGGCAACTGGAATATTATTTTTCTACAAAATATGATGAACAAGCTGATTTTAGAAAAGACTGAGATTTATATGAACTGATGCTGAGTGAAACAAGCAGAACCACGAATACATTGTAAACAGTAAGAGCAAGATTATGCAATGATCAACTCTGAAAGAATTTGTTTTTCCTCAGTGGTTCAGTGATCTAAAGTAAACCCAATAGACTGCATCAGAAAGTGCCATTTGCATCCAGAAAAAGAGCTCAGGAAACTGAATGTAAATCAACACATCCTATGTTCATTCTGTTTTCTGTTTTTTTCTCTCTCCCATGATTTTTTTGTTCTGATTTTTCTCTCCCAACATGATTCATAAAGCAATATGTATTCAAAATAAATAAATTTACTAAAAAAACCCAATTCCATTGCATGTTAACATAAGTAATATATTTGATTAAAAAAAACTTTCAAAAAAGTAAACATAAATTTACTTGATTAATATATCAAGAAATAAATACTCCTAATAATCCCATCTTAGAAATGAAATCGAACAGGCCATTAATGAACTGTAGGAAAAAATTCACAGAATCAGATGAGTTCATGAATGAATTCTACCAAACACATAAAGTACAATTGATACAATATTACATAAACTACTTGGAAAAATAGGCAAAGAAGGAGTCTTATGAAACTCCTTTTATGACATAAATAGGTGCTGGAAGAACTAAAACAGAGAAAAAATTATAGATCAATTTCCATAATGAATACTGCTCCAAAATATTGGACAGAAGAGTAATAAGGCAGTTACAAGTAATATGTACTATGACCAGGTGGAATTTATACAAAGAATAGAGGTTGGGTTCAGTATTAAAAAAATTATAAACATCAATAAAAAAAAAACAAGAAATCATAGACGATCTCAATAGATGCAGAAAAAGCTTTTTAACAAAATACAGTACACATTCCTATTAAAAACATCATTGAGCACTGGAATAAAGACAACATTCCTTAAAATTATAAGCAGTATGTATGTAAAGCCATCAGTAAGTGTTATCTGTAATAGGGTCAACGTTAGCAAAGTTTCAGGATATGATGAACCTACATAAATAACCAACATTTCTTTATATGACCAACTAAGCCAGCAAGAAATGGAAAGAGAAATTCCATTAAAAATGGAGACAATCTAAAATATTTGGGAATCTACCAAGACAAACCCAGGAGAAATTATAAAACACTTTTCAAAGAAATAAAGACCTAAACATCTGAAAAGATCATGGAGTTTTAGGAGAAAGATAATGAATTTTATTTAGGCAATTTTAGGTCATTAGTCATGGGTACAGTGAATCTAGATAAAGATTTTGATTCAAAAGACTGAGTCCTGGCATTTTCAATTATAATCTATATGACTATGGGTAAGTTATTTAACTTTTCTGAGCTTCATTTTAATTATTTGTAAAATAATGTCTTTCAGCTACACAAAGCTACTGTGAGGAAAATGTGTAAATTTCAATCGGATGGAGGAACTGGTAGTTCATTAAGATGTTGAGACCCATCTGAAATCAGTTGCCACCATGCAAAGAATTTCTAGCTAGTCTGGTTGTATTTTTAGGCTTCTCTCCTCTGGAGAACTGCATTTCTTTATGGAGAAACAAGTAGCTAGAGTTACTGAAACCACCTTTTTATTAGTCATTTTTTTAAATCATGTCCCATTTGTATTTTTTTGGGGGGGAAAGAGACTGGAGTGTTTTGTCATTTTCTTCTTCTCCAGCTCATTTGGCAGATGAGGAATTGAAGCAAGGTTAAATGAGTTGCTCAGAGTCATGCAGCTAATAAATGTCTGAAGCCAGATTTGGACTCAGGAAGATTAATAGCCTTTTTGACTTCAGGCTTTACATTCTATCTAGTCACTTAGTTGCCCTATGGATACTTTTGACCAATCTAAATAAGTTTAGACCAACAAACACAAAACATTTATACACATACAGAAAAACCTTCAAGAGATTTTAAGTTGAAGTTAGCAAATATACTTTTTAAAATGTATGCTTTTTGTTTTATTTTTTCTCTTCAATATCTACAGTTTGTACCACTTGGATCTCATTCTGTTAAGTTTTTGCTTAAGGTATCTCTAAATTTGAGAATAGGAAAGCTAAAAAAAACATTTCTCACCCTCTTTTTTACTTCATCAAAAGGTCAATGAAATTGTCTTTAATCTCCTTGCCAAGGGAAACTAGGAAGGAAGGGTGGAGTTTTTGGCTCAGGGAATTTTTTTCAATTGGAAATGCTTTCTACATAAGGTGAAAAACTTCAATAAAACCAGACTCAATTTAAATACAAATATATATATATATATATATATATATATATATATATATATAATTTCATGTTTAATTAGTAAAACCAGACTCAATTTAAATACAAATATATATATATAATTTCATGTTTAATTAGTTCTTTATTATTACTTAATGCTTGCTGAGCTTAACTGAATTTTTAAAAGACTATTAATGTAAGCAGAACTCAATTTAACATTTCTTTTGCAAATACAAAGATGTTCCATTAAGACGAAACGCTATCATGTATCACAAAGTACACATAATCCTTAATAAAAGCAAGCTTTCTTAATTTCAGTATATTATAAATTGCTATCCTGTAGGACATTCCTGTTTCAAACAACCATGAACAGAATAAATAGTTCAATGTAACCTGGTAAAGGTAAGGAAAGTGATTCATTAGCAAAAAGAACTTAGGACATATTTCTTGTAATTAAATCATTACCACTGAAGCAAGTAAGAAAAAATAAATAAATACCAAAGATGAATATATTTTCACTATCTTTCTAGAATATTTTTAGACTATTGTTTATGATGATTATTCAAAATTCACTTTAAACTTTCATGATATTCTCAGAGGTACTTCACAAGTAGAGTAAGAGTTAAGAGTTTCTTAACCTGATGTTCATGAATTATTTTAAAATATTTTGATAAGAATAAAATTGGTTTCCTTTGTAATTCTAAATATTTTATTTTATGTATTTAAAAACATTCTGAAAAAATGCATATGCTGCCAAGGAGGTCAATGACACATGCAAAAAAATTTTAAGAATCTCTGGCCTAGAAGCAAGTAGATAGAGGTCAAAGATGACTTGTGTGTTGATCAAGGAAGTCAAAGGAAAAACATAGAAAACAGATTACTGAATTAAATTATATTAGCTTTTTTTTCTTATTCCAACTTTCACTGACAAATGAAGTTTGAGAATATTAGAGAAAATGAAAGTTTCAAAAGTATCTGCATATTGTACATTTTTATAAATTAGATTTAAATAGAACTATGGACTAGAATGACTAGTTTAAACAAAAGGAAGGACGACTCTTCAATTAGACATTGAAAACTAGGTGAAATGGGAATTAAACATGACTACTCTCTATACACTATGCTTTTGTCTTCTCTGGGGGAATCTGAGGCAGCACCAGCAATAAGAGCTTACTAGAGAAAGAAAACTTCTATTAGCCATAGCAAAAGGAGGAAATTCTGACTTGGTGAATATTTAGAGGGGACTTATTTCCACATGCACAAAGACTACAACTATTAAGGGGTTCAGAAGAGACAAGAGTTCCTTTGCAGAACATCTGTCATGCTCAGTTTGGCAGGGCAAGGGCAGTCAGAGCTAATACACTATAGTTCAATTTTGAATGGTCAGCCAACAAACATTGTGTTAAGCACTGGAAATAAAGACAAAGGCAAAAGACAGTTTTTGCTCTCAAGGAGCTCACAGATTAATGGGGGAAGCAACATGAAATAACTATGTATAAATAAGATGTATATAGGATAAACTGAAGATAATCACCAGAGAGGAGCACTAGCATTAATGGAGATCAGGAAAGGATTCTTGTACAAGGTAGAATTTTAACTGAGATTGGAAGAAATCCAGGATAGCCAAGGAGCACAGATGAGGAAGAAGAGCTATTTCTCTTGATCAGAATATCTTCTGACCTAGGCTTGAGTACTAGCCTAACTTCTTATTAACTGCTACCATAATCTTCCTGTTTTTCAAGACCCAAATTAGAAGTCTATAAATACTTATCAACCACATCAATAATTTTCATTACTCCATCTAAGTAATATTTTAAAATGTGTTTTAAGTTACTAGCTAAACTAACAATTTACACATAAGTTTTCATTACTAATGACATGCTTCATATCATTTTAAATCCTCAAAATAGTCTTGAGAATAAGGTACTACACATGTTATAATGCTAATTTAAATGAGAATAATAAAGCTAAGACCAGAGGGGGTAAATAACTTGTCAAGGTCATAAAGTTATTAAGTGGCCAGGCCAGCACAAGCCTAGATCAGAACAACATAGATTTTAAATTGGAAGGAACCTTACAAGTCAGCAGGTCCAAACCTCTCATCTGTAAAATGATGCTCAAGGAGGTTAAATGACTATCCAAGATCATATAGGTAATAAATGTCATAGTCTGGCTTGTATAGGAAACAGATCTACGGATGGAGGTAAAGCAACTTTTGCAACATCAAACGCCACTGGCCAGTTCAGCCTCCTCATTTAATAGATGACGAGACTCTTCACTGGAGGTGAAGCTACTTTTGCAAGACCATATGTCAGAAGCCAAATTTGTAAGGTTTCTTTGACTCTATACAAAGTGCTCTTTTTTGACATTTTTATGACTCCAAATATAGTACTCTCCTAATTATACTATAACTGCTCAAAAGTCAAGTAAAAACAAAATAAGAAAAAATGAAATTCATGAACATTTAAAAGTATTATTTTATATAGTGCTTATTTGAAAAATATGACATTCATGAAAATATACATATATGTATATCTCATATGTGTAATATTGATATATACATATTTATACTTATTTTCTTTCAGGAAAACTATATCTATATTTTTAACACATGATCACTAGACTTGACAATGAAAGTCTCTCCTCATGAAATGAATTTATGACAGATATGTCATCCTATTAGTGGTGAAGAAACCATAGTACTCTACATAAAAATGCAAGTGAGGAGGAAATGAGATAATACTATAGATTCTTATAAGATCAGTAGAATTGTTTTATTTAGTGATCACTTTGTGGATCATTAAATGGTCCAATTCTGTAAGTTTTTCTTTTACTCTCTAAAATGACAACAGTTGGTGTAATGTTTGGGCTAACTTTCTGGAGGTATTCTGGACAAGGTCCTTGGTCTCAGCAGGATAGACACCATGAGAATGGTCAGGGATAGAGTCTAAAGTCTTTATTGTCTCCTTCACAGTCTGACTCCTTCACAGTCTGTTCACTCTGACTGACTGTGTCCCCAGTTCTCTCAGCCTTTAAATACTCTATACAATTACATCATTGCAGCCTACTGAATATGTGTGGACTAGAAAACCATTATATCACTATTCTAAGTACTAAGTATATGTAAACTAGCGAACCATCATCTCATCAATTCCACTGAGTTAACACCTTGTAAGTATCCTTGTTTCAAGTACACTTCTCTAGAGTTTGCCCTCTACAAGTTGGAAATTGAACAAGATTTCCTTTCCATAGGTCATTTGCAGGAAAGCAAAAATGGCAGCAACTGATTCATGGTAGGAAATATGGAGCCAATTTCATTATTTTATATCCAACAAGAATACAGGGAAGGAATTTAAGTGCCACAGAAATCAATTTATCCATCTGTATGATAGTCAACCGTGGCCACTATCACTGCTTCCCAAAACTTTTCTTCACTTTCAGAGATTTTTTTTCAAGGATAGAAATACTACCATTATGAAACATACAATATGGAAGTTTTTCCTTATCTTGATAGGTTTCCAGTATGGTATGTATGATTTTTACAACACCCCAATGAAATCCTGAGAAACCTAAGGGATACAGAAATAAGTTTTCAAATATTATATTTCATTAACTAATATCAGACTAATAACTTGAAGCTTTTTCTTGTGACTTCCTAATTCTCTGCTAGCTCCATTAAGAAAACATGGTATTTTATGAAGTTTATGACTTCTTTAGGTGAATGTACAGATTCAAATTAATTAGCAATATGATTATGTAAACTTATATTTTAATAACTGTACAAAATAAAACAACAAATTGACTTATCCGATATCAAAACAGCTTGTTAATACAACACTAGAACTATGAGCCAGATCATTTAACTCAGATCAGTATTTTTTACTAAGAATTAAATAATTCTGTAGAAGAGAACTTAGGGTTTAGGGAAGTAGTGGGAATATTCTACAGTTCAGTGGTAAAGTAAAATGAGGTGAGTGGAACTTATTTTACTTGTATTTTGATTTTCACATTTCATAGTTAGCCAAAGGGGTTAGATAAGAGGGTTATCAAAAAGAAGACAAATGATGATATCACTTGCTTCAGACAAATATAAAGAGCAAGGAAAAGTGTGCTACAAATTTAGGGAGTACAGTATGCTTATGTATCGGCCATCATCATTTAATACACCATTTAATAACAAAATGCAAGTTGAATGAGGAGAGAACGAAATATTTAAAAGGATAGCATCCTACTTTTCCAGGTTTTGAAGGAGACTGAAATTTTCCTTGAAAGAATGAAATTCGTCTTATGGAGTAAAGAAGAAAAAGATTATAAAAGAGAAAGGGGAAATTCTTGTTTATGTTTAGATACTGAAGGGCAGAAAATATGACATATTTATATGGCATTTATAATAAATAGTAGATACATGGCTTCTATAAATGGTAAAAATGAACTGATTGTAAAAGAAACAATCTCAGGTACGGTATCATCTGAGGTATCACAATTGGTATCAGATGAGGAATCATCAAACAATGGTCAAAGAAAAGAAAAGTGATAGTTGAACTACAATGATGATGGTGGACTCTATGATGGGGGATGTAATGTCATATTTGTTAATTTGACTTAAAAACAGAAATGTCTGATGTTTTCTCAGGCATTTATCCATATAGATAACTTTCATTTATTGTTAACTAAAGGTGAATCTGTCCAATCCTGATAATTCATATGTAGACAAACAATATCACCAGAAAGAGCCTAAAATATTTCTGAGTATTATAAAGCAAAACCAATTACTCTAGGCAAAAAACCCTGAAGATTCCACAGTCACTATTGTAGTTTTGAGGATTCAGAAGAGAAAGAAAGAAAGAATATTATGCTGAGGAACGGGACTTCTGAACCATGATATAAAATATAGCATATGGACTTAGTCTAAAATGACCATCAAAAGCACAATGGCCTGGAGTCTTGGAAACATGATCAAGAGGGTTTTGAATATTGGAAGATAGAAAGCTGACAACACAGAATTGCTAAGTCTTATACTAAAGGTACAGTAGATACAACGTAAGAGGAAGAATAGAAGAAAAGAGAACCAATATTCCCAGAAACAATACACAAAAAAAAAATCAGAATAAAATGCAATCTCATACAACTATATATTGAGGAACATGTATTAATAAAATATAAATTGAATTAGAGATTCCGATGCATAGAAACAAATATAATCTCAGAGATCTCAGAGAGTTGGTAGGATAGTGCTTATTGCTAGAATTTGTCCAAATAGAGATATATTATATTCAAAAAAGAATCAGAAAGATAAAAGTAGGTTGAGTAGCAATGCATAGTAAGAAAATACTCATGTATGTAGAAACTTAGGAAACTGAATTTTTTTAAAAATTGGCTGAAGAGCAAGGGAAAAAAAATACAAGTAATATTTTTGGTGAAGTCTACCATAGATGACATAGATAGCGGGGATTAAATGCACAGTTTGGGAAATAGCTAACATCTAGCACTAATTTAGAGATGGGAAACTTTAATTATTTGGATATCTATTGCTGGAGCTCCCTTTCTACAAAATTCAGAGCTATTGATAAACCTTTGGCTATCCTAAAAGATAATTTCTTCCTTCAAAATATAAAGGTGGTAACAGAAGAACTGCTTTGCTACAATGGGCACCTGGATGGCACAGTGGAAAGAGTACCAGATTTATAGGCAGCAAGACTTTACTTCTTGAGTTTAATTCTGGCCTTAGACACTATCTGTGTGACCCTGAGCAAGTCACTTAAACCTGTTTGCCTCAGTTTCCTCATCTGTAAAATTAGTTGGAGAAGGAAATGACAAATTACTCCAATATATCTGCCAATAAAATTTGAAATGGGCTCACAAAGACTCAGACATAACTGCAAACAACTAAAGAATAACAAATAACAGTGACTTTGGATAAACATGGGAGAAGTGGTGACAGAATAATCTTAAGATAAGAGTTATAATAAAGGAAGAGAAAACTAGGTATAATCTGATATGCCCCAGATTTTGAGAATACAAGTTCCAAAGTGTTTAAGGAAAAGGAAAAGTTTTCCCAATGTAAAAGAATGAGAGGTCCTTAAGAATTAAATTCTTAAAACACAAATAGAAATTATTTCAATGCAAATGAGATAAGGAAGCTAAGGAGAGACTGAAGTGAATATACCAATTAAGTTTTTTTTTTTAAAAGATATGTACAGAAGATGAAAGTCTGGAATACCATAATAAGGTAAGGCTGATGATGAATCTTTGGTATGAGAAACAGTTCTTTATATGTTAGTAATAAGAAAATAAAAAAAGAATAGAACTGCTTTGTGTGGCAGGGATGAGAAGATAGTTACAGGCAATGGTGAGAAAACTGAATAATGCAATTTGAATTTATTTTCTTTTCCAAGTTGATTAGTCTTTGAATTGGGTAGGACGTAATACAAACCCTAGAAAAGTTGGGGATTCTAGCTCTCATATAAATTGTATAAATATTTTGTCTTCTAGATATCAGTTTGTTCATCTGTAGAAGTCTCATCCGCTTCTAAGGTATCATGCCATATATTAAGGTGGCATTTGCTTTGCCTCAATGGAAGTGAGTCATCAGTCCTGGTTGAACTACATTCTAGAATAGGACAGACTGATATGAATGCTGGCTCATTTTTTGTGATTTTTAAATGGAAGAGAAGCTAGAGAACTGCATAAGGATCAAATATAACAATTTTCAAAAACAATAGGAGAGGAGCAGCTAGGTGGCGCAGTGGATAGAGCACCAGCCCTGGAATCAGGAGGGCCTGAATTCAAATCTGGTCTCAGACACTTAACACTTTCTAGCTGGATGACCCCAGACAAGTCACTTGACCTCAATTGCCTCGGGGGAAAAAAAAAAAGAGTAGATGAAGCTGGATTCTTCAAACTTTAGATCACGGAACACTTGAACATATTATGAACAAAACTGAGAGGTAAAGATTAGATAGTAGTAAAATTAGTTGGATTTGAAAGAGATTAAATGATTGAAACCAATAAGTTGTCAAACAGGGGGTCAATGGTAAAATGAAAAGATGTCAATGTACTGTATCTCTGCAAACTGTCCTTGTTTTTTCCAATATTCAATATATATATATCAATTACTTTGATAACAACAAAGATGCACGTTTTCAAATTTCAGATGATATGACTGTTGGAAGGATGGATAGCATATTAGATGATGATTTGGATCCAAAAATATGAAACAGGATGAAATTTAATAAGGATCCAGAAAGAAGAGGTTAAAATTTATGTTTCAGTCTGCTTACTAGGGCCACATCTGGAAACTGTTTAATTCTGGACATTATATTTTTAAAATATATTTAAAAATCTAAGGTATATCAACAGGGTAATTAGGATACAGAGAGAAAAATGGAGAGGAAGGGAGGAAAGAAAAAAAGGAAGGAAAAAAGAAAAGGAAGAAAGAAGAAAAGAAACTAGAATTTATTAAGTACTATGTGCCAGGCACCGAGCTAAACATTACAAATATTATTTCATTTGATCCTCACAACAATCCTGAGATATAGTTACTATTGCTATGCAGAAAAGAGTTTAAGTGACCTGCCCAAGGACATAAAAATAGTGTCTAAGAGTATATCTTTTTCCTGATTCCAGGCCCAGAACTGTATCTAATGTGTCTCTTAGCTATGTAAAGAACATATCACTTGAAGGACAGTTGAATGAGTTGGGGATATTTGTACTGAAGAATAGTGACTTTCTTCAAGAATTTGAAGGGTTTTTATACATGATGGGATTAGACTTTTTTGCTTAGCACCAGAAACAGGACTACAAACAATGTGTTTATAAGATGAAAAGCTTCCTATTCCCTTTCTAAAAAAAGAATGAATTGACTTAGATGATAATGGGTTCTCTTCTCATTTGAAGTCTTCAAACAAAAGTTAATCTACTTGACGGGTATTGAAGAAAAGATTCTAGATCAGCAATGGGTTGTAGTAGATGATTTCTGAGATCCCCAACAGATCTTCAATTAATTGTATAGACTGAAAAATGCTGAAAATCTATGAAGTTAATAGCATTATGGTAATTTATTTAGTTAATAGACAGAAAAGTAATCCTGCACTAAATCAGGGAATAAATTACAGATATTATAGAAGAAGATTATACAATATAAATTCTGATAAAGAAAAATAATTTTACCTCCAAGGACCATGCCAGCCTGACAGCATTTTCTTAGACGACATGCTGGACAATTTTTTCTACGAATTTTGTCAACTATGCAGTCGTTTCTCCCAGCACATAAATAATTATGCTGTCCTGAAATAAAAGAAAAGCTATTTTTGATATTTCAAAAACACTTAAAATTTTTATAAAATAGTAATTTAAAAATTTTAAAATATTTTTTCAGTAACAACATTAGCTCAAACTTTTGGCATTGACATCACTGCATTTTATAACAGAAACAACTCTTTTTGAATCTTGCAAATCTTGTTGAATGCAATATTCTGGTTAACTTAATTTTTCAGTAAAGTCAACTTTGTGACCACTGAACCCATATTAACTCCTGTTTTAAAATCACACTCCATTTTTTGCCCTCTTTAATACAGAAAATAATATGTGTGTATGTATGCATATGTATATATATAAACATATGTATATGTACATATATTATGACTAAGAATCACAAAACAGATCTCATGGTCATCATATGACCATTATATTTAACCATTCATGTAAGTATAGGACCTAGATTGAGTACCTTAAAACACCCTTAAAATAATTCCTGTTTAATTAATTTCAGCTTTTCTTCTACCATTGTCAGTTCATTTTGTCATGATTGCCATTTATCATCTTCTTTCTCTAGATGAATGGCTGCTCTGCTTTTCATATTTCTCTTTCACTGACAAATTTGAATAAAGTCTTCACATTTTGGTTTCACTGATTATTGACATATAAATCACAATGCTTCTTCAAAATTCTTCTGATCATTTTTAAAGAATATTTTAAATAACCCGGGGTCAACTTTCCTCTTCAAACCTAAAATTTCTGGATTAACTGCAGTGGTAGTTGCTTAGTTACTATTTTCCTAAGTGGATAGTAATGTGTCCAACTTATCCTGTGGCCATGTGTCTAATAACCTAAACCATCTACAGCAGCCATGAACATGGAAATAAGCATAGTCTTCAGATGACAAGGAACAAAACAACAAACAAAACTATCACTTAGACGCTCTCAGAATTTAATAATCTAGAACAATGTAAATTGGTCTATTAATTTAACAAACTTGATTGTCAGATTCTTTCATCAGCAAATATACTATAGGTTGGGAGACACCTTCAATGAATGTTTAATTAAGAAAGTAAAAGACTAAATACAAAACTATTGGCTTCAAAGGAATTCCTGAAATTTGTCAAACACACCAGAAGATGCTTAATCAGAGGTAAGTTGGTATATAAAGCAAATAATATAAGAGGAACATTCTCCAACTTTCCAAAGTTCATCAAAGAGCTTTCAGCTATTGTTTATTCATTTATTTTTAGCAAATAGCCCACAACAAATGCTCTGGCTTATATATTCCTGAAATTTCATCCATTATTTAACATAAAGGTCAGTTAAATAAACTCTATGTACAAGTCTAATGCTGGAGGTTGGAGAAGAGTATAGAGATGACACTAAACTTCAGAAAATGGGCAAACACCTTTTTTTTACCTTCATACCAGTTGGCCCTATTGGGATATTTACACCTTGAATTGTGCAAACAGGTTTTAGTACTATTTTACACAAGCAACAGCATGGTGTAATACAAAGAGCACAAAAGTGGAAACAAAAAGGACAGGGCTTACTTAACTTTATTTGTAAATGAAGGAAAAAGTATTTCCACTACCTGCCTTACTGGACTACTAGACTAAATGTGCTTATAAATGATAAGGCACTATATAACTTAAGCTATTATTAGTATTGCTGAACTGGGTATGTAGGAGCAACTAGGTGGTGCAGGGCACTTAGTTCCAGGACTGGAGCCAGGAAGACCTCAGTTCAAATCCAATCTCAGATACTATTGGTGAGATTTTGGGCGAGTTATTAACACTATTTGCCTCACTTCCTCATCATAAAATGAGCTGTAGAAAGATATTGGCAGGCCACTTCAATATTTTTGCAAAGAAAACCCCCAAAAGGAGTCACAGTCGGACAAGACTGAAAACAACAACAAAATATATGAATATAAAGTGAAAAGGGATTCTTTTTTTAATGCAAATTTGTAAAAGAGAATTGTGACAATAGTGTTTTACAAGAAGTTGCCTTTTCACCAAGGAAGAAATGGGCCCAAATATTAAAAATATAAAAACAGAGCACATCAAACTATCTTACATAGATAACAGGAATATCAACTACCTATGTAAAAATGTGCATTTATACTACGAGAATAAAGAAATGAATCTGTTGCACCTATCTGCTTCTGGGTCATGAAGACCTAGAAAAAGACAGGACAGGGAATGGGAGAATTGTTTCTTCTGGGTGAGTAGCAAGAGAAATTGTCATAGCTTTTCGATTCCTTTCTCTCTGAGACGTTGGTTGGTTTGGTTTTTTCACATAGAAAGAAAGTCTACAAATAGAATACTTTTCTCAATTTACATACATAAATCTGGCACTCCTACTGAACCAGGAAGCAGAATAAAAACTCATCTCCCTATGCCTACAATAGTAATGCCTTTTCAGATGTAAAAAGGAGACAAATTGAGATGAATATTTAATTATAAATAAAAACAATTTCGTATCCTCATTTTAGAGAGGGGATCTTGTAGTTCAGAAATTTTATGACTTGTCTAAAGTCACACAGCTAGTCAATAGCTTTTAGGACAAGAACTCAAGTCATCTGATTTAATTTCAAAGCTCTTTCTACCACACTGCATTTTCTTTTACGTCAATAAAATTGATTTAATTAACAAATGACATTTAATCCAGCAAACTGCTATGTGTTTTTTAATGTCAAACTAATTCCAGTAATTTTTTGCTCTAAAAATCTTTCAAACCTATACAATTAAAGTGATGTTGGATTTTCTAAAGTTATATGAGTGAAGCATAAATTCTGGCAGTTCCTACCAATCTAGTAAGGGTTACAATGGACTTACTGATAGAATTTGTGTCTATTATCAGACTAGCCAATTTCTGAAAGGGTTATTCTTAGAGAACTGACTATCATATGATGAATTTTCCACAATTCAGGCACCATAAAGAGTCCTCTATGGCAAGGAAAGATATATTTTATAATATATGTATGTGTGTGTGTATGTATGTATGTATCAGTAGAGAGAGTACTACATTAATAAATTGTAGATTTTTGAAGCACTGATATAAAGTCAAATGAAGCTTGTATTTTTAAAAAACACAGGAATAATATAAAATATACTAAACTTGTTTAATGCATTACTTGACAAAAAGCTTTTTTTATCATTTATGAACAAGATAATAAAATATGATTTCTCCAAGTAAAACAGTAAATTCCATTAATTTTAGTAAAACTTGAACAGGGAGCATAGAAAGAAAAAGTTAGCTTTTCCATTTTTCTTAACCTACAAGTTAGTTCTGTTAAAGGTCCCCTTTTGATCCAAATGTTGGCATGCTACAAAAACACACACAATGTATTTTGTAGTTAGAATTGTATTAATGTTTTGTTTATTATTAAAGTTGTAAGAATAATGTAAAGAACCAATTTATATTCCTCAGTATGCTCCATTTCATTGTGATTTTAAAAGTAATGCTGTAATACAAAGATGTTAAACACAAGCAGAGACAGGGGCCATTAAACCGTATGTAAGAATTTTGCCAATTCATATTGACTTAGCAATACAGTAACATTATTTATGTTTTGCTGTATTTCAACTTTTGTTAAATATTTATCAACTACATTTAACCTGCTTTAAGACTAAAGAAGCATGGCCACAGTTTTTGATCTCCTTCTCTAGTATTATTAAGATATGAAAAACACTGCAAACCCATTAATAGAAAGTAATTTCTATTTTTATTAATTAGGAACGATTAAAAAGGGAAACAATTATAAGTAAAATATGTGTTATCTAAGTATATGTATTTATACAGATAATTGAGTGGAATGAAGATGATGTCTTTTTAAAAGGAAAAAAATTAGAAAAGTGGTTCAAATGAAGAAAAACTTCTGACAGTTGAAAATAATTCAAAGTCCTTCATGTAGAGCAAATCTTCATACTATTCTGTTTAGGCTGCCTGAAAGAGAAAATCAGCTATCTTCTGATAAATTACAAAAAGACAATTAACATATCTTGTGTTTGATAAGTTAATCCCTATAGACTGGGTGATTGTTGATAGTAGGACGGAAGCTAATGGGGTCTTGGCACTGGGTAAGGATGCTAAAGTCCAACTGAATGAGGAAAGCTAAAAAGTTTTTTAATCTGAGTTTAAAAATTCTGAACAAATGATTCCTACATAAACCTTGAAGAAGTGGAGCCAAAATAAAATTAACATTTTTAATTACAGTAATTTAGTCGTTATAGTAATATATGGCAATTGGTATTACCAAAGTATCTAATTTTATATCTGTATTCCAATTTCATTAAATCTTGTACAAACTAAATCCTTTATTTATATGCTTATATAATAGATGCATATTAAATATCTGAATGAATGGTTAACATATCTTCTAGCTCTAAGTCATATGATACTGAAGTTTTATAATTTTCAATTTATTAATATTATGCTACTGTCCCCGTCCCCTCAGTTAACCTCATCTGTAAGACAGCCGTTTGGACAAGGCACCATTAACTTCCTGTGTAGCAGCTTTCTCTTACTTAATAATGTATTCAGAATGGACAAACACACACACACACAAACTTACTTAAACCAAATATACTATTGGGCCTTATGGATCCAAACTGGCAAAAGCAACAATAGTACAAAACAATATATCATAGAGACTCTCATATCAGTGGCAACTTCACCCAAACTCATGAAAATAAAATAAAGGAACCAAAATGAAATAAGCGTAGAGCAGAAAGATTAATTTTCTTTGCTGATTCATATGATTTGTTGCTTCTTAGAATCTCTAACAATTGACAGAAACTAGAATTTTAACAGTGATGAAGCTGAATATGTAATTACTGTTGAATTTTACTATCAGTCAGATGAGGCACAACTTTAAATCACATTAATTCTCTTATCTGGGCACTCTACTGAAAAACACACAGATTTCAAGGAATCTTAGCAATGTCCAGATTTATTTCATTTCTTAAAGTGCTGCAAATAATGATGTTTTTAATGTATAGAATTGGAGTTGGACTTGTGATTTCAGTAGTTTAGGGAATTCTAGGGTGAAAGTCTTTCTTCCAATACAAGTTGGCTTCTTTGTCACAATTGAAAGCTGCACAGAGCAAAGGCTATGTCAGAGGCAGAATCTGAAATCAGCTTTGTGAGGTCTTCCTTTACTGTGTCATTCTGTTTCTGACATTTACACAAATGTCACTAAAAAAGAAAAGGTATTTTGCCTTGATTTATTCATTAACTTAATACAGGTTGATTTTTTTATATTTTGGGGAAGGGGCGTCTCTTCACAGATATTTACCACACCTTGAAATAAGAGAAGTTTGCCTTACCTTTCTCAGTATCAGTCTTCTTAGTGGATAGCAGATATGCTTTAAGAAACAGGAAATCACATCCGAAATTTATCACTTGCTAGGTGTCTCAGAAGTAACAGAAAAGGGACTGAATAATGATGTTGTCTCACTTACATTCCATTAATTACCATTCTTTTTCAAGGCAAAAATGGAGTTTGCTCTACAGCTATCCCCACATATTTTTCAAAAAAAAATCTTTTGAAATTTTATATCCATTTAATTCATAATAATTATTTTTCTCAGTCTTATGCATCAAAACTGTTTTTTGATTTTTTTTGGCTATCTCTGTTCTTCACAAGGAATTTGTTACTAGTTACATATAACCACTAAGTTCAACAATATTTTTATTTTGACCACCTGTCCCCAAAAACATAGCTTTTAAAAATGTAATTATTCCATTAACTATTTTAGCCCAACCTTCCATGAAAGGATAGACACATCATGAAGTGTTAATGAGAATTCCTTAAATGTTAATCCAACATTTATTCAAAATTAACAAAAGAATTTCACAATATCAACGTTAAAAAAGATCACAGTCCACCATAAAAATGCAGTATCAATAACTGAACTTAAATATCTTGCAGACAAACAAGGATTAGATACTTCCTAATCATTAAAAATCCCTAGTAGCTATGGCTCCTAGCAATCAGTTACTCACTATCAGTGCAGGAAAATTAATTTCATAGGATTTAATAGAAGTTAAGCACTTCCCTTGCTTTCATTTTGGAAAGCAGGAAGAAGCAAACAGAGAAGTGGCAAGAAAAATGGACATATTAAAAAAAAACAAAAAGGAAAAAAACAGAAAAAATGACTGTCAGTGAAAATTATGTTTTTATGTGTATTTTTAAGCATGAAATTAAGAACTACATTAAATAATACTTTTTTTCTTCATTGTTCTCTGGAATTGATAATGGGTTCTCTAAAATTATATCAACAAAGTTGAAGCTCTAAGAAAAGGCTTTTTAAAATATGGACCAGATCAGGGACTGCACACTTATACAATGACCAGTCTAATCAATGTGAAGAGGTTTGCATTAAGTGATGAATTTTTCAACTATGGCAACTTGTGAAACACAGAGGGGCTATGATTTATGCTAGTAAAAGGAATAGTCTTTAATGAAATAACAGATCTTTTAAAATAACAAAGTATGGACTTGAAAAACTGTTGGTGTACTATTTTTGGATTTTTCAAGTTTACAATAATAATGATTGCTGACATTGATATGGAACTTTACAATTATATAAAAGACTTCATTCAAACCCCTTATTTCAGCTCATCCTCATAATAATTCTATGAAATAGTTATAACAGATAATATTATCCCCATTTTAAAGATGAGGAAATAAAGTTCAGAGGAGTTAAGTGACTTGACCACAATGACATATCTAATAAGTATCTGAAAAATACAAAACTAGTTATGTCCTGCCTCCAAAACCAGAATTCTTTCCACTATACCATAATGCTTTAAATGACAAATTTTTATGCAGCACTTTTAAACCATGTGTCAGAAAGGAAAATGAGAACAGCAGAAGCTATGGTAAGAACTGACAATACTGCAGGAAAAATTTTCTGTACTGTACCTTGTTATTGCAACCAGAACACGGTCACAGCTCTAAGAGACTGGGTCACCCCAAAAAGCCACTTGTGAAGGCAAGAGCTAGACAGTGAGAAGGAGATATAGAACTAGGGTCAATGAAAGCCAAGATTTGATTTTAAAAGGGTGGTGATAAGAGTTTAAATTTATCTGAAATCATAATATAATACTATGTTTTAATAATTTGCACATATATAACCTGTATAAATTATAACATAATTCCTATTAAGCTGATCTTTTGCATCCAAATCACCTAGTCAAATTTAGCAATAAGATGAGTTCTGCAGAGCTGGAAAATCTACTGTTAGGGGATATCAGTAAATACCTGTGTGTATACAAACAGATAAATACACACACACACATAAAATATATGTACCCCAGACATGCTTTGTCTTAATACTATATGTCCTTAGCAAAATGCTGAAATGAACCACTAAAACAGAAATTTCTACAATGCAAGATAAGCTTTGGGGGCTTGTAGAATCTGCTTTAATTTGAAAATACTGTCAACTGAAATATGTATTTTCAAATATCACTTGAAATAAGAAAAAATGTCCTTATACATAAAGGTTAAAGCTGTCCTGCAGATATTATTTTCAATGGATGTAAATGAAGAGGGTTGCAATAAAAAGAAAAATAATTCTTTTTACCAATTTTTGGATCATTAGTCCTCTTCCTTATATATACTCATATAACATCAGCATTCTAATAGAATCATATCTTAAAAATTAGATATGACTTCAAAGTTCATATTTCACTGAAATAACTGAGGGCCTTCACCAAAAGCTCCCTTTTCTCCTGTTTTTTTTTTTTTCCACATCATTCATATGCCTTTCTCCACTTCTTTCCTTTCACCCCTTTCTCACAAGAAGAATTGGCCCTACTCCTTATGTCAAGGCAAATGTCTCCAATTACACAAAAGCGACCCCATTCCATTCTATCTTTTCCAACAGAATGCCCCCTCCCATCATCCCCCTTTCTTTCACTCTTCTTCATCATTTCTCAATGTCTACAGGCCATTTCCCTGTTGCCTATAAAGAAACTCATTTTTCTACCATGCTTAAAACTACTTCTGAAGGCTACTAACAATTAGTGCTTTGGTTTTTGTTCCTCTCACGCTCTTTTTAAATCTCTATAATCTGACTTTTAGCCTTGTTATTCAACTAAAACTGCTTTCTCCAAAGTTTCTCCAATGATTTCTCAATTGCCATTTATGATAGCTTTTTCTCAAGCCTAACCCTTCTTGATCTTTATGCAGCCTCTGACACTGTCAATCACTCTCTTCCTTTGAACTAATTTTCTCTCGTAGTTTTCATGACATTGCTCTGTTCAGGTTGTCTTATTATTTGAACTACTCCCTCTAATCATGGATATTGCCCAAATCTCTGCTATTGGCTTTCTCTTATTTTTCTTTGCTTGTTAATCTTATTAGATCCAATGGATTAAATTATCATTATGCAGATGATTCTCAGATTCATTTATTCATCCCTAATCTCTCTCTTTATTTTTTCTTACATCTTCCTTGGAAATCTTAAGTGGGATTAAAATCAACATGTCTCAAACTCAGCTCCTTAATTGTCTCTCCAAATTTTTTGAGGGCATCACAGTGCTTCCAGTCAATCAGGTTCACAACCTAGGTTTTGTTTTTAGATCCTCACTATCTTTGTAGTAGCTGAGGAAGAGTTGTTTCACATTACTAGAAATTTAAACTCCCAAGAGATATTATCAATTCCATCTTTGGACCATCTTTCATATTTGTGCCCTCTTTTTTTTCCTGATCCTGCAACTACTGTGTTTATGAGCATTTAGGATAGGAAGTAATGACCCTTGAAAACCAAAGTCAAAAACAAACAAACAAACAAACAAAAAAAACAACCTAGGATCATTTTCATTTTTTGACAGGATTACTACCCTAGGTAGATTAGGAGAATTAGTTACCTAAATATCAGTAAAACATTTTTGACAAAGTCTCTTCTACTATTCTTTGTAGATAAGATGAAAAGAGAAAACTTAGATAACAGGTTAGGCTGATTCAGTAGAAACTGAATGACTGGAGCTAATGAATAAATTAAAGTTTTAGTACAGTGACATAGGAATATGACTTTAGTCCTAGCTGTTAACATGTTAATCAATGAATTAAATAAAATTATAATTGGCATGCTTACCTAATTTGTAAATGACAATTAGATATGAACAATTTAAAAGAAATTTAAAAACATGAAAAGATCTTAAAATAGTATGTCGAATGCATCCTCAAAAACTAAAACAGATTTGTAATCTTAGTAGAGAGTCATATGGAATGCAACCCATGCATGACTGCCCAACCTGCCCAAGTCTGAACAGAGTATGGTGATTTTATTGATGATACAGCACAGTATTCAATGCTTCTCCCTACCAATACTAGAGGTGGCTTTGAGGTAAGGACTCAATGTTGCAGGAGAGATCATTATACAGAAACAAGTTAGGGATATATGAAAACAATATGACAATATATCAAAATTCATAGGATATGTTATTTTGTGGGGAAATTCATTCCTCTAAACTCATCAAAAGATTATACATGCAGCTAAAAACTAGAATAACATAAAATTAAAAGTCTGTTTTAAAAGTAAAAATCCTGAAGAGATTTAACAAAAATTTTTAAAAATTGAATTAATGAAACAGCTGTTTTTTTTTTAAAGTAATTAGTTGATTAAAATATTTTAACTTTTTGTGTGTTTTTAAGGGTGTATAAACATTGTTGAAATCTGGTTTCTAATCTATTTTTTTTTTAATGGGTGAGTCTATCTCCTTCCCAGTTGTGACTGCTATGTATTTCCCTTTGTTGTTTTCTATCCTTATCTTTTATCCTTCCCTCTCAAAAAGTGTGTTTTGCTTCTGGCTAATGCTTATTTGATTTTTAAAAAGGAAAACCAAATTACTAGTATCAAAAAGGAAAATTCATAATAAATCTAATGTATCCCTTAACCTAGTTTCTCCCTTTCCATTAACCACTTTCCTTATTTTTCTGTTGGGTAAAGTATATTTCTGTATTCAAACATGGATATGTATTCTTCCCTCAACTAGTTCAGGTGAGAGTAAGATTCAAATGTCTTCAGTTTTTTTCCCATCTACTGTCACTACTGTCCTTATTTCACAAAGTCCTCTTTGCACATCCCATTTATGTGAAATAATTTTCCTGTTTTTTTTCTCTTCCTTTTCCATTTCCTCTTCCCTTTCCATTTCACTCTTTGAGATCATTCACACACACACCAGAATCACCAAGGCCCTTTGTTTAGAGTCCCTCTACGAGGTCAGACTATCTTTTTTTTTTCTTATTTTCATTCTTAATGTTTAGCACATAGTAGGTCAACAATAATTTACTCCTAGAGATAAGGTTCTAACAGATTAATTATCATTTCCCTTATAAAGAATATAAGTAGTATAGCACTGTTTAGTCAGTTATCTCTCTCCCTTTCATGTTTACCTTTTACTTTCCAGACTTATATGTTTATATAAAGTTCTATACTCAGCTCAGTGCCTTTCATCAGGAATTCTTAGTTTTTTTAAATTTCTGCATCAAGTATTTTTTTTTTCCTCAGAACTCCAGATTTTGGTTATAATATTCCTAAACATTTTCATTTTGGGATTTCTTACAGGAGGAAATTTATGGCTTCTTTCAGTTTTTACTTTGCCTTGTTGTTCTAAGATGTTTGGACAGTTTTCTTTTATTTCTTGAAATATATCTAGGCTCTTTTTTATTCATGGATTTTTAGTCCATTTTTCTTAAATGTTCTCTCCTTGTCTGCTTTCCCAGTTCTATATTTCACGTGTTTTACTCTTTTGACTTTATTTCTTGATATATCATGTAGTTATCATTCATTTGACCAATTCTAATATCCAAGGGATTATTTTCTTCTTTAAGGCTTTCCCTAAGCCTAGCAATTCCATTCTCTACAGATTGTTTTAGTTTTCTAAATTTTTTAGCTTCTTTCACTCTTGCTTTAACTCTTCTAGAAATTCTTATTGGTCTTTTATCCAAGCTTCATTTTGGCCCTGATGTATATATATTTAAATATTCAATTTTTTGTATGTGTGTTTTTTATTTATTTGTATACATTTATATGTATGTGTGATTATATATATACATATATATATATATATATATATATATATATATATATATATATATATATGTAGTCCTTCTCTTTGATGTGTCTGAAATTTCCCTCTTAAAATAGCTTTTTATTATTGGATTATTTATCTCGCTCATGTTTCCAGCCAACTTCTTGCCTTAAGAGTTAGTGTTATGCTTTGTACACTTTAGGGGAGAATGGGGTAGGGAGGTGTGATGGAGGGGAAATCTATTCACTGCCCTCTTGCTCTAAGTTCTTAATCTAAATTTGATTCTATGGGCTTATTTCTGGTTGGAAATTTCAGTGAACTGCCACTTGACTAACTGGGCTCAATGATAGGCTCAGCAACTGAACTGCTGGCTTCCCTTTGGTTTAGAATGCTTTGCTGTGCTACTGGAATTAGTCACAGAGCTAGCCAGAACTTATTCCAGGCTCAGTAAATAGCTAGGGTTCACAATTACCACCAATCTTCTCTACTCCAGATCAGTGATTTAAAACTGGGTAATGGAAGACATAGCTGCCAAATAATACTTGCTTCTATACTTAAGGCTCAGTAAATAGCTAGGGTTCACAATTACCACCATCTTCTCTACTTCAGATCAGTGATTTAAAACTGGGTAATGGAAGACATAGCTGCCAAATAATACTTGCTTCTATACTGAATCAAGGGTCCCCTGAAATCTCTGCTTTGTACTTTCTGTCCTATCACCTTGTGTCAGCCTTCATTACCTGGGCTCTAAAATTATTCTCTCCACTTCGTGTATTTTTGATCCGATTCTCTTCCCAATATCTTCAGACTCTTTGGTCCATCTATTTAAGACTCCCTGAACTGGAAAAATTACTCTGTAATGTTTTATTGCCTTTTCTGAACACAGTTTAGTCTGATGTGTTCTCTAGATCTTTATAGAGTAGGGATATAGGTGTGTGAATGTAGTGGCAGGGTGAGCCACTAATGGTCTAATGGTCCTTCTCTCACTCTACTATCTTAGCTTCATCTTTTCCCTTTTCCCTTACAAAAAATAATTTCTTAAACAATTAGCTAAACTTTCTTTGATCCAATAAAATGAAATTTAATGGAGATAAGTTAACTTTCTCCTACATAAATCTTTTACTCTGATATTACATTTTCTCTGAAGAGCAGTACCAGGTTGCAAGTTTCTACAGATAAAGGAAACCTTAAAAAGTTATCAATTGGGAAAAAAATTTTGAATACAGAATATGTTATAAAATGCATTTCATGTATGAGTATCAATCTAATTAAGTATAGAGAAGTCCATTATCAGAAGTTTGGCCAAAAGGGTCATGTTGACTCTTGCAATAGTTAAAAATACAAAATTGTCTCTTACATTTCTCTCTCTCTTTTTTATGCAGAGTGTAAGCTCTGGTAGATTATATGATTTTAAGTACAGTTTTAGCATTAGACTATACAAGCTTTTGGAAACAGACTAGCTAAATAAGGCTTCAGCATTAGATTGGAAATTTGATTAAAGATTTGTTTGTAGAAACCTAAAATAAGAAAAAAAATGAAAAGAATGAGCCCCAGTTCTGCTTTTTTAATGATGGTGAAAGGGGTAATGGAAAAGGGGTTCTACAGTACTTAAATCACACAATTTTCATCTATAAACATTAATTCAGCCATTAGTAACATAAATGCAAAATACCCATGTCAAAGTAACCAACAAAAGATGATACTGTTGGAGAAAATGTATTATATAAATTCTCCCAGAACAAAGAAAATTTAAATGGAAGAACAGTTCATAAACTGTTGAAGTTGGGTTTTTCTATATTCAAAAGCGACAAAAAATATTATTTTGCTGGAAATTTGATAATCTCATATTTGCAAAAACCAGAAGCTACCCACTTCTGGTTATTTGTTACAGATACTGACAGGCTCTGAAAAGCATTGCTAAAATCTATGAAGCCTTAGACAAGAAAATGAAGACCTTAAAGGAATAACTTTTTTCCCCCCATCACTACTTAAAAATGAATGGATAACCTTCAAAAGAGAGGCAGATTTGGAAATGAAATTATGGATAAAAATAGCATTGTAGGAATTGATTTTGAATTCTGAACCAAGACTTAAGATAAAAGAATGATGAACTCATTGAGATTGATGGGATTATGCCTAAACATATCTGGTGGTAATCTATTTGCCTGAAGTCTTATGGATCCAATAAAAACAACTTTAAGCAGAAAAAGAATAAAAGGAAAAAGTTACTTCTATAAGAAATCACACACACATATATGTATACATACACACATAAAGATGCTAAACTAGACAGCATAAGGAATGGCTATAGAAATGCCCAAAAATTCCTAGAAAATTTCCCTAAGGTGCCAATAATAACATCCATGTTCTCAGATTTTGATAAATGCATGAAATTTCTTCAGGCATAACAACAATCTCTTAACTGTTCAATATAATGGACTTTTAAAAGTCTTCATTCTATTTGATGTCTCTGAAATATTGACCACAAGTACTTCCTAAATATTAAAACATCTCTTGGCCTATGTGATAGTGCTTTTAGCTTTTCCTCCAATCTGTCTCAATATACTTTCTTAATTTATTTTTCATCATCCATATTTCCCTATGTTTTTGTCTTAGACTCTCTTATTTTTCCTCTCTCTTTTTAAAATCTTCTTAGTTTTTAGTTCAATTATAATTTCTATTTATAGTCTCCATTATGGAAAGTTGGGGACACTCAGTCTGAGAAATTGAGAAAATTGATAATAACCTAGCAAATGAATTTTACAAGGGGAACCAAAAGAAAGCATTGTTAAAGAAATCAAGTAGTAAAGTATTAAAGGAGATGAGAAAGGGAAATGGGCAAATCCTACTTGGCTTTAGAGGGAAGAACTAAGAACCATGAGTAGAAGTTGCAGATTTTGACTTAAGTTTAAGGGGAAAACTTCCTGATAATGAAAAATTGGCATGAGTTTTAAACATATTAAATTCCTAATATAGTAAGAAAAAACAAACTAAAAAATCTCTTAAACTGTCAAAGGTCAGGTCAATTAAACTATGTGACATTGTAGTATCTGTACCAACTTAAATCATTTAGTACCTACAGAACCACAATTATCTCAGACATGACTGAAAAGATGTAAAATGTTATATACATTTAAATTATAATCTTTATGTCATTTATGAACTTGAATCTATCTGAACTTCACATGTCATCTAAAATTTTTACACTTGTTATGTATAGGGTCTGAGAGGTAACATCCTAATGTTTTTCCTGTTGAAAGTCTTTCCTGTCTTGATTCCATTCTTTAAACAGCTTCCAAAATAGTCTTAAAACTTCTAATCATATCACTCTTCTCCAGAAAAGGCTCTAATGGTTCTTTATTGCCTCTAGAATAAAATGCAAATACATCCTCCATCAGCATTAAATAGAGAGCTAGAAGACATCTCAAAGATCATTTAGGATAACCCCCGATTTTCCAGATGAGAAAAACTGAGGTCCACAGAGATTCAGTAACTTGTGTAAAGCACTGTAAGTGCTTCTCCTTACTCTCATTTGTATTTGTTTTATACAAACTTTGTATTATGTGGATGTGCTGTTTTGTGAAATAAGAATGCAAATTCCTCTAGAACAAAGATTGTTTCATTTTTGTGTTTGAAACCCCAGAGCTTAATTCAGTTCCTGGACACAGGAAATGATTACTCTATGTTTGTTGAGTGATTGACTGTAGTGGATGGAACAGTTTTGGAGCTAGAAGATCTGGATTCAAGTCCTTCATCTGACATGTAATTGCTATGAAAATGACCTCTAATTGCCTTACGCAACACTCTAAGATTATAAATTATGGATGCCTAGCTACACTGTTGGTAAAGTTTCTCCACATTAATAAAAGTCAGAATTGTATAAAAAAATTAACTGGTAGTTTTAGTTTGGTTTTGGAGTTTCTCTAATGGATGCTTCTGTATTTATTTTCCTATTTTAAAATATCCCTTATTTTTTGCAGTTATAAGTACATTCATAGTATTGTCCACTAAAGTTCTACTCTAAAGCTTTATTTTGGTATAGAAATGACCCATAGCTCTTGAAGGCAACTAAGTTATAAAGAGACAATGTGTGATTCCAGCAACATCTTACTGGTTAAGTTCATAAAGGCTCATTCATCATAAGGTTGGTTGTAGGGTGATAAAACTGGCCTACAAACATTCAAAAAGACTATCTACCAAATCAGAGAAAGATTATAACTTTTCTTCATGAAGAGAATACCCTAAAATAGAAAAAAAAAAACAGGTAGTATCAACAGCAATCTTTCAGAAGCATATTTATATTAAATTAAAGTCTATATACCTAACTTCAGCATATACATATATAAATATACTTGTGTTTAACTGTAGCCTACTTGGAGGAGGTGGGAGAGGGGAAGAGGAAAAAAGAAGAAAGTAAAAAGTGCACATCAGAGAACAAAAGAAAACCCCCAAGGAAGCAAAGAAAAAATGGATAGTTCTGAATACAGTGTGTTCTATTATTATATATGTTTTCTAGAAATGGAAATTATTACATATTTTGATCCTTAAGTTTTGCTGTGCACATGACAATTTTCTTTTTTCTTTTTTTTATATTTAAGTTTTAAATAAATACATTAGAAAAATAAAAATGAAAAGAAAAGAAAATACATTTCCTAACCATAGCTGTGAAAGTTAGTAAAGAAATAATTTATAGGTCTTGGCTAGCATAACACATTGTTGATTTATACTAAGCTTTACATCCAATAAAATCTGCAGGTCTTTTTCAGATGAACTGCTGTCTCCTGCCCACCTCCACTATACCTATCTTGTATTTGTGAATTTTTCAACTGACTAATTCTTTTTGGATGATGCTTCTTCCACCAACATGGCAGAGTAGATATATTTGTTAGACCTGGCTCTTGGATTCTGTTCTATGACCCTTTCATACCTTTCCACTTTAATTTTATTATTTGTAAAATGGAGATAAGAATAGCTATAGCACTTACACCATTGACTCATTGTAAAGTTCAAATCAGACACTATTATTTCTCATTCTTCTTATCTTTATGCTATCATGATTGTTATAAGTATCATTAGCTATTATTCTTCCTAGCTTTATGTCATCTGAAAATTTGATAAGCATCCTATGCCTTTATCCAGTGCATCAATGGAAATGTTAAACAATATAGGGCTCAGCACAAATCATTGACCTCCTTCCAGGCTGACAGCAAGCCATTAATGACTACATTTAGGTATAGCCACTCAATCAATTTTGAAACCACTGAATTAAAGTATTGTCTAGTCTACATCTCTTCATCTTTCCAACAAGAATAACATGAGTGACTGCCAAATACTTGCTAAATATAAAATAAAATAAAACTATATCTATCCCATTCCCCTATCAATCTTTGACAAAAACATAGTGAGATTTGATGACACAATATGTTCTTGATGAACCCATTCTGGCTTTTTATGATTAACCTTTTTCTTTTCCTTTGCTCGATGTCAACTAACCATCTCTCCAATAATATTCTGGAATTTTGCTAGGAATTAATTGAAGTCAAGCTCATTCATCTATGGTTGGCAGAATCCATACCCTACTCCTTTGTGCCTTTTTTAAAAATCAGGACATCTGCCCAATCTTCTTCCACTTTCAAGGAATTTTCAAAGACAACTAACAAGAATTAGGCCATCATATCTGTTAGGTCATTCTATCTGCAAGCACAAAACTTATTGGCACCAGGTTATTTGAACAAATAAAGAGCATCTAGATACTCTCTTACTATCTTCTTAATTCACCTTGGGTATTAACTTTCTATTAGTTATGTGTGTTCTGTCTTTTCAACTGAAAGACTACTAGTTTTGATAAAGAAAACAGAACCATGTTAATAAATTGAGGATATAATATAAATTAATATGAATAATCTTTGTCTTAATTATCATTATTCTATTGATAGGGAATATAGGAAACAAAATCCTAAACTTTTTTTTCCCATTCTTTCTTCATTCGTCTCAGTTCTATAAGTTCATACCACACCTTTTTGTACATCTTCTGTTACTTGTATTTATGTAGAAAACAGAATATCTGCCACTGAAAGAATCAGTTAAATTATAAGGAATGAAAGTTTAGGGAGAAAAAGAATAAGGTCAGTTTTAGACATGTTAAATTTGAGAGACCTGAAGAGACATACAGGTGAAGCCTGATATTTTAAGCTAACAAGTAAGAATAGGGAGTTACCTAACTAATTATACCAGTTAAAGTTATGGGAATTATGAGATTGCCAAAGGAAAGAGAATAAAGAAGTCTAAGAATAAAACTTGGGGAAACTATCCTAAGGCATGAAAAAGAGGGATTATGAGTTAATGAAAGGGATAGAGTAAGAATTGTTATAGACACAAGAGCACAATCAAGACAATGCAATTATTCTGAATTCAAGAGAAGAAAGGATATGGTAGTAGAGATTATTCAGTTATACAGGAAGATCATGGAAGATAAAGTCTGAAATAAAAGTCACTGGATTTAGTTTTATGACCTCTGCAAGCAATTTCAGGGGTGTTAAGACAGAAGCCAGACTGCTAGGTGATAATGAGAAGATGGATGTCAAGGAAGTGAAGGTATTTTTTCAAGAAGTTTGGTAGTGGAAAGGAAATAGATAGGGCTACATTTAGCTGGAGGTATGATATTCATGGGAAATCTTTTAAAATTCAAAGATTTTTTTTCAGAGTTGGGTAGATTTGAGGATATTTGTAGATAGATAAGAAGCTAGTGGAGAGGGAAAGATTGATGTAAAAAGAAAAAATGTTACTAGAACAAGGTACTGGAAGAGGGAGGAGGGAAATCAAACAAGGGCACATTTAAAAGGGATTAACCTTAGTAAAGAATAGATATACTTATCTTGTGATCAATAGGAAGAAGGAAAAATTAGTGATGCTGGACTTTGTGAGAAAGACTAGTGAAGGTGAGGAGATTCATGTTGGATAAACTCGATCTTATACTAGTACCTTCAAATCAAGGCTAGAAGCATTTATTAAGTGTCTACTGTGTGCCAGATACTGTGCTGATTACTCGGGAACATAAAAATAAAATATAGTTCCCTGTTCTCAAGGAGCTCAAGTGGAATAACAATAACTTTCAACTGCCATAAGACTCTTACTACTTCTTTTTTAGGAGCAACCAACTAAAGGAATTCCATTTGAGAGAAAAGTCTTTAAAGGTACCTTAGTAAGACTGATGAGTCAACTTAATCTACAAATTCCTCCTCACTTTGTTTTCCTTTTAATGTAGAAAATTTTCTGTCTTTTTGCTTCTCTAAACCCCATGATCCATAATGGTTATCTGCCTACACCAAATCTCCATTCTCCTACTATCTTTCCCTTTACTTTCATTCCTTTCCTTAGTTGATCAGTCCTACTCTAATCAGTCTCTTTACTTTTTAATTCTGTTTATTCAGTTTGCTCTCTGAAACCACTTTTCTACTTTTAACAAAATTACCTTTTATCCTACTTTTCTCTCATACTGCTTCTATTTTCAAGTGATTACTGAAATCTGATTCTCATCTAATCACTACATATCACTTGGCTCATCTTCAAATAAATACTGGCTACTCCTCTCATGCTACCTGAAACATACATGGCCCAATATTAAGATCTGGGGTATTTCTTGCTCTTTGATATTTCCAAAATCTCCCTGTACCACACATGTTCATCAAGAAAATTTTCTTTGAATTTTATTCCATTTGAGTGAATCCTGTCTGGATTCTTATTTTTTATCAACTACTGACTTTGAGTTACACAGGAAATGGTTCACAGTTCTTTTTTTTTTTTCCTACTCCCAAACTCTGCTTTCATTCATGACAACTTGAAGACTGACATTGTTGACTATATGAAATTCATCATCCTAAAATCATATAAGCTCTATTTCTGTTTTTTTTAGCCACCCACCTAAGTGGATATTTAATCTTAATCTTTATAATAATCTAAAATTGTTCCAACTACCAGAACAATCACAGAATCACAGAATTTCAATTAGAAGTGACCTCACTGGTTATTTAGTACCTTAATCCTCACCTTTAACTTTAATCCAAGCCCTTAAAGAACTCCAACAACACAAATGAGAAGTGATCATCCAACCTTTACTTGAATCCAATGAAGGGGAATCCACTATTTTCTAAGGAAATTTATTCTACTTTTAGACAGTTCTAGTTGTATACATAATATTCACAACCTTTAGTTAGAAGATTTCATGATTTCAAATCCAGCCTCAAAAACTCAAACCCTGAGCAAGTCACTTAATTCTGTTGGCCTTTGTTTCTCATCTATAAAATGAACTAGAGAAAAAAAAAATGGGAAAGCACTACAGTATCTTTACTAAGAAAACCCCCCAAAGGGGTCATGTAGTGTTGGATATGACTGAAAATGATTGAACAAAAATTATATGGAAATTATTTACTGCAAGTCTTTATTTGCTTCTTGTCAGTCTTGAACCATGAAATTGAAAATAAAGAATGTCTTTACCTTTCTCTCTCTGATTCACTTAAATTTTTTTTGGTCTTCACTAAAAGTGAATTCAGTTCTCTACTGTTTTCCTAGTTTGTAACTCCTGCTCTATCTTTAATTTCATTCTTTCATAACTCTCTCTTGTTAAGTCCTTCCCTTTTTATGCTCTGCCAATCTTCATCAATGTATGCCATCTTTTATATTCAGATTTTTGTCCCTATTCCTTAGTCATTGAACATTGTTGAAGTTACAAAATCATGTGGCCCAAAGCCACTAAGATTTTTGTGTTACATTGAAATCCTTTTACACTTTTAAAACTCCCTGTCACTAGCTCAACTAGTATTTTCCCTTAAGCCTTACCTGACACATCCAGTCAATGCTTTTATCCTCTTCAAATTACCCTATTTTATTGACATATTTATGTTTTTTCTCATCCACAACTCCGAGAAAATAAGCTCCTCAGACAGAAATTTTCTTTTCTTTGTATTTCCAGAGAGGATACTATGGCATAAAAGGATAGATTGATGAACTTAAAGATAGGAAATCCGAAGATCAAACGGGCAAGTCACTAAACTTCATGTGCAAGTTCCTAGGAATTCTCTACTAAATCATAGCCTAGTTGAATCTCTCTCAGTGAGGAATATTACTTGTTTCTACATACTAATGATATCAAAGATATATTGCTTATTCCCCCAGTACCTTGCACAATACCTTACACAAAAACATAATTTTAATAAATTTTAAATTGAATTGAATCAAAGTTTAACTCCAAACTATCTCTCTCTTCTCAGATCATGATTTTACATCCTTCATGAGAAAACTGTAATTATCCACTCTGAGCTCTCTCATTCCTTCTTTGAAACTCATTTCATGGTCTCCACTGCCTTTGCTTTGGTAATGATCTTTATGCCTGCCCACTTCATCAATGCTTTTTCTTCTTCCTGGCTGCTCAAGAGTCAGCTGAAATACAACCTGAAGGAAATTTTTTCTGGGTCCCTCCAGCTGCTACTACTTTTATTCCATTAAGTTTATTTTCTATCTATTTTATATGCATCTTCACAGGTCATCTCATCCATTAGAATATAAATTCACTGAGTACAATGACTTTTTTGTTGTTTTGCTTTGTATCCCTAGGTTTGGCAGTATCTGGAATATAGTTTTACCTTAATGCTTATGGACTGACTGATTCTACTGGTTTAATTATCATCTCCATGCAGATGACTCCACAATCTCTATATCCAGTACCTATCTTTCTCTTAAATTCTAGTTTTGCTATTCAATGCTTACAACTGGCTATCTCAATGGAATCTCAAATTCAACATGTTTTTTTATCAACTCTACCTCAATTTATTTCTTTTCTCAATTTACCTTCTTTGTTTAATGGTATTATCAAATTTCCATTCATTTATTAATGCATATACTCATTCAACAAACACTTTAAGCACCTGTTATAGGCCAAGCAGTGTTCTGGGTATTAAGCTACCATGCTAGAAAAGTCACCCAAGTTCGAACCCTGTTATCCTTGACACTTCCCTCTTGATTTATCTCTTATATCCTTGGCCATATTCTTCTGATTATACCTCAGAATCACTTTTATACTTCCAATGTCACCACTTTGAATATATCTTAGGATCTTATCACATTTTACTTGGGCTTCTATAATAGCCCCTTAATTGGTCTCTTCCCACCTATCTCTCTTCTATCTAGGAAAATTTGCTTCTTTCTTTTTTTTTAATACTGACTTCAGATACCCTTTATGCATGCATAGGTTAGTCTCTCATGAGTTAGTCTTTATCATGCATGCATCACTAACAAGAGCCAGAGCAATCTTCATAGTCCCTTGAACATATCTGCCTCAGTCTATCACTTTTGCTCATGATATGCCTAACTTTAAAAGCTATCTTCTACTATTTTTTTTCCTATGTAAATTCTATTTCTCAAGGCAACTGCCATTGGAAGTTCCTACCATCCCAACACACTAATTTTTCTCTTTTAAAAATAAAATTCTGTTCTACATAATTATTAAATATTTCATATATAGCTGTTTTCATAGGATCATAGAATTGTAGATGATCTCTAAGATATTTTTCTGTTACAGATCTAAGATTTTCCAGTTGTATATCTCTGACTTTGAGATGCACTGATTGCAGCCATTGATTTTCAAATGGGAATCATTTGATCAAATCTGTATAATAGGAAGATTAACTTGGCATTATATATAAAATGTTTTATAGTGGAAAGACCAGAGGTGGATTAGTAGTATGAATTTATTGTGGATTTAGTCAAGAGAATTTTGTGACTGTCTTTAACACAACATATGGATACTAAAAACAGGAAGAGAGAAAATGGAATATAACCTAGCATTTGGGTGGTTGATCTGACTCAGTTAAGGAATGAGCAAAGGTAAGAAAATTGGTGTATAAATAATAGAACACGAAGGTTAAAAATAATAGAAAAAGAAGCGAAAAACAAGGAAAGTAGGAATGAAAGGGAAGGTGAATGAAAATATACAGGTGATAACTAAAAATGATACTTTATACTTCTCAGAAAGTCTCACTTAAAAAGCATCTTTTTCATTAATGGTTGTATTATAAAGGGGGAAACCTCCAGATACTTTAAGAATTTGAGAGTTTTATGCATAGAAGTTGAAGAAAATAGTGTTAAACCCTCAAGAGAATCTAACCTATAAAAACATTTTTAAAAGTTGGGAAATAATGATAAATTAATATAAGCGAATGTATTCTCATACAAATATTTCTTTTGTTAAATTTTGATAAATATTATTAACACATAGTAATAGGTGAAGGACTTTGTACTTCCTTATAATTGCAGAAATAGATCATGGCTTAGAAATATGTAATTAAACCATTTTCTTGAAAATACTTACACATTAATGAATATTGATAAATATCTTGCTTCTCACAATTTCAAATATTCAATTCTCTTTTGGTACCCACAACATATTTTTTGATTAAATGCATTTTTAAAAGCCACTACATCTCTCTGTGAATAAAATGGTTTAAACCCATTTGAAAGAATCAAGAAATTGCCATATTTTACTTCCCTTATTTTTATGAAGTCTCTTAAACCTGAAATTCCTGCCTTCAAATAAAAGGGGGGGATGCTGAGAGCAGAGAGAAATGGGTCAGAACTCTTAGAGATAAAATATAATTCTCTTGAGCTATATAACTTAGTCATTCCACTTCTTTGTGGAGATTCCAAGATTCTGTATGAACAGATTAAAAATAAAAAGGTTTTATTGCTGTTGATATTGTTAGCTGCAAAAATATCTTGGTTTTAAATATAAATGTGTTTGTCTAGAGTATAAGTGCAAAGTAAACTTAAAATGTTTTCTCTAAAAGTCTATGATACATTCCCAAATGATAACTGGTTCAATGAACTTGTTTCAATGAAGTTGTTTCTTTTTTAAGTTCACCACTACAAAATAAATAACACATGTAATTTACAGTAAAAAAACAACTCTATAATGATATCTCTTCACTTGATATACAAATTTATCTTAATTTGAGTTAATATGTGTAAAGTTATACCAAAACAAAGTATTCTATATAATATCTGCATTATAAAAAGGAAACAATTTTCAAGGTGTTCAAAAAAATGACTTTATTGCGCAAATTTCACAGAAAAGGACAGTACATTAATGCAGTGAAAAAGCAAAATATAAAATAATTGATGAAATCTATCTTAGCAATATTTTAACTTATTTTAAAATATTACATGCCATAGGATCCCATCAGCTCATTAAAATTTTTTTATTCATCAGAAATTGAATGTAAGTGCTTAAAAGGAAAAATATTAATTAAATAAAAATGTTTTCTTTGGATTGCTAAAATCAAATTTTAATTAGTAATAATTCTATCAGCACAATAATGCTTCATATTCAATATTTAAAATATCAAGTGGTCTGAAAGATATAAAACTTTTACTAGGTTCTGTTTTTAATGGTAAAGACCAAATTTCTAAAATAAATACCCAAAATATTTTAAACTAGATTTTATCTTCTTAGAGGCAAATATATTTAGAATCCTGAAATAAAGATTGTTTCCATTTCCATTAGTATAACAACAAAATGTAAACAATCTTACCTTCCATTGCCCTTTTAAAGAAGACCTTACAGCTTCCACAGGTGAGGACTCCATAGTGACAACCAGAAGCTTCATCACCACAGATTAAACAAATCTTCTGAGGTAATGATTCAAAACCATATTGAGGACTTTGGCTGGCTTCTGTATCTGGCCTTTGAATTAAATAAAAAGCATGATGACATTATCAATGTTCAACAGTGAACTTTTTTAAACTTTTGAGTTGTGTTAATTTTTAAACATAGAACAAAAGTCCATATGATTCCAAAGAAAATGTAAATTTTAAAATGTGCTGATGAACAGTTGCAAACTCCCTTGTCTTTATAAACTTTATAAATAGACTATTCATTTGTAACATTCTTCACAGACAAACTTTTTAGTCAATCAGTAGCACTCTGCAGGCCAACAGATGAGTGAAGAAGACATGATGCCTGGGAAAGGCAACGTCCATAGCAAAAATGAATTCTTTACTAATAAACTTTTAAACCAGAAGCTGTCAGCTGAAATCCTAATCTCTCTCTTTTTTTTTTTAATAACGGTTCTGTAGAAGTTTTATAAAACTCCAAAGGAGTTCTTTGAAATGTGCTCTTTCCTTTCTACCTCTGAGATTTGATATCTACTTGTAGGACACAAAGGAAAAGCCGAATAGACTTTAGTATTTGCGCAATAGCACCCATCTGGTTAACCGATATATAACCAACTGATACAAAGTACATAAAACTAACATTTTTAAAAGTGCTTTCAGGGCTCATGTAACTGGGAATCTTTGTAGTTTTGTTTGACCAGTTTAAATAAACTAATGGTCCAGCAGGGCGTTAACTGCCACACATATGCCTGATGCAAAGTTTTATCTTCAGGAAAGGTGACTTTATTTTTTTAGGATCCGCTGAAAAACTAAATGCTTCCTTAGCATAATATTTTTCTGCTTTCGTTTCTGGTGTGTCGCTCTTCGCATTAACTCGATTCTAATAGGAAACTGAAAAGCCCCAAGTTTAAAACAAAGAAAAGCACCACAGTCCTCGAAAATTCGCTCCTTCCCCCCAAATCCCTGCGGCCGCTTCCGCACCCTGCCACCTAGATTCCCCAACGAGAGTGACGTGGTGCTGGCAGGTTAACCTCTAGCTGAGCTCCAAAGTTTTGCCATGGGCTTTCGGGTTCCCCAGGTACTCTCGAGCCCCTTCTCGGAGGCTAACTTCTAAACGCCAGGTGGGGAGCATAGGAAAGGGGAAGGAGAGGGGGGAAAGCAATCTATTATTCCCTCCCTTCTCCAAGTCCAACCTCCAGGACAGCTCCTACACCCTCCCTGGTAATAGGGTCAAGAGGGCGCCGCGAGGTTGCGACCGTTATTTTCTCAGAAAGTTCTAACTGGCACTGCTGGATTCCGTACTAGTTCTACTCCTCCTCCTCCACCTCCTCCCCCGGACCACCCCGACCTCCCCCACCCAGAACTTTACCGCAGGCAGACCCGCCGCCCCTAGTCCTCGGCCCCACTCACCTCAGATAGTTCAGATAGGGGGGATAGACCTGGGGTAAGCCCTCCTTCAGAACGGCTGCCTGGTAGCCCAGCTGCGGGAGCCCGTTCAGCCCGAGCGGCTGGTAGAGGGCCGAGGCGGGGCCGGCGGCAGCCGAGGTCGAGGTGGAGGGCAGGCTGTCCCGCGGCAGAAGGCAGCCGGCTCCACTTGGCCCTTTGCAGTGCAGGGGGCCGAAAGGACCGGGCTGAGGCTGCGCCGACTCGGCTTTGTAAAGCATGCACTCGAGGGTGGAGTGCGAGGTGGCGGCGGCCGATGAGGAGGACGAAGAAGAGGAAGAGGACGACGAGGAGGAGGAGGAGGAGGAGGACGCGGATGAGGAGGAAACGCTGGCGGAGGCAATGGCAGGGGCTGCCAACAAGTCCCCCGGTCTAGACGAGGGTGCCCGCTGCTGGGGCGGCGGCGGCGGCGGCGGCTGCGGCTGGGGCAGCTGGGGTCCCAGTGCGTAGTCCGGGCCGGCGGCTGGGGTGGGGCCCGGCAACAGGTAAGAGCGCGGCGAGCGGGTCTCCCCTTCCTCCTCCTCCTTAATCTTCAGCGCCGGGGGCTGGAAGTCTCCGTACAGCGGGTAGGCGTCTTCCTTGGGCTCGGGGTCCGGCTGGAAGGCGCAGTCGGGGAAGTCGCCCCCGGCTCCCGGGGTGGAGGAGGAGGCCGGCGAGTCCCGGGGCTGCGCGAAAGCTCCGGCGCCGCCCTCGAAGCCCTCCACCTCCAGCAGGTGCCGGGTGCGGGCAGCCAAGAAGGCTGGGTTGATCGGCAGGATGGGCAGGTGGATGAAGTCCATCAGCGAGGCGGCCAATGAGGAGCGCCCCGGGACTGTCGAAGGCTCTAGCTCGGCCGCGGGGCCGGCTCTGGAAGCGGAGAAGCGGAATTCGTCCCTAGGCGCCGGCGACACGTCTCCCGCGGGCTGCAGGGTCGGGGTTGTGGCCACCGCCGCTGCAGCCACGCCGCCGGCTAGGGCCCTGGACCTGCCCTTGGGGAGGTGTCCCGCCGAACTCTCGGGCCCATCCTCGTCCCGTGACGGCGGCGGCGGCTTCGCGGCTGCCTCGGGCCACTGGGGGCTGGCCGCCAGCGGCGGCCGTGACGAGGGCGGGCCTCCCGGCGGGACTTTGTGCGCGGCTCCAGCACCTGAGACTTCTCCTTCCTTGCCCGGCAGCCGGTTCATGAGCGGCGGCAGCGCCCCCTGGGATGAGGGGGCGGCCCCAGGGTCTTCAGGGAGCTCGGTTCCAAAGAGGCACCAGGGGGTGGCGACGCAGGCGGGGGGGCTGGCGTGACCGTGTCCTGGCCCCGGGGACGCCAGCAGCGTGTCCAGGACACTGTCCAGCAGCCCGCTGTCCTTACCTGGAGCTCGGACGCTACTACTTCTTCCTCCTCCGCCTCCCCCGCCTGATCCTGCTGCAACGGGATACGCGCAGTCCACCTCGGGCAGCACCCGCTCTCCTTCCTCTTTCCTGTCCGGTGGCTCCTCTTCGTCGCTGCTTCTGGCGAAGAGCAATCCGTCCAAAGATATGGGGAGCGCCGTGACCACCGGAGGGTTTTCCGAGTTTTGTATGGATTGGAAAGGGTCAGGGTCTGGGTGACCCAAAAGGGGGGATTCAACCTGGGAGGGGGAAGGTGCACCATCCGCCACGTGGGGAGTCCGTGGATCCTTTGCCTTCAGCTCTGTCATGACGACCAGGACACCCCCTCCTCTCCTCCGCCCTCGTCCAGAGGGAGGGAATTGAGAAGGGGGGTGAGGGGTGGAGATGTCCGAGAGGAAGGGGAGGGGGGAAAAAAGCTCACTTTGGCGAAGTCGAGGGGATGGTCAATCTTCTAGGCTTAAAAAGGGCGGAAGCTGGTCACTCTTTACACTGATCCTCCATCCTCTGGGAAGGGGAGGAGGCTGGAGGTTTTCCCCAGATTTGTAGATAGGCAGTTGGGGAGAAGAGGTGGACGAGAAAGTAGTTATGGGGGTATCTTTTTGTTAATGTGATTCCAGCGGAGAGAACTCAGACGGCTTCTCGTTTTGCCAATAGTTCTGGCACCATTGGTTGATTTCACCACCGTAGCATTAAGACTGGACAAATCTTTAGATTTCCCTGAGGAGGTCTCCCTTCCTCGGCTGCTAAACCCATCGGATTCCAAGCCACTGAACCTAAACTAGGACTCGGTCTCTTTCTCCCAGCTTCGTTTTGTACATGAAGTCCTGGTCCGAGTCAAATCTGGCTGCAGCAGGATAGCCCCGAGGACCAAAAGAAAATAAACGCCTCTGCCCTTTTAAGGTCGGCTAGGTGTTCCTTTTTCCGGCCCCCACTGAATTAAGAGCAGAAGAGACCTTCCAGCTCTAGATTCGGCGAAGCCGCAGTCTTTGCTGCTTCTGCATAGAGTCCAAAAACTTAGGGTGAAAGGTAGCAGGCGCTTCAGTGAAATGCGTTCTCCGCTCCTCAGTTTAAATCCTTCTCTAAGGCACAGTGCCTCGAGGAGTGTGTGCTGTCCCTCACTGGAGTCCTCTCAGATTGGGTAGAAAAAGGCTGGAAGATTATCCACCTGGAGTAGCTCCAATTTTCTGATGGGTTGCAACCACCGGTCTCCTCCTGTCTGGCCCCGCCTCAGGCCCTCCCCGACCCCCGGCCAATTATGGGAGAGCTCACTGTCTCTGTATTCGTATCCAGACGTCTGCCACAGCCTGAGAAACTGGAGGTATTATCACAGGAGTCGGATGAACAAATTACGACGATATCTGGTCGGATGTGCTAACAAATAGTTACCCCTTTCCATATAAATCAGAAAAAAGTACTGTGAGATGCAACAATTTTGAGTCTCAGAAATTATTCAACTACGACATCGACTTAAAATTTATAGAAAAATGGACAGAAGACTATTTAGTGTTCTCAAGGGCACATTTGTCTTAAAATCTAAAAATAATTGACTCCCCCACCCACATCAAAGTTTCTATAAAACTTGACCATTCATTACCAGATATCTTTTATCTGGAGGAGAGTAGTATCCTCCTGTTAATGTTCATTCTCATTGCAATAGAAGAGAAGAGGAAGTGACTGGAATTTGGAAGTGGAAGCCTAATAATGGTTTTCACTCTCAGCCGTTTCCTCATTTTTACCATTGAGGCTATTACACAAATGATTGTTCTCAAAGGGGAATTGTGGAGAAATTGTTAATTGTAAAGCAATGTGCATGTAAGAAGTCGTTAATGTCATTCGAATTTTACACAGGAAGTTCAATTAATTGTAATGGTTTCTGTCCCGAATTAATAATTTCAGTTTGTACTTTCAGGAAATTTTGTCTTTATGTCCAATATTTGCTCTACCCTGCTAGTCATCCTGGGCTTTTGCTTTTTTTGCCCCACAAATCCACTCACTTCTTATATTCCATATACTTCTACAATCTATTTTTCATCTCACCCTTTTGTTCCACTCACATACTTTAATTGTTCAAAACTTAAGCATGTTTTGACTGAACTATATTACTAATGATTGAGTTATATTTTTTATTGGATTCTGAATGTCCTCTTTCTCAACCTCTTTCCACACAGCTAGCAGCTCAGTTGATCTCAGTACAGATCACACTCTTCAATTATTGCCTCTCTTTTCTAGGATAAAATATAAACTCTTTTGGTTTTTAAAGCCCTTGGTAATCTGAATATAGCTTTCTTTTCTTTTCAGGTTAATTTCCTTCCTTCACTCAACTTGACAGCCAAACTGGTCTCCTTACAAACAACTTTCTATTTCTTGATTCTAATTCTTTGTGTAGACTTTTATCTATATCTGGCTAACATTTAGAATCTTTACTGGGCCCCAGGGACTGAAGCACTACACCAAACCATTTCTTAAGTTCATGTCATTTGTAACTTGAAAAACCTTTTAGTGATCAGGCAATTCAACCTTCCCCTTTTTTACATAGGTAGATGACTAGGAAGGTCCAGAAAGATAAAGCAACTCCTAAAGTGAATTCCAAAAGGATATTTTAACAAGTTAATAGCAAAACTGGTCCTAACTAGCTTGGAGATCCTCTCCCAACCTAAAACATGAGACAGATCTAAGGAATACTCGGTATTGTGGCTGCATTTTTATTTTCAGTTGTGTGTATTGATATTCTTAATGTTTTAAAAATTCATACCACCATAGCTCATGTAGATCACATGAATTTTCTCTAACTTAGATATAATTAGAGATAATTTCTTTTCACGCATGATTTAAAATAAGCTTAAAAGCCCTTTCTTAATTTACCTATCAGTCTTGAGTACTTTTAACTGTATTCTCATATGCTTAGAGAATATGAAGGGGCTTTGAAGAGTTTAAGGAAGGAAACAAGCTTTTATTAAATATTACGTTCTAGGCACTCTGCTAAGAGTTTTACAAATCTCTCATTTGATCCTCACCACAATCCTGGAAGATAGATACTCCATTTTATAGATGATGAAGAAACTGATTCAAGCAGAAGTTAAGCAAGGTCATAATTCTGGTTTGTACTAAGCTGTTCTTGATTTAAGGGCTATTTTCTGTGATGCCTAGTTCCTTACAGTTTACTAATGTCTAGTAATGTCAGCAGTTTTTCTAAGTCTAACGGTGGTAGGGGAGGTAAGACATACACACAAATAACTAATAATACAAGATAGAATGAAGTGTAGAATGAGATGTAGATGCCATAAGAAGTGGATTACCTAAGCAAGTCAGCAGCAAAACTAGGACTGTAACTCAAGATCCTAGCTCCCAGGTTGTTGTTCTTTCCACCATAACACACAGCCTTTTTTAGCATTTGGACCTCATCAAGGCAAGACTAAAGAAATCAACAAGGTTGAAAATAGTACCCATTTGAAGAAAGGTTAAAGAAATCATGCTTGTTTAAAAGCCTAAGGGCCAAAAATTTAAAAGTCATTATTAATGTCT
Organism: Sarcophilus harrisii; assembly: GCF_902635505.1. NCBI lineage: Eukaryota > Metazoa > Chordata > Mammalia > Dasyuromorphia > Dasyuridae > Sarcophilus > Sarcophilus harrisii. The sequence continues at coordinate 475,567,286 of NC_045428.1, forward strand.
GTTTATGAAGGTATTTTGTGTATATGAAGGGAGATATAATTGCCTTCAAAAAATGAATAATAATTTTGGAGGAATAGTCTTGCTTTGTTGACTAAAACTGGGATCAGTGGGTAGCTGCAAGAAAGATTTGGGCTCACTGTAATGATACTTTGTAACAACTGGAGCTGACAATTTGTGTAAGGCTCTGCATGTTAAGATGACAAGCTCCTTATTGGAATTATTCAATAAGTAGAACAAAAAGATACTAAAGAAAAAATTCCTGTCATTCATGCATTTGGAAGAAGTTTGTACACATACACACACACACACACACACACACACGCATATATATATATATATATATATATATATATATTATAATCACACACACACACATCTGTGAAGCTTTACATGCATTCTAATCAAAGAATCAGATCTTTTCAATGTGATTGAAGACATAAATGAACATTGATGGTATTGTCATTACTATGAATGAGAAAAGTATTAAGCACTTTCTATGTTATGTAAACATGTACAAACACTGTAACAAGTACTTGGAATACAAATACAAGAATTCTCTTCTTTCAAGGAACCCACAATCTAATGAGGAAGACAATACACAGAGGGGAATAGTGAACTGAAAGATAAAGTTTGGTTTGGCACATCTCAGGAATAGAGTGAGTGCAACCCAATGAGGAGTAGATTGAAATGCCCTTTCTAGTCACATTGGCAAAATTAATTTGTTCATGGTTCCGGAACTGGAAATTGTGGCAGGGATGGAGTTCTAGATAGTCTGGAGGAAAGTTAAGCATGGCAGGAGTTCTGCTCAAGATGCAAAGGGCCACATGAAGCACAACACACACAGTGTTCCTAGCAAAAAAAGAAAAAAATCTGCTGTTAGAAAGTTGAGTTAAAGGCAAGTTAAAAGTGGTTGGTAACTATATCATCAGTGCATTAGCAAACATTTGCAAAATCCTAGTTAAAAAGAAATTATGAAAGATTTGTAATGTCATTAACTGATAGTATAATCACTCAGTAAGTCAATCACAATTTTAGCTTTTGGACTACATGTCGCTAATGATGTAAAACAGAGTTGTTGAACTTCCCTGCAGGCCAGAACCATATTAAAATGTAATTGGGAAATATTTAACAAAAATAAAAATACAATATAACGTTCATTAATGTTGATATTTTCTAAGTTAGTATGTGAACAGCAGGAATCTAGTTTCTTTTTGTGTTTGAAAACTTTTCATATAAATCACAGAAAAACAATTTAAAATTAGAAGAATGTTTAAGAGATCATTTAGTCCAAATTTTTAATTTTGAAGATGAAGAAACAAAGGCATCAACTTTTAAGTGACTTCCTTCAGATGACACAGGTAGTAAGTATTAGTAAAACTGTGATTTAAATCTTGGTCTTTTGACTTCAGATCCAATTCCATATAACTGTGTACTATTTGAGTCTGAAAACAAAAGTCGTCCAGTATAGTAAAGATCAAGGGATATTAATATATAATATATAACATTTAACTTTTCAAAGTTTAAGAAGAAAACACGAACAATTTTGAGGTCAATAAAATAATGTCTAATCTATTTTGCCAGTTTTAATACCTGTATTTAAAAGGATCTTTAATTTGTAAAAGCACATCATATTCTGATATTTTTCATATACATTAGTGATATACACAAATACTTGCTATAATATGTTAGGATAAATAAAATGGATAGCTATGGATAGCTATGGTACTCCTGAAGGATTGAAATTGCTCAAAAATAATTGTGACAGTCCCAAAGATAAATTATTCTCTTAATACTAACATAAATAGCTGCTAGATTACACATTGATTTATATGCCCTGACATATACTCTAGGGTACAGGGTTTATGTAAGTTGCTCTTCTAGGACTCATTTAATTATTTTTTAAAATATTTATGAAATAAAACTAAATGAAAAATTATTTTGCACCTACTTTAAATATAAAATATAGTTGGTTGACTTCATGGAAATCTTCCTTTTTTAGTTTTCCTTTTTTAGCTGTCCATTTTGTTTTTTTTAATCGTATAATAATCTATTACATTCATATACCATAACCTAGTTACAACAGGATTCTGCTTTATGTTTAATTTATGACTACCAAAAAAAAGTTGTTATAAATACATTTTCCCCATTCCTTGATTTCTTTTAAGATATAGACATAGTAGTTGGAAAGTCAAAACTTTTATACACTCAGGAAATTTGGGGCCAAACTTCCAAATTGCTTTCATAATGACTAATCCCATTAACATCACCAACAGTGCACTAATGTCCTGTTTTCTCACAGCCACTCTTTTCTTTATAAATCATTTTCCTCTTTTGTCATCTTTTAGGAACTGATAAGTGTCAAGTAAAATCTCAAAATTTCTTTGATTTGCATTTCTTTAATTACTGATGAGTTAGAGTATTTTTTTTTTTTTTTTTGGTGTTTTATTCTTGTTTCATTTCTTCCTTTGAAAACTTCCTGTTCATATCCATTGATCATTTGCCAACTGAGGGATAGCTTTTAGTCTTCAAAATTTGAATCACTTTCATATGTTTCAGATAAGAGAACTGAAACAGAGAAAACTTGCTGGTAAGATTTCCCCCCCCCCCCCAAAGTTACCAATTCTGATTTTTGCTAATTATAAACTAATCATAATAGCTAAAATATTATACTAAGTGCTAAGTATTTTAAAAATATTATCTCATTTGATCCTCATAATAACTTTAGGAGTCAGATGCTTGAGCCTCCTAGAAGAGAGGTGCTATTATTAACCCTGTTTTTTCAGCTGAGGAAATGAAGAGCAACCAGATTATACAGCTAGTAGGTGTCTGAAGTAGAATTTAGACTCAGATCATCATGATTCCAGAGCCAGCACTCTTATCTACTATGCCACCCAATTGACACTACATTAGATTTGTTTGTGCAAAACTTGTCTAATTTTATATCAAAACTTTCCATTATGTATCATTATCTTTATCACTTTCTTCTCTACAGATACAAAAGATACCGTGTCCCTTCCTTCTCTTTAATTTCTTAAATAATATACAATTGTGTCTTACTTTTCTTGATCCACGGGGATTTCTTGGCAATACTGGAGTCGTTTGCCATTTCCTTCTCCAGCCCAACTTACAGATGAGGAAATTGAGGTAAACATCAAGATAAGTCCTCCTGAATCCCAGGACTGGCAGTTCATCACTCTACCACATAGCAGCCCATTTTATAATGTGGTCTTGTATATCTAGATCTTGTATCCATGTGGAACTTATATGGTTATATGAGCTATTGGTTAGAAAGCTAAAACTAACAGTGGGATGTGATATGTAGATTAATGCAAATTGGGTTAAAGAGGGAAGGAAAGGGTTAGAGTAGAAGATAAAAGAAGGGATACATGGGGAGTTTAAGTTTAAGCAAGGCAAATTAAGGAATAGAATTAAAGTAGACAAGTTAACAAGGACAGGAATAGACAAATGCAAAAATAAGGATCAGGGAATAGAATTTTAAAAGAGTAGGGCTAGTAATCTCTAAGTCAAAACAAAGATTCAATAGAAAAATCTATATTATATGTTAACCATATATTGTTTAGCTGCATTTTGCATATGTAATTGTATATGTACATATTTATTGAATAGATATGTATTATGCATGTAGGTATGTGTATTTATGTACACAGATAATGTATAGGTGCTGGTGTGCATACATGCATGTGCGCACACACATATATATAAATGTATCTATGCTTTAACTTGCTTGAGGGAGGTAGGGGAGATGAAAGGGGGAAAAGCATAAAGTAAAAAGTATACAGCAGAGAACAAAGATAACAAAAGGAAGCAAAGATGGAGAACATGAATATAATCTCTTCTATTTTATATACTGAAATTACAATTTATTACATATTTTGAATTCTCCCTGATGATTCTGTTGGACACATAACAATGTTTATTTGTTTTTTTAGTAAAATTTATTTTCCTTTTCTATTTTATTTTTTATTTTATATTTAGTTTTAAATTAAAAAAAAAAAAAAAAAAGCTAAGGCCAGACATCAAAGTAAATAACTAGATGTTAAATGAATTCAAGTTGTTCCTTCAATCTATCTCAGAGAGCAAGGGACTGAATATACAATGGACAAAAGAACAAAGATAAATTCTGTGGCATAGCAATAAAGATTATAGCAATCAAATGCTTATTTTCATGTGTATAGAGTTAGAGGAGAACATGAATATGGGTGGGACATAGATTTTTGCTTGTTTGATTTTCATTAATAAAAAAAGTTAAAAACAATATTGAGTAACTTTGGAAAGGCAAAAACTGCATCAATTTAAACATCTTAGGAATAAAAAATCCAGAAAATATGTAGGAAGTAACTATTTCAAAGAAAAATATTTCATCATGAATATCACAAATGATAATATAATTCAAAGGAATGCCTTTTCATTGGGAAGGAGACAGTATCAGAGAGCCACAGGTAATGATTTTTGAGAATTCAATAGAAATGAATGAGAGGATTAACATTTGGTTTCCATTTCTATGGTAGGAATGTAAGGACTGAAGTAGAGGAGTGTACTGCCCAAGGAGAAGAGTATTAAACAGAATTAGGTAACAGTCAAAATATGAGTAGAGATATAAAAAGATCATGTTCATAAATGTTGAGTGAAAATATCCCTTGGAAGCCGTGTGGTTAAACTTCAAAGATGAGGACCTGCAATCAAATGACTTGACAAAAACAAGTATCTGAGAATTTAAGCATGAGTCTACATAATTCTCAAGTTTTGCATTCTGTGCTAATCATGAAAGAATTGAATTGTGCCCTGGGGATAAAGGCAGATTTGGATACTTTAGGAAGTCAGAGTTATGTATTTCAATTCTACCTTAAAGATGAATCTGGGAAAGTATAAGGGGAGTTAAATCAGATACTCATAAATTCAAAGGGATAATCGCATAACATCAAAAGGAAGTGACAAGATATGTTTTCTCTCCCCAGTGGAGTTATATTCACTTTTCACTGCATTGTACAGTTAGAACTGCATCAATAATTAGTACTTTTTGAACTAGATTCTCCAGAATCCTATAAGATATAAGACATAAGGAAGGTAATGGAAGGAAAGGGACATTACACAGTACTATGGGAAACTAGGCAAGCAAGAGGGTGGAGTGGGAAGAAGCAAAATGGTCTAGGCCTTTTCACAATTGCTTTCAAAATAGTTTCAGGTCAAACTTGAGTAGAATATAGGCAAACTAGTGAGAAATCTAAAAAATATTTTTCTAATCCATGGAAGAAAGACTTCTCATGGAAAGACCATGAGAGGAATTGTGAAACAGATGGAAAAGCAAAATTGATATTCTGATCCAAATAGGGTCTTATATTCAATGTTCAGGCTCTGAGCAGGGATAAACCAGCAACTCAGTCAAGAATATGCAGAACTTTCTAGCTAGTTAATCTCTGGAAACAGCAATTATCTACTGAAGTGCCCCTCAGGAATAAATCTGTGATATTAACCTGGTCCTAAACTCATATCTGGAATTTTGAAAGTACAGGAAGGCTAATGCAAAAATTTTAAATATTAACAGAGATCACAGCAATTTGTCAGGGTAATACAATAGGACCAAGTAGGATTTATACCAAGAATGCAGGACTGATTCAATATCAAGAAAACCATTACCATAATCTACCATATCAGTAACAAAACCAAAAAATCATATAAGCTCAATAGGTGCAGAAAAATCTTTTGACAAAATGCAGCACTCATTTCTATTAAAACTGCTAAAGAGCATAGGGATAAAGGGAGCTTTCCTTAAAAGTATCTAAAACACACAAGCATTATTTGTAATGGAAAGAAGCTTTATGCATTCCCAATAAGATCAGAGGTGAAACAAGGATGCCCATTATTACCATTAACACTGAACTTAGAAATGTTGGCTTTAGCAATAAGAAAATTAAAGGAATTAGAATAGGCAATAAGGAAATTAAATTATTACTCTTAGCAGATATGATATACTTAGAGAATCCTAAAAAATCATCCCAAAACCTCTTGAAAACAATTCACAGCTTTTAGCAGTTTCAGGATATAAAATAAACCCACACAAATCATTGGCATTTCTGTATATTGCTGGCAAAGCCCATTGGCAAGAGATAAATTCCATTTAAAATTGCTGCAGACAAAAACTTGGGGAGGTTCTACCTCCCAAGACACAACTAGAAACTATATGAACAAAAATACAAAAAACATTTCACACAAAATAAAATCTTAACAATTAGAAAAATAATTGTTCATGACTAGGCCAACCTAATAATTAAGACAATTCTGCCTAAATTGGTATACTTATTCAGTGCCATACCAAACTGTCAAAACATTTTATGGAACTAGAAAAGGAATTCATTTGGAAGAACAAAAGGTCAAGAATATCAAGGAAATTGATGAAAAATGCAATCTAAAACTATATTGTAAAGCAGCAGCCATCAAAATCATTTGGTACTAGTTACAAAATAGAATGGTGGATAAATGGAATAGATTATAGATACACATGATACAATAAAAAAGGTCTATAGCAATTTCATATTTGATAACTCCCCAAAATGCAGCTTCTGGAATAAGAATACACTACTTGACAAAAATTGCTGGGAAAACTACAAAGTATGTCAAAAACTCAGCATAAGGAGGATAACATAAATTAAGAGAACAAGGGATAATTTTCCCCCATCAGATTTTTGGAGAAGAGAGGAATTTGACTTAAAAGAACTAGAGAATATTATGAAAAGCAAAATGGACAACTTTTGATTACATTAAAAAGTGTTTGCATAAACAAAACTAACACAAGATAAAAAGGGAAGTACAAAGCTGGAGGAAAAAATCTAAGTCTCATGTGTAAAATATATAAACTATGTCAAATTTATAAGAATACAAGTTGTTCCCCAATTGATAAATGGTCAAAGGATATAAACAATTTTCAGATGAAATTAAAGCCATAGTTATGTGAAAAATTGCTCTACCACCATTAATTAGAGAAATGCAAATTAAAACAACTCTGAGGTACTACCTTGTACCTTTCAGATTGGCTAAGATGTCAGGAAAATATAAATGATAATATGTAGAACTGAGACACTAATGCATTTTTGGTACAGTTGTAAAATGATATAACCATTCTGGAGACTAATTTGGAACTATTCACAAAGGGCTATAAAACTATATATCTTTTGACCTAGCCCTGCCTCTATTGGGTCTGTATCCAAGGAAATGAGGTAAAAAGACCCACATGTACAAAAATATTTATAGCAGCTCTTTTTGTGGTAGCAAAGAACTGGAAAATGAATAGATCCCCATCAATTGGGGAATGGCTAAACAAGTTGTGGTATATGAAGGGAATGGAATATTTTTATAAAAAATGAGTAAGCTGATAATAGAAAGGCCAGGAAAGATTTGCATGAACTGATGCTGAGCAAACAAGCAGAACTAGGAATACATATATTGTACACAATAACAGCAAGAATGTGCAATGATCAACTATGAAAAGATTTGGTTCTTCTCATGCTTCAGTGATCCAAGGTAATCCCAATAGATTTGGGATTGAAATTGTCATCTACATCCAGAAAAAAACTACAGAATTTGAAGTCAGCATATGCCATATTTGCTTTTTCTTTTCCATGGTTTTTACCTTTTGTTCCCGATTTTTCTTTCACAACATGATGCCATCAGTTAAGGAATGGCTGAACACGCTGTGGTACATGAAGATAATATTCTATAAAAAATGAATAAGCTGATTATAGACAAGCCTACAGAAAGAATCCATATGAATCGATACTGAGGGAAATAAGCAGAACCAGGAATATATTATACACAATAACAGCAAGAATATGTGATGATCAACTATGAAAGGCTTCAGGAGTTCAGTGATCCAAGGCAATTCCAATCAACTTTGAATAGAAAATGCCAACTGCATCCAAACAAAGGAGACTGGATATAAATCAATGCTATGTTCCCTTTTTTTCTGTTGTATCTCTTCCATGGTTTTTCTCTTTTACTCTGATTTTTCTCTCACAACATGATGCATAAAACAATGTACTAAAAATAAATTTACTATGAAAAAATGAGGTAATGTGTTAAAAAGTTCAGGAAAGCACTAAGACTAGATGTGTTAGTGCAGACTACATATTCCCTGATGAAAGAACACTACAGGAAATAAGATTTTGGGCATTTCTTGAACTAAGCTGATAATTATAGGTCTTCTCCAAAGCCTTCATTTCTTTTTTGATTCTCTCCTCTGGTATCTATAATATCACTTTAAATTCTTATATAATTTTTTTTCATTTCTAGCAATTCTGATTTTATAGCCGCACTTTATTTAGGCTTTATAAGTATTTTGCAGCTATTTTCCTCTTCTAGGTATTTGTCTTGGGTATCCATGTTATAATAGCTTTATTATGAATGTGTGCCTTTAAATTCATTCTTTCAGTCTTATTTCCTGTAGTGTTCTGCTTAGCTTTCTGGAAGTCTTTGGACCAGCCTTCGTTTGAGGAAAGTAATCACAAGAATAGCCAGGGATGAAGTCCAAATTCCTTCACAGTCTGTCTCCTTGCCTGGTACCCAAGCTGTGTAACTCTGGGCAAGTCACTTAATCCCAATTGCCTCAGCAAAAAAAATCAACCAAAAATATCATCCACATATATTTTAAGAAATCAGTAAAAATTTTCCTGACCATTAGAATCATAGCATAAGACAAAAATTAGAATTCGCCAATAACCTCCATAAAGAAAACCCCAAATGAAAATTCAATTAGCATAATTGAAATCTAAAGCTAGTATAAAAAATTAAAAATTCTAGAAATAAAGGAACCAATCAGGATTACACAAAATTTACTTTTAAGAAAGGACACGGATTACAATATTGTAGAAAACAAATGATAAAGCTTACAACCTCGTATAGTTTAGTCAGCAAATCTAAGTAAAATACTACAGGAAAAAATATGAACTTTTAATAAAATGGAAAATTTCAAGAATTCTACATAGCAAAGCCAGAGCTGAGCAGAAACTCTGAAATGTTATTCTGGGGGATCAAGAGAAACATAAAGGTGAATATAAGAAACCAATAATTTTCCTTCCCACTTTCCAACACATACATGGGAGGGAGGGAAAAGGGAGGAAAATGAAAATACTTTTTAAAATATTGAGTTGATTGAAAAATAGTTTTTATATGTAAAAAAATTAAAGCATATTGCTTTATGAATTATGTTGTGAGAGAAAAATCAGAACAGAAAAAAACATGAGAAAGAAAAAGTAAATACGGTATGTGTTTTCAAATTCTGTAGTTCTTTTTCTGGACGTAGATGACATTTTCTATCCCAAGTTTATTGGGATTGCCTTGGATCACTGAATTATGAGGACCAAGTTTTTTCATTGTTGATCTTTGCACATTCTTGCTGTTTTTGTGTACAATATATTCCTGGTTTGGTTTGTTTCGTTCAGCATCAGTTCATGCAAATCTTTCCTGGCCTTTCTATAACCAGCTTGTTCATTTTTTATAAAAATAGTCCATTCCCTTCATATACCACTACTTGTTCAGCTATTCCCCAATTGATGGGAATCTATTCATTTTCCAATTCTTTGCTACTACAAAAATAGCTGCTAATTTTTGCGCATGTGGGTCTTTTTACCTCGTTTCCTTGGAATACAGACCCAATAGAGGCAGGGCTTGGTCAAAAGGTATATAGTTTTATAGCCCTTTGGGCATAGTTCCAAATTGCTCTTCAGAATGGTTATATCATTTCATAACTCTATCAACAAGGTATTAGTGTTTGTTTTTCCACATCCCCTCTATAACATCTTTTCCGTCATCTTAGCCAATCAGAGGGAAGTGAAATGGTACCTCAGAGTTGTTTTAATTTGCATTTCTCTAATCAATGGTGATTTAGAGCATTTTTTTCATATAACTACAGATAGCTTTAGTTTTATCATCTGAAAATTGTTCATATCCCTTGGCCATTTTTCGATTGGGGAACAGCTTGTATTCTTGTAAATTGCACTGTTTTTGTAATTTTAGAAATGAGATCTTTGAGAAATACTAGTTGTGAAGATTTTTCCCAGCTTTGTATTTTTAATCTTGTTTCTGTTGGTTTTGTTTGTGCAAAAATTTTTTAATTTCATGTAATCAAAGTTGTCCATTTTGCTTTTCATAAGGTTCTCTGGATCTTTGAGTCATAAATTCCTCTCTTCTCCAAAGATCTGACAGGTAAATTATCCCTTGTTCTCTATTATGGTATCCTCCTTTATGCCCAAACATGTACCCATTTTGACCTTATTTTGGTATGGGATGTGAGATATAAACCTATGCCGAATTTCTGACATTTTTCAGTTTTCGAGCAATTCTTGTCAAATTCCAAGTTCTTATCCTAGAAACTGAAGTTTGGAGGTTTATCAAATACTAGATTAGTATATGCTTTGATTATTGAGTGATGAGTATGTAATCTATTCCACTCATCTACCACTCGTTTCTTAGTACCAAATAGTTTAGATGACTGCTGCTTTGTTTTGGTCTGGTATGGCCAAGCCAACATTCTTTTTATTTTTTCATCAATTCTCTTAATATTCTTGACCTTTTGCACTTCCAGAATTTTATTTTTTCATATTCTATAAAATAAATTTTTGGTTGTTTTGTATAACACTGAAGAAATAAACCAATTTAGGCAGAATTTTCATTTTTATATTAGCTTGGCCAATCCATGAGCATTTGTCATTTTTCCAATTGTTTAAATTGGAGTTTGTGTGAAAAAATGTTTTGTAATTGTGTTCATATAGTTCCTGGGTTTCTCTTGGCAGGTAGACACCTAAATATTTTATCTACAGTTATTTTAAATGGAATTTATTTCATGTCGCTGTGCTTTGTCAGTAATATGTAGAAATGCTAATTTGTGTGGTTTTATTTTATATCCTGCAACTTTGCTAAAAGGCGTGAATTGTTTCCACTAGGGTTTTAGATGATTTTCTAAAATTCTCTATATCATATCTGCAAAGAATGATAGTTTTAATTTCTGTTATTCTATGCCCTTTAATTTTTTTATTGCTAAAACTCACATTTCTAGTTAAACTATTGAATAATAGTGGTGATAATGGGCATCCTTGTTAAATCCTTGATCTTATTGGGAATATATCCAGCTACTCTCCATTACAAATCGTGCTTTTTGTTGGTTTTATATAGATATTGCTTATTTTGAGGAAACCCTTTATCCCTATGTTTTTTAATGTTTTTTTAAAATAGGAATTGGTGCTATATTTTGTAAAAAAAAAAAAAAAAAAACAAACTTTTTTTTGGCATCTATTGAGATAAGATTTCTGTTGGTTTTGTTATTGATGTGGTTGATTATGGTAATAATTTCCCTGATATTGAACTAGTCCTGCATTCCTAGTATAAATCCTACTTGGTCATAGTGTAGTATCCTGCTAAGTTGCTATCTCTTTGCTAATATTTTATTTAAAATTTTTGCATCAATATTAAGGATAGTGGTCTGTAATTTTCTTTCTCTGTTTTGGCCCATCCTGGTTTAGATATCAGTGCCATATTGGTATCCTAGAAGGAATTTGGCAGTACTCCTTTACCTCTTTTTTCCAAATAATTTACACTGTATTAGAATTCATTGTTATTTAAATGTTAGGTAGAATTCACTTGTGAATCCATCTGGACCTGGAGATTTTTTCTTGGGTAGTTCATTCATTGTTCAATTTCTTTTTTCTAAAATGGGACTATTTAAGTTTTCATTTGCTCTTCTGTTGACCTGGGAAATTTATATTTGTGTGAATATTCTTCTTGATTAGATTGTCACACTTGCTGCTCTAAAGTTGGGCAAAGTAGCTCCTAATTTTTGCTTTAATTTCTTTTTCATTGGTAATAAGTTCACCCTTTTTACTTTTGATGCTGGTGATTTAATTTTTTTTTCCTTTTTCTGATTAAATTAACCAAACACAACTATTTTGTTTTTTTCATAAAACCAACTCAGTTTTGTTTATTAGTGCAATAGTTTTTTAGTCTCTATTTTATTGATCTCTACTTTGAGTTTCAAAATTTCTAATGTGATCTTTAACTGGAAGTTTTAATTTGTTCTTTTCCTAGCTTTTTTAGTTTCATGTCTAATTAATTGATCTTTTTTATTTATGTAGCTATTTAGAAATATAAAATTTCCCCTAAGAACTGTTTTTGCTGCTTCCCATAGATTTTGGTTATGTTGTTTCATTATTGTCATATTCTTGGATGAAATTATGGATTGATTCTGTGATTTGTTGTTTAATCCACTAATTTTTTAGTAATTTAATATAATTAAGCTAATATAAAAGAAATTACGATTGGCGTTTAGTCTATCTTTTCCTGGCCTTTTATTGAATATAATTTTTATTGCATTGTAGTCTGAAAAACAAGCATTTACTATTTTTGTCTTTCTGCATTTGATTGTGAGGTTTTTAATGCCCTAATATATGGTCAGTTTTTGTGTAGGTGCCATGTACTTCAGAAAAAATATATTCCTTTCTGTCGCTATTCAATTTTTTCCATATCTATCATACTTAGGTTTTTTAGGATCCTGTTGGCTTCCCTAATGTCTTTCTGATTTATTTTGTTTTTAGAGTATTTGATTTTGAGGGGGGAAGGTTGAAGTCTCCCACTAGAATAGTTTTGTTTCTTTCTTCCTATAACTGGCTTAAAATCTTCTCTAGGAATTTGCCTGCTCTGCCACTTGGTGCATACACATATAGTATCATTACTACTTAATAATTTACTGTACCCTTTATTAAGATATATTTTCCTTCATCTCCTTTTATAAGATTTATTTTTACTTTTGCTTTATCTGAGATCAGAATTGCTACCTGTGCTTTTTTTACTTCAGCTGAAGCATAATAAATTCTGTTCCTGCCATTTATCTTTACTCTGTATATGTGTTTCTCTGTATCATATGTGTTTCTTGTACACAACATATTATAGGATTCTATTTTTTAATCCACTCTGCTATTTGCTTTTGTTTTATGGCAAAGTTCATTCCATTCATTCACAGTTATGATTACCAGCTCTCTATTTCCTTCCATCATATTTTCTCCCCTGTTATACTTTTGTTCTTTCTTTCCACCCTCTCCTTAGTAGTGTTTTTATACACCTCACCCACTTCTTTATCTTCTGTCATCCCTTCATCCTTCCCTTTTTCCTTAGTGTTTCTGCCCTTTTTCTGCCCCTTCCTTTTCTTTTCCTCTTTCTCTGCCTACTTCTTTGTAGGGTTAGATAAATTTCTATACCCAACTAAATGATTAAGTTATTCCCTCTTAGAACCAAAACTGATGACATCAAGATTCAGACAATGCCCCTCCCTCTCTCTTTTTTCCCTTGATGGTAATAGATGTTATGTAACTCTTCATGTGATCTAAATGTCCCTTAATACCTCCCCTTTCCTCTTTTTTCCAGTACAGATCTTTTCCTATACCTTAATGAATTTTTCTTTGATGTCAACACATTAAACAGTCTCTTCACAACCTCACCCTCAGTCAGACACCTTCTGTCTGCCACAGTGACAAATACAATTCTCAAGAGTTACAGATACTGTTTTCCCATTTAGAGATGTAAACAGTTTAATCTATAAATTATATATATATATATATATATTTTCCCCCCCTGTTTACCTTTCTGTGGTTCTCGAGTCAGGTATTGTAGATTAAATTTTCTGTTCCTTTTTTTTTTTCAATGGAAATGATTGAAAGTAACTTAGAGCATTTCCTTCCTTGAAAGATGATGCTGAGTCTTGCTGGGTAGTTAATTCTTGATTGTTAACTCCAAGTCCTTTGTCTTATGGAATATGTGATTCCAGTTCCTCCAATCCTTTATTACAGAAGCTGCCAGATCCTAGGTAAACCTGATGTTTGCTCCTTGATATTTGAATTGTTTTTGTCTGACAGCTTGCAGTATTTTTTCCTTGAGATTATAGTTTTGGAGTTTTGCAACTATACTCCTTGGGGTTTTTCTTGTAGGATCTCTTTCCAGAATTGATTGAAGGAATCTTCAATGAGTAATTTTCCCCTCTGTTTCTAGAACATTGAGGCAGTTTTCCTTGGTGACATCACTCTTGCAGAATGCAGAATGGTCTTCAGGGTAGGTAAATAATTTTTAAATTGTGTCTTCTGGATCTATTTTCCATGTCAGCTGTTTTACCTATGAGGTATTTCACATTTTCTTCCATTTTTTCATTCTTTTTAGTTTGTTTGATTCTTGCTGTCTCACAAAGTCATTAGCTTCCATCTGCCCTGTTCTAGTTTTTAATGTGTGATTTTCTTCAGGTATCTTTTATATGTCTTTTTCCATTTGGTTTATTCTACTGTTTAAGTAGTTGTTTTCTTGGGACACTAATACATTGTTTGTTGAATTGTGGATCCATTCTAGAAAGCAATTTGGAACTATGCCCAAAGGGTTATCAAACTGTGCATACTCTTTGATCCAGCAGTGTTACTACTGGGCTTATATCCCAAAGAGATCTTAAAGAGACCCACATGTGCAAAAATGTTTGTGGCAGCCATTTTTGTACTGGCAAGAAACTGGAAACTGAGTGGATGCCCATCAGTTGATGAATGGCTGAAAAAGTTATAGTGTATGAAGGTTATGGGATATTATTGTTCTGTAAGAAACGACCAGCAGGATGATTTCAGAAAGGCCTGGAGAGACTTACATGAACTGATGCTAAGTAAAATGAGCAGAACCAGCAGATAATTATACATGGCAACAGCAAGGCTATATGATGATCGATTCTGAGGGACGTGGCCCTCTTCAACAATGAAATGATTCAAAGAAGTTCCAAATTTTCTGAGATGAAGAGAGCCATCTACACTCAGAGAGAGGACTGTGGGAACTGAGGGTAGATCACAGCATAGTGTTTTCACTGTTTTTGTTGTTGTTTGCTTGAATTTTATTTTGTTTTTCATTTTTTTAAACTTTTTTTCTTGTGTAGCAAGATAATTGTTTCAAGTCCAGAGTTCTGGCCCATAACATAAATCCTTTACTTCCATTTTGACTACTGGAAAGATGGCAGCTTTTCTGTGGTTGGTGATAGTAGTGGTGGAGGTAGTGTTGGAAGATCTCAACCCCTCCTCCATGAGGGTCACTCCCCTGAATGAGCACAGCAAAGACCACTTGTCCATTGAGGATCAAGGAAGCAATCTGAGCATTTTGGAAGGGGACTAAAATGACATCACTATCTTAGAATTGAGTTATAGTGTCTATGAATGTGGCTGATCAGACCAATATGATAGGCCTACTTTTAAATAGTAATAATTATAAAATTGTTCACTGGTCTCATCTGACTGTGGCAACTCATTTGTTTTCTTTTATTATTTTAGGGACTTTTTGGTTTGTGTTTGTGCATGTTGAAACAAAATATATTGAACTTTTCACAAACAGATAACAGTTCTCAATTAAGATAAATATATTTAAAAGGGTATAAAGAATGAAAGATATTCTAGGTTTGGATTTAGGAATAAGTCCCTGTTCTGTGACTAGAGAAACTATTTGTCTCTCTCCACCTTCCTTTCCTAAGTAAGTGGCAGAGAGAAATTGTTATAGCAGTAAAGAAGTCAAGACAATTGGGATGCAAGATCAAGAAGGTAGCAAAGGCTACTAATCTTAATGAAGCCACTTACACTCTTAAGGGATGACATTTGTAGATAACATTCAACAGCATTCCTATGCGATTTTGTCCTAAGCTGGGCCAAATGGCTACAGAGCTGGTAAATTTTGAAGTAGGGCAGATAATTTTGTGTGCCATGGCTCTCTTTGGAAGACTGATAAAACCTTTAGATTCTTTAGAATAGTTGTTTAAATACATTAAATAAAATTAAATGAGTGCTAAGTAAAGCAATTATATTGAAATGGGTATCAAAATATATTCTCACATATACATACCTATAAAATTCATGAAATCTAGATTAAGAGGAATAGCAAAGGGAATAGGGTGAAGAGAGTTCTTGATAAAGCAGTTCTGTACAGTCTGCTTTTCTTGACAACTTTAACCCTGTAAGTCTTTTTTGTACCCTGTTGTTCCTCTGGTCTGGGGGGAAATCTTGAACATTTTCTGTAGGCAATTTGAATTCTTAGGCACAGAGTACATCAAAAGATTAGATGGAGATAACTATGTCATAAAAGCAAGAACAGGTGCATCCTTGAAAATAATGTGAGTTCTTCCCAATTTTTTCAGGTATATTTGTATCTGATGTTATGAGATGCTTGCTGTCAGCAGTTGAATGACACCTCTTACCTTGTGCTATTCTCAAATTCTACAGAGTTTATTATACTTTCTAGTTTTAGCCTCCTGAATGTACTATATTTAAATTAGTTTCTTATTTATTTGCAAATGAGGGGATTGGATTAGATGGTACTTTTCAACTTTAAATTGAAGCTCTTATGATTCTCTTGCTTTTCCTTTTTTTTTTTTTTTTTTTTTTAATCAAAATGGCATTTTCCTTTGGGTCTCTCAGGCCTCAGGAAAGCAAGTCAGTTACATGAATTCACTATGAGGATTGAATAATAAATAGTCTATCTTAATCTTCTGAGATTGTTTCACTTAATAGAAATGACAGATCTCTAATTTGTAGAATTTTAGATGGAAGATTTTTTTCTTAAATCAAAATAATAACTGACATTTATAAATTACTTTAGTATTCATGAAGTCCCTTACATAGACAACTTTAATTGATTTTCAGAACAACCCTATTAGATAAATACAGGATTTATCATTGTAATAATATAATAATAACTATTATAATAATAAATACAGGCTTTTTCATTTACATAGATGAAGAAATGGAGGTTCAGAAAGGTTCCATGAATTGCTTATAGTGACAATTGTGAATTGGCAGGATTTCAACATGATCTCTTATGGCTTTAAGTCCAACAATCGCTATCTTCTAAGAACTAATCTTTTCTCCAACCTTCCTCCTATCTTCCCACTAGAACTGATCACTACTTTGTTTTTCTTTATGATACCAACTTTCTGTATGATTCCCAGTGCCCAGTCTCATCTCCTTCAAGTAAAGGGAAGCAACTTTCCCTTAAAAATAATTCAACTGTCTCATTTTAAGCAAAATAAAATCCCATGTGTTTATTGACTTTTCACATCTGAGATAATCTATCATTTAGGAATTTCTTCGCCAAATATATCTATTATGGATATGAGAGAGGCTCAATTGCTTGGGCATTCTTTGGTGGTGGATTCAGTTTAACTTTTTGGCTCTATCAGTTTTCTCCGCACAACTGATTCCAGGAATGTTTGTAATGAAATGTTAAATTTTTAATTATACATATAATTACATGGATCAGATTAATTTTATTACTATGTTATTTGATTGCAGCATCAAAATGCTCATATATGTTACAAATTTTTGAAGTGTGCTACATATCTTAAAGAATCAAATCAGGTGAAATTGGATTTTGTTAGTATTAATCACTTCTAGAAGCATAATCTGCTTATACTCATCGAAGTTGAAGAATTGGATCCTGAAGAAATTCTGAATAATTAAAATGTTATATTGGGATACCACAAGAGAGGCATATTTTCCAGGGAGAGTGAGATGATAGTCTTTTGTACTCATCTGAAAGTTGTATTCAGTTAAAGGTTTCACAGTTTAAGGACATAGATAAATTGAAGAGTCTTCCCCAAAAAAATCTCATTCTGGATGGTGAAGAAACTTGATTTTATATTACAAAGGAACTGTGGATGCAGAAGAGAAGACTTAGGGGGGACCTAATAATTACCTACAATTATTTGAAAATGGGAGAAATGCAAAAGCAGGATTAGACTTGTTTTGGGGTCCCTAAGAGCAGGAGGAATAGGGGGGAGATGAAATGAGGCAAATTTAATCTTGATGGCAGGAAAATATACCTAACAATTAGATTATCCAAAAATGGAGAGAACTTCCTGGACAAGTGGTAGGTTCTGTTTCCTTGGAGGTCTTCAAGCAGAAGCTACATGCCAACTTGTCAGGAGTGTTATAGTAGGGATTCTTTTAGTACATGTATTATACTACATGGTTGCTGAGATTCCTTCTAACTCAAAATTTTATGCTTCTGTAAATTATAGTATAAGAAAAAAAAGAGGGATAGCACTGACAACTAATTGAATCAGAAAACACTTTATAGAAGGGGATGAATTTAAATTGATTCTTCAAATAAGGAGGTAGATATGAGAAAGGAGTGAATTTCATATTTAGAGAATTGTAGTAATGCATTGCATCAGTAAATCAAATATTTTTTTTTTATTTAATAGCCTTTTATTTACAGGATATATGCATGGGTAACTTTACAGCATTAACAATTGCCAAACCTCTTGTTCCAATTTTTCACCTCTTACCCCCCACCCCCTCCCCCAGATGGCAGGATGACCAGTAGATGTTAAATATATTAAAATATAAATTAGATACACAATAAGTATACATGACCAAAACGTTATTTTGCTGTACAAAAAGAATCAGACTCTGAAATATTGTACAATTAGCTTGTGAAGGAAATCAAAAATGCAGGTGTGCATAAATATAGGGATTGGGAATTCAATGTAATGGTTTTTAGTCATCTCCCAGAGTTCTTTTTCTGGGCATAGAAAATAGTAAATCAAATATTAAATGAACTTCTGGGACCATCTGAGTTAGCTATTTAGAACTTAGTTTAGATCTTTGTATAAAGGTAGAATTAATAAGTTCTACTGTATGATTAGTTTTATCAAGTATTAAAATGTTTGGTTTCTTGGCAAGTCCATTGTTGTTAGTTTATTATCCCAGTACATCTAGTCACTGTTATTTTCAAAACCATTATTTGGGTTTTAATTATAGGTACTCTTTTGATCCATTTATCAACCTACATCTGAAAACTAATCACTGGTTTATATTCTTAAGAGCATTAATATGCCTGTTGATATAATTTTTAGGAGGGAAGTAGATCCTCTAATTATATAGTCAGTTATTTTCTGTTACTTGAATCTTTTAATCTGTCACTAGCTGAATTAGTGGATACCAGCATTATAAGGAATGACATGATAAAAAGATCTCGCAAAGAAATCTTAGTAAGAGCAATCAGACATGGCAAGAATCAAGTTAGAGTAGTGGAATGGAAACGTAGGGGGAAGAGAATATAAAAGGGAAAGGGAGGTGATAAATAGAATGAAAGTCTTCAGAAAGGTCAATAAGTATGAGAAATGAAAAAATGCATTAAGATTTATCAATTAAAAATTATTGCAGAGAGCAGTTTTAGTTGAATGATGAGGACAGAAGAAAGACCATAGAACTGTGAAGAGAGAAGAAAGGAGAAGGGAGGCATTGATTGTAAACGGCCTTCTCAAAGATTTTAGCCAGATAATAGATCACATACTATATGGTATATTTAGACCTAGATGCAATCTCTGATGACTTTTTAAAGCAAATGATTTAGTAATTTTTTTTATTCTCTCAAAATCATGAGAGTTATATGTGACATGTAATTAGATTCACATGTTCAACTAGTTAAGTCAAAGAAAAGTCAAGTAAAGGATCCAAAACTTATTTTGATCACCTATTTTAAAACTGAAATATACTTCATGTATTTTCTTAGCTCAAGGAGCAAAGTTTTATATCTGAGATTTAAAATTGAACTTTTCATCTATAATGAAAGTGAGTTTTACATCTATAAAAATTTTTAATTAAATGTAAAAGTACAATGTTAAATATAAAAATTTTAAAGTGAGCTTCTGATCTATAATAAAAACCATTTTGATGAATGATATACTTAAAAGTCATGCTAAGAAATTAAGTGGTATATACCAAAATTCATGAAGTATAAAATACTTGAGAAAATAGGATTAGAAATAATCTTAACTTTTTGGGAGGGGGAGAATACAACTGACAGAATATTCTGTATGTTGAGTTTTGCTGCATGAAAAATGTTTGTGGCAGCCCTTTTTGTAGTGGCAAGAAACTGAAAATTGAATGGATGCCCATCAATTGGAGAATGATTGAATAAGTTATTGTATATGAATATTGTGGAATATTATTGTTCAATAAGAAATGACCAGCAGGAAGAATACAGAGAGGCCTGGAGAGATTTCCATGAACTGATGCTAAGTGAAATGAGCAGAACCAGGAGATTATACATGGCAACAACAAGACTATACAATGATCAATTCTGATGGACATGGCTTTCTTCTACAATGAGATGATTCAGAACAGTTCCAATTGTTCATCAAAGAAGAGAATCGGATACACCCAGAGAGAGGACAGTGGGAACTGAGTGTGGGCCACAACATAGCATTTTCACTCTGTTGCTGCTTGCTTGCATTTTGTTTTCCTTCTCAGGTTTTTTTTTTTTTCCTTCTTAATCCTATTTTTCTTGTGCAGCAATATAACTGCACAACTATGTATACATATATTGAATTTAACATATATTTTAATATATTTTACATATATTGGATTGCCTACTATCTAGACAAATGTGGAGGGTAGGAGGAAGGAGGGGAAAATTTGGAACCAAAGGTTTTACAAGGGTCAATATTGAAAAATTACTCATGCATATTTGTAAATTAAAATAAATAAAAAGCTTTAATAAAAAAATAAAATAATAAAGAGTTGTGCTGCATGGTTGAATATGCATTTATATGAACCAGTTTGCCACATATATATATGATTATATAGCATTCAGGAACAAGCTCATTTAATGACTTTTCAACTTTCTCACCTCCTTATTATGCTAATTTATTATTGTCTTATATAATTTATTTCAAAATTCACATCACTTGATAATGTTAGACAATAGAGAAATTATATTTATATTTTTAATTCAGCATTATATAAATTCATAAAAAAGATTTCTATGAGACAAAATGTTGTTGAAAAGGTGTCTATTCAAATTGCTAAGTGGGAATTAAATACAGAACTGGTTCCAAAATCTGTGATTTTTTTTTCTTCTCTATATAATTGCTTTCTTTATTACAATTTCTTCTTCCAAATGTGTGTGTGTGTGTGTGTGTGTGTGCATTCATGAAGTGGATTCTTTCCATCAGAACTTTATTTAATACATAACATGCTTTTCCTTCTCTATGAAATGACTTTTAAGTATATCCATTAGTATGCCAAATCAATGATAGAACTGATACTCAAATATAGTATGCCTTTAATCTTGTTGCTTGCTCATAACATAACTTTAAATAAAGTACTATTTTCTTCTTGAAGATAGGAGTTGTTTTTATTTTATTTTGGTTTTTGGTCCTCCCTCACATTCTGAATACCTCACCCAGATTTCTCCATGTGAATGGTTCTAATATTTCTTTGATATGAGATTTATTGTTTTCAGTTTCCAAAAAATCTTGTCTTCAATTGCTGAGAGCAACTTTGGAAGGAGAATTGTTCTGTAGTATGATTTAAGGAAACAGTGTGGAATAGTGAAAACGTGTTTATTACCAGAAAGGACTATATAGTGAGGTAACTGATTTTTAAAAGCAAACATACCAGAATTTATATATCAAGTTGAGTCCAATTACAGAGGAAAAAAGTTTTAATAGATGTTTCTCACAGTGTTTTCCATCTGACCCTCCATAATAAAGTTAAATAAACCAACACATTGGCCATATATGACAATAAGGACTGTTTAACATTAGGTCCTCTGAAATTTAGATTAGTCACAGCATTATTCTGATATAGCTCTTTAAAAACTAACTTAATGGAGGAGTAGATTTAAAAAATTTTACCTCCCCTTTCCTCTTCTCCTAGTACAATTCTTTTTCCATCCCTTAATTGATGTTATCAATTGGAATCCATTCATATTC
This sequence comes from Sarcophilus harrisii, assembly GCF_902635505.1. NCBI lineage: Eukaryota > Metazoa > Chordata > Mammalia > Dasyuromorphia > Dasyuridae > Sarcophilus > Sarcophilus harrisii. The sequence goes on from NC_045428.1 coordinate 475,589,067, forward strand.
ATACTCTCCTCTCTAATACTTACTATTTATTATCCTCCACCAACTTCCTCTCCAACATTTATCATTATCTTTTCCTGTCATCTTAGCCAATCTGAGAAGGGTGAGGTGGTATCTAAGAGTTGTTTTAATTTGAATTTCTGTAATCAACAGTGATTTATAATATTTTTTCATATAACTACAGATATCTTTAATTTCATCATTTGAAAATTATATTTTCATATCCTTTGACCATTTATCAATTGGGGAATCACTTGTATTCATAAATTTGACATATTATTTATATATTTTATAAATGAGACCTTTGTCAGAAATACTGGCTGTAAAAATTTTTCCCAGGTTTGTACTTACTTCCCTTTTAATCTTGTTTCTGTCACTTTTGTTTGTTCAAAACCTTTTTAATTTAATGTAATGAAAGTTATCCATTTCACCTTTCATAATGATCTCTAGTTCTTCTTTGGTCATAAATTCCTCCTTTCTCTGAAGATCTCATACGTAAATTAACTCGTGTTCTAATTCTAGTTTATGGTATCATCCTTTATGCCCAAATCATGTATCCATTTAGACCTTATTTTGATATGTGTTGTGAGATGTAGGTCTATGCTGTGTTTCTGACCTATCATTTTCCAGTTTTCCCAGCAATTGTTGTCAGATAATGAGTTTTTATTCCTGAAGCTGGAGTATGAGGCTTTATAAAAACTATATTGCTATAGGCCTTCATTACTGTGTCATGTGTATCTAATCTATTCCACTGATCCACCACTCTATTTCTTAAATAGTACAAAATGGTTGTAATGACTGCTGCTTTATAAGATAGTTTTAGATTTAGTACTGCTAAGCTACCATTCTTTGTATTTTTTTTCATTAATTCCCTTGATATTCTTGATCTTTTGTTCCTCCAGATGAATTTTGTTATTATTTTTTTTTCTAATTCTATAAAGTACCATTTTGATAACTTGATTGGTGTGGCATTGAACAAGTAGACCAAGTTAGGTAGAACTGTCATTTTTATTATATTAGCTTGGTCCAGCCATGAACAGTTTTTTCCCAATTGTTTAGATCTGACTTTATTTGTGTAAGAAGTGTTTTGTAATTGTGTTTATAAATTCCTTGGGTTTGTCTTGACAGGTAGACCCCCAAGTATTTCGTCTACAATAATTTTAAATGAAATTTCTCTTTCTATATCTTATTGATGGACTTTGCCAATAATAGAAATGCTGATGATTTGTATGGGTTTATTTTGTATCCTGCAACTTTGCTAAAGCTGTAAATTGTTTCTAGTAGGTTTTGGGATGATTTTCTAAGTATATCATCATATCTGCAAAGAGTGATAGTTTTATTTCCTCATTGCCTATTCTAATTCCTTTAATTTCTTTTTCTTTTCTTATTGCTAAAGCCAACATTTCTAGTACAATGCTAAATAAATATTGACACATTGACACAACAGGAACTTCTGTTTTTATGTTTTCTAGTTCTATAAAATAATTCTTTGGTGTTCTGATGGATATGGAATTGAATGTGTAATTTAATTAAGGTTGTATTTGAAAAATTAAATTTGTAAAAAATTATAAAATTTTTGCTATAATGTATAAAAAATTAACACAATCAAAGAAAATGAGTCATTAATATCTCCCCAACTATTTTCCCAGTATTATTTCTTTAAAGAATGCTTTTCAGAGGTATCATGTAAGTCCTATATGCTTTTCTTTGTCCTATATGCTATATATCCTATATAAGTCCTATATGCTTTTCTTTTCTTTCCCTAGTGCTTAAATGATGCATACAATCTATTAATTTCATAAGCGTGACCAACTACAAAAGACATAGCTATTCTGATCAGGAAAATGACCTAAGGAAATGGCAAAGGACTCATAATAAAAAGTGATGTCCAACTTCCCAGAGAGATTTGGTGAACTCTGAGTGTAAATTCAAGTATATTTTTAAGCTTTACTTTTTTTATCTTTTTTTCTTTTACAACATGGCTAATATATAAGTATATTTTGTGATGACTACCTATATAATGGGTATCATATTGCTTGCCTTCTCAAGTGGTTGGGGTGAGATGGGAGGGAAAAAGGAAAAGAATGGGGCTAAAATTATTTTACATTTAATTGGGTATGGTTAACAAAATAAATAAAAATCATTTAAATTTAAAATTTAAAAACAATTTCTCTTTTAATTAGATTTTTCTATATTTTACTGGTGTTATGTGCAAATGATGATGACATATGTGGATTTAAGTTATTTTACCAGTTTGAAAAAGTTAATGTTTTACTTAATTTTTAGCTGAGTTTCCATGATTCTCTAAGTTTTCTCATATCATCTGTAAAGTGATTTTATTTCTTCTTTATTTATGGTTATTGCTTCAGTTTATTTTTCTTATTGTTATTGTCAGTCTTTTAACATATTAAATACTGTGTCACAATGGTATCTTTATTTCACCTCTGAATTTATTAACAATGAATCTAATTTATCCTCATTACATAGCTCTTGGCCTTAGATTTGTAATATTTAGAATTTTTTTTAAAAAGTCAATTTATTTTTGTGTATTCTGGCGTTTTTAACAAAAGTGGATGTTGTGTTATCAAAACCTTTTCTCTACATCAATTGACATAAGCTTATGATTTATTTATTATTAACATGGAAATTAAGCTTACAATTTTCTAATATTATATCAACCCTAAATTCATGGCATAAATCCAACCAAATATAGTATTGTTTTCACATTTTCCTAACATTTTGGTTAAAATTTTTGCATCTGTGTTCCTTAGGAAAATTTTTCATTTTTTATCTTTTGCTGTTTTGATTCCTCATGGTTTGTGTCAGGATCTTATCAGAGAAAAAAATTAGATAAGATGCTTTCTATTGCTGTTTTTGAATAGTATTTCTGTAATATTGACATTAATTGTTTTTTGAATCTCTAATCAAATTCATTTGTGAATGACCATGATCTATTTTTTTTTTCTTTACAGATTCACATATATCTTTCTCAGTTTCTTCTGAAATTAGGTTATTTAAAAAATTCTCTATATCTTTTGTTCTATAATCTGGAAGGTTTATATTTAATCAGTATTAATTTATTTCATTAATGATATTGGCTTTGTAAGCATACTTTCTACTTAGCTACAATCCTCAGGAACTCTCAATCATGCTCCAGACAGTTTTTTCATTGCACATCTTAGCACTACTGGATCACATCTTATCAGTGTCCTCTACCTCTGGCATTCTTTTCTCAGTCTTTTAGAGCCTGATTATTGTCCCCTAAACTTCTCCCTCATACCTTTGTGGAGGCATCCTTTTATAACCTACCTTAACTTATTCCCTGTTTTATTTATTTATTTATAATTGACGATATCAATAACAAAACCATATAATTATCTCAATAGATGCAGCAAAAAAAGCCTTTCATAAAATATAATATCCATTCCTATTAAAAACACTAGAGGACATAAGAATAAATGAAGCTTACCTTAAAACGATAAGTAATATTTATCTTAAACTATCAACAAGCATTTTCTATAATGGGAATAATCTAGGTTTCTCAATACAACCAGAAACTGAACAAATCAAAGTTGCTCTCTATCAAATACATTATTCAATATTGTATTGGAAATGCTTGCTCTAGCTAGAAGAGAAAGAAATCAAAAGAAATAAGTAAAGAGAAAACAAAGGATTAGAGATTCAAAAATTCACTCTTTGCAGATAATATGTTATACATAGAGAATAAACTTAAAAGATTAGTGGAAATAGTTTAGCTTTAGCTTTAACAAAGTTGCAAGATACACAATAAACCTATAGAAATCTTTGGCATTTCTATATATTTGCAACAAAATCCACAAGCTTGAGATAGAAAGAGAAGTTCTTTTTAAAATAACTTCAGACAAATCAAATACTTATTAAGATTGTCTATCTGCCAAGACAAATATAGGAACACCTTTCTCACAAATAAGGTCAGAACTAAATGATTAGAAAATACCATTTGCTCATGGGTATGCCAATTCTACCTAAACTGAACTTTTTTGTGACATACAAAATTAAGTGCCAAAAATTATTTTAAAGAGTTAGAAAAAATAATAACAAAATTCATCAGGAAGAAAAGAACAACAAGGATATCAAGGCAATTGAAGGGGAAAATATGAAAGAAGGTAATCTAGCCATGCCAAATCTTAAACTGGGTTGTAAAGCAGTAATCATCAAAACTATATACTATTGGCTAAGAAATAAAGTGGTTGATCAGTGAAATAGAATATTATAACATATTGTACTGTAATATACATTGTACATATATGTACATGTACCTTTATACTCATATACAATATAAATTGTAATATAATGACTGTAGTAATCTAGTATATAATAAGCCAAAAGATCTAGTCTTTTGGAATAAAAATGAATTATTTGACATAAACTGGGAAAACAGCATGGCAAAAACTCAGTATTTCATATCATATACCAAGGTAAGGTCAAAATTGGTGCATGCTTTACAAATAAGGTGTAATATCCAGACTAGCTTTCTGGAAGATCTCTGGATGGGCCTTGGTCTTAAGTGAAGAAGTGATGAAATGCATATTCAACCATGCAGCACAACTCTTTATTATTTTATTTTTTATTAAAGCTTTTTATTTATTTTAATTTACAAATATGCATGAGTAATTTTTCAATATTGACCCTTGTAAAACCTTTGGTTCCAAATTTTCCCCTCCTTCCTCCTACCCTCCACATTTGTCTAGATAGTAGGCAATCCAATATATATGACATATATTAAATATATATGTTAAATTCAATATATGTATACATAGTTATGCAGTTATATTGCTGCACAAGAAAAATAGGATCAAGAAGGAAAAAAAAAACCTGAGAAGGAAAACAAAATGCAAGCAAGCAGCAACAGAGTGAAAATGCTATGTTGTGGCCCACACAAAGTTCCCACTGTCCTCTCTCTGGGTGTATCCGATTCTCTTCTTTACTGAACAATTGGAACTGTTCTGAATCATCTCATTGTAGAAGAAAGCCATGTCCATCAGAATTGATCATTGTATAGTCTTGTTGTTGCCATGTATAATCTCCTGGTTCTGCTCATTTCACTTAGCATCAGTTCATGGAAATCTCTCCAGACCTCTCTGTATTCTTCCTGCTGGTCGTTTCTTATTGAACAATAATATTCCACAATATTCATATACTATAGTTATACCATAGTTTATGTTTTACATCACATTACAGCACATTCAATTTATGTTTAACTAGAGAACCATTATATATCATCAATCACACTGAGTAGGTGCTTAACTATAAGTACCCTGCTGTCCTCGATTCAAGTACACCTTTCCAGAGTTCAGGCTCTCTACATCTCCCGCTTTCTTTTGTTTTTGAACACAGGTGGTCACACTCTCCCTGACTTCTCAGGAAGAGAGGTAAAAACAACAAAGTGAAATTGGGAGTCAAACTGGACATTCTTAGCAGGTTTCCTCTGAGCTGAAGAGTCTAACTTGAAACAGGTATAGATAAATCCATCAGCATGGGAGGTATTACGCAAGCACATAGTAATCTAACACAGGCTAGTAGTGATGTAACAAACATCATGAATCAACATGAGAAATTATACATGTCCTTGAGTCATAGAAGGAGGGCATATAAATAACAATCACACATATACTTCCTTCAGCAGCCAAGAGATAGTCCAAAACCAATCTATTGTCCATTACTTCATGTGTCAGGGAACCCAATGATTCATGCAGATTTTGAAGTCTTGCTATTGATAATTTTTGATGTTCATGAGTCAATCGTCATACACATAGGATTAGTAGCCATGCTTTTTCAGTGGCATGTATAGTCAGAGATGAAACCACCCGATATTTCTTGGGTCTTTTCCTTTGTTTCAAGGGTCTTCTCTGTCTCTCTTTGATCGACAAGGCAAATATGGCTCATGGGCACCCATCTGATTCCCTCTCCATCTGTAGAAATAGAAGCAAACCCGTTCCAAGCAGTTAACCTATCTGGTCCCTTCCATTCACCACTTTCTGGGTCTCTCCACATCACCTGGCGATTATCTAAATATAGTGGAGCTGCTTGCACTGGACACTGCCCTTCTGGTGTGTTATAAAACCTGTCTGCCAGAGTCAGTGCATCTTTATCAAAAATCAAAAAATTAATAGTGTAAAGAGTTAAATTTAAAAGTTCTCTAAGGTTACCTATGGGTCCCCCTTTCTTTTGTTTTTGGAGGAGCATCTTGATATCTCTGTTTCTCCTCTCTACTATTGCCTGTTCTTGAAGATTAAAACTGTGCCAGTGGTGTGTAAAATCTTATACTGTGCACAAAAGTGTGAAAAATGTTTAGAAGTATATGCAGGTCCATTATCTGTTTTTATTGCTTGTGGCACACTGATGATTGCAAAAACTTGTATAAGGAATTCAGTGATCACTCAGGCTGTCTCTTTTGCTGCTGGTATTGCAAAAGTGAATCCTGAAAAGGTATCTACTACAATATGGATAAAAGATAGATGGCCAAAAGATTTATAATGGGTCACATTCATTTGCCAAAGTTTATTGGGTCTCAAACAATAAGGTTCTTCCCTGGAGGGAGCATAGGAGCGTGGAAAGGAAGGCAAGCTGTATAGGCTTTTTTTTTACTGTGCTCCTAGCTTCCTCTTTTGTTATCCCAAATTGCAAACAATGCTCGAACAGCCTGATGATATTTAGAATGAGATTCTTGGGAGTATTGCTAACATGGTTAGAAGGCTATCTGCCTTTGAATTACCATCAAAAATAGGACCCGGACATCCACTATGTGAGTGGACATGCAAGATATAAATCTTACCTGCATGCTTTCTTACTTGCTCTTGAAATTCCTTAAAGTACTAATACATATTAGAAGCTATGAATTTTATTTGGGTTGTGGCAATTCTTTGTATCACACCTACTGAATACGCCAAATCAGATATTATATTTACATCTCCTGGATAATAAATAAGAGCTAGCATGATTGCATACAATTCATTCTGCTGAGTAGACTGAAAAGTTTTGATTACTCTCTTTATATTTAAGTCATGGGAGTATACAGCACAAATGTTACATTTGGATGCATCTGTAAAGATAGTTGGTCCTTTAAGAGGAAGAAACCTTTTCTTCAAAAAGCCATTGCCAATTATGTAATAGTTGGGCTATCTTTTATGGATACCCATATCTAACACTTGCAACTGTGGCCAATAAAATTTGCCACTCTGGGATGGTTTCACAGCATACATTAATTTGTGCATTGGTATAAAAGATGTATATCTTGTTAGGTCTTATCCCCAGATAATTATACTATTCACTTAATGGCCTTTAATAAAATTCTAGCCACAAGCACTGGGTAAGGAGGAAGGCTTTGTTCTGGTTGTGCTGGGAGGTTCACCCACTCTTATCACACTCTCCTTGATGAAGGACTGCTGTAGGTGCCTCTTGTGCAGCAAAAACTGACATTTCCAAGGATTTTTGAGTAACTTTTTCAACCACATTGCATAAAGACAATTCAACTTCTCTCAAAGCTTCTTGAGCTTCAAGTTGCTTCTGTACTATAATAAGACATGAATTTTTTCACTTTGTAAGGGCCACTGTTCTACCCACATTGGTGTATCAGTTTTCCTTTGAATGGGAACAGGTGAGAATGTTGGCAGGCCTTCAACAGCAACCCTGCCTAAAAAGCTGAAGTACTAAAATCTAATCCTATTGTAAGATATCTCTTCCCCATAGGTTGATGGGGATTTTTCAACTACAGAAGGAGTAAAAACTCCTGTTTCACCTTCAAATATCCTTCCCAAAGTGGGTAGCACTATTTTTTTTTGATAGCAATAGAAGCAATTCGCTCATATGTAAGGGTAATACTCAAAGGGTAATTTGCGCTAAAGTGTCTGCATAACGACCTAAACCCGCTAGTTGATCTAAGGTGACTGATATATTAAATCCTTGCCTATTTCAATGGGCTTGTATTCTACAGAGTTCACTATATTCCAAAAGCCACAATAAGCTTTGTCCAGTTTCTTAACATGTCCTTGTTATACATTTCCAATCATTAGGGGTTAAAACTTCAAAAGCCAAATTCTCTAATACCATCTTAACATAAGACGATGTAGACCCATAAAGAGTACAAGCCTTTTTCAGATCTTTGATAATTTCCAGATTAAAAGGACTGTATCTTCTCCTCACTTGAGCTGAAGCGTCAAAATCTTCAATCACAGGGTGATATATCCTCTCCTTCTTCTTTAGCTTTAACTAGTATCTTTTCTAATCATGTTATAGCAGGTGGACAAAGCTGCTGCATGGATGGTACTGATGGTGTCACTACCCTTCCCCCTCCTCCTCTTCCCTTCACCCACAAAGGTGAAATTGAGGGAGGAAGGTCAGGCAATGGGGAATGCCCTAAGGGCACCTGCTTGGGTATAGGGGAAGATGAAACTGAGCTGTGAAAGTGAGAAGCACGACACCCCTTAAGTTCATCTGTTTTGTCAATACCATCCTCCTCCTCCTCTTTCTCCTAATACTTCCTTGTCTGGCTGCCCACCTTAAAATTTTTTTTCCTTTTTTTTAGAACTTGTGGGATTCTTTAAAGCCAATTGTATTATATTGTACATAAGGAATGTTTCCTCAGGAATTGGATCAGGACTCATAGCTTTGTAATATTCAATTAGTTGCTCTCTCTCTATTTCCCACATATCTAGCTCTAATTTTTCTTCCTTAGAGAGCCAAGGGGACATGCACTTTAATATATTTAAGAGTCCAGTGAGCTGCTTCTGAATTCCAATAAACCTTGCTTCTCTATTAACCTAACTATGCATGCTACATACTTCCCTTGGGGTGAGGGAGTCTCTTTTCTTAGTATTTGCCCCACTTCAGCTGAAAAATGAAAGTGACTAGTTTAGACCTTACCAAAGTTTCCTGCTTGTCTATTTTTGTACTCACCCTATTTCCAGGTCACAGGGACTTCTCCACTGAGGTTAGATCACTTCAATAGAACTGCTGAGTGTAGGGCCTCACATCTTGGGCTCACGTTTTGGGCTTCAGTATATAATATATAGACTGCCTTTCTAGAGGATCTTTGGATGGGCATTGGGCTTAGGTGGAGAAGTGATGAAAACAGGAGAGCCACCATGAGGATTTAAAAAGATGGAGTCCCGAGTCTTCTTTGTGTCTGTGGCTGAGACTCTCAGTTCCAAGTCCTCTCAGCCTTTAAATACCTCAGTATCATTACATCACTACAGCAACTGAGCATGTGTCAACTGTAACCATTACATCACCATATCACACTAAGTATATGCCAACTAGAGTGATTACATCATCATGTCACATTAAGTATATGTTTAACTAGAGAACCATTGTCTCTCACTGAAAAGGTGCTTAACTATAAGCACCCTGCTGTCCTTGATTCAAGTTCACCTTTCCAGAGTTCCAGCCCACTACAGTAAGGGATAATGCCAGAAGCAAAATTAAGATATAGATCATTAGATAATGTAGAATAGGTAATTTTGATTATAAATCATTAAAATTTTTTGCTTAAACAAAACAAATGCAATCAAAATTAGAAAGAAAACAGAAAAGTGGACAAAATTTTTGCAATGAGTGTCTCTGTCTCTGGGTAAAGTCCTCATTTCTCAACTATAGAGAGAACTGAGTCAAATTTATAATAATACAAGTTATTCCCCAATTGAGAAGTGGTCAAAGAAATCAAAGGTATCTATGTCTATAATCATATTTTAAAATGTTCTAAACCAGTATTGATTAGAGAAATACAAATTAACAAATTAACAACTCTGAGGTACCATTACCCCATGTAGTTTGGTTAATTGGTTAATTGGTTAATATGAAAAAAGGAAAATGATAAATTTTGAAGTTGTGGATAAATTGAAATTAGTAACCTCTTGATGGAAAAATAGGGAAAGAAGGACTCTTACCAAATTCCTGTTGTGACACAGATATGATGCTTATACCTAAACCACATAGGGTGAAAACAGAGAAAGAAAATTATAGACCAATTTCCTAATGAATATTGATACAAAAATCTTAAATGAAATATTAGCAATAAGATTACAGAAAGTCATTCCCAGAATAACACACTATAACCAAGTAGGATTTATACCAGGAATATAGGGCTGATTCAATATTAGGAAAACTATTAGCATAATTTGTGATGACGGTGTATTTAAAATCAGCCAAAGTCAGGAATTCAGGTTAGGGGAAAATCTTCGATCTTTATTCTTAGTGGAGATGAAGAAGGATTGCGATCACAACGTGAGCAGCTGTGACTAGAAGCCAGCCAGCAGTCTCCCTCCACCTCTCTTCCTGCCTCTCTGCCTCCACCCACCAAAACTTTCATTTCCTATACAACACATCAGGATTTGCACAAAGAGTAGGCGGGGGCCATTCTTTCTCCAAGCATATATATATTAATAGAGTATGGTCCAATTACTATTTAGCGTCATGTGCTTGGGACCTCAGTGCATCAACTTGAGCTTCAGCCCATTACAATAATTGACTACATCAATAACCAAACTAACAAAAATCATATGATTATCTCAATAGATTCCGAAAAAGCATTTGACAAAATCCAATATCTATTCCTGTTAAAAACACTAGAGAATATAGGAATAAATGGACTTTTCCTTAAAATGATCAATATCGTCTATTTAAAACCATCAGCAAGTGTCATGTATAATGGGGACAAACTAGAACCATTCCCAATAAGTTCAGGGATGAAACAAAGTTGCCTACTACCACCATTACTATTCAATATTGTATAAGAAATGTTAGCTTTAGTAGTAAGAAAAGAATAAGAAATGAAAGGAATTAGAGTAGGTATAGAAGAAACCAAATTATCAGTCTTTGCAGATGATATGATGGTATTTTTAATGAACTCTAGAGAATCAACTAAAAAACTACTAGAAATAATCCACAACTTTAGCAAAGTTTCAGGATACAAAATAAATCCACATAAATCATTAGCATTTTTATATATTACCAAGAAAGTCCAGCAGCAAGAGATACAAAAAGAAATTCCATTCAAAATAACTGTCAATAATATAAAATATTTGGGAATCTATATGGTAAGGGAAAGTCACGAACTATTTGAACACAACTACAAAGCACTTTCCACAAAAAACAAAGTGAGACCTAATTGGAAAAATATCAAGTGCTCTTGGTTAGGCCAAGCAAATAAAACAAAAATGATAATACTACCTAAATTAATCTACTTATTTAATGCAATACTAATCAACCTAAGAAATTTTACAGATCTAGAAAAAATAAAGTTAATCTGGAAGAAGAAAATCAAGAATTTCAGGGGAATTAATTTTTAAAAATGCCAATGAATGTAGCCTAGCTGTGCCAGACCTAAAACTGTATTATAAAGCAGCAATCATCAAAACTATTCAGTACTGGCTGAGAAATAGAGTATTTAATCCATGGAATAGGTTAGGATCACAGGAAAAATATTCAATAACTAGCAAACCGAAAGACCCCAGCTTTTGGGATAAGAATTTACTATTTGAGAAAAAGGGCTGGGAAAATTGGAAAGTAGTATGGAAGGCACTAGACATTGACCCACACCTAACACCATATACCAAGATAAGATCAAATGGGGTTCATGATTTAGACATAGAGTAATATAAGCAAATTAGAAAAAACACAGGATAGTTTAGATCTCAGATCTGTGAAGAAGGAAGGAATATGTGACCAAAGAAGAACCGGAACTCATTATTGAATATCAAATGGATAATTCTGATTATATTAAGTTAAAAAGTGTTTGTACAAACAAAACACTTAGACAAGATTAAGAGGGAAGTGATAAATTGGGAAAATAGTTTTACATTTGAGAATTCTGATAAAAGCCTCATTTCTAAAATATATAGAGAATTGACAAATTTATAAGAAATTAAGCCAATTTCCAATTAATGGTCAAATGATATGAAAAAAATTTTCAGATAAAAAAATTAAAATGATTTCTAGTCATATGAAAAGGTACCTTAAATTACTATTGATTAGAAAAATGGAAATTAAGACAATACTGAGGTACCATTACACTCCTTGCAGATTGGCTAAGATGACAGGAAATGATAATGATTAATGTTGAAGGGGATGTGGGAAAACTGGGACACCAATACATTGTTGGTGGAGTTGTGAATGGATCCTGTCATTCTGGAGAACAATTTGGAATTATGCTCAAAAGATTATCAAACTGTGCATACCCTTTGATCCAGCAGTGTTTCTACTGGGCTTATATGCCAGTGAGATCTTTTTTTTCTTTTTTTCTTTTCCTTTTTTTTGTTATAGCTTTTTATTTACAACATATATGCATGGGTAATTTTACAGCATTGACAAATGCAAAACCTCTTCTTCCAATTTTTCCCCTCCTTCCCCCCCACACCCTCCCCCAGATAGCAGTTAGACCAACACATGTTAAATATGTTAAAGTATATATTAAATGCAATGTGTGTATACATATCCATACAGTTGTTTTGTTGCACAAGAAGAATTGAACTTTGAAATAATGTACTATTAACCTGTGAAGGAAATCAAGAATGCACACGGACAAAAACAGAAGGTTTGGAAATACTATGTAGTGGTTCACACTCATTTCCCAGAGTTCTTTTTCTGGGGGTAGTTGGTTCTATTCATTATTGAATAAATGGAACTGATTTGGTTCATCTCATTGTTGAAGAGTCACTTCCATCAGAATTGATTATCATATGGTATTTTTGTTGAAGTATATAATGGTCTCCTGATTCTACTCTTTTCACTCATCATCAGTTTATATAAGTGTCTCCAGGCCTTTCTGAAATCATCCTGTTGGTCATTTTTTATAGAACAATAATATTCCATAACATTCATATACCACAATTTATTCAACCATTCTCCAATTGATGGGCATCCACTCAGTTTCCAATTTCTATCCACTACAAAGAGGCCTGCCACAAACATTTTTGCACATACAGGCCCCTTCCCCTTCTTTTAAGATTTCTTTGGGATATAAGCCCAGTAGTAACACAGCTGGATCAAAGGGTATGCACAATTTGATAACTTTTTGAACATAGTTCCAAATCACTCTCCAGAATGGCTGGATGTATTCACAGTTCCACCAACAATTGTATGAGTGTCTTAATTTTCCCACATCCTCTCCCAACATTCACCATTCATTATCTTTTCCTGTCATCCTAGCCAACCTGACAGGTGTGTAGTGGTATCTCAGAGTTGTCTTAATTTGCATTTCTTTGATTAATAATGACTTGGAGCATCTTTTCATATGGCTAGAAATAGTTTCAATTTCTTCATCTGAGAATTGTCTGTTCATATCCTTTGTCCATTTATCAATTGGAGAATGGCTTGATTTCTTAAAAATTAAAGTCAATTCTCTATATATTTTGGAAATGAGGCCTTCATCAGAACCTTTTGATGTAAAACTGTTTTCCCAGTTTATTGTTTCCCTTCAAATCTTGTCTGCATTAATTTTATTTGTACAAAATCTTTTCAGTTTGATATAATCAAAATTTTCTATTTTGTGATCAATAATGATCTCTAGTTCTTCATCAGTCACAAATTCCTTCCTCTTCCACAGGTCTGAGAGGTAAACTATGCTATGTTCTTCTAATTTATTTATAATCTCATTCTTTATGCCTAGATCATGAATCCATTTTGGCCTTATCTTGGTGTACAGTATTAAGTGTGGGTCAATGCCTAGTTTCTACCATACTAATGTCCAATTTTCCCAGAAGTTTTTGTCAAACTCAATTCTTATTCTAAAAACTGGGATCTTTGGGTTTGTAAAACACTAGATTATTAAAGTTATTGAACCTTTGAACCTAACCTATTCCACTGATCAACTAGTTTATTTCTTAGCCAATTCCAAATGGTTTTGATAACCACTGCTTTATAATAGTGTTAGATCTGGTACAGCTAGGCCACCTTCATTTGATTTTTTTTTTCATTAGTTCCTTTGAAAGACCCGAAACTTTGTTCTTCCAGATGAATTTTGTTAATTTTTTCTAAGTCATTAAAATAGTTTTTTGGGAGTCTGATTTGTATAGCATTAAATAAATAGGTTGAGATCTCCCACTATTATATTTTCCTGTCTATTTCTTCTTGCAATTCTCTTAAATTCCCTTGTAGAAAGTTAGATGCTATACCACTTGGTGCATATATGTTTTGTATTGATATTGCTTCATTGTCTATGCTACCCTTTAGCAAGATATAGTTCCTCCTTATCTCTTTTAATTACATCAATTCTTGCTTTTGCTTGATCTGAGATAAGGATGGCTACCCCTGCTTTTTTGATTTCACTTGAACCATAATAGATTCTGCTTCAGCCTTTTCCCTTTACTCTGTATGTATCTCCCTGCTTTAAATGTGTTTCCTGTAAACAACATATTGTAGGGTTCTGGCTTTTGATCCAGTCTGCTATCCACTTCCGCATTATGTGAGAGTTTGTCGCATTCACATTTATGATTAAAATGACTAATTCTGTATTTCCTGCCATCTTATTATCCCCAGATTATGCTTTTCTTTTTCTCACCCCCATAACACCCTCACCCCAGTATTAAAGTTATGGGCACCACTTGCCTCACGCAGCCCTCCCTCTTTAGAATCCATCCCACCTCCTTTGAATCCCTTCCTCTTTCTTATACCTTTCCCTTATTACTCTTTTCTTTTTCCCTTTTCCTCTCCCAATTTTTAATGAGGTCAGATAAGTTTCTCTGTAAACCAAATATGTCAATTATTTTCTCTTTGACCTAAATCTGATGAGAGTAATATTCATACAATGTTCCTCCCCCTCCCTAAATTTCCTCAGATATGAGAGGTTTCCCTTGCCTCTTTGTGGGATGTATCTCCTCTTTTTATCTCTCCTGTTCCCTTTTTCTGATACTATCCCCTTTCCATTTCTACTTCCATTTTTTATATTATATCAGTAACAAATTATATATGAACTCTTTATGTATGTCCATACCAGAAATACAGTTTTCAAGAGTTCTTTTTACCTTTTTCTGCTTCTCTTGAGTCCCTATAGTTGGAGGTCAAATTTTTTATTTAGCTCTTGTTTTTTTCATTAGAAACAGATGGAATTCACCTGTTTCATTAAATGTCCATCTTCTTCCCTGGAAGAAAATGCTCAGCTTAGCTCGGTAGTTTATTCTTGGATGTATTCCAAGTTGTTTTGCTTTTCAGAATATCAGATTCTAGGCCCTTCAATCCTTTAATGTGGAAGCTGCTAGATCTTACGTGATCCTTATTGTCTCTCCTCGATATTTAAATTGCTTTTTACTGGCTGCTTATAATATTTTTCCTTAGTCTCATAGTTCTGAAATTTAGCCAGAATATTCCTTGAAGTTTTTATTTTAGGTTCTCTTTCAGAAGGTATTCTATGAATTCTTTCAATGTCTATTTTACCTTCTGATTCTCTTACCTCTGGACACTCCTCTTTGATATTTTCCTGTAAAATATTGTCTTGGCTCTTTTTTCATCATAATTTTCAGGAAGTCCAATAATCCTCAGATTATCTCTCCTAGATCTATTTTCCAGGTCTGTTGTTTTTCCAAGTAGATATTTAACATTTTTTCTATTTTTTCATTTTTTTGGTTTTGCTTGACTGGTTCTTAATGACTCAAGAATCATTCATTTCTATTCAGTTCTAATTTTTAATGAGTTATTTTCTTAATTAGCTTTTTTATTTCTTTTTCTATATGTCCAATTGAGTTTTTAAATGAGTTGCTTTGCTGTATGGAGTTTTTTTTTCCATTTCAGTAATTTTTTTTTTTACTGAGTTATTTCTTTTTCCAATTCACAAATTCTACTTTCCTGGGAGTTCTTTATCTTTTCCAATTCACAAATTCTGTTTCCCTGCACTCTTTACCTTTTCCAGTTCACATTTCAGCAAGTTGTTTTCTTTTTCCCCTTTATCAAATTTTTCTTTAAGTGAATTACATGTCTTTTCTGTACTCTCTTGAAGAGCTTCTCTTTCCTTTCCCCATTTTTCTTCTAGCTCTCTTTTAAGATCTTTTATAACAGGGGTCCTCAAACTTTTAAAATAGGAGGCCAGTTCACTGTCCCTCAGACTTTTGGAGGGCAGGAGTATAATAAAAACAAAAACTTTGTTTTGTGGGCCTTTAAATAAACTTTATAGCCCTGGATGAGGGGGATAAATGTCCTCAGCTGCTGCATCTGGCCCACGGGCCATAGTTTGAGGACCCATGTTTTATAATTTCTTTTAGGAGAGCCTTGTGTGATGGCCACAAGGTTACATTCTCTTTGGGGTTTTGTCTGGAGACTGTCTGCTATTAGTCTTCTCAGGGTTGAAAACCTGCTCTCTTTCTCTATAGAAGCTATCAATGCTTGGCTTTTTTATTCGTTTTTTTTTTAAGCCCTTAGGGTTTGCCTTCAGGGCAAGGAGATTACCAGCTTTCTCTGAAGAGCAGGTATGGATATACAGACAGTAGCTGTCCTGCAAACAGGCTACTAAGAGCAGCAAGCTGTGGAAATGCCCTGGGAATAGCTCATAGTAGAAGTGTCACTTCCCTAGGAAGCATGGCAGAGCTGCAGAAGTACTACTGCCCTGGGAAGAGCCCCCTTGTGTAGATCAGTGGCTGCCCTGGGACTAGTGGCTGAGCAGGGAAAGTGTCATTACCCTTGCAGAATCTTACTGTGTGATCAGATGATGCCCTGGGAAGAGCCTTGCACCAAAAGTGTTTCTATCCTGGGAAACTTGTGGCTGAGAAAGTTCTATTGCCCTGGACAGAACCCTCTGCTGTGCAGATTTGTGGCTGCTCCAGGCAAAGCCTCTTACTGTACAGAAGTGTGACTGCCCTGGTCAAAGCCCCATGCTGCAGAATGTGGCTGCTAAGCTGTGCTGTGGTCTGTGCTGAGTCACTCACTTCTGGTGTTGGGGGGGTGTAGCCAGATCCTGTTAGATTCTGGCATTTTTTTGGAGTACACTCTACCTTTGGCTTTAACTTTTCTGCTGATCCTCTGCTTTGCAACCAAAGCAGAGCAGCCAATCTGTGGGAGAGTCCTCCCTGCAAAATTTCCACCCATGGAGACCATGCCCTTGTCTGCTCAATGTGTTAGTCTCTGTATTCTGCCTCCCTGCCCGCACTAGCCTGCTCCTGCCAGTCAGTAAAAACCTTTTCTGGTGATCTTCCAGATTATCTTTGACTGGTAATCTGTTGTACTCCCAATATTCATGGATTTTTACCCTTCAAGAACTATTTCTGAGGTTGAATTTGGTAATTAGTAGTGAGGGTAGAAGGGAAGCGTAGAATGGTGTATGTGTCTTCTCCACATCTTGGCTTCTCCCTCCAATGAGATCTTAAAGGAGGGAAAGGGACCCACATATGCAAAAAATGTTTGTGGCAGCCCTTTTTGTAGTGGCAAGAAACTGGAAACTGAATGGATGCCCATCAACTGAAGAATGGCTGAATAAATTATGGTATATGGATGTTATAGAATGTTATTGGTCTATAAGAAATTATTAACAGGATGATTTCAGAGAGACCTGGAGAGACTTACATGAACTGATGCTGAGTGAAATGAGCAGAACCAGAAGATCATTATATAGTGCAACAACAATACTATATGATGATCAATTCTGATGAACATGGCTCTCTTCAACAATGAGATGATGTATGCCAGTTCCAATGATCTTGTGATGAAGGGAGTCATATACACCCAGAGAAAGGATTGTGGGAACTGAGTATAGATTTCAACATAGCATTTTCACTCTTTTATTGTTATTTGGTAGCATTTTGTTTTCTTTTTTTTCTTTTTGGTCTGATTTTTCTTGTGCAGCAAGATAATTGTATAAATATGTATACATATATTGGATTAAACTAATATATAGTTTAACATGTTTAAAATATTTTGGATTATTTGCCAACTAGGGGAGGAGGTGGGGGAAAGGAGGGGAAAATTTGGAACAAAGGTTTGGTAAGGGCCAATGCTCAAAGATTATCCATGCATATGTTTTGAAAATAAAAAGCTTTTTTAAAAAAGGAAATAAATACAATGTAATCTACACCAATATTCCAGATAGTAGTTGTCTTTCTGCCTATTCTCAAGGAACATACGTGTCTTATAGATGGTGGTGAGCTAAGGACCTGGCCAATAGAAAGTATTGCTGAGCAGAAATAAGAATAGATATTTCTTCTTCCTTCTCCCTTTTCTGAGTCCAATACAATAAGAAAAGGGAAGAAAGAGAAAAGGATCTACTAGGCTGAGTGAAGAGAAATTTCATAAGACAAACACCCTTCAGAGTGATGTAATTGATTGTTCTTTCCTCCCTTCTTAAATTTTAGGAAATTTCTTCAAAACTCTGTAGAATCTTCTCTCTTTTCTTTAGATAAGTATTTCTACTATTTTAAGTTTTTTTCTTCACCTCCATCCATCTTGTAATTTGATTCAAACAGGACAGTGAATGTAAAATTCCTATGAAAATTGCAACGTATACAAATATGTGATGTGGAATAATGATAATGATAATGAAATATTTTCCTTTAGCCTGTCAAACTATTTTCTTCCTGTTATTTTAATCATATATTAAAGTCTTACATCTTCTAATAATCTTTGCCTAATTTACTTTTATGCTTCTCTGGCATTAAAAAAATTTTTTGTCTTACTCCTATCTTTTACTGTGCTCTTTTATTTATTGTGTACAAGTAAGAAACAATTGAAAACATACAGTATAAAAGCTAAAATGGATTTATTTCTGGGGATGTACTTAAGAAAGGTATGGATGTAAATCTTGGTGGAGGTTATGGTCTTATCTTCTTTGCATAGCTTTAATTTTTGCTTATTCTCTTTCACATGATGATTGGGAGGATCTTGAGAGTTTGGTAAGTGTTGTAGTGCCAGATCCCAGTTTACATTTGTGGTTTCTTTTTGTGTTTCTGGGGGGTAGATTATTAAAAATGAATTTTGGAGGTATAGGATCCCTAATCAGAAATTTAAAGTGTAATTATAAGGAATTTTCTAACCTCAAATCAGATAGCTGTCTGATAGCAGATAGGTATCAATGAACTTCAAGTTATCATCAGATATAAGCTGCCAAAAAGATAGATTTAATATTAGTCCATAGCAGTCTGGTTAGAATTTGTTGCATACCTGATCAGATGTATTGATGTAGAGTCTGAGATAGTCTGAATCTAAAATTACTCAGTCACGCCAGAGAAAGGTTTCCTGGTTTTTCTGCCCAATTGAAGACCAGAGAATCTATGGATAGCCATATAGAACTCACATTCAGTAGCAAGTATAAGCTTAGCAACCAGAAACACAAGAAGAAAGAAGGCAATGCCCATTGGAAATTGGAAATGCAATTCCTAATGCAAAGAAATGTACTTACCACAGATGATGCACCTAGAGATCAACAAAGTGTGACACTGCAGTAAAAAACAGTGGAAAGTAGATAATATCATCACCAGAGAACTTTTAACTGTTCTCTAGTTTAGTGCATTTGGATTTTCTCTGTTCATATATTTATTCTGGAACCACCTGGGCTATAAGTATGTGCATCCTTTTGGTCACACATATTTTCTGTGTCTATTCTTCTCCACTGGTGATGTGGTAACATAAAAGGGAATGTCATGTTTATAGGGGGATCTTTTTTACTTTGTTTTTTTTAACTGATGTTTCTTATTTATGGCTAATAAAAGTAATTACACCAGTGAGGTTTCACAAATAATCTTTTTTTAGTGAATGATAACACATACCATACTAAAACGTGAAATAATTTTTCTGGAGGCCAAATATTTGGGTGTATTCTAGGTGTTAAATATACAACAAACTTTTCTATATTTTACCATTTGACAAATAATTGTTGCTTTCTGGACACACATATATCTCTTTTGTATATGTTTACACACCAGTATTACAGCTACCATCTACTTGATTTTAGAGGTCTCATTTGTATTGCTTGACTTGTCATGACTCTAAAGAAGCAGAATGAAATTAAGAGAGCCTTCATAAAGTAACTTAATTTTCTTTCTTGGAATCAGTGATTTTTTTAATGTATACATTTAAAATTATTAATGTGGAATATTTTCTGGATTACTAAAGTTCTGATCAACATCCCCATAGTCTTATTTAAATTAAAACTCTATGATCAAAAGTTATGTACCAAATGCACATTATATCTGAGGGAATGTTGAACAAAGTGACAAGACTGTGAATTTTTCCTTAATTTACTTTATTCTGACACATTTGGTCATAATATCACAATTTCTTAATCATTTATCTGAATTTTCATTTGCTTGATCCTATATTGGTTGATAAAATATACAACAATGATCTAATAAATCAAAATAAGCCAAACATTTATATTGTTATTCTTTCTATTGGTGGAACCAAAAGACAAAGGAAAGTTAAAATTAAATGGAAGTTATTCAGGTTTCCCTTAGAGAAGGAAAGAAGGAGCTGTAGTTAATTCCATTAGATATAACAATAACAATGCATTCTATAAAACATTTGCTTTTGTAGAGTTCATGGTGAAGATGATCAAAAGACTACATTTCATTTATTCATCAGCATCTATTGTAGAAGCTGTAGAGTTAGAGAAATTCTATGAGGAACTGAACAAGACCTTCAGACATATGCTTTGATATTTAGTGACTTCAATGCAAAGTTGGACATGAAGGTGATATGGCTCACTTTTGAGAGATGACTGATGGCAGGTGGATTACCCAGAAGCATTAAATAATATCCCAGAAAATGACACAATCGGAAGAACTCAACCATATCAGAATCAATCACTGACTAGTTAGAGCAATGATAAAAGTCAGTATCAAATTAAAAGAAAGGATAAAGATGAGAATACATTTTGGACAATTATTTAAGTAAAAACTGTCAAAAATAGAAAATAGGATAGATGATTGATGCATTCTTTGCATTTTTATTTTACTCTTTGGTTCTAAAAAGTCAAGACAGTTTTTCTTGATAATTTCTTGAAAGATGATGTCCAGTTTCTTTGACTTTTAGGTAGACCAATAATTTTAAAAATCATTTTACTGCATATGTGTAAAAATGTTTGTACCAACTCTTTTTGTGGTAGTAAAGAATTGGAAAATGAGTAGATGCCCATTAATTGAGGAATGACTGAATAAGTTGAGGTATATGAAAATAATGGAATATTATTGTTCTATAAAAATGATGAACAAGCTGATTTTAGAAAAGCCTGGAAAGACTTACATAAATTGATGCTGAGCAAAACAAGCAGAACCAGGAATACATTGAACACTGCAATAATCAACTATGAAAGACTTAGTTCTTAATGCTTCAGTGATCCAAGGCAATCCCAATAAAATGAATAGACAATGCCATTCTACATTCAGAAAAAGAAGAATGGAGATTTAGTGTAAACCAATATATACTATGGTCACATCTTTTTTCTGCTCTTTTTCTCTCTTTTGTGGTTTTTCACTTTTATTCTGAGTTTTCTCTCCCAACATGATTCATATTAAAAAAAAAGGTGCATTAAAAAAATTAATATATCCAAAGAACTAAACCAAATATACTAACAAACTAAACTAAATATAACCAAAAAACTAACTAAAGAACTAAATAATATTATGAAAGGTAAAATTTATGTCAAGTATGTCATCATATCGCCAGCAAATAGAGATATTTTTTTCTTCTCTTTATTTATTTCTATTCTTTTAATTTCTTTCTCTTGACTTAGTGCTATTGATAATATTTACAGAAATAGTTTCATAATAGTTTTATATTAGTTAATAATAGAGAGAATGGGCATGCTCTCCAGTTTTTCAATGTCCTTTCTAAAATGTGGATCCCAGAACTGAACATAGTGGTCTAGTTGTGGTCTGATTAGGTTGTTATCTCAGTCCAAAATACTATGCTTCCCTCAATGAAAGCTAAGATTTCATTATATTTTTGTAGAAGTTATGTAACAAAATTAATTTATGTTGATCTTTCAGTATACTAAAATCTCAGTCTTTTTTTCAGAAAAATTGTAGCCATGTTCTTTTTGTTTTATTCCTTTACAGTTGGTTTTTAAACTTTGAATATAGGATTTAATATTTATTCCTATTAAAGTTCAACTTATTAGATATAATCCAAGCTATTAACCTGTCAAAATCTTTTGAATAATGATTCTATCATCCAACATATTAGCTTTCCATCTCAGTTATATAATTTGCAAGTAAGTATATAATCTGTATCTTCAAAAAAGTAATTGGTAAACTGCTTTTAAAAATCATAATACCCAGCATTTATTACTAGCGAATCTCTTGTTGCCTTCTACAGTTGACATCCAACCAATTAGACCAGAATTCTTTTTTAAATTTTATTTTATTTTCAACTCCAAATTCTCTTCCACTAACTCCTCTCCCATTCATTGAGAAGGCAAGAAGTAAATTGTTACACTAAGCATATGAAATTATGCAAAACATATTTGCTCGTTAATCACATTCTCTCTCCCTTCAAAAAAAAAGCAAACAAAAAGAGGAGGATAATGCTTCATTCTGAACTGGTAATCCATCAGTTCATTACCTACAGGTGAATATTATTTTATATCATGAGTCCTTGGGGATTGTGGTGGATCATTGTATTGCTCAGAGGGACTAAGTTTTTTACAATGGTTTATCTTTCCAATATTGCTGTTACTGCATTGATTGTTCTCTTAATTGTGCTCAATTCATTTTGCATCAGTTCAGTTTTACCAAGTTTTTCTTACATTATCCCCTTCAGAATTTTATATAGTACAAGAGTATTTCAACACATTCATATACCATAAGTAGCTGTCACTGATGTCTATCAATTGATAGCTATCACTAAGTTTTGAATTCTTTACCACCACAAGAAAAGCTGTTATAAATATATTTCACACAGACAAAATAAATAGATTTCACACAGACACACACGTGTATATATATATATATATATATATATATATATACATATATATATGTATATGTATATGTATAGTGTATAAACCTAATATCTATATTTCTTCACCCAAAGATATGCATGTATATATGTTTATACATAGTTCCAAATTTTTCTCCATTATTGTTAGATTAGTTCATAATTCCACTAACAGTGCATTGGTATACCTACTTTTCCAAATCCCCTCCAGGATTTTAGGCTAATGATCATTAACTGTTTTTATGTGTTAAGAACCCTTTGGCAGTCTAAACCTATTGACCTCTTCTCAGAATAATGGTTTGTTGCCTACATTCATAAAAGAAGGAAATGCTAACTTTCAGTTAGTAAATACTGGAAATAAAAATGATTTTTTTCCCATCTAGATTCATGAACCCCCCCTGAAATTTTTCTATGGAAACTCTCTGTGTCTGTAGAATTCTTGAATTCTACACAGGTTAAGAATTTTTGAATTACAAATTTCAACCAGTTCTAGATTCACCTATGTTTACTATTGTATAAACTATATCTCTCCAGCTTGCCCATAAGAACAGCATAATAGATTTTGTCAAATGCATTAATAAAATTTAGGCATGGCAAAATGTAATGTTCTCCTTGGCTCTGTTCTTTGTCCCTGTTTGGGTGGCAAAATGTAATGTTTTCTAGTTCAGGTTTTCTTGGGGTCTCTGGGAGCAGCCTTCATTTCGGTTCAGTAATCACCACAAGGGCAGCCAGATGTTAAAGTTCAAATCCTTTATTGTGTCTTTCAAAGTCTTGTCTCCTTTCCTGGGGCCCAGTTAGTTTTCTTAGAGGCCTATCTCTCTCCTTTGTTCTGAGAGCTTGAGCCTCTGTTGCCAGTCCTTTGTGTTCTCTGTCTCTACCAGCTTCTTGAGGTCCTCCTGAATGTGTCTTGGTTTCTGTGGGGGAGGCATAAGGACCACTACCATGGCCTCTGTCTTTCAGTTCTGATTCTGGCCGAGTTTGCCCCAGCTTATATGCTCTCTTATCAAAGGTGTGAATAGTAAATACTAAGTACATATACTGAACTAGAGAACTGTTAAGCACCCTGCTAAACAACCATTGTCTCGTATCAATTCCACTGACTTAGCACTTTGTTTCAAGTTCTGGCCCATAACAGCAAAACAACAATTTTAGCTGCAAACAATTTTTATGTCTAGTATTTCTGATAAAAGCCTGATTTCTAAAATATGAAAAGAACTGAGTCAAATTTTAAGAATTGATAAATGATGAAATAATATGAACAGAAAATTTTCAGATGAAGAAATTAAAGCAACCTATAGTCATATGATATAATGTTCTAAGCCACTATGCAAATCAAAACAATGCTGAGGTCTCAAGTCACACCTACCAGATTGATTAATATGATAGAAGAGGAAAACAATAAATGTTGGAGATGCAGGAAAATTGGGACACTCATGCACTGTTGGTGAAGATTGGTGAAGTTATGAATTGATCCAAACTTTCTGGAGAGTCATATGAAACTGTGCCCATAGATTATAAAACCGTCCATATCCTTTGATCCAGCAATACCACTACTAGGTCAATATCTCAAAGAAATCTTAAAAAAGAGAAAAGAACCCAAATGTACAAAAATATTTATAGCAGGCTTTTAAAATGTATTATCCTCTTCCTATTTAAAAATCAAGCTTTTTATTTTCAAAACACATACATAGTTTTCAACATTTACCCCTGCAAAACTTTGTATTCCAATTTTTTCGTTTCCTCCCCCCCCACACCTCTTCCCCTAGATGGCAAGTAATCCAATATATATTAAACATGTGCAATTCTATACATATTTCCACAAGTATCATGCTGTGCAAGAAAAAATGCAATCAAAAAGGAAAAACAATGAGAAAGAAAACAAAATGCAAGCAAACAACAACAAAAGAAGTGAGAATGCTATGCTGTGATCCTCATTTAGTTCCCACTGCCCTCTCTATGGGTGCAGATGGCTCTGTCCATCACAAGACCATTGGAACTAGCCTGAATGATCTCATTGTTGAAAAGAATCACATCCTTCAGAATTGATCATAGTGTAATTTTAATGTTACCTTATATATTGATTTCCCGGTTCTGCTCACTTCACTCAGCATCAGTTCAGGTAGGTTTCTCCAGGCCTCTCTGAAATCATCCTGCTGGTCATTTCTTACAGAACAATGATATTCCATAGTATTTATACCATCTACTCAGTTACCAGTTCCTTGCCACCACAAAAAAGGGCTGCTACAAATATTTTTCCACAAGTCAGTCTTTTTCCCTTTTTTGTGATCTCTCTCTGGGGTACAGGCCCAGTAGAGACATATAGCAGTTCTTCATATGGTGGCAAAGACTTGGAAACTTGAAGATATGCCCATCAATTGGGGAATGGTTGAACAAGTTTTGGAATATGAATGTAATGGAACGAGAAATGATGAGCAGGCAGATTTTGGAAAAATCTGGAAAGACTTATAAGAATTGATGCTGAGTGAAGTGAGCAGAACCAAGACAACATTTTACACAATAACAGCAAAACTGTGTGATGATCAGTTATGATATACTTAGCTCTTCTCAGCAATCCAATAATCAAAGATGATTCCAAAAGACTCATAATGGAAATGCTATCCGTATCCAAAAAAATAACTGATGGACTCTGAAGGCAGATACTATATTCACTTTTGTTGTTTTCTTACTTATGGGTTTGCTCTTTTATTCTCATTCTTCTTTCACAACATGATTAATGTGGAAATAAGTTTACTATGCTTGTACATGTATAACATAGCTTCTTCCTGTCTTAGGGATAGAGGAGGGAAGAGGGAGGAGGGAGAAAAAAATTTGGATCTCAAATTTTTATAAAAATGAATGTTGAAAACTATTTTTACATGAAATTGGAAAAAAATAAAATACTTTTAAATGAAAAAAGGCAAATAAACTAGAATCCCCAGATCAACCAATCTAATAATCTTTCCAAAGAAAAGAAAAAAGGATAACATTTGCAAGGATAACATAATGCATATATTATACACAGTATGCAATTTTATGATAGCACTGGAAACTGAAAAGAAAGAACAAATCCAATAGGCCTCTCAAGGGAAAAAAATGGACAGGATGTGATTACTGATTGGATAGAATAGAAAAGAATTTGTGAAAGATAACAGAGGTTTTGAATTGATGCAACTGGGAAAATGATAGTGCCTTTGAAAGAAATAGAATTAGCAAAGGGAACTGTTTTGGGAAAGAAGATTCAGTTGTGGAAAAATGGAATTTGAAATGATGACAGGATATTAAGATGTTCATCAGATATTTAGATGTTAGTTAAAAAGTCAAGATTGGAGATAAAAGTATGAGAATTGTGTATATAGTGGTAAAAGTTGAAATGAAGAAATAGACATATAGAGATACATCTATATATCTATAAAATATAGAGAAATTTTGAAGAAAATATTTCTTGAAAATATAAAATATTGAAAATAGAAACTATTAAACATTGTAAAATCAGCAGTAAACTCATATAGTATTTTAGTTGTTGTGAAGGAGTCATTTTGATAATAGCCGAGTTAGGCAATAGTTTTTCATATGAAAGGCTGAAAAAAAGATAAGCAATTGCATCCAATCTACATCACCATAGTTCCACTAACATACATCTTTTCTGAAGAGGCAGGATTTTTATGCAACAGTGGAATAGTTCAATGTGTTTTATATACTTCCATTGGCATTAGTTACTCTGAGGTCAGAGTAATTGTAATAAGATGAACTCATTACAATGTGCTTATCTTATAAATTTACAACATAGATTCAAGAAAATCATTACTCATTCATTTGACCCAGAATCCCATTTTGAAATCTCTATAATTACACTTAGAAATACTGAAGAAAAGGAGATATTAAAACATAAAACACTTTATGATGAATTCTTCCAAGAAGATCCACTAGCCTCAATATGAAAATTTTAAAATGGCTTCACATTTCAATTATCTGCACATTTTAAAGCCAAACATAATTGGAAAAAAATCTCTTTTACACAAGATAACTTATTAATTAATGTTTGTTCATTAAAATACAATTGGAAAAATCTTGCTTTTACATAAGATAAATTATTACTGAAATATCTGCTTTTCCCCTTTATTTCAGCATACTTAAGAACTATTCATTATTTGCTTATTTAAAACATTTGAACTGATATTTTTCATTTACTAATCACATCTCAAACATATCTAATTTTATTAAAAAGATTTGAAATTTCTTTTTAAGTTTTACTTTTTTTAAGTGTATATTTTAATAGAATTTATTCCCAAAGAAACAAGTGACATTTAAATATCACTTGAATTTGTTTCAGTAACAAAAAGTATGTATTTTGTGTTTTTATTTGTAAAATAAGGTAATTGAACTAATTGGTCTCGAAACTATCTCCTAGCTTTAAAATTACTTAATTTTTATTTCTATACATCAGTTTTAATAGTAGAGTAACTTTCTTTTGGTACTTTAATACTTAGGATAGTAGGGGACATATCAAGAATGATACTAATATAAATTTCACTAGTTGTATGCAATTTCTAAGCATAATATCTTGTACTAGTTAATTCTGCTTGTCTAGCCTTGATTTAATTGTACTCTGTGCATAAGCAGTGACCTCAGTTGGGTCATGAATTTCTGAATCAATAGAGCAAAAAGTACCACATTTGACCTTGCTATTAATGGCAAAAAATATTAGAAGTGCTGGATATATTCTTTCATATAACATGCTAATTTCTTTCTAAGGTAGCTTTGCCTATCTTCATCTTTAAAACAAATGAATAATTGATTATACATAAAGCAAGTATTTTGAATCATTTTTAGGCTGAATGATTTAAAAATTGAATTGAATATAATTTATCTGACTCAATTTCACTAAAATAAAGAGTAGATTTATGGTACAGATTTAACTACATTCTCTCAAAGTTACAAATTGTGCCTGTAGAATTTTATAGTTTTGTTTTCAATGATGTAGAGTTAATAGGAATTGCATCAGTAATACAAAACAGTATGAGCTTGAGGAATCTCAAATTACTGTTATGACTCTGTGCTCTGCTACCTAGCAATAATCAGATGTTACAGCCTTTATTCAGGTAAAGATCACACTGAAGGAAGGCCTGCAGAATTATAGCTACTAGAAGGCACATGAATCAACAGAATGATATACTAGTCAAAAAGGCAGTTGGTGTCTTAGTCTGTATTAATAGAAGTTTGCTATCTAGAATAAAGGTCTAATTCTACTTTGTGCTAATTAGAACATACATGAAGCTTTGAGTGTCTAATTTCAATACTTGAGAAAACAACATTTATTATGTACCAGAAACTGTGCTAAACCACCGAGGATATAAAGCAAGGGGGAGGCGGGGGGGGGGGGGAAGAGACAACCATACTCACCCAACCCAACTCAAGGGACTCACAGTCTAAGGGGGATATAACACACAAACTACTACGTACATAAAAAATATATAAAAGGTACCCTAGAGATAAGCTTTAGGCATAGTAGGCATAAGTACTGTGGAGGATCTGGAAAAGTCAAATACCAAAAGCTGGTATTTGAGCTGAGACTGGAAGTTAGTCTGGAAAGGTGGTTCATGTGACCATAGGTGCTAAAGATATATGTGTGGATATGTATCTATGTGGGAATGTAAGTGTGTATACATAAACACACACATACATACAAAGAATTAAATAATTCCCATTCTCATAGACCTTAGGTTCTCTAATGGAGGAGACAAAAGTCTGTGAGTTTAGGTAAACTAAATACAAATATAGTTAAGGGGTTAAATGTAAGAAAGGGAGAGGATTAGCACTTGTAAAGATCAGGAAATAGTTGAAAGTCGTAGTTGGGCTGCATCTTAAAGGAAAATAAGGAATCTAAGAAGGAGAGAAAAAGGATCAGCAGTCAGTGCAAAGACATTAGATTAGGATAGAAAATGGAGTACTATTATGGGGAATTGATAGAGGTATAGTTTGACTGTGTCACAAGATTAAGAAGGAAGATAGAGGTATGTGCAATAAGATTAAATGGCTTTTAACCCAAACAGAAGAGTTTATATATTACAGTTGAAACAGGAGTAAGCCAGTGCAGTTGATTGAGTAGGGCAGTGACATGATCAAATTTATGCTTTAGGAACATGTATTTGGTAAGATTATTTAAGATAGATCACAGTAGGAAGAGAGAGAGATCAGAATCAAGGAAACTAATTAATTAGGAGAATCTTGTAACAATCTAGCCCAAAGATTATGAAGATACAAAAAAAAAGACTGATTGCTTCTGATTAGATTGAGAAGGGTTAGATGCAGCAGATGTGGAAGCAGTAATGGCTAAAGTAACGACAGTGGATTGGATATATGAAATGAAGAAGAGTTGAAGATAATATTGATGTTACAAATCTGGGAGACTGAAAGTGTAGCTGTGGTGCCTTCAACAGATACAGAGAAACTATTTTAAGTCATTATTAGTTCATCTGAAGTCTACTCCAGTTTATCATCCATTCACCTATCATATTGATATTTCTAGACTTTTAAAATTTTGTGTAATCAAAATTATTAATATCACCCTTTCTTTGTTACATTCTATTGACTCCCTGTTACTTCTAGGATATGTATTATGTATTAAATCCTCTGGTTTTGAAAGTCCTTTATAACCTGCTCCCTTTCTAGCTTTTTAGTACCTTAGACTTTACTCCCTTCTAGTCTGCAATACATTGATGCTGACTCCCTTGTTGTTCCTTGAATATAAGTACTCCATCTCCCAATTCCAAACATTTGCCCTTGTTTCTCCACTATGCCTGGAATTCTATGTCTCTTCATCTCCATCTTTTATCTTCCTCAATTCCTTTCAAGTGTCAGATAAAGTTTCACCTTGTGCAAGAAGCTTTTCTCAGCCCTCTGTAATCTCCACGTCTTTCCATTGAGATAACCTCTAATTTTTAATATATATGTATAGATATTTTTTGTACATAGGTCTATTGGCATGTCATTCTCCCATTAGACTATTAGTTTCTTGCTAGAAGAGATTGTTTTATAGGCAATCTATAAATCATCAGCACATAGCATAGTGTCTGGGACTTAGTAGGCACTTAATAAATGGTAGGTGACTGACTGATGCTTTTGGCGGGGAAAGATAATGAATTCTCCATTGGATAAGTTGAGTTTAAGATGGCTTTAGAGGATACAATTTGAAATATCTAATCTGTCAGTGACAATGCAGGACTGAAGCTTGGGAAAAAGTGAGGCAGGATATGTAGATTTCTGAGGCATCTGCAATGAGATGATAAATCTGTATGAGATGATGGAGTCACTAAAAGGGTGAAGAAAAGAGACAAGAGGACTTAGGACAGTGCCTTAGGTAATAATATTCTAAGTTAGGTTAGATGGATACTAACCCAGGAAAAATGACAGAATAAGAGCTGTAATTTAAGAAATGTAATCTATAAGCAATGTGTAGAGTATATTTGAGCAGGGAAAAGTGAGAGATTCAGGGGTCAGTTGTATATATCTGTGACCACTGGCAAATCATTCAGTCTCTCAGAGCCTTAATATCCTCATATGCAAAATGCAGATAATTCCTGTGTTACTTGCCTCATGTGTTATTATGAGAAACACAAAATACTTTTTAAACTTTAAATTTCAATTACTCTTCTCTTTGAGTCCAGAATAAGCAGTTAGTTGAGGAAAAAAAGAAACTAAGTTTCACCAACAAGAATTTATTAAGCACTTACAATGTTCTATGAACTTTGATAAGTGCTGAGGATAACAAATAAGAGAAAAGATAAGACACTGCACTCAAGGAGCTTGTATTCTAATGGAGGCAGACAACACAGAAGATATATCTGAAAAATGTGGAAAGGGTGTAATGAGAAAGTATCCTCATGGGTCTCTAGTGACAAACTCTAGAGAGTAAAAGGGAGAGCCAAGAGAGGAATAAAAGATAGCAGTTCTGGGTCTTTCCAAAAAATGAATGCTCTGGAAAGAATTCACCAATGGGAAACAGAGACAAAGATTCTTCATAGTGAGAAGAAAGGGCTGAGTTATTTGCAGTATAAGAAGGCAGCTGAAGTAATGTTCAGAGTCAGAAGCAGAGCAAATAGAAGAAATCAGTCAAATCAGTAAACTTTTTCACTACAGACTGACCTTTGCAATGAATTGGTTAAGTCATCCATTTTAGCATTTTATAAATATATCCATAATTAAAGCTAAAAAGTAAAAATGTGGCCTTATAGAACTATTTCATCCATAATATTCAACATATGTGTTTACAGTCTCTTGAATGTATATTTACAATCTATGGCATGTATGATTATAGTGTGTTTTATAAAAGGGTGTTGAGAAATTCTGATTGGCCAACAGCTATGCTGAAATCTTGTCACTTTATCATGTGTTAGAACATTGCTACTTTACTTAATTTGCCAGATAATGACCTTGTAGGCCCATAAGTAGCATCTGTTCCCTGATGAAATCTGTAGTCTTTCTTTAATCAATAAAACTTGATAACTCAAAAACTTTTCCTAACATTTTATCTCTTCCTTTTTTGCTTTTCAGTTTTCAAGTTTTAGTACAAAATGCAACAGATGTAATGGAGTGGATTGGATATATGGGATGAAGAAGAGTTGAAGATAATATTGATGTTACAAAGCTGGAAGACTTCTTCCTTTCATAAGTACTTAACATTTTTTTCACATAAAACCTTTACTTTAACTTTATCCTTCTCGCCCTGTCCCCATTCCCTCTCCATTCTCTTTTTTTGATATGGATACTTTCTTTAGTGAAGCAGCTCACAACTGCTTTATTTCAATTTAGTTGTAATTCATGAGCTGTTATGAACCAAAAAAATCATTCCTTTGTTACCATACTTCTGGTGATGAGCCTCTGTAGATTTATCTTGGCTGGTCCTCTTTTGTCAATCATGCATTTTACACATAGAATTAAACCTGAAGATACTCTAGTTTTATAAGAACTGTTAGAGCTTATGCTAATAATGGCATACCCTTTGAGATAGATCCAAGTATCACATCTACACCACAATGAGGCACCACCATTTATTTTTATTATATTTATATTTTATATTATATTTATAGTTCACATTTTTGTTTCAATACCTTTCCTTACCTTAAATGCTTTTTAGAACAAGCTCAACACATATGTTGTTACTTCAGTTCCCCAATTATATTACCCCAATAGGATGAGTTTCCTGAATATTCACAAGACATAATACTTCCTGCCTAAGTAATACTTAGGCATAATACTAAGTAATTAGTAGTCCATAATACTTCAGGACACAGCAACATTGCTGCTGCCACAAGGCTGGAAGATTGAGGACTGAGGTTCTAGAAGGCTGACTTTGAAACTTGTCAAAACCTGGCTTTATTAGCAGACTTCTCCCCTCCACAGATATTCTACCTGGTCATATTCCACATTAGTTAGCATTCTCCCATTCTATCCCTCTCCTTACTGAAGTTATACTGATTGCACAAGAACAATCCCCACAATCTTATCCCATCTTTCCTACCCATTTTTTCATCTATTTCAAATTTACCCTCCTAATTTCTTATTCTAAATCTACTTTTTCATTATGTTCTTTGGAAATTCCACACTACAATTAACAAACATTTTATTTTATACCTTCTCTGCTTCTTGCTTCCCATTATCTGATACTTCCTTAGTTCTATCTTGCTTGATGAACCTGTGTCCCTGGTCTTTTTTTTTTTTTGTATTAGTTACATTTCTCTCATGACTCCTTATTGACTTGTCCTTTTAGGGGAGGCAGAAGTCTTGCTCATTGTCACTTCCAGACTCTCTTTCCCTTTACAATTTATCACTTAACTACCTCCTTTTTGAGATACTATCCAAATTTCTTATCCAGTTCATATTCCCATGGTGGTTATCTACTAACTCCCAGGACATTTTGTCTCTTTTATCAGTGAGTTTAATTACTGACTCATGACTTCTCTCTCTTTCTACATTTACTGTTAATATGAAGGGAGCCAACATACATGTTTTCTTAAATATTCTCACTTTCCTTTTCCTCAACCTAAATCAGTTTGTGTGTATTAAATACTTACCATGTTCTATATCCAAACAACTATATAAAATGATTCTATTTTCAGGATGAATTAGACAGAAATAATTAACAACGGAAGACACAAGCATTAAGGAGAATCAGAAAAGTCTTCTTGAAAAACATGGAATTTTATCTGGGACTTGAAGCAAAAAAAGTCAGGAGGTAGAGATGAGTAAGGAAAGCATTCTGGGTATAGGGGACAGCCCATTGAGTGACAATGCTCAGAGGTGGAGGATTGAATTTTCCTTTTCACAGAACAACAAGAAACTAATTGTCACAGGATCACAGAAGATGTTGAGAGTTAAAGATATGGAAAGACTGGAAAAGACTGGGAGGAGGGCAGACATGGACTTTAAATACTATATAGAGGATTTCTATTTTATTCTGGAGGTGACAGTAAGTCATTAGAGTTTATTGAGGAATGGAATGATATAGTCACCTCTTCTCTTTAGGAAGAGCACTTTTCCAGCAAAAATGAGGATGGACTACAATGGGGAGAAACTTTTATCAAATAGGCCAATCAATAAGTAGGCTGCCACAGTAGTCCTGGCATGAGATGATGAGGGGCCTGGATGAGAGAAATGTCTGTGTCAGATATGAAAAGGGAGGTACTGAGAGATTGTTTAAAAGCAAAATCAACAAGCATTTGTAACAAATTGATAGGGGAATGAGAAAATGAGAAGTAAGGGATGACATGTAGTTTGAGAGCCAGTGAACTAGAGGGATAATTATATAGACATTAATAGTGAAGTAAGAGAGAGAGAAAGTTTTGGGGAGGAGAAAGATAAGTTCTGCTGTTAACATGCTGTGATAAGATGTCTGTGGTACATCCTGTTCAGGATGTGCAGTAAGCTGTTGGAACTTTGAGATTGGAGGTCATCAGAGAGACTAGAGCTGAATAAATATATCTGGTAATCATCAACATTTAGATAATAATTGAATTCATGGTAGATGATGAAATCATAAAGTAAAACAGTACAGAGGGAGAAGAGAAGAGGGTCTGCTAGGAGAGAGCCTTATGGGACACCCATGGTTAGCAAGTGTGACCTGAATCGCTGCTGTGACCAACAAAAGGACACTGAGAAGGAATGGTCAACATAGGAAAAGAATCAAGAGAAAGTAGTATAGAGAAAACCTAGGAGAGAAAAGACCCTCAAGGAGAAGAGAATGATTGACACTATCAAAAGCTGTAGAGAGACAAAAACAATGAGGACTGAGAAAAGAACAATGGATATTCCATTAACTTTGAAAAGAGCAATTTTTGTTGAATGATGAAATCAAAGCCAAGCTATCAACAATTTTAAAAAAAGAAAATGAAATCAAATGGTGATACCTAGTAAAGATAATCTTAAGGAGTTTGGTTACAAAGGGGAGGAGAAATATGGAAGAATAGGATGGATGGGAAGGATCAAGTGAGGTTTCTTTCATAATTTGTGAGACATGGACATATTTGTAGGCGATAAAGAATGAACCACTAGATAGGGAGAGATTGCAGATAAGTGAGAAAGGACTTCTGGGGGCAAAGCTAAAATGGTGGAGTAGAAAAAGCACTCAGCTTCTGAATAACTTTAAAATAATTACTTAAATCAATTTCTAGATTGGCAGAGATGACAAAAGGTCATAGTGAAATATTCTTCCAATTCATGAGAATTTAGGAGATTGGAAATAGATCTGTAACTAAGGGATGGAAACTGGCCCAGAATACAGATGGATGAAACACTAGTGGGACTAGGCTGTGGTGACAGTGACAGCAATCTAGGAGGCTAGGCAACTAGTCAGAAAGAACCCATGTGCTAGCACTTGATACAGTACCAGATGCTATTTACTCACTTCTGAGTATTTTAAGAGAAGAAAGGAGCACTTTCACTCAGGAAAGAGAAAGCAAGAAACCTGAGGAATAGTATTATTTTTGGTTCCAAAGGACGAGGGACCTTGAGAAACAGTATCATTTCTAGTATCAAGGGAGCAGAGCCTTTTGGAGCAGTATTAATTGAACTTCCAGGTGATCAGGGACCTATTCTGAATAAGGGAATAAGCCAGGACAGAAGAGATCACATATCTCCTCAGATTATGGCACCTTAAAAGCACCAAAACTTTCCAAACCCCAGAAATAGTTCGAAAAACAGTTCTTTAGTGCAAAGAAATGCATGAAGTGTGTGACAGTGACCCTCCTTTTCCCCATGCCAAGACGAGAGCCCAAAATAATATGAAATTCAAGAAATATAGCAAAAATTTATAATCAAATAACAGGAAAAGAATATGATAATAAAATGCCATTATGGTGACAGGAAACAACAAGACTCAAACTCATAAGAAAATATTGATGTCAAAACAACTATGAGCAAAGCCTAAAAGAAAAAAAAAAGATTTGAAAACAAGCCTGAGAGCCACTACAAATATTTTTGTACATGTAGATCCTTTCTCCCCCTTTTAAATATCTCTTTTTGGTATTCATATTTAATAGTGGCATTATTAGGTCAAATGATATACATGAATTATTGCCCTTTGGGCATAGATTATATCATTTATCAATTGGGACATAGATTTTTTTTTTTTTTTTTTTTACAAATTTGACTCAGTTCCCTCTATTTTTGAGAAATGAAGCCTTATCAGAGAAACTTTTTTTTCAAAATTACAATTACTATCGCTAACTGTGTTTCCCATTTATTCTATTCTCTCTCTGCTTTCACCCTATCCATCCTTAAAAATATTTTGCTATTGATCACTCTTTCCCCCAATGTACCCTCTGTTTTATCACACTTCTCCCTTCCTATATTTAATTTCCTTCCTATTTTTCAGCAAGGTAAAATATATTTCTATACCATATTGAGTGTAAATGTTATTTCCCCTTTGAGCCAATTCTATTGAGAAGGCTGAGAACCTCCTTTCTGTCCCCTCTTTCCCTCCACTGTAAGTTTTTTTTTTCTTCCCTCTTTTTTATGGCAGATAATTTACACCATTCCCCTTTTCCCTTTCCATTTCTTCCAATATATTCAATTCCTCTCTTACCCTTTAATTTCATCATTTTTTGTTATTATAGCTTCATATTTAACTCATCTGTGACTTATGTCTATATATATTCTTTCAAACTTCCAAAATCATGAAAAAGTTCTAATAAGCTAGAAGTACCATCCTCCCATAGAGGAATGCAAACAGATAAACCTTAAATCCCGTGTGATTTCTTTCCTGATTACTTCCTTATGTTTCTTCTGAATCCTGTTTTTAAAAATCAAATTTTCCATTCAGCTCTGTTCATTTCATCATTAATGCTTGAAAATCTTCCTATTTCACTGAATGAGCACCTTTTCCTCTGAAGGATTTTACTTAGTTTTGCTGGAGAGGTGATTTTTTTTTCTTCTACCTCTCTTACTTGACCTGATTTTCAAAGATGCTTTTGAGCTTTTCTATGGCTTATATTTCTTGGAGACTTTGGATATAGGAACCTTGACTTTGTTATCTTTCTTAGTGTGTGTTTTGATCTTGCTTGGCTTTTAATTCTTTGTTAAAATAGGGTTCTGTTGCCAGGGTGGAGGGACCATTGCCCCAAGCTTCAAGAGTTTTGTGAAGCTGTTTTCAAAAATCCTTCTTTTCTGCCCTGGCGGTGTTAGGAGTGTCCCCTCCCCATTGTAGCTGTAAGAACTAGTGTGCTAAAGGATCAGAATCCCACTTTCCGGACTTGGGGTGTGGGTCGGGGAAGAGGGAGCCTGTGCTGGCACTTCCTATGGTGGGACTACAACCAGACTCCCACTCCTTGCTACAAACCCTCCCCACTGATCTTCCAAGCCCTCTTGAGAGTTCTGGAAACCACCAGCACAGCCACTGATTCAGAGGACCTGCTTTGCTGACGCTGGGGCCATGCTAGCAGGGCTGCACTGAGGACTCCATGCTGGATTCCCATCCTGGTGTCACAGACTTGGCTGCTGGGCTTCTAAGTCTCATTCAGATGAAAAATGTTCGGGTATTCTGGTATGTATGTGGAGTCATAATTTAAAGGAATGTGAAGCGGTTTGGGGGAGAAGTTGGACGAGTTCCTGCCTTTACTCCACCATCTTGGCTGCACCTTTGCAGTTCTTTTATACATATTTCCACATTTATCATGCTACACAAAAACAAAAACCAGATCAAAAAAAAAAAAGAGAATAAAAGCTAGCAAACAACAAAAAAGGTTAAAATACTACGTTGTGATTCACATTGTCTCCATAGTCTTCTTTCTGAAGATCTCATTTCTAAAACAGAAAATAAAGTCAAATTCATAAGAATAAAACTCATTTCCCAATTCAAAGTAGTGTGGGATAGAGGGTGCTACTGACCAAGATCTTTTCAGAATGTGAGAAGTGAAGGAAAGTTAAGATTCACAGAACAATTAAGTCATCAATAGAAGCCTTGAGCAACAAGGAATTGGGGGGGGGGGGCGGCGCTAAAAGGCACAGGTGGATTCAGCATATCAGAAAGAGTCTTGTGGGTTTTGAGAAAGCCACAAATTTAGAATAACAGCTGATCCAGCCCAAACTAATTGGGGTCAGTGACAGGACTTGACCAAATCACTGCTGCCCCTGCTTAATAGGCTAATCGAATATTAAACAGTGCATCCCAGAGGAGGAGTTTTCTGTCATTTTTTAACATGGGATGTATAATAGGGTGGCAGAACATGCCTTGTACATGTTAAGGGAAAACATGCAGAGGGCGTATCAGAAAGATTGTAACCCAGAAGAAACGGGCCGATCCGTTCTCTGCAATGAGGGGCTGTGCCACACTAGCAAGTATAAAGGTTCTCCTACTTCTGTGTTCAGAGCTCCTTCTTCCTGAAGAGGAATAGGGCCTGATTCTGTCAGAAACGTTAAGATGATTCCTTAAGATTCTTCTTTAATAAACTTTCTTCTATATCTGATTTTCAGTGTCAAGAGTGTATTTTTAACATTATGAAGAGAAAAGAAAAAGAAATTGAACAACCTATCAATGAGCTTCCTAAGAAAAAAACTTCTCAGAATTAGATGGATTTAGAAGCGATTTAAACAAACATTTAAGGAATAATATATCCCAATACTATATACATTATCTGAAAAAATAGGTTAAAAAAAGAATCCTACCTAATTATTTTTATAACACAAATATGAAGTGGATACCAAAACTAGGGAGAGCAATAATAAAATTATAGACCAATTTCCTTAATGAGTATAAATGTAAAATTATAAAGTATTAACAGTGAGATTACAAAATACATCACAAAGATCATACACTATGAACAGCGAGTATTTATACTAGGAATGCAGGAATGCAGGTCTGGTTCAATATTAGGAAAACTATAAGCATAGTTGATAATATTATTAACAAAAGCAAACAAATATGATTAAATGCCTAGATGCAGAAAAAATCCTTTAACATATGCAATGCCATTAAAATAGATGGATTGGAATAGGAATAGTATTCACATGTATATATTATTTCTGGATAGTATAGGAATGAATGGCACTTTCCTTACAATAATAAAGCAAAGAAGAAGCATTATATAGGGAGAAACTAGAAGCCTTCCCAATAAGATCTGGGATGAAATAGGGATGTCCATTACCACCAGTATTACTCAATATTGTACTCAAATTGTTAGCTATAGAAATAAGACAAGAAAAAAAAGGAATAAAAATTGGTAACAAAGAAGCAAAACTATTATTCTTTGTAGATGATATGGCATCCTTAAAAGAAACCTAGAGAATTAACTACAAAAAAAAAAAAAAAAAAAAAACCTTAGCAGAGTTGCAGGACATAAAATAAACCGGTATGAATCATTAGCATTTCTATGCATTAAAAACCTAGGAAGAAATTATATAAAAAGAAATTCTATTACCAAGACAAATCCAGAAATTATAGCAATACAATTAAAAAACATTTTTCACACAAAGTCAGATCCAAATAAATGGACAATATTAAGAATGAACCAATATGAGAAAAAATAATTTTAAATGTTTAATAACTTATTTAGTAATATACCAACCAAATTACCAAAGAATTATTTTATAGAACTAGAAAAAAAATACCAAAATTCATCAAGAAGAACAAAAAGTCAAGAATATCAAGAGAATCAATGAAAAAAATGGGGGGAAAAAGAAGCTTAGCAATCCAGATTTCAAACTATGTTACAAAACAGTAATCATCAAAACAGCCTAGTACTAGCTAAAAAAAAAATAGTAGTTTATTAGTGAAATGGAATAGGTACCTAATGCACAGTAGTAAATTATCATAGTAATCTAGCATCTGATAAACCCAATGATCTAAGCCTTGAGGGTAAAAATTCACCATTTGACAAATATACTGGAAAAACTGGAAAGTAGTTTGATAGAAATCTGGCATGGCCAACATGCCACACCATATTTGAAGATACAATCAAGATGCATAAATGATTTAGACATAGAAGGATGACAT
Source organism: Sarcophilus harrisii (assembly GCF_902635505.1). Lineage (NCBI taxonomy): Eukaryota > Metazoa > Chordata > Mammalia > Dasyuromorphia > Dasyuridae > Sarcophilus > Sarcophilus harrisii. The sequence continues at coordinate 475,628,431 of NC_045428.1, forward strand.
TCTTAAGTAAATTCGAGGATTATGAAAAAGTAGCTGTTCCATATATGTATAAAGGAAAATTTTATGTCCAAATAAAAGAGAGAAAATTATTGAAAGTAAATGTAATTTTGATTACATGAAATAGAAAACTTTTGTAGAAACAATACAATTACAGCCAAAATTAGAAGACAAAGCCAAAAAAGAGCCATATCCAATAGATAAATGACCCGAGCATAGTTTTCAGAAGAAATCAAAGAGCTTGATAGTTGTGTAGAAAAAAGTGCCCTACATCATTGATTTGTCAATTATTGTTCATTCATTTTTCAGTCACATCTGACTTTGTGATTCCATTTTGAGGATTTTCTTGGCAAAGATAGTGGAGTGATTTTCCATTTTCTTCTCCATTTCATTTTGCACAGAAAACTGAGGCAAACAAAATTATGTGATCTGCTTAAGGTCACATAACTAACAAGTGTCTGAGGCCAGATTTACACTCAGAAAAATTAGTCTTTCTGATTCCAGGCCTGGTACTCTATCTATTTCACCACTAACTTATTAGAGAAATCTAAATTAAAGCAATTATCAGATACCATCACACCAATCAGATTGGCTAACATGACAAAAAGAAAATGACAGATGCTGGAGGGGGTATGGAAAAATTGGGATACTAATGCATTATTAGTGGAGCTCTGAACTAGTCTCACCTTTCTGGAATTGTGGTTAAAACCAGGCCTATAAAACTGTACTTACCCTTTGACCCAATAATACCTTACTAGGTTTGTATCTTTAAAAAGATCAAAGAAAAAAGCAATTTATCTATTTATACATAAATATGTATAGCAACTCTTTGTAGTAGAAAAGAACTGGAAATTGAAGGGATACTTATCAGTTGAAAAATGGATGAATAAATTGTGGTATATGATTATGATGGAATAATATTTTTCTGTAAGATATACCAAGTAGGATAGTTTCAGAAAAATCTGGGAAGACTTGAATGAACTTATGTAAAATGAAGTCAGTAGATCTAGGAAAACTTTGTATTCAGTAATAGCAATATTGTAGGAATGAAAAATTTAGCTACTCTTATCAAGACAATTATCCAGCATAATTCCAAAGGAACCATGATGAAAAATGCTGTCCACCTTCAGGAAGAGAACTGATGAATGCAGATTGAAGTATACTTTACAAAGTATCTTTATTTTCCTTTTTTGTCTTTGTTGTCTTTCAATATATGGGTAATATTTAAGTATGTTTTGCATAACTTTACATATATAACCAATATCAAATTGATGGAGTCTTTGGTAGCTAGGTGAACACTGATTGAAAAGAGCCTAAACAATCAGTAGACCAAGCTGCATCCTTAGGTAAGCTGATTTTCTTGACTTTTTGATTTTAAATAGGTCTTTTGTTGTCCTAAGTAGGCCTTTATTGCAGTAGGCTCTGGTTGAAATTTTTTGTTCATTTCCTTGCATTGACAAATTCTAAAATTACTATATACAATCAGAAAGTCAAGTTATGATGTCAACCACCCAGGTTATTACTCTCCTATAAAAGACCCTACCTGTACCCCAATGCCCCACTAACCCCTTTTAGGACCTTAATTCCTTTTAGAAGTTAGCCTTTTAGAATTCTTGTAGAGGGCTGAAACTCTTGAGTTGATGCACTGAGGTCAGGACAATCAAGCACTTGAGGCTAACTACCGATTGGACAATACTCTATGGGCATATGCTTGGAAAATGGCCCTTCCCACTATTCTGTGCTGGCTCGATGATTGGTGTATACAGAGAATTGTAGGAGGGACTAGGGGGTGGAGTAAGATTAGCCAGAGGCACTTTTGCAGTGGACAAGGAAGAAGGTGGTTGTGGAGATCCTACTTCCATCCCCTTCACTTCTACCCCTAAAGACCAAGAATAAAGACTAAGGACTTTTGCTTATCCTGACTCTGGTTGATTCTAAGGTATCCAGGGTGCTAGTGCAGTCATCACCATAATCCATCACTAACTTCTTTAGTAATTTAGCCTGCCTTATGTTCATTAAGAACTGCTCACCTTATGATAGCAAATTCTCTAGAGATTTGCCATGCTTTATGGCATTTTCTCCATTGTGGGTGGGTTCTGCTAAGGATCTAATTAACCTGAATCTTTTCCTTTGCTAATAGCTAAAATTCCCTTTTAAAAGTTAGCATGCTAGTCAATGGTGTAATAATAAAATTTTTGCCTCTTGATTTGGAAGATCTAAGTCACAGGCCCAAACTCTATATATTTTTGAGATACTGTAATGGGCTGAGGCTTGAGTTGATGCACTGAAGTCCCAAGCACATGAGGCTAAATAGTAATTGGACCATACTCTATTAATATATATGCTTGGAGAAAGAATGGCCCTGCCCACTCTCTGCAGGTTTTGATGTGTTGTATAGGAAATGATGTAGAGATGACTTAGGAGGGGTGGAGAGAAAGAGGAGAGAGAGAGAGGCAGAGATACTGCTGGTCAGGTTTGTGTCGCAGCTGCTCTCACTTCCCATTGCCATTCCCCTTCACCTCCACAAAGAATAAAGATTGAGGATTTTCCCTTAACCTGAATTCCTGACTGGCTAATTTTAAAATATGCAGTCATCACATTTGTGACCAAGTGTGGGAACCAAGGACCTTACTTTCACTGAAGAAGTCTCCCATGACCAGGAACTTAGGGAAATATTTTAATAGACAAACAGGGAACTTATTTTCTTAAGGACTAAACTAGTAACCTTTTCTGGCTGAAATGGGACAGATGTTAGGAAAAGAATCTCTTCCATCCCCACTCCCATCCCCATCCCCACCCCCGCCCCAAAGTGGCATTATAGAAAGCATGCTTAAGTTAATAGAAGGACAAGGACTACTTAAAACTTGGGAACAGAGAGCTAGACTTCTGGGTACATTAAAATGAACTTCCTTTTGGTTCTTAGAGGAAAAGCAAATCTCTCCAGATAATTGGACATTAATAGGGCACCAGCTCTCTGAATATTACAATGAGAAAGGTCCTTATTCAATTTCCATTGAGGCATTCTATGTATACAATATAATACAGTTGGCCTTAAAAAATCTTTTAACTTATAGAAAAAGGAAAAGTTCTAGGAATAGCCAGATGAGGAAGCCTGAGATAAAGGAGGAAGAAAATGAACAGATTAATGACCATATCCCCACAGGGCATGGAGATTTTAAGTGAGGCTCAAGGGTGTGGTGAATTTCAACCCCACTAAGCAGCTTCAGCCCCACTTAAGCAGCCCCACTTAAATTGTCTCTCCTCTATCAACTCCACCTTCCAGGATGGAGTGAGGAGGGGTAGTGGGGGGTGAGATGTGGGGGGGTGAGGGGGGGAGTAGTGACAGCACCAGCACCTCCCCGCCAGCATCCAACTGCTCCTATGACTAGATTGCAAAATGAACTAATTAAAGCCAGGGTGGAAGGGAGAGATGGAACTGAGCTCCAACCTCACATTTTTCCTGTGATTCAACAGTTTAACTCTTCAGGTCAAGAAAGTGGAAAATATGCTCCTTTTGATATAGAAATCCTCAAAGACCTGAAAAAAAAGGCTTGAACTCTTTATGGGGCTACATCAGCTTATGTTAAGATGTTATTACAGAATTTGGCTTTTGAAATCTTAACCCCTAATGACTGGAAATCTATAGCAAGGGTATGCCTAGAACCTGGACAAAACTTGTTGTGGCTTTCTAAATATAGTGAGCTCTGTAGGATACAAACCCAACAAAATAGTCAAAGTGGAGTTCATACTGCAATCACCTATGACCTCCTAACAGGTGTAGGTTCCTATGCAGATGTCACAGTACAGATTAATTATTCCATAGCATCATATGAGCAAATTGCTGCTAAAGTATCAAAGTGTGGGCTTCTCCACAATAAAGATGACAAGAGTGAGGCCTTCACAAAAATAACACAAGGGCCAAATGAACCCTTTGCTGACTTTGTGGGACAGTTGCAGACAGCTATCACAAGAACTAATGGTGAAAATGCAGTAACAGACATTTTGATAAGGCAACTTGCCAAGGAAAATGCTAATGAGGTTTGCAGAAGAATTATACTAGGACTGAGCAAGGATGCTCCTTTATTTATTTATTTTTATTTTTATTTAATAGCCTTTTATTTACAGGTTATATGCATGGGTAACTTTACAGCATTAACAATTGCCAAACCTCTTGTTCCAATTTTTCACCTCTTATCCCCCCCCCCCTCCCCAAGTTGGCAGGATAACCAGTAGATGTTAAATATATTAAAATATAAATTAGATACACAATAAGTATACATGACCAAACCGTTATTTTGCTGTACAAAAAGAATCAGACTCTGAAATATTGTACAATTAGCTTGTGAAGGAAATCAAAAATGCAGGTGGGCATAAATATAGGGATTGGGAATTCAATGTAATGGTTTTTAGTCATCTCCCAGAGTTCTTTCTCTGGGCGTAGCTGGTTCAGTTCATTACTGCTCCAATGGAAATGATTTGGTTGATCTCATAGCTGAGGATAGCCAGGTCCATCAGAACTGGTCAAAGGATGCTCCTTTAGAGGAATTCATAAGATGCTGTGGCACAGTGGGCACAAATGCCTTTTATAGCCAGGCTATGTTGCAGACTTCCCTAGATCCCAACATGGGAAGACAGGGTCCCTTCTGGCAAGGGACTTCCAGAGAGACTCGTCAATGCTTTCAGTGTAGTAAAGTAGGGTATTTGAAAGCTCAATGTTGGTATAGAGACAGAATGAAAAAACAGGGTGGGAGAACAAGACCCAATACCCCATGTCCAAAATGCAACAGAGGCTTCCATTGGCCTCAGAATGTAGTCTGATTCAGGGAAACGGGATGAAGGGCCTAGCCCCAGGGCCCAAGGCAAAAAACACTTGGGGCATGATGCCAGCTGATGCTACACCCAGAGAGTACCTAGAAATCCAGTACCCAGACATGATCAATCAGCCAGGAAGCCATATAATGGGATAAAGGGATTTCACAATCAATCAGCCAGGAAGTAACCTGATGGGAGAAAGGGATTACAATTGGGGAGAATAGAGTTGTATGCAGCTGGGACAACTGAGATACCCCCTGGTGAAGTGAAATCTTTCCTCTCCAGCCTATGGATCCCTTGCCTCCAGGAACAGTAGGTTTGACCATTTTGCTTCCTGAGAGTACGTACCAAACAGTGTCCATCCACACACTGATGTGGGAAACTGGGGAATGTGTAGATAATATCCCAGTCACTAATACAGGTAGATAACGTGTGACTTATAACCCAGGAGAAGTAGTAGCATCAGGTTTACTAATACAGACTCCTAATAAGCAACCTGGTGATAGTCGTCCAGATTCTGACTCCAAGACATAAAATCCAAGAATATACTGTACAGCAGCTGTAACAGCTGACCGACCTATGCTCACTATCAATATAAATGACATGCCATTAGAAGGATTGGTAGACACAGGTGCAGATCATACAGTCATTAGAGGTGCCAGCTGGCCCTGTTATTGGCCAAAGATTAAAGCAGACACCTACATGTCTGGCATAGAAAGATCAATAGCAGCTGAAGTTAGGGCTGCCCCTATGAGATGGACTTTTGAAGGCAAAACAGGAGTTTTTACTCCTTTTATAGTGAAAAACTCCCTATCAATCTGTGGGGAAGAGATATTTTACAATAATTAGGGTTAAAAATGAGTACTTCAGCTTTTTAGGCAGGGCTGCTGTTGAAGGCCTGCCAACACTTTCACCTGTTCCTATCCAATGGAAAACTGATACACCAGTGTGGATAGAAGAGTGGCCCTTAGGTAGCAATAAAATTCAGGCCTTATTAGATATAATACAGGAGCAACTTGATCAAGGACAATTACAACCTTCTTTAAGTCGTTGGAATTCCCCAGTATTTGTTGTAAAAAAGAAATCTGGAAAATGAAGGATGTTGACTAATTTAAGAAAGGTGAATGAACAGATGGAAACTATGGGAACTCTTCAGTCTGGACTTCCATCTCCTACTCAATTGCCTAGAGAATGGCCTCTTCAAGTTATAGACATTAAGGATTGTTTCTATTCTATCCCTCTAGATAAGGAGGATATGAAAAGATTTGACTTTTCAGTGCCCAGTGTTAACTTAGCTGAGCCTTATAAAAGATATGAATGGACGGTTTTGCCACAGGGAATGAAAAACAGCCCTACTATGTGTCAAATGTATGTTGCTGCTGCTCTTACTCCAGTAAGGAAAGCATTTCCAAACGTTATGTTATTACATCATATGGATGATATATTGGGATGTGCACCTGAGGAACAAATGTTAGAAGCATGTCTACAAAAGACCAAAGAAACACTAAGGAATTACAAATTGTACATGGCTCTAGAAAAAATTCAAAGACATGGTCCTTTTCAATATTTAGGATATGAAATATACCCTAAGGTGCTTACAGTACAAAAACTGTCCTTAAGAACAGAGAAACTAAACACCTCAAATGATTTTCAGAAATTAATAGGAGATATCCAATGGATGTATCTATCAATTGCAACATTATATGATATTTTAAGGGGAGACAGTGCTTTAAATTCACCACGCCAGCTTACAAAAGAAGCTCAGAGGCTTTGAGAGAAATTGAACTGGCTTTATCCAGTGTGGTTGAAAGAGTCACTCAAAAACCCTTGGAACTATCAGTTTTTGCTACACCAAGAGGCACCCACAGCAATCCTTCATCAAGGAGACAGTGTGATAGAGTGGGTGAAACTCCCAGCACAACCAGAACAAAGCCTAACTCCTTACCCAGTGTTTGTGGCTAGAATTTTATTAAAGGCTATTAAGCGAGCAGTACAATTATCTGGGACAAGACCTGACAAGATATACACCTTTTAGACTAATACACAAATTAATGTGTGCTATGAGACCATCCCAGAGTGGCAAATTTTATTAGCCATGGCTCCAAATTTCACACATGGGTCTCCATTAAAGATAACCATACTATTACATAATTGGCGATGGATTCTTGAAGAAAAAGTTTCTAAAGTTCCTCTTAAAGGACCAACTATCTTTATAGATGCATCCAAACATAATAGTTGTGCTGTATACTCTCATGACTTTAACTATAAAGAGAGTAGTCAGAACTCCTTTTCAATTCACTCAGCAGAATGAATTTATGTGATCATTCTAGCTCTTACTTATTATCCAGGAGACATAAATATAATATCTGATTTGGTCTATTCAGTAGGTGTGGTACAAAGAATTGCCACAGCCCAAATAAAATTTGCAGTCTCTAATATATATCAGCTCTTTAAGAAACTTCAAGAGCAAGTGAGAAAGCATCCAGGTAAGATTTATTTTTGCATGTACACTCTCATAGTGGACTTCCAGGTCCCATTTTTGATGGTAATTCAAAGGCAGATAGCCTTCTAACTATGTTGATCAATACTCCTTTATTCCAAGAAGCCCGGGCATCTCATTCTAAATATCATTAAGCTGCTTGAGCTTTACGTTTACAATTTGGAATAACAAGAGAGGAAGCTAGGAGCGTAGTAAAAGCCTGTACGGCTTGCCTTCCTTTCCACACTCCTACACTGCCTCCAAGGAAGAACCCTCATGGTTTGAGACCCAGTGAAATTTGGCAAATGGATGTGACCCATTATAAATCTTTTGGTCACCTGTCTTTTATCCGTTGTGGTAGACACCTTTTCAGGATTCACTTTTGCAAAACCAGCAGCAAAAGAGACAGCCCAAGTGGTCACTGAATTCCTCATGCAAGCATTTGCATGGGTGTGCCACAAGCAATAAAAACAGACAATGGTCCTGCATATACTTCTAAACATTTTGCACACTTTTGTGCACAGTATAAGATTTTACACAGCACTGGCATACCTTTTAATCCTCAAGGACAGGCAATAGTAGAGAGGAGAAACAGAGACATTAAGACGCTCCCCCAAAAACAAAAGAAAGGGGGAGCCACAGGTAACCCTAGAGAACTTCTAAATCTAGCCTTTTATACTATTAACTTCTTGATTTTTGACAAAGATGCACTGGCTCCAGCAGACAGGTTTTATAACCCATCAGAATGGCAATGTCCAGTGTGAGCAGCTCCACTTTCTTTAGATAATTGCCAGGTGATATGGAGAGATTCAGAAAGTGGTGAATGGAAGGGACCAGATAGGTTAACTGCTTGTGGGAGAGGGTTTGCTTGTATCTCTACAAGTGGAGAAGGAATCAGATGGGTGCCAACGAGCCATATTTGCCTTATCCATCATAGAGAGATGGAGCAGACCCTTGAAACAAAGGAGAAGACCCAAGAAATATCGGGTGGTTCTGTTGCTGACTGTTCCCACCACTGAAAGAGCCCAGCAGTTATGGCATTTGACTCATGGACATCAAAAATTGTTGGACTTCAAAACCCTCAGGAATCACTGGATTCTCTGAGACATGAAAAGACTGTTGTAGGACTTGAAAACCTTAGGAATCATTGGATTCTCTGAGACATAAGATTGTTGTAGGACTTGAAAGCCCTCAGGAATCATTGGATTTTCTGAGAAATGATAAGACTGTTGCAGGACTTCAAAATCTGCTGGAATCATTGGATTCCCTACCACATAAAAGGACTTGCAGGATTTCAAAAACTTCGGGGGAGATCATTGGATTCCCTGACATGTGAAGCAATGGACAATAGATTGGTTTTGGACTATCTCTTGGCTGCTGAAAAAGGCATATGTGTGACTGTTGTTTACATACCCTCCTTCTAGGATTTCTGGAAATCTTTTACAACACCATGTTGATTTATATTGTTTGTTATACCGCTATTTGCGTGTACAATTCATGTTTGTTACACCACATCAAGCCTGCACTGACTGTGGGAAGAGTCATCACTTATAGCCTCTGTGTTATTGCTATGTGCTTATGTAATACCTCCCATGCTGATGGGTTTGTGCATACCTGTTTCTAATAAGACCCTTCAGCCCAGAAACCCTGTAGCAATCCCCCCTTCCCTTTGGTGCTTTTCATCTCCCTTCCTGAGATGTCAGGGAGGGGGTGATCATCTCCTTTTTAGTGTTTTCACCTCCCTTCCTGAGAATTCGGGGGGGGGGCATGATCACCTCCCCTCGGGGGCTCTGACCTCCCTGAGAAGTCAGGGATGGCGTGACCACCTATGTTCTAAAACAAAAGAAAGCAGGAGATGTAATGAGCTGAGGCTCAAAATGATGCACTGAGGTCCCAAGAACATGAGGCTAAATAGGAATTGGGCCATGCTCTATTAATATATGCTTAAAGAAAGAATGGTCCTGCCCACTCTCTGCAGGTTTTGATGTGTTGTGTAGGAAATGACGAAAAGAAGACTTTGGGGGTGTAGAGAGAAAGAGGAGAGAGAGAAAGGCAGAGATACTGCTGGTCAGGTTCATGTCGCAGCTACTCTCACTTCCTATCCCCATCCCCTTTCACCTCCACAAAGAATAAAGATCGAGGATTTTCCCTTAACCTCAATTCCTGACTCCAGCTGATTTTAAAATATGCGGTCATCACAAGGTCCAATACCTGTTCTCCCCAACATTTGGTGGACCATATGGAGAGAATCCTGAACTGCGGATTTCAGTGCTCCTGAACTCCTATATCCCATTAAAACTTCTTTCTTTTCTAAGAAGGGATAGGGGCAAGGAGGGAAAAAAATTGGAACTCAAATTTTTAAAAAATGAATTAATTTTTTTACACATAATTAGGAAAATTTTAATGAAATAAAGACACAGGATTGAAAGGGATTATTTATATGTGAAAAGTGGTTTGCCTTAGTAAGGAGAAGACACAGTTAGCTCATTATAGAAGAGAGGTGAAGGAGAAGGTAATGGTAAATGCATCTAGGTGATATAAAATGATGAAAAGGAAAAAAGAGGGAGGTCTTGGTGAATGGTGATTTTTATTTTGTTTAGTTTTGTTTTGGTAAGGAAGCTAAATTCTCAAATGAGAGGGTAAGGAAAGGAGGAGCCATGATGGGAAATTTGTGGAGTAATGAATATGTTTATAAGAGCTGCTTTGGTGAGTGGGATAGTTATTTAATAAAGAAGGGATAAATGGGTTGCCTTACAACATTGGGGGTTCAGTTGGCATTATATAATATGAATTTATGCCAACATAAATTTGTAGTGAGTACATACAGCTTTGTTTAATAATTTTCCTACCTTCATTTAGCAGCATATCTGTGGGACTTAAAAGTAGTAAATATTTGAAGTGATTCATGGCTGAGGATTGATTAGGCAAAATCTGCGATTGAGAAGAGATCAGTGGCCAATGGCAATGTAGAGTTGAACTGGTGAAATATGCTGAAATCCCTTAGTATGAGATCAGGAGCTGAGGGAAGACTGTAATCCAGTCACTTATTGAGGAAAGATGTGGATTGTTCTGAAGATAATAAGTAGGCACCAGAATTTTGATGGGGTATTAAATACAGACCTCAAAATACTACTAAAATACAAACCTCAAAAGAGAAAAGGTTACTAAGTGAGGGTGGTTGTTTGTCTTATACTTTTGAAGCAGATGAATGACATCAAGAAGGCGATTTCTTGACTTATGTGTGAATTGGATTTTAAATGAGGCAAAACTTTGCAAAGTTGTAAGTCTCACTCCTGCAAAGTCATCAGATAACAATTGCAAGACAAAAGTCAAGATCACAAGTGTTGGCTTAGAATTCAGTGGATGATTTTGACCTTTCTAAATTAAGATTTTCTAAGGGCTGTTTGTCTTAGATAATGCCTAGGCATTGGGCCAAATAATATGAACCATCAACTAGCATATTCTCAGGGATTGTTAATATGAGAATCATAATCAGATCAATTTCCCTAGAATATTCTGTTTAGCCAAAATTATTTTCATTTAATCTCTATTTTTTCAGTAATGCAAGGCCTGATTAGGGGGAAAATATCGATTTTTTAATATTGAATCATTTGAGAATAGCAAGAATTTTGGCAGCAAGGACTTCAGTCTTGAATACTTTTCCTCCCCCAACAATCCTAGTAATGTCAGAATTCTAGTAATATCCTTGCATTCCTACTTCTGAAGCCTTTATTCTTAACTAGGTTGATTTAAGTCCTCACCCTGGGACTTAACCTTGTAAACAAATCCAGTTTGAGCCAGATCAGCTGCCAAAGTAGTTCCTAATGTCCGTGTGTCACTCATTGAAATGTATGGCAAATTAGATCATGAAGAGTAGATTAAACAATGAAGTGAGTATTCTTGTTCAGATTTCTGAAGGCCACTGGAATCTTGTAACCTCCTCACTACCTCATAAAACTCTTCTCCCTTTTCTCTCAAAGGGGTATTGGGTGATCTCCGAGTCCATAAGATTACAAACTTGTTATGATTAAAGACACTTTTTTCTACTTAAGAGTTTTCAAGGAGGAAAACTGGGAAGAACTTTCCTTGAAGGGGAAATATGATTGATATTGTTGTCAATAATTGATAAACATTTATTAAGTACCTAAAATAGTCTGGGAAAACTTGGTTCTTTTCAGGGTTTTGCAGTCTGGGAAGTTCCCAAAAGGTTGTTTAAAGATGTTAACTAGAAAATTTCAGAGAGGATGATCTGATTAAGGAGTATTGAATAGATATAACTATAGTATTAGTCAGTTGGCTCCAGGCACTGAACTGAAAACATTGGTATTCAAAAAGTCCTCACAATCCTGGATTGTCTTCAGTGCAGTATGAAAGGAGATATTGATCAAAGTAGTATTGGTGGTTTGACTTGCCTGGTGAATGCAAACTAAACTTCATCTGCTTTGGTATTTTCTTATGATTAATCCAGATTTCAGATCTAAGGAGAGTAAAATATCTCCTTGTATGAATTAGATAGAATTTTAAGCTTAATAGATAACCTTTAAAATGACCTTCCATTATACTAATGCAGAGATATCAATATCTTCCCCATCTCTGCCTCTGAAGGCTTTTGATGGTTTTCTATTTTCTTTCTTTTCTTTTCTTTTTTGCTGTATCTATTTTCCTCCTAATACAATTAATGTTCAGCATTACTTGTAGCAACTTGTATTTCTTTTTGGTCTGAATGTAGTTAATAGCATTATTCAGGAGTTTTGTGATCTGGATCATTTTAGTTGGTCAGGACTTTGTAGGCCTTTGAAGAAGACCAAAACAGACTCTTAACTTCCTCTGAGCATGACATGGGGGAATGTCTTTGATTACTAATATAAACTCTTTGTGTTTCCCATTATGAGATGTTCCAAGCTTCTCTCAGTTTCTTCTCAATCCTGATTTTTTTCCTCATTTATCTCCATGAGAAAAGATGGGAGGAGTAAGCATTCAAACCCAACTGTCTGGTGATTTTTATAGCATTTGGTTGAAATGCTCCTTTCTCTCTAATGCCCTGGGTCAGTATGTTCTCTTGATGGATACCAGCCTCCCAGCAAGACTCATGAATCTCTGTGGAAAATTCCAGCTAGTTTTACCTGTTTATTTTTGGATGAGATACTCTTTGGATGAGTTATTCTTTCTTGCAAGATAAGAAGATAGGGGTTTTCTAATTTAGCTTCCAAGGTGTACATATTTCACATATTTTAAGGCTTAGATTTATGCTCAATTATTATGCTAGTATTGCTGATCTACTTTAGTAAGGGGGAAAAATTTAATGGCAAATAAAGATATTTTACTAGTACAGGAAGAGGTAATTTAGCATAGTCAATGACATCTGGCAATGTTTTCTTTCCCCTCTCAGTGTTATATAGAACTATAGAAGTCAACTGCTATATAATTTAATTAATTTAGGACTTTTGACTTAATGAAACCCAGTTTCAGAGAATATTTCAGTGATCTTCTGTTTGTTCAAATTTCATTTACATTTAGATGTAACAAAACTTTAATGCTCAACTGATTATGATTTTCCTTTTCTAACTCACCTGTTTTGTAATAGTATAGTAAGACTCATTCCTGTTAAGCAAGAAAAGTATTTATTTTGAAATAATGATGGATACTCCTTTTAGAAAACACATACTTGAAATGAGAGATTCTATTTCTTCTTTGTTACATAATGAGAATGATACTTAATGGAGCAAAATGGAAGTTGTGTCTCCTTTTGATGGTACAGCTCTCTAGGGATTGAGAAAGCAATATAGATATGGATTACTTTACTGCCTCATGGGCAGAAGTCCTTTAGCATCAAGTCAGCATATATGGTCCATTGGAAGCAAGAAAGGTAGTGCTGTTTGTCTTGGTAAAAGTAGAATTTTTTTCAGTTTGAAGATCTAGAACTCTACAGGGCAGTTCCTTCAGTTTCTAAAAAAAGCATTATATTTTCTTGGTAGAGAGAGGTATCTCTTAAAGAGAATTTTAAATAATAAGTTGGTCAACTACACATCTTCATAACAATTGTACAGGCATTAGAAAATGCTTACAAAAGCATGTGAAGTTTTATAATTTTTTAATGAATTATCTGATCACTTAGCATAAGATTGATCACTGAAATTAATCTGAGTTCAGACATCTCTTAACAGTATTTAGTTTAGATTTTAATCTGAGTTCATATAACTTTAAAATTTCTATTTATTATGGTCATGTATATTGTTCTTCTGTAGTTAAAAATAAAAAATAAATTTTATTGGTGTTTTTTTTACATCACCATAATTTCTTATACTATCTCTTTCCCTACTAGAGAGTAATCCCATAAATCAAGTATACTTTATTAAGACAATAAAAGAGTCATAAGTGATTAATACATGACAAAATCTAAAAATATGTGAAATTAACTACACTAGTGGACCTTCTGAATCTGCAGAGTGATGAGTGAGAGGTGTCTTCGTGTCTCTTCTTTCAAGCCGTGCTTGTTTTTTTTTTTTTAATATAATTTTGCAACATTTATTTTTGATTTTTTTTGGATATTTCATATGTGAGAATGTAAAAGACATTTTTAAACCATTATGTGAAACACTTTTAATGTAACTCATATATCAGGAGCCATTACAATACTTAAAGTCGATTATCAAAGAAGAACTTTTAAACAAGTGATTTTTTTTAAGATCGATAAAAGAGGTTTATTATGGGGTTTGGAAGTAAGGAGATAGGTGAAGGTAGAGATAAGGAGGGCACCGGACAGAGGGTCCAGTGGACAGAGGGTCCTCACATGGCTAGCATGTTTGGGACCTCTGCCTAAACAAGTGATGTTAAAACTAAAAACAAAAATACTTTTGTCCTTAAGTGATCTGTGGAAAATTTTTAATATCCAAAATAGAATTGAAAATATTTATCATTAACATTAGAAGGTCAGCAAGAAATATCTGATGTATCAAGATGGGACAGCACAGTTCCAGAAAACCTGGAATAGGCCTCAAAGTGACTGAATCAATGACCAAAGTGACTTCTAGACTTCTCAGCCCTCAGACTCCAAAGATGATAGAAGGTCAGCAGGAAAGGCTTGTTGCACTGCTTGAGAATGGAGCACAGTAAAGCACAGGCCGTGCCAGAACAGGACTCTGTTGCTTTGCCCATACTCAGATCTGGGCTGCAGCCCTGGTTCACAATCCCAGGGGGAAGAGGAGCACTAGCATCCCAGAGCCTGCAGCCATAGTGGAACAGGGATCCTCCTTCCAGTTCCAGAGCAGAAAGGAGTGGGTGTGGGTCATTCATAGGCCAGAGCATAGCCCAGGAAAGTAGTAAACACATCTCCTTAGATCATACCACCTCGGAAGAACAGGCCCTGGGAGTACCTCTGAAGAGAGTAGTACAAAACATCTGAAGTTTGGCACATTACACCCACCACACTGCTTTTTTAAGTCTCTATATTAACAAAGCGTTAAAAGTCAAGTAATAGGCTAAGAAAATGAACATAAAACAGAAAAAAAATTATGATGATAAAAAGTTACTGTAGTGAAAGGAAGATCAAAACACATATTCAGAATTGCCTAATAAAGTCAAAGACCCTACATCTAAAGCCTCAAAAAAAATAAGAATTTGTCTCAGATCATGGAAGATCTCAGAAGGGATTTTGAAAATCAAGTAAGACAGGTAGAGGAAAAATTGGGAAGAGAATTGAGAGAAGGAAGCACAAAAAGCCAATGAGGAGAAGACCTTAAAAAGCAAAATTCGCCAAATGGAGAAGGAGGTATGAAAGTTCACTGAAGAAAATGATCCCTTAAAAATTACAGTTGAGTAAATAGAAGCTAATGATTTTATGAGAACTCTAAAAACAATAAAACAAAACAAAAAGAATGAAAAATAGAAAACAATATGAAATATTTCATTGGAAATAAAACTGACCTAGAGATCCAGGAGAAATAATTTTAAATTTATTGGATTACCTAAAAGTCATGATTTTAAAAAAAGAGTCTAGAGTCTGAAAAACATCTTTCAAGAAATTATCAAAAAAAAAAAAAAAACTGTCTTGATATTCTAGAACCAGAATGTAAAAATAGGAATTAAAAGAATCCACAGATCACTGCCTGAAAATTATCCCACAGTGAAAATTCCCAGGAATATTATAGCCAAATTCCCTAGAACTCCCAGGTCAAGGGGAAAATATTGTAAGCATCCAAGAAAAATCAATGCAAATATGGTGGAACCATAGTCAGGATAACAAGATTTAGCAATTTATACATTAAAGGAGTGGAGGACTTGGAATATGTTACTCTAGGAAAGCAAAGAAGCCAGGATTACAACAAACAATCCCCTATTCATCAAAACTGAGCATAACCATTCAGGGACATTGAGTAAAATAGAGGACTTTCAAGCATCCATGATGAAAAGATCAGAGAATAGAAAATTGACCTTTCAAATACAAAAATCAGGTAAGACATAAGGAGATATTTCTTCATTTTCAACTCAAACCTGTGCCCTCTGTCTAAATTTACTCCTTGTAACTGCCCTAATAATGAGAAACTCTTATGAGTTACAAACATCATCTTCCCATATAGGAATGTAAACATATTAATTTTATTAAGTCCTTTAAGATTTCCCTTTCCTAATTACTCCTTTTTGATGCTAATATTGATCAAAATATGTAAATGCAGCAAGAATAAAATTTCTCTGTATCCAACAACATAAGTATAAAGATATAATAAAAAAAAAGATAGTCCAGTCTATTTTGGCAAAACATTTTCTCTTATAATAATATTTTCATCATTTTTTCATTGTAAACATCTTTAGGCCTGATATTTATTAATTAACTAATTTTTACAACTTTGCTTTCTAAAACACTTTCTTTTTACGATAAATAAATCAGAAATACATTTTTCTTTTCTCTTGATTTTATATTATGTTAATTAGCAGAAAAATATTTTTGAAAATTTCTTTGCATATTTTCATTAGGTTGGAATCAATTATCTTATTTTACATATAAATATAATTCTAAAAGTGTAAATTTGAATAACTGAATTATCTGATATGATTCTTTATTCATATTAATTGAGTCCTTACTGTCCTACAGTTTGTTTAATCATTCTCTAACTCTTTGCTACCTCAGAAAGTGCAAGTTTTGCTATAAAATTTTTGGTTTTTATGGAAACTTACTTTTTATAAAAAAAAAAAAAAAGACCTCCTGTATTTATAAACATGGTAATAGAATTTTGCTCATAGCTGTGAAAGTTACATGATCTACTTTTCTTCTAATTTTACATAATATAATCTTTCTGTTTTTCTAGAATTTTTTTTTATCAAATCAAATATCAAATTTGGTTTGTCAAATCAAAAACTTATTTCCTAAGTAGGTTAGTTCAACTTAAACAATAAATTGAGTTTGTTTTAGTTTCTCCTTTGTCTAGTAAGTTCCATTGATGTACTTCTGTTTTTAGACAGTATCACCTGATTCTGATGAGTACTGCTTTATAATATTGAATATTGAAAATATTCCTTTGATAATTTGATTGAGTAAAAAAAAATCAATCGATATTGATAGCATTATTATATTGTACTGGCATGGCTTATCTTTGAGTAGTATTTCCCCAAGCTAGTATTTATTGCTAAAAAGAACACTTAAAATTGAATCCATACAAATATTTTGTATGCTTTAGAAGATTGATTATCATATATTTTATGGTTTTTTTGAGTTATCTGGAATAGGATTTCCTTCTATTTTACGTTTTGTGTTTCATTTTTATCATAGAGAAATGACTTTTGAAGTTTTATTTTTAAGTCTGCAACTTTGTTGCAGTTATTGTCTCAATTACTATCTTTGATTATTATCAAATAGATAATTATTTAGGAAACCACCATATCAACTGATAGAGATAGTTTTATCTCCTCTTTACCCAATTTTAATGCTCTTGATTTCTTTTTTTCCTGTTTTTTGTTTATTGCAAGCATTTATAGAACTACAGCAAATAATAGAAAGAAAAAGGGGCTTCTTTTCTTTAGTCCAGAACTTATTGGGAATATTTCAAGCTACTTGCTTTTCATTTTAGATATAATTTTGTCAATATTCTTTAAAAAGATACTTTTATCTCCTGTTCATTGTAGGATTTTTAGCAAAAATTGAGTTTTGTATTTTGTTAAAGGTATCATCTACACTGAGATACTAATGTGGTTTTGAATTGCTTCGTTTTGATTATGACTTTTAATTCCTTCGTAGTAGTGAACCATCTTTCTATTTCTGGAATAAATCCAGCTTGTCTATAGAGAATGATTTCTTGGATAAATTGATGTAATGTATTTGAAAGGATTTTATTTTTAAATTTTAATGAATATTCGTGAAAACTATTGGTCTGTAGTTCTTTTTATTTGCTTTGTCCTACTCTGTTTTAAGACCTAGGACTATATGTTATTTCTTTCTCAAAAATAAATCTGCTCAAGTTCTTTCTCAGTTTGGGGAATAATTTATGTGATACTTATCCTAATTATTCTTTAAAAGTTTGACAGAGTTCTATTAGAACTAAGAATTTTTTCTTTCTTTGGAAATTCCTTTATAGTAGTGCTATTTTATCTTTTCAAGTTGTAACACTTGAAATATCTATTTGGTTTCTTTTTTGTTCTTTTTATTACTAAGTAATCATTTATAGTAGGTTTTGTATTTCTTTATATTTTTTATGGTTTTGTTGTGCTTGGCTCATTTGCTATTCTGTTAATTTGATTTGTTTTTGTTCTATTTTTAATCAGACTGAAAGTTTATCAACTTTGTTAGTCTTTTTAAAAATTATGTTTAGGCTTTCAAAATAATTTATATATTTATCCATATGAATATATTTATGTATATATATATATATATATATATATATATATATATATGATTTTCTATTTCTCTGTCAGTATTCGATATTTTCTCTTTTTCTCTCATTTTTGGTTTGATTATTTTAAAATTTTTCTTACTTTAAAAATTGCCAATATTCTATTTCATCAATGTATATTTATAGGGACTTTTTCCTCTTTTGATGACTGTTTTGACTGTATCTTAGATACTTTGTTATGATACATCATTTCTCTTTTCTTTTATGTAATTATTGCTTCTATGATTTGTTCTTTGACACACTTATTATTCAGGATTTCATTGCTCCATTTGTGTTGGTATCTTTGCTTGTGTTCCCCAAACTGATTCTTATTTTTTTTATTGTACTATCATCTGAAGGAATATGCTTACTTTTTATCCTTTTTTATATTTATTTGCAATGTTTCTTATCCTAATAAATTATAATTATGTAAGATAAATTATTTGTAAAAATTTCATGTAGTTTTGAAATAAATGAGTGAATATATTTAATGTTATATGGTTATATTATATTTATTATATTATGCTATTTTTTTAGCAAATTAATTTTGTCTTTCAGTCTTAGTTTTTTAAGCAGTTTGTTCATTCTGTGTTTTCCTGTTGTCTATTTTTATGTTGGATTTTTTGAAAACTTAAAGAGAAAGATTAAGGCCTACAATTATTAATGTATTATTGTCTATATTTTCTTGTAATTCAATTAAGTCTTCCTTTAGAGGTAGTTAGATGGCACAGTGGTAGGCTGTTAGATATGGAACATTTAGCCTTTTAAAAAATGATAGTGGAGGCAAAGCTAAGATGGCAGAGTAAAAGGCAGGTACTCACTTAACTCTCCTTCAAACCCCTCAGGGTTTTCTTAAATAATAATTCTAAAGAAATTTTAGAGCAACAGAACATGTGAAAATATGGAATAGAAGAATCTTCCAGTCAAAGACAACTTAGAAGGTCAGCAGGAAAGGTCTGTGGCACCAGGGTGCGAGTCCAGCCTGCAGTCCTGGTGTAGGCAGAACCTTGGCTGGGCACAAGCAAAGCAGGATCAAGCTTTGGAGCCTCTGAGTCAATGGCAGTTACTGAGAATTTCTAGACCTCTGAGCCCAGAGGCACCACAGATGACTTTAGATATCATCAAGAAAAGTTTCTCTCTGTTGGATGAGAGGGCTTTGGAAAACCAGCAAACAAGGAGTAGGCCTGGGTAGTGGTGGAAGGGGCAGCTTCCAGAAGCCTCACTGCACAGGATTTTTCCTTACTAGCACTGAGAAAGGACTTGGTGGCTTTAGCATAAAAGAATTTACAGTCACAGTAGAGCAGAGACACTCCTCCCAATTCCAGGGCAGAAAAGAGGGCTTGTGGTTAGGTCCCTAGAAGGATCTCTGAAAACAGCTGGACAAAACCCCTGAAACTTGGGACAATGCATCCTCAACCCTGGAAACAGAGCCCTACTTTAACAAAGAGCTAAAAGCTGAGTAATAGTCTGTGAAAATGAGCAAACAACAGAAAAAGATTCTGATCACAGAAAGTTACTACAATGCTAAGAAAGATCAAAACACACACTCAGAAGAAGATGACAAAGTCAAAAATCCTACATTCAAAGCCTCTAAGAAAAATAAGATTTGGCCTCAGGCCATAGAAGAGCTCAAGATAGAGGAAAAATTGGGAAGAGAATTGACAGATGTGCAAAAGGGAATAAAAAAAAATAACAAGATGAAAAATGCCTTAAAAGCATAATTAAACAAATGGGAAAGGAGATACAAAAGTTCACTAAGGGAAATAATTCCTTGAAAATTAGAATTGACTTTATAAGAACTCAAGAAACAATAAAAAAAAACCAAAAGAATGAAAAAATTGAAACAATGTTAATATATCTCTTTAGGAAAACAACTGGGAAATAAAACCAGAAGAAATTAAAAATTATTGCTCTACCTGAAAACTATGAAAATAAAAGAATCTAGATGATGTCTTTCAAAAACTTATAAAGGATAACTCTCCTGATATTCTAGAACCAAAGAATTAATTAGAAATTTTTTAAAAATCCACCTATTCCTTTCTAAAACACATTCCAAAATGAAAATTCCCAGGAACACTATAGCTAAATTCTAGAACTCCATGGTTTTCTCAAGGAGAAAATATCACAAGCATCCAGAAAGAAACAATTCAAATACAGTGGCCCCACAGTTAGGAAAACACAAGATTTAGCAGCTTAAAGAATCAGAGGGTTTGGAATATGATATTTCAGATAACAATAGAATTTAGGCTTGTACCCAAGAATGTATCCAGAAAAACTCAGCATAATCTTTCAGGGGAAGAGGTTGATATTTAATAAAACAGGACTGAAACATTCCTGATTAAAAGACCAGAACTGAGTAGAAAATATGATTTTCGAATACAGGACTCAGGAGAAGCATAAGGAGATAATCAGAAAAGAAATATCACAAAGAACTTAAGTTTTATATGCTTACATTCCTACACAGAAGAATGATACTTATAAGAACTTTTTCATTATTAGGGAAGTTAAGAGTGTACAGAGGGCACAGGGATGACTTGAATATAAAATAATAATATCTAAAATCTAAAATTAAGGGGATGTTTTGGAAGAATGGGAAAGACGGAAGTGGAATGGAGTAAATAATCTGCCATAAAGAGGCAAGAAAAAGCTTTTACAGTGGAGAGATTGAAAGGTAGAATAAGTGAAGCTTCTCCTCAACAAAATTGGCTTAAAGGGGAGATATTTAATATAGGCTTAGAAATTTGTTAAGGGCCAGAACTCTGAACTTGAAACAAAGAGCTAAGTCAGTGGAATTGATGAGACAATAGTTATCTAATTTAGCATGGTTCAGTATGATTGATTTAATCTTACAACAAATAATGGTTTCCTAGTGATATAATGATTGGTTTATACTCAGTGTGCAGCATTTAAACAGGGACTGAGAGCACAGGAAGAAGCTTTCAGAGGGCAGAGGCAGAGAAGACAAAGGTCTGGAGGCAGGAGCTTAAGCTCTCAGAACCAAGGAGAGAAATTCAATTTGATTTTCAATCTTCCTGGTGGCTGAACTGGCCTCCTGCACTTCCCCCACTAAGACCAAGGCCAGACTGAAAGGCTCTCAAGAAAGCTGGCCAGCATCAGGCAAGCAGACAATAAAGACTTTTGGAATTTAACACCTGGCTGTTCTTGTGGTGATTACTCAGACTGAAAAGAAGGCTGCTTCCAGAGACCTCAAGAAAACTGAACCATAGAACATTACATTTTGGTCCCCAAACAGGGACCAAAAACCTTCATCTGTGACCCAGAAATTAGGGTGAGTACAAGAAGGAAACTTTGTAAAGGGCTAAATTATGCTTCAGCTAAAATGGGACAAATGTTTAGAAAGGAGCCTTTTCTAATTCAAGAAAAATGTGTAGAAAGCATTATCAGACTTATGAAAAACCAAGGTTTGATTGTAATTTGGGAGCAGATCATTGAATTTTTAGAAACAGTATAATATACATCTCTTTGGTTCTCAAAGGAAAAAAATAATTAGATCCAGAGGAGTGGAAATTAGTAGGAGAGCAATTATGTCAATACTACAGTGATAATGGACCTGACTCAATTTCCAGAGAAATATTTTATACATGTAACTTAATACAAATGGTTTTAGGAAATTATATAAATCACAGAATAAGGAAAAAGAAGAAAGAGCAGGAGGAGGAGGATCTAGACAAACTAGGTGAAAAGGATGAAGAATTAGATAAGAATGGAGTTAAGTACAATTCTGGTAAAATTAAGGAGTGTGGTATTTCACAGCAGGAGCCATTAGGGCATTCCCCAACCCCTGACTTACCCCCTCAATTAACCCTTCATGATTGGAGGGAGAAGAAGGAGGGGGAGGGGGCAGTGACACAATCAGCACCACCTATGAAGCAGCCTGTGACAAGATTATAAAAGGCACTAGTTAAAGCTAAAAAAAAAAACAAAAACAAAAAAAAAAAGGACAGAATATATCTTATTTAAAAATAAATGCATACCCTGTGATTGAAGAATTTGATTCTTCAGGTCAAGCCAGGAGAAGATACATTCCTTTTGATCTGGAAAAAATTAAGGATTTGAAAAAGGGTTGCACTCTTTATGGGGCTACATCATCTTAAGTTAAGATGATACTAAAGAATTTGGCTTATGAAATCTTAACCCCTAGTGATTGGAAATCCATAGCAAGGACTTGTTTAGAACCTGGACAAAATTTGTTATGGCTATCAGAGTATAGTGAGTTATGAAGGATACAAGCCCAATGAAATAGGCAAATAGGAGTTAACATACAAATCACCTTTGACCAACTAGAAGGTGAAGGTCAGTATGCAGACACTTTAGCACAGATTAATTTCCCCATAGCTGCATATGAGCAAATTTCTGCTGCTATAAAAGCTTGGGGCTCCCTCCTAGCAAAAGATGGAGGTAAAGCCTTCACAAAGATAGAGCAAGGTCCCAATGAACCTTTTGCTAATTTTGTGGGACGTTTACAGACAGCTTTCATGAGAACCATTGGAGAAAATGCAGCTACAAGAATTATGATAAGACAACTGGTTAAGGAAAATTATAATGAGGTTTGTAGAAGAATTATATGGGCACTACACAAAGATGCTCCTTTCAAGGAGATCATAAGACATTGTGCCACAGGGGGCATAAAAGCTTATTATACCCAGACTATGATGAACATGGGAAAACGGGGTCCCTCTTCCAAGGGACTTCTAGAGAAACTCATCAATGCTATCAGTGTGGAAAAATTGGGCATTTGAGAGCCCATTGTAGGCAAAGAGACAGAGTGAGAAGACAGGGTGAGAGAACAAGACCCAAAACCCCATGTCCAAAATGCAACCGAGGCTTCCACTGGGCCTCAGAATGTAGATTGACTCAGGGAAATGAGAGTCAGGGCCCAGCTCCAAAACCTCAAAGAAAAAACAGGTGGGCATGATGGCAGCTGAGGTTACACCAGAGAGTTTTTAGAAGTTAGGGGCTCTGATATGATCAATCAACAGATATGCAATCTGATAGAGGAAAGGGATTACATGATCAATCAGCCAAAAAGCAATTAGATGGGAGAAAGGGATTACAATTGGGGAGAATACAAGCTTTTTAAATCAACAGGGCAATGTCCAGTGCAAATAGCTCTAATATAATTGCTAGGTGATGAGGAGAGACCCAGAAAGTGGTGAATGGAAGGGACCAGATAGGTTAACTGCTTGGGGAGAGGGTTTGCTTGTATCTCTACAGATGGAGAAGGAATCAGATGGGTGCTAATGAGCCGTATTCACCTTGTCCATTGGAACAAGACAGAAAAAAAGAGAAAAATCTCAAAACAAAGGCGAACCCCTGAGAAACATCTGACACTGAAAGAGTATGGC
Source organism: Sarcophilus harrisii (assembly GCF_902635505.1). Classification (NCBI taxonomy): domain Eukaryota; kingdom Metazoa; phylum Chordata; class Mammalia; order Dasyuromorphia; family Dasyuridae; genus Sarcophilus; species Sarcophilus harrisii. Next base: position 475,651,944 of record NC_045428.1, read on the forward strand.
TGATAATGAGACTGTTACAGAACTTTAAAACCAGCAGGAATCATTGGATTTCCTGAGATGAAAAATTGTTGATAAGACTGTTGCAGAACTTTAAAACCAGCAGGAATCATTGGATTCTCTGAGACATGACAAGGCTGATATAGGACTTCAAAATCTGCAGGAATCATTGGATTTCCTGAGATGAAAAATTGTTGATGAGACTATTGCAGGATTTCAAAACTTGCAGGAATTGTTGGCTTCCCTATATGTGTGAAGGAATAGACAATAGATTGGTTTGGGACTATTTCTGGGATTTATGGACATGTATAATTTTTCATGTTGATTAATGTTATTGTCACATCACTTCTAGCCTGTGTTATATTACTATGTGCTTATATAATTTATGTAATTGTGTGTAATAACTCCCATGTTGATGGATTTGTGTACACTGGTGAGACCCTTCAGAAACCCGCTAATCTGATTTGATTCCCCATTTCCTTTGATGTTTTCATCTCCCTTCCTAAGATGTCAGGGAGGATGTGATAACCTCCTTTTTTGGGGTTCCCACCCCCTTGAGAAGTCAGGGAGAGCATGATCACCTGTGTTCTAAAACAAAAGAAAATGGGAGAAATCTATCTTATCCTGCAGGAAAGTGGGAGGTGAAGGGAGTATAAGAGGGAGAAAGTGATAGAAGAGAAGGCATATGAAAGAAGGGAGTGGTAAGAAACAAAATGCTTTTAAGGATAATCAGGGTGAATAAAATAAATGGGGGGAAATAGTTAGAAATAGTAATTGAGAAAATAATTTTTCACCAGATTTTTCTGATGAATACCTCATTTCTCAAATATATAGGGAACTGAGCCAAATTTATTTAAAAAATGAGCCATTTCCTAATTATAAATGATCAAAAGATATTAACTGTGCCCAAAGGGCTACAATATCATGCATATCTTTTGCCTTAACAATAGCATTACTAGGCATGAATCCCAAAAGAGATTTTTTAAAAAGGGAAGTAACTTATATGTGCAAAAAGTATTTATAACAAGTATGTTTTCAAGGCTATGTTCTCAGGACTTTGCTATTCTCAGCAATGCAATGATTCATGACTATTCTTTATTATTTATGATCAAAAATGCTATCCATACCCACAGAAAGAACTGTCTGTGTCTGAATATAGATTGAAGCATACTATTTTTTTAAACTTATTTTTCCTCAAGAATTTTTGTTTTTGGTGGGGGGAATGATATTTTCTTTGGCAACATGACTTTTAGGGAGGACGGAGCCAAGATGGCATAGAGAACACAGATTTATTCTAAGCTTCCCTTCTACCCTCACTACTGATTACCAAATTCAGCCTCAGAAATAGTGCTTGACTGGTAGAATCCACAAATATTGGGAGTATAACAAATTACCAGCAGAAGATAATCTGGAAGATCTCCAGAAAATCTGTCTTGATAGGGCAGGAGGAGGCCAGCATAGGCAGGGAGGCAGAACCCAGAGGCTAGCACAATGAGTGGACCAGGGGAGGGGTGCTGTCTCCTAGTGGAGAATTTGCAGGGAGGACTTTACATAGGTTAGCTGCTCTGCTTTGGTTGCAAAGCAGTAGATTAGCATAGAAGTGACACAAAGACCAAAGGCAGAGTATACCCCAAAATGCCAGAGTTTCACAGGATCTGGTCACACCCACCCAGCACTGGGAGTGACTCAGCATAACCACAGCCCAGCTGCACAGCCCCATTCTGCAGCTTAGGGCAGCCACAAATCTGCACAGCAAGGGGTGGGGGTGGGGGGTGCTGTGCCCAGGGAAGTCACACTTCTGGCACACTTCCACAGTGCAGCCACTCTTTGCAGGCCGTTCACAGGACAGATACTATCCATGTGTCCCTGTTCTGTAGAGGAAGCAGGAAACCTCCTTGCCCTGAAGGCAGGCTCCAAGGGATTTTAAAAAATAAGTAAAAAAGCAAAGTGAGCTCTAACTATAGAGAGCTTCTATACAGAAAGAGAGCAGATTTCCAACCCTAAGGAGACTAATAGCAGTCTCCAGACAAAACCCAAAGGGGGATGTAACCTGGTCCCCATTACACAAGGCTCTCCTAGAAGAAATTAGAAAAGATCTTAAAAGAGAGTAGAAGAAAAATGGGGAAAGGAAAGAGAAGCTCTGCAAGAGAGTACAGAAAAGGCATATCATTCACTTAAAGAAAAATTTGATAAAGTGGAAAAAGAAAACAAATTCCTGAAATGTGGACTGGAAAACTCCCAGGAGAGTAGGATTTGTAAACTGGAAAAAGAAAATAACTCATTAAAAAATTTGTGAAATGGGAAAAAATTCTATAGAACAGAACAACTCATTCAAAAATTCAATTGGACATATACAAAAAGAAGTAAAAAAAAGTTGATGAAGAAAATAACACATTAAAAATCAGAACTGAACAAATGGAAATGAATGATTCATTGAGACATCAAGAATCAGTCAAGAAAAACCAAAAAAAATGAAAGAATAGAAAAAAAAGTTAAAAATCTACTTGGAAAAACAACAGACCTGGAAAATGCATCTGGGAGAGATAATCTGAGGATTATTGGGCTCCCTGAAAGCCATGATAAAAAAAAAAAAAAAGAGCCTAGACACTATTTTACAGGAAATCTTCAAAGAGAACTGCCCAGATGTCATAGCATCAGAAGGTTAAAATAGGCATTGAAAGAATTCATTGAACACCTTCTGAAAAAGACCCCAAAATTAAAACTCCAAGGAATACTGTTGCTAAATTTCAGAACTAACAGACTAAGGAAAAAATATTATAAGTAGCCAGAAATAAAAAACAATTCAAATACTGAGTAGTTATAATAAGGATCATTCAGGATCTAGTAGCTTCTACATTAAAGGATAAAAGGGCCTGGAATCTGATATTCCAAAAGGCAAAAGAACTTGGAATGCAGCCAAGAATAAATTACTCAGCAAAGCTGAGCATTTTTTTTTCCAGGTAAGAATATGGACATTCAATGAAACAGGTGAATTCCATTTATTCCTAACAACAACAACAACAACAACAACAACAAAAAAAAAAACCCAGAGCTAAACAAAAAATTTGACCTCAAAATATAGGACTCGAGAGAAGCATTAAAAAAATAAAAAGAATTCTTGAGAACTGTATTTCTGTTCTATGCAGGTAACATGCATACCTAAAGAGTGCATGTATAATTTGATTTTACTGTTATACTATTTAAAAAGAGAGAATTAGAATTGGAAAGGGATTGTATCAGAAAAAAGGGAAAAGTGGAGGTAAAAAGAGGGAAATTACATGTCATGAAGAGGCAAAGGAAACCTATCATATCTGAGGGAATTAAGGGAGGGGGAGGAACATTGTGTAAATCTTACTCTCATCAGATTTGTCTCAAAGAGAAAATATTAGACATATTTGGTTTACAGGGAAACTTCTCTCACATTGTTAAAAAGTGGGAGAGGAAAAAGGAAAGGGAAAAGAGTAGGCTAAATAGAAGGGAATACAGAAAAAAATAAGGGAAAGGTATAAGAAAGGGGGACTGACTCAAAGAAGTTGGAGGGATTCTAAAGAGGGAGAGCTGCATGAGACAAGTGGTACCATAAGTTTAATACTGGGGAGAGGGGTAAGGGGGAAAAGAAAAAGAAAAGTATAATCTGGGGATAATAACATAGCAGGAAATACAGAATTAATAGTTTTAACCTTAAATGTGAATGGGATGAAATCTCCCATAAAGTGGAGGCAGATAGCAGACTGGATCAAAAACCAGAATCCTACAATATGTTGTTTACAAGAAACACATTTAAAGCAGGGTGTAAAGGGAAAGGGGTGGAGCAGAATATATTATGCTTCAGGTGAAGTAAAACAAGCTGGGCTTGCCATTCTTATCTCAGATCAAGCAAAAGCAAGAATTGATCTAATTAAAAGAGATAAGGAAGGAAACTATATCTTGCTAAAGGGTAGCATAGACAATGAAGCAATATCAATACTAAACATATATGTACCAAGTGGTATAGGTTCTAAATTCCTAAAGGAGAAGTTAAAAGAATTACAAGAAGAACTAGACAACATATATTTTATAATAGTAGGAGATCTCAACCTTGCACTCTGAGAACTAGATTAATCAAACCACAAAACAAATAAGAAAGAAGTCAAAGAGGTAAATTGAATATTAGAAAAGTTAGGTATGATAGATCTTTGGAGAAAACTGAAAGGAGACAGAAAGGAGTACACTTTCTTTTCAGCAGTTCATGGAACCTATACAAAAAGTGACCATATATTAGTAGATTAAGACCTCAAAAAATGCAGAAAGGCAGAAATAATAAATGCATTCTTTTCAGATCACGATGCAATAAAAACTACATTCAATAAAAATCTAGGGATAAATAGACCAAAAAGTAATTGTAAACTAAATAATCTCATCCAAAAGAATGATTGGGTGAAACAGTAAATCATAAACACAATGAATAATTTCAGAATGACAACAATGATACAACATCCCAAAATTTGTGGGATGTAGTCAAAGTGGTAAGAAGGGGAAATTTTATATCTCTAGAGGCTTACTTGAATAAAATAGAGAAAGATGGGCTTGCAACTTAAAAAGCTAGAAAAAGAACAAATTAAAAAAACCTCAGTCAAATACTAAACTTGAAATTCTAAAATTAAAAGGAGAAAATAATAAAATTGAAATTAATAATCTATAGAACAAGGAGAGAGGAAAATCAAATTAGTAGTCTTAAAAATGAAAAGGGAGAACTTTCCACCAATGAAGAGAAAATTAAAGAAATAATAAGAGGTTACTTTCCCCAACTTTATGCCAATAAATTTGATAACCTAAGTGAAATGGATGACTACCTCCAAAAATATAGACTTCCCAGATTAACAGAGGAGGAAGTAAATTGCTTATATAGTCCCATTTCAGAAAAAGAAATAGAACAAGCTATTAATCCACTTCCTAAAAAAAAAAGGAAATTAATAATCCATTGAATTAATAAATAAAACTAAGATTTGATTTTATGAAAAAAAAAACAACAAAATAGATCAACTTTTGGTAAATTTGATTACAAAAAGGAAAGAGAAAAATCAAATTGTTAGTCTTAAAAATGAAAAGGGAGGACTTTCCACCAATGAAGAGGAAATTAGAAGAATAATTAGGAGTTACTTTGCCCAACTTTATGACAATAAATTTGATAACCTAAGTGAAATGGATGACTGCCTTCAAAAATATAGGCTTCCCAGATTAACAGAGGAGGAAGTAAATTGGTTAAATAATCCCATTTTAGAAAAAGAAATAGAACAAGCTATTAATCACCTCCCTAAGAAAAAATCCCCAGGACCAGGTGAATTTACATGTGAATTCTAACAAACATTTAAAGAACTATTAACTCCAATGTTATATAAACTATTTGAAAAAATAAGGAATGAAGGAGTCCTACCAAATTCCTTTTATGACACAGACATAGTACTGATACCTAAATCAGGTAAGTTAAAAACAGAGAAAGAACATTATAGACCAATCTCCCTAATGAATATTGATGCAAAAATCCTAAATAAAATATTAGCAAAAAGATTATAGAAAATCATTGCCAGGATAATACACCATGACCAAGTAGGATTTATACCAAGAATTCAGGGCTGGTTCAATATGAGGAAACCTATTAGCATAATTGACTATACCAATAACCAAATTAATAAAAACCATATGATCATCTCAATAGATGCAGAAAAAGTATTTGATAAAATCCAACATCCATTCCTGTTAAAAACATTTGAGAGTAAAGGAATAAATGGACTTATCCTTAAAATAGTTAGTAGCATCTAAGACCATCTGTAAGCCTCATATGTAATGGGGATAAACTGGAACCATTCCCAATAAGATCAGGAGTGGAACAAGGTTGCCCACTATCACCATTACTATTCAATATTGTACTAGAAATGCTAGCTTCTGCAATAAAAGTTGAAATAGAGATTAAAGGAATTAGAGTACGTAATGAGGAAACCAAATTATTCCTCTTTGCAGATAATATGATAGTATACTTAGAGAACCCCAGAGATTCTACTAAAAAGTATTAGAAATAATCTATAACTTTGGCAAAGTTGCAGGATACAAAATAAATCCACATAAATCATCAGCATTCTTATATATCATTAACAAAATCCAACAGCTAGGGATATAAAGAGAAATTCCATTTAAAGGAACTCTTGATTGTATAAAATATTTGGGAACCTATCTGCGAAGGGAAAGTAAGGAACTATATGAGCAAAAGTACAAAATACCTTCCACACAAAGTCAGATTTAACCAATTGGAAAAATATTAAGTGCTCTTGAATAGGTCGAGCGAATACAATAAAGATGACAATACTACCTATACTAACCTATTTGTTTAGCGCTATACCAATCAGACTCTCCAAAAAAATATTTTAATGTCCTAGAAAAAAATAACAAAATTCATCTGGAAGAACAAAAGGTTAAGACTTTCAAGGGAACTAATGAAAAAAAAATCAATGAAGTTGGCCTAGCTGTACCAGATCTAAAACTATATTATAAAGCAGTGGTCACCAAAGCCATTTGGTATTGGCTGAGAAATAAACTAGTTGATCAATAGAATAGGTTAGGTTCACAGGAAAAATAGTCATAACTACAATAATCTAGTGTTTGAGAAACACAAAGACCCTAGCTTTTGGAATAAGAATTCACTGTTTGACAAAAACTGCTGGGAAAACTAGAAATTAGTATGGCAGAAACTAGGCATTGACCCACACATAACACCATACACTAAGAAAAGGTCAAAATGGGTTCATGATATAGGTATAATAAATGAAATTATAAATAAATTAGAAGAACATAGGATAGTTTACCTCTCAGACCTGTGAAGGATGAAGGAATTTGTGACCAAAGAAGAACCAGAGATCATTATTGAGCACAAAATAGAAATTTTTGATTATATCAAATTAAAAATTTTTGTATAAACAAAACCAATGCATACAAGATTAGAAGGGGAAACAATAAACTGGGAAAACATTTTTATAGTCAAAGCTTCTGATAAAGGCCTCACATACAAAATATATAAAGAATTGACTCTAATTTATAAGAAATCAAGCCATTCTCCAATTGATAAATGGTCAAAGGATATGAACAGAAAATTTTTGGGTGAAGAAATGGAAACTATTTCTAGCCATATGAAAAGATGCTCCAAGTCATTTTAATCAGATAAATGCAAATTAAGACAACTCTGAGATACTACTACACACCTCTCAGATTGGCTAGGATGACAGGAAAAGATAATGCTGAAAGTTGGAGGGAATGTAGGAAAACGGGACACTGATACATTGTTGATGGAATTGTGAATACATTCAGCCATTCGGGAGAGTGATTTGGAACTATGTTCAAAAAATTATCAAACTGTGCATACCCTTTGGTCCAGCAGTGTTACTACTGGGCTTATATCCCAAAGAGATCTTAAAGAGGGAAAGGGACCTGTATGTGCAAAAATGTTTGTGGCAGCCCTCTTTGTAGTGGCCAGAAACTGGAAACTAAGTGGATGTCCATCAATTGGAGAATGGCTGAATAATTTGTGGTATATGAATGTTATGGAATATTATTGTTCTGTAAGAAATGATCAGCAGGATGAATACAGAGAGGCTTGGAGAGACTTACATGAAATGATGCTGAGTGAAATGAGCAGGACCAGGAGATCATTATATACTTCAACAACAATACTATATGATGATAAATTCTGATGGGCGTGGCCCTCTTCAACAATGAGATAAACCAAATCAATTCCATTTTTTCCATAATGAAGAGAATCAGCTACACCCTGTGAAAGAACTATGAGAAATGAGTGTAAACCCACTTCATAGTATTTCCATTCTTGTTTTTGCCCTCTTCCATTTTTTATTTCCTTCTCAGATTATTTTTACCTTATTTCTAAGGCTGATTTTTCTTGTACATTTTTCTTGTATACATATAGATATGTATACATATATTATGTTTACCATGTACTTAAACATATAGAACAAGTATTGTTCTACCTACCATCTAGGGCTGGGGGTGGTGAGAAGGAGGTGAAAAGTTGGAACAGAAGGTTTTGCAAGGATCAGTACTGAAAAATTACCCATGCATATATCTTGTAAGTAAAAAGCTATAATTAAAAAAATACATGACTTTTATGGAACTGCTTTACATAACTTCACATTTGTCTTCTTTATGAGGGAGGGAATGGGGAAGAAAGGAAAGAATTTAGAACTAAAATTTTTAAAAACAAGTGTAAAAATTGTTTACATATAACTGAGAAATATGAAAATAATAAATATGAAATTTAAAAATTGATAGTAAATGTAATATCTAAGTTTGTAGTAAGGATAATTTTTGTGAAATGCTTTGCAGACCTTAAAGTGCTATTTAAATGCTAGGTTTATGAACCCAGATGTTAAGTCATTTGAAGCATAGGCTTATTATTTATATTTATTTGTTGTCTTTCCTTTCAAATAAATATATTTTCCTCTTTTATCTTTTCTTACTTCTTGAAATATTATTTTTCTTTGTCTGATAGCATTATTATAATACCTTTTAATTCACCTGATGAACAGTAAATTTTGTTCAGGTTTTTAGATATTATTTTATCCTCTCTGTCTTTCTTGATCAGGGACCTAAAAAAGTTTCTTTCTACTTTGAAACTTTGCTTATTAGGACACTCAGTAAGTATTCTTCTGTTCCTGTTGTGTCTCCCTTCCTCAAGGTACTGGAGGGTTTTTCTCCCTTTTGGTGCTCCATTGATCAGGTTATTTTTAAATTTTGATTCACATCTCTGACTCTGTGGTTTCTAAATCATAATACTTCAGTTTTCTATACCCTTTGGGCCCTGCTTAGTCAGACCTTAGTCAGACCAGTGATGACTTGAGAGAGTGCTGAGGGACAAGTGTAAAGATGAAGAATGATTTTAGGAGGAATGAGGACACCCAGAGTGATTGAATAACAAAATCGTATGGTCAAATTTTAAAATTCTTAATCCTGCACATGTCCTCTATGCCCTCTTATTGTTTCTTCAGTGTAGGTGTTTGGAATTTTTCCATGCCCTTTGAGGCTTCCATAGATAGAGCATTAGTATTTTTGTCTCACTTCCCCTTGTGTTTCTTTTATTATGTTTCTGAGTGTTCTCAATTACACTTGGTGCTTGCTAAGTAAAGTTCCTGTTTTGGACTTCTCTTTTTGTGGAACTAGCCAGTTTCTGATTTGTTTGTCTTGGATTCCTCTGACTTCTCCAGTGGCTCTCTTCCACTGTTTGCAACTTCTTTCTGTGTTTTAGTACAGTCCTAAGCTGGATGGAGAGAATCTTTCTCTTGCTCCAGAACCATACTAATCAAGCCAGATTTGAACTCACATCTTAACTCTAGGCTCTGTACTCTGCCTTTTGTGTCACCACTGCCATTGTTGTGGTCTCCCAAATTTTCTGCTGTAGAAGTTATGATTCCAGCTTTGCTTTTGCTTTTAAAAGATATTCTGAGATTCACTTCAAAAGTAGTGAATATGTTTGGGTATAACAAGGCATGGACTTGGAAAGATCAAGAGGGAAAGATTTAAAGAGCAGATGATAATATAGAATTGAACTATTTAATTATAGGGTTGAATTTGGTTGGAGAAAAGTGAAACCAGAGCAGAGGTGATGACTTGAGAGAATGCTAAGGGACAGGTGTAAAGATGAAGAATAGGTTTAGTAGGAGTGACGATACACAGTGTGATTGAATAATAAAATCTTGTGGTCAAATTTTAAAATTCTTAATCTGCACATGTCAGATCTTCTTCGTTCTTGACTGTAGATCCTTTATCTTAAATTCTTTCTCTCTGACTTCTTGAAATTTTTTTTCTTTAATCAAGCCATTCCCCAATTGATAAATGGTCAAAGGATATGAATTCTCAGATGAAGAAATTGAAACTATTTCTAGCCATATGAAAAGATGCTCCAAGTCATTATTAATCAGAGAAATGCAAATTAAGACAACTCTGAAATACCACTACACACCTGTCAGATTGGCTATGACAGGAAAAGATAATGTGGAATGTTGGAGGGGATGTGGGAAAACTGGGACACTGATACATTGTGGAACTGTGAATACATCCAACCATTCTGGAGAGCAATTTGGAACTATGCTCAAAAAGTTATCAAACTGTGCATACCCTTTGAGATCTTAAAGAAGGGAAAGGGACCTGTATGTGCAAGAATGTTTGTGGCAGGTCTCTTTGTAGTGGCCAGAAACTGGAATCTGAATGGAAGCCCATCAGTTGGAGAATGGCTGAATAAGTTGTGGGATATGAATATTATGGAATATTATTGTTCTGTAAGAAATGTCCAGCCAAATGATTTCAGAAAGGCCTAGAGAGACATGAACTGATGCTGAGTGAAATGAGCAGGACCAGGAGATCACTATATAGTTCAACAACAATACTATATGATGATCAATTCTGATGGACCTGGCCATCTTCAACAATGAGATAAACCAAATCAATTCCAATAGAGAAGTAATGAACTGAAACAGCTACACCCAGGGAAAGAACTCTGAGAGATGACTATGAATCACCACATAGAATCCCCAATCCCTCTATTTTTGTCTACCTGAATTTTTTATTTCCTTCACAGGCTAATTGTACACTATTTCAGAGTCTGTTTCTTTTTGTACAGCAAAATAACTGTATAGACATGTATACATATATTGTATTTAACTTATACTCTAACATATTTAATATATATTGGTCAACCTACCATCTGCGGGAAGGGATGGGGAAAGGAGGGGAAAAGTTGGAACAAAAGGTTTTGCAATTGTCAATGCTGAAAAATTCCCCATGCATATATCTTGTAAATTAAAAGCTATAATAAAAAAAGACCTGGATGAAAAAAGAGCTATGATAAGAATTGCACAGGAATTATAAATGGCTACAATAAAAGACCACATATCATAGAATATTATATATATTTACATATATATATATATGTGTGTGGAAATAACTAGGGTTGTGGCTGAAAATATAGGAATCTTTTGGGAGCCTTTTCACTTTCCAGGAAAACAAACATCCACACTTTTTTCTTTTCCTCACCAACAATTTGTTATGTAAACCTAGTTATGTATATACCTTAGAAATATGTAAATTCAAATAAACTCAATATTTAAAATACAAAAAAAATTTTTTTCTTTGATCTGGAAGCTCTGGGTTTTAGCTATCGTGACCATTTGAAAATAAAAATATGATAATGATAAGAGAAATGGAAGCTAAAATAACTCAGAAGTTTATCTTGATTCACCTCAAATCTGCAAAGATGATAAAAATTGAAGTCACTTTTGGAGTGACTGTGGGAAGATAAACTTAGTAATACACAGTTAGTGGAGTTGTGAAGTGATTCAAGTGCTATGGATTTTAAATTGGAATTATTCAACAAAACTGACTAACCTAGCATTTACCCAAAGAAGTCAAAGTAGAGGCAAAGGTGTACTATATGTCAAAATATTTTTGGCAGTTAAAAGTAATGGATATCAGGCATAACAGAAACATACAAAGATTTGTAAGGAACAAAGCAGAGTAAAATAAGCTGATATAAAAGAATACTATGCAAAATGTCTTCAACAATATAAAAAAGGTCATTATAAGAAAAACAAACTCTAGTAACTGAAAAAAAGAGATGGTCTTAGAAAACAAATAATGAAATATTCATCCTTATCTTCATGTAGGAGAGATGGCAAATTTCTAAAGCAGTGTGTTGTATACATTGATACAGTTGTGTTATTTATTTATTGTTTTCTGCTCAATTTTTTTGACACTTTCTTTGACACTTATATAGAATGAAAATTATTCCTAAATATAACAGTTAATCTTCATATTGTTGAATTTTACAATGTCTGATAAATATTTTTAGTTTTATTGCCAGTATATTCATATTTTAGTTTATAACTCTCCAATCAGCATTTCAATCTCAAAGTTACACTACCTGTTGGTTCCACATTTTCATGGTGGTATAGCCACCCATATGCATTGTTTGCAAGAGTTTGTATGTGTTTCCTCACTATCTGTGACAGCATCAGTGGAACTAATGAATTCATCAACTAGAAGGAGAGGTCCATTGAGAAAGTTCATGGTATTGTAATATCAAGATCATTGGTTCAATTAGGCATTTACCTGGCAGTCTGAAGTAAGTTATCTATTAAGAAGCCATAAGTGTAACTTCATGCTGAATTCAGTAAATATGATGTTAAAATCTGTTTGACAAGCAGGTTATTGAAAGTATAGTGGAGAGAAAATAAACTAGATTCTTCAACTTGTTAGAATTTTTTTAAAAAATCACTATATAATTCAGTATAACAGCAAAAGATGTTTAAAAGTATAGGGTACAATAGCAGAGAGATAAGAATCAAGGAAAATGAGTATTAGAGACAAAGAATTATTTTTTTTCTGGAAAAAGAGTCATGGATCAAAGAGTTAGAAGAATACTCTTTGTTTCTGGGGCGTTGTGCTCCTGAAACTGTAGTAATTGAAATTGATTAGGAATATCAATCACTTTTTTTGGCTCTAGTTACTTCTCTCAGGCTTTTTTTTTTTTTTTTAACAATATCAAATTTAATGAGTAAATAAAATCTCCTGAAATACTATATGCTTCTGTGGATAATACTGAAAAGCTATGATTTTTAAGATGGTTATATATCTTTTATTGTTGATAATTTGTCCTCCGTATGTAAAATTATAATAAATTAGTATAAGCTAAGACTGCCATTTCAACTAGCATATTGATACCTTTTCTCTTGACTTTGAAAAGCTGTGAAACTCCAATCATTTTCACCATATTCTAACATATTATGTAGCATGAGTCAATCAGCCACCAGATGTAGCTGCAATATTGGTGTTAAGTATTTGTAATCTTTCAACAAAAGATGATTTTCTTCTTTTGAATATTAATTTAACTTCTAATATCCCAATGTGGAAATACAATTCCTTTATTAAAAAGTTAACTTTGAGATATGAGCATCATCTCCCATCCTTCTTTACAGAAGTATGAAACCATGGAAGTGGAACACAGCATATGCTATAGGATTTGACATATATTCTGGTTACTTAATGAATGTTTTCTTCTCTCTTACTCTTCTTTTTTTTTGGAATAAAAGATAGCTCTCTGGTTGGGGGAGAAAGAAAGATATAATGGGAAATTTAGATAATTACAAAACAAAAGATATCAATATATTCAAAAATAACTGCTCACCTATGTTAGATAAGTTATATATTGTTGGTTGACCTGGACTTTGGCATTCAAAAGCAAATTTGACTGCCTGGAATATATTAACTAGCTTCTTGACAGAATGACACAGAGTGGATGGCATCCAGTCCCAATGACTAAAATCAGAAGTAGGGTAAAGTTATGGGGTTTGGCTCCAGTCTTTGACCAATGTACTGAAGTATTTTTCTCCTTCTAATAGGACAGTATCTTAGCATTTCTTAACTCAAAGTGCCTTTTGTGCCTTTTGATACTTAGGGCAGTATGTTGTGATTTCTCTGAATGGGTGTTGAAGCCTGTCACTAGTAGAAAGAAGCAGGGTTACATAATTTCAGTATAATCAAATATGCTTTATATGATCCTACTTTCAGATAATACATAGGACAACAAGACTGGAGTCAGAATGTTTTTCCACATATCTGAATGTAAACCCCGCTCATTTTTAATACTAGGTCACCTTTATTCATAGAACATTTTAAGGTTTACAAATAGCTTTTCTCACAACAGCTTTGTAGCCCAAGTAGTAAAAACATTAACCCCATCTTAAAAAACTGGAAACTATTAAGATTCTTAGAAGTCAAGAACATCATTAAGAATCCACAGAAAGTAAGAGGCAGAATCTGAACTCAGACCTAGGCTTACTGACTTCAGACTACTCTGCTCTTGCCACTACAGTACTGTTATCTATATATCAGAGTTTTGTATTTAATTTATGCATGAAATCACAGTATCTCTTTAAATAAGAAAAAATACTTAAACTGTGGTTTCTAATTTATAGATGAGTGATTTGAAAGAGGCGATTTAAAAGTGGCTTTGTGGATAGAATTCTGGGCTTGAAGTCAGGAGGATTCAAATGCTTCTTTTGACACTTATGAAATTTATGATGTTGAACAAATCTCTTTGTGCCTAAAACTACCCATCTATTAATTCACAGGTAAGTGGCAGTCATTATTGGTAAAGAGTTCCCACACTAGGAGTTACCCATCCTGAAAAAATCAAAAAGAATTCATGTAGATACATAATTTATTGAAAAATAGAAGAGGATGTTTGAGCTATTAAATTAATTCTGAAATATAGATTATTATAAATTGTACTTTGACTAATACACAATTAAATTGGCATACATAATCCTACTCCAGATCTCATTCTGTACAATTTTTGTTCATATCTTTTTATAATCTTCCTAAAAGGGTTGTGTATAATTGTGTATAATTACAAATGTATATAATATGTATACATGTGTATAATTACAAAATTATAGAAATTTAAAATCAGAAGAGATCTTGGAAGTAATCTAGTCTATGTTTCTGTTTGATAAAATAACCTCCTCTATAATTACACTGAAAAAAAGTCATCCAATTTCTACTTGAACGCTTCTGGAATTCATTAAATTACAATAGAACCCATTCAATTTTTTTCCCTCACAGCTTCAATTACTAAAATGGGAGCATGATGTAGTGTAAAAGGGGGCATCCTTGAATTACAAAGCCTTGGGTTCTGGAATGATCTCTGATACATATTAACTAAGTGGCCATAGTCAAGTCACTTGAACCTCTCAGTACCCTAGAAAATTCTAAAATGAAGATTCAGATGCTAGTTTGAAATCAAGAATTCCCTATACTGATGAAATCACAGGTCCATGCCATATATTGTTTCTCTATATCTTTTGGCTTCACTCTTTTGGCTTCAATTATCCTCTCTAGACAAAAGATTCCCATTTTATGTCTTCAAACATAACCTTTATTCTAAATCCAGAATCATATTTTCACATATTTAGCAGACAAATATAACAGAATATTTTGCTTAAAATGTTAACTTTTACGTATTTAAAACAAGTTTTTTTTATCTTTCCTCTCTTTCTGACATCATTTTCTTGGTCAGGGGAATCATCATTTATCCATTTACCCATATTTAGATCCTTAATGCTATTTTTTTACTCTTCCTATTCATGTATTTCTCCTATTAGTTGGCAAACCATGTTAAATTTATTTGTAATTTCTTTCACAACTACCCTTTATTATTGTAGTACTATAAGAAATCTTTTTACCTCACGTCCTCCCCACTTCAGTCCAATACACAATCTGGTGTCCAATCTGGGACATGCTCCTGCTCTGTTCAAATAACTTTTATAGCTCCACATTGCATACCAAATAAACTTCAACTTCTTTAAATTGGCATTCAAGTCCCTCTATAAACTGCTAACAATCTACTGTTGCAGTTTCATGAAAATGAAGCCCTGAAGGTTTTCCCTCTAAATCTTTGCCTGCTTCCCTGACTTCCTTCAAGTTTCAGTTCAAATATTATCTTATCCAAGAGGCTTTTCTTCATTCCTCATAATTTTCCTCCTCAGAAATTACATTCTGACCCAAATGGCACTAGAAGCATGCATGATCCCTGATTACCTATCATGAGTCATCTATAAATTATATTATTGTTCTATGACTATTTACCCAACCATTCTCCAATCGATGGACATCCATTCATTTTCCAGTTTCTAGACACTACAAAAAAGGCTGCCACAAACATTTGTTGCATGTACAGATCCCTTTCCCTCTTTTAAGATCTCTTTGGGATATAAGCCCAGTAGTAACACTGGTGGATGAAAGGATATGTATGTACAGTTTGATAACTTTTTGAGCATAGTTCCAAATTGCTCTCTAGAATGGTTGGATTTGTTCACAATTCCACCAACAATGTATCAGTGTCCGTGTTTTCCCACATCCCCTCCAACATTCAGCATTATCTTTTCCTATCATCTTAGCCAATCTGACAGGTGTATAGTGGTATCTCAGAGTTGTCTTAATTTATATTTCTCTGATCAATAATGATTTGGAAAGCCTTCTTATGTGAGTAGAAATAGTTTCAATTTCTTCATCTGAGAATTTTCTGTTCATATCCTTTGACCATTAATCAATTGGAGAATGGCTTGATTTCTTATAAGTTAGAGTTAATTCTCTATATATTTTGGAAATGAGGCCTTTATCAGAACCTTTGACTGTAAAAATGGAAAACTGATTTTTTTTTATAGAAGGGCTTTTATAATACTAAATATCTTTGGATCATTGAAAGAACCACCCCTTTCCTAAATGAAATCCAACCCAATTTTTTTTCTCTTATCAGAAACTAGGGTCAATATGTTTTTCATCTCTAATTCCTTTTCAAAATATGCATTCTAATACATTAACTCTGTGACTTGCCAATTAAACTGCATATTGTGATATAGGTAATATGCATTTTTCAATCATTTTACTTGTCTCATCTATGCTTTCGAATGACTGTGCATTTCATTGAGGAGACCAGTATGTTTCAAGGCTTTAATGCAATTAGTATGGCACCCACAAACAGGAATATTATATAATAGGAATCCCAGTTCTCTTTGAACTTCATGCAACCATTCTCTATGCCACCGAGGAACATCTTTGGTGGAACATCTTTTTCCTTGACTGATGACAATATGCAGTAATTAAATACATAAAGTTTTCCCTATGGAAATGGAATGTTTATGTTGTTAACGTACATATAGAAAAGGCCTTGCTTAAAGTGAACTTTTAATGTGTTGTACTAAATTGAATGCTTTGGGGGAGGAGGAATCAGTAACAGTACAAACAGCAGAATCTCGATGTAAAAGTGTAAAGAATTTTCTACATTTTTTTTGTCTGCCATGTCACTTCAGTTGGCAAAACACTAATTATTAATTGGCTTGTGATTTCTGTGTTCTTTGGCCTCAGTTGTGATGATTGTTTCACATTTGTTCAAATTCTCTAAGAAAAGTAAAGATTCAAGCCAGTCTCCCTTTTAAAAAATTTTTTCTGATTGTTCAAAGTTAAAAGTTTGTTTAAATTGAATAAACCAATCAAACAATAAACATCTTGTAAGAGCTTTCTCTGTGCTAAAAGTTGTGTTCAATACTGGGAATATAATGAAAAACAAAACAAAACAAAAAAGGACATAATAGTATTTTGGAAGACCTCAGAAGCCATGAAGGAGATAACATGCAAATAATTATGTACAAGCAAAATATAAATGTGATAAGCTGGAGATAATTATAGGGAAGGCAATAGCATTAAGGGAAATTATAAAAAGTTTGTGCTAATGAAAAAATTTCATTTAGGTACTCTGAAGGAAGCCAGAGAAACCAGAATACAGATGAAGAAGCATTTCAGGTATGGGAGTCAAAGTGAAAGTAGTAGTAATAGTGAAAGTGCTTTGATTCTTCAAATGGAATGTCATATGAGAAGAATAGTGCAGAAGCCAGGATCTCTGCTTTACATTGTAAGGTGTAGGAAGACTACAAAGTTAAAAAAGAGCCAAGCTCCAAAGAGCTTTAAGAGACAAATAGAGGATTTCATATTTTGTTCCTGGAAGTAACATAAAGCTATTGGGATCTTTTGTGTAAAGGAAGGATGTGCTTAGATATAAGCTTTAGGAAAATTAATTAACAACTGAATGAAATATGGACTCTAGCTGGGAGAGTCTTGAGACAGAGAAATCTAACCCTAAATAGCTATTTCAGCTAGTTCAGTCATACAGTGATGAGAGCCTGAACCAGGGTGGGTAGGGGTAGTGTCAAAGGAGAGGTGTTCCAAAAGTAAATTTGATAGAATTTGGGAAACTATTTGGATTGGAGGAATGAGAGAGAAAAAGCATCAATGAAGACTCTTAGCTTTCAAGCCTTGTTGACTAAGAAGTATAATGGTGCCTTCAATAGGAACAGGAAAGTTGGTAAGAGAAGGGTTTGGGAGAGAAAGATACTGAATTTAGTTTTGGAACTGCTGAGTTTAGTATGAGTATGAGTATCTAATAGGCAGTTCAGTTGGAGATATGAGAATGGAAATCAGCAGAGAGGTTTGAGAATAACCAAATAGGTTTGAGAATCATCTGCATTGAAATAATAGTTGAATTGTTTGAGAGTTGGGGAGATCACCAAGTGAAATATTGGAGGAGAATCAAAGAAGGTCCAAGATTGAGTCTTGAGAGATACCTGTAATTAATGGGAGTAACTTAGATGAAGATTCAATGATGGAGTTTGAGAAGATGTCATATAAACTTGACAACTAGTATTTAATAAGCAATTCCTAAATGACAAACTGTGGGAAATGCTGAAGGAATACAAGGAGAGAGCAGAAAGTTACTTAAAATGAAGCTTCTGTAATTTCATGAAGTTTCTTTCTTTTATCTTTTCTTCTTCCTTGATATTTACTTGATCTTTTCTCTGATCATTCCCTGATTGGAAAACAGAAAGTTGATTTTGAGATGACTCCCATTTTATAAGTATTCAATTTCTATTAAAGTTAATAACTTGTATGACTTTTATAATATTTAATTTTTCACAAAGAAATATTCATTATGGAAAGTATGAGTCTTCTGAATAGTATAAAATTCACTTGTTTCATGTTTTGTCACATTTTCCAAAATTCTACTGCCCTTTTATGAACTCACTGATACATAGAAGTTACTAAGAACCAAAATATGTTAACTTAATTTGTAGAATTTGTCAAATTCTTTACAGAACTTATCAATTGTTTTATGTTCTGCAATAAATTTTGGAAGATAAGGTAAAGGTATTTCCATGATTATTATGATCCTTGCAAGGCAAAGGAATTGATTAAGTATGCCAGAAAATGAGATTTCTTTTGTCTTTAGGCTCAAATTGAAGTCTATTCTATTTAATCCTTTATTCTTTTCTTAAGAAGAACCATCTTTCCATTTAGCTTAACTTTTAAAAAAATCTTTTAATTTTATTTATGAAGAAAATTTCAACATGGGTAAATAATTAAGAAGATAAAAATTAATATTTCTATATAGATCAAGTGATTCTTCTTTTTTTAATTAAAGACTTTTATTTTTCAAAACATATGCATGGACAGTTCTTCAACATTAGCTCCTGCAAAACTTTCTACCATGATTTCCCTTAGATGGCAAGTAGTCCAATATATGTTAAACATATTATAAATATATGTTAAATCCTATATATATACATGCATATATATACATATTTATGCAATTATCATGCCACACAAGAAAAAAAGAAAAGCAAAATAAAATGCAAAAAAATAACAACAACAACAAAAAGTGAAAATGCTATATTGTGAACCACACTCAATTCCCCCAGTCCTCTCTGAGTGTAGATGGCTCTCTTCATCACTGAACAAGTGGCACTGGTTTGAATAATCTTATTGTTGAAGAGAGCCACGTCCATCAGAATTGATGATCATCACATAATCTTGTGGTTTCTGTGTACAATGACCTCCTGGTTCTGCTCATTTCACTTAGCATCAGTTCATGTAAATCTCTCTAGGCCTCTCAGCAATCATCCTGTTGGTTGTTTTTTAAAGAACAATGATACATACCCAGGCTGTGATGCAGAACATGAGAACACAGGGTCCCTCTTGGCAAGGGACTTCCAGAGACACTTTGATGCTTTCAATGTGGTAAAGTAGGGCATCTGAGAGCTTAAATTTGAAAGCATAAAGATAGAGTGAGAAAACAGGGTGAGAGAACAAGACTCAAAACCCCATGTCCAAAATGCAACAGAGGCTTCCGCCGGGCCTTAGACTGTAATTGACCCAGGGAAAAGAGACAGAGCCCAGCTCCAAGATCTCAAACAAAAACCAAGTGGGGCATGATGGCAGCCGAGGTTATGCCCAGAGAGTCTTTAGAAGTTCAATACTATGATCAATCAGCCAAAAAGCAATCAGATGGCAGAAAGGGATTATAACTGGGGAGAATATAAGCTGTTTAGAAGCGCAGTATCCAGTGCAAACAACTCCAATGTAATTGCCAGGTGATGTGGAGAGATACAGAAAGTGGTGAATGGAAGGGACCAGATAGATTAATTGCTTGAGGAAGAGGGTTTGCTTGTATTTCTACAGATGGAGAAGTAATCAGATGGGTGCCAACAAGCCATATTTGCTTGGTCCATCAGAGAGAGACAGAAACGGAGAAAAACCTCAAAACAAAGGAGAAGACCTAAAAAAAAATCTGACTCTGAAAGAACATGGCTGATAATGAGACTGTTACAGAACTTCAAAACCAGCATGAATCATTGGATTCCCTGAGATGAAAACTTGTTGATAAGACTGTTGCAGAACTTCAAAACCAGCAGAAATCATTGGATTTCCTAAAACATGATGAGACTGTTGCAGGACTTCAAAACTTGCAGATTATCATTGGATTCCCTGACACATGAAGTAATGGACAGTAGATTGGTTTTGGACTATTTCTAGGACTTATGGACATGTATAATTCCTCATGTTGATTCATGTTGTTTGATTCTGTAATACCTCCCATGTTGATGGATTTATGTATACCTGTTTCAAGTGAGACCCTTCAGAAACCCACCAATCTGGTTTGATTCCCCATTTGCTTTAGTGTTTTTATCTCCCTTCCTGAGAAATCAGGGAAGGCATGATAACCTTCCTTTTTGGAGTTCTCACCTCCTTGAGAAGTCATGGAGGGCATGACTACCTATGTTCTAAAACAAAATAAAGTGGGAGATGTTATGGACCAGAACTCTGTACTTAAAACAAGGATTCTTACAAGGTATTAAGTCAATGGAGTTGATAAGACAATGGTTATCTAGTTTAGCATGGTGATTAATAGTTCTCTAATTCAGTACATGTACTTAGTACTTAATATAGTTCCATAAGACTCACACCTACAATGATGTAATTATAATAGAGTATGTAATAGCCAGCAGGGACTGAGAGACAGATTCATTCCATCATCCACTTTTGTGGAGGCTGGACACTGAAGCACAAGCCCTCAGACTCAGAGACAGTTTCATTCACTTCATCTCACACTACCATGGTGGTTGGCCTCCTGCACTTCCTCCACTGAGACCAAGGCTAGTCTGAAAGGTTCTCTAGAAAGCTGCCCAGCCCCAGGCAAGGAGAAAATAAAGAATTTGGACTTTATCCCTGGCTATTCTCATGGTGATTATTGAACTGAAATGAAGGCTGTTTCTAGAGACCTCCAGAAAACCAAACAGGAACATTAAAGTATTGATATTTTCCCAGTTGTTTAGATCTGACTTTATTTGTGTAGAAGGTGTTTTATAGTTTTGCTCATATAGTTCCTGACTATCCCTTGGCAGATAGATTTCCAAATATTTTATACTATTGACAGTTATTTTAAATGGAATTTCTCTTTGCATCTCTTGCTGTTGGATTTTGTTAGTGATATATAAAAATGTTGATGATTTATGTGGATTTATTTTGTATCCTGCAACTGTGCTAAAGTTGTGGATTGTTTCTAATAGTTTTTTAGTTGATTCTCTAAGTATACCATCATATCATCTGCAAAGAGTGATAATTTGGTTTCCTCATTATCTACCATAATTCCTCTAATCTTTTTTTCTTCTCTTAATGCCAAAGCTATCATTTCTAATGCAATATTGACTAGTAATGATGATAGTGGGCAACCTTGTTTCACCCCTGATCTTGATTCTAGTTTATCCCCCTTACATGTGGTGCTTGCAGATGGTTTTAAATAAATGCTACTGACTATTTTATGGATAAGTCCATTTATTCCTGTACTCTTTAGTATTTTTAATAGGAATGGATGTTGGATTTTATCAAATGATTTTTCTATATCTCTTGAGATAATCAAATGGTTTTTGTAAGTTTGGTTATTGATGTAGTTAATTATGCTACTAGTTTTCCTAATATTGCACCAACCTTGCATTCCTGGTATAAATCCTCCTTGGTCATCATGTATTATCTTGGGAATAACTTTCTGTAATCTCTTTGGTCATATTTTATTTAAGATTTTTGCATCAATATTCATTAGGGAAATTGGTCTATAATTTTCTTTCTCTGTTTTCATCCTATCTGATTTAGGTATCAAATGCCATGTCTGTGTCATAAAAGGAGTTTGGTCAGAGTCCTTCTTTCTGTATTTTTTCAAATAATTTATATAGTAGTGGAGTTAATTGTTCTTTAAATGTTTGGTAGAATTTACATGTAAATCCATCTGCCCCTGAAGATTTTTTCTTAGGGAGTTGATTAATACCTTATTCTGTTTCTTTTTCTAAAATGGGCCTATTTAAATAATTTACTTCTTCTGTTAATCTGGGCAATCTATATTTTTATATATATCCACTTAGGTTATCAAATTTATTGGCATAAAGTTGGAAAAATAACTCCTAATTATTGCTCTAATTTCCTCTTCATTGTTGTAAAGTTCTCCCTTATCATTTTTGAGATTAACAATTTGATTTTCCTCTTTCCTTTTTTTAATCAAATTAACTAAAAGTTTATCTATTTTGTTGTTTTTTTTCATAAAACCAACTCTTAGTTTTATTTATTAAATGGTTTTTTTTTACTTTCAATTTTAATACTCTCTCCTTTTATTTTTAGAATTTGAGATTTGGTATTTGATTGGGGGTTTTAAATTTGTTCTTTTTTCTAGCATTTTAGTTGCAAGCCCAATTCATTGATCTTCTCTTTCTCTATTTTATACAAGTAAGCATCTAGAGATATAAAATTTACCCTTATTACCCCTTTGGATGTATCTCACAAATTTTGGTATGTGTATCATTATTGTCATTCTCTTAGATGAAATTATTAATTGTGATTGTGATTTGCTATTTCACCCATTCAACCTTTAGGATTAGATTCTTTAGTTTCCAATTGCTTTTTGGTCTATTTTACCCTGGCCTTTTATTGAATGTAATTTTTATTGCACTGTGATCTGAAAAAAAATGCATTTATTATTTCTGCCTTTCTGCATTTGATTTTGAGGTCTTTATGTCCTAATATGTGGTCAATTTTTGTGTAGGTGCCAAGAATTGCTGAGAAGAAAGTGTACTACTTTCAGTAGTATCCTATTTATTTACTTAACTTCTTTCTGCTCTTTCACTTCTTTTGTGGTTCAATTTATCTAGTTCTGAGAGAGCAAGGTTGAGATCTCTCACTATTATAGTTTTGTTGTCTATTTCTTCTTGCAGCTCTCTTAACTTCTTTAGAAATTTAGATGCTATACCACGTGGTGCATAAAGGGTTAGTATTGATATTGCTTCATTATCTATGCTAACCTTTAGCAAGATATAATGCCCTTCCTTATCTCTTTTAATTAGATCAATTTTTGCTTTTGCTTGATCTGAGCTCAAGATGGCTACCCCTGCTTTCTGACTTCACCTGAAGCATAGTAGATTCTGCTCCAGCCTTTTACCTTTATTCTGTAAGTATTGCCCTGCTTCAAGTGTGTTTCTTGTAAATGACATATTGTAGGATTCTGGCTTTTAATGCAGTCTGTTATCTGCTTACACTTTATGGGAGAGTTTACCCCATTCACATTTACAGTTAAAACTACTAATTCTGTATTTCCCACCTTCTTATTTATCCCAAATAATAATAACTTTTCTCTTTCCTTTTCCCTTTTCCCTCCTTCCCAGTATTTTACTTATGAGCACCACTTGCCTCAAGCAGCTCTCTCCCTTTACAGCCCCTCCCCCTTTCCTATACTTTTCCCCTACTATTTTTGTTTTCCCTTTGCCTCTTTGTGAGATGTAATTTCCCTCATTTTACCTCCACTTTCCTTTTTTTCTGGTATAATTCCTTTCCACCTCTAGTTTTTTTTTTTTTTATTGTAACAGAAATAAATGGAATTCACCTGTTTCATTGAGTGTCCATCTTCTTTCCTGAAAGAAAATGCTCAGTTTAGCAGGGTAATATATTCTTGACTGTATTCCAAGTTCCTTTGTCTTTTGGAATATCAGATTCCAGGCTCTTGGATACTTTAAAGTGGAAGCTTCTTGATCCTGGGTAATCCTTATTGTGGCTCCTTGGGTTTTTTTTTCCAGCTGCTTGCAGTATCTTTTCCTTGGTCTGTAAAATTTAGCCATGATATTCCTTGGAGTTTTAATTTTGGGGTATCTTTCAGGAGGTGTTCAGTGAATTCTTTCAATGGCTATTTTACCTTCTGATTATTTGACATCAGGGCAGTTCTCTTTGATGATTTCCTAAAAAATAATGACTAGGCTCTTTTTCTCATCATGGTTTCAGGAAGTCCAATAATCCTTAGATCATCTCTCCTAGATCTATTTTAGCATCAAGGTAAGACTTTTGTCTTGCATGTCCACTCTCATAGTGGACTTCCAGGTCCTATTTTTAATGGAAATTCAAAGACAGATTGCCTTGTAACCATGTTAGCCAATACTCCTTTATTTCAGGTAGCCCAAGAATCTCATTCTAAATATCATCAGGCTGCTTGAGCTTTATGTTTGCAGTTCGGGATAACAAAAGAGGAAGCTAGGAGCATAGTAAAAGCCTGTACAGCTTGTCTTCCTTTCCAGGATCCTACACTCCCTCTAGAGAAGAACCCTTGTAATTTGAGGCCCAATGAAATTTGGCAAATGGATGTGACTCATTATAAATCTTTTGGTCATCTAGCTTTTATCCATGTTGTAGTAGACACCTTTTCAAAAATTACTTTTGTAATACCAGCAGCAAAAGAGACAGCCTGAGTGGTCACTGAACTCTTTATACAAGCTTTTGCAATCAAGGGTATGCCACAGGCAATAAAAACAGATAATGGACCTGTACGTACTTCTAAACATTTTGCACACATTTGTGCATAGTATCAGATTTTACACACCACTGGCATACCTTTTAGTTGGCACAGACAGGCAATAGTAGAGAGAGGAACAGAAATATCAAGATGTTCCTCCAAAAACAAAAGAAAGGGGGAGCCACAGGTAACCCTAGAGAAGTTCTAAATTTGACCCTTTATACTATTAATTTTTTGATTTTTGATGAAGATACATTGGCTCTGCAGACAGGTTTTATAATCCACTGAAGGGACAGTGTCCAGTGCAAGCGGCTCCACTATCTTTAGATAATCTCCAGATGCTCCAGAAAGTGATGAATGGAAGGGTCTTATACCTTACCCAGAGTTCCCCCATTATCTGTGGCTTTCTACAAAGAAAAATAGTGAAACTACCCATGTTTGTGCTGAGATGAGAGCAATAAAAAAAGACAACATAAAGGGGAAATGGACATGATGTTTATGGTTTTGAAAATGTACGGACATATGATTTCCCTTAACAAAGAGATAATTTATTTATCACTGTCCAGGTTAGAAACCAACATAGCAAAGAATCAACAAAACTAGCATAGCAGGAATTGTAAAATGAAGCTTTGGGTAGTGGGTACTAACTGGAGGTGAAAGAATTATCTAAGTGCAAGATACTTTAGGCACTCAAACTATTTCTCAATACCTGGATTTTTAAAAAGGCACCAAGTAAAAAAATACCCAATCTGGTAATTTTTCTTTTGTTTTCTTAATCAGATTTCTTCATGGTTGAGCCAGCTAATTGCTATGCCTCCAGTTGTTGCTATAGAAAACATAAAATTGGCGTGTGTGGATTATTTGATTACACTATATAGATGCTCATAAGTCCATTGAATCTGCTTTTTTATCTATAGTATTGAGGAATAGAATTTGAGCAGGAAGATCCCTCTAGAATGTTCTACCTAATTTGTATATTCCACAACTGTAGATGTGGAAACTGTGGTTCAGAGAAGGTAAATATCCTTTGTAAGATTGTAGTGCTAGTTAGTGGCAGAGCTTGGAAAAGGATACTGTTCTTCTGATTCTAAGTACAATGATTTTGCTAGTACATATGCATCATGTCATTGTTCCTATAAAGCATAAAAGTATCTTGGATGAGCTTAATTTTTTCTCCCTTGTCAACTTTTATGTCTATATGGTGCATTATAAGGTCAAGTGATGCTACAAAAGCTGGTAAAGGAGCTGAACTTATGCTATTTTCCTAATGAATGATGCTTCTTTGAGAAAAATTATATGGTAGGATTAATTAAATGGAAGAAAGAACTGAAATTTAGAGAAAAGTTACAATAGAAGAGATCTCAAGAATTATAAACTTTTCAGATTAAGTAATATCTTTCATTTCCTTAAAATAACAAGATTAATGATGTAAAAGAACAGATAATCTACACATTTTATTGTCTTTTTGGTGCAGGACTTTGATTAATAATAAAAGCTTAAAATGATTTTTCCAGTCCAATTTTATGTTCCAAAAGCACTAACCTCTCTACTATTTCTCTTAGGAAACTATTTAATGATGAAATTTTTCTAAAAATATATTTAACTTAAATTTGCCTTGCTTAATTTTATCCTCATTTTGGTTCATAAGGAAGTAATATGTATGAAAATTATATATAACTTCTTTGTCATTATATATGACTTCTTCCCTTCTCATAGTAAAAGTGGGAAAATTCTGGGAGGAAAATATAGAACGTAGAAGAATGGAGGGATATAAATTTTAGGCAATAATAAACATAATCCTTCCATTATTGTTGCAGTTGGGGAAAGGACAGGTTCCTAAGTGGCTGAACTTCAGGTGGTTCTTTCTAAGTTGTTGAGGAATCTGGCAAGGGTTATTAGGGAGGGAAAAGAGAAGTATACTGGCAGATCTGAAGTGAGGACAGGGACTGTTGACAATTTCACTATCCTTGAGAGGAGGAGAATTATATTCCATTAAAAGATCCAATATAAAGGTGTCGATGGTAATGGAAAAAAATTCCTAGAGATAGGTGTATGCGAAAGGGTAATGGGATCTATTTTGGCCACTTGGGATGAGGGTGTGAGGTTCCCTTGAAAAAGTTATATTATTTATCTTCCTTCTATCTTTCAACTTCAATGCCTAGGTAAAATCTAGTTTAAATGATGTCAAAGAGAAATCATGATGGGGGAAAAAGAGGAAATGTCATTGAAAGGTAACAGATAGAATGAAAGAAGGCAATGACATGTGAATGGCAAGTGAGAATATTCAATTATTTTTCCACTCCAAGAGCACATCAGTTGTCTATGGGAAATGGAGTTTATATGTTAATTGCACTTAAATTTATTTTGTAGGTATCTTAGATTTAAGTTAGCATCTACTGTAAATGCAGTCTTTAACCTAATTTTATTCTTTTTGTCTCAGGTGTAGTTTATAGGAACAAGTAACCACAAATACTCTTGTATTTTGAATTTTGGATCATTTTTTAAAACTATTTAAAGATTCTTGTTCTATTTTTTCATAAGACTATTCAGACAAATATAGAAAATGTGCTATTTTTGTATCCAAAAAAAGATAATAAAACATTCTGTCTGGCATTATAGAAAGAAGAATTTCCATATAAATGAATTTTCTATATAAATGAAAGCTTTTCATTTCACTGCTTACATTTTTTAAATGTTTAAAACTACTTTTGATGAGGATCCTTATAAAAATGGTTTGAAAAAGCTTTTGTGCATATACAGATTACTTAAAATGGAGGCATCTGTTTTAGTTTCACATCTTCATTTCAACCATTTTCTCTTTTCTTTTGGTAAATGATAGAGTGGGAGAAGGCTACATGAGTTTCCTTGCTATGTGAGTGAGAGCAACTTCATCCCATTGACTTTTTATATAAAATAACCTGTTCACTGGAGAAAAGGTACCAGGCAATAAACTGGACTAGAGGGTTAAGGAGTTGGGGAGGAAGGTAATATTATTTCATTTAAGTTCTATGGCCCAAAAATTTGTCTTGGAATTTTGATTTGTTTATCCTTTTCAGTTCCAGGGATAGAAGATGAAATCCCTGGATCTGGAAGCATGAGCTAAGGCAACATTGGTAGTCAGGATTCCAAGCTGGTTTTTACTGTCAGTCCAGAAGGGAAGGCATGAGAAGTAAGGGTGTTCGGACTCAAATCCAAAGGAACTCTGGACTTATAGTCTTGTGGGATTGTTTACTTACCCCCCTTTTCTCCTCAGAAACAGAGGTAGTTAATTATAACCTCTAGGTATTTGAGGGAACATGTGTGTTTGTTCTTGCTCTACATTTGAAGTAAAAATCCCTTTGTTAAAGTTAATCTGACTATGTGTGATTCAATGAAACTTGGGGAAGGAGTCCTCTAAAACTGAGAGAATACAGTTCTTGGAGGGTTGTAGCAATGGTAGTGAAACTAGATATTCCCAAACTTTTTTAAAGATATCAGAGAACCCTGGGGGATGGATGATTTGTAGCATACCTGGCCTTCAGGATAATCATTGTTATAATGAATTGTATACTTCTTCAATTTCCCCAACATCTTAAATATCAACTACATTAGACAATAATTTAAGCTTTTCTTATGACTGAAACTATTGTTATGAGCAGTAAGTATTATACTTTGCTCTAAAATACTGATGTCTTCAGAAGCTATGGAAGTGTTCAGAGTTATCTATGCCAAAGTTTCAGACTACTGTCTTTTTCAGCTTACAAAATCAGCAAATCTCAGAGGAATTATAAGTACCTTAGAGGCTGACCCATATGAGAACAGAAAATCCTTCTATATATACCTGCCAAGTGGTCATCAGTCTACTTTGGCAGCTCTTCAGTAATGGGAAATATTCTGAAACAGACAACTTCCTTTTTAGAAAGCTTTAGTTGTTAGAAAATTCTCCATTGGACAGTCTAAATTGACCTCTTTGAGAATTCTCCCAACTATCCCTAAGATCGCCTTTTAGGGCCAGTGGAATGAGGCTAAACCCTTTTACCCAATATAGTCCTTCAAATACTTGAACACTTGGTTTGCCATCTTTAAGTCTTCTTAAGGCTATGTAATCCTAATTCCTTTAACTGATCTTCATGCAAGATGAACTTAATTCTGTTCACCACCCCAGTTTCCCTTCCTTCAGACCAGGGCTTCTTAAACTTTTTCTTCTCCCAACCTCTTTTTTAATCTGAGAAAGTTTTATGTAAGCTCAGTCAAATAAATACATATAGTAGGTATAAAAACCAAACATTTATTAACAAGTCATAAAAATATTTTAAAACTATTCTTTTGTATATGTAAATTTTTACTATTTATTGAAAATGAAAGCAAAGTAGATTGAGAAGATGGCAGTGTTTGTTATTTTTATATAAAGAAATAAATCTTCTTAAAGGAAGGACAGGGACCTTCATGTGCAAAAATGTTTGTGGCAACCCTTTTTCTAGTGGCAAGAAACTGGAAACTTACTTGATGCCCAATAGTCGGAGAATGGCTGAACAAGTTATGGTATATGAATGTTATGGAATATTATTCTATAAGAAACAATCAACAGAATGATTTCAGAAAGGCTTATAGAGACTTAAATGAACTGATACTAAGGGAAATGAGTAAAACCAAGAAAACATTGTAACAGCAACAACAAGTTATGCAATGATCAATTCTGATGACCGTAACTCTTTCCACCAATGAGATGATTAATGCCAGTTTCAATGACCTTGTGATGAAGAGAGCCATCTACACTCAGAGAGAGTGTACTGTGGAAACTGAATGTGAATCACAACATACTATTCTCACTCTTTTTGTTTTTTTGCTTGCATTTTATTTTCTTATTTTCTTTCCTTTTTGATCTGATTTTTCTTGTGCAGCAAGAGAATTGTATAAATATGTTTACACATATTAGATTTAACATATATTTTAACATATATAATATATATTGGATTGTTTGCCATTTAGGGGAGGGTCCATTAAATTTCCCATGCTTTTTTTTCAGAATAAAAATAATCTTTCTAACACACTTCTTTGAAACATGTTTAAACTTAACAAATGAAATTACTATATATTTATCCTTATTAAATGTTTTTATTTTGACTTGGAAAATGTTTAGCCCATCAAGATCTTTTGGGGGACTTAATTTATAATACAGTGTTAATTATCTTACTCAGAATTGTGTCACCTGCAGATTTTATGAGGATTGCATCTATATTTTTATTATTGATAAAAATGTTAAATGACACAAGTCAAAATACAGATCCCTGGGGCATTTCAGTGGAGTCCTACTTACAAGTTAGCATATTTATTGCTTTTTGAATCCAAACATTCAAGCAATATTGAAAGTTAACTCTATTGTACAGTTGAGCCTGGAATCAGAAAAATTCTCATTTAAATCCAGTCTCAGATATTAGCTGTGTGATTCTGGGCAAGTCACTTCATTACTGGGTACTTCACTTTCTTCAGACGTAAAATGAAGATAATAATAGCAACACCTTGAATCAAATAAGAAAATATTTGTAAAAGTACTAATCACAATGTCTGGCATTCTTACCCTCTCCATTTCTCCCTGAATCTGTTAGCTTTCTCTCATATTTTCCAGAATAATGGAGTAAAAGATTTCATCAAATGCTTTGCTAAAATGTAGGTAAACTAAAGATAGAATATATTCTTCAGATCTACCAATCTAGTAGCTCTGTCAAAAAAGGAAATTATTTCTACCCAGAAACAAACATCTTGTTGGTGAGAATCATATCCAAAACAGTTCTCCATTCTTGTTTATATTAGTTTTGAAAGAAGAAGTTATTACAAGTCAAAGTCATGCCATTATTGGTTTTGGAAAAAAAAAAAAAAAAAAAAAAAAAAAAAAAAAAGCTCTAGCAAATATATGAATGACTAAAGTACCCTTTACTTTATCATGGGTTGTGATTTGTTTGCTTCCCCTTTTTGTCTAAATGGTCTGCAGTTTATCATCATCATCTCATTTCTCTTTCTCTATTTTTATCCAAATATTCTCCAATAACATTCCCTCTCTGGTTCCTTAATTCCATTACATGAATGTTATCTACTGAATATACTAGGTCTGCCAACATTCCAAATCAACTTTTGCATATCTTATTCCTCTTTTTATAAAGTATATCTTTTCCAAGTCATATCTCAGTCATGAGTCTTATCCCACTAAATCTCAGTAATATTTGTGAAATAAACTTGCCTTTTTGTATTAGTCTTTGACTAACCTTGCTTGTTACCAGTACTTTTAATGATGTCTTAGTCCATGACTTTTATTACTAACTATTTTCTTGAATTCTATATCCTGTGAATTTCTAGCATTTGGCTCTACTTCCTTTATCCTAGTTTTTCTTAATTAACCTTTGATATTTGTCATTTTCTTCCTTCTCCTTACTTTATACAGTCCTCTTCATTAGATTTTGAAGATTTCAGGGAAAAAAAATACTTTTATCAGAACTTGTCAGATACATTTTCTCCCCCCTCAATGGCCAGGAGCTCATCATTTGTTTCTAGAATAAAATATAGATTTCTCTCATTGGCTTTTAACACCTTACTCAACACAGCCCAAACTATCTTTTCTAACTCATTAGACACATTATTCCTCTTTCCACAATGTGAGCTACCTATAGTCCTTCTTGTTCCTCAGTGACAACATTGCATTTCTCCTCTCCAGGTCTTTGCACTGACTGCTTAGAATGGATTTCCCTCCATATTTCCAGCTAATAGAGTCTTTACTATCTTTGACATGCAGTTCTGGCATAATCTGTCTGAGGTCTTTCCTGAGCTTTCCAGCTATTAGTGTCTCCTTTCCTACATTATTTTGTATTTAACTACTTTTTATGTGTGTAAAAAGTTAATATTTGCTATACATATTTTTGTATGTATTTGTTGTATCCCTCATTAGAATGTGGGAACTTATTGGGAATAGAGATTGTTTAAAGTGCCTTCATAGTATATCTAAGTACATAATAAATATTTATTGTTGTTGATCATTAGTTTAATTAAGTTGTAAATCAAAGATCTAATTCTGTTCTCAGATACTGTCTGTAACCAACTATTTATTTCTCCAATTGACTTTCTTTTTACAAGTCCTTCCATTTAATGAGCACAGTGATGAAAACATCTCTGGCGCACCTACAATATTAAGTTTCTTGCCCAAGACTTTGTAGTTCTGAACATTGCTTTCTATACTCCTTTTGACAGCATCCGTTTTGCTGATGTGAATAATTACTTGAAGTTGGTAATAATTGGCAACCATTTTCCATGTTCTGGGAAGTTCTCTAGTATACCTTAAATATATGCCCTAGGAAGAGGATGTATATTTCTATTGTTGCTCTTCAGTCAAAAATACACTACAGCAAAGAGTCATCTAAATGCCACTGCTCATCTCTCCTGAGATCATTCATGCATCCAAGTTGTAATTTTTTGGAGCAAAAGTAATTGCTTTCTTCTTGGAGAATCTAGCACTTTCTCACTGGGAAGAACTTTGTATCTGTTTTTTTGTAGTTTCTCTTTCTCCTTCCTTGTGTCATCTGTCATGTGTTTTTGCTATTAGTGACCCTGCCTGTAGCAGAACCTCTTGTTTACTTCATTCTTATTTGCTCTTTCTGATGCATTATGATTTGAGAAATCAGATAAATATTTATTAGAACTATATTTAATAGAAATCAATCAGTGCTGAATAAAAACCTCAGGAGCTCTCTTTGAATAAAGAACATGAATTTGGGTCTATGAACCATAGACATTTATTTCATCTGCTCATAGACTTTGTTGCATCCTTCTAGGTTTTTGGTTATGCTGCAAATAATTAGAATTGTAAGCTAAGGGACCTTGAGTTAAGTGAAGTATACTGGGATATTTGTGTATTTAATTGAGATTAGTTTCCACAAAAGTAAATATAAAGCATTTACAATAACTTTTGGGTAGATATAATAACCAGAACGTTTCTTTGTTTTTAAAACTTCTTTTCTGTATCTAAACATATTAAATCTTATTTCCCTTTTCATTCCTTTGTGCTGAGGATTTCTTGGGACCATAAATAAATTTCAGTTTTGTTCACCTTCAGAATAATTCACCTTAAAAATGGAATCAAGGTACCTATTTCGTGTATTTGTCCCATGCTATTCCTTTTCATTTACTTGGATCACTTTCAGTACCATTTTCAGTCTACCTCCTTTTCACTTGAATTATTATGAATTATATGAATTATATTCCTATAGCTCATAAACTTTTTGGGGGGTTGACATTTTTCCTCGTTATCAAGTCAAAAAATGTAAAAAGTTTTGTGTTAAAGTAATATGTTATGTCATTGTGACAAATGAGAAAGGGAAGAAAGAGAAGCTTTGAGACCTATACAGAATACAATTATATATGTATAAAATATTTTCCAGTTGTATTTACTAGTTGCATATCAGAATTCTATTTCTACCTCTTTTCTAAAATCTTCCTTTGTTGTCATGATTCAATAATTGTTCCTCCCTCCCAGTTATTCTAGTTGGTCCATTGGTCCCTCCTTTCCCAGAACTTTCCTTTACTTGTAACTCTCCAGTTTCATTCTGCTTCATGGGTTCATTACATCTTATCAGAATAATAGTGTGCTTCGGTATAGCTTCACTGAAATCATTGTTGGTCATTTCATTGATCAGAGTTCTAAGTTTTTCAAAGATATTTTTCTTTTTGGTATCGTATAAATTATTCCACTGGTTATGCTTGCTTACTTCAGTTTGTATTACTTCATGAAAGTCTTTCTAAAATTTGTTATGGTACAATAATATTGTATTACATTCACAAAAATAATTTAATTATCCATTTCCCATTAAGGTATACATCATGGATAGGAGATCTTTCTCAAAGATGCATCAATGGAGTTGTTTTTTTTTTCTCCTAATTAACTGTTTCCCTTTTAATTTCAACTGAAATAATTCTATTTTTGCAAGATATTATTCTACAAAAGTATAAGAAATCAAGCCATTCTCCAATTGATAAATGGTTAAAGGATATGAACAGACAATTTTCAGATGATGAAATTGAAACTATTACCACTCATATGAAAGAGTGTTCCAAATCACTATTGATCAGAGAAATGCAAATTAAGACAACTCTGAGATACCACTACACACCTGTCAGATTGGCTAAGATGACAGGAAAAAATAATGACGAATGTTGGAAGGGGATGCAGGAAAACTGGGACACTGGTCCATTGTTGGTGGAGCTGTGAACGAATCCAACCATTCTGGAGAGCAATCTGGAATTATGCCCCAAAAGTTATCAAACTGTGCATACCCTTTGATCCAGCAGTGCTACTACTGGGCTTATACCCCAAAGAGATACTAAAGAAGGGAAAGGGACCTGTATGTGCCGAAATGTTTGTGGCAGCCCTTTTTGTGATGGCTAGAAACTGGAAAATGAATGGATGCCCATCAATTGGAGAATTGTTGGGTAAATTATGGTATATGAATGTTATGGAATATTATTGTTCTGTAAGAAATGACCAGCAGGATGAATACAGAGAGGCTTGGAGATACTTACATGAACTGATCCTGAGTGAAATGAGCAGAACCAGGAGATCATTATATACCTCAACAATGATACTGTATGAGGATGTATTCTGATGGAAGTGGATTTCTTCGACAAAGAGACCTAATTCAGTTTCAATTGATCAATGATGGACAGAAGCAGCTACACCCAGAGAAAGAACACTGGGAAATGAATGGAAACGGCTTGCATTTTTGTTTTTCTTCCTAGATTATTTTTACCTTCTGAATCCAATTCTCCCCATGCAACAAGAGAACTGTTTGGTTCTGCACACATATATTATATCTAGAATATACTGCAACATATTTAACATATATAGAATTGCTTGCCATCTAGGGGAGGGCGTGGAGGGAGAGAGGGGAAAAATTGGAACAGAAGTGAGTGCTAGGGATAATGTTGTAAAAAATTACCCTGGCATGGATTCTGTCAATAAAAAATTATTATAATAAAAAAATTGTCCATTGTTTGATCATGAACTCTTTTCCTGTACACAGATTGGAAATATATTTTCCTTCCTTCATTCTCTAATTTGTTCATAACATAACCTTTTATATCTGTTATTTATCTATTTGAAATTTATTGGTTTACATAGTAGGAGATCTTGATCTAAATCTGTTTTGCCAGATTTTTTATGGTCTTTTCAGTAATTTTTGTTACTGGAGTGTTAGCATTTTTTTTTAAATGCTAAACTGCTAGGTTTCTTTCTCTCTCTCTCTCTCTCTTTTTTTTTGCATTATCTGTCCTACTGATCCATTTTCTAAATTTTTAAATAAGTACAAAATCATTTAGAGAACCATTGCTTTCTCCATTTTAACAACCCTTAGTTTGGGTCTCAAGACCATATTTTCATAACTGACTGAATTTTGTAGGATCCATTCTTTTCTTGTTTGTACAAATATTTTTTATTGCAATGTCTTCCTTTGAAAATGAACTCTGATCTTCCCTATTCCCAAAGTAATTTTTTTATGATTGGGTTCTTTCTCCTTTGCCTGATGTTTAGATTCTCTGTCTGTCTGTCTCTTTATATATATATATATATATATATATATATATATATATATATATACGTATATATATAGTATTTCTTTTAGTTGGCTCAGATAAAGCTGAAGTTCAAATGACACCAAATATTTCTCCTCATTTTTCTTTGATTAGTTTGTGCAGTCTGATGTGAGATCATAAATTCCTCTTCATCTTCTTCCTTTCTTTCTTAGAACATTCCTTTTTCCTTACCTTTTATTTCTTCTTCTAAGATTAAAAACCTATGAGTCTCATTCTCTCTATTTAATTCTCTCTCTCTCTAGGACCCCAATCTCAATTTATATCTGCACACCGGGCTTTCTCCTACTTTCCTGCCTAGTAGACAGTTATTATTCCTATTTCCACTCTCTTGGAAGGCTCTGTAAGTTCAGCCGAAAAGAACTTTAGGTTCTTCCCCTTTCCTTTCATGGTTGCACAGCTTCAGGGGCCAAATTCTACTCCATGAAAAGTACAACACAACATAGCTATAGTATCACCTTTGGTCTAAACTTTCTTCTCCAAGGCAGAGTGGCAGACTGCTGATTTCAGCTCCAGGTAGCACTGCCGGGCTTTGGGCCAGAGCATTAGAGCTGCTAATTCACTCCTCTCTAGTTCTTTTCCCCCATTACAAAACTACAGAGCCCATAATTCTCTATATACCAGCTTTCTTGCCTGGCTTCCCTACTCAGTACTGGCAAGGTTGGAAGGTAATTATTCCTTCTTAAATATTTTGATAAGCATTCTTTCTGAAGCTCTTCCTCAATATTTGTTTGGAATAGTTGTAGGAATTATCTAGATTATTACTCTTCCTCTTAATCTGTTCTTTTTTTGGGTCTCATCACAGCCCTTTACATATCACATTGTCTCTCATTAGTAGAAGGCAATTATGATGCTAGGTATCTTGAAGAAAATTTAAAATTAAAAAAAATTATTACCCAGATGCTTTCAATTACCTTTGTGTTAGATACCAATTCTTTAAAGCTGTTTATTGAATATTTTCCTTGTGCTAATCACAATGATACAATGATGATACAAATGATACAAAATGTGAATGATACAAAAAAATTATGACAGTACCAGTGCTACCACTTCCCTTTTTATTAACATTGTCACTCCCCAAGTCTAAGCCCTCAATAATTTTTATCTATCTTATTATAGTAGCTTTTTGATCACTATTTTTCTAGTCTTTTTCTTTTTTAATTTATCATTCTATCAATTGCCAAATTAATTTTCCTGAAACATAATTCTAGTCAAATCACTTTTATTATTCAAATATCTTCTCTGATTCTTTATTATGAATGGAATAAAGTCCAAGAAAGCCTAATGTCATTCTATTTCCTTAAGGATAAAAAATAGCATTCCTTTTGCCATTTAAAAGCCTTCACAATTTGTTTACTAACATACAACATTCTGCAATATGACTCCAAATTATATTTCCAATCTTATTTCCCATCATTCCTCATTATATAGCCTTTGTGATACTTCCATCATTCTCCACATATATTCTGTTCATTCTGCCTTTATGGATTTGCTTATCCTATTCTTTCTTTTCTCCTGCCTGTTGAAATACTCTCTATCTTTTAAAATACAACTCAAATGTTAATTGCTTGTAAAGCCTTGTTGATACTTTCATCCAGAAGTGACTTTTCTTTTCTTGAAACCTTGAAACTCTGTCTTTCTGTCTCTGATTCTCTTTCTCTTTCTCTATATATCTCTTTCTGTCTCTGTCTCTTTGTCTTTTTCTGTCTCTGTCTCTGTCTCTCATAGTATTTTGTTTAAACTCCACTAAAGCTCTTCCCACACTATGTTTCTATTTTATGTTATTCTCAGTTTAAGTGTAAAACTAAACTTTGTTCAGTTTTATTTTTCCCTATACCTAGTGCAGTACTTTGCACACAATAGGCTTTCAATAAATATTTGTAAATGAATAAATCTTGAGCAACTCATTTTTTCTTAGTGAAACAAATATTTAAAACTATCTAATTTTTCTTCTGCACTATTTTGTGTTAAAGCATTAATGAAACCAGGGCTTAGATGATTTGAATTTCAATAAAGTCTATAAAGATTAAAAATAACTTCTATAAAATTTCATAGTATTTATAAATCTACTTGAAAATACTGGGCTCAGTTTTCATTAAACATTTATGTTTTATCAAATATATCATGATAAAATGAAGAACTGCAGGTGTTCTGTATCCTGAAAAATGACATTACGGGGTTGCCTAGGAGACCCACCAGGACATAGTCTCACTTTAGTTTTCAGCTTTCTGTTGGAGAGAGTAGGAAAGGATGGAAAAGTTGGATGTTGTTTTGTCAGGTGGCTTTTCTAAATCATTATTATAAACAATATGTATTGATCACTCTAATGTTAGTCATTTTGCATTCATTCACTAAAAGTATATTGAGCACATACCATGAATACCATTGTATTAAATTATAATACACATTTGTTAAATTTCTGCTGTGTACAAAATGCTGTTTTAAGTTTGGCAGAAAATTAAAAATCTGTGATACAATAGACTTATGAAATTTGGCTCCTACCCTTTAATAGTTTACAGACCAGGGAAACAAAACAGAACCCCACAAAATAGGTAAATAATATCAACCAGTACATAAGTGGACACATATATATGATTAGCATATGAAGTATGTGCTATAGAATACATTCTCTAGAGAATTTCAGTGGGTCTTTTTGAAGAAGTTATTTGGAAGCGAGGCCTCAAAGTTTGATAAAGATATACATAGAGGGAGAGAGAGAGAGAAGTATATTCTAGACGAGTAAGCAAAGTCTTAAAGCTAAAAAGTGATTGTGATGTTTTAGGGAAATGATTTAGAATTGAAGAAAATTTAAACTTAAAATAAAAAATAACTGAAACTCCTTTCTCTCTGAGATTATCTACCAATGCTAACAAAATCTAGAAAACAGAGTCTTTTTAGAAATGGTGTTTCATGTTGGGGAGTAATGGGAGAGAAGGTTGTATAGGTAGAATAGGACTAGATTATGGTACTATTTGAATAGCAAACTCTGGGATTTTATTGTTATCCAATAGATAATTATATTAAATTACAATACACATTTGTTAAATTTCTACCGTGTACAAAATACTGTTTTAAGTTTGGCAGAAAATTAAAAATCTGTATAATGTAAAAACATAATATTACTCCTGTCTTGCAGCTGTTTTGCAAATAACTACATGCACTTGAAGACTTAAATAGATAATTTCTTCTATATTATCTAATGCATTGATGTAAAATGTAATATTATTTTATAGCTATTTCTATTGGTGTTATATACTTACTAGATAGTAAGCTCCTTGAAGACAGAAAGTATATATTATCAAGATTTTTAATTTCCTGTAGTATCTTGTACACAGTAAAATTTAATAAATATTTGTGGTAATGAATATATTGTATCTATAAAATAACATTATAGATTTATGGAATAACATTGAAATTCCTTAGAATTAAGTTAAGTATTGGGAGATCTGAGAAGTGGCTATTGGATTTAAAAATATATAAATCATCAAAATCTCTGGGGGGCAGTTCAGGTGGGGGAGGCAGAAGTCAAATAATAGGGAAATAAGGAGGAAAGATGTTGAAAACCTAGATATGATATATAATGAGTATTGAAAAGTTGGAAGTTAAAAATAAAGATAAATAGGAAAGCATCTAGTATAGGTACCAGGGCAAATGGAGCCCTTTTCAAGCTGAGGAGAGCAGTGAAAACATAAAGACATGGAAAAAGAAGGGAAAGTGAACAGAAGATAGATGCTAGCAAAGAACAAGATTCTTTAAGAGT
This sequence comes from Sarcophilus harrisii, assembly GCF_902635505.1. Classification (NCBI taxonomy): domain Eukaryota; kingdom Metazoa; phylum Chordata; class Mammalia; order Dasyuromorphia; family Dasyuridae; genus Sarcophilus; species Sarcophilus harrisii. Next base: position 475,691,045 of record NC_045428.1, read on the forward strand.
CAGGAGGAGGAAAGGAGGAAATCTAGAGCATAGATCAGAAGGTTGATATTAAATAAGCTCCATCTCTTTCTCTTAAACCAGAGGAAATTATTAAGGGATTGAACAAACAATGGATATGATTCTCATTTTTCAATTATATTACATCCTAATTTCCCTGTTTCACTTCAAATGAAGTATTGCTTTAATGTTTTCAAAGTACATTACATATATTATCTCATTTGCTTCTTACAACTCTAAAAGAAAAGCACAGCAAGTTTTTCATCCTCATTTTGTAGATGAGCAAAATAGAGCTTAAAAAGATTAATATATCCATGATCATAGTTAGCAAGAATCAAATATGATTTTTGAACCTCTGTCTTCCGAACTCTAAATCTAGCAAATTTTCCATCTCAACATATTTTTCTCAGACTAGACATTTGTAAGCTATCATATAGGGAGCCCATCATATCAGAGAACCTATGGTCATGGATCTTAGAATTGATAGGGGATTCTAGAAATTAGGTAGTCCAATATTGAACTTGCTAGGAAAATTACACTATAGTATTCCTGACAGATAGTGGTTCCCTGACTTTCAGTGACAGGACTTTATGTGACTTTGTGCTCCATTATTAGAAAGCTCTCCTTATGAGTAAGTGCATTCTGAACTTCTGTCCATTAATTCAGTTCTCTAGAGTAAAAGGAGCACAATTGATGATAATGGAATGTAAGCACATTGTGCTTTAAACTACTTATAGTTGTGTTAAATAAGACTTCATCATTGTTCCTTCTCTCCCACCTCTCAAAAATTAATGCCTCTCATCTATTTCCTGCAGAAAAGCAGCAGAAAAATATCTATTTTTCAATACCAATTATTTCAAATTTGAACTTTAATTTGATTTAGAAAACCACAGAGAGTCATCAAAATAGATTGGCTTGGCTCACCACTGTTGTATTAATGCTTGAACAAGTAGCATAATAAGTCATAACTGCAACTTGTTCTTACTATGATTACTGTGATTACTGGGCTGCCCAAATGGAATGGACCTAGTCCAATCCACTCATGGGATATGGTTACAGCTTTAATTTTCCTTAGTATTAGGAATGGAAAAAAACTGATATATATTAATGTTTGCCAAAAGGACAAGGCTGCTTGATTTCATCTAGTCATGTACATTTTTTTAAAATTCATGTTCTAACTCAGGGAAAAAAAACAGCAGACTCTCATTTATATTAGATATCAGGACAAAGAACATATTAGCACTTCTTGTAGCTGAATCCTGTACAGCATATTAAATTAACTTAGTAGAAATTGTCTACTGAAGTCTGGCACAGAGTAAGATTGTTGTTTACCACACTAACTTTTTTGACTTTGAAGAGAGAAGTAAGAAGTTTGTCTGATGAATGAAAGGGTTTTTTTATATAGCCATTAAGGTATTTCAAAAAGATTTTGAAAATTGTGGAGAGTATGAAGTCTGGCAATCACTGTTAAAAAGATGAGTGCTGGAAAGATGGAGAGAAAAACATGAGAAACAAGGCAAGAGAAATTCAAAGAGGAACTCTAGATTTTCAGTGTCAGTTGAATGGGAAGAGAACTAATGAGATGAACATTACAGCTTTTTGTGGCTGTAATTTTGGAGTTTCATGTTTGAGGAAGGCTAATTTTCTCTTGCTTAGTTAATTTGATTGTCATCTACAGAGCTTGCTCTGGGAGAAATGGTAAAGAACAGATTAAATTTGTTTTGATGATGATTTCCTGCCCATTGTTGTGCCTTCTTGCCATATACTCTGGTCTTCTGCTGCTGATATTCTCCTTCCCTTCCCATCTCATTCCCAGTTTAAAGGATTTTTACTTTTGTCATGAAAAAAGGCAGTTATTTTAATTTCAATGTTTCAAAAATAAAAAAAAATATTCAATTCTAAACCTTTTTAGTTTTTTTTTTGAATTAGCAGTCATCTGTTCTTTAATGGTGGGTAACACCAAAAATTCTGCTATAGATTCCTTCCTTTCCCTCTTCTCTCTCATTATAGTTTCAGGTATTATATCTTTGTAAATGATTGTTGAGCTGTTCTTAGGGTGATGTGTTTTATCAGTGATGACAGAAGACCCATATCATTTGTAATCATCAGCTCAGTATCAGATATACCAGAAGAAGAGGAAATTGTTCTTAAGAGGGAAAAGCATTTAGACCTGACTAAATGAATTTATCCTAAATAAATTGGCAGGGATCCATCTTAAAAGCAATCAAGAATTGTTTTTTAAGATCTCTCAAAGAAGAAAAGACCCCAGATAAATGGAGAAGATCATAAACTATGCTATAACTCAGAAAAAGTGACTGAAAAAACATCAACAACCATTAAACTATATACCTATTTTCTCATCTCTATAATCTTTACAAGAATGCTTTTGTCCTATAACAAAGTTGTCTTTGATGAAAACATGACAAGGAAATAAATGTCTTAACATTTTTAAAAGTATTTTCACAATCATACAGTTGACAGAGAAGTAAATCAATCATTTATTATATGTATATATATATATATATATATATATATATATATATATAATTGTTCCTAAAATCACTCAATAATTTATATATAAATTATTGAGTGATTTTAGGAACCAATTATGAGTCCTTACTTTAATCAAAACTTCAGTCAGGTGGAAGTTGACCTTTTGACACATGATCAACTGCTGTGACAGTTTCTAACACTATTATGACAGTGTTCAGGACTGATTCAATCAAAATTGACTTTTTCAGTTGAAAATCTGGAACTGTGGACAACCCTGATTCTTCACTCTAAGAACAAACTTCATCTCAGATATAAGAATCTCTGAGCAGATATTTATTAAGCAATTATTGTGCATCAGGTTTTGTGATAAGTGCTGGGGATACAAAAGAAATCTCTGCCTTTAAGAAATTTATGTTTGAATGGGGAAAGTAACATGTAAATACATATATAAAGGGGACATATAGATGGAAGGCAACCTTAGAGGGGGATGCACTAACACTGGGATAAGGCAGGAAAGACCGCTTGTAAAAGATTATGTTTGAAATAAGTCTTGAACAAAGCGAGGGAAATTAAGAGTTAAAAGTGATAGGAAGGGGAACATTCCTGGCATGGGACATAATTTGTACAAAAGTACAGGGAGGGGAGATGGAGCTTTGAGTATGGGGAACATCAAGTAAATTAACATGACTGAACCACATAGTGAGTAGAATAACTGAAAAGTAGTAATGTGTAAGAATAATGGAAAAGGAAGAAGAGTCCAGATTTAGAAAAACTTGAAATGTTAATCAAAGGAGTTTATATTTAATCCTATAGGCAATATTTAGCCATTAGAATTTGTTAAATTTGAGGAGTCGGGGAGACATGGTTAGATGTTTGCTTAAGGAAAATCACTTTGGCAGCTATGTGGAAGATGGATTAGAGGGGAGAGAAACTTTGTGATTTAAGGTACTCTATGGTCTATTGTTTGTTGATAAAAAACAAATAATCCACATACTCCAATATCATTTATGTTCATATACATCCTACACACACACACACACACACACACGCACACACACACACAAAACCTATTTATTACCTCTTTATATATTATATATATGCATACAAATAGACATTAATACAAAAAATAATCAAGATGACAGATTAAATTTGTTCATTGATTCTCTATTGATACCAAAGAAGGAATTAGCTGACATACTGACCAAAGGTGTTTATGTGTCATGGTGAAATCTAAATAGAAGAGAAATTTCTGCTTGACAGATAGCTTTTGCAGATGCTGTTGGTTTTGGATTATCTATTAATGATTGCTTGAAACTAGATATACAACTGGGATTTCTCAGTGAGATCTAAAGTCATAAAAATCAACTAAAATATTCATATAAAAATAAGTTGTAAGGAAGACATAATTACTGAGATTATGAAATTAGACAGGCAAACCAATACATTAATCCATCAGTATATCTCATTCAGGTAGAACAGGTAGAAATAAACTGAGCATAGAATCAAACCAAAGAGAATTAGGGTAGATTACATTTAGAAAATTATTCAATGTTTATCCCAAACTGCATGACTTGGATAAAATATCTTGTCTGGCCTTTATAACTTTACCACTTCTTATCTTTTTTATTTTCTTACATCTTACTCTCTTCCAAATATTTTGAGATCCAGTGGCCTCCTTGCTTTTCCTCAGATGACATCCAGTCTCCCAACTCCAAGTATTCTCTGACTTTCTTCCATGTCTAGAATGTTCTCTCTCCTCATTTCTTCCTCCCAGAATCCTTTACTTTCTTCAAGTTTCAGCTAAAACCCCAGTCTTAGTGAATTTCCAAAGAGATTATTCCCAAATAATTATATATATATATATATATATATATATATATATATATATATATATCATGTTTTTACATAGTTTATTTTATATGTTGCTTATATATATATATATATAAATGGCTTGTTCAAATTATTATTATATAATAATCTTCTACAAGTAAAGTCCTTAGAGCTCCTGATGACAGCAGCTGAGCCCCCTAAATAGTAATATTATTAAAGATAATTTTGTATGGTAATAATACTTATTCTTCAGTTTATTACCCTTCTTCCCTACATCACTGGAAGAAAGGTTTAATTGTAATCATTTTAAGAATAAGAATCTAAAAGGTTCAGTTTAATATAAGTTCAAATTCCTAATTCCTCAAAAATTTTCTTTCTGATTTAAGAAGTATAATTGCTTTTAAAGACTTCTAATTAGAAATAAAGTCTAGTAGAATTAGACTAAAACTCAATATAATTTTTAAAAGATCTAGCTAGTGCTTATTAATATTAAACCTTTAAATGTATTATGCTATGTTTTTATATATTTATATTTTTCAAACAAATATTTGCATGTTTGATCATGGTTAGCATGAGTTGGAAGACATCAAGCAGGAAAATTCTAACAGGTAAGAGGAAAATCAAGAGAAAACTATATAACATGAAATAAGAAAGAGTTTCTTGGACCAAATGGTGATTATCAGTGTAAATAGTTGAAGAAAGGCCAAGAAATATGAGAAATGAGAAAAAAACATTTAGCTTGGCAATCAGGAAATCATTGTTAAATTCTGGTGAGAGCAGTTTCAGTTATATGATGAGAGTAGGAGCCAGAATTCTTATACATAAAGAGGAGGAGAGCTATAGCACAATAACTGTGAAGGATATCCCTGAATTCATCTTTCTTCCCTTGTTCTCGAGGGGCTAATCATATAAAAGTTGGATTTAGTGAGAAAAACGTCAACTTCATTCCTAATAATGCTCAAAAACCTTGAGCTCAATCCATAACCCTTAGCCCATCCAGGAGCAGAAATTATAAATGTCCTGTGCCATTACTCTAAATTTCCAGATTTCTTCTCTTCTTGTATTCTATTTAAGCTCTAGCTGCATTGTCTCATTTCTTACTTTCTTAATATATATTCTACTCTTCCATCATCAAGCCTTTTATTTCACTCAATACAAGCTTCTTGATAAATAATGTTGTGTTTTTGTATCTAATTCTGTTCAGTCGTTTATTTTGGTGTCTGTCTCTTCATGTCCCCATTTGGGATTTTCTTTGCAAAGGTATTGAAGCTGTTTGCCATTTCCTTCTCCAGCTCATTTTACAGATTGAAGAAATGAGGCAAACATGGTCAAGTGATTTGCCCAGGGTCACAGACATTTAGTAAATGTTTAATGCTAGTTCTGAACTCATGAAAAGGAAGGAGTCTTCTTGACTCCTGCTTATTTCTATATCTCTAACTCTAAGGCAATTCCTTTTACATAGTAAGTACTTAATAAATTTAATGTCTTCTTTCCCATTTCATCCTTTGTTGAATTCCTATCTACCATTTAAAATCAAACTCAACTTCTAACTTGCCCACAAAGCCTTTCCAATTCCTTGATTTGGTAAAGACCTTTTCCCTGCAATCCTCTTGTGGATGCATCATGTCATAGTGTATAGTATTACATAATGTGCATCTCTGTAGTTTATATTCTTTTAAAATTGTAAATTCCATAAAGTCAGATACTATAACTCACCTAAATTTTTATTTCCTCTGGGACCCAACACAATGCACTGTATACAATAGGTATCTAATGGGTGTTTCTTAAGTTGAATTTTCTTTAGTTTCCTGGCCCCAATTCCCGAGAATTCTAGTGTGGCAATTCTAATTGTTAATATATTTTTACTTAGGAGTTCTTTTAACATTAAAATTACAACAGATCCCAAATTAAAATCATTCTTTCTTCCTAAACCTGCATCTTCATTTAACTTTTCTGTTGTTCTTATTGATAACATTCTCATTCTGATAGTCATTGCAGCTAAAACCTCAGAGTCTTCTTTCCCTTTTCTCTGTCACTTCATGCCTCAAATCAATGGAAAGTTTGGCAATTCAGTTTGAGAAAAATTAAAGAGGTGTTATATATACAAAACCAAAAATTAACCATTCCTGTCCTCAAATGGCTTATCTTTTTGTTAGTCTTTATCTTGACCATAACTTTTGCTTAGTATTTCACTTTCTGTCTCATTGCAATTACAACCTCTTAGCTAAGCAATTCTAATGGCTTTCCTAGAAAGAGATAGATTTTTCAAATGGCTTGTGTTTTCGATCAGTTCTACTACTTATTGCATACATGACCTTAAACAAATCATATTGTTTATTCAATATAAAATGAGGGAATTTGATTAGGATATGTCTAAAATTTCTCCCAGTTGTTAGTTTTATGATTGATTATATTATTCTTTGTCAAATTCCCTTCTGTATTTCCCTCCTCTTCACTTTTCAAATCAATGTCTCAGTAATTTTCTTAATATACCTTTCCATTAACATCACTCTTCAAGTCAAAACTCATATTTTCTCACTATTATATCAAGTAAAATATAAAATGCTTTCTTTTTTAAAAATTTAAACCCTCAAAAATAACTTCAATCTACCTTTCTAGTTTTGTCTCAAACTCTTCCTCTTCCTCTTTCACATGATTAAATCAGCGCCTTTGGGTTTAATTATTATCCCTATGCAAATTACTCCCAGATCTATATTTTCAGACACATTTTCTCTTCTGAGTTTTAATGCTGCAGTAGCAATTGCCTACCAGACATTTTGAATTCAATCTCTCATAGACATATCAAAATGTCTTAGTTGGGACTCAGTAGCCTTTTTCCAAAACCCAAACCTCCTTGTTTCTATTGATCTTTCAGTTTTCAAAGTTTGAAATCAGAGCATTTTATTATTCTCACTCTCATCCCATGCAAACAATATTTAACCAAATATTGCCATTTCTAACTCCAAAACATCCCTCCTGTCAGTTCCTATGTCACTACTCACATAGCCATCACCTTAGTTGAGGTGCTTATCATTTCTTAACTAAATCATCACAACATTTGACTTAGTCCGTAATTGATTTAATAATGATGATGATGATGATGGTAATGATAGCTAACATTTATATAGAGTTTGCTATGGGTTAGGCTCTGTGATAAATGCTTTACAATGTTATTTCATTTGATTCTCATAAGAACACCGTGAGGAAGGTACATTGTTATCCCATTTTACAGATTATGAAACTGTGGCAAACAGAAGTTAAATGACTTGCCCAGGTTCACACAGCTAATAAGTATCTGAGATTGGATTTGAATTCATGTCTTCCTGAGTCCAAATTGGGTGATCTATCTACTGTGCCATCTACTTGCCTCTATTTAAATCTCCTAAATGCAGACCTTACTTATAATTCCTCTACTCAAGAAATTACATTTAGTTCCATGTTGACTGTCTGAGAGTTCATAAATTTCCTTGATAAAATATTTTATGTTTTTCTGATGCATAAATCATTGGCAATGTGTGATAACTTATGTAAGCTTACCATGTTTATTTCTATTATTATTTATTTTTATTATATTTCTGTAGCTCTTTAAATTTTTTGCAATTCTGATTCTTCACAAATTGTGCTATCCTATGATTCATAGCTATAAATCATTATTGGGAGAATATTTATGTTTTAAAATAAATATACTGTTGGAGTCAGGGAGAATTTAGGAACTTTTTAAAACCTTATACATTTTTACAGATGAGAACCAGGTTGCATTTTCTTTCCTATTTGATTTTTGGCTTTGGTCATTGTTCATCTGCAATGCCCATCAAAGTTACAAGTCATGCTGGGCTAACTCAGTAGGCTATCCATCTGACTGCCCATCTGGTCATACCGGCATTGTTCATTCTTCATCCACTTGTTTTTTTCTGTGTGAATTTCTATAGCAGTCTCTTGTTTAGGCTGTGGATATCACTGAGAAAGCTCTATGATGTCTGACTGCTTGATATAGCCTGCATGGTGTTAAAAGCAAACTAGAATAAATAGAAAACCTCACTCACAGACATAAATAACACGTTTTATTAGAATATAAATGCAGAGGTTTTATAATAATTTCTATTAAATAATGAAATAAAAGCTTAACTTATTTTTAAGTTAATTACCAAACTCTACTTAAAAATATAAATTTAACAAAGAATGTCTTTTGGTTAAGCCCTTCCCCTTTCTATAAAGTATAGGATCACTTCTCAGCCTCCTAATCTTGACAAAAAAAGCATTTTCTAAACTAAACTCTTCTCCCTCAAGCCTATACTTTTTCCATTCCCTCAAGCATATGTTTTTTCCATGTAGACCCATAGATGCAGTTTTGTGGTTACCAGAAGTGCATTATAAAATTTCATATTTTTTGTCTTCTTTCCTTTCTTCCTAATCACACATCAAGGGACATATATTGTGATCTGAGTTACATAAAACAAAGTGACCTCAGGAGTCAAAGGGGAAAAAATATCAAAGTAATTTTTCTTGGATCTGGGTAAAATTCCTGGGTGGGAGCTGGGGCCTGGTGACTGCAGGAAGGAGGAAGGGAGATATTGCTGTCAACTGAGGCAGAAATTGGGCTTTGCCATGGGCATGCCTATGCCATGCATAGGATCATATATTTCATAATAGTAGCTAATACCTAGCATTTATCTCTCCTGGATCATTGTCTTGTACTGGAGGTTATGGAATTCCATCTGAGTTTTTTAAAATCTTAAAAGATTATATTATCAGAAAAATCAAACAAACATCTATTTATGCTTCACTGATTACACAAAAGCCTTTTGTTATATGAATCACAACAAAATGTATCAGGTCCTCAAAGAGATATGAATGCCAGATCATTTTATTTGTCTCTGGTACCTGTATGCAGGTCAAGAAGCAATAGATAGAACCTATTGTGGAACAGCTAATTGGTTTAAAATTAGAAAAGTAGTATGACAGAGCCATATTTATTTAACTTATGTGCAGAATATGTCATGTGAAATGCCAGGATGAGTGAATCAAAAGCCTGAATTGAGATTGCTGGAAAAAGAAATATCAACAAATTTTGATTTGCAGGTAATGTTGCTCTAATGGCAAAAAGTGAAGAAGAACAAAGAAGCCTTTTGTTGAAGGTGAAAAGGGAGAATGTCAAATATAGCTTGAAGTGTAACATCAAAAAAAAAAAAAGAAAAAAACAAAGATCATGGTAACTGGTCCTATCACTTCCTGGAAAATGGGAGAAGAAATAGAATTGGAGTCAGATTTTATATTCTTGGGCTCAAAGATCACTGCAGATGGTAGCTGCAGCCATGGAAGAAAATCTATGGTATATCTGGGTAGCTACTAAAAAGCTGAAATGTCACCTTGCCAACAAAGATCCATATGGTCAAAACTATGGTTTTTCCAATAGCAATGCATGATTGTGAGAGTTAGACTATAAGGAAAGCTGAGAATTGCAGAGTCAATGCTTTTGGATGGTGATTGGATGGAGATGATTTTTTGAGAGTCCCTTGGATAGCAAGAAGATCAGATCAAAGGAGTACTTAAAGAAATTAGCTCTGAACATTTATTGGAAGATCAAATACTGAAGGTGAAGCTTAATTACTTTGGCCACATAATGAGAAAGCAGAACTCATTGGAAATGACTCTGAAGTTGGGAAAGATTGAAGGAAAAAAGAGAAGATGATGGGAAAGGATGAGATAGAGAGTGTCATAGAAGCAATGGATATGAGCTTAGACAAATGTTAGGAGAAGTGGAGGACCATAGTCTGTAACTTTACAAAGCATTCAACATGACTAAAATAACAACAAGAGTACTTTTAAGTTTCCAAAGCACTTCTCCTACATTATTTCATTTGATCATAATAACAACCCTGTGAAGTAGGGTACTATTATTTTTCCCATTTTACAGATGGGGATATTGAGACTGAGAAAAGTTAAAGAAACTTTCCCAGATTCTAAGGCTGGATTTGAACTCATGTCTTCTCAACTCCAAGTCTAGGAATCTATCTACTTTATCAGCTAGCTGACATTACAGATAATTTATTTCAGCTCTTTTCAGTTTATATATGAAGAAACAGAGGTCCAGAGACTTGTCTCGGATGATGCACAGACTAGACTAGACTTCCCTTATTCTGCGTGTTCTTACTCTAAAGTCAGCCCTCTTTATTCTATACCATTTGGCCTTAAAAGTAGGAGCACCACTAGGAAACTCTTGGAAAGAGTCTGAAAGAAATCCAGAGAGACTGGGATTGTGTTCCTCTCAGCCTTTAAATGAGCTTCATTCTCTCTCCTAGGCCAGAATTTTGTGCATGTAGCCTCAGGAAGTGAATGGGAAGGGAAGAGGAGAATCAAAAGAAATATTCACATACCTATAGTAATTTGATGGCTTAGAGCCTGGGAAAGCTGCTCCTCCCCAAGGCCTGCAGATCCTGGACAACCCAGGTAAGCAAGAGGACTCGGCACAACATGGTGTGCCTGGGCCTTCCTGGCCTATGCCATATACACCTGTACATAGGCCTACCACCCTACTCTCTAGCCAGAAAACTTTTTTCTATTTGGATGTAAACAGGACTTCCTCCATCACGGTGTTAAACAGTTTGGCTGAGCATATCTTTTTCTCTTTGATAAAGATAATAAAAGGATTTTTGGACAATGCCATCTTTGTGATTGCATGTATCAGTGTATCTTATAAGATCTTAGCACATGCATGGGCGTGCACTTTATTAAAAGCGTACTTTTAAGATTGGCTAAATTTGTATTTATTGTCTAAGATTGCACTGAGATGAACATTTGTGTAGTCAAACCTCAATAACTGCAGTATAAACTTGAATAATCTATACTCCCTTAAAATCAGCTGTGAGATTGCAGACATAGAATCTGTTGGAGAAAATTGTCTGTGACAATCTATCATTTTCTTTCTCATATTTTCATCAAGAATGCCCTTGATGTGTGCTTAGCTCATTCTACTTTAGAAATGCCTGATACCTAAGTTGATTTTTTGAGGGGTTAATGATTACGTTGATCTTTTCCAATTTTCTTTTCTTTGAGAAATCTTAACAATCTCCTTCTAATGTCATTAAAATGTTGACATTTTTCAGCATGCATTTCCTTTTTATTGACAGAGAATAGCCTCTCTTTCTGACTGTCTTTTTGAGCACCCTATTCCTACTTTTCTTTTCTCCTCTGTAAGAGAAAAGAATTGAATAGGGTACTTTTTGTCTGTCTTTTCATGCTCCAATAGTCACCATACTTGATTACTATTTTTTCCTTAAATGAGTATAAGTCTTTGTTAAGGCCTTTTATAATCTTTTCCCCCTGAGTTAAGTTTCCTGCCCTGGAACATAGCCCAGATTGCCCAGGCTTAAGTCATTCTACTCCTAAGTATTGAATTTTGAGGGACCACAATTCTTATATTTGCAAATCATTCCCCTTCTCCTAAAAATTAATGACCATATACCAAGTCATGAAAGATTTAAATTTGTATCAGTATTTTTTAGGAAAATTCTAGGATCACCCTGCAGGATAAGATATAAGACATATCAAGCACTTAAACTCTATTGCAGAGAGTGCAACTCTGTTGGGCTGGCCACATTGTTTGAGTGTCAAATGTGTGTATGGTTAACTATTTTATGGTGAACAGGGCAAGTGTTCACGTGATGCTCAGAAAAAGCAATACAGTGACACTCTCAAGGTCTTTGCTAAGAACTTTGAAATCAATTTTATGACCTTAGAGATGCTGGCTCAGGACCACCTAGCATATGACATCCCCTTATCAGAGAAAGCACTGTGCTCTATGAGCAAAGCAGAATTGAATTAGCTCAGAAAAAATGTGACTTATACAAAGTTGGAGAGTCCACTCCTAATGTTCATAGGGACTATGTGTGTCCAACCTGTGGCAGAGCATTCCGTGTTTATACAGGTCTGATCAGCCCACAGTTAGACATAGTGTATCTTGACTCTAACATAGAGATGTCAGTTTGGAATGAAGGGCAACAACCAGCACTGCCAGTGGTGATAAAGCCATCAGAGATAGAACCAGTCGAATGGGAGAGAAAAGTATGCAAGATGACATTAGCATTTCTTCTGGGAAAAGAGACCGTTTAAAGAATGGAAAAGTGAATTTAAGGATATTTATGATGGATGACTTTAATCATCAGGGAAACAAGAGAAGATGTGCTAGTAAGAGGATGGAAAATAAAGATTCAGAGTTGCCTAAGTGGGATTGAGATAAGTCAAGAAATTTCTTTGTAGATTTACAAAAGATAATATACTACATGTTAGGAGGAGAATTCATTTAAATCTTATGACTTTTTCCAGAAACTTTTAGCACCTTAGAAGCAAGAATAGAACAACCAAACAGGTGACTGGTCAAGGGTCCAAGGATTCAAAAGTCATGAATGGTGGCAAGTTGGGATGACAAGGGATTCTAGAGGGTATAACAGCAGTCTGGGAGGAATGATCAGGAAAAGTTTCATTTGGAAGGTGATGTTTGAGATGGATTTTGAAGGTAATGAAGATTTTTATGAGAAACTAAAGTGGCAGCTGTGTAAGTAGTAAGAAAGAGATCAATGGGAGGAATGTTGTGGAGGTAAAAAGGACAATATTTACCATACATACAATCTTATTCTAAGAGGCTTTGGTTATTTCCACTTATACAATGCCTCAGAAAGTTCCTTTGATAATTAGGAAGAAATTGGTACATTGATATTTCCTCAATGGTTGGTGAATTCACAGATGAAATATACACTCCTGGGTATCAGAGGAAGAAATTCAATTAAGTTTTATAATTACCCTTACCTGAACTTTTGATATTAGGGACTCTTTTTAAGATGGACAGTATCTATGTTTGACAAGTTTTTTTGTGAATCTAGACAGCAGAAGTAGTAGTAGCAAGTGGGACCTGCCTCAGCAAAGGAAGGCCTTTCCTTAGACAAGAGCAATAATGGGGAGAGAACTATACCTCTTGCTCATCCAGAAAAACTCTAGAAATTTAGTACACTATAGTAGCAAAGGTATAGATCCTAATGATAAAAATCTATACCTTTTCAGAGGCTTCGGGCCTTGCTTGAAGGAACAACAGTTGCCACCTTCTAGAAGCAGTAGGGAAAGTTAGTTATGAGATTTGCTCAACAGAGGTTGTCGGTTTTCTAAAGGTTTTGTTTGGAGTATTATTTTTGTCTTCTATTTGAATTTTTAAAATATATATATATATATATATATATATATATATATATATATATATATATATATTTGGCAAGGCAATTGGGGTTTAAATGACTTGCCCAGGATCACACAGTTAGAAAGTGTTAAGTGTCTAAAGTCAAATTTGAACTCAGGTCCTCCTGACTCCAGGGCCAGTGCTCTATCCACTGTGTCATATTAGCTCTATTTTGAATTTTTTTAAACTGTGTATTTGGAAGGAAACTTTACATCATCATGCTAAGCAAGAAGAAGTCATGATCTCCTAGGTGACAACTTTAACCAGCAAACCAAAAAATAGTCCAAAATAAATCTGGGATTTTTATTTTTGTGAAATTTTTCTTTTGATACTAGATTTTTTTCTTTAGGAATCATACCTATCTGTAAAATGGTTTATACTAAAAGATTTGGTCTTTGCTAAAAAAAATTCTATGGTTATTCTTTTTGCTTTTCTTCAGGACCTTTTCATTTCCTCTTTCAGGGTACTTGTGTCTTGATGTCATTCCCAGTCACTCCTACCCACTATCAGTATCTGTACATTTTCCTTCCTCCATTTAATTTATCTGACTTTTTATTTAAACTAGCTGCTCAACAAAAGGAAATTAGCTCAAACTCATGATTTAATAAATGATAACAGCTCAATGAATCACTTACTTCTGAGGATATTTATATCTTAGCAATTAAACAATTGGGCTAATCCAATAACCCAAGGCAGTAAATCTCTTATGATGAAATTTCCCTGAAATCAGTGAACAATTAAAAGGGATAATATAGTTTTTTATTTTTGGCATAAAACAAATGCATAAAGTATTTAACAGTGACTCTCAACTGACAAAGAGTTTGAATACTAACATTTCTCCCCACATGCTCAAAAGAGAAAAATAAACCACAAAATTATGATAATAAATCTTTTCGATTAAGTTAGTCATTTCTAATCCAGATCCTGACAAATACTTTTATATTCTGTTCCTCTATACATACTATATTTGAGTATAATTTTTTCAGTTGTTTTACTTGTTAATTTTAGTATTTATTTTACTTAGTAATTTTAATTTACACCATAGCATCTGGGCTGTACCTTTAAAAATAGAGAAAAAATGCAATGATTAATCATTATGCCCTTTTAGGTTCTGAGTGACCTTAACAAGTTGTATTTGAGAAGATCCAGTGTGGTAGCATTCTTGGGATGTAGTCTGCAGTGTTAGAGGAAGTATTTGTACAGATGGCATCACACATCTGATAGATTACAGAAGGATAGGAATGGAGAGAGAAAAAAGAAAAAAAAGAGAGGAAGGATGTTGACAAGAATTTATACTGAAGACTTAACTAAATGGCCACTAGAAGTACTTCAGAAAACCTCCAATTCATTCAGAGTTAGCTTTGTAGGTTTGTGGTCTAGCTGTTAATACTCTGAATTAATTTAATGGCATCCCTGAAAGAAAAGAAATAAAACACCCACTAGTTTCTCTAGAGTTCATTCTTCCAGGAAGGCTGTCTCATCCTAATGGGTCAGGACACCCTTGTGTATTTTTATACCTGCCCATCTTGATAAGCTTTTACAAATGTTTGTTCTTGTCTTCACTACTCATCTGTAAACATTCTTCATTTTGAAAAATAGCAATGTGTGATGCAATCGATGCTATATTGGGCTTGACCCTGTCAGTGAGAAGACAATGAGTTATCTAGGGGAGCAATGTGGGGAGCCAAATGTTACTTTTTACAAGCCATCATGTATGATTTATTAAATTATATCTCATAGACAAGACATGAAACATTCATGACTGAGAGATATATCATAATGTAATGCAAAAGGCCTAGATTTGCAAGATGGAGGGACTAATTTCCGTTCTTAGCTTTTCTACTTAGTATATATGTAACGGAGGAAGTCAGTCTCTGACCCTCAGTATCCTCACCTGTAAAATAAAGGGATTGACTTGAAAGACCTCTCTAACTGCTGCATGTGTGTGTGTGTTGTGTATAACTGAACAGATATCTCGCATAAGACTCTTCTCACTAAGAGGAGACAGACCATTCAGTGTAGAATTGAATGGGAGGGGGGCTCACTATAAGCATTTTAAGAACAAAAGTTTTACATTTTTTAATTCTTGTGCTTTGTAATATAATTACAAGAGTTTTGTTGTTTATTCATTTTCAGTCATATCTGAATCTTTGTGTCCCTATTAGGGTTTTTTTTTGGCAAAGATACTGGAGTAGTTAGTAATTTCCTTCTCCAGCTCATTTTACAAATGAGAAAATTGAGGCAAGCAGAATTAGTTCAGGGTCACATAGCTAATAAATGTCTGGAAAGAAACAGAGAGAGGCAGATGACAGGACAAACAGACTGACAGAAAGAGAGAGGAAAGGAAAGAGGAACAAAGAGAGACACATACAGAAAGACAGAGTGAAAGATTCAAAAGTAGACTGAGATACAGAAAGAGAGACAGAGAATCAACAAGAGGAAAAGCTTGTCTTCTGGTGAACCAGGGCAAATAGAGTACAGTGTCAGGATGACATTTCATAATGATACTGGAAAAGTAATTTGCTCTTTAGGTGAATGCTTAATCTTCCAGGGGTGTGTAATCCGAAGAAGGTAAATTGATTTGTCCTGATGCCATTTGGTACCCTGGAAGAGGTAATTTACCTCATCATGTCAAGACACTCTACTATACAGAGGATTGTTCATTCTCCCTGGTTTAATATTGGAAAAAAGGTTTTGTTCAGTATGGATTCAAACTCCATAATAAAGTCACAGAATCAGAGATGAATCATTTAGGTCCATCTAAACAAGTGTATGGAGAGCCTCGTTTGACTTAGGTTGGAGCTTTTCTTTTCAGGGAAAGATTTTGCTAATGTAAAGGAAAGTGAAATAAAAAGCTTTTGTATCTCTTCACTTGTCAGGCCATTTCTTTTCACACAGCTTCAGCTCCAATTCAGGGGGAGATGATAGTGGCGCAGAGGGAGGCTAGTGTCTTACTTTGCCCCTTTATAATGGTTACTCATAGGATCATAGAATTGGAACTAAAAGAATCTTTGATAATATCATAAAACTCCAACTAGAAGTTATTTCAAAAAAGCCTTCTAGTTCAACATTCTTGTTTTCAATTGAGGAAACTGAGCCCCTGCTAGAGGGAGTGACTTGCCTAAAGTCATACAAGTACTAAGTTGGAGACAGGATCAATTCAACATACCACTTCCATTAAGAATAAAGGAAAAAAACAAAACCTCAATGCCAAGACACAGCACCATAACACAGAGTTTTATTTTTGAACTATGAATCATCCAGGAGCAGATGCTCTTTCTGATTACACAATAACTATTGGTGACCAGAGAGTACTCTGGCTGGTTGACTGGAACTCACTCCTTAGAACAATGTAAATATTTTGCATCCTATAGACCAGCAGTGATTGGTGTGGCCTTTTCTGGGTAGGCAGCATTTTGAGGAAGGCTAGTGCAGATGCTGGGCAGCAGTCCTTGCACTGACTGGCTGATTGGCTGGTTGGCTGGAAGAGACAAGAGACTGTAGACTGGCTGACTGACAGACTGCTTGCACAGACTGGGAGACTGAAAGAGACAATAAAGACTTTGGACTTAATTCCTGACTATTCTTGTGTGATTATTCTGCTGAGACCAAGGTAGGCCCTCCAGACAGCTAGCCCGGACATTATACCCTCTAGTTCTTGGATTTTCTAATAGTAGTAGTATTTGGTCTTAACATACAATGCTATTCCACTACTATCTACTTCTATCTACTACATATATTTCCTTATTTTGTTTTGTTTTTAGTTTGGCAAGTTACAGATCCTACCTCACCAAATTATAATAGCTTAGCACAGCACTTAGCATAGTGCCTGGCACATAGTAGGTACTTAATAAACATTTTAAAATGAATTATATCTTTTGGGTCAAATTGGCTCCTTTGCATTATTGTCTTCAGTTTGCCTTATTTGTTAAATGTACTTTGTGTGTAGGTATCTCAATCTCTAATTTTTTTTTTTCTGGATTCTTTCCTGGATTTTGCCACCAATAAATTTTTGTATGTCTCTTCTGCTAGTCTTCTTTGTACATTATGGCAACTTTTCATGTGGTTATAGACAAGGAGTTTTCTCTCTCCCTTCCCTTTTACAAAGCCCCAATGATCAGTCTTGTAAGACTCTCTACAATGATTAATGGACATTAAATGTTACTACAGAAGTACCCAAAAAAGAGAATACAGAGGGTGCTGCTTAGTAGAAGTATTTTCAGTATTGTCAAAAAATAATCTCATTATCACTTTATGTGTGGAAAAATTATCTTCATAAATATAAACATATAGTTTGAAAGGGGAACAGCTTAACATTCTATCCACTCCAAAAAAAAATCCACAAAACAAAGAATTAAACAAAACAGAAAAAAAAAGACTATACAAATACATTTCTGTGATCACCCTTTGCTAGGTGTACTCCACTTTTGGCCAATAATCAACTATTCTTATTGCAATCTCTTATCAGACTCCAGGATCCTTTTTTTCATGGCCTCCTCCCCATGAAATCAGGTCCTCAGAAGGCTAACTAGCCTTACCTAGGGTGTTAGGGATGCCCTAAGGAGTTATGAGACTGGTTTCTAATGCTCTAATCCACCATTCTGGTATATTTTGCTGCGTCCTCCCAATATCATTGGCAGTTTATTCTTCAATATCATCTAATCATTGCCTAAGAACTTTTCAATATTTATTACTATTGATTATCATATTGATGGGGGAACCCCAAAACTGTCCTGACCTGGGCAAGGGAAGGCATGAGATAAATGCTTGAGAAAGTCTTTGAAGGGGAGTCATTCTCCTTGAACTCTGGAGAAACTCCTCTGGGTGAGACCTGCCTCAGGGAATCAAGATAAAGTGGTTTCATTCTGTTATAGTGGGACTAGTTGCATGGTCTCATTTAACTGGAGATCTAGATTTCTCTCAACCCCTATTGAGCTGGAAATTGGTTCAGGACCACTCCCAGTAAATGGTCCCATTCTACTGGATATCTAGGTCTGGGAGCAGTGACAGCGTTGAGGGAATCTCTTTTGTTTGAAACTTCTGTCTCAGATTTCCTTATAAAAATGACAATTTTAAACTCATTTCTTTGCAGAGGATCTAAAACGCAGGACTGTGCCAGGCCAAGGGACCTCTCCTTGGCATAACTGCCTGCAAGGACCCCCTGCCCACTGAGAAGACATTCTCTTTTCAGCATTAACCCCTCTTTATCTCTCACCTACTTCTCTATCAGGACCTGGCAGAGGCTCAAAGCAGGACCATGCCTTGCCAAGGAATCACTCTCTTTCTTGGCATAGCTGCCTGTCAGGACCTTGCCCGCTGAGAAGAGACCCCCTCTTCTCAGTATTAACACACGCCTGTTTATCTCTCTGTCAGGATTTCTCTACACCCCTTGTTTATCTCTCTGCCAGGACTTTGTCACTTGGAAGTCAGGCTCCTAGATCATTATATACGTCAACAACAATACTATATGATGGCCAGTTCTGATGGACCTGGCCATCCTCAGCAACGAGATCAACCAAATCATTTCCAGTGGAGCAGTAATGAACTGAACCAGCTATTCCCAGAGAAAGAACTCTGGGAGATGACTAAAAACCATTACATTGAATTCCCAATCCCTATATTTATGCCCACCTGCATTTTTGATTTCCTTCACAAGCTAATTGTATAATATTTCAGAGTCTGATTCTTTTTGTAGAGCAAAATAATGGTTTGGTCATGTATACTTATTGTGTATCTAATTTATATTTTAATGTACTAATTTAACATCTACTGGTCATCCTGCCATCTGGGGGAGGGGGTGGGGGGTAAGAGGTGAAAAATTGGAACAAGAGGTTTGGCAATTGTTAATGATGTAAAGTTACCCATGCATATATCCTGTAAATAAAAGGCTATTAAATTAAAAAAAAAAAGAAAGTCAGGCTCCTAGCAAAAGCTAACTTCCCAGTGCCAATAAACTTCTTTTTGCCAGCCTAACTTTTCGGGTTCTTAAATTCTTGTACAAAGGACCTGTGCGGACCAGAGGGGGTTCCCACAATTCTCTGCCCTGCCCCAAACCTCATCAATAGCAATACTGTTTAACTAACTAACATGAAAGAGCCTTTACAAAAGATATATTTTCCTTAGATAAAAAGACATCTCCCTGAATTAGAAGCATACTCTCTCCTTTGCTTCCTTGATCCCTAAGTGGTTCTTACAGAGAATTTATCACCAAGTTCACTTCTGAATTTAGCTAATGGATAAAGTTGTTCCCTTCTTTGCATAAATCTGGATCTTGGTGTCAATCCACCACTGGATTGGGTCAAACAAGTCACTTAAGGCATGGACCCTTATTGATTCTGCCTGCCAGAAACTCTGGCATGGACTCTAGTTCCTTATCCCTCATGCTCTCCTGAGATTTTGAAGCTCAAAAGGCCACAACCTAATCTGGTCTGTCTCCAATGCTCCTTCATCTAAAAATATTTAAGAATAAACACAACAAAGGAAGAAAAAACAGCAGGGCCAGGTACTCATGACTGTATGTTAGGTAAGAGAATAACATCCAGGCACTTTTCCTATTTGAAGGCTGCCTCTGATTCAAATGCAACCAGAAAGGACAGAGATTTAAGTGTCCTCCTACAGGAATCTTTGGTATGTATATATAAATATAAATATATAAATATATATATATAGTGCCAGCTCTGCAGCTGGAAAAAAAAGGCAGGCCTAAGTGGGCAGAAAGAATCACAGAATCGCTGATCTGTGCCTGCTCTCACTGACCAGATTTTCATTATGCTTTAAACCATGGTCCAAGAAAGCCAAATCCCACTCTCGGACCCCCATCTAATCTAATCTAATCTAAATCTTCAATGGATTAATTTCTCCATTTACACTTTCTGAAGAGCACCACCTGGTGTTGCCATAGTGCCAGGCCTGGAGTCATGAAGACTCCTCTTCCTGAGTTTAAACGTGACTCAGAGACTTTCTAGCTGTGGGACCCTGGGCAAGTCACTTTAATCCTATGGTCCTTGGTTTACTTATTTGTGAAATAAGTTAGAAAAAGAAATGGCAATTTGTGGATCTTTGCTGAGAAAATTCTAAATAGAGTTACAAAGAGTTGGGCACAAGTGAAATAAGTGAACAAAGCTCTTGAAGACTTTTCTTTTATCAGCAGCGGTAATGAAAACAGCCTCTGTGCCCTTTCTAACCTTCTCCTTTCCCAAAATTCTTTATGGTGTTTAATAATGCTTTTAAATTCATGTTCATATAATTTTGTACACTTTAATCATCAGAAATGAATAATTGTCCAAAGTTCTGTCAAATATAGCATGGATCTCCATCACTCCCCAGATATATGCTTCTTGATAATATCAAGTTATCAAAAGTTTATCTTTGGGGCTTTTAGGTGGCACAGTGCCTAAAGCACTGGACCTGGAGTCAGGAGGACCAAGCTCAAATCTGACCTCAGACAATTGATGCTTGCTGACTATGTGATCGTGTTAAGTCAGTCATTTAACCCCAAAAGTCTCACAAAAAGATCAAAACAAAATAGAAAAGTTGTCTTGGTGCTTAGGCAACAGGAACACTTGTTTTTTCTTTCTCTGAGATAGCTTAAGGGTTAACATTGACCCTTGCAAAACCTTGTCTTCCAACTTTTCCTCTCCTCCCCACTCCCTCCCCTAGTATGTTAAATATTTATGTTAAATCCCATATATGTATATATATTTATGCAATAACTTGCTGCACAAGCAAAATCGAATCAAGAAGGAAAAAAAAAACTGAGAAAGAAACCACAATGCAAGTAAATAATAACAAAAGAAGTGAAAATGCTTTGTTGTGGTCTCCACTCAGACCCAGAGTCCTCTCTCTGGGTGTAGATGGCTCTTTTTATCACCAGATTATTAGAACTGGTCTGAATCATCTCATTGTTGGAAAGAGCCACGTCCATCAATATTAGTCATCATATAGTATTGTTGTTGCTGTGTATAATGGTCTCCTGGTCCTGCTCATTTCATTCAGCATCAGTTCATGTAAGTCTCTCCAGGCCTTTCTGAAATCATCCTGTTGGTCGTTTCTTACAGAACAATAATAATATTCCATAATATTCATATACCACAATTTATTCAGCCATTCTCCAACTGATGGACATCCATTCAGTTTCCAGTTTCTGGCCACTACAAAGAGGACTGCCACAAACATTTCTGCACATGTGGGTCTCTTTCTCTCCTTTAAGATCTCTTTGGGATATAAGCCCAGTAGTAACACTGCTGGATCAAAGGGTATGCACAGTTTGATAACTTTTGAGCATAGTTCATTCTGAATTTTCTTGGCAAAGATACTAGATACATTTTCTTCTTTAGCTCCTATTACAGATGAATAAAGTGAGGTTTCAAACAGGGCAAAGTGACTTGCCCAGAATCACACAACCAGTCTGAGACTGGATTTGAACTTGTGACTTCCTGACTCCAGGCCTGGCACTTTGTACATTGTGCCACCTAGGGGCCCCATCTTGAAACACACGGGTAATAATATTGAAATGGGTGAGTCCTAAATTACAGTAACTTTTTCAGCTTTTCTGCCATTTCTATCACCATTGACTAATGAGAGTAGTGAATCTCCTCTGAATCCACTCTGCCTGAGGGACAAAGACAATAGGATTTGTCTGTTACTAGTTTTACCTGCAAGACCTGATGAAATTATGTAAAAGGATTAAGGGCCAACTATCTAGATGCATAAGGTGTATGTACAAGGTGGAGCAAGCATTCTGAGCCCTAGATCCTTCATTCTTAAGAGTACACAACACCAAACTAATGTGTCTCTTAGACACTGAAGTCAAATACAATCTTCATGAAACAGACTGCTGGTTTTTGAGTTTTATAATTACCCACAGGTATCCTAGGCTAACCTGTGCCACACATTGCTTCCAGTATAAGAGGCTTGTACTACCACTAGGACCTGATTGTTTTGTTTTCATGTCAACTTGACAACCAGTTTATTTCCCTTTTACCTCTCTGTGCTCTCATATTTTTAAATCCTCCTAATTTCTGTATATGACATGGTGGTTAGATAGATAACTTCGGATAAAAAAAGCTCTGTGTTCAGTTCCTTTCTTACATGACATATAGTCCCTAGGTGACTATATGCAAATTATATAGTGCCTCAGATAACTTTTTAATATTAAATTATGTATATATTTCTAATATACATTAATGGAAGGAATTTGAATGCTGGGAGTTCCATAAAGTAGAACCATTCCTCTTTCTCCACCAAAAAAAATCCCTTTCTTAGATCTATCCATCCTTTTCTCCTATACAATACCTACTCTCTCTGTCTCTCTGTAATATAATATAATAAATAAATAATATATATTATATGTAATATAATATATCTCCCTATATAATACAATACATATTATATGCATGTAATATAGTCCCTCATAATAAGGCTGAAGATCTGATTATATTGACAAAATGAGAATAATAGAATCAGATGAGAATGGCTTTTTGCACAAAAGTTCAAGTCTATGAAAGTCTGCTTTACCCATGTGGTTTTTCCTGGCACTGAAATATTCAGTAATTTTCAGAATGGTAAGCTTTGAACTTTTTTCATTCATCAGCAATAACAGAAAAAAACAGCATCTGACCTTCATATTTTACAAATTAGTTTAAATACTTGTTAATAAAGGTCAAAGTAGGGTGTATGAGGTGTTTAGGAAGATTAACACTTCTAGTATGAGGGATTGCCAAGCCTTTTTCAGGGTTATTCATCTAGCTTTTGTATCCATCTTTCACCCAAATCCCACCTGTAGCTCCAAGAAGCTGTAGCATCTGTAATGACCACACATCATGATAAACCAAATAAGACAAACTAAACTTGGTCTCAAACCTGTCATTGATTTAGAGGACTATCTACCCCAAACACAGACTTCTCTTGTGCAATGGGTAGTGGAGAACAGTTTGTCCCAAAGGCCATGAAGAGATTTGAAGCAGTCTCTGAGAAGCCTTTTGCATTTGGTTAGACATTGAGGAATATCAAGGTCATCAGCTGCATCCTGGGCTACCACCATTCATTTTGATTTTTATCCTACCACCGGACTTACATGATTCAGGAGAAGAAGGAGTTTGATGTCTTGTTGAAAGTCTGTCTCACTTAAATACAATTCACGGGAAAAGCAAAAAGCAAAATATTACTCATGATGTCATTGGTCCACATCAGAAACAAAGGATCATCAACAACTTTCAAAGTTCAGTGGTCTTAATGAAGTTGGAATGCAGTTTGAGTTCCAAAGTACAGAAGGAGGAAACTAGTGTAGCCAGACAGAACACAGCAGAGATGGGAGTCAATAGAGAGAAAGTAAACATAGCTATTTTTATTGAGAGGAAATGCAATTGTAGAGGGCCACACATAGTGGGGAACCCTGGGCGAGGTATAAGACCCCTTAGTTCAGTAAAAGGAACCCTGCTGACGTGTCTGGTTTGGCTCCCTCATCCTCCCTAGGGGCATCTCAGCCTTCCTGAGAGGTGAGGGGGTGGTGACAACCTGTGCTGTGCTTAAAGCAGAATTTATACCAAAGAAACATCTGCACACAATAGCAAGTTGTTTATGTGGTCCCACATGTGCAGTACACAATTAGTGCATGGGAACTGTGCTGAGAGAAATTTAAATAAATGGATTCTTTTTAGACCATCCTTGAGAGTTCCATCTATTCACTCCTCACCTATGATTGGGCTTAGGGCTGGTACCAAAATCCTCCAGTGAGCAGGTCCAGACATGAAATAATGACAATCAAGAGTGCTGAAAACAGCTATTTTTATAAGGTTCTGATCTGAATGAACTGTGTCAAGATTTGAGGACTAGTATTGATTAATGTTGAGGGGAAGAATTGGGAAATTGGTGGAAAGTTGTATTCAGACTGCTTGCAGAGAAAAAGAAAATTTCACCTTTACTGCAGGTAAATGATGGGGGATGATTCAGGAGAATGAGCTTTCTGTTGTTTCTACATGGATTAGGGCTACCTAAGAGTCTATGAAGCTCTTACAAATGAAAAGATGGATAGTTGATATAAATAGACTATACTATATTTTCAATGGTGCCTGTATATAAGAAGTGACATAGGAAAGACATCTGATTCTATATAACATGGAAAAACCAGGTCCAATAAAATGGAAGAGTGGAAGATAAGGAATGAAGGATAGTAGAGTGAGTACTGCATTTGTATTGGTGAAGTATTTATGAGGACAAGATTTATTAAGGGCAAGAAAACATGAATGGTTTACTAGCTGCATTTGAGGAGACAGTAACCAATCCTCAATTCACAAATAAAAGTGGGAATAAAAGGGAAAAAATCTAAATCCTCAACTTCATAGTATATTAGATTCCTGAAGCCAAATTAACTGATATCATTTAAAAAAACTCTTGTGTTATATCATATTTCCAAGCCCCATAAATCATCAGTTTCCAGCAACATATATAAGGTATTCTTCCCCTTTGCTTCCACAAAATAATTTAAAATCCTCAGAATAGTTTAATTGCATGCTGTGTGGTACCTGAAGGGTACAGTAAGAAGTTAGTTTCTTCTTTAAATGAATTTGTCATACCATTGGAGATAGTAATATCTAACATTTCTAAAATGCTATGACATTTGCAAAATGTTTTATGCATATTAGTTATTTATCCTCACAACAACTCTAAGAGATAGGTGCTATTATTATATCCATTTTATAGATGAAGAAACTGAAGCAAAAAGACATGAAGTGACTTGTCCAAATCCATAGAATTAGTGTCTGAGGCCATTTTTAAGCTTGTCTTTCTTATTTCAAGTGCAGTGCCATAATATAAATACTATACAAATCACATATAGAAACCTGTCATTAAACAATCACAAAAAATGATTAGAATAAAATATCTGAAGTTGGTTTAGTAATATAGAAAATGAAAGTGATTAATCTGACAATGTGGAACTGTTTTTAAAAAGTAATATAGTTTTTAGAGTGAATAAGATCTCAGTTCATCAAGTGTAGTAAGATAGACTTGAGTTATAGTTTGAAATCCTCATTTTGTTAGGCTTGTGTGTGAATTCATCCTATCTCTCATTAAGAGCAGGTAAGTAGTTCATTCAACCAAGGAGGCAGTAACTACTATTAGCTTCTGAGTAGGTAGAACCATTATGGCCAACTCTCCCCCTGGGTCAGTATAGAAATGTAGGTCAGATCCTGACTAGTCATGTTCCATTAGGCTTTTAACTGTATTTCTAACTCTCTGGATTTTTTCCCCATATCCCTATGTGGGTACCTCTTTCCCCTAACCTCATTTTAGGCTCCATTTTATGCATTATCTCCTTCTATTAGAATATAATCATCTTAAAATCAAGGACTTTTTTTCTTCTTGCTTATATATGTGTCCTTATCCCTTAGCATGATGCTTGTGGTTAACAAATGTATGTTTTCTTCCTGCCAACTAATCATTTTTTAAAAAATGGATCTTGATACATGAATTATACAGTGAGATTATACAGGCTAAAAGTATTTGTCTTCCTGACACAAATTCACACAAATTTGGGCCATATTCAGGTGCAGTTGTTCCAAAATTACCTTTTCTTGAATCTAGTGTCTTCTGTACTCATGACCATGTGCTCAGATTCTCTTTGCAGTCAGTGAACAAAGAGCCACTGGATCAAAAATAAAGAAGAATTCAAAATAAAAGTCAGAAAGTAAAAGGGCCAAAAAAAAAAGAGAAAGTTTCACAGAAATCCACACTCTAAAGGTAAAATTACCTGGCTTCTTTCTAGAAGTAGTTATTTCAAAATTTCAATGATTTGTGCTTTCAGTGATGTGAATTGCCATTCCTCTAAAGGTGGAATTATGGATAAAGAACTGGAGCTGGAACTTTTTGAACTCAGGAAAATCTGAGCTCAAAATCCAGCTTCAAATACTAGTTATATGACCCTAGACCCTAGACTCTTAAGCATTATCTGCATCAATTATTTCAACTATAAAAGGGGAAATTATTTATAATAGCACCTTTCTTAGAGGGTCATTATGAAGATCAAATAAAATTGTATTTTTAAAGCACTTAGCATAATGTCTGAAATGTAGTAAATGCTTAATACATAAATGCTTATTTTCTTTTCCTCTCTTTTCTCCTTCTTATGATTTAGTTGATATTTGTAAGCTGCTGTAGAGAAATATACCCCCCTGCAATCAATCTGGTGATGAGCTTCTCTAAATATATTTAGACTGGCAGCAGATATATAGTCTACCATGCACTGTTCACCTTGCTGACATGGGGAAAATTTGTGATTTTCTGGCATGGTCTCTGAGAATTTCAAGGTCATCACCATGTCACAATATGGAATTAGAATAGGGGTTAAATTTAGTGGGAAAAAATGGATTTCTTCCAAGATGTAATGCATTCCAAAATATATTTGGAATATGTGCTTCTTTGAGGACTAAAGTGCCTTTTAGATGTCATCTGGAAGCTAGTAATCCCAAATGTAATAAATTCCATATTAACTGTAAACTTGGAAATGGTAACACTGAGAAAGTAGGCTAAATTGAGGAACTGTGATGTTATAATGATATAGGCAAAAAAGGATAGAAAGAGGAGAGTTGTAGAGAAAGAACTAGTCAATATGTCTCTGACACAGTCCTTGAAAGGGGAAGCCCCAATCTACTGACATGAACATTCTAATTTATTTGGCAGGTGTGTATTTTTTTGTGAAAAAACAACTCATCAAACCATCATAGTTTAATGAAAAATATTCCTTGACATTTTTCAAAAGTCTTTCTTCATTTTGCATTCACTAAGAAACATTTTGATACTTTGATCATAGGAAGGGGTTTGCCTGGCTACCGGATATGAGATTTCTAGTTGATTTAACATAAAAATATGTGTTTAACTGAATAAATCTTTGTCTGCATTGTGTCTTTGTCTCTTTATTCCCCATGCCAAGTATAATGTCTTGTACAAATTAGGTACTTTAATAAATATTAATTGAATTGTTTGGTTTTTCCCCTTTGGTCCAAATTTATTTCATCAGCTTTGAGGGATTCCCAGTTTGGAAACTCCTTCTAGTGATGCAGATCATAACTCGTCTCTAACTTAGAGGCTTACAGAGCTGTATCAGACATTGAGAGACTTGGCTATTATCCAACAACTAGCATGTATCAGAAACACAGCTTGAAACCACTTCTTCTGTTTCTAAAAAGACCTACTATCTACTATGCTTACTTGTCTCTCTTATGAGACTGTTTAGCACATATCAGTTCCCTCATAACAAATCAATTCTCTGGTGAAATAATAAAATCAAAGTTGTATTTTATTAATCTAATTTTTATTTTTAAAAACATTCATTGAATGTTTTGGTTTTTATATATTATAGTGATTTCTGGATATACACACCCCCTTTCCAATCAGAACTTTTCCCCTTATAATCAACACCCCCCAAAAACAAAAACCCAAATCAAAAACAAACCAATTGAGTAAAAATCTTCATTCATGGAAACCACATCTGACAGTGCAGACAATGTCTGCACTCATAATTTCCCATCTGTAATAAAAAGAAATATGAAAATGGGTTTTTAAATGATCAAATCTGAGGAAAAAACTTAAGAGTGCAAGAGTAACTGTGTCCTCTGAAGCTTGACTTAAAACACTCCCCAGTCTCTCACTCTTGTCATTAGGATCTGTTTTGGACGTTATTTCTGAGTGCTGAGTTGCTTCATAATGAACATCTCATTTTGCTTTGTCCTAATAACCCTCGGATACTCGCCTTAAGTCTTATGCTGTCTTCAAGATCTTTCCCCCACCATGAAGCTTTCCCTCTCTCCCACAGGACACACCAGTCTCTCTTTCTCTGAACACTGCTCCTCCCAGCACTCAGAGTCCTACCACAACAATTCAACACCTAATGATATCCTGCTTTATATTGTTCTGGCTCTAATTGTTTCCTGTGTGTTGATCTTTCCCCCAATAGCACGGTAAGCTTCTTGAGGAAAGGTGCCAAGAAGACTCTTTTGTATTTTGCCAGTTGTCCCCTCTGCACTTCACCATCTCTGTAGCAAGGTGCTGGGCATAATCCTGGCATTAAATGAGTGAATCTTGGTCTTAATTGTTCTACCCAGGTGCTCTATCCATAGGATTGTTTAACTAGAAGATGATTTTTTAGTCTCCACTGGCTCTCTCCTGTGAATAGAATGAAGTTAGGACATCTTTTTGCCAACAAAATAACTATGTCTGTCTCTTAACCCTGGCTATCTGACATGCTCAAATGACCAAGGTTCCTCAGAGTTCAGAAAGGAAAGAAAAGCTTAGTGACCTGGCCTAGCCACATTAATGCCCCAGAAGGTCTCCCAAAACATCAAAGTGGGCAAATGCAATTTCCCTTAGGTTATTAGTAATGATTGTATCTCCTTTGAAACAACAGAACTGGCAGTCCCATTTTGTTTGTCCCACATCCTGAGAGACCAGTAAGGGAAAATAAAACATTTCTATGAAGGGAAATTTTTTTTCATTAGCACAAGAATGTTTTAACCCCTTTCTTTAAAAAAAAAAAAAAATCAAGCTAATTTCCAAATCCAGCATAGCCCTCTGCAATTTTTGAGTTTTGTTCTGTCTTCTTATCTTACTCTAAGACTTTTGAGGTGGGGTCAGAATCTGCAACTTTTATTTGTATGCTAAGGAAGCTAGAATGTCTTGTGTTTATTTACTTATTTTATTTTTCCAAATACATGTAAGGATAGTTTTCAACATTCATTTCTGTAAGATTTTGTTCCAAATTTTTTCTCCCTTTCTTCCCCAGCTACTTCCTCCCCAAGACAACAAGCAATCTGATATAGGTTAAACATGTACAATCCTTCTAAACATAAATTCCATATTTGTCAGGTCATGTGAAAAAAAAATCAGACCAAAAGGAAAAAAAAAATGAGAAAAGTAAAAAAAAAAAAAAAAAAAAAAAAAAAAAAAAAAAAAAAAAAAAAAAAAAAAAAAAAAAAAAAAAGTGAAAATACTATGTTTCAATCTACATTCACTTGCTATAGTTTTCTCTCTGGATGCTAATGGCATATTACATTCCTAGTTTATTAGAACTGAGAAGACACCTATGTTTAACAGTATTGATACCTGGGTAAGGTACCAGGTAGACTGCATCCCATACTTCAAAGCAATAGTGAAGAATGTTTAATGTCTAGGGGTTAGGAAAGGAGTAAATCATTACCGTTTTCAGATGCCTTCAGCATTCTGATTCATTTTTAAGCCTTTCCAGGAAGTATGCAGAGGGCTCCCAAATAATGAATTGACCCTAGAATTCTTTGCCCTCCTGAGATTTCCAATTTATTGGGAGGTATTCTGAAAGGCCCTGATTAAATTCAGTCTCTGTTTCTTCTTTTATTTCTTCTTCAGCAAACTGAGATTCACGTTTAGTGAGGATCCTACAAACTTTCCTTCATTCCTGGGTGACTAATATAGGTCCAAACTCAAGAATCCTTCTGGAGATCTGAAGCACAAAACATCTTCCCCCCGCCCCCCAAAAGTTCAGGGCACAAAGCTGAGGGATATAGGAGGCAAACTTTAAACTCACCTTTTTTTTTTTTTTTTTTTAAATATCAGATATCATGATAAAAAGCAGCAGCCATTTTGTTTTTTCTTGGGACATGACATTTCAATGACCCACTAAATGCTGTCTGTAACAACTCTGGAAAACTCACATGACATGAATTTTGCAGAACAAAGAAAAAAGTTTTAGGCCTTGGAGTCAGATGTAAATTCAAATTCTGACACTGCCATTTAGCAGATGTGTGTGTGACCTCAGGATCCTCACCTAGAAAATAAGAAAACTAGTTGGATATGGTAGCTCCTAAGGTCTTTTCTATCTCCCACATTTGACAGCCTTTGGTAATTCAATTTTGTTAAATGTAAAGGATGCTAATGATGTACTACTGGCCTTTTAAGTTGCCCCTCACTGCCTTATCTCTCTACGAAATAATTAAGGCATTTGGCGGCATCAAGGTTTTCTTTTTTGTTCAGTTATTATCAATTGGATCCAACTCTTCATGATTCTGTTTGGAGTTTTCTTGGCAAAGAAACTGCAGTGATTTGCCATATCCTCCTTTTGGGGTTTTTTGGCAAAGATATTGGAGCTATTTGTCATTTCCATTTCCAGCTCATTTACAGTTGAGGCAACTGAGGCAAACAGGACTAAGTGACATGAGGCCAGATTTGAACTCATGAATATGAGTCTTCCTGACTCTAGGTCTGGCACTCTATTCACTGCACCACCTAGCTTCAAGGTAGATTATTTTATTTTATTTATATGTTCCATTTGTAAGAGCTCATATGTGTATACACATATACATACATGTATACATGAATGCAAACATGCATTTTCTCTATTGTTTGTCTTACCTCCACCCATTTGTTTCTGGAGAGTAGAAACAACATCTAATATTTCCAGTGCTCCAGTCTCTGGTCCTTGTTCAGAAAACTAGATATTTAGGACAATTGATCTAGAGTCTCTCATCTTTTTTTTTCCCCTAACTCTCCATTAGATAGTAAAATCTTTGAAAGTAGAATCATGGGATGATTGTATATCTTTGTATCACCAACCCCTAAAACTGTTATGGGCCAGAACTCTGAATTTGAAACAAAGATTATTAAAAGGTACTAACTCAGTGGAATTGATAAAGACAATGGTTGTTTAGTATGGTGCTTAATAATTTTCTAGTTCAATACCTGTACTTAGTACTGAATATAGTTCTATAAGATTCACTCCTATGATAAGAGAGCATATAAGCTCGGACAAACTCAGGTAGGTTCATTCAGAGGCCAGAGAAGACAGAGGACCGGAGGCAGAGAGATTCATTCCATCTTCATCAGGACCATGGCTGGTCCGTCCTCCTGCATTTTGTCCACTAAAAAAATGGAGAGGCCTTAGAGGAAGGCCTCTAAGAAAGCTGCCCAGCCCTAGGCAAAGAGATAATAAAGGATTTGGACTTTAACACCTAGCTGCTCTCATGGTGATTATTGAACTGAAATGAAGACTGCTCCCAGAGACCCCAAGAAGACCGAATCAAGAGCACTACATAAAACAGTCTTGTATATATTGTAGGTCCTTCAAAACATATTTGAAAAGCTGCTATAAATAATGACTTTTCTCCCTTTCCTCTCACTCTTACTAACTCTGCAATATGGTTCCCA
Organism: Sarcophilus harrisii; assembly: GCF_902635505.1. Classification (NCBI taxonomy): domain Eukaryota; kingdom Metazoa; phylum Chordata; class Mammalia; order Dasyuromorphia; family Dasyuridae; genus Sarcophilus; species Sarcophilus harrisii. Next base: position 475,722,756 of record NC_045428.1, read on the forward strand.
ATCTTATCACACAACTGAAAATATTCTCTCCAAAGTATCTAATGATCTCTTTTTTAATTTTTTTATTAAAGCTTTTTGTTTTCAAGATATGCCTGGATAATTTTTCGACATTCACCCTTGCAAAACCTTGTGTTCCAATTTTTTTCTTTCCCCCTCCACCCCTTCCCCTAGATGGCAAGTAATCCAATATATGTTAAACATGGTAAAAATATATGTTAAATCCAATATATGCATACATATTTATACAATTATCTTGTAGAGCTCCTCATATTACAGATGAGAAAATTGAGGCCAGAGGAGGTTAAGTGATTTGTGCTACATTACCCAGGCAGTAAGGTAGCCCAGCATGGTTCCAGAAAAATTGACAAGTGCCACCCCTGTTAGATTCCAATAATTTGACCTCAGGTCCTCTGACTCAATCCAGTGTGCCACATTGCCTCTACTGCCTTCATAGTAATTTCATAAGTAACCACTGATTGACTATATTTCCAGCAATGAAACCAAGAACAACAATTGTTCTTTTTTAACATTCCATAATAAAATGTATTATACTCCACATCAACACCAATCATAGCCTCTCTGAAAGTCTTTATAAATTCCTCTGTCTAAAAATATTTTCTCCACACTATAGCTACCTCTCATATATATTATCCATCTTGTACCATACCTTTCCAATTTTGTAGGACCTATCAGGTCATATGCTTTTCTGGAAGAGCCTTTGAGAAGCAAGAATCACCTCTGTGCCATCATGATGAATTTGAATAGGGCTTGGGTGAAGGAAAAAAATTATATACACATTAGAAACATAAATCTCTTGTGTTTTCCTGGATTATAATCAGAAGCTTTCAAAGTATTGTTTTCAAACAATAAATATTTTACAAGGGACATGAAATATCACACAATGAGAAGTTTTCCAGCAGACTAAATCATATACATGTGGGTTGTTACTTAGAAGAAAAGGACCTAAGGAGTTTTCTGTGTTGTGATTTGTATAACCATTATAAAGACTGCATTATGATAGTTCCACTAATCATAAAGATTCCACTATAATAACTATTATAGTGCCATCACTGCCATGATAAATAACCACAAGTCTGAAAAATATTCTCGTTTGCCCTTCTCTCTGAACAAATCGAAGGTCAAGTTTATGATTTGCTGAAGAATCTATGATTCACTCAATTATTTAACACAACAAAAATATTAAATCTTCTTGATCTGGCACAGTTCTTAGGAATAACCCAAGACTGCCTGGCCTTGGGAATGATGTAGGTAGGAATGCTATATTTCTTCCCTTAGGCTATCTTGCCTTAGTTTACTTCTTACAGCCAGGATCTGAGTCCAAAAGATTGCTAGCTATCAGAAAACAGAATTTTGGTTAGTGATAATGGGTTTCCGATACTAATGAGCAACAATAATGACATGCTTAAAGTTAATACAGATGCAGAATAAAATTGGATGCCCATAATTGATCTGTGATGTTTCAGGTCTAAAAACACCCCCCCCCAGAAGGTTCTTCCTAGTGAGATTTGCTCAGAGAACTATGGATACTGAACCTCCACCAAAATCAGAACCAGACCACTCTTCAGTTCCACCTCTAAGCCATAGAGTTCCACCTCTAAGCCATACAATTAGCATATAAATGACACAAAGCATCTGGTTTCCATAACTTTTCCTATAAATTTACCTTCTTGCTCCTAGCTCTTTTATAATCTATCCCACTTCAACTGGTGTTACAGTTATAATAAACTTTGCCCCTTGACTTGGAGATGGGTCTGAACCTGCAAATTCTTTTGAGACTCCTTGTGATACCAGTCTGAAATCCTAATATTTATGGGGTCCCTTGAATCCCAACATTCTCATAAAATCGAGCTTGGCCTCCATTTTCAAAGGCAGGTAATTCACAGTTCTAGACTTGAAATTATAAAGTCACTTCTTATTTAATTAGCAGAATCAAAGACTGAGAAATCAATTCAGTGGATTGTGTGTTAAGAAGCCAACTCCAAGCCCAACTAAAACTTTTTAAGAATACTGGATTAGGGGCGGGGCCAAGATGGAGGAGAGGACACACACATTTTTCTAAGATCTCCTTTGCCCTCAGACTATTTTTTTATGAAGCAGCCTAGGAATTAATGCTTGATTGTCAAAACTCACAAATATTGGGAGTACAACATGTTACCAACAGAAGATAATCTCAAAATTCACCAGAAAAGGTCTGTTTTTGCTCCCACATGGGGACAGAACAGAGCTAGGCCAGGGGCAGGCTCAGGCAGGCAGTGAAAACACAGGAAACAGCTCATGCTGGGCAAACTGGAGGGGGGTGAGGTGTGGTCTTTGCCAGCTGAAAATTTGTGGGAAGAACTCTACCACAGTGTCAGCTACTCTGCTTTAGCAGCAAGCCAATAGATCAGCAGAGAAGCTATAAACACAAGGGGTAAAGACTATAACTCTAAAATGCTAGAGTCTCTCAGGATCTGGCCACACCCAGCCAACACTGGGAAGTACTCAGCACAATCTCAGCACAGCTGATCCCAGAGCAGATGCTAATCCCAGTGCAGCCATTGCTGTCCCACTGCCACTGCCTGTTGTTTGTTGAGGAAGCTTGGTAACCCCACAATACCCCCAAAGCACAAAGCAGACTGCAGGGTTTTTGTTTGTTTGTTTGTTTTTGTTTTATTTTATTTTATTAAAATGAGTAAAAAGGCAAAGTGGGCTTTAACTATAAATAGCTTCTATACTGAAAGAGAGCAGATTTCAAACACAGAGGAGACTAACAACAGTTTGTCTCTAGAGGAAACCCCAAAGGAGGAGATGATCTTGTCCCCACCACATAAGACTCTCATAGAAGAAATTAAAAAGGCTCTTTAAAAAGAGCAAGAAGAAGAAAAAGGGGAAAGGAAAGGGAAGCTTTGCAAGAGGGTCTAGATAAGGCATGTAGCTCATTAAAAGATAGAGTGGAAAAAGAAAACAACTCCCTGAAAAAGAGAATTAGTGAATTAGAAAAAGAAAATAATACCTTAAAAAATAAAATTGGTGAAATGGAAAAAAAATCCACAGAACAAAACAACTCATTTCAAAATTCAGTTGGACAATTACAAAAAGACATAAAAAAGTAAATGAAGAAAATAATTTATTAAAAATCAGAATTGAACAAATAGAAATAAATGACTCTAGGAGACATCAAGAATCAGTCAAGCAAAACCAAAAAACTGTTAAATACCTACTTGGGAAAACAACAGACTTCGAAAATAGATCCAGGAGAGATAATCTAAGGATTATTGGACTTCCTGAAAATCATGATGAAAAAAAGAGTCTAGACACTATTTTTCAGGAAATTTTCAAAGAGAACTTCCCAGATGTTATAGAAAGAGAAGGTAAAATAGACATTGAAAGAATTCATCGATCACCTACTGAAAGATCCCAAAATCAAAACTCCAAGAAATAATGTAGCTAAGGAAAAAAATACTACAAGCAGCCAGAAAACAAACAAACAAACAAAAAAACCCAATTCAAATACAGAGGAGCCACAATAAGGATCACTCAGGATCTAGCAGTATGCACATTAAAGGATTGAAGAGCCTGGAATCTGATATTCTAAAAGGCTAAGGAATTTTGTATGCAGCCAAGAATAACTTACCTAGCCAAACTGATCATTTTCTTCCAGGAAAGAAGATGGACATTCAATGAAGTAGGTGAATTCCATTTAGTCCTGATGAAAAAACTTGAGCTAAACAAAAAGTTTGACCTCCAAATATAGGACTCAAGAAAAGCATAAAAAGGCAAAATTCTTGAGAACTGTATTTCTGTTATGGGTATTCATAAAGAGTACATGTATAATTTGGTTTTACTGTTATAATATAAAAAAGGAACTAGAGGTGGAAAGGAAATTGTACCAGAAAAAGGGAAAAGTGGAGGTAAAAAGAGGGAAATTACATCTCACAAAGAAGCAAAGGAAACCTATTATATCTAAGGGAAAGAAGGAAGGGGGATGAACATAGAGTAAATCTTACTCTCATCAGAATTGTCTCAAAGAGAAAATATTAGACATATTTGGTTTACAGAGAAACTTCTCCCACCTTATTGAAAAGTGGGAGAGAAAAAGTGAAAAGGAAAGGGGTAGGCTAAATAGAAGGGCATACAGAAATTGTAAGGGAAAGGTTTAAGAAAAGGTGAGGGACTCTAAAGGAGGGGAGGGATCCTAAAAAGGGAGGGCTGCATGAGGCAAATGGTGCTCATAAGTTTAATACTGGGGAGGGGGGTCAAGGGGAAAGGAAAGAGAAAAGCATAATCTAGGGATAATAAGGTGGCAGAAAATACAGAATTAGTAGTTTTAACCCTAAATGTGAATAAGGTAAACTCTCCCATAAAGCAGAGGCAGATAGCAGACTGGATAAAAGCCAAAATCCTATAATATGTTATTTACAGGAAACACACTTGAAGCAGGGCAATACATACAGAATAAAGGTAAAAGGCTGTAGCAGAATCTACTATGCTTCAGGTGAAGTCAGAAAAGCAGAGATAGTCATACTGATCTCAGATCAAGAAAATGCAAAAATTGATCTAATTAAAAGATATAAGGAAGGGCACTATATTTTGCTAACGGTTAGCATAGATAATGGAGCAATATCCATACTAAACATATATGCCCCAAGCGGTGTAGCATCTAAATTCCTAAAGGAGAAGTTAAGAGAGCTGCAAGAAGAAACAGACAGCAAAATTATAATAATGGGAGATCTCAACCTTGCACTCTCAGAACTAGATAAATAAAACCACAAAATATATAAGAAAGAAGTTAAAGAGGTAAATGCAGCACTACAAAAGTTAGGCATGATAGATCTCTGGAGAAAACTAAATGGAGACAGAAAGGAGTACACTTTCTTCTTAGCAGATCATGGAATCTATTCAAAAATTGACCATATATTAGGATATAAAGACTTCAAATTCAAATGCAGAAAGGCAGAAATAGTAAATGCATCCTTTTTAGATTACAATGGAATGAAAATTACATTCAATTAAAAGCCAGGGGAAAATAGACCAAAAAGTAATTGGAAACTAAATAATCTCATCATAAAGAATGATTGGGTGAAACAGCAAATCATAGACATAATAAATAATTTCACCCAAGAAAATAACAATAATGAGATATCATGCCAAAATGTATGGGATGCAGCCAAAGTGGTAATAAGGGGGGATTTTATATCTCCAGAGGCCTACTTGCATAAAATAGAGGAAGAGAAAATCAATGAATTAAGCTTGCAACTAAAAAAGCTAAAAAAAAGAGCAAATTAAAAATCTCCAATAAAACAATAAAGTTGAAATTCTAAAAATAAAAGAAGAGATGAATAAAATTGAAAGTAAAAAATAAAACTATTGACTTAATAAAACTAAGAGTTGGTTCTATGAAATAACCAACAAAGCAGATAAATTGGTAAATTTAATTAGAAAAACAAGAGGAAAATCAAGTTGTTAGTCTTAAAAATAAAAGGGAGAATTTGACACTACTGAAGAGGAAATTAGAGCAATAATTAGGAGTTACTTTGCCCAACTTTATGCCAATAAATTTCATAACATAAATGAAATGGATAAATACCTTCAAAAATATAGATTGCCCAGATTAACAGCAGAAGAAGTAAATTGGCTAAATAGTTTTATTTTAGAAAAAGAAATAGAACAAGCTATTAATCAACTCCTCAAGAAAAAATCCCCAGGAACAGATGGATTTATATGTGAATTCTACCAAACAGTTAAAGAACAATTAACTCCAATACTACATAAACTATTTGAAAAAACAGAGATTGAAGAAGTCCTACCAAATTCCTTTTATGACACAGACATAGTACTGATACCTAAACCAGGTAGGATGAAAACAGAGAAAGAAAATTATAGACCAATCTCCCTAATGAATATTGATGCAGGAATCTTAAATAAAATATTAGCAAAAAGATTAAAAAGATTACAGAAAATCATCCCAAAGGAATCTATCTACCAAAGGAAAGTCAGGAATTATATGAGCAAAATTACAAAACAGTTTCCACATAAATAAAGTCAGATTTAAATAATTGGAAAAATATTAAGTGCTCTTGGATAGGACAAGCAAATATAACAAATATGACAATATTCCCTAAACTAATCTATTTATTTAGTGCTATACCAATTAGACTCCCAAGAAACTATTTTAATGATCTAGAAAAAATAATAACAAAATTCATATGGAAGAACAAAAGGTTGAGAATCTCAAGGGAATTAATGAAAAAAAAATCAAATAAAGGTGGCCTAGCTGTACCTGATCTAAAACTATATTATAAAGCATCAGTCAACAAAACCATTTGGTATTGGCTAAAAAATAGATTAGTTGATCAATGGAATAGGGTAGGTTTACAAGACAAAACAGACAATAACTGTAGCAATCTAGTGTTTGTCAAACCCAAAGATCCCAACTTTTGGGATAAGAATTCATTATTTGACAAAAACAGCTGGGAAAACTGGAAATTAGTATGGCAGAAAATAGGCATTGACCCACACTTAACACCGTACACCAAGATAAGATCAAAATGGGTCCATGATTTAGGTATAAAGAACAAGATTATAAATAAATTAGAGGAACATAGGATAGTTTATGTCTCAGACTTGTGGAGGAGGAAGGAATTTGTGACTAAAGAAGAAATAGAGATCATTATTGATCACAAAATAAAAAAATTTGGTTATATCAAATTAAAAAAGTTTTGTACAAACAAAACTAATACAGACAAGATTAGAGGGGAAGCAATAAACTGGGAAAACATTTTTATAGTCAAAGGTTCTGATAAAGGCCTCATTTTCACAATATATAGCAAATTAACTCTAATTTCTAAGAAATTAGAGTTCTCCAATTGATAAATGGTCCAAGATATGGATGATGAAATTGAAACTATTTCTACTATGTGAAAAGGTTTTCCAAATCATTATTGATCAGAGAAATGCAAATTAAGACAACTCTGAGATACACACCTGTCAGATTGGCTAAAATGACAGGAAAAGATAATGACGTATCTTAGAGGAGATGTGGGAAAACAGGGACACTGATACATTATTGGTGGAGTTGTGAACAGAGCCAGCCATTCTGGAGAGCAATTTGGAACTATACTCAAAAAGTTATCAAACTGTGCAAACCCTTTGACCTAATCGTGTTATTACTGGGCTTATATCCCAAAGAGATATTAAAGAAGGGAAAGGGACCCACATGTGCAAAAATCTTTGTGGCAGCTCTTTTCGTAGTGGCTAGAAACTAGAAATTGAATGGATGCCCATCAATTGGAGAATGGTTGGATAAATTGTGGTATAATGAATGTTATGGAATATTAATGTTCTGTAAGAAATGATTAGAAGGATGAATACAGAGAGACTTGGAAAGACTTACATGAACTGATGCTGAGTGAAATGAGCAGAACCAGTAGATCATTATACACTTCAACAATACTATATGAGGATCTATTCTGATGGAAGTGGCTCACTTTGGCAATGAGAGGATCCTAATCAGTTCCAACTGATCAGTGATTAACAGAATCAGCTACACCCAGAGAAATAACACTGGGAAATGAGTGTGGACCACAGCATAACATTTACTCTCTTTCTTTTGTTGTTTGCTTGCATTTTTTTTCTTCCCAAGTTATTTTTACCTTCTTTCTAAATCCGATGTTTATTGTGCAATAAGATAACTGTATAAACATGTATACATATATTATATTTAACATATACTTTAACATGTTTAACAGGTATTGGTCTACCTGCCATTTAGGAGAGGGAGTGGAGGGAAGGAGAGGAAAAGTTGGAACAGAAGTTTTTGTAAGAGTCAATGTTGAAAAATTACTCATGCATGTGTTTTGTTCAGCAAAAACAATAATAACAATAAAAAAGAATACTGGATTAATACACAAAACAACTTGAACTTTGATACAGAAAACAATATTTGGAAAAAAATAAATTAAGCAACTTTTCTCAGTTTAAAGACAACATCTTGTCCCTGGTTGGCCCTTTCATAAAGGATTAGGAAATGTGTTTAATAAGAATCATCTTGAACTTGGAAAATGTCTATTTTGTTTGCTATTACCTGAGTTAAAAAGGCAGGGCTATTGGTTGTTAAGGTTGTTACTTGAGGTATACCTATCCAATAACAGTATGGACTTAATATACATGGTTGTTGGTTGGTTAGTTAATAGGAAAGCAGTGACTGCTACCAGTATTGCTAATGAGGCCATCAGCATCACTTTATCATTGACTGAGAGTGATTTTTAAAAATGACAAATAACAAATTTAGAGTAGTAGTAATGCTCAGAACTTCCAATTTTTCTGTCTGAAAAAGATGACAAGTTATATTCTAAATTACTGGCACATTTTTAAAAGTGTCACATTTTATTAAATATATTTCATTTACTTTCAAATAGCTAAAAGCAGAAATGATAAATGCAAGCACAGAACTTTTTATCTTTACTTTGGAATCCAAGAGCTGCTTTTTGTATAAAATTCCTAAATTTGTTGTTGTTTGTCTAGCATAGTAGCTAGAGGCATCACCTGGATGAAATCTCAGGGATGGCAATCTATACCAGTCTTTGACTTTTATATATCCATTTAGGCCTTCCCAATTCAACTTTGGGGAAGCCTAAACTCTAAAAAGGTAGGGTTTTCATTTTCATATTCGTTAGCTCATAATGTTTAAACTAGCATCTCAAGAAAAGTGGGTTTTTTTTAAGTGCTCCATATATAAGCAGTAATAAAGTAAACTGATTATTTATTCCTTTTTAAGGAAGCAAACATGCAATAGAATAAAGAGCTTCTATGAATCCTATTATAAGTCTAGCTAGTTGAGTCTCTGCTCCATGTTGGGATCAATGGAGTTCACTGCCCTATGGAGCAGAAAAGGGTTATTACCTTTTAGGCCTTGTTGAAAACCTTTTTTGTCAATTATATGATGATTGAGTATGATGGACTTGACTTTTCTTAGCAATGTGATGACTCGAGTCATTTCCCACAGGTTTAGGGTGGAAAATGCCATTCACTTTCAAAGAGAAAACAATGAAGAATAAATGAAGACTGAAGATCTTTTTGTTGTTATTTTTGTTTGTTTTTTTTTTATGGTTTTTCCCTTTTGATCTGATTTTTCTTGAACAACATGGAATATGTTTATAGAAATATGTTCATGGAAATATGTTTAAATAGATTGTACATGTTTAACCTATCTCAGAGCTGTTGTGGAGAGGGGGGAAGAAAGGGAGACAAATTTGGAACTCAAAATTTTACAAAAATGAATGTTGAAAAATATCTTTATGTGTATTTGGAAAAATGAAATACCATTAAAAAAATAAAAGAAAAAGAAAACATTCTTGCTGCTTGGAAGACTGTTCCTAACAGGTCTTATCTCCTCTTCTATTCTGGGTAACACCCTATACTATCAGGTTTTGTATCTTAGCTGCCAAGTAGAGATTCTCAGCAAATGAAATTCTCTTGTGGCTGATTAGAATTGTGGTTGTACATGATCTGGTGGGTTTGAAGCAGGCAGCCAGATCCAAGATTCAAAATGAAATAACTTTACTTCAGAATCTGTGTTTTTTCTGCTACAGCATGCATTATTCTGGTGTTTATAATTATTGCCTGAGAGCAATTAAGGATGTCAAATGATAGTTAAAAGGGCAGATAAAGCATTAACTTAAAAAAAAATCCAATATGCATGATTTAATCAACTAACAATTATTAAGGGCCAATTGAATGCCAAGTATTATGTAGGATTCTGGGACAAAGACAAAAATGAAGCATTGGCTGGCCTTCAAAAAGCTCCATTCTGTCAGGGGAAGATAACATATACTTACATGGGTATATATAAAATGTAGGCAAAATAACTACAAAGAAATTATTTTCTAAGTGGCACTAGTTGCCTGTAATCTTAGGAAAGACAAAGTAGAAGCTGGAGTTTGACTTGATTCTTTCAAGGAAACTAAGGATTATAAGGGGTGGAAATGAAGAAGGAAGTAAGCACAAGCCTAGGAAAAGTAAAAAAAGTAAAAGATGAAGTATTATATATGAGGAGAAGTAACAGGACCACATATTTTCATTAGAGAGGAATCAGGGGAACAGTGAGGTTTGTATATTAATTATTTTAGAGGGTAAGTTTAAATTTAATTCCTTAAATATTAAATGGGTTTCTCTAAGTTTTCCTGATTGCTCTCTAATGAAAATTCTTAAACTAATAGAATCTTAGAGTCAGTATATAAAACATAATTATATAAATATATTTCTATAAAACATATATTTATATGATTATATATATATATATATATATATATATATATATATATATATATATATGTCTAGAGATATTGAAAGAATAAAGATAGGGAGGCAAAGCCAAGATGGCAGAGTAAAAGCAGAGACTCGCCAAGCTTGCTCCCCAAACCACTCCAAATTCCTTTAAATAATAACTCTAAACAAATTTTAGAGCATAAGAACACAAAAAGAAGGAGTGGAACAATTTCCCCACCAACGACAACTTAGAAGGTCAGCAGGAAAGGTCTGTGGCACCAAGATGGGAATCCAGTGTGCAGTTCCTACCTTGAGAAGACCAAGCCAGTGTAGCCCCTGCACCAGTCCCAGTGTTAGCACAGCAGGAACAGGTTTTGAGGCCTCTGAGTCAGAAGCAGTACTGGCAGTTTCTTAATCTCTCAGCCCAGAGACTCCAAATACAACTTGGAAGATGAACAGGAAAGGCCTATCAGTTGACCTTAGAAGACCAGCAAGCCAAGAATGGGCATGGGTGGCAGTGGTGGCAGTGACTACATATTCCAGAGACTTCAGCTCCCAGGAGTTCTCTTTACTAGCAATGAGGAAGAGCTCTGTATCATTAGCGCATTAGAACTTACAGCCACAGTGGGTCAGGGATACTCTTCACAATTTGTGGTGAGGTCTCTAGAAGGATTTCTGAAAACAGCTTGGGTCAGTGCATCTTCCATCCTGGAAACTGAGTCTTACTTCAACAGAGTTAAAAGTGAAGTAATAGGCTGGGAAAATGGGCAAACAGCAGAAAAAAATTCTCACCATAGAAAGTTACTATGGAAGATCAAACCACACACTCAGATAACAAAGTCAAAGCAATTGGTCTCTGGCCATGGAAGAGCTCAAAACAGATTTTGAAAATCAAGTAAGAAAGATAGAGAAAAAATTGGGAAGAGAATTGAGAGTGGTACAAAAGGAAATAGAAAAAGCTAATGAAGAGAATAATGCTTTAAAAAGCACAAGTAACTAAATGGGAAAGGGGATAAAAAAGCTCACCAAGGTGAATAATTCCTAAAAAAAATAATAAAATAAAATAAAAATAGAATTGAACAAATGGAAGCTAATGACTTTGTGAGAAATCAAGATACAGTAAAACAAAACTGAAAGGATGAAAAAAATAGAAAAGAATGTGAATTATCTTTTTGAAAAAACAACTCACTTAGAAAAAAGATCCAGTAGAAATATTTTCAAAATTATTGGTCTACTTGAAAGCAGTGATTAAAAACAGAGCCAAAATATCATCTTTCAAGACATTATCACGGAAAACTGTCCTGATAATTTAGAAGTAGAGGGTAAAATAGAATTTGAAAGAATCCCCTAATCAATTCCCAATTCTGAATGAATTTTCAAGCTGAAAACTTCCAGGAATTTTACTGCCAAATTCTAGCACTCCCAGAGCAAAGAGAAAATATTGCAAGCATCTAGAGAGAAACAATTCAAATATAATGGAGCCACAGTCAGAAAAAGACAAGATAAGTAGACAGAAGCTATTATTCAATTCAATTAAACAAAAACTTAAACTTCAAATTTTGTTTCAATACTTAGCCCTTTTAAGTCACCTTGTATAAAAATGAAATGACTTCCTTATAAATAAATACTTCTCTGTCTTGAAAAAAATCCATTATCATATCATATGACTGTAATGGAGTAGTAAGGATATAAGGAATTTAGAGAAATATGAGATTTGCATGAACTAACATAACATAAAATAAGAATAATGAAGGAAATAATATACAAAATGACTGCAATAGAACAAGTGACAAGATCATCAAAACAAAGGCCAAATCTTATAAGTAGAGCTATGATAAAGAAATATATTTCATCATCTTGGTAGAGATAAGGAACTAATTAGACTAATTTTATATTTATATGTGTGTGTATATCTTTATAAGATCCTATGTAGTCACTCTATCAAGTTTTTGTCACAATGGAGGGTTCTTAATAGATGGGGAGGGAAGTGACTTATTAAAAAAAAAAACAAATAAAATGTATTTTTAAAAAGCATCATCTGTCTCTGGAATGTTGAGGACCACTTGTCAGGACTGTTTCAAGTAATAAGCTGGAGTAAATGATGATCTGAAGAAAAACTTTGTAATTGAAATTATCCCAAATGACTATCAATTTTGAATATGTTAAGATATATCTATATCTCTCTATCTACATTCACATATGGAGTTCATCACTGAGTTTATTAGTCAAAGCTCTTGTAACTTTGTATCACTTGTATATTCCAATGACATAATCTTTGAGTAGTCAAAGTCATCTCTATATCACAATGAAAAATCGAGTCAATTTTCATATATCTTTATTCTTTATATTTAATCTTTTTATTTTTCCCAATTAAACAGTTTCTTTACATTTGTTTTTAAAGCTTTGAGTTTCAAATTCTCTCCCTTCCTCCCCACGCCCAGCCTTGTTTTAGAACACATGTGTGAAGTTATGCAAAACATTTTCGTAATTCATATTGTGAAAGAAAACATATTTCTCCTCTTTTGCCCCCCCCCCAAGAAAAATCTTCAAGAAAAAAAATTTTTATAATAGAGTATGCTTCAATCTATATTCAACCACAATTAATTCTTTCTCTGGATACAGAGAGCATTTTTTTATCATAAGTCCTTCAGAGTAGTTGTGGACTCTACAACATTCAGTTAGGGTCTTACATTTAGGCTGACATTGATCCATGAATTATTACTTATCATGTACTGTTCTCTAAAATATATTGTTCTCTGGGAGAACATTTCCTGTGGGGCTTCTGGAAGCAGCCTTAGTTTCAGTCCAGTGTAATAATCACCTCAAATGCAGCCAGGAGTTAAAGTCCAAATCCTTTATTGTTTCCTTTAAAGTTTTGTCTCCTTCCTGGAGCCCAGTTAGCTTTCTTAGAGATCTATCTCTCTCCTTTGTTCCAAGAGCTCCTGTCGCTAGTCCTTTGCTTCTGCCAACTTCAGCCTCCAGCCAGCATAAAGGTGGAAGATGGAATGAATCTGTCTCTGCCTCCGAGTATGGGCTTGTGTGTCTGGCCCTGAGAGCTTCTTGCTTATATGCTGTACACTGAGTATACACCAATCACTATATCACTGGGAAACCATTATTTGTTGTAGGATTAAATCAATTCTAAACTAGATTTAAACATTGTCTCTTCAATTCCACTTGGTACTTTGTTTCAAGTTCTGGCCCATAATATCTTCTTGTAGGATCAGATCAATCATACTGAACCATGCTAAATTAGATAATTATTGTCTCTATCAATTCCACTGTCTTAGTACCTTATAATAATCTTAAAATCTCCCACTTTCTTTTTGATTTTTGAACATAGGTGGTCATTACCTCCATGACTTCTCAAAGAGGTGAGAACCCCAAAAAGAAGGTGATCACGCTTTCCCTGACTGCTCAAAAAAGGAGTGAAAACACCATAAAAAGGAGGTGATCATGCCCTTCCTGACATCTCAGGAAGGGAGATGAAAACACCAAAGGAAATGGGAAATCAAATCAGATTAGCAGTTTTCTGAAGGGACTTACTCGAAACAGGTATACATAAATCCATCAATATGGGAGGCATTACACATAATTACATAAATTACATAAACACATAGTAACACAACACAGGCTAGTAAGTGATGTAACAAATAACATGAATCAACATGAGGAAATATACATGTCCACAAGTCCTAGAAATAGTCCATAAGGAATCTATTGTCTATTAGTTCATGTGCCAGGAATCCAATAATTCCTGCAAGTTTTGAAGCCTTGCAATAGTCTCATCAACAAATTTTTCATCTCAAGGAATCCAATGATTCCTGCTGGGTTTCAAATACTGCAACAGTCTTATCTTGTGTTAGGGAATCCAATGATTCCTGCAAATTTTGTTCTTAGGTCTTCTTCTTTGTTTCCAGATTTTTCTCTTTTTCTGTCTCTCTCTGATGGACAAGGCAAATACAGCTAGTTGGCACCCATCTGATTCCTTCTCCATCTGTAGAAATACAAGCAAACTCCCCCAAGCAGTTAATCTATCTGGTCCCTTCCATTCACTACTTTCTGGATCTCTCCACATCACCTGGCGATTATCTAAAGATAGAGGAGCTGCTCGCACTGGACACTGCCCTTCCAGGGGGTTATAAAACCTGTCTGCTTGAACCAATGCATCTTTATCAAAAATTAAAAAATTAATGGTATAGAAAGCTAAATTTAGAAGTTCTCTAGGATTACCCATGCCTCCCTCTTTCTTTTGTTTTTGGAGGAGCGTCTTAATATCTCTGTTTCTGCTCTCTACTTTGCCTGTCCTTGAGGATTAAAAGGTATGCCAGTGTCCAAGTCATTATTAATCAGAGAAATGCAAATTAAAACAACTCTGAGATACCACTACACACCTGTCAGATTGGCTAGAATGACAGGGAAAGATAATGCGGAATGTTGGAGGGGATGTGGGAAAACAGGGACACTAATACATTGTTGGTGGAATTGTGAATACATCCAGTCATTCTGGAGAACAATTTGGAACTATGCTCAAAAAGTTATCAAACTGTGCATACCCTTTGATCCAGCAGTGTTACTACTGGGCTTATATCCCAAAGAGATACTAAAGAAGGGAGAGGGACCTGTATGTGCCAAAATGTTTGTGGCAGCCCTCTTTGTTAGTGGCCAGAAACTGGAAACTGAGTGGATGCCCATCAGTTGGAGAATGGCTGCATAAATTGTGGTATATGAATATTATGGAATATTATTGTTCAGTAAGAAATTACCAAAAGGATGATTTCAGAAAGGCCTGTAGAGACTTACATGAACTGATACTGAGTGAAATGAGCAGGACTAGGAGATCATTATATACTTCAACAACAGTACTATATGATAATCAATTCTGATGGACCTGGCCATCCTCAGCAATGAGATGAACCAAATCAGTTCCAAGGGAGCAGTAATGAACTGAACCAGCTACACCCAGTGAAAGAACTCTGGGAGATGACTAAGAGCCATTACATAGAATTCCCAATCCTTATATTTTTTTCTGCCTGCATTTTTGACTTCCTTCACAGGCTAATTGCACACTATTTCTGAGCCCGATTCTTTTTGTACAGCAAAATAACAGTTTGGACATGTATACTTTTTTTTTATTTAATAGCTTTTTATTTACAGGATATATGCATGGGTAACTTTACAGCATTAACAATTGCCAAACGTCTTGTTCCAATTTTTCACCTCTTACCCCCCCACCCCCTCCCCTAGATGGCAGGATGACCAGTAGATGTTAAATATATTAAAATATAAATTAGATACACAATAAGGTATACTTATTTTGTATTTAGTTTATACTTTAACATATTTAACATGTATTTGTCATTCTGCCATCTAGGGGAGGGGGTGGGGGGAAATTGGAACAAAAGGTTTGGCAATTGTCAGTGCTATAAAATTACCCATGCATATAACTTGTAAATAAAAAGCTATTTAAAAAAATAATAAAGTTAAAAAAAAAGGTATGTCAGTGGTGTGTAAAATATTATACTGTGCACAAAAGTGTGCAAAATGTTTAGAAGTATATGCAGGTCCATTATCTATTTTTATTGCTTGTGGCACACCTATAATTGCAAATGCTTGGATAAGGAATTCAGTGACCACTCGGGCTGTCTCTTTTGCTGTTGGTATTGCAAAAGTGAATCCTGAAAAGGTGTCTACCACAAAGACAGACAACCAAAAGATTTATGATGGGTCACATCCATTTGCCAGATTTCATTGAGCCTCAAACCACAAGGATTCTTTCCTGGAGGGAACATAGGAGCATAGAAAGGAAGGCAAGTTGTACAACTTCTTACTATGCTCCTAGCTTCCTCTCTTGTTATTCCAAATTGTAAACGTAAAGCTCAAGCAGCCTGATGATATTTAAAATGAGATTCTTGGGCTTCTTGAAATAAAGGAGTATTGGCCAACATAGTTAGAAGGCTATCTGCCTTTGAATTTCCATCAAAAATATGATCTGGAAGTCCACTATGAGAGTGGACATGCAAGATATAAATCTTACCTGAATGCTTTCTCACTTGCTCTTGAAGTTCCTTAAAGTGCTGATAAATATTAGAAGCTGCAAATTTTATTTAGGCTGTGGAAATTCTTTGTACCACACCTACTGAATAGGCTGAATCAGATATTATATTTATATCTCCTGGATAATAAATAAGGTACTGTTCTTCTCTAAAATATATTGTTCTCTGGGAGCAGGTTTCCTGGGGGGCTTCTGGAAGCAGCCTTAGTTTCAGTCGAGTGTAATAATCACCTTAAATGCAGCCAGGAGTTAAAGTCCAAATCCTTTATTGTTTCCTTTTAAGTTTTGTCTCCTGCCACTAATCCTTTGCCACTGCCAGCTTCAGCCTCCATCTAGCACAAAGATAGGAGATGGAATGAATCTGCCGTTTCTGCCTCCCAGTATGGGCTTGTGTGTCTGGCCCTGAGAGCTTCTTGCTTATATGCTGTACACTGAGTACACACCAATCGTTATATCCCTGGGAAACCATTATTTGTTGTAGGATTAAATGAATTCTAAACTAGATTTAAACATTGTCTCCTCAATTCCACTTAGTACCTTGTTTCAATTTCTGGTCCATAACATCTCCTTGTAGGATCAGATCAATCATACTGAACCATGCTAAATTAGATAATTATTTTCTCTATCAATTCCACTGACTTAGTACCTTGTAAGAATCTTAACATTATCAGGTCTAAATTCACTTTATTGTTTCAACCATGCTGCCCAAATTTTCTATTTTGTGCACAATTATAACATTCTCAGTTCTGCTAAATACTTTGTAGCAATCTAAATATACATCACACATATGTTTATATCACACGCCTGAGCTATCTAGTTGATAAACTGTGAAAAAATAGATCAATGTTGCTTGATTTATCCTTAATGAACTGATCCAATCATAGACTTTATAATGGTAACCAATCAATCTCCAAATATTTATTAAGCATCTATTATGGGCCAGGTTGCTAAATGCTTATATATTATCAGTATTAATTCATTCAAGAAAATTTTGTTGCATAAAAATGCACTATTAGGTAATGGGTAAGCTATAATAATAAATAAAACATGTTTCTTTCCCTTAAGAAACACACTATAGAATAGGCAAATGTTTCACCAATTATAAAATGAAGATGGTTGGACTAAATAGCCTGTGAGATTCCTTACAGCTTTGGATCTAGGATCCTATAATCCTATGACATGCACAAACAAAAATATACTAAAAATTTGAATATAAGTAATATAACATAAATATAATATACTATGAGGAAGACATAACTTCCAATATGGAAATTCAAAGAAAGTGTCACAGAGGAAAAGGAAGAGGCATTGGAGATGGTCCTATAATGATGAGAATATTAATTGCATTCAAATATCTTAAAATATAGTATTGTACCAGTCATTGTAAATAATTTCCTTTTGTACTAACTATTCTACCTTCTTAGATAAGTGATGTTGAAATTCCAGAGCAAGCACTGTATTGATAACCAGTGACCATGTTAAACTTCACAGCACTAACTACTATATACAAGATGTTATGATGCGCAATCCGAATTTAAGTAGAACATCACTAGGTAACTCATCACCATTTCAACATGAAAGATCTCTATTTTTTTGTCTTTTCTCAGGCCATTATTCCCATTTCCCTTCCACCTGAAACTTGGACTTCATTCCTATTTCCTTCAACTCTCATAGATAATAATTCATTTCATCTTGCCAAGGTTTAGATTTCCATGCCATTTCCAAGTTTTCATTTCGTTGATTTGGATTGGAGACCTGCCTTCAGATTCTGCCTCTGATGCTTACTGGATATGTAACTTTAATATCTTGTTGAGGACAGGGGTTCTTTCCTTTTTGTCTTTGTTCCAAGGCCTAGCACAGTGCTTCACACATAGTAAGCGCTTTAAAATGTATATTGGATGGATAAAAATTATTGTTCTTTAAAAATGTAATAAATATACATTATCCAATATAGTCCAAAATATACTTCAAAATAAGCCACTAATGCTGCTGTGTTGTTTTTAGAACAGAAAAGGGATTTATGTGGAAGAAAAAAGATGGGGTTCTGAAGTTATTTTTAAAAATTTTATGTTAGAAATCAAACAAAGCTATAGAATTATAATAAAATATTTGGAAAATTGATAATCATTAAGTGAAATGAAAACATTCCACAATTAAGCAGTTCACTGATTTTGAGATTAAACTATCAAATTGAAATTGACTATTAGATAGGAAGTACCAAAATTCTGAGATACATTTTTATAAACCCATTTCAAGAAACCAATCTGACTCTATTATTTTCTCCCTTTGTTTTTCTATTCTGAATAAAACAAAATTTGATTTTATTCTTTATAATTTTTCTCTTAATTCTGATTTTTGAATTTGTAGGAAGTTCATACCACTCTTCTAGGCTCATCCCAAGAGGCCGTCAGTAATCAGTTCCTCCCCCAATTCCTGGAGTAAGTAGTTTTAGGCTCCTCAGCAGATGGGGAATGAAAAATGGAGCTTCTCCTTTGATTTCTACACTCCTGCCTCTGTAGTCTCAAGGGCTATAAAAGGTAATTTTCCATCCAGGGAGAATGATTTGCTTCAGATAAGCCTCTAGCTAGAAGCCAAATGTGGCCATTGCATCATAAGATTATAGATTTAGAACCAAGAGGGACCTTAGAGATTGGTTAAACCAAGTTTCTCATTTTCCACATGAAGAAGTTGGGGTCCCCAAGATGTTAATTGACAAGGTCTCATAGGTAATAAATAGATTTATAGTCAGAACTACTAATTCCAAATCCAGAGCTCTTGTCACCATGATCCCAGACAAACAAATAGTTTTAATCCCTGGATAACAGTCATATTTATTTGGCTGTGAATAAAGAAGTTAAAAGACATTCATAGCTGGAAGCAGCCTCAGAGACCATAAGGATTGGACTCCTGCCCAATCCCCCATTTAATTTTACTTTTTGCTGAGCAAATTGGGGTTAAATGATTTGCCCAGGGTCACACAGCTAGGAAGTATTAAGTGTCTGAGGTCCTCCTGATGTCCACTGCATCATCTAGTTATCTTTCCCCTCCCCCCTTTTATAAAAGACAAAACTGAGCTGGTATTAGTGTTAGAGGCAAGATTTGAATACAGGTTCTCTGATTCCTTAGGCATGGGTCTTTCATTATCCATAATGCTATAAGTCATTTTGAAGCATGTAAGTTGTACTTTTGCTGGGTGAATGGGTGGGATTGGGAAGGGGACCAGTAAGGAAAAAAGTAATCTACTATGAAGTAATTCTCTATTCACTGGATGGTAGGACATGAATTGTCATTCTATGCAGAGCAAAGCTCTTGACATCCAAACCAAGCCCACACTCTGATTCAGTTTTAATAGCATCAACTCCACAGGGCTTTGCTAATATTGTTGACTCACTGTGCACACCTATAATCACTTTGTGACTTACTAGATTGCTGGGAAAATCTACTGGCATATTGCTAGCAATATGCCACATCTGTTTCGTTTATTGGCAAATTGTTTTCTTCAGTTTCTTGTAAACAGTATTTGGAGGTTTAGGGATGCTAGAATGGTTCAAATTAGTAACAAATGTTATTGGTTGCTGAAGTCACATTCTGTTCTGTTCCTGTATTTTGCCATCTAGAAACTGACAGACTAGAAGCCCGAAAAAATGTGTGAGGCAGAAATACTAGGGAGGTGTAAATGGTTTCAAAATGTGAAAGGTCCCCATTGTTGTGAAGGAAATTCATCATTTCTTATCTTTTTCATGTTCTCTATCATAAAACAGCCAGGACAGATTTCAAACCCATAATTCCTTTCAATGGATTGATTTAGTTGTAAGTGCTAATTATAAAGGAACCAGTCCCTCAAAAAGGATGAGATTTTGAGTCTTTTTCTTTGTTTCCTTATTTAAACAATCCCTGGTTTAATAATACCCACTATGGAGAACCCTTGCAAATGTTTACAATGAGCAAAACGATCTTCCCCTGAAAAAGTGCCATATTGTTTTATATATTATCCAGGAATTTCATTTTGTAATTTAAAGAAAAAAAAAGTACTAGATTGGATTTTCTGGGTTTAAATCCTAGGTCATTGAATGACCAATTTTATGATGTTAATGCTAGTTGACTAATCTCTCCAGGCCTGTTTTCCTATATATAAAATGAAAGGTTTGGAAAAGATGATTCTTAAAGTCCCTTCAAGATCTCAATGTCAAGTTCAGTCTCCAAATAATTATAGCTCTTATATGTAGAGTATGGTTTCCAGAATGTTTTCCTTACAATAACCTTGAAATCTTTTCCTTTCTTTAAACTCAGGTGTCATTCTTCAATAAAGTCTTCCCTGGCCCATTCAGTGAAAAGGTTTTTTTTTTCCAAAAATTTTTTAAAATGTTTTTATTTTCTTCTTTTTACATTACCATAGAATCCCATTTATTCCTCCTTTCCTCCTAATAGAGAGCCATCTCATATGACAAATAGATATTTTTAAAGAGAAAAAGAGCTACTAATCGCTAAATTGAAAAGTATGAAAGCATGTAATTGTGTAACACTTTCATAAAAAGGAAGGTTGGAGGTATTTTGAATCCCAACATTTAACATGCAGACAATTATATACAAACACAATATATCTAGCATAAGTGGAACTAATCTCAGATAGAATACACTTGCAAATAAGTGGATCAAAAACAGTTTCTTAGGGGCAGGTTGGTGGTGCAGTGGATAGAGCACCAGTCCTGAAATCAGAAGGACCTGAATTCACATCTAGTCTCAGATACTTAATACTTCCTAGACGTGTGATCCTGAGCAAATCACTTAACCCCAATTGTCTCAGCATAACAAGCAAACAAATAAAAACAACAACAAAAAAAAACTCAGTTTCTTAAAAAGGTGAAATTTTAGTTAAGACTTGAAAGAATCTGTGGAAGCTTAGAGGAACAGACAAAGAGAGAAAGAATTTCAGGCGTAGACAATGATGACAAAAATTCAAAACTCCTGGAACAGCAAGGGGGCCAGAGTCACTAAATCATGGAGTATGTTGAGGGAATTAAAGTGTAACAAATTGGAATGTGAGGAAGGGCCTACATTATGAAGGCCTTTAAAAACCAACCAAAAGATTTTATATTTGATTATGGAGTTTTTAATAGGAAACCAATATATTTTATTAAGTGGCTTCCATGATCAGGTTCAAAGATTAAAAGAAAACAGTTTTTGTTTTGAAAGATCTTCATTTTCTTGGAAAAAAATAGCATGTACTTTGAAAAGTAAATACAAAACAAAGCAATTTCAAAGGGAGAGCCATAACACTGAAGGAGCATCAGAACTGACTCCCTGTTGAAGGCGAGCCCCTAAGGAAGCCAGAGAGGGATTCTAAGAGCAGTTAAGGCAAACTCTAGGATGGGGAAATGGTCAGTTTTAAAATCTCAAAGAAGTCAGATGGAATGACATGCATAGGGAATAGTATTTAAGTTAGTTTGGTTCAGATATAGAGGATGTGAAAGAGAATAATACATGATAGGCTTGAAAGGTAAACTTGAAACAAAAAAAGGGCTTTTGAATCCACACTCAAAAGTTTATATGTGGAAGTAAGATAGCTCCACCTTACTTTTTCTTTCTGAATCTATCTTACATTTTGTGCTTATTTTTCTGTATATGTCGTGCTATGACTCATTTGCCCTCTTGGAATATATATGCCTTACTGGTAGATTATTTCATTTTTATATTTGCATCCTTATACCTAGCAGACTGCCTGACACATATTAGAGGCTTAATAAAGGCTTTAATGAGTGAATAATGAATAATGGAAGCTGATGAGGTCACTAAGAGTGAAAATATAGAGATAAATAAGAAGAGGGTCAAGTATTTATTCACAGGAGCTGGGACATGAATAATGAGGTAGCCTTCTAAATCCAGGAATCTAAAAAGAAGTGATCAGAAGAACCAAGAGTGAATAGTAAAGAAGAACCAGGAAGATATAAGTGTCCAGAGGAGGATAAGGTCAACGATGTCAAGAGAAGTTGGAAAGGATGAAGACAGATTTTAAGGAATTGAAAAGAGAATGAGATGAAGAAGTAGAGGCAATTGAGTATAATTTCCTTTTTGTGGTAATCCTGTAAAAGGAAGAGAGATATGGGACAATAGCTTAAGAAAATGATATGATCTAGTGAAGTATTTTTTGAAGGACAGAAATATCTAGGCATATCCATAATAGGAAGGATTCTGGTGAATATGGATACTGATTGAAGAGGCAAGGTCCAAAAGGAGTGGAGGGAAGGGATTATTGTAGGAGCATCTTCCAGACGGTATGGGAGTGAATGAGATAAAAAGGTTGAGAGGTTGACCTTGACAGGAAAGCAAGGTCACTTCTCCCTCTGAGAGTGAAGAGAATGAAGAGAGTGGAGGCAGCGATATCAAGATTAGTTGAAGTACAGAATTTTGGGGAAGAAAGATCTTGGGACAAATAACCTTGATTTTTCTCAGTAAAGTGTATTTTGAGATCCTCAGAGGAGTCAGACTCAAGGATAGTATAAAAGAGAAAGCTCTGAGTACAAGCAATAGGGAGTAGGACAGAGAGTCAGTCTGGAAAGAGCAGGATGCAGTAGTATTGGCATGGATATTACATTACATAAATTTAGAGGGAATACAGTCAGAACAGTTGTTTAGCTTTCTCCATGGTGATTCAGCAACATAAGTATGAGTGGAGAATGTGAATGATAAGAATGATCCAGAAGTTTTGGGGGAAAAAATAACTGTTGAAATTTCAAAGGGAAGAAAGTGAAACTATGAAAAGAATGATGGCTGGAAAAGGCAACAGCTAAAGTAACTAAAGGTTACAATGGAGATAGAGAATAAGTCTATAAAGGCACAGGAAGAGATGGTCAGAGGAATTTCTGAATTATGAATTGCAGTGGTAGAACAAAGATATGGTCAATCACTATATGTGACAGATTGAAGAGAAGATTATAAGAGTTGTAAAATTAGAAATTGAAATGTAAATTGAAGTTCCCAAATATATGAACAGAAATTGACAGATTTCTATGAACCAGATACTGAATTGCTTAGGTAAGGAACATTCTCTAGGGATCTTACTGTCTTTGTTTGAAAATCACATTAGAATCTGCCATATTCTATTTGTTGTTGTTGTTGTTTTCTTCCAACAGTATTCCATAACGTAGAAAGAAGAGCAAAGAAGGGAGATGGCAGGGATTACCTACAGTTTAGGATTGGCAGGTCAGGAATAATGGAAGGATAAATAAATGAATATCAAAGTATTTAAGAATAAAGTTCAATGACTACTTAAAATGATTAACTCTGGTTTGTCAAGCCCCTGATAGGAAAAAATGAAGCCAGAATAATATTTATGAACTGAGAAGATGAGAGGGAAAGACAGAGACAGAGACACAGAGATATAGAGAGATAAAGACAATGACAGAGACAGACACATAGAAAAAAAAACAGAAAAATACAGAGAGACAGACAAGTTTTTAATGAGGATTAAGGTGCTGAAGAAAGAATAGAGCTGAAAATCTTAGGATTTGAGATAGAAAAACTGGGAGACCATCATTTTTGCAAGGTCATCAATACTAAAAAAAGGATTATGGAAAAGTTTGGAATGGACAAGTTACAATTAAGTTATTCATTAAGACAATAATAAGTATCTAGAAAAGGAGATATAATTAGATGATGTTAACTTTAAAGAAAAAAGAGGTCATTGATTGCCAAATCTAAAGTGTGAAAGTGCTGTGGAAAGGACCTCTGGAGCTATGAATGATTAGAAGAAGGAGCACCCAGAATTGGATGTGCAAGAATTAGATGGCAAGAGGATTTAGATGGTGAGAATTAGAAAAGATGAGGAATATGGTAGCACCGCATACTCTATTCGGTATCTATCTAGTAATCATGGATTTGAAGGCAGCACTCAGCAGTGCAGAATATAGAATTTCAAGAGCTTAACTTAGAATGAACAGACCTGAGTTCAAATACTGAATTCAAATTTTGCTATTTTTTAAAATTCTTTAGGAAGTTTACATTTTTTTACTTAATAGTATTTTATTTCCCCAATTACAACCTTTCCCCATCTTTAGCATACATTTATGTAAGATGTTGAATTACAAATTTTTCTCTCTCCCTTCCTATCCTCTACCTGCTCAAGATAGCAAGCAATCCATAACAGACTAAACATGTTAAACATATTTCCATATACGTCATGTTGTGAAAGAAGGATCAGAACAAAAGAGAACAATCACTGAAACAAACAAAAATGAAAAATAAATTTAAAAAGTGAAAATAGTATGGTTTGATCTGCATTCAGATTCCATAGCTCTTTCTCTGGATATGGATGGCATTTTCTATCACAAATCTTTTGAAATTGTCTTGGATCACCATATTGCTGAGTAGAGTTCAGTTTATCATAGTTGATCATCATACAATTTTGCTGTTACTGTGTATGATGTTCTGCTCACTTCACTCAACATCAGTTTATTTAACTTGTCTTAGATTTTCCTGAAATCTACTTGCTCATCATTTGTATGGAAAAATAGTATTCCATTACATTCATATACCACAACTTGTTCAGTCATTGATCAATTGATAAGTATCCTTTCAGTTTCCAAATCTTTGCCACCACAAAAGAGTTGCTATAAATATTTTTGTACCTGTGGGTCCTTTTCCCTTTTTTGTGATCTCTTTGGTCTACAAATTTAGTTATGGTACTGTTGCATGAAAGAGTATGCACAGTTTTGTACCTCTTTGGGCATACTTCCAAATTCCTCTCCAGAATGGTTGGATCAGTTCACAATTCCACCAACAATCTGGCAGTGCTGTTTACTAAGTGAATTTGGACAAGTCAATTAATCTTCTTTGGTCTTCATTTCCTTATTTGCAAAATGAGGAGTTTGACCAGATTAACCCTGAACTCTGAATCATGTTCTTATGATTAATTGAAACTAGGAAATGGCAGGTGCATAAAAGAAAGAATTCATTTAGCAAACAATTACTGTGTGCAAATGTAATGGAATAGAATCATTAGTGGGTAACCACCTTGATGTGATTACAACCACAGTGTCATACCATATGCATCATCTCTCCCATGGTTCTCTCATTCTCTTCTCTCATTTTCTGAATTGGATCCTGCTCTCTTACCCACCTTTAACTAGAAGGGATTGATTCCCTATGATAGATACTAGTGCATGGTTCCACTCAAACTCTCTCCGGGTCCTAGGAGTAAATATATTGAGGGGAAAGATACTTCTCCCACTCATTACTCCAGTCCTTGAATTCTCTCCACATTTCAATCTGATGCATTTTTCTATCTATATAACCAGGTACTCCCAAAGTAATGTACCCATATATTATATGATATTTATTCAAACACCTACTCACAATAATGACATTTTAAAATATTAAAGAGCCATTTACTTAACAAAAGGCATAAGAAATAGCATATAAACTCATATTAAAGTTAAGTGATAACAATAAATACATCATTTATGGTCCTGGACCACTTTCTTCCCACAGATGCCTTCAGTGAAGGCATAGATCTGCCAGGAAAACATATATAAGTATGAAAAATCAATGTTTTTAGGATAACTCACAACTCAAGACTGTAGACTTTGATACTATTAGTCTATTCAGGAACATTGTACCAAATTAAACTGCTTCTTTGTTCATTACTTGACTTTTTGTCCTCTCTACTTAGCTGGGCAAATTTCCTGTAATCAAACATTGCTTGATTGCTTGATATATATAATTTCAATTTGGAATCTTATTTCTTTCTTTAAGCCAAAGAACTCTGCTCATCAAACCTATATCTAAACAAGTTCAACCAGTTTATTTACTCACTTAGGTTCGGTATCCTTCTGAGTGGACCTCATATTTAAATCTTTAAGCCTAATCAAGTTCACTAGGTTACAAAAAACACTCTGTCTTTTCCTTCTTAAGCCAAAGGTAGAAGCAAAGAGCAACAGGACATTACCAGGAGATTAGTTGAAGCTGATGGGTAACTTGTGATTGAAATTCTTGATGAAATTAATTCTCATTCTCTCTCTCTCTCTCTCTCTCTCTCTCACACACACACACACACACACATACATACACACACACACACACACACACACACACACACATAGAAATCACACAAATAACTTAAAGTCAACTGACTGCTGTTAATTGTTATAAATTTCCCTCCCTTCTTTCACTCTTTCATTGGATCTTCCTTAATTTTTCTGTACTTCAATTATTTAAATGAGTCTCCTGAATCTCAGTGACACCTCTTTCTAATAAAATAGTCACGACTTTCCAAACTTCCTCTATGAAACTGATTGTTCTTATAAAATTTTATAGGAATCTCCACATGTTTAAAAAATTTTCTAATTAAAAAAATACTCTTGTTAGTCATAAAATATTAATATTCAAATGAGCTAAGCTACCATAACACCTTGAAGTTGTAAGATATTAATCTACCAGTTGCTTTGGTGTCCTGGAAACTTCTTTACATTCATATTTCTCCAGTTTTCAATAAATAAAATATCCTTCTCCACTTTTAATAACAAAAAGTCATTTCCCTACAAATTAGACATTATTCTCTATTATACTCAAGAATATTTCCACCTATAATACTTTCAAGATTATTAAAACCACAGGTAATTTTCTGTCCCAAAATGCTTGAATTCCATTTTAAGGCCGTGTTTCCTACTATACATATATTGGTGATTTTTATCAAAGCAAAGGTTTTTTTCACTTTCTTTTAGGTATCAGATTTTTTAACTTCAGCAATATCTTACACTTCAAATTTTGTGATAGCAAAGAATCAGAAATAAAGTAAATGCCCATTGATTGAGAAATGGCTAAAAAAATTGTGATATATGAATATAAGAGAATGTTATTGTGATGTAAAATATAGTTAATATGGGATGAATACAGAGATGCTTGGAAAGGTCAACATGAACTGATGCAAAGTGAAGTAAGCAAAGAAAACAACATGCATGGTAGCTATAACAATGTAAATGAAAAGAACACCCAAACATCAAAAAATGAAAAGTAAATGTAACAAGTGTATAAAGATTAAGTGGGATTCAAATGAAACAATATGAGTAGATACCTCAAATTTTTGTATAAATGGGTGCTTTAAATATTAAACTTGTTTTCAGATCATCTCAATATATAAATAAGTTGTGTTGAATTTTTTTCTGCTCTGAATAATATGTTTTGTTATATGGGATGGCTCCTTGTGAGGAAGAAGAAGATATGCTATGGTGGTGTGAGAAATAGAAAACTTCAATAAAAGTTATTTTTTTAATATTTTTAAATACAAGTTATTTTTTTAAAAGATATATTTAGGATCATGGAACAAGATTCATTAATATCACATGGATTTTTATTTTATTTATTTTTTTTTTTTGCTGAGGTAAATCCTCAGGGTCACCCAGCCAGGAAAGTGTTAAGTATCTGAGAACAGATTTGAATTCAGTTTCTTCTGATTTCAGGGCTGGTGCTCTATTCACTGCACCATCTCACTGCCCCACACGGATTTTCTTTAAGAGGGCCATCTTTACTATTTGACTGGTTCAGAAAATTATGGTTTGACCCATTTGTATGTTTTCTTTTTCTGACGATCCTGGCCAGTGGGAACTTGGTATTACTGAAACTTAACAGAATTCCCACTGTATCAGTGGACATCTTTCTGACTCAGTGTTGTTTCTGCAAGTATTTCATTGTATTCAATCTCCATCCTGAACTTGACTGGCCTAGAACACTTGGCAATTATTTATTTCTCAAATGTCCTTTTTTTCCCTTCTAGTCCCATCATAATAGCACTAATTCAGCTCCTCATCCCTTCTCACTCTGCTTAATATCTTAAAGGACATTCTAACTTTCTCTCCAAATTTGTTTCTTCCCCTGCCCCAATTACCATTACCATCAAGTCCGTTCTTTAAACTACTAGCCCAGCAGTATTCCTAATACATTACTATGAATCATGTTACTCTTCAAAAAACCTTCAGTGTCTTCCATGTTGCTTCAGTTGCTTATTTACTGAATTGTTTAAAATTTTTATTCTGAAATTGAAGACTCTTCAGAAATAGAATTTTTTTTTTTCTGGCGAGGCAATTGCCCAGAGTCATGTAACTGGTAAGTACTAAAAAGTATCTGAGGCTGAGTATGAACTGCAGGGCCAGTGCTTTGTCAATGGAGCCATTTACCTGCTCCAACTCAAATCTTTGCTGAACATATTTGAATTGAATTGAGTTGAATTGGACTTGAAAAAAATGTTTTTGAAGTCTATTTAACTATATAAATTTATCTAATAGGAAATTAGAACTGGAAGGAATCTCTAACATCATCCAAATGACTCATCTCATAAATGAAGAAATAGATGATGTTGTGTCCTCATCTGTAGGATGGGGGTAATGATACACTACAGCCTGTTGTGAGTAAAGTTCTATGTCAATGAAGTTCACCTGTAAATGACTTGACAAAATCACATAAGTAACATAAAATAAGATCTCAGTTCTCATTTAGTTCTCCTAATTGTGTGTTGGCATCAGTAATGAAGACAAGGACAAGCAACAGGAATCCAAGTAGATTTACATTTTCAACTTGAGTGAGAAGGACAATAAGGGTGCTATTGAAAGAAATAGATAAATCAGAAAAGGCAATTTTTGTGGAAAACAAGCTGTTTGATAATGTGTTGGCTTTAAGGTATAGATAATCCAGGTGGAACTGTCTGGGAGAATGTTGGAAATATGGTTGCATAGTTCTTTTCCAAGCATATCACTTTGGGCCATTTATACTGTTTTTTTTTTGTTGTTGTTTTTGTTTTTGTTTTTTTTTTGCTTAATCTTTTAGAAACTCTCAGTCCCTGCTAAGCTGGAAAGGTGTGAAAAATCTGTTCAGTTCCCTCTCGACCATTAGTACTTAAATGAATCTGTGGCAATCTTCTATAGCTTGTCATTTAAAAATCAGATTTTTTTACTTGTTAAAAATGTATTTTTTCTAGTTAGAGTGTAAGAGGCTTCTTTCTTCCTATGCTAGTTCAATGCAAATCCTCTATCAGATTTTTTAAATTTAAACAGAAGTTGGACTCTCAATACCCAGGAAATGATACACATTTGCCAAATTGATTTCCTGCTTAATTTTCTTAGATATGGAGTAAACTTTTAAAGTTACATCAATTTCAGTTATCATTATTCTTTTATTGATATTCTTGTTCCTGATAGTAGCTAACATTTTTATAGTGCTTTAATAATTTCACAATATACAAATACTATTACATTTGATTTCAACATCAGTCCTAGGAAATATGTGCTATTGTTATCCTTATTTTGCAGATGAGGATACTGAACCATGGCAAGGTTAAATGACTTATTCAGCATCACTGGATCAGTATCTGAAGATGATTTTAACTCAGATGTTTCTGGTTCTATCCACTCTACCATCTAACTACCTAATTATTATTTAATATTATTGGAAATAGTTACTGAAAATTCTCCTAGAAAAGCTTGAGTAACCAAGGAAAGAAATCATTAGACCATCTTAAGATGGAGTGTAAAATAGAAGTCACTTCCTTAACTTTAGGGTAAAGGAGATTGCTGGAAAGGAAACATTTTGAAACTAGAGCTAAAATAATCAGAGGAAGTTAAGTGGTATTAAATAGATTTTTCCCCCTAAAGTTATTAAGTGAGCCTTAACCATTTGTATAATTAGGTACTCATTCATAGAGTGGAAAATTTCTATATTTCTAAGAATGAATTATGATACAACAAAGAAAAAAAATGTTACCAAAGTCAACAGTCACTTGCTATAGTTAGACAATTCCATTTCAGTTCCAGTGTTTGTCTCAATTGAGAAAACCATGGCTTCAGGAAAGGTTTCATTGAGGAGGTAATACCAGATCTTAAAATATGAAGTGGAGTGAGAGTGAGAGAATTCGCTCCAGACTTGGGGAAACGCCTGTGGTTAAACTGGTCAAGAGCCTTGTGAACTTAGCCAGGTTGGCTCTCAGACATGAAGTCTACCACTAGGTCTGTTGTCAAAACCTTGCAGGAACTTCTAGAGATTGTGTAACACTGACATGCAGAATCCAGAGTGGCTTTCTTCCCATGACTCAGGATTGGATAAGAACTTTGGCAGAGGTTTCTGTTAAATTTCATTAAAAAGAAATGTTATGCCTTTTTACTATGAAATATTGGGTACGGGGTAGAAGAACCGGAAATGTATCATCAGCATAGGGGAACATCCTCCACTAATGCAAATGAGCAACCATTCTATGATTTATAGTCTTAGGAAGGTTCCTAACAGCTGTGACATATTACTTGCCTTGCTCATAGTCATATAGATAGTATTTGTCAGAGGTTAAGATTTAATCCAAGTCTCTCTGACTGCAAAGCCATCTTTTCATTGACATACTATATGGCCGGTCTCCATGAAGTTTAGAGAGGTCTTAATAATTATAATTGTGCATTATAGATTTGTTAATTGTTGAAGTCTAGATATATGATGACTCAATCATCTAAGCCTAGGAAAAATAAATTATTCAGATTCACCATATGACTTTAAGCTCTAAAGAGGGGGAATAACTTGTTCCCACTATGTCTGTAAATTAGTGATCTTATTTTTTCATCCATATATTTTATAGAACAATGGTCAAGATTTAAAATAACAAAGAGATCTTACGATGCACAATTTTAATTTTTCAAACTGAAATCTATAATTACTGCCTTTGAAGTTAACTTTTCAGGTTTATTCACTACCATTTTATCCAAAAGGAAAAATTATCTAAAATCAAGGCAGTATAATAAGATGGATAGGAAATAAATACATGATAAAGAAGGATTTGATGAAAATTATTTTAGTACTCTTAATTTCATCAGGTGTACACAGGTCAAGTTTTATTAATAGCCATCTTTGTAGGATAACATGAGGGTGTAAGAAAAGTACATCTGGAAAATTTCTCATCTGTGTCTACTTGTCTGCCTGAAATAATCAGAGTTTTGATCAGTTTAATAGTATGGGGAATGAGAGAGGGTTAATTTTAAATGTCCTGAAAGACAGCATGCTGCTAGCCTCTTTAAAGATGAATCAGGCAGTACAAGGCTGAAGTGGTCAGGGCTGCTCTTGACTAGACTCAGCTTCCATACCAGCCTGCAGGTGGGAGGAGTTCTCTGATGAATATGATTTGATCACAGTTATCAGAAAGCTGTTTGCTCTAATCTTCTGCTCCTAAAGAAGAACCAGTGGGATACCACAAGATAACAAGAGGGAAAATACCATGTCTAAAAACCATGAACATGATATTTTTATTCTTCCCACAGGATTCTCCAGAACCTTAAGGGGGATTAGGCTCTCTGTTAATGACTCCAATCCCCACTGATTGTGTTCCCTTAATTGTAGGGAGTTATTCCCTGAACTCTAGTCCTATTTAGCTGCTGACAGAGTAGCTATTACACAGAAAGAGTTACTTCAGAAAGTACACTCTCAGACATATGTCTCATTTCAATATGTAAAAGACCTACATATCTCCTACTTTCTTATACCACAGTTCATGGAGAGAGGAATGGAATTGTATTCATAGCTTAGATCAGAAAAGTCCCAATTCCAAGAATAAAAACTCCATTGGGCTTGAGCACCCACGCTGGGCTGGCTGCACTCAATCCTGGCTTTAATGTCATCATGGCTCAAACTTTCTGGTGCATGGGTATTGCTCCTTGCACCTAAAACCAAGGGTAAACAACACAGAACAGAAACAAATATCCCCAGGTCCATTTCTTGATGTCAGAATAAAAAAAGGAAAGCAGGAGAAGTTCAATTCTTCTCTCAGCAGTTCCTGGCATCCAGGCTGAGCACAGCAGGAATCCTACCCCCCAAAGAGGAAAGCCAAAAAAATGGAAGAAAAAAGGAACAAATGGTTCAATCCCATCATTTTCAAAGATGTAGGCAGTTCATCAAAGTAAACTATTCCCAAACACATAGTGGGGGATGCATTGAGCTCCATGTTAGATAAACAAAATCATGCTCAAAAGGTAGACACTGTGTTGGAGCTGTGCATGCCCAAAAGAAGCCTAAGGTTACATTCATAGAGGAAAAAAAAGAGAATAGAGTAAATTATAGACCTACCAATTTAACGTGGTACCTTTTTAATGTTAATATAAATCACAGGCCCTGAAAGTAAAAATGTAGGTCTAAAAAATAAATAAAATCATATCTACCCTTCTACCTCCCAGAATGCCTTTTTTTTTGGTAATTTTTGTAGCTGTTTTATTTTGTTTTGTAGTTTGTTGATTTGGATTTACCAGATTTGTGATTAGTTCTTTAGTACAGAAAGCTTCAGCTGGCAATGCAGATCAGCAGACACCTGCTCTGCAGCACATTCTCTTAGAAAGTTGTCTGGGACACTGAAAGGAGTAGTGACTCATCCTATGTCACATAGCCCATCTGCATCAAATATGGGACCTGAATCCAGGTTTTCCAATCTCTTGCACAAATTGGAAGCTCAAAAAACCTTTGTTGAGTTGAACAGAATTATATACATTCTCTTTCAGCTAACATGACCCAAAATACTGAAGACAAGAATCTTCCTTTGGTCATATATAACCGGCAAGTATAGCCAGGAATTCCTATAAAATTCCTAATGCACAGTATTGTTTGCCTTAAAAGTGAGAAGGGAAACAATCTTCAAAAACCCTTTCTAGATCCCAATTCCCTTTGCATAGTGGTTGGCAAACTACAAAAGGAGAGCCAAATGCTGCTGTCTGATTTAACATGGTCAAAATGTTAAAAAACATTTTTAGCTCATGGGCAATACAAAATTGTTTTGCTGATGCCTCACCTATGGAATAAAATGAAAACTCCTGTTAAGGACTTCCATGATTTGGTGCCAAACTACTTTTTAGTTTTCATACAGTTCTTCTCCAAACATTTATTCATTTAGCTACACTGGACCACAAGTAAAAATTATTGTTTCTTACGAACTTTGAATCTCTCCCTGGGTCTAGCACAGGATTTTATAGAACCAAAGGAAAGTGCAATGGAAAAGCCGTTTCCTTTAGAGTAGAGGATCTTATGTGATCCCTAGGCCTTTCAAGTCCTAATTATTTGATACTGGGCAAGTAATATCACTTTTTAAGATTCAGTTTCCTCATCTGTAAATGAGGGCTTTTGATTTCTATGATCTCTTTCAGATCTACAACTATGATTATGTGAATGTTTAATTCCGTCCTCCATTTTAATACATTTTAATAGTAAACCACAGGAAAAGGCTAATTCTGAACACAAGGTATTTAATTTCTAATGACAGAATTTTAAGTATTAATCATCTGGGTTGGGGTGGGAATTTCGTGTGCCCCATAAAATCATACTACATAAATTTGTTTGGTACAAAATCAATTCTGAGGTTGCTCTTTCCTCCTTCCTTCCCTTCTTCATCTTCTTATTTTTCCACATATTCACTTCAAGGAAGAATCTTACAGGATTTGGCATTGATTTTTTTGTAATTTACTGAAGATTATATAAACCCACATCTAGGTATTACAGGTATAATGGTCAGCACTATAGTGCTCCTATTTATACCTGTAAAAGCGGACCTTAAATAAAGCTTCAGATTTGTTTTTTCATCCAAGATAAATCAGGCAGATGTTGTACTGTCCCAGGCCTACTAGAATTTATGTACCATTTTATCATTGTGATCTTTAGAGGGCAAAACATTAAAATCAATGTCAAGGTGTTCTTCTTCAATTCCAGAAACAGTCATAAATAATATGTAATCTTAATCTAGCTTCTAGAAAAAAAACACCACAGGTAGGTGACATTCTTATTGCTCAAATGCATTAATCGCTATAAAGTTTAATCATAGTGAAAAAAAGCCTCATTTATTTAAGGTTTACTGCACAATATTTTCTCATCTCAACACATTTGTATGTGATTATGGAAAAGGAATATTTTTTCAAAATAATGAGAGTAACTTAGAAAGAATATACTCTTCTTCTTCCATGGAATCACATGCGTTCTTAATAGAGAGACAAGATCTATAGGAGCAGATTTCATTATCCAAAGTCTTTTTTTTTTTAATTTTTGAAATACTATTGTGCATGAGCCTCTCTCTGCATTAAAATTCTATTTGGAAAAATATAGAAACGATTTGCATTATTAACAAAAAAGTAAAAGTTCATAAACTTCTCCTTTCCTGATAAGGAATATGTTTTTCCGCCATACCATAAGAGAGAGTTTTGTGATGGGAAGTCAAGGAGCATTTCTTATTGGAAATTTACCAAATTCTGAATGTATAAGTTATAGTGATATAGGAGACTGACATTTATGATACTTATAAATAATCAGAGGAGATAATTTTTTCTCTTCATTTATAAAATGCATATAGCTATAAAAACACATATACCTATCTGCACAAAAATCAAGAGCAAAAAACCACAGAGGTCATTATTTCAGAGGTTTCTAGCAGGCCTCCAGTACAAGGATGAGTGAATTAAGTCAAATCTCCTCTTCCAGATGGATGTTATTATTTTGGAAAGTTGCTGTCAGGATCTCAGATTACTAAAACATTCTGTTGTTTTTGGTTTTGAAAATTATTTGAGGGGTGGAGCCAAAATGTTAGAAAGCAGATAGGTCTTTGAGTTCTTCCTGGCTTGCCTCAGATCTGCGGCAGATGAAGCTTCTAAATAGGTTTTGGAGTGGATTAGCATTCTATCAATGAGACACCCAACACAATTATAAAAGGCCAATTGTGAACTCAAATGCATAAATCTCTTTAAAGTTTAATCATAGTGAAACAAACAAAAAAACTCAAAATAACATGGGACTTTGCCACACCCACCCAGTACAAGAAGAAAGCCAGCACCACCAGCTCCAGGACAGGGTGAAGCCACTGTTGCCTATAAAGGAATTTTGAGACAATCTTCCCTTTGCCCTAAGAGCAGACCTCAATCTTTAAAAATGAGCAAAAAAGCAAAAAGAACTCTGATCACAGATAGCTATGATGGATACAGGGAAGAACAGACCTCAAACCCTGAGGAGACTAAAGGCAAAACTTCTCCAGATGAAGCCCCAAAGGATTATATGAGTTGCTCTACATTTCACAAGGCTCGCTTGAAAGAATTCAGAAAGGCTCTTAAAAAAGAGTTGGAGGAAAAATAAGGGGAAGAAATGAAAATTTTGTACAAGAGTTTGGAAAAGTAAACACAGAAATTGTCTGAAGAAACTCCTTAAAAACAGATTTTGTGAAATGAAAAAAGATCTCTGAAAATCTCTGAAAAACAGAATTTGTGAAATGGAAAAAAAATCCAATGAACAAAAAAAAAATCATTAGTTCAATTGGCCAAATGTAAAAGGAGATTAAAAAAAGCTAACTAAAGAAAATAATTCATTAAAAGTTAGAATTGAACAAATGTAAGTGAATGACTAAATGAGACAAATGTAAGTGAATGAGAATGAATCAGGTAAACACAAATAGAAAAATGAAAAACAATAGAAGAAAAAGTAAAATACCTGATCAGAAAAACAACTGACCTGGAAAATAGATCCAGGAGAGACAATCTAAGAATTATTGAGCTATCTGAAACCATGGCAAAAAAAAAAAGTACCTAGACAATGTCTTTCAAGAAATTATCCAGGAAAACCACTCTGATGTACTAGAACCAGAGGGTAAAATAGCCATTGAAAGAATTCATCAGTCACCTCCTAGAAGAAACCCCAAAATGAAAGCTCCAAGGAATAGCATAGTTAAATATCAGAATTATCAGATCAAAGAGAAAATATTGCAAGAAGCCAGAAAGAAGAAATTCAAATATCAAGGAGCCACAATCAGTATTACCTAGGACATAGAAGCTTCCATTTTAAAGGATTGAAGGACCTGGAATATGATATCCCTAAAGGCAAAGTAGCTTGGGCTGCAGCCAAGAATCAACTATCCAGCAAAATTAAGCATTAATTGAGGGGAAAATATAGACAATCAATGAAATAGATGAATTTCATTTATTTTTGATGAAAAGACCAGAGCTGAACAGAAAATATGATCTTCAGATACAGAACTCAAGAGAAGCATAAAAAGGTAAAAGAGAAATAAAAAATGACTATTTTTAAAGGTTAAAAAGTTTACATCTTTATGAGGGAAGATTTTATGTTTAACTCTTAAGAATTTTATCTTTGTTGGGGTATACTTGGAGGATGCAGGTAAAATTTTGCCTTAGTGTGATGAAATAAAAAAGAAACTGGGGTAGAAAAGAGGGGATTTTGATGGAAGAAGAGGAAAAGGGGGATAAAATGAAATGAATTACATCTCATAAAGAGGCAAAAAAGACCTATTATAATGGAGGGAAAGAAGGGAAGAGGATGAGCATTGTGTGAATCTTGATCTCATTGAATTTGGCTCAAAGAGAGAATATCAGACATATTTAATTTGATAGAGAAACTTGCCTCAACCCATAGGGAGTAGGAATGGAAAGGAGAAAGAAAAAGGGAAGGCTAATAGAAGGGAGAGCAGAAGTAGAAGGGAAAGGGGACAAGAAAGAGGGAAGGAGTTAAAAGAGGAGGGATATTTGTGAGAGGTGGTGCTTAGAAGCAAAAGACTGGGGAAGGAATAAAGGGGGGGGGAAGGAAACAAAAAAATATATAACTTTGAGAAAATAAGATGGTGGGAAACACAGAATTAGTAATTTTAATTGAATGTGAATGGAATGAACTCTCCCATAAAATGGAAGCAAATAGCAAAGTGGATTAAAAGCCAGAGTCCTACAATGTGATACCTTGTACTTTAGATACCTTAGAATCAGACGGAGTCAGGATAAGCAAAAATCCCTGGTCTTTATTCTTGGTCTTTAGAGGTAGGAGTGAATTGGATGGATGCAGAATCTCCACAACCTTCCTTCTTCATGTCCCACCCAGAAGTGACTCTGGCTAGTCTTAATCCCCCCCTAGTTCCTCCTACAATTTTCTGTATACACCAATTATCGAGCCAGCACAGAATAATGGGAAGGGCCATTTTCCAAGCATATGCTAATAGAGTATTGTCCAATCAGTAGTTAGCCTTAAGTGCTTGGTTGTCCAACCTCAGTGCATTAACTCGAGTTTCAACCCTTTACACTACAATATGACAAGAAACACTTTTGAAGCATATACATATACAAAGTAAAGCTAAAAGGCTGTAACAGAATCTATTATGCTTCAGCTGAAGTAAAACAGAAAAACAGGAGTAATGATTCTGATCTCAGATGAAAAAAACAAATTTAATTAAAAGACACAAGGAAGGAAAGTACATCTTGCTAAAGGATACCACAGATAATGAAGTAATATCAATACTAAACATATATGTACCAAATGGTATAACATCCATATTCCTATAGGAGAAGTTAAGAAAGCTGCAAGAAGAAATAGAAAGTAAAACTATACTAGTAAGGATCTCAACATCTCTCTATCAGAAGTAGATAAATCAAACCACAAAATAAATAAGAAAGGAATTAAGGAAGTAAATAGAATTTTTTAAAAGTTAGGTATGACAAACCTCTGAAGAAAATTAAATGGGCACAGAAAGGAATATTTTTTCCTGGGGTACATGTAACCTATACAAAAAGTGACCATATATTAGGGTATAAAAATTTCAAAATCAAATGCAGAAAGACACAAATAGTAAATACATCTTTTTCATATCATGATGCAATAAAAATTACAAGTAATAAAGGGCAAGGAGAAAATATCCCCAAAATTAATTGGAAACTAAATGATCTAATCGTAAAGAATGAGTGGGTAAAACAACAAATCATAGACACAATTTATACTTTCATCTAGATAG
Source organism: Sarcophilus harrisii (assembly GCF_902635505.1). NCBI lineage: Eukaryota > Metazoa > Chordata > Mammalia > Dasyuromorphia > Dasyuridae > Sarcophilus > Sarcophilus harrisii. Next base: position 475,760,837 of record NC_045428.1, read on the forward strand.
AATGACAATAATGAGACAACATACCAAAATATATAGGATGCAAACAAACTGTTCTTAGGGGAAATTTTATATCTCTAGATACTTGTTTACATAATGTAGAGAAAGAGAAGATCAATGAATTGGGCATGCAACTTTAAAACCTAGAAAAAGAATAATTTTTTTAAAATTCAATTAAATACAAAATTTGAAATTCTGAATATAAAATATTAATAAATTTGAAAGTAACTAATAAACTAATAAACAAAACTAAGAATTGGTTTATGAAAAAAACAACAAAATAGATAAAAACTTTAGTTAATTTGATTAGAAAAAGGAAAGAAGAAAATCATATTTCTAGTATCAAAAATTAAAATGGCAAATGTTCCACCAATGAAGAGAAACTTAGAGCAATAATTAGAAATTATTTTGCCTAACTGTATGCAAATAAATCTGATAATCTAAATGAAATGTATGAATACTTACTAAAATATAGATTTCCCAGGTTGACAGAAGAGGAAAAATTTAAATAGTCCCATTTTAAAAAAAAAATTGAACAAACTATTAATGAACTGTATAAGAAAAAAACTTCCATGGCAGATGGATTTACAAGTGAATTCTACCAAACATTTAAAGAGAAATTAATTGCAGTACTATGCAAACTATTTGCAGAAATATGGAAAGGAGTCCTACCAAATTCCTTTTATGACAGATATGGTGTTGATACCTAAATAATATAGGGTCAAAACAAGAGAAAGAAAATTATAAATCAATTTTCCTAATGAATATTAATTTACTAATTAATCTTATTAATCTTAAATAAAATAATTGTATCTTAAATCTTATTTAAAAATCTTAAATAAAATAATTACAAAGAGATTATAGACAGTCATCCCCAGGATAACACACCATGACCAAGTAGGATTTATACTAGGAATGCAGGGCTGGTTCAATATTAAGAAAACTATTAGCATAATTGACTATATTAATAACCAAACTAATAAAAATCATATGATAATTTCAATTAATCTGAAAAAAGCATTTGACGAAATCCAACACCCATTCCTATTAAAAACACTAGAGAGTATAGCAATAAATAGTTATCCTCAAAATGATCAACAGCATCTATTCAAAACCATTAACAAGCATCATAGGTCATGGGTATAAACTAGAATTATTCCCAGTAAGGTCAGGAGTGAAACAAGACTGCCCACCGTCACCATTACTATTCAGTATTGGATCAGAAATGTTAGATTTGGCAAAAGAAAAAGAGATCAAAGGAATAGTAGATAGTGAGGAAACCAAACTATCACTCTTTGCAGATGATAATCAACTGAAAAACTACTAGAAACAATTCACAAGTTTAGCAAAGTTGCAGGATACAAAATGAATCCACAGAAGTTATCAGCAGTATGTTACCAACAAAGTCCAGCAGCAAAAGATTCAAAGAGAAATTCCAGTTAAAATAACTGTAGATAATATAAAATATTTGGGAGTCTAACTTCTGGACAAAGTCAGGAACTACATCAACACAACTACAAAACACTTTCTACCCAAATAAAGTCAGATTTAATCGCTTGGGAAAATATCAAATGCTTGTGAGTAGACTGAGCTAATATAATAAAAATGACAATTCTACACAAATTAATCTACTTATTCAGTACTATGCCAATCAAACTGCCAAGAAATTATTTTACAGAGATAGAAAAAAATAATAACAAAGTTCATCTGGAAGAACAAAAGGTCAAGAATTTCAAAGAAATTAATGAACAAAATGCAAATGAAGGTGGCCTAGCTGTACCATACTATATTATAAAGCAATGGTCATCAAAACCATTTCATAATGGCTAAGAAATAAAATATAGTTGATCAGTGGAAGAGATTAGGTTTAAAAGACACAATAGTCAATGACTACAGTAATCTAATGTTTGATAAACCTGAAAACCCCAGCTTCTGGGATAAGAACTCACTATCTGTCAAAAATTACTGGGAAAATTGGTAATTAGTATGGCAGAAACTAGGCATTGACCCACACCTAACACTCTATACCAAGATAAAGTCAAAATGGGCTCATGATTTAAACATAGTGATTCTATAAACACATTAGAAGAACAAAGGATAATTTACCACTCATAGTGGTGGAGAAGAAAGAAATTTGTGGCCAAAGAACTAGAATACATTATGGAATGCAAAATGGGTAATTTTGATTATAGTAAGTTGAAAAGTTTTGTACAAACAAAATCAATGCAGACAAAATAAGAAGACAAACAATAAACTGGGGGGAAATTTACATTCAAGGGTTATGATAAAACCTCATTTCTAATATTATAGAGATTAGATACATTTATTTATTTATAAGAATTCAAGACATTCTCCAATTGATATATGGTCAAAGGATATGAACTATTTTCAAATGAAGAAATTAAAACCTATTCCAGTCATATGAAAAATCTCTAAATCATTATTGATCATGGAAATGCAAGTTAAGACAACTCCCAATTACTACTATATACCTGTCAGATTGACTAAGAGGACAGTAAAAGATAATGATAAATATTGGAGGGGATGTGGGAAAACTGGTACACTAATACATTATTGATGGAGTTGTGAATTGTCAAACTATGCATACCCTTTGATCTAGCAGCATTTCTACTGAGCTTATATCCCAAAGAGATCATAAAAAGGGGAAAAGGATCCACTTGTGCAAGAATGTTTGTAGTGGGAAGGAACTGGAAACAGCTTTCAGTTGGGAAATGGTTCAATAAGTTATGGTATATGAATGTAATGGAATATTATTGTTCTATAAGAAACAATCAGCAAGAAGATTTCAGAGAGCCCTGGAGAGACTTATACAAACTTATAGGTGAGTAAAACCAAAAGAACATTGTACACAGCAATGAGATGACAATAATGGACTTGGATCTTTTCAGCAATGAGATGATTTAGGGCAATTTCAATGGTTTTGTGATGTAGAGAGCTATCTGCACCTAGAGAGTAGACTGAAGGGACCAAGTGTGGATCACAACATAGTATTTTCACTTTTTTTGTTATTTGCTTGTATTTTTCTTTCTCATTTTTTTCCTTTTTGATTCAATTTTTCTTGTGCAGCATGATAGTTGTGGAAATATTGAAGAATTGTCTGTTTAACATAAAAAATTATTTGAGATTCTGCCTATTTGAGCTGAGTAGTTAGGGTCTTTTCCTTTCTACTAGTACAAAGATCTGAAGAAAAGAGGAAGAGGTGAATTTTGAAAACAAGTTTTTATTTTTTTTTTCTGTTTTGTGCCCTTTCCCATGAACTCCTAAATATTTGAGGAATTAGATTTAATTCTGTTATTTTTAATTTGGGTCAAAACTGAAATTTCTGGCAGAACATATATGACAAGCATTAAAGGAAATCTATCTTTTAGAAGATTTCAGTCTGGAAGTGGGCAGTTCAGTGGCATAGTGGATAGAGTAGTGGGCCTAAAATTAGTAAAAACATTTTTATGTGTTTAAATCTGCCCTCAAACACTTAATATATGTTTGCCTCATTTCCTCCTCTGTAAAATGAACTGGACAAGAGAATGGCAAACCATTCAGGTATCTTTGGTAAGAAAATCCTAAATGAAGCCATGAAGAGTTGGATACAGCTAAAACAAGGAATAACAGCAATAACAAAAGGCTAGGAGCATGATCATGACTATTTCCAGTAAATTCAGATTTGATGAAACTTCATTTACATAGAGCAAATTAAAGTTTCATAAGAACTTTATTTATGTCAAGCTGACAGAATAAATGCTGGCAAATAAGAACTATTAAAAAATGTAATTTGGACACAAATAAGGCATAGGTCCCCACATGCTCAAAGCATTTTATTTAAGCTTTTCTTACACTATTGATTGTCAAAAATGCCACACAAAGGTAAAAATAGCACAAAATTTCACTTTGAAACTATTATATGGATTTAAAAAATCAAGAAGTAAAGGAACATTTAACACTTCAAGAAAATGTTATTTTATTAATAGAACTTGTCCCTCCAATAGAAATCACAGATTTTATATAATTTATTATATTGTTCACAGAAGTTTCTGGGTTTGGAAAAAGTCTCACCTTGCGGACCATTTAATGATGGGCCTATTTCTTCTACCTACCTCTTAGCCCATTACCATGTCTACCCTAGATGTTTCTATAGCTTGGTAGAACTTGTGTTCTGCTGGCATACTCTTCAAAAACTCTAGATCACCTTCATATCATTCTCCAATTTTATGATAAAGACTGCTTTGTAATTATGTTTATATAAAACTTGAGTTATGTCTTGTAACTTTCAGATAATTAGTGCACAATACATAATATGGTTATGGGGGAGGGTGATGTTTCTGTTTCTTTCTTCCTGATTTCTTTTAGCATAGAAAAGAAATGTTGGCTATTTTGGATTTATTCTGTTTCCTGCTACTTTACTAATGCTATTTTTTCAATTAATTCCCTGTGTTTCTGGATAGCTTTTCTGGTGTAATTTTCAGATCTTTGCAGGAATAGTTATATTAAGAGTCACACAGTTAATCTTTGTTTAGAAAGCCATCATGCCTGAAAGTCCTCATCTCATAATATCATAAATTATGTCTTAGATCTTAATGTTTCTTATATGTGATAACTTTTTATATTTTCCTTTTTTATCTGTTCCTCTACATCCTAACTTTTAATTGAGGTATTTTTATCCATTCTTAATTAGAGCTATATTAATTTTGTATTTTTCTTCTCTTAATATTTTTACATATGCAATTCATATAATGCCTTCTTGATCTTTGAGAATAATTTTTATTCCTTAAGTGATTATATGTTAGTGAATTCTATCCAATATTTAGTTATTATTTGATAGAATTCACTTATAAGTCCAAGACTTATGTGCCTACACACATATATAGTCTATGTATAGGTATATACACATATATACATACAGACAGAAGGAAACACCATAAATATATTCTTTGTTTAAGTCAATATTTTGCCTCTGGTTAATTTTGTTTATGCTCATCTGATCTCAATATCCTGCTCACTCCAATTATCTCTTCCTTCTTATCAATATATCCATTTTAAATCATCTTCATTTTCTTTTTGGTTTTAGAACCTAGATGTCATATTAAATCTGGCTATAAGAATTGTATATGCATATGCCCGTATGCACATCCGTTATTCAGTCTGAATGATTCATGAAGCAAATGTTTTATAAGTGAATTTTCCAGAGAATTGAAGCTTACTTCAATCACTACCTACATACCTTTATAAAAACCATTCCTATTCTATTAACACACACATATATCATATGCTTCTTTACCTTCTTAAACAGAGTAAATGGAAAATACATTTATAAAAAGTGAGGATCTTTATCCCATTGTCATGAACATCAATACTATGATGAACATTAATTGTAGACTATTATCATACATTGTTTTCATAATCTATTTCTTCATCCATTAAATGGCACCAAGCTGCTATTTGTTTAACTCTGATCCTTGTGAGTATTGTCCATGAAACCACATAATTAGACCTACTAGAATTATTTTGTGATAACTTGTTTGCTTAGCCTAGTATATTAAACATAGTAAGCATGTGATAAATGTCTCCTTGTCTGTCTGCCTACCTTTGTTTTGTCTTTCTGTCTCTTTGTCTCTCTCCATTTCTGTTTCTCTGCTTTTCTGTCTCTTGTCTCTTTGTCCCACACAAACACCCACACCCACACCCACACACTCATCCTATCATCCCTAGCTATAAATTCATAGGTCATGCTTTTTTATGTAGCTCTTCTTATTATGCAGTTATAAATTGTGCTTTATTTTTGAGACTTTTTTTCAGTGAAAACATAAGTTTGTGTGTTTTGGTCAATAAAAATACCATAAATATAGAGAACATTCTAAATGAGATGCAAATTGTGAGCTATAATGGCTTTCATTTGTTTAAAATAATAAAATACTGACAAATTCTCAACGGAACCTTCTAAGTAAAATTATTTTTTAGCCTTGAAATTCATTTCTTGAGAGGAAAAGTCCTATATCAATTTGAATTATGTTTTTAATAGTATTTTTTCACAATAACATGTGACAACTTTTACATTTATTATATTTTACAAAATTTTGAGTTCCAAATTTTTATTTCTCCCTTTCCCTCTTCCTAAAATGATAAGCAATTTGATATGGGTTATACATATGTTATCAAGTAAAACATATTTCTATATTAGTAACAGATTAAGAGAGGAAAAGCATGAAAAAGAATAAAGTACTTGCAAAAGGTATTCTTTGGTCTGCATTCACAGTTCATTAATTTGTACAAATATTTCCAGATGTTCCTAAATTATACCTGTTCATCATTTCTTATTGCACAATAGTATTCCATTATAATTATATACCACAGCTTATTCAGCCATTCCTCAATTGATGAGCATCCCTTCAATTTCTAATAGTTTGCCAGGACAAAGAGGACTGCTATATTTTTATACATGTAGATCCTTTCTCCTTTATGATTTCTTTGGGATACACACTTAGAAGTGGTATTGCTGGAACAAAAGCGGGTAAGCATAGTTTGGTTGTCCTTTGGGAATAATTCCAAAGTACTCTTCAGAATTGTTGAATCAGTTTACAACGTCCTCAATAGTACATTAGTGTCCCAATTTTTTCATATCCTCTCCAATTTTATTTATAATTTTCTTTTGCTGTCATATTAGCCAATCTGTTGGATGTGAGGTGGCACCTCAGAGTTGTTTTCATTTGCATTTCTTTAATGAAATGTTAGAGCACTTCTTCATATGCTTATAGCTTTGATTTTTTCATTTGACCTGCCTGTTCCTATCCTTTGACCATTAATCAATTGGGAAATGGTTTGTATTCTTAAAATTTTGATTACATATTTACATTTTTAAGAAATGAGGCCTTTATCAGAGACACTTGCTGTAAAGATATTACTCAGCTTTCTGCTTTCCTTCTAATCTTGGTTGCATTGTTTTTGTTTGTGCAAAAGTTTTTAGTTTAATCGAAATTATTTTACATTTCATAATGTTTTCTATCTCTTGTTTGGTCATGAATCTATAACTCATTTCTTTAAGAAGTTGGATGCTATACCTACTTGGTGTATGTATGTTTTGTATTGATATTACTTCATTGCTGCAATTATCTTAGCAAAATGTCATTTCTTTCCTTATGTCTTTTAATTAAATCTGTTTCTGCTTTTGCTTTGTCTGAGATAAGGATTTCTCTCCCTACTTATTTTTACTTTACTTAAAGTATATAACAGATTCTACTCCAGCCCCTTACTTTGTCTCTCTCTGTTTCTAGTGTTTCTTGTAAACAATCTATTGTAGGATTCTGGTTTTGGATCCATTCTGATGTCTATTTCCATTTTATGAGAGACTTCATTCTATTCACATTCCCAGCTATGATTACTGTGAATTTCCCTCCATCCTTTTTTCTTCCTGTTTGTCCTCTCTCCTTTTTCACATTTTCCTTCCTCAACAGTGTTTTGTTCTATCACCTCCTCTGATATGCTCTCCCTTCTGTCAGTTCATCCCCCTATTCCCCATCTTAATTTCCTTCCCTCCTCCCTCCATGTCAGGTAATATAATAATAATAAAACTAATTATGTATATTATTCCCTCTTTGAGCCAATCTTAATAAGTTTCAAGTGATTCCTATTGTCCACTCTTCCATCTTGCCCTCCATTGTAATAAGCTTTTTGAAGTTCTTCATGGGAAATAATTTACCACATTCTACCTTACCTCTTCCTTCCTTCTGAAACACTGTGCTCCTCTCTCACCTCTTAAGATTTTTTAATATCATTTTTCAAACTCATATTTATATTGTCTATGTATATTCTGGTCAACATTCTGGTCCTCTATTATGCTTTGGAGCATCTCAAAATTTGATTATCATGCTATAAACAGTACCATCTAAATAGTGGTATCAAAGTTACATAGGACACCTGAGGGCCACAAATTTAGACAACCTATATATGTTTATATATTCCTTTTTTATCAATATATAAACATATAAAATCAGTTAGAAACTACATTGTAATCTGGTTTGGGCCACACTTAACTTTTCTTAGGCTATTTTAAAGAAGAGAACCACTTGAGAGATGAAAGAGACCTAGATACAGGATATATGTGATGTCTAGTGACATATTTGCAACATGAATATAAATATTGGAAGTATTCAGGGAGAGACTAGAGGATGATTTGAAGAAAGAAACTTAAAATAACAGAAAGAACATAAGACTTGGGAGTCAGAAGAGATATCATTTTGAATTCCAGTTCTGATACAATTTGTGTGATGCTGAATAGTTCATTTACTTTCTCTGGGGTTCATATTCTTCATCTGTGAAATGGATATAATAATAACTGTACTATCTTATAGGATCATTTTCAAGAAAGCACTTTGAAGCCTTAAAGTGCCTTAAAATTTTGAGTTGCCATTAGTGTTGAAAGGTATGGAACCATAACAGCAGAATGAAAGAGTATTAACATTTCAGGTAAGAATCCCCGGCTTTAGTCCTGACTCTATTACTCAATAGACAGGACTTATGAAAAGTTACTACTGTGTAATTTTTGAGCCTCAGGAAAAAATGGTACAATACTACTACTAGAGGATAATAAGCCTTTAATAGTTTAAATGAGATGACATATCTTGTGTAAGGATGAAATTCAAGGATTTGGGTCTCCCATTGGCATCCTAGTTCTAGTATTTTGCCTGTGGTAGTAGCAGCTGCAAACAATGACTGTTTTAGGAACAAGAACAAACTGGAAATACTGAGGAAAGGTAGCGTCTTGACGCTACAAGGAACTTCATAAGGAAGTTGCACCATGCCTAAAAGTAACTGCATGAACATACAAGGAAGAATAATAAAGGATTTCCAATAGCCACGAGTGAGTTAACAACCTGTTGCCATGCATCATCTCTAAACTTGAGCCCATTTTCTCCTCAGCTATGTATAGAATGTGTGCATGTCAAATTTTTGTTGAATTTAGGAAATAATTATTTACAAAAGTAAAATGATTCAGAGAACACTGAAAGCATAGACAACCGTAGAATTTACCAATGATTTCTGCTAAATGACCTTACTGATACTATTTTCAAAAAGCTTATTAAATTTGACAGAGTAATGGACATTTTTCTTGTATTTATCTCTTTTCAAACATTGATTGTTTTGTGTGACAATGCTACTCAATAAATGTTGACTAACTGACCATAAAATATAGCTACATTTCCATTGGAAGTAGAGAATAGTTCTACATGGCCTCTGGAATTTCACAAGATACACACACACACACACACACACACACACACACACACACACACATCTCGATGACTACTTTCCCAGTGAGCAGATTGTTTAGACCATTGGTACAATTTGATAGTTAATATGACTCCAAGTACCAAACTGATCCTTTCTGGTACTATTGTCAATTGATACATATAGCCAAAAAGTATGTTCTTCTTTTTTCTTCTCAGTTCTGGCTTTTTACTGCATGGATACTAAATCTCCTCTGGCTGAGAATGGCAAGGACACTCTGAACTTTTCACAGATACTACCAAACCCTCATAGGTCAGTTGTTCACTAGCAGGAAATTCAAGGTTTGGGGGATAACAAGAATGGTAAGAGGCCATTCCTAAGCTCTGTTTCCACTCTGGTACAAAACAGACAGTGCCCACAACTAAACTCCCAAAGTTGCTTGATGCTGCCAAGTGAGTGGAAAGCTGGGATCAATGCCATTTTAAACTCCTGCATGTTTTATACAGACTGGCATTGTCAAAACACAAGCCTTTCAAATGAGTCTCCAGCTTCCTCTTCAACCCCACTAGATCAAGACTGAGTAGCATCAGATTAATTGTTCCAATTTATCATTTTCCAACCTTCAACTGGGGCTCATCAAACACTACACTTATAGTGTCTTAGAGAGTTATACACTGTTCCAATTCATTCAGCAGTGTTGGAACTTGGATTATATCCATATACCATCTCTTAGTACCACTAACATTTCCAAGCTGTTTTCTAAATAAATCTTTCTTGTTTACATAACCTGAAGTCATAGGCATTTTTCCAGATTATCTTCCACTTTTATGGTCTCCTGGGTTGAGATTTACATTCTTGTCTGTTGATCATAATCACCAAGAATTCAGAGAGCCCCCATGGTGTGCATAATATTGGCTGAAGTCCTTCCCCCCATATCCCTGGATAGCCTAAAGTAATTTAGAGGATTTGGAGTCAGTCTTTGCAATTTCATTCCAGAATTAGGAGACGTGTTCAGGTGAAAAAGTATATTACACTCCTAGGCAAAGAAAGGCGCCTATAGCAAAGGATTTTAGTGAGAGGCTTAATATTCATAGTAAGGAATAACCATTGGAGAGGTGCATGTCATAGAAGGGTAAATGGTTTTCTGACACTATTGAGCCTCCCTTCTGCCCTGAAGCTTTTTCATAGTTCCATAGATTACATGTTTGGTTTAGAGACAAAGGCTTCAGGAGGAAGTAAACTAAACAAAACAGAGAGAGAGAGAGAGAGAGAGAGAGAGAGAGAGAGAGAGAGAGAGAGAAATAGGATAGTCAAGACTTGGAATCTTGGAATGTATATGGAATTGCTGCCCCACTGTGGAATAGTTAATTTTTGCATGCCATTTTCTTAGAATGTAGATTTGAACCAAGTTGCTTTCAGACATTTGAGATTAATGTGTAAATAGAGAACATGAGTGGAGTCTACCTTGTTACCCACTCAGAGAGTTCAAAATTTGGCATTTGTGAATTTTGGGTTTCCTTTGCCAGTTTTGGGCAGGAAGGAGACAGGGGTAATGGTAATTGATGGACTTTTGTATATCTTATCTTTGGGTGAGGACATGAAAAGTTTCTACTCTGCCAGTCTCATATTCTTTTCTTTCTAATATAATTTAATGTAAGTAGATTTTAGCCAGATAAAACCGAATTTATTTCAAAGAAAATTTGAATTGCTCTCCTGTATGAGTGTTTAAGATATTTGGGGTTAGGATGCCTTTCTACTTTAGAAATATGCTATTAGAAAAAGTACTAGAAATGGTTGAACAAATTGTGTTGTATAAATGTTCTGGGGTATTGTGTTGTAAGAAATATAAATATGAAAAATTTAGGGTAACATAGGAAGACTTTTATGAGCTATTGCAGCATAAAGTATAGAGGACCAAAAACTGATTATCAAAATGTAAATAGTAAAGGGCAATTAATTTTCTAATTTGTTGCAACAAACAATTTTGATCCCAAAGAATAGATGATAAAACACACACCCACCTCAGTTAGAAATATGGAAGACTATGAATGCTGAATTTTAAATATACTGTCAGAGACTTGTCAGTTTTATTAAATTGTTTTATCTGTAATAAGAGGGTATTTAATGGTGGTTGTAACCTTAGTGGAGGGATATTGGGAAATTACCATTACCATCTACCAAAAAATTCATCTCTTGACCTCATACAAAGGAACTTCAACATACATATTGATATTCCCTTAAATACCTTAGCTTCCCATTTCCAAAATTATTCATTTATAATTACTATCCTTATCTCATATACACCCAGAAATGGTCAAACCTTTAATCTTGCCATCATGTTCACAGCTTCCATGTTCATGACTTCTGAAATCTCCTTCTCTGGTCATAAGCTGTTGTCATTTTACCTCTTCCTCTGTACAAAGCCAAACCCTGTTCCTTGTCTTCACCTCCAATCCCTCAATTCATTAATTCTTTCCTGAGCCATTATACTTGCAATGGCTATATTTTCCTTCCTTCCCTATTTTGACCTTATGGTAAATGAGTTTAACACTACACCATCTTCACCCTTAAATTTTTGTCCCCTTTTCTTATTTTTGATCTTGCTCTATAAGCCATAGTTCTGTCTGCTTCTGCGCATGAGCTGCTGAGCAAAAATGGAAAAAAAAATGAAATTTTGCTCACTGGGTCCATTACAAATTTGTTATATAATATCAATTGGGTTCTCAATGAGGTAAGACAATCCTTTTATGTTTCTCTTTTTATCTCCCTGATTGCTCTTCATTTGATGTATTTACATTCTCAATGAATTATCTTCAGTTTGTATTTTTTGGTGAAAACTTGCTACTGTGGATTTGAATTTAAGTTTTTTAGTGTAATGATTATTTCTGCCATGCAGACCATAAACTCTGCTTTTATAATTTTTATTTCTCTTTTAAACAATTCAGGAACATCCTACTATGGTTTCACACTTTTGTAAGAATCCTCATCAGATACTGAATACTTGAACTCTTATTCTATCTGAAGGGTATATTATCTTCTGCTTGTGTGTGAGCAAGGTCTTTAACTGAGTTTCTTTCTCCTGAGATCTTTTCCCCTCATTGCTCACTTTCTGGCTGTTCTTTTTGATGGCAGTTTCCCTGGGGTGTGAATCTTAGATTCTCAGTTTCTTCCCAGTCTGAGCAATTTGAGATCTACCAAGCTTATCCTGATCTTTGCCACAAGTGACTTCTTCTGGGTGGAGGGCAGAACTGCTTCCAGTTTAATATTAGACACTCAGGGTAGATCAAAACTGGCCCTAGTTTAATACTGGGCACTTTTAATTGGGTGAAGTTGTAACTCTGGTACTGAAATAGGGGGTGAGGGAAGTTAAAATGTTATAATTCTGTTATAAACCTATGGGTTTGCTTGTATAGTATTATATCTGGTAGGGATTGCTGATGGGGAGTAAGTATTGAGCAAGCTTATTATTAAAGGTAATGGATTAGCCATGTACTTATACTTCATCAAATTTTTACTTCATTTTGGCCCTTTGGTGTACTATGTTATGGACAGAGCTGAAATTGTTTTATCTCTGGCACATAATTTGTGTCCTGGAAAAGTTCTATGAAATCTTAAGGATTGGAGAAGATTTCTTATCCTCCATCTTGTGATTCAGAAGTCTATTCCTCCCAATTTGACTTACTCTCTATCCAGAACTTTTCCATTCTCCTTTGAATCATCCATGATTCCCTTTCCCCTTATTCTCTCAACTGAGTACCTCCCTTTATATTTCACTTAAAAAATTAAGACCATAAGAAACTGGAAACTGGTGTATGCCCATCAGCTGGAGAATGGCTGAATAAAAATTATGGTATGTAAATGTTATGGAATATTGTTATTCTATATTTGTTCTATATATTGTTCTATAATTATTGTTATATTGTTCAATATTATTGTTCTATTGATAATCAGGATGATTTCAGAGAGGTCTGGAGAGACTTAAATAGACTAATGCTAAATGAAGTGAGCAGAACCAGGAGATCAATGTACACAGCAACAGCAAGATTATGTGATGATCAATTCTGATGGATGTGGCTCTTTTCAACAATGAGATGTTTCAGGCCAGTTTCAGTGGTTTTGTGATGAAGAGAGCCATCTACATCCAGAGAGAGGACTGTTGGAACTGAGTGTATATCACAATATATCACTCTTTTTGTTGTTTCCATTTTGTTTTCTTTCTCAATTTTTTCCCTTTTTGATCTGACTTTTCTTATGCAGCATGATAATTATAGAACTATGTATAGAGGAACTGCACACGTATATTGGATTACTTGTTGTCTATGGGAGGTAGTGATGGAAAGGGAGGGAAAAATTTGGAACACAAAGTTTTGCAAGAATAAATGTCAAAAATTATCTGTGTATATGTTTTGAAAATAAAAAGCTTTAATAAAAATATTAAGTTGAGCAGAATTTTAAAAAAATTAAGGCCATTCACTGAGTACTTTCTATTCTGTACTCTTTCTTATCTAACATTGGGAAAACCATCTAAAAGCATAAATGGTTCCATTCTATCCCATATTCTTCAACAGATTACTTTCTATTCTCTCACATCATCAATCTCTCCCTGTCTACTACTTTACTCTGTACTGCCTACAAACATACCTATTATCTCCATCATATTAAAAAATCACTCTCTTCAGCCATCCATTAGACCTTGTTATCATCCTATATATTTCTGCTTTTTGTTGATAAACTTCTTGGTGCTATCTACATTTGATGCTTTCACTTTTTTATCTCTCATTCTTTTAACTGTCTCTAATCTACTTTCCATTCTCATCATTTAATTTTTCTCTCCAAAATTATCAATTAATTTAATGAACTTCTATGAGTTCTCATTTTTCTTGTCTTTCTGCACCCATTGATACTGTCAATCTCTCTATTATCCTTGAAAAGTTCTTCTTTCTAGGTTTTTTTGGTGGCAAAAATTTGGTTCTCCACCAACATGGTTGACTAGAAACAGGAATGACAACACTGAATATCTTTCCTGCAATAGCACTAATTATATTTCTACTTTCCAGAAAACATGTAGGAACAGGGTGATTTAGTGAACAGTTATGTAATTGCAGAGAGTAAAATAAAACCCAAAGCTGTTTATAATAGCATTCATTTATATAAATGTATATGACAACATAAAAAACTTCTTTTTTCTTTTTCCTTTTTAAATGTTACTATAGCTTTTTAATTGACAGAACATATGCATGGGTAATTTTTCAACATTGACCCTTGCAATCATTTCTGTTCCAACTTTTCCCTTCCTTCCCTCTACCCCTTCCCCTAGATGGCAGACGGAAAGACCTACTTTTTCTTTCAAAATGAAAAATGATGAATTTTATCTCACAAGTTTATACCATGAAAAAGAAAGTCTAGTTTTTCCAAGTGTGGTTTTAGTTAGATGGGAAAATAGATGCATGACTTATAGATGTCACAAATGACTAAATAGCAGTACTCAAAATATCAAGAATGAACTGTTCTTTCTGTTCTCAACAATCAGTCTAGACATGGAAAACCCATTAAGGAATCTCTTTCAGGTTTTCCTCTGATGCCTTCATACTCACTGCAAATTGAGTTGTTTCCTATAGGATAAATTCCAGGGTTAACTATTTTTTAAATGCTATTAGGTCACGAAACTTAATAAATATATTGAGGGTGAGTATTAGTAACTCCATAAAATGAGTAGACTTTATCTTTAATATTTTATCCCCAAGTTTCATTTGAAAATTGCCATTTTACATATTATCCTCTATTAAAATTGTAACTTAATTTGGCAATATCTAGACTTTTTTCCAGAAAAAGAAGTAGGGATAGGAAAACAGAAATGGCTAGAATGAGGGAAGATGACATAGTTAGCCCTTGGTGGCAAAGAGTTTCTACAAAACCCTTCATTTATCTTTTATTACTTATGATAGTCTACTCTAAAGCTGACTGAGATCTGCTTCTTCTAAACTGGTTCATTTGTAAAAGAATCCAACTTCATTTTCTTTTTTTTCCCTTTTTTATTAATAAAATTTGGTTTCGTATCATCCACATTTCCCTACATCTGCCTGCTCACTTACTTCTGAGAAAGGCATCTCTTAATAACAAAAGAAAAAATGATTTAGAAAACTGATCAATACATCAACTAAGTTTGACATTTTATGCAGAATCCTGCATTCATAGCCTACCCTCCCCTCCCCTAACACCTTTGAAATAAATGAAATATGTGCATTCTCATATCTTTTAGGAAGACATTGGACATTATAATATCACATCATTTGCCTATAATCATTTAGTTGTTGTCATTCCATTTTTTATTGTAGTCACTTGGTGTCTGTTATTTTCCTGGTTCTTCATTTCGTATTAGTTCATATAAATCCCCTCATCATTCTATTCATTAACAGTATTTGTTGTTTTCTATAGTACTTGCTAATGCACAAATCAATGAATCTATCAATAAATATTTAGTAAGTGCTTAATACTTTCTTTTTTTTTTAATTTAATAGCCTTTTATTTACAGGATATATACATGGGTAACTTTACAGCATTAACAATTGCCAAACCTCTTGTTCCAATTTTTCACCTCTTACCCCCCCACCCCCTCCCCTAGATGGCAGGATGACCAGTAGATGTTAAATATATTAAAATATAACTTAGATACACAATAAGTATACATGACCAAAACATTATTTTGCTGTACAAAAAGAATCAGACTCTGAATTATTGTACAATTAGCTTGTGAAGGAAATCAAAAGTGCATGTGTGCATAAATATAGGGATTGGGAATTCAATGTAATGGTTTTTAGTCATCTCCCAGAGTTCTTTTTCTGGGCATAGCTAGTTCAGTTCATTACTGCTCCATTAGAAATGATTTGGTTGATCTCGTTGCTGAGGATGGCCTGATCCATCAGAACTGGTCATCATCTAGTATTGTTGTTGAAGTATATAATGATCTCCTGGTCCTGCTCATTTCACTCAGCATCAGTTCGTGTAAGTCTCTCCAGGCCTTTCTGAAATCATCCTGTTGGTCATTTCTTACAGAACAGTAATATTCCATAATTTTCATATACCACAATTTATTCAGCCATTCTCCAACTGATGGACATCCATTCAGTTTCCAGTTTCTAGCCACTACAAAAAGGGCTGCCACAAACATTCGTGCACATACAGGTCCCTTTCCCTTCTTTATAATCTCTTTGGGATATAATCCCAGTAGTAACACTGCTGGATCAAAGGGTATGCACAGTTTGATAACTTTTTGAGCATAGTTCCAAACTACTCTCCAAAATGGTTGGATTCGTTCACAACTCCACCAACAATGCATCAATGTCCCAGTTTTCCCGCATCCCCTCCAACAATCATCATTATTTTTTCCTGTCATCTTAGCCAATCTGACAGGTGTGTAGTGGTATCTTAGAGTTGTCTTAATTTGCATTTCTCTGATTAATAATGACTTGGAGCATCTTTTCATATGACTAGAAATAGTTTCAATTTCTTCATCTGAGAATTGTCTGTTCATATCCTTTGACCATTTTTCAATTGGAGAATGGCTTGATTTTTTATAAATTAGAGTTAATTCTCTATATATTTTGGAAATGAGGCCTTTATCAGAACCTTTGACTGTAAAAATATTTTCCCAGTTTATTGCTTCCCTTCTAATCTTGTCTGCATTAGTTTTGTTTGTACAAAAACTTTTCAGTTTGGTATAATCGAAATTTTCTATTTTGTGATCAGTAATGATCTCTAGTTCTGCTTTGGTCATAAAGACCTTCCCCTTCCACAGGTCTGAGAGGTAAACTATCCTATGTTCCTCTAATTTATTAATAATTTCATTCTTTATGCCTAGGTCATGAATCCATTTTGACATTATCTTGGTGTACGGCGTTAAGTATGGATCAATGCCTAGTTTCTGCCATATTAGTTTCCAATTTTCCCAGCAATTTTTATCAAACAGTAAGTTCTTATCCCAAAAGCTGGGATCTTTGGGTTTGTCAAAGACTAGTTTGCTATATTCGTTGACTGTTTTATCCCTTGAACCTAATCTATTCCACTGATCAACTAATCTATTCCTTAGCCAATACCAAATAGTTTTGGTAACTGCTGCTCTGTAATATAATTTTAGATCTGGTACAAGTGCTTAATACTTTCAAGGGTTTATTTAATACAGCCAATTGACTTCTTTTATATAATTCTAACTTTTGAGTAGTGTTAATTTGAATGGACACAACCATATTTAAGATTCAATATTTACAATTATTGGAACCTAGTTGTATTGTATTCTAGTGATGGAGTATAAATAAGCATATTCACATCTCACAAGTTATTTATCCATTCCCTAGTTTACTCTCTTCATTCTATGTTATTGCAAAAGGTAATATGCTGCATATTTTGGTGTATATGGAATCTGATTCCATTTTCCTTTCTGAATTTAATTCTTTTGAGTTACTAGGTTCTAATAATTTAGTTCTACCTAAGTTATGTTGCTTCATCTCTCAGATACCAGAGCAGATTGAGAGTTGGAGGACTAGGAAAATAGAAAAGTAAATGTGTTCTTTCAAATTTCTTCCTTTTTTGTGCTACACCAGGAGGAATGCTTTCAATAACTCAAGTCAGGCATAAGGGAACATATGAAAGTATGTTTCTGTTCCTTGAGATCACATACTGGATTAATTTATCTGGTTACAAGGATGAAATCTTATCTTATTCACCTAGAATGTGGTAGATTGGAAACTATGAATTCTTTTAAGAGTCTTGGGAGTGAGGTGGGCCAGGATAATAATAATACTGATTTAGCATTTGAGAGATCCTATGGTCTATTCCTCTAATTTTACAAATTATGAACCTGAAACCCAGAGAAGCTAAATTAATTGCTCTGCCCAAGACCACACTAGTAGAAGAGTTATATAAATGAATGCTATTAGAAATCATTCTCTGATTTTGAAACCAGTTCTTTTTCTACTGTATAAGGTAGAATCAGACATGGAGAAAGAAAGTCTACTTTCAACATAATTTTAACAGAGCTGTTGGGAATTATGCAACTTTATAAAACTAATAATATCTTCCTCTAAGGGACACTAACAAAATTAGAGTTCATAAAGGTGAGTAAAATCTTCACCTTGTGACACCAAAAGTGATTCAAATATGCAAATAAACAGAGCGTGATGATGAACAATGAAATAGACAATTTTATCTTATCTTCCTGAGTTCAGAAGTGGAATAGACTTCCTTAGCCAGGAGAAACCAACCCCATGCAAAGTGGGAAAACATGACATAGGTCTAGCCTGGTTGCTAAGTTACAACTTGGATTGTACAATGTCTGAAGTCTCTTTCTAAAAGCAAAAATCTTGCTCAGTCTTTGTGACAATGGAACTAAAATTGAGATTTTATATGATTTTGGGGACTATGATCTCATCAATTTGTCTACTTCCTAGAAAAGGACAGGCACAATCATTTTTACTCATCTGATAGGACTTAAGTCCAGTTATTGCTATCAATGCTCCATAATGGGCTCATGCCTACCCAGTTTTCTAAAAGCCTTCCTGTAGGTCTCCTGTTGTTGTGTGGATTATAGCCAAGTATATCTGTAATTCTTTCTCTCTCTACAATCCAAAGGAGCCCCACTTTGAGATTGAATCCCTAGAAATGTTAATAGCCTAACTGAATTTATTCTCTAGGGATTAACAACTCCTATCTGGCCATACCCTACCATCACAATGATTCTTAATCATAGGCTATTATTATTGAAACCTGGTTTTTTTTTCCCTGTCTATTCATTTATTCCCAATCCCTTCAATATAATTCCTCCCCTTTCCCTTACTTAATTCCTTCCCACTCACTCTAAAACTAACCATCCTTGAATTGTCCTTCATGTAATACCTAGCTCATAGATATAAACTTGCTTTCATTTTAAATAGTTTTCCCCTCCTTACTAATTCTAACTCTCATGGAGACCTGCCTCCCTCCTGATGATACAACCACCTTGAAAACTCTTTGCTGCACTAATGGTACTTCCATTTGATTCATTAGTTAAGGTGAGAGATTTGGAATACTCTTTGCTTTCCATTTACTACTTTCAAATTTCCCTTCTACCACCATTACTGAGTAACTTCTTCTTTGAGGTTAACAAAATTCAAATCTGTCATCTCAATACTGCTGATTCTCAAGTCTTTTACTCCATATATAAAATCTCTTTTCTGACTTCCCCTATCCTATATCTAAACACGTATTCAAGATTTTGAACTGAAACTACCATAGATATATTAAGTTCATATGTCCAAAACTCAATTCATCAACTTTTCTCTACTGTCTTTGAAACTTCCCAGTTATTACCATTTTCCTAGTCGTATAGGCTCATGACATGGACATCATTCTTAATTACTCATTTTCTCTCATCCCCCTGTATCCAATTTATTGCCAACTTCTGTTGATTTAACCTTTCTAACATTAATCATATACGCCTTTTTCTTTCCTTTAACATATCCATCAGCCTTGTTCAGTCACTCATCTCACCTGGAATATTGCAAAAGCCTGATAGTTAAATCTCTTTCCCAAGTCTCTCATCTCTCAGTTGTTAAAGTGATCTTCCTAAAACAGAAATCTATATTACCTATCCCTCCCCAATGAATTCGAGAGATTCCCTGTCACTTTCATGATCAAATATGGAATCTACTTTCTTTTAAATCATTTTATAAACTTAATCCTTCCTATTTTTTCAGTCTTCATATAATTTATTGTCCCCCTGTGTGCTCTGTGCTCTAGTGATCTCTGTCCTTCAAATAAGATACTCATTCTTCTGACTCAAGGATTTTTACTGGCCCTTCCCCACGCCTTTAATCCTCTCTCTAGCTTCCTTCAAGTCCCAGCCAAAATTCTACTCGCTACAAAAACACTTTTTTGATCCTTCTAAATATTG
The DNA here is from genome assembly GCF_902635505.1 of Sarcophilus harrisii. NCBI lineage: Eukaryota > Metazoa > Chordata > Mammalia > Dasyuromorphia > Dasyuridae > Sarcophilus > Sarcophilus harrisii. The sequence continues at coordinate 475,780,995 of NC_045428.1, forward strand.
AAAATGTTTTCCTTTTATTGTTCCTCTTCAAATTATCTCTCTATATGTATACTTTGCTTGTACATGGTCCTTTATAGCTTGGCTTCTCATTAAGCATGGACTTCTTGAGAGCAGGTTTTGTCTTTCATTTTGTTCCTGTACTCAGCATATACCACAATACCTGGCACATAGTATATTCTTAATAAAAATGCTTGTTGATTGATATTTCTTTGTTTTTTTTAACACTTTTGATATATGATTCTCAGTTAAGAAGATGCTACAATCTCTATTTATGTCTCCCAGTTGTCTTTCATATAAACTAAAGCTGTAGTTTTTTCTAAGATGTCAGGTGTACATCAGTATTGGAAAAATACTTGTTAAAAGTTAATGTTCAAATGTTCAAAATGGACTTTGGTTTTAGACCTATTTTTAAGGTTAATTGTAGATTTACCCCAATTTATCAATGGCACTTTAGTATGTCATTAATGGGAGAAAGTCCCAACTATGTATATTAAATTAAATATTTCTTTGATGACTTCTTTATATCTACAACACAAACTATTAAATTGGGGAATAAGGATAACCCTTGATGACAATTTGTACGTCTTTATTGGTTTTTGTGTTGAAAGATTTGTAGACATATTGAAATTTTGAGAAGTCCAGAGAATGATTTATGCCCTGATTGCTGCATACAATGGGTTGGTTGCAAACTACATACTTGCCAGTTTAGTGTGAGGAAGAATATAGTTAATAATTGAAGAATATATATTCAAATAGTTTGAAACCTCTTGGAATGATTGTAAATTACAAAATCACAGAATTTCAGAGTTCAAATGGTCCTCCAAGAACACTTAGCCTGACCTTCACATGAGAAAGACACCCTCTTAAAACATACTGTGTCTTTGATTGCTGGCATACAGTGAAAGGGTTGAGAGTTGTTCTACCATCATCTGAGGCAGCCCATTCCATTTGGATAGCTCTAATTGCCAAGAGATTTTCCTTACATTAAGCTTAAATTTTCCAGATTATAACTTCTGCCAATAGTCATATCTAGGTTAAATAGAACAAACTTAATCATTTTTTGCACAAGACAACCAACCAAATACTTGAAAATAGTTGTCTCCCCATAGACATCTTTTTAATTTAGGATAAACATTCCCATTTCCTTCAACTTTTATCCCAAGACCTGTCATCATTTTCATTCACTTTATCAATGTCCATTCTAAAATGTAACACCCAGATTTGAACACAGTACTCTAGATGTGAATTAATCAGGTTCTTAGCAAGATTACAGATGTTTTCAGAAGAATTTCCATCTAGCCATATTCTCCATCCATCTATAGTTATAAAAATTGATATTTTGCACCTAATTATAATACTTTAAATGATTAGACATTTGGTGTAGGTGGGAACTTTAGAGTTATATAAAATACTTCCTATAATACCATATAAAATATTAGCTGTTATTATCAGTATAGGTATTTCTTACTATCTTCATGTGATGCTAATTTAATCCTACTGCCTTACCTTGAATTAGACACTTCTGCTTTTAGCAAAGTGACTTTTTTTAAAAAGACCAGATTAGTACTATAAATTATTATTGATATAATAAGTATGTTGATAAAACAGAAACCTACAGACAAGACATTGACTTCTGGAATAATAATGAATGACATGCTAAAGCTATAATCATCCATCTGCGTGCCTTATTATCTAACTAAGGAATCAGTTCTAGATGTCTAGGCCAGTTTGATAGATTAAAAAAACATATTATTAAAGTAATACCAAATCAGTCTGCACAAAGTGAGTTGGGGCTAGGTCATGAAGGACTTTAAATTCCAAACAGAAAGGTTTCTATTTTATCTTAGAGGAAATTGCCTCTTGAGTTTATTGAACAAGGAAGAGGACATGGTCAGAAATATTAATTTGGAAGGTCTCTAATCTAAAAAGAGAAGAGACTTTGGACAAGGAGACAAATCAGGAAGTTATTATAATGGTTTAGATGAGAGGTAATGAGTTTGTATAGCAATAAGACTTGGCCTCTAAGTTAAGAAAACAAGATTAGCATATGGGAAAAGGGATGTTTTAAAATAGGTATTAAATAATGATTTGCCGAGTTAAACACTGTTTACGTATTATGAGTAGGCCTGTCCTAAATATCACTGACTCACTGCTTTGGGAGAAATCTATGTCTTTGATTTCAAAAGAAAGGTTAGATTGATTTCACAATTTCTAGGAGATACCTAATTGAGTTCTATTAGGAATCCTCCCAAATGTTCCCCCTAGATAGGAGTTTACTTCAGTGCTTTTTAATTTGATTCAGACAGCTAATAGGGCATCTGTGTAAGAACTCTGAATAACTTTTTCCTGAACTTTTCCAGCAGAGCTTCTATATCTGGGTCTATAGATAAGTCATAGTGTGGTATGAAATTTGGAGAAGAATTTTTTGATATCTAATATGAAGAATGTATATTTGTAGGAGCCTTACTAAGAAGACTGGAGTTGAACATGGAATGTTGGCAAACATCGGTCAGTTAGTCAGTTGGCAAAAGATTCTGGCTGCCTTCCTCAGCTAATTCCTTCATGGCAGTCTTAGCCTGGCTAAATAAAGTGTTGTGTGCAGAGCAAGCTATGTAAAGAAAAATAGACAATTGAAAGGCTATTAGGACTGGTGGGAATGTACTTTCTCACATCTAATGGGACAAGTCTAGGATTATTCTGTTCATATACTATAGGTAGATCACTATAAAGTGAGGAGAGATCCTGACTTAGGAGAAGCAGAACAAGAAGCAATGGGATGGGATACCCTGAGGAAAGGAAAGAATCATCTAAGATATTGGAACTAAGGATCTGATAAAGTGTATTACACAAGAAGATGAGACCCGTGATACCAAACTATCTATGTCTGCCTCCTAGAGTTTCCCCATTTACCACAGAATGACAACATGAATCCAATGTTTCTCTACCGTATCCTTGGGAATCTGGGAGAAGCTTAGTTATTTAACTTAGTTTTGTGGCCACCTTGAATGATTATATCTATCTCTGGATGTGCTAAGAGGGTGGGTAATAGACATCTTTTTTTCCTGAGTGCTGAGATGAACAGCAACCATAAATATGCACTATTCAAGGGAACAATTGTCACAGTAGCATGATGACTTTGGGTATAGTAACCATGAAAGCCAGAGATTAGTGAGTCCCCATCTAATATGGAGGGGAGGGAGTTTGGGACTTAAATATTAACGTTGCTTATTGCTGTCTCTAATACAGTTAAATATTCATATAATTTATTGTTGATATCTTTGGGTTGGACCACCTGGGCATTTCAAAAAGGTTTCTTTTTTTCTTTTAAATATAAAACAATTCTGACATTAGCATTTGGACTCCCTTAGAAAAAGCTCATAGTTTTATGCAGAAACTATCAGAGATTATCATAGATAGTTAAGCTTTTAAGTTGGTGGTCCAATACTAATTAAAATGTGTAGTTTTGTGTATATGAGCCAGCAAGGACAGAGCTATAATATTTTTTAGCTCCCAAAGGTAACTGAAGTCAACTTCTATGTATTACTTTTAATTTCCAAGTATTGACCATGTATTCACTCAATAGGACAGATAAAATATAAAACAAAATAATACTTTAATTGAGTGGCAACATGGCATATGACATTATGGCTATTGAATTGAACTCAGAGGAAAGAAAACTTCTCTTACATAGAATTGGAACAAGAAAGGACTTCACTGGCAACCTAGTTTAAACTCCCATCTCCTCAAAACACACACACACACACACACACACAGAGAGAGAGAGAGAGAGAGAGAGAGAGAGAGAGAGAGGAGAGAGAATGAATCTGAGGTTAATTATATGATCTGTATAATATTACTAATGCAATTGCCTTTAGAAAAAAATCAAACCAGTATCTTCTTGTCTCCAGATCCAGTGCTCTTTCTACTATACCCAGAAACATAAATAATTGTATTAACTTGGTAAGTCATTTAAATTTTCACTGTCCCAAAAACTATATGATACTTTAAATTGTAGAACATTTGCCCATCCATGTTAATAGTTTCCTCACTAGGAATTGCCCATACTAACAAAAATTACAGGTCTGGACAAAGGAGAAAACCCCTCATTTCCATTTGAAATTGTAAAAAATCACAGATAAATCTAGCCATGTGTTCTGACAGTCATTCTCATCTCCCTGGCTTTTCTGTCAGCTTTCTAACAAAGATATCTATCACATCAATGGAAGAAGTGAATGTGAGAAGCAGTGAGTAAGCTCTCATTTACCAAAAATATTTAGTAGCTGAATGGTCATCCATCAGGGATACTGTAGAAAATAGTCCTCAGAAATAAATTATTTAAATAGTCCTATTTTTAAAAAAGAAATCAAAGAAGTCATTAATTAACTCTCTAAGAAAAAATCTCCAGAGCTAGAGGTATTTATGAGTGAAATCTACCAAACATTTAAAGTACAATTAATTCCAATATTATATAAATACTATTTGGAAAAATAGGGAAAGAAGGAGTTCTACCAAATTCCTTTTATAAAACAGATATAGTGCTAATAACTAAACCAAGAAGGACGAAAACAGAGAAAGAAAATTATAGACCAATTTCCCTAATGAATATTGATGCAAAAATCTTAGAAGAAAATAGTATCAAAGAGATAACAATCGTTTATCACCAGGATAATACACTACAACCAAGTAGGATTTATACTAGTAGTGCAGGGTTGATTAAATATCAGCAAAACTATCAATATAGTCAATCATAGTGATAACCAAACAAATAGAAATCATATTAGTGCATTAATAGATGCAAAAAAGCATTTGACAAGATACAGTATCCATTCCTATTAACACTAGAAGTATAATAAAAAAATAGAATTTTCCTTAAAATGATAACATCTATTAGATAGATAGCATCTATCTAAAACCATCAGCAAGCATTATATGTAATAGGGATAAACTAGAAACATTCCCAATAAGACCAGGGTGAAACAAGGTTAACCATTATTATCACTAATATTCAGTATTGTACTAGAAATAATAGTTGTAGCAATAAGAGAAGAAAAATTGAAGTAATTAGACTAGGTAATGAGAAAACAAAACTATCACTCTTTATAGATGACATGATGGTATGCTTAGAGAATCCTAGAGAAACAACTAAATTACTAGAAACAACTTTAGCAAAGTTATTTTACATGAAATAAACCCACACAAATCATTGGTAATTCTATATGTTACCAATATACTTTAGTAACAAGAGATAGAGAAATCCCATTTAAAATAACTATAGATACTATAAAGTATTTTGGAATCTTATCTGTAAAGAAAAAAAACAGGAACTATATGAACACAATTATAAAACATTTTTTGCACAAAGTTAGATCTAAACAATTGGAAGAATATTAAATGATTATGGGTAGACTTCACTAACATAATAAAAATGACAATTCTATCTAAATCAATATAATTATTCAGTGCTATCTGTACTGATTAAACTGCCAAGAAATTACAGGGCTAGAAAAAATAATAAAACTCATCTGAAAGAAAAAAAAAATCAAGAATTTCAAGGGAATTAATGGGAAAAAAAACATGCAAAGGAAGGTGGCCTAGCTAGCTGTACTGGGCCTAAAACTATATTACAATGCAGTGTTCAGCAAAATTATTTGGTACTGGTTAAGAAAAAGAGTAGTGGATCAGCAGAATAGATTGGATTCACAAGACACAACAATGATTATTATGGTTATCTATTATTTGATAAATCCAAAGACTCCAGTTTCTGGGATAAGAACTCACTATTTGACAAAAATTTATGGGAAAACTAGAAAATAATAAGGCAGAAACTAACACTGACAAACATCTTGACACATTAGATAAGGTCCAAATGGGTTCTTGATTTGGACAAAAAGGGGATAACTATAAGCAAACTAGGAGAAGAAAGGATAATCTGCCTCTCTAAGCAGTAGAGAAGATAATAATTTATGGCTAAAGAGGAACTAGAAAAGATAATGAAATGCAAAATGGATAGTTTTGATTATATTAAATTTAAAAGATTTTGCACAAATAGTATCAGTGCAGCCAAGATTAGAAGGGAAGTAGAAATCTGGGGAAAATAGTTTACATCCAGTGTTTCTGATAAAAGCCTCATTTCTAAAATATATAATTGACTCAAATTTATAAAAATACAAGCCATTCTCCCATTAATAAATAGTCAAAGGATATAACATTCAATTTTCAGATGAAGAAATTAAATCCATTTCTAGTCATATGAAAAATGCTCTAGATCACTATTAGATTAGATCAATTAGATTAGAGAAATATAAATGAAGACAACTCTGAGATACCATTGCACACCTCTCAGATTGGCTAGAATGACAGGAAAAGAATGATGAATGTTGGAGATGTGGGGAAAGTGGTGGAGTTGTGAACTGCTGATTTGACCATTCTGAAGAGCCATTTTGACCTATGCCCAAAGGAATATCAAACTGTGCATACTCTTTGGTCTAGCAGTGTCTCTTGTGGGTCTTCTATTGCAAAGAAATCATAAAAGAAGGGAAAGGACTCATATGTACAAAAATGATTGTAGTAGCCCATTTTGTATTGGCAAGGAATTGGACCCTGAGTAGATGCTCCTTAGCTGGAGAATGACTGAATAAGTTATGGTATATGAATATTATGGAATATTGTTTTGTAAGAAATATTATAAAAGGAAATACTCCTATGGAATAAAATAAGCCCCTTATAATTAAAAAAATCTATAATTTTGAAGATTTCCTAACTTTAATTCCATTAACCTATTTCTTTATAGACTCATTCCACAAAATGAAATTGAAAGTCTTCAAATTATTATGTTTGTTGTATTTTTATATATTACATTTCTTAAACTTTTCATGACATGAGAAGTACATGAATTATCCTTTTAAAAGGATGACAGACATGTCATGCTTTGTCAAGTTTTGAATTACAAAACCATAGAAATATTCCATTAAACTTCTAAAATCCAGGAAAAGCACAGAAAAGATCTTCAAGCCCTAGAAATTTGGTGACTTGTCTTCCATCATATTTTAAATTATTGACATAGCCTGTAAAGTTTGATTGGTCTTCCAATCTATTCTCAGCTCAGCTCTAAGATTAATCTTAAGTGCTAATTTGATTATGCCATGTACCTATTCAGTAAATTCCAATGGTTTCCTATCACTCCTAAAATCAAATGTAAAATTCCTGTTTGGCATTTAAAGCCCTCCACAACTCTTTCTTCTGTCTATACTTACCTAGTAATCTTCAGTACAGTGATACTCTCAATCTCCAGAATTCTAATCCATTTTCACTGGCTGTTCCCCATGCCTAAAATGATCTCCTCTTTATCTCTGCCATCTAGCTTCCCTTGTTTTGTTTTGTTTTTCTAGACCCAGGTTTATATACTCTGCTTCCTCTTAATGCTAGTGTCTGTTATGGATTATCTAAGTTGTCCCATATATATCTTGTTTGCATGTTATTTCCCAGTGCACCTGGCACTGTGCCTGGCATATAGAACTTAATAAATGCTTATTGACTGACTGACCGATAGATGGGTGTACTAGGAATGCCTTTACAAGATCCACTGTGATAAAGCCTTAGCACCTTCCAGTGGTTGTTGCATACCTGAACCTGCTTGCAATTTAGCCCTACTGCTGAAAGTGAATTTCATCCCATATGCAAGCCATGTCTTCCTGGTGTTCACAATAGCATTTATTCCTCAGGCAACCTTCACTGTCCCCTTTTTGCAGGCCTCATTATGACCATGATAATCAACATTTGCAAATGGCCTCATAAAGTCATTCTATTTGGCATCACTAACCTGACTTATGTTGCTGTACTCTGTATTACTTGGCAAACTTCCCAGAGAAAGATGAATCACAGATTGTTCCTCTGACTGCAATTTACTCAAGTCTAGGGACTGCAGTGCCACCCCATCATTGCACACTCATTCCGGGTCACAAAGATGCCTCAGGGAAATGGGAGACAAAAACAAGTGTGGCTTGCATTCCAGCTAATTTGTCACAAAGATACATGCATCAGTGTAGTTTCTTCAAAGGATAATGGAAAGGATTGCCAGTGAACCGGACTGCAGGAGGAATTAATAGTATGATACAGTTGCCAAATAAGCTAATGCAATCTCAGGCAGCATAAAAATAACACAAAACCACAATTCATAGGAATAAGGTCAGTGGTTATCTCCCCAGCCAAGGAACCTGGGGTTACATAAAATGAAGAGATCCTAGAGGGGGACAAGTAGGAAAATGAAGGTCCTCAAGAGGGATTTGATGGTTTGTCTTGTGGAAGATAGATAGGTTTTTTCTGTTCCCAAAAGGCAGACTTAGGAGAAATGGATGGAAGGTACAAAGAGGAGAATTTAGGCTCAATACTCAGAAAACTTTATACCAACTAAAGCTTTATAAAAGGGCTGCCCTAGAAGGAAGTGGACTGATTACTTGATGTCCTTAAATAAAAGCTAGATGTTGGGGATATTGCATGAAGAGATTCTTCCTGAGAGGTCACAATGGCACAATGACCATTTAGTAGGTGTGTGATGGAGGACATTACTTTTGGAATAGGTTCAATCAATCAATTAAGGAGCATTTATTAAATGCCTACTCTGTTAGGTCTTATGCTGGGCCTGGGGAACATTTCCTGTCCTCAATAACTGTTTTCAGAAAAGATAAATAAGTATATATATGAAGAGAGAAAAATAAAAATGAGTCCCAATGTACAATATAATTAAAGTGTGAAAGGGGTAATTTATTGCTAGGAACAAGAAAGAATTGCAAAGTGTGATAAATCATAGCATGAATAAACTGAGCAATTATAAAGGAACTCAGTACCTTAACTTATAATGCTGGCACAATTTCCTGAGTAGCTGCTAATTAAGAGCTGCTGCACATAAAATAAGTTTTTGATGACTACTACTTAATACATTTTTTATTTATACATCTCTTTGGCATTATTCAATCAAATGGTTAAAAGCTTGATCTTTCTAGTGGTTCCTTTCTCTGATACTTATGCTATGCTTGCTTACCTGCCCATTCTTGTTTATTATGTTGCAATTTCAATCACTCCAGCAGACGCTGATTCTTACTGTTCATAGATCCCTAGATCTTTTAAATCCACAAAGTCACCTACTAAAGAAAAAGAAATCCAAAAAGAGAAGCAAAATAGTTCAAGAACCCTGCTACAGGCTCAGCTAGATATAGATATATGACCCTCTCGGTCTGGGTTTCAGTTAGTTGGGAAAAGCATCCTATAGCATAGGGAGAACTCTGTTCACCTTATTCTATAACATAATCACATTTTATACTTGGAGTACTTACTCCATTACATTTCTGTGGTAAATTAAAAGACAATTAATGAAAATGTCAATTGCTCATGAGTAGTCTGAGCCAGTATACAAAAACAGTTCCTCTTAAACTAATTTACTTATTCAGTGACATACTAATGAAACTACTGAAAACTATCTGATAGAGCTAGAAAAATAACAAAAAAGTTCATCTGGAGGAACAAAAGATCAAGAATGTCAAAGGAATTAATGGGGGAAAATGACCTAGCAATATCAGATCTCAAATTATATTATAAAACAGTAATCATAAAAATTATCTGATACAGGCTAAGAAATAGTAGTGGATCAGTGGAGTAGAAGTGTTTTTGATGGCAAAACCCAAAGAACCTAGCTTTTGAGATAAGAACTCACTATTTGACAAAAACTACTTGGAAAATTGGAAAACTATAGGGCATAAATTAGTTATAGATAAACATCTCATCCCATAAATAAAGATAAGTTCAAAGTGGTATACTTTGGTGATAAAAAGGATGATACCATAAACACATTAAAAAGAATAGTCTACCTCTCAGACCTATAGGAAGGAGAAAAATTCATGATCAATCAAGAGCATTACAAAAATACAAAAAAATAGATAATTTTGATTATATTTAAAAGTTTTTCTATAAACAAAATTTATATAATGAAGATTAGAAAGCAAAAGGCAGGAAAAAAATCTTTACCACAAGAGTCTCAGATAAAGGAAGGCCTCATTTCTCAAATATGTAGCAAAATGAATCAATTTTAAGACAATATAAGCCATTCCCCAGTAATAAATGATCAAATGATATGAAATAGGTAGTTTTCAGATGAAAAAATTAAACCTATTTATAGACATATAAAAAAATGCTCTAAATCGCTTTTGATCAGAAAAATGCAAATTAAACCAGCTCTTAAAGATAACCATCTCACATCTATCAGATTAGCCAATATAACTGAAAAGGAAAGTGATAAATGTTGGAGAGCATGTGGGAAAATCCGGACATTGATGCCCTATTGGTAGAGTTATGAACTTATTTAAACTTACTGAAGAAATCAATATTCCAGAATCACTGGGAGCAATTCCAAGATTCAATAATATCATAACCCTCCCTTTTCTGTTACTCTTCTATTTTCTTTTCTTTTTTTAGGCCAAGTTTGCCAGTCTAATAGATATGAGAGAGAACATCAGAGTCACTGTACTTGACATTTCTCTAATTAGCAATGATTGGGAGATTTTAAAAAATATGACTACTAATAAGTTTGGATTTCTTCCTTCCTCTGATCTTTTATCAACTAAATAATGGCTTGTTCTTATAACAGCTTCAGAGTTTGTCTTGGATCATTATTATTTGCTGAAAATTATATCACAGCTGATCATCTTACAATATTCCTGTTATTTTGTACACAGAACATTTTATTTTGCATACGCTCATGGAAGTCTGCAGTTTTTTTTGAGAGTATTCTTGCTCATAATTTTATAGCATAATAGTATTACATCATAGTCACATGTCACAGTTTATTCATCCATTCCTTGATTAATGAGCATCCTATCAATTTCCAATTCTTTGCCCCCTAGAAAGAGCTGTTATATGTGTGTGTGTGTGTGTGTGTGTGTGTGTGTGTCCTTTTTCTTTTTTTTTTTTAAATATCTCTGGGGATACAGACCTAATAGTTCTATTGATAAGTCACCAAGAGTTTGCCTAGTATTATAAACTTTTGAGCATAGTTACAAATTGCTCTACAGAGTGGTTAAATAGGTCACAACTGCACCAACAATGTATGAATGTCTCTTTTACCCTATCCTCTCCAACATTTGTCATTTTCCCTTTCTATCTTATTAGTCAATCTAATAAATAATGTGGTAGTACTTCAGAATTGTTTTAACTTGCATTTCTCCTTTCAATAGTGTTTTTTTCATTTCTTTGTTTTTGATTTATTAATATTTTCCTCAGTTACATTTAAAGCATTTTTTACATTTGTTTTAAACATTTTTAGTTCAAATTTCTCATCCTTATCTCCATCCACAATTAAAAAACCACACATGAAGTTATGTAAAACATTTCCATAGAAGTCAAATTGTAAAAGAAAACATAGATCTCCCATCCTAATTCAAATAAAAACACTTAAGAAAAATTAAATTTAAAAAAGAATACTTCAATCTGTATTCAGATTCAATCAGTTCCTTTTCTGGATGTGGATAAAATTTTTGTCATTCCCAGTAATTAATTGTGGAAGATTGTACTACTAAAAAAATATCAAACTTATTATAAGCTGGTCATAACAGAATATTGCTATTACTTTGTATATAATTCATTTCACTTTGCTTGAGTTTATAGATGAGTTTCCAGATTGTTGTTGTTTTTGAGCATTCTGCTCATCATTTCCCAAAATACATTAATATTTCATCACAAACACATACCATAATTTATTGAGCAATTCCCCAATTAACGGACATTCCCTAAATTTCCTTTTTTTAAACCGAGAATTGCTATGAATATTTTTGTATATATAGGTCATTTTCTTTGTTTTAATCTCTTCTAGTACTCATGTCTAGTAGTGGTATTGTTAAGTAAAAGGTTATTCCTGAATTTATAGTCCTTTGGACACATCATATCTTTTAATCATTTATAATTTGGGGCATGGTTTTATATTTTATAAATTTTATTTAGTTCCCTTTATATCTGAAAAATAAGGCTTTATCAGAGAAACTTGATTCAAAATTCTTTTTACTATTACTATTGGTAACTTTATTTTCCCCCTTTATTCTCTCTCTCCCTTTCACCTTGTCCCTTCAAAAGTGCTTTGGTACTGATCACTCCCTACCCCAATATGCTGTCTCCTTTCCCCTATCTTATTCCCCTCCTATTTTTCTGCAGGCTAAGATAGATTTCTATACCCATATTGAGTATGTAAGTTATTCTGTCTTTGAGCCAATTCTGATGAGAGTAAGGTTCAGTCACTTCACCCCTTCCCTTTTACTGTAAAAACTTTTACTTGCCTCTTTTTTATGGCATATAGTTTTTATAATTCTACTTCTCCCTGTCCTTTATCCCAGTACATTCTTCTTTCAGTCCTTAATTTCATAATTAAAAAAAATGCATTTATCCCTTCATATTCAACTCACACCTGTGCCCTCTGTGTATATATATTCCTTCTAACTACCATATTAATGAGAAAGTTCTAATGAGTTGTCATTCTCCCATACAGGAGTGGAAACAGAAAAACCTTATTAAGTTCCTTGTGATAATACTTTCCCAATTCCCTCCTGCTTCTCCAGAGTTCTGTATTTGAAAATCAAATTTTCCATTCAGCTCTGGTCTTTTCAATACAGATGCTTAAAAATCCTCTATTTTCATTGAATGACCACCCTTTCCTTTGAAGAATTATACTCAGTTTTACTGAGTAGATGATTCTTGGTTGTAATGCTAGCTCCATTGCTCTCCATAATATTGTATTCCAAACTTTTCAGTCCTTTAATGTAGAAACTGCTAAATCTTGTATTAGTCTAACTGTGGCTGCACCATAAATGAATTGTTTCTTTTTGGTTGCTTGCAGTGTTTTCTTCTTGGCCTGGGAATTCTGTAATTGGATTGTAATATCCCTTGAAAGTTTTCATTTTTGGAATCTTTCGGGAGTTGATTGGTGGATTCTTTCAATTTCTATTTTAACCCTCTGGCTCTAGAATCTCAGTTTTCCCATATAATTTCTTGAAAGATGAACTGCCCCACTGTAGTTGTGCTAAAGCAACAGAATCTATTGTGCTAAAGCAACGGAATCCTGCTTTGTTGATTCACAGGTTGGGGCCGGGGCCTGGGCTGCACAGGCACAGTTTTCGATGGGAGAGCAAATTTTTTCTAATGGGTGTATATATAGATAGTTCTGAAACATATGAAAATTGTTCTTATCTTTTGATTATTTGTCAATTGGGGAATGGCTCTGATTTTTATAAAATTGACTCCATTTTCTGTTTGAGAAATGATACCTTTATCAGAAAAACTTTATTTCCCCCCACAATTATTCTTGCTAAACTGTTTTACCCCTGTTTTTTCTATTCTTTCTCTCCTTTCATCCTGACCTTCCTCAAAAGTGTTTTTCTGACTCCCCTTCCATAATTTGCCCTCCTTTTTCTTTTACCCTCCCTCTCTCTTTCTCCTTCCTCTCCAACTATTTTTAAGGTAAAACAGATTATTATAACCAATTGAGTATGTATGTTCTCTTTGAGCAAATTCTGATGAAAATAAGATTCACTAACTCCCTCTTATGGAAGCTCCCCCTTCCTCTCCACTGTAAAAGCTTTTATTTTGCTCTTTTATGTGTGATATTTTACCCATTATATACCTCTCCCTTTCCCTTTTCCCCTGCACATTCCTTTCTCAGCCCTTAATTTTATTTTTTAGATATCATCCTTTCACATTCAACTAATATCTTTGTTCTCTGTTTCTATACTTTTTCTACTTTCCTAATAATAAGAAAGTTGTTTTGCGTTACAAGTATCATCTTCCTAAGTAGGAATGGAAATAGTTTTACTTTATTAAGCTCCTTATGATTTCCCTTTCTTGTTTACCTTTCTATGCTTCTCTAAAACCTAGTATTTGAAAGTCAAATTTTCTATTCAGCTCTGATTTTTCATCAAGAATGCTTGAAAATTCTTTGTCATTAAATATCTATTTTTTTCTCTGAAGGATTAAACTCAATTTTACTGGATAGGTGATTTCTTTCTTACAATCCCAGTTCCTTTGCTCTCCAGAATATCATATTCCAAACTCTCTGATTTTTTGTGTAAAAACTCCTAAATCTTGTGTTATTGTGACTATGGTTCCTATACACTTGAATTGCTTCTTTTTGGCTGCTTTGCAGTATTTTCTCCCTAACCTGAGAGCTCTAAAACTTGGCTATGAAGTTCCTGGGAGTTTTCATTTGGGGATCTCTTTCAGGAATCAATCATTGAATTATTTCAATTTCTGTTTTACCCTCTAATTCTAGAATATTGGCAATTTTTTTTTTGCAATTTTCTTGAAATATATCTAGAATCTTTTTTTCACATGACTTTGAAGTAGTGCAATAATTTTTTATTTTCCTGCATCTATTTTTAGGTCAGTTGTTTTTCTAATGATATATTTAACATTGTGCTATTTTTTCATTCTTTTGGTTTTGTTTTATTACTAATTGATTTCTCAAAGTCATTAGCTTGCATTTGTCCAATTCTAATTCTTAAGGAATCATTTTCTTCACCTGAACTTTTGTACCTCTTTTCCCATTTGTCCAATTCTACTTGTAAAGGAGTTTTTTGGGAGTTTTTTGGTGTTTTTTCCCCCACATGTGTCCAGTTCTCCTTGTTAAGGCATTCTTCTCCTCACTGGCTTTTTATACTTCTTTTAACCTTGGCCCAGTCTGGTTTTTTTTTCACTTTGGGATATATTTTGGGAGGTAATTAGTGGATTCTTTTAATTTCTATTTTCTAGAATATCAAGATAGTTTTCCTTGATATTTTTCTCACCAAAATTTATTTTAAGAAAGAAAATAAGGAAAAAAAAACAGAAAAGGAATACAAAACAAAGTGAAACAAAAGAGAACATTGGCATGTGCCCAGAAGAACATCAGGGAGGATTTAAAATATATAACAACAAACACTAGTTCCAAAAAATATATATACATATACATATGTATATGTGTATATATATATATATGTATATATATATATATTAGTAGAAGAAATTATATTCATGAGTATCCATCTTTTCTTTACTTCCTTGTAAATTGTTCTTTTGTTCTCTGCTGCATACCTTTTTTACTTTATTCTTTTTTCCCCTTTTCATCCCCACCACCACCTCCAAGCAGGCTGTAGTTAAGAAAGTATATATTTATATATACATATGTAGATACATACATACAATATATACACTCACACACACACACTCACACACACACACACACACACACACACACACACACACATACACACCTTTCCTATTCCTGTTGACCATCACTTTGCTTTATTTAATTCTGCTACTAACTCACCTTGCTATTACTTAATCTCTCCCATCCATATATCCCTGCCTTCTCCTCTTCCCTCACCTTTTGCTACTCTGTCCACCCATCCCTCCCTCCTTATTTCTTTATAGATTTTGGAGGATACAATACCCTTCATAGTTTATATTTAATGTTGTTATTTAACCCATTCCTGATGTGAGTAGTTTTCAGAATTATGAGTCCTCTACTTTTTTCTAATGTCTATGTGTCTTATTCTTCCTCTGCACTTCATTTGTATGACATAATTACTGTTTTTATCTTGACTCTGCCCCCTTTTATATTGTTGATTAAGTCTTAAACATATTTATAAATTTCCTATGCAAAAAAATAAACAATTTATATTGAATTCCTTGATATTGATCTTTGATATTGGCTCTTATATGTTAAATTTTCTCTTTAAGTTTGGGTTTAGATGATAGAAAGACCTGAAAATCTGCAAGTTCATTGAATGTCCATTTTTTCTAGTTCAATATTAATGATAATTTTGCTGGATATATTTTTGGCCACAAGCCTAGTTCTTTTTATTGTTGGTAGATATCCCAGGATGTCTGGTCTTTTATTGTGACTGCTAAATCCTGTACAATTCTAATTGTAGCTCCAGTGTATTTGATTTGTTTTTTTCTTGTTTCTTGTGAAATGTTCTCTTTGATCTGGGGATTTTGAAATTTGGCAATAATGTTCCTATGAATATTCCACAAAGGATCTTGTTGAGGTGGTGGTAAGTGGATTTTTTTCTATTTCTACTTTCCCCTCATTCTACTTCCCCTCTACTTTCTCCTCTAGCTAAAGGAGAAATTGTCATTTCAAGACAATTTTCTTGGACTCTTTCTTGCATTATTGTGCCAAGATTCTTTTTATTGGACCTTTGAGGCAGTGCAATTATATTTTTTTTCTTGATCTGTTCTCCAGATCTTTCAGTTTTTAAATGTTTCACATTCTGTTCTAATTTTTCATTCTTTGTAATCTGTTTTATTGTTTCTTGATCTCTCATAGCTTCACTGGCTTCCCATTGCCCAATTTTAATTTTCAAAGAATTATTTTCATCTTTGAGACTCTTTTTCTCCTTTTCTACTTGGTTAATTTTTTTCATAATTTCCTTGTTTTTCTTGGATGGTTTTTATTTTTAGTTCTGGTTTTTTTTCAAAGTCTTTCATTTGATTTTTAAATTCTTTTTTGAGTTCTATAAATTCTCTCTGGGCAGGGAACTATATCATGTTACTGTTTAAGGTAGAAGCTTTTCTGTTTACTTTAATGTCCTTCTCTGAAGATGAATACTGGTCTTCCCTGTTCCCATAGTATATTTCTATGGTGGGGTTCTTATTTGCTGATTCTTTTTTTTTTTTTAATAAGAGATGTTAGTGCAAGCACCTCTGTTCCTGGAATGGGCTGAAAACTACCATGACCCTAGAATAGGCCCTCATTATTACTTCATTCCCAGATTGTCTTAAACTTATTGGTCACTCTACCTGAAGTGTCACCCTATTCTAGTTTATCCCCCACCTAACTGTTAAATTGATCTTCCTAAAATAAGAGTGTGACCATACAAATTATATATTTCCCCAATATCTGCTATTCATTATACTTAAATAGCTCCTGATGACATTCTAAATCAAATGTGAAATCTGATTCTTGTACCTCTATAACTTTACTCTTTCCTACCTCTCCAGTCTTCTTGCATCTTATGCCTCATTACAGAATTTGAAATTCTATGAGACTGAATTTTGCTTCTCACATAAAGAGCCTCCCTGAATTTTCACTAGTTGTCCCCCCTGCTTCAAATGCCCTTCTTCTATTTTTTTCTACCTTGTGGATTCCCTGACTTCCTTCAATTCCCAGCTAAAATCCTACTTTCTTTTAAAAAAAAAAGTCTTTAATTCCTTAATTCTAGGACCTTTCCATTGTGGAATATCTTTGTTGATTTTTCTGTACACACTTGTTTATATTTTGTCTCCCCGTTAGATTGCAAACTCTTTGAGGGCAAAGGTCTTTCCTTCCCCCCTCCCCTCAACACACACACTTTTTTGACTTTCCTTTGTATCCACAGCACTTAGTACATGGTGGCATATTGAAGGTTGATCAGAAATTTTTTCCTATTATCTTTTAAATTTTATTTACATTGTCTTTGCTTATACAAAACCTTTTTTTAATTTTATGTAATTAAAATTGCTTATTGTACTTTTTGTGCACAATCTTTTATTTGATCTTGAATTCTTCCTCTATCTACAGATATCAAAGATTTCTTCCTTGTTATTCTAATTTGTTTTTGATGTTATCTTTTACATATGTCATATACAAATGATAAAACATGGTAAAAGATGATCTATATCTAATTTCTGATAGATGGGTTTTCAGTTTTTCCTTCAATTTTTTTGTTGAATAGTGAGTTCTTAACATGCTAATTAGTTATGTTTGGATTTTTAACTGTAAGTTAATGTGTTCATATGATCCTATATGTTTTACTCCTAATTGTTTTATTGATTATCTGTTAATTAATACCAAATCATTTTATAATAACTGTTTTGTAAAATATTTTGAGATCTGGTATTGTTAGTTATCCTCCTTTTGTCATTCCCCCCCCCCCTTGAGACTCTTGATCTTTCATTTCAGTCTATATTTTATAATGAATTATTGTCCAACTATTTAGATGTCTTAATTTTTATAATGTGTATTTTGTAACTGTGTTCATACATTTTCTGGAGAGGAGGGTGGGTAGACTACCAAATAGTTTATACATGTTGTAGTTATTTTAAAATGAATTTCTTTATCACTTCATAGTGGATTTTGTTGGAAATATAAAGAAATGCTGAAGATTTATGTGGATTTATTTCATAACTTAAAATAGTGACTAAATCATTATTTTGCTTAATTTTTATTAGTGACTCCAAGATTCATCTGAAACAAAGTTATGATTTTGTTTCCTCTATATGTCCTCTTTCAATTTCTTTTTCTTTTCTTATTACTTTACCCAGGATTTCTAGCATTTTCTAAACATTTGTGATGAAAATAGACAGCTTTGCTCTATTTCTGATCTTAATAGAAAAGTATTTTATGTCCATTATTTAAAATATTAGCTCTTGGTTTTAGATAGAAACATTTTAAGGAAAGATTCATTCTTAATAATGATGATGATGGTGATGGTGATAATAATAACAGATTATTGTATATTGTTTTAGCTCTTTCAGATTATATAAGCCCAATAATAGCATAACTGGGTCTAAGACTATGCTTAATTTAGTGGATATAGGGGCATAGTTCCAAATTGCTTTCAAAATCACTCTGTCCTCTTGTTTTTATTAGGCTGTCATAAATATTTCTAAAGGTTGCTATTCTTTTCAAAGGACTAACTTTTAATTTTATGAGTTCTAGAGTCTTTTTGGTTTTCAATTTATCTCTTTTAATATTTCATATTTTCTCTTTTGTCTTATTTTGAATTTGCCTCTTTTTGGACTGTAAGGTTCATCAAAATAGGATATATTTTATATCCAGCTTTGTATCCATAGTATATACCATCCATTACACAGGGTAACTACATAATATATGCATGTTGACTGTTTTGAATTTAATACACAAGCAAATTTTAACTCAATTCAATTGAATACCAAAAATATTTATTAATGACATTCTATGTTCAAGTCTTTTTAATAAATATTAAGTAATATAAAGATGAGTATTTGATTAAAGTGTGTGATAATGTGGAAAATATAAATTTCTTAGGAAAAAACAAAAAGTGCTAGAAAAACTGGAAAGTAATTTTAGTAGAATTTAGACTTAGGTCAATATCTAGGGCAACATTTTCCAATATATATTCTAAATGGAGACCTGATCTTAGTATTAAAAATCATACTTTAAAATCTTAGAAGAAAACAGATCATATGCCTTTTATTTCTATGGGCAGAAGATGTGCTCTTAAATAAACAAGAGATAAAGGTAATTCTACAAGATAAAAATGAAAACTTTGGTTACATGAAACTAAAAACCTGCATCTAATATAAGAAAGGAAGTGGTTGAATGAGGAAAAAAAATCTTTATTTTATATTTTCCTGATAATGGTTTGTTATCCAAGATACATAAATAATGAATGATAACAATAACAACAATAATAATAGCTATTTCCCAATAGATATGTAATCAGAACATATAAACAATTCTCCAAAAAGAATTGCAAAATAATCACAACTAAATGAAATAATGCTCCAACTCACTAAGAAGAATTCAATTCAAAGCAACCCTGAAGTTTTATCTTCTATTCTGCAAATTATAAAAGTGACCAAAAAATATCAATAACTAACATTGGATGAGTTGTGGAATGATAGACACACTTTGCATTGTTGGTGGATCTGTGAATTAGTATTACCATTTTGGAAAGCAATTTGGAATTATGCAAATAAACTTGATTGCAATAATTTTTTAATCAGACTCCATTACTGGGCTTATATTCCAAGAAAGCTATTAATAAGAAATTAATAGCACTTTTTGTGATAAAGAATTGGAAAGAAAATACTCATTGATTGGAGAATGGCTAAACAAACTGTGATACATGAGTACCGTGTTGTGTTGTAAGAATGTGAAAGGTGATAAATTCAGAATAAAGCAAGCAAAGCCAAACAAAACTATATTAGTGTTGTTGTCCTTTACATTTATCTTGTTGTTATTCTGTATAGTTTTCTTTATATATCTTATATGGCATAGTATTGGCAGATCCCTTTTACAAAGGAAACATATCTAACTATCCTAAGAATTCTGACTTGAAATATTAAGATAATGATCCCTTAAAGGATAATTGTTTATCCTCAAAGAAAAATGTTTCTTTTTTCTTTATTGAATGGAGCAGTACTTTTCTAGATCTGTGTATCCATTCTATTCTCTGTAATTTCTGTGGTTAATATACATCCAAAAAGTTTAATGTATATTTCTCCTATAATTCAGAGATCCATGATTTTACCTTACCCCATCTAACTTGTGAACACTTAGTCCTCTAAGAAAATGTATGTATTTGCTGAAATTGTTTTTGTTCTGAATGTTTAGGATAAAGGAATTAAAGAGTTCATGGAGAAAAGAGAAAATGTTTAAATAGAGAAAATAGTTTTAAAAGATAAAAAAGGCAGATTAAAAAAGGAAAACAAAAGATGTTGTGAGGGAAAGAATAGGACAAGATGAAAAGAAGTGAAGGAAATAAAGACTGCATATCCATGATAATAATTTTCTGTGATTCCTTCTTTTAATCTGTTTTTTAAAAAAGAATTTTAAAATACTCAAAAATAATTTTAGATGCCAATTTAATCAGAGTAGACTTTTCATCCATTTTTTCTAAAAATATAGCAGCAACAATATGACATTTTATTATTCAGTAAAAGAGTATTATATCATGAAACCTGACCTTTTCTAATTATTTTAATGAATGACCCATTTTTTGAAGAGTAAAGGGTAAATGTTCACTGGTTGAATCATAGAAATTTGAAAAGGTTAAGATAGAAACAGGACATTGCTTAATTTCTTTCACACAAGACATTACAACTAATATACTTTGTTCTGAGGGAAAAGGTTTTTGAGGTGAAATAAGAAATGCTTTGCATTAACAATGTTTTGAGATGATGTCAAATGATGAAGTTCACGGTACACTTAGTGAATGTCACTACCAGTCTGCTCTAATGTACCCTGAACAAACCACTTTGTCATATTAGCATGATTTCCCAGAGGCTGCCCACTTCCATTTGTATATTCGTACTTTGGGCCCTATTTGTAAGTGATAGGAAATAGAGTAAAAACCAATAATGCAGATTAGAAAAGGACAATATTTTTTTGGAAAAAAAAAAGACAAAGTCAAGAAAAGGAACAATCTTTGAACCTTACTAGAATTCAAGTGCTGCCTTTTGGAGTCAGAAGATCTGAGTTAGCATTCCACCTCTGCCCCTTACTGCCTGTGTGACCTTGACCAAGCGTCTTCAACTCTCTTTGATCCTATATTTCCTGCCTTAAAATGAAGAATTGGGACTAGATGGTCTCTAAGGTCGCTTCCAGTTTTAGATTTATGAGACTACCAATGAGATTGGCTTTCTTTTTTTTCCAAGAAGTAGGTGATCCTATATTGTGAATTGGAAATCTGAAAACCTCACCCTGAGCTATAGGCACCTCTCTAAAAAATCACAAGATGGCTGTCATTTGAAACTGTATTGAGCCTGAAGGGAGTACTGGAAATGGGATCAGGTATGAATGTATGCTACAATGAAGTTTTTTTTGAGACTAAGGCCACAGAATAAAACTAGAGAAATATTGCTGTAAAAATGACTTTTGCAGGTTTTGTAAATCATTTTAGAACCTAAACTGATAATTGCCTTTGCCTGGCTTATCATAGAATCACACAGAAATTCAAAATGGGCTAGTCCAATATATCTGAAAAAGAAACCTTCTTGACATCTTCAAAATTCATCAAGCCATTGCTTAAAGATCTTCAACAATGTGGAACTTAACTATTTCCTAAGACAATTCATTCTGTTGGTTATAATTGTTAAGAAGAATTTTTAGGACATAAATCCTAAATTTGCCACTTTGTACCTTTTCAATCATTGCTCTTAAGTATGCTTTCTGAAGTCAAAGAGAAAAAGTCTAAAATTCCTCTCCTACCTAACAGGCTTTTAAGTACTTGAATGAAGTTATCATGGTTCCCCTTGAGACTTCTTTTCTTCAAACTAAATATCCCGTATGTCTTCAAACAATCTTCATACAGCATGAACTCGGAGTCCTTGTTATTCTCCTTTTGATCAGTGTCAGCTTATTAATGTAATTCCTTAAAAGTGGTGTCTAGAACACTGTTAAGTCTGATCTGACCAGGGCATAGTAAAATGATTAATTTTTTTTTTAAACCAGACATGTGATTTCATCAGGTTAAGAAGTTTCTATTGAGGAGTTTCTGCTACCAAGGCGAATTAGTGCCTTACTACAATTTATAGTTTAGAAATTTGCCCAGGGCACTAATAAGTTAATTGATTTGCCCTGGATCATACAGTCAGTATGTGTTAAAAGCAAGATTTGAACTAGATCTTCCTAATTCCAAGGACTACTCTAATGCAGCTATCCTCTACTGCCTCGCATGTTTGCATCACCTCCTCCTTATTCTTGGAAGCTCTATGTCTTTCAAAGGAGTCTAAAATTGCATTAACTTATTAAATACTATATTACAGTATTGATTCACTCTGAGCTTGAAGACCATTAAAATTCCTGTATCTTTTTCAGATACACTTCTGTCGAGCCATATTTCTCACATTTATGAAATTAATTTTATTTCTGTTCCATTGTCAATTTTAGTTTACATTAGTAGAAATAAGATACAGAATAAATCAGGTAATAATCCTGGTGTATTCTTCTTTAGTCAAACCTCATGGCCCAATTCTCCCATTCTTAAATTCTGATTTATTTAGTGGAATTTTCCCTTGCTTAGAAAAAAGCAAAATTAGCAATACAGGGAAGAAATAAAGAAAAATATGCTAATTAAATTTGTCTGTAGTATAATTAAGTAAATTCATGTTTATCAGGAAAAGTTTTTGACAATCAGCTTTTTCAGGGTAAGGTATACAAGAAAGAGAATTTTGACCAGTTGACTTGTCCATATGGTATCAATGATAAGATACATCTAATCACTCAATCAATGAACACTTATTAAGTACTAACATTCTAGGCATTGTGCTATCTTATGAGAAAGGAATAAAATCACCCCTACATTCAGGAAACTAATATTCTATTGTGGAGACAAAATATCTAGACAAAAAGTGGCAGCATACAACATACAACATAGTAGATGGAAGGTCTTATTGGAGAATTGACATTGTGAGTAGAAGGAAAAAGATGCAGAAGAAAGATGCTATGAAGACAAAAATGATAAGATTTAGCAACTGGCAAAATTGTAAATATTTTGGCATATGTGGAGTGAATGAGTGTAGAGTTAAATATGACACTGGGATTACAAATTTAGGGGCCTGGGAAAAGAATGGAAATAAAGAGTCCTTAATAGTATTGATGGAGAGGGGGGGAGGGTTTTGGTGGAAAGAGAATGTATTCTGTTTTAGACATGTTAATTTTTGAGATGTCTACAGGACAATTCAAAATGTCTCATAACTGGGGATTTGTGACTGGTGCTCAAAAAAAGAAACAAAGCTAAATATTTAGGATATCACATGAATTGACTATAAATTGAGAGTTCAATTAAGAGTTACCAAAAGTTTTTTGAAACAAATTTTTCCTGTGACAGTCTGGGCTTTATTAGCTAATTTTATACCAGTGCCTAATTAAACTGAATAATATTAATTCTTGGGAACTCCATTAAAGTGGATTAAACTACAAAATCTGCTTTAAATGATACATAAATGGCTAGGGATAGTGATGAGGACTGGACTTGTGATTTCATTAACATGAGAAATTCCTAGTTGCACCTCTGTGAATTCTGGTCTTAGCGAGTTGCTTAGAGAATGAGAGAATATTGCTCAGATTTTGCCGAACTAATATATGTGTCAGAGGCAAAACCTGAACTCTGATCTTCCTACCTTCGAAGTTTGTTCTCTATATCCACTAAGATGTGGAATCTGTGAACTTAAAAAAAATTTGATAAGTATAGTTTAGTTTCCTTTGGCTTCCTTTACATTTTGTACATTTAGAAACATTTTAATATTAAATAATAGTATTTTTTAAATTGAGTATATGGCATTCACTTCAAAAAAGAAAGTCTGTGCTATTTACAACTCTCAAAATACAAAATATACATTTGTGTTAGGGTTTGATTATAGGGATTACCCTAAACATTTTGCTGAGCTTATAGGGCTATGAGTATTGGCCTGGGACTTAAAGCGTCCTGAGAAATAACCCATAGGGTTCACAAGCCTACCAAATGAACCCATAACTTACTCCCTCCCCCCACCCCCAATAAGAAGGTTTAAAGATATATGCTCTACAACTCTTTTTGTAGTGGCAAAGAATTGGAAATTGTGTAGATGTCCCACAGTTAGAGAATGTCTTAATAAGTCATGGTATAAGAAATGTAATGGAATATTAGTGTTCTATAGGAACAATAATATATAAATATATATAATATGCCTATGTAGTATATATATATATATATATATATATATATATATATATATATATGTACACACACATACACACACACACACACACACACACACACAGAGATTTCGGAAAAATCTGGAAAGATTTACATGAACTGATGCTAAGTAAAGTAAACGGAACCAAAAGAACATTGTACACAGTAACAACAAAATTATGTGCTGATCAACTGTGATAGACCTGACTCTTTTCAACAATAAGATGATTCAAGGTAATCCCAAAAGACTTGTAATAGAAAGTGCTATCTACATCTGGAGAGAGAACTATAGAGACTGAATGTGGATCAAAGCATAGTATTTTCACTTTTTTGTTCTTATTGTTTTTGAGTTTTTTCCCCTTTTTTTCATTTTTCCCCTTTTGATCTGATATTTTTTGGAGGGGTCAGCATGATGAATATGGGAATATGTTTAGAATTGTGCACATAGTTAATCTATATTGGATTGCTTGTTCTTTTGGGGAGGGAACAAGGGAAGAAGAGAAAGAAATCTGGAACACAAAAGTTTTGTGAATGTAAATGTTATAAACTATCTTTACATGTATTTTGGAAAATAAAATTTATAAAAAAAGATTTACTCTAATTTAACTGTATATAAATGATATTGAGGTTAATTTCTACAACTTCCATGATATAAGCTATCTATTCCAATGTGACATGGAGAAGTAAATCATTGGAAATTATTTGAGTGGTGTTAGAAACCCATACTGTCTTGAAATAATTGAAATGTCTGAGTGAAATATAAAAGTAACAGTATAGTACTCACTTTTTTCTTTTTCTTTTTTTGATCTAAGGGGTAAAGTAAACTCAAATTCAATTCAACTAAGAAATCTCTCCATTTACTCTTCCATTGTTGTCTTTTTCTCACAATTTGCAGAAATTATTTCAAACCCTTTCTCACCTCAAATCTCTCACACCTCCACAGCCTACTTATTCAGCAATTACTTGAATAATTATTGTGTAGGTTATGAGTATTCTTTTTATGTATATATTGTACTAGTGAGATCATTTCCAACTTTCAAATTATATGAACTTACCTCATACTTTTCTGAAAAAAAAAGGCTCTTTGTCCTGAGTTTCCTCTTTAATATTCATCAGACAAATCTCTTGACATAGTGCCCCTTTATCTTCTTTACTTTAGTCTCTGAGCAAGAAGTGATTCACTTTTTTTGTAGACCTCTCTATTTTTTACCTTGATTTTATCTCTTATCTCCTCTTATCAAAATTACCTATGAATCATAAATAAATGAAAGAATGAAATTAATTTTGTTCATTACTTTCTATATATTGGCCAGTGTCTTAAGAGCTGGAATTATACAAAAATCAGGGGCAGTTTTCACACTCAAAAAACCATATTGCTAAGGATAGGTATTTTGATCTGAAAATCACAGGAATGGTGAATGGAATTATACAATGATTTCCCTTTCCAGCAGTGGCAGTATCTATTTGATTATTTGCCCCTAAAGTAAAGAAAGAAAAGTTGATGGTAAACATGTGAGGAAGTAATACATCCTCTATGTCAGAAAGTTCAACATGCTGAGTCTGAGTTTTAATAGTATGGTGAACTCATCAATTAGAACACTATTCCAAGTCAAGAACCCAAGGACCAGGTTGAAAGTGGAGGGTGGAGTGGGACAATTACATGACAGGAATGTGACCAATGAATCCCCAACTCTATCTAATATTATTTCCTACCTACTGACTCCTTTCCTATTGCTTGTAAATATGCCCAGTTCTCCCTTATTCTCACAAAATGAGCAAGGAAACAAATTAAAAAAAAAAAAAACCTTAAGCAATTCCACTATTCCCTCAAGTTATTGTTCTCTCTATTTTTCCTATGAAATTCCTAGTGGGGGGAAAAAACTTACAATGCCCTATTTATCCCCATTTAATCTCTTCTCATTGAGTCTTTGTAGTCTGATTTACAACTTCATTAATGGACTGAATCTACCCTCCAAAATTATCAGTGATTGCCAAAATTCAAAGACCTTTTCTCAGGTCTCAACTTTTAGACTAATCTGGAGTATTTTTTTCTGCTCCTAAGATTACATGATTTTTTTTTCTCTTGGTGATTTGATAATTTGGTCACTCCATCAAACCTTTGCTAGATCATCATACATATCCTGTGCATGGTTTTGTATTGGGCCCTCTTCCCTTTAATCTCCACTCTCTTTTTCTGGGATTTAATAATTTCTACATCATTTTTATGTGTCATTTCTAGGTCTTCTAGATCTTAATGGTCCTCTTCCTCTCCTAAGAGTCAACATTATATCAGCATCCCTCTTTTTTGTAAATGTCTAATTCACCAGATTCAAAGATTTTATTTTCTTTTAAAGTGCCATTGACCCATTAAGTTTATAGGTTATTTACATGTTTAACCTCAATTCTTTTTTGGGACAAATTGCTATCCAATAATGTTTTATAAATGTTACAATTATCTTATATTTCTGCTCTTGGGAATTTTAGGTTGACTAACTAGAAAAATGCAAGGTCCAGAATAAAACAGTCAGTGCTGTCAGTATTTCAAAATCAACATGTCCCTCTAAGAGATCTTTTCCACAAAAACCATCTTTCTTTACTTTTTTTCTGTCAAATCCACAACCATCTTTCTTGCTACCCAAGGTTACAATCTCATCATCATCTACTCTTCATTCTCACTTTCCACATCCATTCTATTGCCAAATTCAGTCAATTCTCTCTCTACAACATCTCTTGCATCTATCCTTTTCTCCACACAATGTTCACCACTTTTTATGTGAATCATGGCAATAGACTGTTACTTATTTTCTTGCCCTCTTTCTTTTCTCTACACTCAATTTCTATATATCACATAGTCTCCATAGGAATTTTCTAAAGCACAGATTGCTTTCCTGCTCAACTCTAAAATTATTATATCTAAGGTAAAATAAAATTATAACTTCTTGGTTTGATATTTAAAATGCTTCATAATCTGTTCCATCCTATGTTTCTATATCAACTTTGATTTATCACCTTTCTATATTTTATAGTCTAGTCAAACTGACCTAGTTGCTGATCCTGATATGAAATTCCATTTTCCTTTATGCTTGTGCCTCCAAGCTTTACCTTAGAATCCCAAACTTTTTTCAAAGCTCAGTTCAAGTACAACCTCTTCATGTGACCTTTCTTGATTTTCCGGCTGCAGGTGCTTCTCCAAATTATCTAATATTTACTTTGCATATATTTTGTACCTACATTTATGTGTATCTATGTAATATATGTATTTTTAACATATATATTTAGTCATATAACCAAACAAATCATAGTTTTCTCAAATAGAATACAAGCTTCCTGATGGCTTGGATTGTTTCATTTTTATCTTTGTATTCTAAATGCTAGTGCCTAACATATAATAGGCACCAAATAAAATTTTGTTGATTGATTATAATATAATTTTAAGAATTGCTTGGGGCACCCTGGGTGATCAATTGAGTTGTTCATGGTCCCACAGCTGGGATATGTTGGAAGACTTGATTTCTGTTCTATGTAACTCTTAAGGCTGACTCCCCACCACTGCTTTGAAGAGTGTTTCATTGTTTTATGCCATGCAAATGCAATACTAGATGTTAAACTGTATTTTCCACTTTTTATCCGAATATTTTGACTTGGTGTCAAAATAGCTTTATGTTAAGAGCCTGACTGAATAAACTAGTTTTGGTGAATATTACACAGTATTATTATTAGAATAGTTATGATTTCCTATTTTGTTCAAAATTAGTTGCAAATATTCCAATAAGGCTTAGAATCTAGTCACTCAACAATTTTGTCATGTGAGACTTGTCCATAAGAAGTCCAGCACAACTGAACAATAATGGAAGGAATATAAGGAATAAATTCTACATGATGGTATAATCTGTAGCATTTTTAGCTGTTACAAAAGAGGTGACAGTATTGAAAAAATTGTTTCTGTACTGTAAATTCCTCACTTTACTTAAAATTGGCTGTTCATTGTCCTTATTATGTGTCTATTCTAGGCAACCGTTCATCTTGCCATAAACGGAATGTATTGTCAGAATTCAGACTTGGTAGTTAAGATGGGCACAGACTCTAGTTGCTGAACTATACTGGCTAGACCAAATCTGAGCTTTTGGATTGAATTCCATTGGCTATAACAAAAATAACTTATCGTTTACATAGCTCTCACTGGGGAAAAAATGCCTTTGCTATTATATTTCCTGCCATCAATATAATTGGATCACTTAAACTTTTTACATGGATGGGGAAAAGAATAATGTGTTCTGAGAGGCAATGGAACTCCAAGATAGAGCTCAGGGTGACTCAACCCTGCAAATAATGAGCTTAATTATAAATGAAAGGGAAAAAAGATGGTTGTTCAATATATTCTTAGAACATGAACATTTTCTGAAACATACTTAGAAAATTCCTGAAGTTGGGGATGGAGTGTTGTATGTAATGAACTGCAGGAATGGCAGTATAACTACATTTCAGGGTATATTTCAGAAAAAGTAAGATTTAGAAAGACTAGAAAGATAGAGAAAGTTAAGAGGAGGGAGAACTAGGAAGACATTGTGCTAAGTAGTAGGAGATAGAAATAAATGATATGATTCTTACCTTTAAATAGTTCATTATCTCAGAAATCATCCCTTATTAGTTTTTAAAACATTCCTTAAAACATGTGCCTGGATTCTAGTGGAATATAAACTTATTGAGGATCAGGACTATTTTCATTTCTGCCCATTTATCTTAAGGCTTACCATGATTTTGAAACATTGTAGGTGTTTTAAAAGTCTTGTTGAATAATATCTTAGTGAGCTGTGTGTTAATCTAGTTATATACCCCAGCAGCTAAATATGGTTCCTTTGAAAAATAGATCTTGACCTGTAGGCAGTAATTCAAGCTCATAGCATGTGAAATTCACACAAGAATGAAAGACTCAATTTGAATTACATATAGCTCCCTCTCTGTCTATCATCTTAGCAAGTCTTTGGAAGGTGGTGGTTCTGTCTTTTTGTGCTGGATAAAGCTGAGGTATATATAGCTCTTGGCAAAATTATTTTCATTTTATTTTCTATAAGCTTGATGTTCATCCTTCCAAACCAAGAGCCATAAAAGCTGTGTTAATAATCAAGCTCATGAATCTGATGCAGATACAGCTTTTGATGACTTCTGTATTGTATATGTTTTCTCTTAATGCATAAGCTATTTTGAAAGATTTTCACATTCTTTGAGTTGATTTTTTTCAAAATAATAATTTAGCTGGTTGTGTCTATTTTATAAACATATTACTCACAATCCCCATTCCAATCTCAAGATCTTATTGTGGTGGGAAGACCACCATAAAAATATCTTGATTTCTATCAATGAGATTCTGAGTTATACAGAAAGGGTGATCTGAAATACAATTTCATTTATGGAGTGGGTTGGTACCCATGGCAGAACACAGAATAGTCTGTAGTATGACTGGAAGTGCCTCAATCTGAAACAATGTTTTACAGAGTGAAATCTAGATCTATTTTGAAAAATTTATGGCCATCGGCATTAATCCATTTTTTCCTCCTCAACCATTCGTCACCATGTAAGAAAATAAAGACTGCAGCTGCAAAGATTGTAGTTGCAATTCATCCAACTGACCTTCCTGTTGCCTTGAGAAATCAAACACATTAATCAACTTCTAAGTAGCCACTGGAATGAAGACAACAAAAGAATCCATTCCTGTAACACAACATAACAAATGTTTGCAGTATTATTAGCTTATTTAATTTCTTTTGAAATTGAACTTGCCATAATATGGAGCTTTATGACATCATCAAATAACATTTGAAAATTTGTCAGCATTTGAAAATAGGACTTTTGAAAATAGGAATGTAAACTTCTCAATGATAGTCACATATAAAATGCTATGGAATAAGAAATTTAGATTTACTTGAGCTAGCTACTTAGGGTTACTTCAGATTTATGCTGTCATAGATGGGCTTAAACATATTTTCATTGTTCATTAATTTTTAAAGAAAAAAACTAAAAAAAAATCTGCTTCAAAATCTGCTTCTTTGCTGTTTGTTTTTATTCATTCGTATCTAATTCTTCTTGATCCCATTTGAGATTTTCTTGATAAAGATACCAGAATACTTTGCCATTTCCTTCTCTAGCTCATTTTACAGAAGAGGAAATGGAGGTAAACAGACAGTTCATAAGTGTCTGAAGCAAGATTTGATTCCTTACTCCAGGCCTGGATCTTTATGCACTGTGCTACCTAGCTGCCAATTTTGATTTATATAGTTTTTCACTCCAGAATAGTCCCAAGTCTGACAATATTTGGTAATGCCTGACATATGGAAAAACTAAATATTATGTTATTCTTCCTATATAATTATCCATAAATTATTAATAATACCTGTAAATAATTACCCGTCTATGTCAAGAGTCACAACAGCCTCTTTTTAAGCATTGAGGTGTGGAAATTCTGATTTTATGTATTTTGATAGGAGGTTAGAAGGAAACTGACACTCCAAAATAAATATATGGCCATTCTCAAATCATTATTAGTGTGTTTTTGGCATTCAGTTGCTCACGTTTAATGACCATTTTAACTAAGAAGTGAATAATTTTATAGGACAATTTGATCAAATTCTCATTAAAAGCATTCACTTATTGTTTGGGTATTTGGGTTCACCAATTTGGAATGTTAACTTACCAGCAAATTTTAATTAACATTATTGATTGTGTCACAAAGAACAATATCATTTCATCATTAACATTTGCTTAGCTGCAAAAAGAACAAGAGTGAATGTTTAAGGCCAAATTCATTGCACTATAAGATTGAAGAGAAGTAGCAATTTTTTAATCCTTGAAAGGTGAGTGGGAAAATGTAAAGGTGACTTTAGGTCATTTCTGAAGCTTTGTCAATCATGCTATTTATTTCATCTAAGTGGGTAGGCTCCCTGCAAAGACATGGCATTTGTACCAAATCAACTGCTGCAAGTCATTAGTATATCTATGATGTAGACAAAACAAAACAAAACAAAAAAAATGCTATAGAATTTATCAGGATAGGAAGGCCATTCTGTCCCTTAATAGTCTCTCTATTAGTAACAGAAAAAGCTATTGACATTGAATTACACTGCTGCTGCTGACATAACTGTTATATATCAAGACAATTTTAAACTAACTAACCAATCTTAATAGTGAGCACAATCTTCTGCCTTTGGCCATCTTTATAAAATAGTACAACGAAGACGGCTGTTGCAGATAACACAAAATATTAGGATTCCCTATAGTATGATATGGTGGTCCAAGTTTTAATATAACTTTTTACTATTCAAGAAATGGAAGAAAGTTATTATTGTATCATTTTATTTGGTAAAGAATATGGCTTCAGGTGGACAATTTAATTTCATCATTTAAAAGCTGTTATCTATTGCTTCCTTCTTGATTTGGTTCAATTGATAATTTCTCCCCAAGTTTTCTAATAAGTTCTGCTAGATCTTCTGTATTCTGGGATTTTTCCTCAAGAAGTTCATAGCGGAGACTTGAGATGTCCTGTTTTATTTCCTTCAGTTCACCTATAAGAAATAACATTAGGAGTATTTTAAGGCCACTTATATAAATAATATCCACAATCAATTCCTATAAACAATATGTTTTAACAGTTCAACACTTTACTATACCCTTTAAGTGGCCTATACTATACCCTTTATAGTGTTAAACCATTCAAGTGTATGTGTTCTATGCTAAGGGGACTATTCTGATTCCTTTTCATAGGGTGGAGGTAAGTCTGCCTCCTGAAAGGCTATGAGTTGCTTTAGTCATGTCTTAACTCTTTGTGACGCCATTTGGGGCTTTCTGGGAAAGATACTGAACTACTTTGCCATTTCTTTCTCCAGCTCATTTTACAAATGAGGAACTGAAGCAAACAGGATTAAGTGACTTGCCCAGGGTCACACAGCTAAGTGTATTAATAAATATTTTAGGCAGATTTAATCTCAGGTCTTCTTAACTCCAAGCTGGCACTCTTATCTACTGTATCATCTTGCTATCCATGAAAAGTTTGTGAAAATAGAGCACAAATCATGGGAGTTTCAAAGTGAAAAAAACTTTAATTAGGGATGATCTAAATGCCATCTAAGAATCAGCATAGCTGAGTTCTAAGAAAATCATCACTATATTGAAAGATACATTTTTCCATCCATAAGATTGATCTTACAAGTTCCATCCAGGTTAGAGAGAGGTGCCAATATACTCCTTCAGAGACAGTTCTAACAATTTAAGTACTGACATTTGAATGTGTAAAAATTACTATAGAAAATATGAATAATTAAATAAACTGATGTTGTTCCCTATAATGATTGAAAGAGACATAGGCCAGATTCCTTTCGATATCAATTATAAGAATATGTGATAGTTTCAGTGATTATTATGATTATTACTAATAATCGTAATGATATGATACCAATGCTACTACAAATAATAGCATTTATATATTTGAAAATATTTCATTTTATCATCACAACAACCCTACAAAGTAGTTAGCTATTATACCCCCAGGGAAAAGTGAGGAAACTCAAAGAGTTTCTTTTAGTGAGAAAGGGATTTACCCAGAGTGCCACAATTAAGATGAGTCAGAGTTTGAATTTTAGTTTTCCTGTATTCATTCCCAGGATGAGATAGCATACTTCCTTTCCCTCATCCCCATTCTACCCCCTTTGCCTAAAACTTCCCTTTATTTCCTCTGTTCAATTCTAAAGCATATATTTGGTTTGATTGTATCATGTTGATCCTCTCCCCTTAAAGCTTCACCCATTCTAAGCCCACTTCTCAGAAGCCTGTCTGCTGACAATCCTGTCCCTGACTTTATCTCTGCTAGCTCTGAGAAAGTGCTTTAGTATCATATTGAACTCACCTTCATTGACTTCATCACTTTCTTTATCTATTTGAGCTTTCAGAACATATCTTTTGATGAGCCGCTTCATTATTTTCTAGGTAAAGAAAAGAGCAAAGAGTCCATGTCACTAAACTTTCTTCTTGATTTTTATAATTTTCAATTTGTCATCATTTGTAAATTGACTCTTTTACACTTTTTGGCATTCACTCCTTATTGAAATTTGTAACGGATTCATAGAATCAGAACTAGCACCAGATCAGTGAGGCTTTGGCCCAACAACATGCTGATATTTAAGGTGGAGGTAGAGGGAATATGCTTTCTCCCCAGAAGGGCACTTTTCCCCCCCTCTAATAGCAATACAACCTTCCCCAGGCTATCATGATCTAGGATCCTTTTGATTTGGCATTTATCTTTTGGGTCCCAGCTTTTTGTTGCTCTCCAACTTCTGCGGTTATGTTAGCTAAATTCCGGGGAATTAGCGGCCTCCTCTTCTGATATTATTGTATCTGTATCCTTCCAATCTTCTGTGTTTCTACTACTGCTACTGTCACAAAACTTCCTATCCCTGCCATCAGCATAAGAATGTTTAATTATGTCACTTGAGGATTTAGCATGGAATTTACAACCTCAAAAACTGATTTTATTTTTCAAAAAGATTCTGGTTTACCTAGACCAATTTATTTAAAAGTTAATAATGAATTTAAAACCATTTCATTAAATTCATAGCCCTCCTAGTAAATGTTATATTTATTTGTTTGGAAATAGACTATGGATTCAATAAATAGGTAATACGTGTTTATTTTATTTTTAGGAAGTTGAGTGGTAAGGTTCATTTTGTTTTGTTTTGTTTTAAACACTCAATGTTTCTTCCAACATGGCCTACATCTGTCTAGATCTGATTACTCACAATAATGAAAAGAGTTGTCATTCATATAGTGCTTTTATGACTTATAAAATGTTTTTTCTGTTTCTCATTTGAGACTCACCATCTTTATAAGGCATTCATGGTATTTTACTAATGAAGAAATTATGACCTGAAAACTTTTAAGTTACTTTCTCATCGAAGTGGAGTTTGATTCTATTTATTCTTGATTCCAAGTCCAATATTGTGTTCACAGTGTTAAATAAGGCTCATTCCAGTACAACATGCCTGCAGTAACTGACTAAATACTTTTCATGATGGTGACAATAAGCAGGAAGTGCACCTGACGGTCATTCAAAGCATTAAGATTGTCATTTAAATATCTCCTGCTTTGGAACTAAAGAATTGTCTTCCTATGTTTCCCTGTTACTATGAAATAAAATATAAATAGTAACAATGACCACATTCATTCTTTCAGAGCTGCTGGCCAGCAAACACTCATGTTTACCTGATATTGTCTGGGAGGATTATTAAAACTATTTAGGTGCAAATCTTCTGAGCTTCTTATGCTTGATTGCTTACTGTGACCAAGCTGTAATCAAAAAGTTGGAAAAATTATATATAAGAGCTTTATCTTAAACTTTGAATTCTAAATAATGTCCTATGGCATACTCATAAAGATTACACTGATTTCCTTAGAGGCAAAAAGTGAAATTTTAGACTAATCACCATACACTAGATAAAAGAAATATCAAGCATTAAACAAGATTTCAGAAATTATTTCAATCATAACAAATAGGGATGCTGGACAAAAGCTGACCAAGTCACATGAGAGTCGTGATACACAAGAAAGTCTTCAAAGAGCTTCAATGACTCTCTTGTGCTGCTGGCTTTGTCAACAGGCCTTGTCCCAGGTGGGACCTCTGGTCAACAGAAACTGAATAGCTATGGATAAGGATCATGAAAGATCAGGAAAAAGCAATGGAATCCCAAAGGAGTACCAGTAAGTTTTTAGCAATGCTCATAATTAAGAGCATGTTTGAGTTGCAAGGACCAATGTTCCAGAATCACCCTTAAGGTATCCTCGAGAGGGGGATGAGCCAAGTTGGTATAGACAGGACATTGTCTGAGTTCTCCCCAGCTTTCCCCAAAATCAACAATAGATCAAGCCTCAGAAAAGATTTTGGAGTGACAGAACCAAGATCATAATTTTCCAGCTTAAGAAGGACTTCAGGAAAGGTTTGTCTCAATTGTGCCAGGAAGACCTGGCACAGGGAGGGCCCAAATGGGGAATCAACAGGAGACTCTGAAACAAACTACAGCAGTATTGATTATTTTGTTGTGTTTCAGAAGACCAGTGGATCAGAAGACTAGCTGTGAAACTTCCAACACAACTACAAAAAGCAAATTGTGAGCCCCTGAACTCCAGCATAACAGATGGATCTTGGCCAGGCTCATCCAGCACACTGGGAAAGCCTCAGCACCACCAGCCTCAGTGCAGTCAGTGAGAAGCCCCTGTCAACCTGCAATGGAAGCTCACAACAATCTCCCTTGTACCCTAGGAGCAGGCTTTAACTTTTAAAAATGAGCAAAAGAGCAAAAACAGCTCTAAATGGAAGTGAATGAATGACTCATTGAGACAACATTTTTAAAAATGAGAAGAAAATGTAAATTAACTCATTGAAAAAAATAAATAACCCGAAAATTAGATCCAGATGAGAGACTATCTAAGAATTAGTGGACTACCTGAAAGTCATTATTAAAAAAAAAAAAAAAAAAGAATCTGTACTACATCTTTCAAGATCTAAAGGAAGATTGTCTTGATATCCTAGAACCAAAGGATAAAATAGTCATTGAAAGAATCCTCCAATTGCCTCCTGAAAGAAACCCCAAAATGAAAATTCCAAGTAACATAGTAGCTAAATTCCAGTATTGTCAGATGCAAAACATACTGTAAGCAGCCAGAAAGAAATAATTCAAATATTCGATGAGCCATAAGAAGGATTACCCAAAACCTAGAAGATTCCACATTAAAGGATAAGAGAGCCTGGAATATATTTCAGAAGGCAAAGGAACTTGAACTACAACCAAGTATCAACTACCTAGCAAAATTAAGTATATTTCAGGTGAAAAAATAGATATTTAATGTAATGGGGGGGTTCAATTATTTCTGATGAAAATACCTGAACTGAACAGAAAAGTTGATTTTCAAAGGCTAAAGCAAAACATAAAAAGATAAATGAAAGAAAAAATACCTGTTTTTTAAAAGTTAAACTGTTTACATCCCTACATGGGAAGAATATGACATGTAACTTTTGAAAACTGTATCTTTTTTCAAGGCAGTTATAAGGGTTATACTTAGAATGTGTAGGTATAAATTTGTTTTCATGTGACATATAATATAAAGAAGAAATTGAAGTGCAAAACAGATTGTCCTGAGAGAAGAGGAAACGGGGGCTAAAATGAAGCTAAAATTACATCACACAAAGAGGCACAAAAGACCTATTACAATTGAGGAAAAGAAGGGAGGGGAATGAACATTGTTTGAAGTTTAATCTTATTGTGTTTGAACCAAAGAGAGAATAATAAACATAATTTGTTATAGGAATTTGTGTCATCCTATAGGGAAGTAGATAGGTAAAAGGAAAAGAAAAAGGGGAAGTTAATAGGAGTAAGGGCAGAAGTGGAAGGGGAAACGATATAAGAAACAGGTGGCTAAAAAAGCGAGGGCAGATTAAGGGAGCCAGTAGTTAAAAGCAAAATACTAGTAAAGAGGGAAAGGCTAAAAGGAGAGAGAAAAGTATAACTTGGGGAAAATAGGATAGTAGGAATTACAGTTAGTAATCTTAATTGTGAATGTGAATGGGATGAATTTTTCCCTAAAAAAAAAAAAAAAAACATGTAGCAGACTGGATTAAAAGGCAGAATCCTAAAATATGTTGTTTACAAGAAACACATATGAAGCAGAGAGATGCATACAGAGTAAAGTTAAAAGGCTGGATCAGAATTTATTATGCTTCAGCTGAAGTTTTAAAAGACAGGGATACCAATCCTGATCTCAGATCAAGAAAAAGCAAAAAATAGATCTAATTAAAAGAGACATTTATCATTATCTTTTCCTGTCCTGTTAGCCAATCTGAGAGGTTAGCAATGAATTGTTCTTATTTGCATTTCTCTAATTAATAATGATTTACAGCATTTTTCATATGACTATAGATGGCTTTAATTTATCTGAAAATTATTCATATCTTTTGATCATTTATCATTTGGGGAGTGACTTGGATTCTTATAAATTTAACTTTTTTATATATATTTTAGACATATGGCCTTTATCAGAAACACTAGCTGTAAAAAATTTTGCTCAGCTTTCTGCTTCCTTTCTAATGTTGGCTGCATTGATTTTGTTTGTGCAAAACCTTTTTAATTTAATGTAATCAAAGTTGTCCATTTTGCATTTCATTAGCTCTTCTTTGGCCATAGAATCCTTTTTTCTCCAAAGATCTGAATAAGTAAGCTATCCTTTGCTCTCCCAATTTTCTTATAGTATCCCCCTTTACACCTAAATCAACACCACCCATGTTGACCTTATTGTAGTGTGGGCTGTGGGATGTAGGTCCATGCCAAGTTTCTGCCATATTATTTTACACTTTTTCCCAGCAGTTTTTGTCAAATAAGTGTTATCTCAGAAGCTGGAGTATGGGGGATTATCAGATACTAGATTACTATAGTCATTGAATATTGTGTCATGTGTATCACATCCATTCAATTGACTAACCCCACTATTTCTTAACTAGTAGCATATGGATTTGATGACTGCTGGTTTGTAATAGAGTTTTAGGTCTAGTACTACTATAGTCCAATTTTAGAAAAAGAAATTTAACAAGTCGTTAATGAGCTCCTTCTGCAGGGCCAGATGAATTTATGTCAGTTATATCAAACATTAAAAAGAACAATTAACTCTAATATTTTACAAATTATTTGGAATAATAGGCAAAGAAATAATCCTACCAAATTCCTTTTGTGACACAGATATGGTGCTGATACCTAAACCAAGAAGGACCAAAACAGAAAAAGAAAATTCTAGACCAATTTCCCTAATGAAATTGATGCAAAAAATCTTAAAGAAAATATTAACAAAGAGATCACATCAACTTATCACCAGGAAAATACACTATAGCCAAATGGGATTTATACCAGGAATTCAGGGCTGCTTCAAAATCAGGAAAACTATTAGCACAGTTGACCATAACAATAGCCAGACTAAAAGAAATCATGTAAATATCTCAATAGATGCAGACAAATCTTTTGATAAAATGCAACATCCTTTTCTATTAAAAATTATTAGTGATCATAGGAATAATGGATTTTCCTTAAAATGCTAAGTGACATCCATCTAAAACCAGCAGCAAGCATTAAATACAACGAGTATAAGCTAGAAGCATTCTAAATAAGATCAGGGCTAAAACAAGGTTGTCCATTATTACCACTATCATTCAGTATTGTAGTGCAAATGTTAACTTCAGCAATTAGAGAAGAAAGAAAAAATTTTAAAATAGAGTAGCTAATGAAGAAACAAGATCACTATTCTTTGCAGATGATATGATAGTATACTTAAAAATCCCATAAAAACAGCTAGAAAACTACTAAAAATAACTTTAGCAAAGTTGTAGAATATGAAATAAAAACACATAATTCATTGGCATTTCTATATGTTACCAACAAGAGATAGAAAGGGAAATCCCATTTAAAATAACTGTAGGTAATACATAAACAAAAGAAGTGCAGCCAAGATTATGAGGAAAGCAGAAAGCTAAGGAAAATTTTTTTTTACCTCCAATGGATTCAGTCATCCATTGACTGAAATTTATAAGACAAGCCACTCCCCAATTAATAAATGGTCAAAGGATATAAAGAGACAATTTTCAGATAAAAGAAAATAAAGACATTTCTAATTGTATGAAAAAAACACTCTAAATCATTATTGATTAGAGAAATGAAAAGACAATTCTGAGATTCACACCTCTCAGATTGGCTAAGATGACAGGAAAAAATAATGATGAATTTTGAAGGGGATGTGGGAAAACTAGGACACTAATGCATTGCTAGTGGAGTTGCAAAAGAATCCAAATGGAAATCAATTTGGAACTATGTCTAAAGGATTATAAAACTATGCAGTGTCTCTTTGATACAGCCGTGCCTCTTCAGAGTCTTCTTATCCAAAGAGATGACAAAAGAGGAAATGACCCACTTTTGCAAAAATGTTTGTAGCAGCCCTTTTTGTAGTGGCAAAGAAGTAGAAATTGTATGGATACCTCTCAATTAGGGAATGGCTGAATAAGTTATAGTATATGAATGTAATGGAATATTATTTTTCTGTAAGAAATAATGACCAGGTTGATTTCAGAAAGGCCTGGAAAGACCTACATGAACTGATGCTGAATGAAGTGAGCAGATCACATGGCAACAAGATTATATGAAGATCAACTGTGATGAATTTAGCTCTTTTCAACAGCTCTTTTCAATTGACACAATTCCAATAGACTTGTGATGGAAAAGTGCCATCCACATCAAGTTAGAAAATTATGGAAACTGAATGTGAATCAAAGCATAATACTTTCACATTCTTCTTGTTATTGTTCGTTTGGTCGGATTTGTTTCCTTTTCCTTTCTTGTGTTTTTTTTTTCCTTTTGATCTTTATATGATTCACCATGATGAATATGGGAAAATGTTTAGAAGGATTGCATATGTTTTACCCATATTGGATTGCTTGTTGTCTTGGGGATGGTGAATGGGGAGAAGGAGAGAAATTTGGAACAAAAGTTTTGCAAAGGTAAGTGTTGAAAACTATCCTTACATGTATTTGGAAAAATAAAATATTAATTTAAAAAAATACAACCACAGCAAATGGTGATCCAGCCCCTATTTGATGACCAGCAAACATGGCAATCTCACTGCCTCTGAAGCACTTCACTCCATTTGTGGGTAACTTTAGTGATTAGAAAATTATTCCTTATATATTTAGTTATTATTCAATTCTTCAGTCATGTCCTATTCTTAATAAGTTTAAGGGTCATACATTGATAGTACTATGATGTAGTTTTCTTGGCAAAGATTGTGTAGTGGTTAGACTGAGAATCAGGAACTTGGATTCTTTTTCTGGCTCTTTCACTAATCATATGAATTTGTGATCTTAAATAACTAAATTTTGGGGGACTTTAATACTTAAGTGTTTGAGTTCAATGGTCATTGAGGTCTCCATGTTTGAATTCCTTATCTTTAACTTCAGTATATATAAGATCTCAATCAAATAAATAAAAATTTAAGCCTATAATAGACATCTCTTGAAAAACAACAATCTTAGACTTTGGAAAGAGCCATGGCACCTTCATATAATAACCACCATGAGCAGCATAAAATTAGACAAAGGTTTAAAATTACAACTCTT
The DNA here is from genome assembly GCF_902635505.1 of Sarcophilus harrisii. Taxonomy (NCBI): domain Eukaryota; kingdom Metazoa; phylum Chordata; class Mammalia; order Dasyuromorphia; family Dasyuridae; genus Sarcophilus; species Sarcophilus harrisii. The sequence continues at coordinate 475,821,612 of NC_045428.1, forward strand.
ATCCTTGCTGTATGTATATTAGCAAATTAAATAATCTCTCTAAGCTTCAAATTATTAATTTATAAAATTTGGATATTTGTATTATTTATGTCACCTTTTAGGAATAGGTCAAGTTGCTGAAGAGCAGAGTTAAGCTTAAGAGAAGTGGGTCACTATGAAAGATAGTAGGTTTTTTCTCACTAGAGGTTTTCAAGAAAAGGCTGGATGTATTAATGAAGAGATAGTTGTTTAACTGCAAGGTAGATTAGATGGCCTCTGAGGTATCTTCTAATTCTGGTATTCTGGTATTTTATCCATTCATTCTACTTTAGCCCTCTGCAGCTATTTATACAAGGAATTCTTAACATTTCAAGAGGTCATTGACACCTTGAACAATCTGCTGAAACTTACAGACCTTTCTCAAAATGTCTTTTTAATGTATAAAGTCAAAAGGATTGCAAAAGAAAGCAATTACACTGAAACAGTTTTCAAAATGTAAAAAAACAAGGACAAAATTCACTAACCATAGATTTAAGAACTTAATCCATATACCTTTATAGTCTAATGCTTAAAGGTAACAATGTTTCATTAAAGTCACCTTTTCTCCAGGCTTGCCTTAGTTAGTTTAACTGAATCTCATATGTCATAATTTTTAGGACTCTCAGCCTTCCCTTTATAAACATCTTATCCAATCATAGCCAAATTCCAAAACCCACAAGTCATAGAAAAACTATTAAAAGCAACAAGAAAAAATGCAAATATGGCAGAGCCACAATTAAAATCACACAAGACCTAGCAGCAACTACATTAAAAAAAAGTACAGGTCTTGGAACTCCTCATATATTGAAAAGCAAAAGAACAGGGATTGCAACCAAAAATATCATATCAAGCAAAATGAATAAATAATCCTAAATGAAAAACAAAAGGATACTCAAATTTCAAGACTTTCAGGATTCTGTTATCAAAAAGACATGAACTTAATAGAAAATCTGACATACAAGGTCTAAGAGAAATATAAGGCAAAACATCAAAGACTATTAAGGCAAACTGTTTATTTTATATCTGGAAAAGCAAACCATATGTCTAATGTCATTAGTAATTAGGTAGTTCAAAAGAAAGATTGAGGTTGTAATGGGCTGAAGCTCGAGTTGATGCACTGAGGTCCCAAGCACGTGAGGCTAAATAGTAATTGGACCATACTCTGTTAATATATATGCTTGGAGAAAGAATGGTCCCCGCCCACTCTTTGTGCAAGTCCTGATGTGTTGTATAGGAAATGACGATTTTGGTGGGTGGAGGTAGAGGGACGAAAAGAGGAGCAGAAGAGAAGGCTGGCTAGCTTCTGGTCTGGCTGGCTTCTTGACTCAGCTGTACACATTGCAATTGCGATCCCCCCTTTCACCTCCAATCCCCCTTCACCTCTGATCCTTCTTCCCCTCTACTGAGAATAAAGATTGAAGATTTCCCCTTAACCTGAATTCCTGACTCCGGATGATTTTAAAATACACGGTCATCACATGAGGTAAAGCTTAGTATGATATTCTAAAAAGCAAACTGTGTGGGAAAAGGTAAAAAGTGTATCTTATATAAATGAGGTGCAAGAGGAAAAATTGACACAGTAATTAAGGGGGAAAGAGAGCTGGTAGTTCTAGTATCCTACTCTCATCAGGTTAAAGAGGGAACAATAGAAATGTCTCCAGAAGGGTATGAAAGTCTTCTAAATTCATACAGAAACAAAATAGCAAAGAAAAAGGGTGCAGGAAGAGGATAAAAGGATTCTTGGAGATTGGGGGTAGGTTAAGCAATAGGAAGGGAAGGTAATGGGTAAACAGAGGAGTCGGGGGGGATAGGAAGTAAAATACAAACTAAAAAAGAGTAGAATTTGTGTGAAAAAGGAAGGGATAGCATTCATGATCTCAGACAAAGTTAAAGCTAAAATAGATTTAATCAAAAGAGAAAATAGGTAAACTATACTGTGTCAGGCATATTAATATTTTTAAACTATTTAAAATAACTGAACAGTATTAGGTTGGACTATTATTGGGCTAGAAAAATTTGAAAAGACTGGCTTATGAAATAAAGGTGTTACCTACCTTCAGAGAGACAGACAACAGAAAAGTATAGTATAGTCTTACATAGATGCATATATGAATATATGTATATGATTATAGATATCTTCTGCATATGTATGTCTATATGTTTGTGTATATGCATGTGTGCATATATGTGGGTATATGCATGAACACATATATATATGTGCACATTGTATTTATGTATATATACAAAGATATATATACATATATAAATATGTTTGTGTGTGTGTGTGTGTGTATCCTTCTTGGGAAATGGGGGGAGGAAAGAAAAAAAAGTAAAACTACATAGCAGAGGACAAAAGAAGAGCAGCAAGGAAGCAAAGATGAACAGTTCTCCACATATTGTGTAGTATTTATTTTATAGATTTTTTGAAATGGAAATTTATTGCTTTGTACTTTAAATCTTATGTTCTACTATGTACATGGTAATTTTTTTCTTTTCTTAATTTGTATTTAGTTTTAAAATGAAATAAGACCAAAAAATGTAATGCCAAAAAAAGTCCTGTGCAGAACTGAACATAAGAATATTTAAATTAGTCTATAATGGTCAATTTTAGATGGCTCATATTGTCTTAGATTTGAAATGACTACTTCTGCATATATAGTAGAAAAAGAACAAACCTGATAAATGTTCAAAGCCAAGAAAAAAAAAAAAAATTATTCATTGGCTGCATAAAAACATTGTAGCCACCTGGGGGCAGAAAATTCAAAGACATAATCACTGAGAGATCAACATGCACATAAAAAAAACTAGTACTTTCATTGTAAATATCACATCTGTTCTTATTCTGCTCATTCTAGATGACTCAAATTTGATATGCTCATTACATTTAAGTCTTGAAATCTGGAAGCTTCAGATTTGGGCTTTTATGTGTGTGATTTTGTGAGTCTTAATGATATATGAATATTATAACAGAAAAGTCTGCTGAGTAAAACAGAAAGGGCTAAGGTAAATTATCTTTGAACTTGTGATTGAGAGAAAAAAATGTATTCTTTTTCTTATTCTGCATGACTTATTAAAAGAACCCTGTACTATTGGAAATGAATGATATCTTATCCAAAGAGTCCCTCAATTAGGTTATTAAGTAGTTTTCTATTTTAAAAGCTACATTTCAATATTTAGTAGAGAGAAGCTGCCCCTTTCTTCATCCTAATAATTAGTCTGAATACATTTATGGGTAATCCCTTCACCTTGATGCTTTGTTAAGTAGATAATATCCTGTTGTTTTAATATGTATTTCTAAAAGATTCAATTTCCTTTGATTTTATATCCTGAATGATATCTACATAATGTATAGTGATAGGTATCAGTTAGACACCTTGCCCCCTTCAAATTCTTCATGGAGACACATTTTAGGACAATAAGTTTTAGAATTCAGTTTCTGTAAAACAGAGTTAAATCTATAAACAGGGTAGGAAATATCTGATTTTCTGAAGGGATTTAAGTCTTTCTCCCAGAAAAAAAAAACAAAGTTTTTTAAAAATAGTGCAATATGATACACTCAATTAGAAAAAGGCAATGAATATGATGGAATAAAGAAGTTAATTAGTCAGGTTGCTTTCAGAACCTGAAGGGGGAAAATAGTTTTCAAATATTCTCTTTAGCCCTGTAGAAACTTAAATATCATATTGTATGGCAGATTAAGATGGAAGTTTTAAAAATATATATAATTTCAAAATTGATTCACTTTGGTTTTCTTTCTATCTCTGTAGGAAGCTATGTGGTACAGTAGATAGGACATTATATTTGGAGTCAGGAAAACCTGAGTTCAAATCCATCCTCAGAACTTTGAAAGCTGTGTGACCATCATCACTTAAATTCTGTCTACCTTAGTTTCCTCAACTAAAAATGGAGTCAACAACCTTTCATGGTTGTTATAATGACCAAATAGATAAATATCATATAAAGCATTTAGTATAGTGCCTATCTATGCACTAAAAATACTGTTCCTCTTTCCATCTTTTCTGTGTGTGTGTGTTTTTATATACAAGGTACCTCAAAAAATGAGCCTAACAAGTATGATTAGTCAACCCACTGGAATGAGTTGCTTCATGAGGTGGTGAATTTACTGTCTCAAGACATTCTCAAACAGACAATAAGCATTTGTTGGGATTTAAGCTTCCCATAAGATTGAGATCCCACCCATCTGGGGGAGGCAGTGGGGAGAAGGAGGGGAAAAATTGGAACAAAAGATTTTGCAATTGTCAATGCTGAAAATACCATGCATATAGCTTGTAAATAAAAAATATATATATAAAGATTGAGATCCCACTTCCCATGTAATGTGATACAGGTTTTTATTCACGAGTAACATAGGACAAGCAGCAGAGCCAAGATGGCAGAAAGTAGAGAGGACATTGCCTGAGCTTTTCCCAGCTTCCCTCAAATCAAAGCTAGATCAAGCCTCTGAATAGATTTTGGAGCAACACAACACACAAACATTTGGAATGTAATAATACTTTATATCCACTGCACCTCAGAACTTCCAAGGTAAATGATCCATCAGTCTCTATTACCTCAGTAACAGGATTTATAAGCATATACCACCATGCTTTACTCTGTGTCCTTTTCTCCAGGCTAGATCCTTCAATTGATCTTCATACAGAATATCTTATGAACCCTACAATATCCAGCATCCTGTTTACCTTCCAATAAATATGCTCTATTTTTGCCAATGTCATAACTAAACTATGAAATAAAAAACTAAATACTATATTTAAAAAAAAGAGAAAGTTCCTGTCACCAAAATCCTTGGCATTGTTGAATAGTTTAACATCAGAAAAGGATGTAATCATATCAGTAAAAAATGAAATTAATCTGCTTTGCCAATGCATCCTAAGGACCAAGGAACCTTTCCATCTGATTTGAAACTAACTTGTAAGTGTTATCCCCATAATTAGAATGTGAGCTTCTGAAGAGCAGAGACTGGCTTATTTGTCTATTTTTAATCCCAACGCTTTGCACTTAATTGACTAAATACTTGATATGTTCATTCATATTTTTTTCTGCAGGAGCTTTTTTTGATACTAATTTCCTTGTCTGAAGTGTCCTCCCTTTTTTATTTCTACCTATCCATTCCTTTCAAAATTTATCTTATCATGATACCCTCAGCTGGAAATAATTTCTCTTTTTTCCAATCCATACTACGATTTTGTGAGAAAGTGAAACACAGTGAATAAAAACAATAAATAGGAAGTCAAGAAGATATGGGTTCAAATTCTGTCCCTGACATTTGTTACCTTCTCTCTGCCTGAGTTTTCTTTTTTACAAAAAGGGATACTCTTAAATAGATATTATTATTTGCTTTTTACCATTCTTGCTCATCCTGCTTTCTTTTAAAGTCATTTGTATACATGTCTTTTCTCCCAAAACTAGCTGCAAGTTCTTTGTGAACAATGACTGTTTTTCATTCTTCATATCCTATGAAGTATTATATCCTATAGAGAGACACACAGCATAGGGTGCTCATCAAATATTGTGCCAAAGTGACAGGTGAATATGGAGAAATTTAAGGAATTGAAGTTTGACTATTGACTTCTTATTGGTCATATATTAAGTTCCACTTTATGTTATCAGGATGACAAGATTTTTATCTAGGATTTTAACTGGTATGGAATAAGTGCTTTCTTCACAAATATTTATCTTCCTTCTTGGGAAGGAATTCAATATTATTGATTTAAAATGAAATTTAATTTTGCTCATTATTCTTAGTTGTTTGTTCTTTCATTGAAGAAATTTTTGTGCATTTCCTGCACTGTGGTAGGCACTAAAGTGAAGTAAGAAGTAGGAGAGGCGGTCTATAACTTCAAAGTGCTTAGAATTTTGTCATAGAGAAAAAGGAAGGATATATTAAGTTTAGTAAAGTAATGCTAGTATTTCATATTCATGGTTGATGACTGTATTGGTTTACTTAAATTTTTCCAAGACAATATTATAGTCTTTCATTCCTCTAACCAGATGAATATGCAAACAAACTAGCAATTCTTTGTGAAGAAAAAAAAAGATTTTCATAATAAGAGAATCACCTAAAGAAATCATGACATTTTACTTTAAAACTATTGATATTATCCAAAAGACATTTCTAAGCCACGATGTTCAATGTCTTGTTCAATCTTTATCAGAGCAACATTCTCTGGGAGGTTCTGGAATGCTATGGGGGAATCTTACTTTCTACACTCCTCCACAATTACTTGCTTCAATTAGGGTTTGACTTCCACCAACCAGAGAATTTCCTACTTAATAACAATTGTTTTTTACATAGTATGATCCAAAGCTATTAGTGTAATAAAGCTTAAAACAGAACTAAGACTTGTAGGATACCCTGGATAGCTTTAAAGTTTACAAAGTGCTTTACATACCTTATCTTATTTGGGCTACACAACAATCCCATAAAGGGGTGTGTGTGTGATATTTACTCCCATTTTAAAGATAAGAAAACTGAAACTTAGAGATTAAGTATCATGCTGATCATCACACAATTAATGAACATCTTGGGCAGGATTGAAATCCTTATCTTCCTAATTCTGAGTCCCAGCCTTATCTATTTACTTTTTCCCACTGCCTCCAATGTGACTACTACTTGTATTCTCCAATACCTCCTTAAAACTGACACAAAAGAAGTTTCAGAACTGGGGAAACTATAATTATGCACCCAGTTACAAAGAAAATAAATGCTCAGAAATATTAGAAAGCAATGTTCCATGGATCACATCACCAAATTAAATTGTATGGTTTAGCTCAGTTATAAACAGAAAGATGTCAGGTAGCAGCTCTCAATTCACACTTGGGAAAATCAGGAATCATTTCCTGAGAGAAAAACTTCAAAGAATGTCTCTCTATTTAACTCTAATCTTTTCAAAATTATTTTTATTTTGTCAAATATTTCCTGATTACCTAAATAAAATTTAAGTCTTTTAGAAAATTTTTGAATTCCAAATTCTCTCCTTTCTGCCTTTCCCCTCTCCTTGAGAAGGCAAGCCAAACACATTTCCACATTAGCCACATTGAAAATCAAAACCAAAACCAAAATAATAAACCAGCATTTAAAAAAAGCAAGTTATAATATTTATTCAGAGTTCATCAGTTAGTACATCCACTATCTCTGGAAGTTGATAGCATTCTTCAACATTGGACATTCATTATCATCCTGGATCAGTGTCTTGATAAGAGTAGCAGTTTTTCACATTTTGTCATCCTTATAATATATCTATAATTGGGTACAATTTTCTCCCACTTCTGATTACTTTACTCTATATGAGTTCATATAAGTCTTCCCAAGTTTTTGTGAAACCATTCTCTTTGTCATTTCTTACAGCATCGAAGTATTACGGCATAATCATATGCCACAGCTTGCTCAGCCATTCCTGTATTGACAGATATTCCCTCAATTGCAATTTCTTTGCTACCACTAAAAAGAGCCGTTTTTCTTTGATCTCTTGGTTGGATTAGTCCATAACTCTACCATAATTCAGTTTGTTCATATCCTCTCCAGCATTTGTCATTTACATTTTTATCAGGTCACCAATCTAATCAATATGAAGTGTCATCTCAGAGTTTTTTCAATTTACATTTCTCTAACTAGTAATAATTTAAAGTACTTTTCATGTGATTGTCATTAACTTTCATTTCTTCTGAAAATCGTCTGTTCATATCCTTTCATCATTTAAGAGTCACTTATATTTTTATACATTTGTCTCAGTTCCATATATATTTGAAAAATGAAATCTTTATCAAAGAAATTTATTGCAAAAGAATTCCCCAAGTTTATTGTTGTCCTCATAATTTTTGCTACCTTAATTTTGTTTGTGCAAAACCCTTTTAATTTCATGTAATCAAAATTATGTTACCAAAATCTCCTCCATCTCTTGTTTTTATCATAAACTCTTCTCTTTTCCATAGCTCTGGAAAGTACCTTTCTCCATGCTCCTCTAATTTACTTATGATACTAACCTTAAGTCTCAATAATTTAGCCATTTTGACCTTATCTTGATATTTTGTATGAGATTTTGGTTTATGCTTGGTTGTGGTCAAACTATTTTCAAAATTTCCCAGCAATTTTTGGTAAATAGTGAGCTCTTACTGTAAAGATTTTGATCTTTGAGTTCATCAAACACTAAATTACTATGGTCATTTATTTATTTTTATTATGTACCTAATCCATTCACTAACCTAGCATCCTATTTTTTAGCCAGTACCAGATTGTTTTGAGGATTATCACTTTGTAATATACTTTGAAATCTTCAACTGCTAGACCACCCTCCTTATCATTTCCCCAGATTGATTCCCTTGATACTTGACATTTTGTTCTTTCAGATTAATTATATTCTATGAAATAATTCTTTAGTAGTTTGGCATGGCATTCAAAAGGTAAATTAACAGATAGAATCATCATTTTTGTATGTTGGCTCAGCCTACCTGTGAAGAATTAATATTTTTATCATTGTTTAGACCTCTCTTTCTTTGTGTGAAAAGTGGTCTGTGACTAAATTTATATGATTCCTGGGTTTGTATTGGTAGATAGACTCCCAAATATTTTATTTTGACTGCAGTTATTTTAAATGGAATTTTTCTTTCTTTCTTTTCCTGCTGAGTTTTGTTGGTAGTATATAGAAATGCTGATGATTTGTGTGATTTTATAGGCATAAAGCCTTGGAGAATGAAATGTCAAATTACTCCAATATCTTTGCCAAGGCAACCCTATGAATAGAATGATCCATAAGATCATAAAGAGTTAAATATAGCTGAATGACTGAACTCCTGTCCAAGAATAAAAATTTTATATTCTACAACCGCTAAATTTGACCATTGTTTTATCTTTTTTTACAGTTGATTCTCTAGAGTTTCCTCACCATATTAATATATCATCAGCAAAGAGTGATACTTTTTTTTCCTCATTGCCTATTTTTATTCCTTTAGTTTTTTTCTTGTCTCATTGCTATAGCTAGCATTTCTACTACAATATTTAATAATAATGGTGATAATGGACATTTGTATCTCACCCCTGATTTTATTGAGAAGGCTTCAGGTTTATCCCCTTTACAGATAGTGCTTATTCTTGGTTTTAGATAAATAATATTTATCATTTTAAGACAGGTTTCATTGACTTCTGTACCTTTTACTATTTTTAATAGGAATGGACATTTTAATCAAAGCTTTTGTGGGGCTATTGATAAAATCATATGATTTCTGTTATTAGTGCTATTGATATAGTCAATTATACTAATAGTTTTCCTAATATTCATTTAGCCCTGCATTCCTGGCCTAAATCCTACCTTGTCATAGTATATTATCTTTGTGGAACATTATTAGTATTTTATTTAGTATTTTGTTGCTAGTATTTTATTTAGATTACTACTTTTGCATCAGTAATCATTAAAAAAAAAATTGGCCTACACAGTTTTTTTGTAGTGGCAAGGAACTGGAAATTGAATGGATACCCATCAATTGGGGAATGGCTGGATAAATTATTGTATATGGATGTTGTGGAATAGTAATTATTGTTCTATAAGAATCGATGAGCAGACTAATTTCAGAAAATCCTGGGAAAACTTACATGAACTGATGCTTAGTGAAGTAAGCAAAACCAAGAGAACATTTTGCATAGTAACAACAAGATTAGATGATGATCAACTGTGATGGACTTGGATCTTGTCAACAATGAGGTGGTTCAAAGAGATTCCAATAGACTTGTGATGGAAAATGCCATTTGCACCCAGAAAGAGAGATTTATGGAGACTGAATAAGAATGGAAACATTTTCAACTTTTTTCTTGTTGTTTTGCTTGCTCGGTTTTTTCTTTCTTGAGGATTTTTCCCTTTTGATCTGATTTTGCTTGCCCAGATTGACAAATATGGAAATATGTTTTAAAGAATTGAATATATTTAATTTATATCAGATTGCTTACTATCTCAGGAAGGGAGTAAGGGGGAGAGAGAGAAAAATTTGGAACATAAAGTCTTACAAAAATAAATGTTGAAAACTACCTTTACATGTATTTGCAAAAATAATATATATTAAGAAAAATATAAAGTAAAATAATAAAACAAGAAAAAAAATTTTTAAAAAGGAAAGAAAGAAATTAGTCTATAGTTTTCTTTCTCTGTTTTTGCTCTCCCCAGTTTAGGCATCAATCCTATTTTTTGTTGTAAAAAATATTTGTGTCATAAAAAGAATTTAATAGGATTCCTTTATCTTTTCTTCCAAATGATTAAAAGCATATTGGGATTAACTTACTTAAAGTTACTTATAGAGCTGGTATTATTGGCTTATTAACTTTATTTTTTTAAGTTAGGATTATTTAAGTTTTCTATTATCTCTTCTGTTAATCTAGGCAATTTATATTTTTGCAAATTTATAATTTTCCAAAATTTCATCCATTTTACTTAGACTGTAGTTTTGTTGGCATATAATTGGACAAGATAACTCCTAATAATTAATTTCATCATCAATGGTAGTGAAAACATCTTCTTTTTTTGGACTAATTTAAATGTGAATGAGTTTTTAAAGTTGCCATATTTAAAGTTCCACTTTCCCCAGTTTTCCCACTTACTATAAGAATCTCTTTTATTTGAGATAATTTTCCCCAATCTTTTCCTCTTCTCCCACAATATCCCTCTTTCTCACCTATTCATTTTTATGTCATCCCAAAATAGTTAACTCTCACACCTTCCTCCATGTAGAATTCTTCTAGCTGCCCTAATAATGATAAAGTTCTTGGAAGATATAAGTATTGTCTTCCCATATAGATAAGTAAATCGTTTAAACTTATTGAGTTCTTTATGATTTTTCTTTCACATTTAGCTTTTTATGTTTTTCTTGAAAGTCAATTTTTTTTCTATTCAGTTCTGGTGTTTTCATCAGGAATGCTTGAAAATTCCCTCTTTTAATACATATTTATATTTTTTCCTTGAAATTATACTCAGTTATGCTGGTTAGGATATTCTTGGTTGTAATCCCACTCTTTTGCCTTCTGGAATATCATATTTCAACTTCTCTGCTCCTTTAATGTAGCTACAATAAATATTATCTGACTGATCCTGACTGTGATTTCATGATATTTGAATGATTGCTTTCTGAATACTTGATGTACTTTTCTCTTTAACCTGGGACCTCTGAAATTTGGCTTTAATGTTTCTTGGAGATTATATTCCAAAATCTCTTTCAATTAGTCACGGGTAATTTCTTTCAATTTTATTTTACCCTCTGGCTTTGAATATTGGTTTTCCCTAATAATTTCTTGAAATATGCAGTCTGATTTTTTTCTTTAATCATGTCTTTCAGGTGATCAAATACTTGAATTATCTTTAATTGATCTATTTTCCAGGTCTGTTGTTTTTCTAATTTCATATTTTCTTCTACTCGAAAAAATTTTCTTCTATTGCATTATTTTGATTCTGTTTTAATGTTTCTTGATGTCTCATGGAGTCATTAGTTTCTACTTCTTCAATTGTAATTTTTAAGCAATAATTTTCTTCAGTAACTTTTTTATCTCCTTTTCATTTAGCCAATTTAAGGATGTATTTCCAGTCATGAAGTTTTTTTTTTTTTTTAATATCTTTTTCATTTGGTTAATTCTGTTTTTAAGATGTAATTTTCATCAGTACATTTTGTACCTCTTTTAGTAGGTTATAAGATGTCTTTTCATAATTTTTTTCTTTGTTTTTATTCTTTGACTATTTTTTCCTTTACCATTCCCATTTGATTCTGAAAATCAATTAACTCTTTCAAGAATTCTGGTTGGGCATTCATCTAAATCCCATTTATCTTTAAGGCTTTGCTTGAATCTGTTTTGACTTCATCTTCTGAGTTTGTGTTTTGATCTTCCTTGTCACTATAGTAGCCTTTTGTGGTTTTTTGTTCTTTTTTTTTGTTGTTGTCATTTACTCACTTTCCCACACTATTTCTTAATTTGGAAGTTTATATTAAAGTTGACTCTGTTTCTGGTATGAAGGGGAGGAACTCTGTTTCAAGCATTGGTATTTTTCACTTTGCTGTTTTGAAGATTTTTGGAAGAGTACTTCCAAGGTGGTATAATCTAGGAAAAGGTGCGGTCATTTCTCTTTTGGTGCATCCTGTTCCTTGGGTTTTTGATTCCTTAGGATTGCATTGATACTGCCCCTCAAGAGTTCTGCTTCCCCTTAACCAAAAGTGCTTCTCTCAGTCCTTGAACTAGGATCCAGAAGTGGACACAAGCAATGCAACTGGTAACTATTTAGACCTCTGTCCAAAAGGTATCTTGTAATCTCTTTCTAATAGGTTGTCAGGTCCCCTTAACATCTCTGGCTTGAGTTTTCCTTTAGCTTCTGTTGCTTCTGTCCCCACCACCTGTTCCAGTGTTTCATCCATGTGAGTTCCAGGTAAGTCTCCTCCCCCATGTCATAAATCATTTTCTTTTCCTCCCTATGTTGTGTTAGGCTGGAGGAACATCTCACTTTAATATTCTGTTGGCTCTTCAACTCCAGAATTTGTTATTTTAAAAATTTTTTGTAGGAGAATGTTGAGAGACCCTAACTCAGTGCCTCTTTACCATCTTGACTCTACTCCCAGAAATCTTAGCTTTAATCTCTGAATGTAGGTCCAAAAGCATGGCTTAATATTAAATTGAGATGCACTACATAACCTCTCTACTGGCTCATCACTAGATATACTAACAAGTAGTGAGAGGTAAAGGGGAATTAAAAAGAAGCTGGGGTCCCAAAAGCCAGTTCTTGCATAGGCTACTCCTTAAACATTTAATCAGGTATTGATATTATTTCTGTGCCTATATCCAAATCACCCAAGTAAAAATACATCGTTAGTTTCTTAACAATGGCTATGTCACACATTAGAGTGGAAACTATCTACTGAGATAAGAGAAGAGAGGTAGCTTATTAAGATGTTGATTAAATACATATACAATTATAGGAATATGATGATAAAAGTACAGTAATGAATATTTTGGTGAGGATGAATAGAAATAGAAGCAATTATATACTATCATATAATGCTATGTATTATAGGAATTTTTGTTCTATATACCATAGTACAGTTAGACATAAACTAAAAAAAAAAAAAAAAAAAAAAAAAAAAAAAGATGAAGTATATTCAGGAAAATGAACACTAATAAGACATGGTCATGTGATAAAATCAGGTATCAGGTATTTGCTACAAGGTGTGTTAGTCAACTCTACAGGTATCTATTATCAGGTATCTCTCTACTCAAAATCAAAGTAGTTGATCAATTTTAGATTTAGCTTAGTTAAAATTTCTTTCCTCAAAAGATGAAAGAACCAATCAGGTGAACTGTTATCCTGGCCCTGATACTCATCCTCAATAGATAATTAGTTGCTAAGGCAGACATGATGCAAAACTTAAATGAAAATCATTACTCCTTTTTAGATTTCAAGAGAGAGGAGAGGACAATTGGGAGTAGTCTGGCATTTACAATATGTTTTTAAAGAAAAGATTTCAAGAGATTCAGATCAATGAAGGGGAGAATCCTATAATGTAAAATTCTACAAAAGAAATAGGTTTAATATACATTGGATCTCTCAAGAAGGAAATATTGAAGATACAAAATTATTCTGATGAAGAAGAAAGAGGGCTGCTATCTAAAGAGATGGATATGGAGGCATAGTGGATTCATTGACTAACTGAGTTTATAGAGAATTGAATAGAAAATGAAAACAAAGATGGAGTAATAGGAGATTACTACCAGGGGGTAAAGTCAAAATGACAGAGTAGACAGGACTTTTCCTGGTATTCCTCAGAATCAGCATCTGATCAAGCCTCTGAATGTATTTTGGAGTGACAGAACCCACAAATATTTGGAGTGCAATACATTTCCAGCAGAAATGTCTGTCTGAATTGGGTGTGTGGGGGCATGTGACCCAAAGCAGGCCCAGCACTGGGAGGCCCATAGTAGGAGTCTCTTAACCAAAATGCAGCAATGTTGGCCACTCTGTCCTGGTTCAGAAGCCAGTGGATCAGCAGACTAGCTGGGAGACCTCCAAAACAACTACAGAAAACAAGTAGTAAGTCCCTGAATCCCAGCATAACAAATGGGACTTGACCATGACCACCCAGAACAACAAGGAAACCTGTAAGCACCAGGCCCTGTTACCATGTAAAGGAAGCTCAGGACAATCTCCTCTTTGCCCTAGAAGCAGACATGAACCTTTAAAAATGAGCAAAAATAAGGGGGGGGGGGGGCGGGATCTTAGATAGTTATTATGGAGACAGGGAAGTACAGACCTCAAAAATGCCTCCAGATGAAGCCTCAAAGGAGGATATAAGTTGATCTCTAACTCAAAAGGTTCTCTTGAAATTGGATAAATACAAAAAGAAATTTAAAAAGCTAACTGAAGAAGATAATTCACTAAAATTAGAATTCAACAAATGGAAGTGAATGACTCAACAAGACATCAAGAATAAATTAAACACAGCAAAACTATAATAGTGGGAGATCTCAACCTTGCTCTCTAAGAACTGGATAAATCAAACCACAAAATAAATAAGAAAGAAATTAATAGAAAAGCTTGGTATGGTAGATCTTTGAGAAAATTGAATGCAGACAGAAAGAAGTACACTTTCTTCTCAGCAGTTCATGGAACCTATACAAAACTGACTATATATTAGGACATAGAGACCTCAAAATCAAATGCAGTAAGTCAAAAATAGTAAATGCATTTCTTCAGATCATGATGCAATAAAAATTACATTCAATAAAAGACCAGGGGAAAATAGACCAAAAAATAATTGGAAACTAAATAATAAAGAATGAATGGGTGAAACAACAAAGCATAGATACAATAATTTCATCCAAGAGAATGGCAATAATGAGACAACATATCAAAACTTGTGGGATGCAGCTAGGGTAATAGGGAAATTTTATATCTCTAGATGCTTACTTGCATAAAATAGAGAAAGAGAAGATCAATGAATTGGGCTTGCAACTAAAAAAGCTAGAAAAAGAACAAATTAAAAAAACCCAAACACCAAACTTGAAATTCTAAAAATAAAGGGAGAGATAAATAAAATTAAAAGTAAAATAAACTATTGAATTAATAAATAAAACTAAGAGATCGTTTTATGAAAAAAACAAAATAGATATAGAAAATAGTCACAATTTTTTTAGAAAAAGTTAAGAGAAAAATCAAATTGTTAGTCTCAAAAATGAAAAGGGAGAACTTTCCACCAATGAAGAGGAAATTAGAGCAATAATTAGGACTTATTTTGCCCAACTTTATGCCAATAAACTTGACAACCTAAGTGAAATGGAGGAATATCTAACAAAATGTAGATTAACCAGATTAACAGAAGAGGAAATAAATTACTTAAATACTCTCATTTTAGAAAAAGTAAATAGAACCAGCTATTGATCAATTCCCTAAGAAAAAACCCCAAGACCAGCTGGATTTACATGTGAATTCTACCAAACATTTAAAGAATAATTAACTCCAATACCATATAAACTATTTAAAAAAATAAGGTATGAAGGACTCCTACCAAATTTCTTTTATGACACAAACATGGTACTGATACCTAAACCAGGTAGGACAAAAACAGAGAAAGAAAATTATAGATCAACTTCCCTAATGAATATTGATGCAAAAATCTTAAATAAAATATTATCAAAGAGATTACAGAAAATCATCCTCAGGATAATACACCATGACCAAGTAGGTTTTATACCATAAATGCAGTGCTGGTTTAATATTAGGAAAATTATTAGCATAATTGACTATATCAATAACCAAATTAACAAAAACCATATGATCATCTCAATAGATGCAGAAAAAGCATTTGATAAAATCCAAAATCCATTCCTATTAAAAAACACTTGAGAGTATAGGAATAAATGGACTTATCCTTAAAATAGTCAGTAGTGTCTCTTTAACACCATCAGCAAACATCATATGTAATGGGGATAAACTAGAGCCATTCCCAATAAGATCAGGGCTGAAATGAGGTTGCTCATTATCACCATTACCATTCAATATTGTATTAGAAATGCTAGCTAAGAGAAGAAAAAAAATTAAGGAATTAAAGTAGGTGATGAGGAAACCAAATATCACTCTTTGCAGGTGATATGATGGTATACTTAGAGAACTATAGAGAATCAATTAAAACTTTATTAGAATCAATCCCAAACTTTAGCAAAGTTGCAGGATACAAAACAAATCCACATAAATCATTAGCATTTTTATACATTACTAACAAAATCCAACAGCAACAGATATAAAGACAAATTCCATTTAAAATAACTGTCTTTAGCATAAAATATTTGGGAATCTATCTGCCAAGCAAAGTCAGGAACTATATGAGCAAAACTACAAAACACTTTTCACACAAATAAAGTCAGATATAAACAATTGGAAAAACATCAAGTGCTCTTGGATAGGTTGAGCAAATATAATAAAGATAATATTTCCTAAGCTAATCTATTTATTTAGTGCTATGCCAATCAAACTCCCAATATATTATTTTACTGCCCTAAAAAAAATGACAAAATTCATCTGGAAGAATAAAAGATCAAGAATTTCAAGGGAATTAATGAAAAGAAAAACAAATGAAGTGGCCTAGCTGTACCAGATCTAAAAGTATATTATAAAGCATGAGTCACCAAAATCATTTTGTACTGGCTAAGAAACAGAGCCAGTTGATCAGTGGAATAGGTTAGGTTCATTGAACAAAATAGTCAATGACTATAGCAATATAGTATTTGACAAATCCAAAGACACCAGTTTTGGGATATGAATTCACTATTTGACAAAAAATTCTGGGAAAATTGGAAACTAGTATGGCAGAAACTAGACATTGATCCACACTTAACAGCGTGTACCAAAATAAGGTTGAAATGGGTTCACGATCTAGACATAAAGAATGATATTATAAACAAATTAGAAGAACATAGGATAGTTTAGAGGAAGGAATTTGCAACCAAAGAAGAACTAGAGATCATTATTAATCACAAAATAGATATTTTGATTATATTAAGTTAAAAAGGTTTTGTACTAACAAAACTAATGTAGACAAGATTACAAGGGAAGCAATGATCTGGGAAAACATTTTTATATCCAAAACATTTAATAAAGATTTCATTTCTAAAATATATATAGAATTGACTCAAATTTATAATAGTTCAAGCCATTCTCCAATTGATAAATGGTCAAAGGATATGAACAGACAATTTTCAAATGAAGAAATTGAAACTATTTGTAGTCATATGAAAAGGTGCTCCAAACCACTATTGATCAGAGAAATTCAAATTAAGAGAACTCTGAGATACCACTACACACCTGTCAGATTGGCTAAAATGATAGGAAATGATAATGATCAATGTTGGAGGGGATGTGGGAAAACTGGGACACTGATACATTATTGGTGGAATTGTGAATGGATCCAGCCATTCTAGAGAGCAATCTGGAACTACCCTCAAAAAGTTATCAAAATGTGCATACCCTTTGATCCAGTCATGTCTCTCCTGGGATTATATCCCATAAAGGAAGGAAAGAGACCCACATGTGCAAATATGTTTATGGCAGCCTTTTTGTAGTGGCAAGAAACTGGAAACTGATTCGATGCCCATCAACTGGAAAATGGCTGAATAAATTATGGTACTGAATGTTATGGAATATTATTGTTCTGTAAGAAATGACCAGCAGGGTGATTTCAGAGGGGCCTGAAGAGACTTACATGAACTGATGTTAAGTGAAATGAGCAGAACTAGGAGATCATTATACATAACAACATATACATTGATCAATTCTGATGGCCATGGCTCTCTTCAACAATGAGATGATTCAAACCAGCACCAATTATTCAGTGATGAAGAGAGCCATCTACACCCAGAGGACTGTGGGAACTGAATGTGGACCACAACATAGCATTCTCACTTTCTCTTTTGTTGTTTGCTTGCATTTGGTTTTCTTTCTTAGTTTTTTCTTCCTTCTTAATCTGATTTTTCTTATTCAGCAAGATAACTGTATAAACATGTATACATATATTTCATTTAACATATATTTTTGAACATATTTAATATGTATTGGACTACCTGCCAGCTAAGGGAAGAGGTGGAGGGAAGGAAGGGAAATTTTGGAACAAAAGGTTTTGCAAGGGTCAGTGTTGAAAAATTATCCATGCATATGTTTTGTAAATAAAAAACTTTAATTAAAAAAGAGAATCAAACAAAACTAAAAACTGAAAAAAAAAAAAAAGAAAGAAAATGTAAACTACCTCACTGACCTACAAAATAGATCTTGGAGAGACAAAGAATTATTGGACTACCTCAGAGCCCAGACAAGAAATCATCAAGGAAACCTGACTTGATATTCTGGAGCCAAAGAGTAAAATAGCCATTAAAAGAATTCACTGTTCATCTTATGAAAGAGACCCAAGGAATATTGTAGCTAAATTTCAGAATTATCAGATCAAGGAGAAAATACTGCAAGCAGCCAGAAAGAATTCAGATATCAAAGAGCCACAAGCAGGATTACCCAGGACCTCGCTTCCACTTTAAAGGATTGAAGGGCCTGACATATGATATTCCTAATGACAAAGGAGCTTGGATAGCAGCTAAAAAATCAACTAGCCAAAAAAAATTAAACATTATCTTACAGGGGACAATGGATGTTTAATGAAATGAGAGATTTTCTCTTATTTTTGATGAAAAGACCAGAGTTGAACATAAAATTTGATCTTCAAGTATAGAACCTAAGAGAAGCAAAAAAAGGCAAAAAGGGAAGAAAAAAAAAAAAAAAACTATGTTCCCTAAAGATTAAAATATTTGCATTCCTATATGAGAAGATAATATGTGTAACTCTTGAGAAGTGTATCTTTGTTAGGGGTATACTTAAAGAGTGTAGGTATAATTTGACTGTATTGTGAAATTTTAAAAAACAGGAATGGAAAAGGTATTATACAGGAAGAAAAGGAAAGAGTAGGTCAAATGGGCTAAATTATATCACCTGAAGAGGCAAAAAAGACTTATTACCATTGGGTAAAGGAGAGGAATAAACATTTTTTGAACTTTAATCTGATTGGATTTGGCTCAAAGAGGGAATAACATACATACTCAGTTTGTTATAGAAAATTTTCTCACCCTATAGGGAAGTAGGAGGAGAAAAGCTAAAGAAAAGGGGAAGGCTAATTGAAGAAAGGGCAGAAGTAGAAGAGGAAAGATATAAGAAAGGGAGCAGGGACTGTAAAAGGGGAGGGCTGTTTGAAAGAGGAGATGGTCAGAAGCAAAACACTGATGAGGAGGGAAAGGGGGGAAAGAAAGAAAAAAGTATAATTGGGAAAATAGGATGGTGGGAAATACAAAGTTAATAATTTTAATTGTGAATGTAAGTGGATTGAACTCTCTTATAAAATGGAAGGGGATAGCAGACTGGATGGATTAAAAGCCAGAATCCTATAATGTGTTGTTTACAAGAAACGTGTGAAGAAGAGAAATACATGCAGAGTAAAGTTAAAAGGCTGGAACAGAATCTATTATGTTGCAGCTGAAATTAAAAAAAAAAAAAAAGCAGAGGTAGCAATCCTGATCTCAGATCAAGCAAAAGGAAAAACAAATCAATTAAAAGACACAAAGAAGGAAATTACATCTCTCTAAAGAGTACCAAAGATAGTGAATCAATATCAATACTAAGCATATGCACCAAATGGTATAGTATTCAAGTGCCTAGAGAATTACTTAAGAGAATTGCAAGAAGAAAGAAGACAACAAAATTATTCTAGTGGGGGATATCAACAGATAAATCAAACCACAGAATAAATAAGAAAGAAATTAAGGAGGTAGATGGAATTTTAGAAAAATTAGACATGATAGTTCTTTGGAGAAAACTAAATGGGGCCAGAGAGGAATATACTTTTTTCTTGGCAGTATATGGAGCCTACACAAAAATTGAGCATATATTAAGGCATAAAACCCTCAAAATCAAATGCAGAAAGGCAGAAATAATAAATGTATCTTTTTCAGATCATGTTGCAATAAAAATTACCTGTGATAAAGGGCTGAGAAAAATATACCAAAAATTAATTGGCAACTAAATAATCTAATCGTAAAGAATGAATAGGTGAAACAACAAACCATACAAACAATTGATAATTTCATCCAAGAGAGTGATAAGAATGAGGCAATATACCAAAATTTATGGAAGGCATCCAAAGCAGGTTTTAGGGGAAATATATCTCTAGATGCATGTTTGAATAAAATAAAGAGAACATCAATAAATTGGGTATGCAAATACAAAAGTTAGAAACAAACATTAAAAACCCAATTAAATATCAAATTTGAAATTCTGATAATAAAAGGGAAGATTAATAAAATTCAAAGTAAAAAAAACTTCAACTAGTAAACAAAACAGAGTTGATTTTTATGAAAAAAAATCAACAAAAAGACAAACTTTTAGTTAATTTGATTAGAAAAAGGAAAGAAGAAAATCAAATTGCCAGTATCAAAAATGAAAAGGGTGAATCTACCACCAAGGAAATTAAAATAATAATTAGGAGGTATTTTGCTCAACTGTATTCCAATAAATCTGATAATCTAAGTGAAATGGATGAATACTTACAAAAATATAGCTAGCCCAGATTAACAGAGGAAGAAATAAATACTTAAATAGTTCCATCTGAGAAAAAGGAATTGAAGAAGCTATTAATGAACTCTCTAAGAAAAAGTCTCCAGGGACAAATGAATTCTACTAAACATTTAAAGGAAAATTAATTTCAATACTGTGCAGACTATTGGAAAAAGAAGAAATCCTACCAAAATCATTTTATGACATAGATATGGTGCTGATACCTAAACCAGGTAAGGTCCAAGTAGAGCAAGAAAATAATAGATCAATTTCCCTAATGAATATTGATGGAAAATTCTTAAATAGAATATAAGCAAAGAGATTACAGCAAGTCATCCCCAGGATAATACACCACAACCAAGTAGGATTTATACCAGGAATGCAGGACTGGTCCAATATTAGGAAAACTGCATAACTGACTATAACCAAAACCAAAATAACACAAATCATATAGTTATATCAATAGATGCAGAAAAAGCATTTGACAAAAATCCAACATCCATTGCCATTAAAAACACTAGAGAGTATGGGAATAAATGGACTTTTTCTTTAAATGATGTATCTAAAACCCATCAGCAAGCATTATATGTAATAGGGGAAAAGATAGAAGCATTCTCAATAAGATCAGGGCTGAAATAAGGTTGCCCACCATTACCATTACTATTCAGTATTATATTAGAAATGTTAACTGTCACAATAAAATAAGAAAAATAAATTAAATGAATTAAAGAAATGAGGAAACAAAATTATTACTCTTTGCAGATATGATGGCATACTTGGCAAATCCTATAGAATCAATTAAAAATCTAGAAATGATAACAACTTTAGCAAAGTTTCAGGATGTTATTGCCTTCTATATGTTACCAACAAAGTCCAGCAACAAGAGATAGAAAGAGAAATTCCATTTAAAACAACTATAGATAATATAAAATATTTGGGAGTTTATCTGCCAATAAAAGGGCAGTAACTATATGAGTACAATTAGAAAACACTTTTCACACAAATAAAGTTAGAACTAAACAATTGGAGGAATATCAAGTACTCATGGGTAGGCTGGGCTAATATAATGACAATGACAATTCTGCCTAAATTGGTCTACTTATTTAGTGCCAAACTAGTGAAACTGCCAAGAAATTACTTTACAGAAATAGAAAAAATAATAACAAAATTCATCTGGAAGAACAAAAAGTCAAGAATTTCAAGGGAATTACTAGAAAAAAATTTAAGTGAAGGTGGTCTAGTTGTATTAGGCCTAAAACTATATTATAAAGCAATAGTCATCAAAATCATTTGGCTAAGAAATAGAGTAGCTGATCAGTGGAATAGGTTGGGTTCATAAGACACAATAGTCATTAACTATAGTAACCTAGTACTTGATAAATCGCAAAACCCCAGGTTCTGAGATAAGAACTCTATTTGACAAAAATTGCTGGGAAAATTGAAAAATAGTATGGCAGAACTAGGCATTGATCTAACACCCTATAGCAAAATAAGCTTTAAATGAGTTCATGATTTAGATATATTAAGAGGGATACTGTAAGTAAATTAGAATTACAAAAGATGGTCTATCTCCCAGATCTATGAAGAAGGAAGGAATTTGTGACCAAAGAAGAATTAGAGTACATTACAAAATGAAAAGTGGATGATTTTGATTCCACTAAAGTAAAAAAGTTTTTTTTATAAAAACAAAACCAATGCAGCCAAGATTAGAAAGGAAGCAGAAAACTGAAAAAAAAAATTATATCCAAGGGTTCTGATAAAGGCCTTATTTCTAATATATTTCTAAATACTCTAATTTATAAAAATATAAGTCATTCTCCAATTGATACATGGTAAAATGATATAGATAGACAATTTTCAGATGATACCATTGCTTGTCATATGAAAAAATGCTCTAAATCACTTTTGATTAGAAAAATGCAAATTAAGACAACTCTGAGGTACTACTACACACCTTTCAGGTTGGCTAAGATGACAGGAAAAGATAATGGTGAATGTTGAAGAGGATGTGAGACAACTGGGACACTAATACATTGCTGGTAGAACTGTGAATGCATCCAACCATTCTGAAGAGCAATTGGGTACTATGTCAAAAGATTATAAAACTATGCATACCCTTTTATACAGCAGTGACTCTACTATGTCTGTATCCCAAAGAGATCATAAAAAAGGAAAAAGCACCCACATGATGAATGTGGCTCTTTTCAACAATGAAGTGATTCAGGCTACTTCCAATGATCTTGTGATGGAGAGAGTCATTTGCATCCAGAGAGAGGACTGTGGAAACTGAATGTGCAACACAACAGTTTTTTTCACTATTTTTGTTGTTTGTTTGCTTTTTTTTCTTTCTCATTTTTTTCCTTTTTGATCTGATTTTTCTTATACAGCATGATTGTTGCAGCCATCTTAAGAGCTCAAAGCATATGAGCCCTTTGAGTCTCATAGCTTAGCACATGATAAATGTAGAAATATGTATAAAAAAATTGTACACGTTGAACATAGGTTGGATTACTTCTGTTAAGGGAAAGGAGTGGAAGGAAGAAGGGAGAAAAATTTGGAACACAAGATTTTGCAAGGGTGAATGTTGAATACTATCTTTGCATGTGTTTTGAAAATAAATAGCTATTATTTTAAAAAGATTATTATCAAAGAGGGAATTGTCTAATTATATTTTGCCACTCAGAAGGAAGTGATTGCTGATAAATAAGCAAAGGAAAAAAAATCTGGGTGTTTTGTTGGTTTTTTAAAGTTAAAACTGGAGGAGAAGAAGATTGAAGAAAGGCTAGGACCACTGCTTGGATTAGATGGTGTAACGAGAATGATTCACAGAAAGCAGAGCTACTGAAGGCTTATTTCCTTGTTTTTTTATTTCCCTCTAAAGAAAATAATTGAATGGAAAAATATCCAAAAATTGGGTCAGCAAGAGACTGAATCTCAGGATAAGTAAGAAATCAATTACTTGCATATAATACCAGACTACTGGAAGAATTATTTGATGTGATTAATGAGTGTCTTTTAATGATCTCTCAAAAAGAAAGAAAGAAATCCTGAAGGATTAGAAATTGTCAAATGTCATAATGATTGTTTTAAAAGAGAATAGAGTTGACTATTTAAACTATTGGTCAAATGAGGTAGACTTGAATTCCTGGCAAAAATCTAGAATAGATGATTATAGGAATTGTTGGTATATACTTTAAAAGGAAATGCTAATCATTAAAAACTAAAATTATTTGATCAAGAATAAACCATGCAAACTAACTCCATTTGCTTTTTTGTTAGTTACTAGCTCATGTTAATGCTATATTTGTTCTTCCGGCTCATTAATAAAAAGTCTAGCTAGGATTTTGCTGGACATTTATTCACAGCTGTTCAGAGTTTATATGTTGCCTTCTCATAATTTCCTTTCTTCTCTTTCTATAAATTGCTCTTAATATCCAAAACTTTTCGAAATATCTTCTATATTTATTAGCTTTTAAGATTAAAGTAATTCAAGCCTCAAAAGCACATCTGTTTTATCCCTCTAAAAAAGGCTTAACCTAATTCCTATTAAGCCATACTGCTGCAGAAGAGCCTCACATCCAGTCTTGAATGAAGCTGAATATACTTTTTAAAAAAAGTTTTCAGGAATTGAGCTTATATACTCACTTTTTCAATAGCCTGTTCAATTCTTTATTGACATATAATTACCTTAAATCTTTATTTCTAGGTTCCTACTACAAATCTTTCTACTTTTAATCAAAATGGAAGGCTGTTTGGTGACTATCCTCCACTTAACTCTTTTTGGTTTGGGTGTGTGTGTGTGTGTGTGTGTGTGTGTGTGTGTATGTGTGTTCCATTTTTAAAAATCTTATTTTAAAAAATAAACAGAATTAAGAAAAAACAGAAAAGGAATGCAAAACAAAATGAAACCAAAGAGAACATTGTCACATGCCAACAGAACATCAGGGAGGATTATTATATATATGTAGAGGAAATTATATTCATCAATGTCCACTTTTTTGTTACTTCCTTGTAAATTGTTCTTTTGTTCTCTGTTGCACAACTTATTTACTTTATTCTTTTCACCTGGTTTCATTCCTGCCACTACCCCCCAAGCAGAGCTATAGTTAAGAAAAGTTAGGAGAAAATATATTTATGTATACATATGTACATATATAAATACACATATGCATATGCACACACATGCACACTCCACATATATATCTTTCCTATCCATATTGACTTTGCTTTAATTCTGCTTCTTCACTTGCTTTGTTTTACTTAACTTCCCTCCCCAACCAGAGAGCCTTCCTATGTCTTCTTTCTACCACCTTTGCTTCCCTTCTGCCTATTCTTCCCCCCTTACTTCTTTATAGATTTTGAAAGGTGCTATATCCCTCATGGGATATATGTAGTGTTGCCTATAGGAATTCAGAACTATCAGCCCTTCTCCCCACTGTAATGTCTTTGTATCTAATTCTTCTTCTGTACCTTATTTGTATAATAACTATTTTTACCTTAACTCTTCCAGTCTTTGTTTTAAACTACCCTATTGTTAATATGAATTTTAAACATATAGTGTACATTTCCCAAGTTAAAAAAATTTTTGTCCATTTTGTCCATGTTGAGTTCCTTGAAATTAGTCTTTGATATTAATTCTTATATGTTAAATTTTCTATTAAGTTCAGGTTTGGTTAATAGATAGTCCTGAAAATCTGCAAGTTCATTGAATGTCTACTTTTTCTTGTTCACGTTATAATTTGGTTGCAGGCCTAGTTGTTTTGATTGTCAGTAGATATAATTCCAGGACCTGTGGTCTTTTATGGTAGCTATGGATAACTCTTATACAGCTATAATTGTAAATCCAGCATAAAATTTGTTTTTTTTGTTTGTTTGTTTGTTTCTTACAAAATTTTTTCTTTGATCTGGGGGTTTCAAAATTTGGCAATAATATTCCTGTATGTTTTCCACAAAGTATCTCATTGAGGTAGCAAGTGGTGAATTTTTTTCTATTTCTACTTTCCCCTCATGTTCTATCACTCCAGGATAATTTTCTTGGATTATTTCCTGCATCATTTTGTCAAGGTTTTCTTTTTGGTCAAAACTTTCAGGCACTCTTATTATTCTTATATTTCTCTTCTTGATCTGTTCTCAAGATGTGTCATTTTTCTTAAAAGATGTTTCACATTCTGCTCTGTTTTCTCATTCCTTATAATCTGTTTTGTTATTTCTTGGTCTCTCATAGCTTCTGGCTTCCACCTTACCCAATTCTAAATTTCAAAAAATCATTTTCATCTTTGAGACTCTAAGTCCTTTTGTAATTGGTTAACTTTTTTTCATAATCTTGTTTTTCTTAGATGGTTTTTATTTATTTATTTTAAGTTTTTCCTTAGTCTCTCATTTGATTTTTTTAAATTCTTTTTCGAGTTCTATAAATTCTCTCTGAACAGGGAGCCATTTCACATTACTCTTTGGAGTAGAAGCTTTTTTTTTTTCCTTCTGATTCCTCCTCTAAAAATGAACCCTTCTCTTCCTGTTCCCATAGTAGAATTCTATGATGTGGTACTTTCTTCTTAGCCATTTCATTTTTTAAAAAACAAAAAGGTGTCAGTGTAAGCAACTCTGATTGTGGGGTGGGGGGAATGGTGTCTCTAGCTTCCCTTCAGCTCTCCACTCTGACCAGGAACCTCACACCAAGAGCTCTATCCTCTTGCAAAGTGCCCACAGCCAGCAGGTCCTTGCCCTGCTGCTTCTATACTTACCAGATACTGGTTCCTTCTTGCCTAGAGCTGTGTCTTTGCAGCTGGGCCTGGCCTTCCCAAACAGCTGATGTTCACCTCAGTCTTCTTGGACTCAGACCTGGACTCTACAAACAGTTTGGAAGGCCATAATCTGTGGTTCTTGCTGAGACTCCAGCCACACCCAGTTTGCCCCAGAGCTCCCCGCTTGATGTTTCTGTGGAGCTATCCTAGAGGTGTTTGCACTTCAAACAGGTTAATCGGAGCTTAGGATCTTTCCTCAGATTTTATTGGGTATTACCTGGAAGACTCTTTGTTCTGTCCCAAATCATCTTGATTTTTCACTAGTCTGTTTGCCCTAAAGCACAAATGTGCTCTATTTGTGGGGGAAATCTGGAGAGCTTGAAATTTACCAACCTAATCTGCCATCTTTCCAGAATACTCCCCAACTAACTCTTTACCTCCTTCATTTATATGCTCTCATTCATTTGTCCAAAGAATAAGCATCTATTGTGCCCTTGTTCTTTATCTAAAATTTTGTAAAATTCTTAGGGATTATAAAAGAAATGGAAGTAATTTTAAGGCTTAGAATTAAAAGAGAGACCAGATTTGTTTATCAAACCACTCAACACTTATCATCCCAAAGTTTTCTCTTCTAAGGAACTAAGGTATGTTAAACAATTGTAATTTCATGAACCATATAAAAAATGCTGTACTCTCTGTATTTTAATGTGTTTGGTTTCTATCTTGAGAGATGTTGTTTTTTTTTCCCCAATTCTCTAAGTCTTTCATGATTAAGGAACCTTGAGTGAATTAAGTGTGTAAGTGTTATAATCGGTATCTTAGGTAGTAGAGTCTGTAGTTGGTAGTTTGGTCCAAGAAATCACATCCCATTTCTGCTTTCCCACTGACAAAGTTTAGTCAATTGTTTGGAAAAATTATTTCAGTCTAGTCTTTAAGCATATAACTAATGATTTATGATTCATTCACCACATCTTACACATATATATGTATATATATATATATATATATATATATATATATATATATATATATATACATATATATAGCCCACAACAAATGTTTATTGAATTAATGACTGGGAATAATTTGCCCCATTATTTTTTTCAGTTGTATAGCTTAAATATTTTATTTTATTTTTAATCCTCAAACACCTCTATATCCTTCTTATAAAAAATTAGGGATACTATTTTTCCTTTATCTTGCAACATTGCCTTCTCTTCAGAATCCTGAATGCTACCATTTCAGGAGGTGTCATCTCAAACTTCACTCAATTGTTACCTTTCCAACCAGGCCTTGGTTAAATTCTAAATTAGGTCTCAAGTACACATCTGTTCTTAGATTCTTCATTAAATTAGCTGAAAATGTAAATGTTAGCAATATGTTGCCAATAGACTCTAAGCAACCTGAATATTTCTATCAAAACTAAGTCAGGATGGAGACAGCTAGGACCTAGAAATTAGATTGACCCTTCAGGGCAAAACATTAGGACAGAATAGCATTAGCCAAGTGTAGCAGAAAAGCAGCAGAATTAAGCCATAATAACCTCAAGATAAAAAGGAAGGAAGGAAAAAAAAAACATTATATTCCAGACACTATGCTAAGTACTTTATGATACATTTGATCCTTACTACAACCCTATGAGATAAGTACTATTATTATTCTCATTTTGAGTATAATAATTTAAATTGATGAAACAAATCAAGCAAATAAAGGTTAATTGACTTCTCCAGAGTTACCTAACTAGTAAATTTCTGAGGTCAGATTTGAGATCAGATCTTCCTGCTGCTAGGACCAGGATTAACCACTATGTCCTTTGGCTCTGTGCCATGTTCTTAGCTCTGTTTGGCAAGCCTGCATCTATTAAAGCTAACCAGAAAGGCCAAGATGAAATGACCAAGCTAAGGAAATTGATGCCAGATTTATGACCAGAATCTCCAAGAATAACTGGACTACAAGTGAGAGAACCAAGGAAAGGACTTGAGCATGGTGATGAGGAGAAAAAAAAAAGAAAATAACAGGGGAATAAAAGGAAGGCCCAGGTTTGTTTTCACAAATAACAAGACAAGAGTCTAGGAACCAGGGCACGAGGTAATCACAAGTCCTATAATGTGTGACTGAATGCTAAAGAACTCAGCTATGGAACTGGCTGCATACTTTGTTTGCCTGCCAAAGGGCTAGACTGGAAGCAGCAGCTGGGGGCTAACTGGGTCTGGCAATGAGAGCTGGAAGAAGTAGAAGCAGAATGCTGGCCACGTTTTAGAGGCTTCATCCAAAATGTATATGGTCCAGATGCCCGGGATGAACATTGTTCCTAATGTTCATGATTACAACCACCTTCACAGATGCTCTCTTTTTTGTTTGTTTATTCACTGCTAAACAATTTGAGCTAGGCAATAATAACATGTTCTTATGGGGCTTTTTGTGCAATTTAAAGTGCTTGCCTTGCTATGTCTTTGTGGAGCAGGTTGTACAAGATTTTATTCTGGAGAGATGGCTTAATGAAGTGAAAAGAGAGCTAGACCTAGAGGCAAGAAAAAATTGGGCTCAAATACTGCTTTTGACACATCTGCCTCTCTAAGTCTCAGTAAAAAAATAATAGAACTTTCTTCACAAGATTGTTGGAAGACAACAAACTCTTAAACATTACAGAAATGGTAATGACTATTATTTCCATTATTCTATATGAGGAAATTTAGACTTGTGCATGATCTCATAGCCAGTAAAGGTGATAGTTGGAACTTAAACATGGAACTCAGCATTGGTTCTCCTACATAAGATTGCTTTTGAAGGCATGGAAATTTCTTTAATTTTCAGTTTAGTTCATGACCTCATTTCCGTTTTTCTTGTTGTTTCTTGGCAAAGATACTGAAGTAATTTGCCATTTCCTTCTCTAGTTTATTTTAGGGATGAGGGAACTAAGGCAAACAGAGTTAAGTGACTTGCCCAGGGTCACACAGCTAGTATCTGAGGCCAGATGTGATTTTAGGAACATGAGTCTTCTTGACTCTTGGCCTGCCATCTATTCATTGTATCACTTAGTTGTCCTGGTAATTTCTAGATTCTTTTTATTTTAAGATGGGATGCTGATCAATTTAACACATGCTTATCTCACTCTCTTATAACTTCTTTCCCATAATATGCCTTCTGAAATGGTTTCATATCATAAGGAATTATCTTTAACTAGGAAGGTCTGCTGATTTGTATGTTTTCACATTGAAAACAAAAAGGCTCTTGCCTGGTTTTTGACAAGTGATGATTTTTTAAAGTCTTTGTAATTTGATGAATTCACTCATTAATCTTTTAAAGATCAATTTTTGTATGAGTTCAATTTCTTGGCCATTTGCAATTTATTATGAAATTAGTCTACCTCTAGGCTCTCATGATGCATTTTAAAAGGATTCTTTATCTAATTCTCCAGCAAGTTGTAATGAAGCTAGCATGTTTCTATTGGGTTTTTCCTTTTGCATTGCCTTGGCCACTTGATGCATTGTCTTTTTTTCAGAGTGAAACTAATACTGAAATCGAAAACATCAAGCTTCCATTATGTGAGGCGACAGCAGATAACTTCATGCCATTTAGCTCATTAAGTTTTGTTAAGTGATAGGTCTAGGAGAATTCTCAAAGGCAGTAAATACATGCTGTCCCAAAAGTCTTAAGCTTTGATAGCATAAAACTGTGCTAAGACTTTGGAACAACTTGTACTAGCAAAATTATTGCCTTAAAGTAAATACAGAACTGTTTTCAGAGCTAAGAACACTTGAGTTTAAACCCTAAAACATACTATGTGACCTTGGACCAATTGTGGAAGCTCTGTCCATTCTGTCTAGGCAACTCTCTAAGACTGAGTTTCAGAGAAGGTGCCAACCAAAATTAGTAGAATTCATTTGGCAGTTCCCTGTATAAATGAAATCACAGGTCAATTTCCTAGCTCTTTTTAGTTTTCAACATGCTTTCATCTACAATTTCATTTAAATCCCAACTCTCAGCATTTCTGTAAGGTAATATGTATGTATATAAACACACATACACACACACACACACACACACACACACACGAACACACACACACACACACACACACATGAACACACACACACACATTTTCTCGATGAGGAACCTGAGGCATAAAGCTAGATATTTTGTCCACTAACATGGTAAATGGCAGTGATGGGCTTGTTACATACAGTCTGTTGCCAACATCTCTTATATTCACTCAACACATAGAGACATAACCAAATTACAACCTAAAACAAAATTGTCTGTTTGATTGTCAGGGATTACAAAGAGATGAACTGCCTAGAAACTGGAAGATACAATTGTGCACCTTTTATTATCAGGCCCTTAAAAAAGTATGGTAGCAGCATAGTTAAGAAAGGCTCTCTCTGTTAACCTTAAAACAGGAACAGAATATCATCAGATCCTAGGAAGGATATGTTTATTGTCTTTCTAATATCCATTTTCTTTGATAAAAGGGACTGATCATCATGAAATAAATTTGATCCTGCAACTATATTTTGTCCTCTTTTGCTCTATAACCTATTTTTCAGGAGAAAAAGGGAATCTTAGTCTTTGAATTGGAAGGAATCTTAGAATTCATCTTAACCAAATACCCACTTGTAGTTGGAATATTGTCAACAATACTTCAGTCAGAGATCAACCAGCCTTGGGTTGTCTTTTGTGGTGATCTGAACACTATCCTTTCCTTAGAATAATTTAAGAACATATTAGCCTTTTAATAGCCACATAAGACTTATATTTGGCATCATAGCTCTGGAGCTGGAGTGTGCAAAGAGTTTATTTGGTCTAACCCCTTTGTTGCAGTTGTGGCTGTTACTGCTACTGCTGCTATTTACACCTGAGAAGGCTGAAACTAAGAAGGTTAAATGACTTGCTCAGGATCAAAGTTAGTTAGTGTATGAGGCTAGAATTAAGACCACATTTTCCTGATTCTTAAGTCAGGTGCTTTATGCATAATGCAATGTCCCCTCTCAAGATTCCCTGCCTTGCCAATGTCACTGAAGTGGGATTTCATCTTAAATTCTCTGATTCCAGAGCAAATGCTTTCTCCAAATCACCTTTCTAGCATACGGGCATTTAAAGCAGGGCTAGACTATTGGACTTAGAGGCAGAAAGACTGGGACAAATTTTAATTCAGTCAATTACTAGTTATAAGATCTAAAAGTAGCATACCAAGGTCATTTCTTTCACTTGCAATATTAGAACGAAAAAGGGCTGAATGTGACCCTTTCAGACCTAAATTTGTCATACCAGGAAAGCTTTCAGCTTATTTCCACACTTCCAGGCCTTCCACACTTAGGGTTTATGGCATTTTTTTAACCTTTTATTATAAAAGCAAATCAACTAAGAGTCTCACTATATAGTAGAAGAGACTGCTTCCATGATATAGAAATGATCCTGAAAGAATGTCCTGTTTATCACAGTATAGCAATAATTGATCTTGTTACCTCTTTTACTTGATGAATACACAATGTATCATCTTACCTTTCTATGACTCCTTGACCATTTCTTTCTTTTAAACTGAAATTTTTGTTTATTTTTATCAGTTTACGTATACTTCCCTTGACAAAACAACTACCTATATTTGGAGTACAGATGATAAGTTGGTCATATAACAGTTCTTTTCATAGACAATGGTAATGAAAACTAAATGCCTTTGAAGAATATAAAATGTTCTTCAGTAGAATCAGGTTGAATTACCTTGTTCATCTCTGCATCTTCCTCAAACCCTTTTTTATGACCCCAAAACAGCTCAGAAATCCATTTTTTAAGTCTGAGTAAGAGATAGAACAGGGACTTTGGACTTGGCACCAGGTTGAAGGGAACAGGTAGTGTTCGTCCCTCTTCAAAGTAGGAAAACCAAAGTTTAGCCCTTGCAAACTTCCATTCCACATCAGCATCATCCTATAAAACACAATGTAGTTTTGCAAGGGAATTTACTCACACAATCATTAAGACACTTCTACCAATAATTTACATTTGGACTATCACTTGCAAGCACTTGCAAAATAAACAAAATGGGAGAAGCCATTTCTTGCTTTCTTAAAAAATATAAGAAAAATACTTTATATTCTAAAGCATTTGTATGATTACATATTAGTTTTTAATCTTTCATTTTTATAAACACAAAAAGAGCATTTTTCTAGAGCTTTTTAACTGGAACACATGAAGAATATTGGAGAGATACCACATCATCTTTAAGATCTGAAGGTGTTAGAGGGAAGACCTTTAATTTCTACCTGTTAATCATGGTATCTTATATAAAATATATGGCCTACCATCATGAAATATCATTTTAAAATAATTAAAGAATTCCAAAACTAGACTTCCAGTACAAAAATAAATCCCTAAAAACTATATTGTTTTGTGGTAACAAAATAGCTATGCAATCATGGGCAGTTACAGTATTTAAATAATATATCTTCCCTTTTTTTGTCTTCATATTCAAACTTTTGCTAACTCCTGTACAGTCTGACTGTAATATTTCTTTCATCCATCATATCCTGAATAGACTATTGAAGTAACCTTTTCAGAAAATTTGGTTCCTTTACTCAAATATATCTAATATAGCACTGTCACGTTACTAATACACATCTCTGATCATATTATTCCACTACTGAAAAACCTTAATGGCTCCATTATTCCTACTGAATAATGCCTAAACTCATTATCTTAATATTCAAAGCCATCTACAATTTGCCTCCAAACTACCTTTGAAGCACTGCCTCCCATTATTTCCTTTCTCACATTCTCTAATTTTGCTAAATGAAACTCTTTGCTAATGCCTGAATTTCCCCATCTTTCGTGATTCCCCTTTATATGTGAGATGCAATAACCATCATCTACCTGTTGGGAGACTAATTACCCTTCAAGACCCAATGAAACTGCCACCTTCTTCATAATTTTTCTTCATTCTGCAACTCTTAATAATATTTTATTTTTATTTATATCATAAAAATTTGAGTTAATGTCTTCTCCCACTAGGTAGTTAGTTCCCTGAGAACTGGGAGTATTTGTCATACTTATCTTTGTATAGCTCTCCACAAGAAAACCCAGTGCCATGCTGATAGGTGCTTATTAAATGTTTGTTGAACCAAATTTAATTAAACAACAGAAATGAGGCAAAGCATATCTATCTTCTTTAACTCTTCCTTCCCCACTCTCTTATTTTGCATAGCTCTTAATCAAATAGCGTTCATGGTTCTAATCAGTCAAAAGTATAAAATAATTAAACAAACCCAAAGGAGAAATTATATTATTTTTACCTTTTTTTGATTGATGATTCAGTAAAGATTTTTTTTAAAATCAAAGTGATTAGTATATTTAAACACCAGTTTAATTAAAAGGAAATAGGGTCTTCTAGTGATAATTTTACCTCAATTTCCTGGAATGAGTTGTTGATCATTGCTATGAGCATATTTAGCAAAACAATGACCATGGTCACATTATAGACTCCATAAAGAACATAACCAGTATTCTCAATGAATTTGTGGTTAGAGTTTATGACAACAGATTTCACTTCAGAGAGTCCAAATATAGCCCAGAACAATGTCTTAAAGCTTTCTTCAACTCTGAAAAAGAAGTAAAAATAAAAATCAATATAGACAATAATGACATTCAAGATATCACAAGCAGTTAGTAATAGTTGTCCATTGATAATAGTTGAATGATATAAGTGCATGCCTCTAATTCTATACAACAAACATTGAAGTCCTTTTTATTGCCAGACCCTATTATAGCTCTTGAGCAAATGCAATCTACTATGACATCAAGGAGCTTACATTCCACTGGAGAAATACAACATGTACATGGAGAAATAAATATAAATTCTACTTGAAATAATATCAAGGAGAGAGCACTCTCAACTGGGGATGGGAATTTAGGAAAAAAAATATAACTTATTGTGGGAGGCAGTACATGAGCTATGCTTTGAACAATTTAGAAATTTGACTTGGCAGAGTTACAGAGTGAGTGCAATCCAGACATGGAGAAATCATCTATGCAAAGTTGGGACAGAAAGAGATGTTAATAATCAGTTCAATTGAAAAAGAGAATGTATAAAACACAGAGTAATATAGAATAAGATTGGAAAAGTAAGCAGAAGCCATAATGTGGATGGTTTTAAATGCCAGTTTGAGGGTTTTGTATTTTCTTCTAGAGGAAATAGGAAGTCAGTGGAGATTCATTGGCTTTGTGGAACTATGTTTTCATCTTTGTACCCATTGGGTAATTTTGTAGATAGGGGGTACTTGATTATTGTTGAATTGATTATAGTTATAAAATCTGCACTTGAATCCTGACTTCCTCAACTTATTAGCAGAGTGATCTTGGGCAAGTCACTTTCTGGGCTTTAAATTTTGCATAAATGCTTGAGTTGGGCTAGATGATCTCCAAAGTCTCTTCAAGTTTTAAATCCCAGCATCTCATCTTTTTCCAGAAATGCATTGCTCCTTGGCAGTGTCCTTAGGATAGATTTAACTTTAAAAAATTTTGATACTATTTCATAATCACAATTAACATTTTGATAATACCTGTTCAATAGTTATACTAGAATAAGAATTCTTAATTTTGTGTCTTCAATACACTTACCAATCTAGTGAAGCCTATGAACCTTTCTCAGTTATTTTTTAATTAACAAAGTAATACTAAATTTTAGTTAGAGATTTGTGAAAATAAAGGAATAATTTCTTTCTACCAGTTTACAGTCCCCCTGAAATCTACCCAAGGAACTCTCAGGGGTTCTATGAAATCCAAGTTAAGAACCCTACACTGAACAATGACATTTCTAAAAATTTGGGATACTCATACAATCACCTCAAGTAGAATTGATGATAAGAAAAATGAAGATTAATGAAGTCCCTGAGCTGTGTTTGAGGATTGAAATGCTTTGGCTATAATTAGTAACTAAAGTTAATTTTATCTATATTAATTCATCTAGTTACCACAGGATATTTTTTCCTAACAAGGAAATATTTAGTCTTTACTTTTTGGTTTTCATTGTTAAATCTGACATGAAATTTATATAATTCATTAAAATAATTTATTTTAACCATTACTACAATTATTTTATTCTTTCATTAAAGTTTTTTCCAACATTTCATTATAATATGAATGCTCTTAGAAGGAATGCCAAATCCCTACTAACCTGGAAAGATTTTGAATTTAAGTCTGATGTTGGGCTGTATGCCTTTCACCAAAAACCAGATTTCCTATTCTGAATTGGGCTCAGATTTAAATTTATTTATTTATTTTTGATATAATAACCATGAATATCATTTACTATAGCAAAGGAGGACTATTGCCCACATCAATAGAGAAGTCATCAACTATAATAGAATCATCAATATTTAAGTGTGTTGCTTTTATAAGGAATAAATACTCTCTTACTCCATGCATACTAGTGGGTTATCTCAGTAAGGAACAGAATTATTAACTCTACAAATTCCCAAATGAGAAGATTATTGGCTTTTATCCTATATATCAATTTAAAATTAGAGTATGTGGAAGATGGAAGAGATTTCAAAGATTATCTTATCCAGACCTCTCTTTCCACAGCTGAAGAAACAGGAAGTTGGTTTTGTCAACATTTTTATCACCATATACTTCATTGGCTAATTGTACAAATAATTATTAAAATATATCTTTAAATTAGGATTACAAGATCAAAGACTTAAAGATTGAAGGAAGCCCAATTAATTCATTTTAGAGATGAAGAAACTAATACCAGAGAATTGTACAGAGTCACATATAACTACTATGTATCTGAGGTAGAATTTGAACCCAAATCTTCTAAGTTTAATTCTCTATTACACCATACAATGAAACAAACAGACCAAAAAAAGCAAAAAACAAGCAAAGAAATCCCACAGACCTGTAGTACTTACGTTGTGAAGGCTTCATTTTGCTTTGCTCCATAGTAATAGGAGTAGAGGTTAAACATCCCTATCATGAAAGCCACAAATACCATGATGAATATAACCATGAATTTGAAGATGTCTTTTACGGTTCTTCCCAAGGATATTTGTAGAGGCCCAAAGCTTTCATTAGCTGGCAAGATGTAGGCAATTCTAGAGAAACTTAAAACTACAGCAATGGCATATAGGCCTTCAGATATGATTTGAGGATCAGATGGGTCCCATTTTATCCTGGCTAGGAAAAGAACAATAGTTTTGATGAATATATTGAAGCTGTTTAAATGAGCCTAGCCCATCTCTTTTCCTCTTTGAGATGTGGGGGAGAGGGGAAGAGAGAAAGAAAAAGAGAGAGAGAGAGAGAGAGAGAGAGAGAGAGAGAGAGAGAAATGTTACAGACACATATAGCAGAATCCTACCTCATTTTAATTTTGGATCAAGGTCCAAAATGGAAAACGTGCACCTCCATGGGAAGAAATGAGGTAGGAGTGATATCTAATGGTTCAAATGGATAATGTTTTACATAGTGAATTTATTGCCTCATGCTGCCCAATTTCTTATCTCCTCTGCTGTGAATAATAATAATAACAATATAATTTCTATATTGCTATATTCTTTGCAAAACATTTTCTTCCCAATAAATTTGCGATTTAGGTAGTTCAAGTATCATTATCATCATTTCACAGATGGGAAAACTTGGGCCACATGTGGTTAAGTGACTTGGTGAAGGCTACAAAGTTAGTAAATGTCAGAGCCAGTAATCCTAGAACTGGAAGTTACATTAAAATTCATCTAATTCAACTTCTATCTGAAACATGAACTCCCTCTACAACATCCCCAATAAGAAGTCAATCAGCATTCACTGGAAGACAAGCATCAAGGCATTCATCTGTATATGAAAAAATTCATTCTATTATTTGTCAGCTATAATTAGTAAGAAACTCTCTTAATTTTGAGGCACAATTCTATTTCCTTGACTTATGACCATTAATCCTAATTTTAAATTCTGGGGCCAAATAGAATATGAATATTATTTTTTTCATATAGCAATACTTCAAATATTTGAAGATCACAATCAAGTGTTCCTTTCACCAAAGTAAACATCCCTAGTTCCTTCAATATAATCTCATGTGTTGTGATTTTTAGTTTCCTCTTTATTATCATTATCATTATGAATGAAGAGGTTGTAATAGATGACCCAAATTACAGAGGGTCCAATTCCAGCTTTAAATCTATGAGCCTGTGTTCCCATCATTCTGGCCACCCTTCTTTACGCCATTCATTTGTCATTGTTTTTCTCCAAAAATTCTATGCTCTGAACTAAACATGTCATTCCCTATGGACTGATTAGAGCAGATTATATAAGGGCCATGCACATGTGAGGCACCATACTTTTAATCAGGAAGACTAAGATCATATTAACTTTTTGATTGTCATCTCACATCTTTGCATCATATTGATGTTGCAGTCCATGAAAAGTGATGACTTTTTTGAAAAATGAATGGATATTTAGCTTTTTCTTTTTCTTCTACCTTGACAATTTATTTTTGGGAGGATTCAGTTTAGGACTTTACATGTGTTTCTATTAAACTTTATTTTATTAGTTTTACTCTATCATTCCAACCTTGTGAGATGTTTGGATCTTGATTGTGTATTGACTTTTCTCCTTTTTTGTCAGCTTGATAAGCATTCTAGCAACATGGTTTTTTTTAGCTTAGTAATGGATAAAAAGTCACTGTAGCTTACTTTATAAATATGTCTGTCTAGGTTGACAATAATCTAGGTGTATGGCCTTGTTAAGAGCACTACATCTTGCTACATTCTATTTTAGTTCTTTTTGACTTCTCAGCATTTTCTTTCTAATCAAGAGCCCAATTTACTTCCTACTTAGTTCTTCCTGACTTAAAGCCTGCAGTCTTGACTGTCTACACCCTATTGTGTCCAGATTTAATAACAACATGGAAAGTATGAACAATATGTTAGGACAACCTATTCTGCTTCCTTGAATTCCAGAAAGGTTTTTCTTTATCATACTTATAAAGCTATTACATAACAATTAATACCCCATAGGCACAATATAACTGTAATAATTATTGACTTTATATCACAACTAAACATAAGAATTCTAGATTTAGAGTTGTAAGAGACAAAAGTTTCCTAAATGGTATCCACTGTGATTAAAAATTATGTTCCATCTGAATCCAAAACACATCAACCTGATCTTCCAACTTAAGAAGAAGCCATTCTCCAATTGATAAATGGTCAAAGGATATGAACAGACAATTCTCAGATGAAGAAATTAAAACTATTTCTAGTCATATGAAAAGATGCTCCGCCATTATTAATCAGAGAAATGCAAATTAAGACAACTCTAAGATACCACTACACACTTGTCAGATTGGCTAAGATGACAGGAAAAAATAATGATGATTGTTGGAGGGGATGCGGGAAAACTAGGACATTGATGCATTGTTGGTGGAGTTGTGAACGAATCCAACCATTCTGGAGAGCAGTTTGGAACTATGCTCAAAAAGTTATCAAAGTGTGCATACCCTTTGATCCAGCAGTGTTACTACTGGGCTTATATCCCAAAGAGATCATAAAGAAGGGGAAGGGACCTGTATGTGCACGAATGTTTGTGGCAGCCCTCTTTGTAGTGGCCAGAAACTGGAAACTGAGTGGATGCCCATCAATTGGAGAATGGCTGAATAAATTGTGGTATATGAATATTATGGAATATTACTGTTCTGTAAGAAATGACCAACAGGATGATTTCAGAAAGGCCTGGAGAGACTTACACGAACTGATGCTGAGTGAAATGAGCAGGACCAGGAGATCATTATATACTTCAACAACAATACTAGATGATGACCAGTTCTGATGGATCAGGCCATCCTCAGCAACGAGATCAACCAAATCATTTCTAATGGAGCAGTAATGAACTGAACTAGCTATGCAGCAAAAGAACTCTGGGAGATGACTAAGAACCATTACATTGAATTCCCAATCCCCATATTTTTGCCCACCTGCATTTTTGATTTCCTTCACAGGCTAATTGTACAATATTTCAGAGTCTGATTCTTTTTGTACAGCAAAATAATGGTTTGGTCATGTATACTTATTGTGTATCTAATTTATATTTTAATATATTTAACATCTATTGGTCATCTTGCCATCTGGGGGAGAGGGTGGGGGAAAGAGGGGAAAATTGGAACAAGAGGTTTGGCAATTGTCAGTACTGTAAAGTTACTCATACATATAACCTGTAAATAAAAGGCTATTAAATAAAAAAGAAAAAGAAAAAGAAGATCAGGTAAGTCTGCCAAAAGACTTTTGCATTATCCTCAAAATAAAAGAAAACAAAAGAATCCTCAAAACTACTAAGTATGGCTCCTATTTCACATAGAAAAATTTATCTAAAAATCCTGACTATAGCTCTTTTCTCATTATCTATAGCATTACTCAGATTGCTTAAAAGCTTTTACTTTCATGTATCAACTGAATATCACTTCACACTTTACTAGCAAGGACCTTCTTTGACCAAGTTTCTGTTCCACTTTCTCCAGTGTATTAACAAGTCAAACCAGAGTATAATGTCTGACAGATCTTTAAATTTAAGGCCAGAAAACCAATCTTGACAATTATGTCCTCTCTGTGGGGCACCAAAAACATCCCACTAAAAGCTCTTTTGTTATAACCCTACCAGCACATACAAAAGATGGAAGTGGTTTCAGAAGGCAATAATTTTTATGTAGTTTTTTTTTCTGTATTTGAAAGCATCTTTCAATCCAAGATCCCCATTTACTTCATTTCTTCCCCTACAGTTTGTCTATCTTGTCTTCTCTTCTGTGTAAAACCTTTGGCCCTACCACTAGGAATGTGGGGGGCGGGAAGGGATGATCACTTTCCTGTATGTGTGATAGGAAATCCTATGCTCCTATGAACTAGTGATCCCTCCATTTGATCTGAAGATAAATTTTTTGCTTCCAACTTGGAAGGGATAAGAGATAAGGGAATTGAAGAAACCACATAGTGGAACTCTGCTGTACCTTTTATGACATTTTTATACACTCTTGGCTACCTAGACTTGTGTCATCTATCATAAATTCCTTTTCTATTAGATTCAATGCCCTTCATCCTACTAGCAGCCAAATGATATCCTCCTTTTTAACAAGGGTAGATAAAGCCTTAAGCAACACTCAATCCAGTCAGTTCCCATTCTAATCCTCACAGTAGCAGTAAATAACAGACAAGTGGCCAAGAATGGAGAAAATTATAGGGAACTGAAGCCTTAGAAAAAATTTTGGACAAGTCATTTGATCAAGTAAGAGCGAGGGATGAGGGAAATATAACAAAAAGTTTTGCATGTGTGTGTTTATGTGTATGTTTTGTTTGCAAAGAAAGGCTTCCTAATAAATAGTATCTAAAAGGGATATAGGTAGGCTAACTTGAGAGGAGATCAGCTACTCTTCATCAGGAATCTTCAAGCAAACTCTTGGTGACCATTTAGTCAAATATGTTATAGAGGGAATTATTGATCAAGTTTAGATGAGGACAGCTAGGGGGCATAGTAGATAGAGTGACAGACCTGCAATCAAGAAGTCTTCTCTTCTTGAGTTTAAATGCAACCTTAGATGCTAACTGTGTGACATTGGTAAGTCACTTAACTCTATTTATCTCAATGTTCTCATCTGTAAAATGTGCTGGAGAAGGAAATGGCAAACTATACAACTTTGTGAAGTAAATCCTGAACACGGTCATGAAAAGTCAGACAACTGAAAAACGACTGAACAACAAAACTAATTGTATTGAGTTGGCTTTTAGGTTTATTTGAACTCTGTCAACATGTGATTCTGTTTTGTAGGGTACTGGCCCTACTTAGGTGAATACTTGGGCCAAAGAGACTGAGAACCATTGATTTTAGAAGTGTTTTTAAATGTAACATAAAGTAAATAATTATAGGAGCTAGCACAGAGTCAGGGCAGAAGGCAAGACCATAATTAAAGTTCTTTTTTTTCTCATACATAATTATTGTGTCCTTCTGGATGTCCTTGTAGTGTGATACAGGAGTTACCTACCAGTGACTGTTGGTGGTCTAACTCATACTTGTACAATGGATCTCTTCATGTGAGAGGATGATGATGATACAAGGAGACTGAGAAGTCAGAGTCTCCTTGTATCATCATCATCCTCTCACATGAAGAGATTCTACAGGTCTGAGTTCGACCTCCAGCAGCCACTGGCAGGTGGCTCCTGTATCACAACACATAATGGATGTGTAATCTTGAACAAATCACTTAACATCTCAATACCCTCAGAACTAACTAAAACTATTAAGTTACAGAAGAATTGCCAATCTCCTTTACTGGAGAAAGTTTCCACATTGGAATTTTCTGACAAAACTATTGGTACTCTAATCCCCATCCTAAATCAAGAAGAAAAATCGTACTAGAATGAATGAATGGATTTTATGAATCGAATTTAATAATACTTCAAAGGAGCAAGCTACATCAATCGAATTAGTGACTTTTTTATCAGTATGGCAAAGAAAATAGAGAAAGCAGAATAAAAGCTGTCATTTCAAAGTAAAATTTATATCATTTGCATTTATTGATGTGCTTAATGATAGAAGGCCTAATTAATAAATGTGCTGTTGCCAGCTAAACTTAAACATTTAACGCTACCAATTTGGAATGTGTATATTAGAGGAGCCAAGCCCAGTGAAATTCACAGCAGAAAAAGATAGACAAACATTATGTGAATTCATTAGCATTTGAAAAGGCAAATTTTAGAGAAGAATATTTTACATTTATCTGTACTAATATTAATTTTGTATTATAAACTCACCCAAAGTGTAGTACTTCACATTGTCTCCCACAGAAGTCAAGTCTTTCAAAGTATCATTTGCATCTATGATGCTCTGGGCTTTGGAAGCATGCCAAAATGCCATGAACCTAGCAATGAATGATGCTGCAAAAATGGCTAACATACCAAAATCCAGCATGTTCCATAACTCAAACAAATATTCCTTAGGTCCTTGGGACCAAATTTCTTTACATTCTGCCCATATCATTCCTGTGAATGAAAAGAGAAAAAATCCCGTTTACATTTTTAAAAAGTAAACAGTGACTCTTTAATGCTGCTAGTAGGGTGAAGCTCTTTTGATTATCAGTAGAACACTTCAGTGAATATTTTATTTTCTCAAATAATCTTCTGAGAAAAATAAAAAAAATTATTTTTGAGCTTTAATTCATATAAGCTTGGAAGCAAAAATAAAATAAAAATTGTTTATTTTCTTCCATTATAGACAGAAGGAGGTAGAAAAAGCCTCAGTGTTCAAGTCCAAGACTCTCTTTTTATATAGTTAAAAAAAATTCCTCAACTTAGAGGAAATGTCTGGCTCCAAACTAGGATAGTCATAAAAAGAGACAGCTTTTGACTGACTCCAGCTAGGTGATGCAAAGAATAGAGTGTCAAACGTGGAGCCATAAAGACTCATCTTCCTGAGTTCAAATATGGTCTCAATCACTTACTTTTTGTGTGACCCTAGGCAAGTCACTTAACCCTGTTTACCTCAATTTCTTCTGCTATAAAATGAGCTGGAGTAGAAAATGGCAAAGTACTCCAGTATCTTTATCAAGAAAATCCCAAATAGGGTCATAAAGAGTCAGAAATGTCTGAAAATTACTGAACAACAACAATCTCCAACTACAAATCCAGTGCTTGGTAATACAACATTACATGTTCAGGACTTGAGAATGGAAGGCAGATTCCCCAACTGATAGATCAAAAGAGTGTCAAACCTGGAG
The DNA here is from genome assembly GCF_902635505.1 of Sarcophilus harrisii. Taxonomy (NCBI): domain Eukaryota; kingdom Metazoa; phylum Chordata; class Mammalia; order Dasyuromorphia; family Dasyuridae; genus Sarcophilus; species Sarcophilus harrisii. The sequence continues at coordinate 475,864,724 of NC_045428.1, forward strand.
TCATAAAGACTCATCTTCCTGAGTTCAAATCTGGTCTCCATCACTTACTTGTTGTGTGTGACTCTAAGCTAGTCACTTATTCCTGTTTACCCCAGTTTCTTCTGCTATAAAATAAGCTGGAAGAGAAAATGGCAAAGTACTCCGCTATCTTTGCCAAGAAAATCCCAAATAGGATCATAAAGGGTCAGATGTCTGAAAATGACTGAACAACAACCATCTCCAACTATAAATCCAGGGCTTGGTAATATAATGTTTAGGATTTTAAGAATGGAAGGCAGATTCCCCAACTGATAAATGATCAAAAGATATGATCTATGCCTAAAGGGCTATAAAATCATACATATCTTTTGAACTAACAATACAAGTAGTAGGCATAAATCCCAAGAGAGATTTTTTAAAAATAGGAAAAGAACCGACATGTACAAAACTATTTAAAACATCTTTTCCCCCTCAGGCCATAGAATTAGAAGTTGAGGGGATGCCTATCAATTTGAGAAAGGCTGAATAAATTGTGGTAGATGATTATGATGGAATATTATTGTTCCATGGGAAATGATGGACAGGATTCTCTGAGAAAAACCTGAAAAAACCTTCCATGAACTGAGAAAAGTGAAATGCATTGTATGTTGTGAATGATTTGGCTCTTTTCAGCAATACAATGATCCAAGACTATTCGGAAGTACTTATGATGAAAAATGCTACCCATATCCAAAGAAAAAACTGATGGTCTGAATACAGACTGAAGCATAGTTTTTTACAAACTGTTTTTTCTTGAGGGTTTTTTGTGGGGAGGGAAAATTGATGTTTCTTTCACAATATGACTTTTGTCGAAATGTTTTGTATGATTTCACATGTCAGTAGGGAGAGAGAAGTTTAAAAAAGAACAAATGTAACTGTGGGAAATAAAAACTTAAAAAATATTAGATAAAGGAAAAATAAACAATTAAGCATGAGAAGGAAAAAAATAAGTACTCACTTCCCTCAAAAAAAAAAAAAGACAACTTTCCTTTAGTTGGGTTTTGAAAGTTACTCTCAAAGATGTGTTGGAGTGCACATATATTGCCAAAGAGAATCTTAGTTGTGAGGAACCCTACACATTATCTAGTCCAATGTGGCACCAAATACATGAATGATTCACACAGTTCTCCGAACATGTGTTCATTGTCCCTCAGTTTGAATCTTCTAGGGGTGGGGAGATCATTATTTCACATGACAATCTCCTCTACTGTTATATATTTATAACTGTTTGCTTTAGAAAAAAATACTCCTCTACATGACAGACTTGATTATTTGAAAACAGAGATCTAGATCTCCAAGTTTCTCTTCAGTCTAATAGCCTCTTATTTTATGTTCTTTAGTTAAGCTTTTAAAGTGTAGCTCCCTATAACTGAACACAGCATTTTAAATATGTTTTGGCCTTTGCTAAGTTCAGAAGTATTGTTATTCCTCTAGTTCTGGACACTGCTTTCTAATACAACTTAGTAATATATTCATTTTATTAAAATTTACATCATGATGTTGGTATTATGGAGCATGATTCATATTTTCCAAAACAATATTTCCCTCTATATTTGTAATATTGATTTCACATCATTGTTGGGCCTTCACATTTATATTTGTTAAAGTTTGTCTTCATAATTTTGATATTTTTGTCTATTGAATTCATTTTTCATTTGAATTCTTCTATATCTTCTATATGGAAATTCTTTTTTGACATTTTTATCCACAGATTTAATTTATTTACCTTCTATATTCAAATATTCAATTCAAGTCAACAAAAAATTAATTCTATCCCTAACATTTAAAATGTACTGTTGCACACACTATGAGTAAAAATTAGGTTATCAATCTGGCAAGGCATATAGATGATAAATGAATCCATGACAACTATTGAAATCACCATCTGAAAGAACATACAGAGAAAATACAGTATCTAGAACAGTGCCCAAGATAGAGAGCTCATAGTTAATGTGAATGTCATGGATTATGATCTTGTAAAAGAGATTCAAGAATTATTCAAAATATAGGAACAGAACCAGAATGAGACTCATGTCATAAAAAAAGAGAGGAAGAAGGTAGTATCAAATAGGAGAGGATCATAAATTTGGTAAAATGATGCACATAGATGAAAATAAGATAAATATTAAGAAGTCATTGGATTTGGCATTCAAGAATCATTGATAACTTTCTGTTAAGTGATTCCATTAGAAGTCAGGTTGCAGAAGGTTTAGGTGTTTAGACAAAAAGTTTACCATTAGCTTCTTTTTTTTCATGTAATTTTACTGAGAAAGGGAGAAGAGCTACAGGAGAGAAGTTAGCCAGAATGATGGGTTCTAGTGAGGGTGTTGTATTAGAAAAGGAATTAATAAACAGTTACTAAAGAGTAAAGAGAAAAAATGAAGTTCTGTTATATTAAGATCTTAATACTGGTGAAAACATATCTTTGTACTTGACTTGAGCACTAATTGTGACCAAGGGGAGAATACCTACAAGAAGTCATACTTTCTAGAGCCCATATAAAACTTTTGAAGATTTTAAAGAGTTGGTAGACAAAGTTCTCTGTGGACTCCTGAATGGACTAATGGGAGCCCTCAAAGCTGTAGACATATAGACCAAACCCAATACTTTCTTTGACTTTCAGTTCTTACAACTCTGGAGACTGCTAATAATGAATGCTCCATCCAAATCCTAATCCAATAGTGATACTGTTATCTTTTTTTTTTTTTTTACTTGAGTGTATTTGTTTATTTTCTGCTCAAGCCAAAAAGTTCCTTTACTTTTGTGGGTTCTTTGATATGTTCTATTCTCAAAATTTCCTGGATTTCCAAGATTCAAGACTCTAGGTTTCTATTACTTTAAAAAAAAGAGAGAGATGAATATTTATGGATAGTCTTTTGTGTTTGGAGGGAGAACTACCTAACTTAGGTAACTCCCCTAAACCTCCCCCCTTGTGATAAAGAAATGAAGGCGCAAAGACCCTTTTATGGGTTTTTGTTCCCCACAAAGGTTAGAAATCCATGATCTCTCTTGAAGAGGACAGATCCTTTATTATATACCCACCTATACCATGAGAAATCTAGCCATGAATATATATGTCAAGCAAGTTAAGATATTATCTACAATTATTTTCCCCCATATATCTTACATTGAGAGCTTGTTTACAGGAATATTTTTGTACAAATATTCTTGGTTATTTCTCTTGCAAGAAATTTTCTTTTGTTTTTCTATTTTCTTTTAAAAAAAACATGTTAACAAATAAGAGATATGTTCAAGCTGACTTCTGTTTTTATCTTCTGTTTTGAGGGCTCCCAGTAGCTATTCAAATGTCTATTCTTGCCTCTCTTAAATCCATTATTCCAACTTGCTTCATGGTTTTAAATAGTTCCCCAAAGGATACAATTAACTACTTCAACCAATCTGAACAGACTTCTCATATGTGTAGAGGTGTCAAGGCCTTGTTTACAGCTAAGGAAAAGGAAAACTTAGTGAACAACACAAAGATATGTTCTTACATGATAAATAAATCAGAGCTGGGTGGGGTTAGGTGATTTTGAACTTACTCTTACAATTAAGACAGTCTGTTGAAGAAAATGGAAGAGGGTGGAATCAAAATGAAAGGTAGAATAAAGGTGCACCTCTTCATCAGATCAGTAGTAAGAAAGTAAATGAGAAATATGAGAAAATAAGTGCCTTTTTCTCTCTAAAATTTAGTAGAAATATTTGTAGGTTTATATCAGCCTGTTATCCATTGATCTTTATTGAAAGATAAGCAATCTTCCACTGTTCCTGCAGGGAGATATAACAGTATTTTTGCAAGAATGAACATTAATGAGTAAAACAAATAAAGGTTTCAGCAATTGATCTTAGAGTTTTACTGACCTATGGTGGAAAAATATTAGTAGTAAATACTTAGTTAACAGTACTTCCTATATACCATTATTTAAAGTGATTTGAGGAAATTCTCACTGAAATCAAATACAAAGGTCAGTGAACTGATATTTTCCTAGTAAAATCTTTTTATTCCTCCACAAATAAAAAAGACTAAATAAATATTCATTGACCGGAAACACCCAGTGTAGCAAAATGCTACACAGTTCAAATTCCATGAACGTATCTTATGGAAAAGGTATTATTTATGATGGGATAGCTGTACAAGAGTGAAAAAGACAAAACTATAGACACTGTTTGAATTTTTGGTAAAGTAGGTCATTTGCCTGATGGATATGACCTTGATGGAAGATTTATTTTTTTAAAGCACATATGAAACATTTTTTATTTTATAATTGTAAAAAAGATTTATTTTTAAAATGTAAGTTTATGGTGCAATGGAATATTATTGTGTTGTAGGAAACAAAGAACATGATGAATACACTATGCAGAAATACAATATACACAAGGATATACAATGATATAAATAGAAATAACAAAAACAAAACAAAATAAAATTCTGCAAAATTAAAGTGACTAATTTTCACCTCAAATAAAAGATATGAGAAGACAATTACCACCTGTTACAGTGAAGAAATGGGGTATGATGGATGCAAGATACTGCATATAGCATCAGACATTTCTTAATATAAACTTTATTTTCATGTAAGGTTTTTTTTTCATTTTTTCCCACATTTTATTGCAAGGAATGATTTTCTGAAGAGAAAGTTGAGAAAGAATACAAAATTTATTTTTAAAAGTAAATGGGTACATGATTTAGACACAAACCAAATTAGTAAATTAGGCAAATTAGGAGAATAAAGGATAGTTTACATGTTAGATCTTTGAAGAAAGGACACATTTATCACCAAACAATAAATAGAGAAAATTATAAAATGTAAAATGGATAATTTTGAATATATTAAATTAAAAAGGGTTTGCAAAAACAAAATCAATACAGCCAAGATTAGAAGTAAGCAGAAAGTTGGGAAATAGCAAGTGTTTTTGATAAAGTTCTCATTACTAAAATATATAGAGAATTGAGTCAAATTTATCAGAATCCAAGTCATTCCTCAATTGATAAGTGGTCATAGGATATGAGTAGATAATTTTTAGATGAAAATATTAAAACCATCTATAGTCATGTGAAAAAATGCTCTAAATGACTATTATTAGTGAAATGCAAATTAAATCAACTCTGAGGTATCACCTCATACCTATCATATTGGCTAAGATGCCAAAAAAAGATAAAAAGGATAATGATAAATTTTGGAGGGCACGTGGGACACTAATGTATTGTTGGTAGAGTTGTGAACTTATCCAGTCATTCTGGAAAGCAATTTGGAATTATGCCTAAAGAGCTACAAAACGTTCCTTATCCTTTGATCCAATAGTGTCATTACTGGGTCTATATCCCAATGAGATCATAAAAAGAAGAAAAAAGACCCATATGTGCAAAAATGTTTATAATAGCTCTTTTTGTGGTGGCAAGGAATTGGAAATTGAATAGATGCCCATCAAATGTGAAATGACTGAATAAGTTAAGGCATATGAATATAATAGAATACTATTGTTCTATATGAAATGATGAGCAGGGTGATTCCAGAAAATCCTGGAAAGACTTACATGAACTGATGCTGAGTTAAGCAAACATAATCAGGAAAACATTGTGCATAGTAACAGCAAGAAATTTTGATGACTTAGCTCTTCTCAATAATATAGTGATCCAAGACTATTCCAATAGACTTTGGATGGAAAATGCCATCTACATCCAGAGAAAGAGCTATGAACACTGAATGCAGATCAAAGCATACTATTTTTGTCTTTTTTTATTGTTTGGTTTTGTTTTCCTTTTTATGTTTTTCCCTTCTCGTTCTGATTTTTTCCCAACATGACTCATATTGAAATATGTTTAAAATGATTTCACATAACATAATCTATATCAGATTGTTGTCTTGGGGAAGGAGGAGTTAACGGATGTAGGAGAAAGAAAAACTGGAACTCAAAATCTTACAAAAATGTATGTTGAAAACCATCTTTACAAGTAATTGGAAAATTAATGTATTATTAAAAATTTTTTTTAAAGGGGGTGAGGATCCCTCTGAAAACAATGGTTAAATTGTGAGATACAGTAGTGAACAAAACATTCCTATACATAAAATAATTTATCTATTAAATCACTGAAAACATTACTTCTTTTCTATCTATAAAAATCATATTTATTTCTTTAGCTAATCTTAATGTTGGCCTTAGAAAAAAGACCTACTTTCTATTTCTTTATCTATAAAATGAAGGGATTGCACCACATGATCCTTAAGGTAGCTTCTAGCTCTGTGATGGAAGATCACAGGGATTAGATCAACTAGTTAACTGGTTACATTGTAAAGAACAACTGTAGGATTATAACTGCACATAATAAAAATAATGTTACTTGGGAAAAAGTATAAAGATTGAAGATAATTTGCCATAAAACATGTAGCTATAATATAATAAAAAATTTGTGAAAAGTCACAATAACTTCATTAAATCATCTAGATTATCCCCTGAATTATAGAAGTTTCCTGTTTAAAACCATCTAGTGTTTTCCACTGTTGTCATATATAAGATCACCACATCCTTAAATTGGTCAAGAAAATTCAAGGTTTTTGATTCCTATATTAGCTACATAAGTATATCCTTGAGGTATAATATTATCTCACTTGATCCTCACTTAACCCTTGGAGGTAGCTGCTGTTATTAACTCCATTTTATAGCTGAGAAAACTGAGGCAAACAGGTAGTGACTTTCTCAGAATGACACAACTGTTAAAGGCTAGACTTGAATTAAGGTCTTCTGGACTTCAAGCCCAGTGCTCTATCCATTGTATGTACCACCTTGCTTTAAAATTTACAATTGATATGTGAGCTCAAAGATGAGCTCATTACCTGTTGACAAAATCAATCCAGCACATGTTAATGAGCCTATAGGAGATTTCAGGTTGCTCTGGGATTGAAGTCCTGACTTCTGAATGTTAATGGCAGCTTTGTGCAATTATGATCAGCAGGATTTGGCTCATAATCTCCTATTGAATTCCCTTTTTATACATTCTTTAAATATATGAAAAACATAACTCATGTGAGAAGAATATGAAGCCAGTAATGAACACAAAACAACAGAGCCTTAAAGACACAAAAGAAATCATAGCATTTGGTGCATTTTTCCCCTTCATGTGGCATACATTTGTATGAGTTTAGTCTGAAGGAATCAGTGTTATTCAGTCCAACTGCTAGGGCTGCAAAACTAAATTATAATGGAAAATTAGACTTTACCTATTACCCAGGATATAATGAGCATCTCCATCCATGAGAAGCAGGATGTTTTCATCCTGAACAGCTGTTTTGCATTATCTGTGCTAGTTTCATTAGGGAGGAGTTTGGTGCCTTCAAATCTGTCAGCTGCATTCATGACTAGGAGTCCCAGGAAAATGGTGAAAGAGGCAGCATGCGCTACAAACTTCATGAATGGTCCACGCATTATTCTCCCCATCTGTAGCATATCACAGAACACAAACCAAGACAGAGTCAACTAAATTTTATATACTTAAGGGAAAAAAGTGAAGATGTTACACTTAAATACAATAGTGTTTACAAAATTCATCTGTATGGTGCTTAAATTAAACTCAGAAATATAAAAGATTATTTTTCTGGAAATTCTTTCCTTACATATAATTTTCTGTGTTTGAAATATTGAGAATTTTTTTTCTTTAAGGCAAACCTTGATACTATTACTATGTATTTCAAAATAATTCTTTATATAGTAGTTTTATTTTAAAAATGAGCACATATAATTGGATGAAGGCATGAAAATAAGCCCACAAATATTGATCTCTGCCATATGAAAATGTATAATTGATTATCATTATTTGATTTATTTGTACCATTTCATTTATTTAATTTTCATATAAGGAATTCAGGCCACAGATGAAGAAGATATTTTGTTGATATTTCAATCATTTTTCCAAAAATAATTATGATTGATACCATCCTATCTCGTTGGCAGAGCACCAAAAAATATAAAAGCAAAATACTCTTGTTTGTGGCAAAACATTAACCTTCTCTTGTCAGACAGTTGCCATGGAAGTGAGATGTTTTAATGATATGCATGGTCATTTTTCCTCCTCTATTTCATTTGGCAATAGAACTGCAGACATCATAGTAAATTAGAGCTAGAAAAGGCCACTCAGTCCAACTTCCTCTTTTGATAGGTGAAGCAGATACAAATTCCCAGGCTTCTCTGTATGCTATAAAATACTCAACTGAAAATATTGTCTACCATTTTTTATTCCATTTAACAATATCAATAGCATGGGAAATTTGCTGCCTGTTAGTTTAAGTAAAATATATGGTGGGAGAAGAGACTGGCTGAAATGAAGTCTTTGAAATATGTAGAAATATTATTAATCCACAAATATTTGTTCCTTATTACAAATAATCAGGAACTATGTATTTTAAAGGATATTCTTGCTTTTCTGACTTTCAGTAATCTTGGATAACATATTCTAGGTCTTTGTTTGCATGTCTTTGGTAGCCTTCTTTCCATTATAGAACATAAACATCATGATCAAGTGAAGTAAATTAATATGGATAGTTTATCTAATAAACTGGGGAAGGTTTCTTTTTAAATATTACTCATGCCTACACATATGTATATAACATTCACTTATATGGAACATTTATAACACAAATAGCTTTATTAAAATAATGCTTCAAAAATGTGACCTAAAGCAAATATGTGGCCCACCATACTCCTGAGTGCTTCCTGAACCAGATTAAAATTTAATTGGGAAATTTTTAACAACACAAATTAAAACATGATAGAGTACAGACAATGCCAATATGTGAGTTTTTAAGTCAATATGCAGTCCATAGGGTTCACTATTATGGATTAGTGACATTATTTCTATTTGAGCTTGACACTACTGTAAATACAACTATGGTATGATCATAAATATATTCATAAGTTGCAGAAAAGAATGATGTACAATGATGGAGGAAATTCCTCACCAGGAATTTCTTACATCACTAAAAACACAGTCCATCCTCCACTCCCCAAAAACACACACACACACACACACACAAAACACACACATACAACTCACCACACACACACACACACACACACACACAGCCAAAGTCTTACTCAAATGAAGATTGCCATTACAAGGCAAGATCTAGGAAAACCAAGTAAGCCAAAAAATCTTCAGCTAAGAGCCTGGTTAATGGATTAAATATGACCCAACAACCACCTGACTAAATTCAGAAAGATTTTAACAGCAAAAAGTTTAGGTGCAAGTTAATGAATTTTTTTTTAGCCATTGTAACTCTCTGTAGCCTAATATTAAGACAGAGTAATTCTGATATATTAGTTCAAGGAATTCCTATGTTAATGCAATCAAAGGTCATTAATGTACTCTAACACATAATGTAATGTGTATTATTTAATAAAATAATATTTTATTATGTGCTCACTCATAAGTTAATCAGGATTTGTTAATACAGGTTATTCTTAGCACCAATTTCACATGGATGGAATGGAAAGAAATTACTTTTTTCTAAAATAATTAGAGAACAAAAGACAATAAATTTTATTGGAGAGTGACAGATTGTTTTTATTAGGTATTCAGGGAAAAAAGAAAATAACAAAGAAACAAGATTGATTTTTAAAAGTTAAGAGTAACACTTTGGAAGAAAATAAAGTTTTATTCAAATAAGTTTTATTCATCTGTCAAGATGGAGGGATATAGTTGGCCTGACATATTTTTCATAGTTATTATAGTTAATTCTGTAATTTATTAATAATTAATTTATTATAAAAATGTGAAAATATTATTCTTCAATCTACATTCCATCTCCATAATTCTCCCTCTGTAAGTTGATGGCATTTCCCATCTCAAGTGTGTTGGAAATATTTTGGATCAGCAATTTGCTGAGAAAAGCCACATCTATCATAGTTGGTCAACACATAATTGTACAATGTTTTCTCTGAACTGAAATGTTTAAGTTTACCAACTTACCTTGCTGCATGGAGCAAACCAGTAAATCAGTGCCAGGAAGGGCAAGCCAACTGCCACAGCAATGACCACTAGAAACTTGACAGCAATTGTCTGCTGCCTTAAACCTGAGAGATTCTCATACCAAATGGAGAGAAGCTGTTGCTGACAGTTTGGATGGGCTACAAACTGGAAGAGAGATAAAATGAAAGGAAATGATTAATAGAAAATAATTTTAGAAAATAATAATAGAAAATAAACATATCCTACATTTTAATTTAAATATATCATTTTGAACTCTCTAAGGAGAACATTTTATCATGATATAGATGTAGGATGAAAAACTAAATATAAATTTATTATATTATTTATTTATATATTATGTTTATATAATATGTAAATTATATATTATTATATTACTTATATTATATATAACATACTTATATTATATATAATATATATATAAATATATTTATCTTTATATATAAATTATATATTTATATGTATAAATCAGCTAAATATAAAACCAATTAGTAGGTATTTCCAGCATGTGTTTTATTAGTAGACCATGAGAGTAGACCAACATAGAGAACATGTACTCTGCTTAGAATATTAGTTAAGAGTCTTCTGAAACAGGAAAAGAGAGAGAGAAAGAAGCAGGTAAAAGAAGAAAAAAGAGTGACTCATTAAAAAGGACATTGCAGGAGAAAATTCAAAGGTATTAATCCCAAATTGGAATTTAAAATTGGGCTAGAGCAGAAAGAAGGCAAAATGTTCATTCTCATCTAATTTCAATCCCAATTTCAAATGTTCAGAAACATACCAGGACAGGATGACCAGAAATAAGACTTAGGAAGCTAAACTTAGAAGGAACAGAAAATACCTGAAGTCTTTTAACAACATAGAAGCAATAGTGTTTATCACTACTTATATAAGAATTATTAGTTGGGGCCATCTCCTTCCTGCTCCACTCCATTTTTTTCCATCTCAATCAAGATCACTTATTTATAAAGCACTTTGAATACTAAATGAAGTGTTATTATGTGTTAACTATATGCAAGTATTTACTTAATGCTCCCAAAAACATGCAAGAATTTTAATTAACACTCCCGTTTTATAGGTGAGGAGAAAAAAAAAAAAAGCCTCAATGACTTAAGACTACATGGATAACAAATGGTGGAATAAGAACTCAAATCCATCTTCTGATCCCAAATTCAATGTTTTTTTTCCTCCCACTTATACTATGTCATATACAAAATTTGGAAAGTGACCACATGAGAACTATCATATTATAGTGATTCATAAAGTCACAGTTTTTCAGAGTTGAAAGGTTTAGGGTAGATTGAATTGATGAACCAATCAATCATTCCAATTCATTTAAAATAATTCCTTTAATCAGATGAAAATACCTAAATGCTGGGGATACAAATGAAAGAAAATGATTCTTGCTTTGTAGGAGCTCACACTCTAATTATAAGAGATAACATATCCATGAGAGTTGAGGTGCAATGTGGAATCCTTAGGCTCTATTGGGTTTTTACAATGATACTGCCAATGGGAAGAGGGAGAATGGGCCTGAGGACACCTGTAAACTTCAAGGTTTACAGAGGGCTTTATAATCATAACTCATTTGATCATTAAAACAATCCTGATGCTGGTACAAACATCCCTGTTTTCAGAGGAAGAAACTCATGATCAAATAATTTAAGTAACTTGTCTATGATTTTAAAGTTAGTTAATGTCAAAGATGGGATTTCAATCCAGATCTCTCCTGACTCCAAGTATAGCATTCTAACTACTATAATATGCTGTCTCTCACTGGCTTTCTCTGTTGATTAAATGCTGCCCATTTAATCATTGAGGTTAGAGTTCTACCTGTTAAACATAGTTGCATTGAAGTGTGGGCTTTGATTTTTTTAGAGGGGATAATGTTTAAGCTATCAGTGCATCATCTCTAATCAACATCAAAACAAACAAATAAACAAGCAAAGGAAACTGGGCTAAATGCCAGAGCTTACTTTTTTGACTTCGTATTTAATAGCGAGTTTTAAACGACTAAGGCTGGGACGCCCATGATCACCATTATTAGGGCTCGCTTCAACATCTCCGTTCAGAATGGCCTCCACTTCTTCTGTATTTCTGCAAAGATCAAGAAGTCCGACAACAAAATCTTTGCACTGCATTGACAATCTTTTGTAGTCATTCTAGAAAAAGGAAACATAATAACAGAGCTGATTTTACAACTTCAGACTCAAGGAGAAAATTTTCTTGGACCAGAAAATCTGTGAACAATTTCAGAGAAAAAAAATTCATTCCTTTAATTGCTTTTATATTTCTTACTGAACTGCTACATTAGAATGGCAAAGCATAAAACTTTACTATTATTCCATAATAAAGAATGAATTTTTACCAGCATCTGTATAGAATTGGGGTATATTCTAGACTAGCAAAAGTAAACTTTATCAAAATCACAGAATAAGTCAATATCGGGAAAAAAAAGAATAATCTGTGTTCAGACTTTCTCTGGCATTATAAAAATAATTTTACATGAATTATTTCTTTTCAAATCTCTGTTAGAAAAGACATACACATTTGATAAATTCTCACAATATCAATATTTCCAATTTACTATTATTATTAATATTACCACTACAATACCCACTCACTTTTTTTTTGGTTCATTCTAGTTACAAAGAACATAACATTTTTTCATTAGCTCCTCACAATTAAACTGAAAGATAAACAATTCAAGTATTTTAATTATTACTCCCATTTGACAGATGAGAGTGCTAAGACACAAAAAGGCCAAATAATTTAAAACTACATAGATAAAGCACAAGATAAATAAGAAAGAAATTAAGGGGATAAATAGAATTCTAGAAAAGCTAAATATGATAAACCTTTGGAGAAAATTGAATAGAGACAGAACAGAATATACTTTTTTCCCAGCAATACATGGAGCCTATACAAAAATTGACCATGTATTAGGGCATAAAAACTTCAAAACAAAATGCAGAAATAGTAAATTCATTTTTTTCAGATCATGATGCAATAAAAATCACATGTAATAAAAGGCCAGGGGAAAATAGACCAAAAATTAATTGGAAATTAAATAATCTAATCCTAAAAAATGAGTGGGTGAAACAAAACATCACAGACACAATCGATAATTTCATCCTGAATGAATGAATATTTCATCAGAATGAAAGAATGACAATAATGAGACAGCATGGCAAAATTTGTGGGATGCAGCCAAAGAAGTTATTAGGGAAAATGGTATATCTCCAGATGCTTATTTGCATAAACTAGAGAAAGAGCAGATCAATGAATTGAGTTGCAATTCAAAAAAGAAGAAAAAGAACAAATTCAAAACCCTCAATTAAATACCAAATTTGAAATTCTGAAAATAAAAGGAGAAACTAATAAATTTAGTAATAAAACTATTGACTTAATATACAAAACTAAGAGTTGGTTTTATGAAAAAACCAACAAAATAGACAAATATTTAGTTAATTTGATTAGAAAAAGGAAAGAAGAAAATCAAATTGTTAGTATCAAAAATGAAAAGGAAGAACTTTTCACCACTAAAGAAGAAATCGAAGCAATAATTAGGAGTTATTTTCCTCAACTATATGTCAATAAATCTGATAATTTAAATGAAATGGAGGAATACTTACAAAAATATATATTACCCAGATTAACAGAAGAGGAATAAATTACTTAAATAGTCCTATTTTAGAAAAAAAGAAATAGAACAAGTTATTAATCATCTTCCTGATAAAAAATCTCCAAGACCAGATGGATTTACATGTGAATTTTACCAAACACTTAAAGAACAATTAATTCCAAAACTATGCAGACTATTTGAAAAAATAGGGAAAGAAGGAGTTCTACCAAATTCCTTTTATGACACAGATTTGGTGCATTAATAGCATTTTACTTTTCAAAATACATGTATTTCAACATTCATACTTGCAAAATCTTGTGTCGCAAATTGTTCTCCCTTCCTCCATCTCATAGGCAGCAAATAATCCAATATAGACTAAATGAGCAATTCTTTTAAACATATTTCCACATTTATTATTCTGCACAAGAAAAATCAGATTAAAGGGGGGAAATGAGAAAGAAAAAAACAAGGAATGAAACAACAACAAAAAAGTGAAAATATTATGTTGTGATTCACATTTCATCCCCACAGTCCTCTCTCTGGATTATGACTCTCTCCATTACAAGTCTATTGGAACTGGCCTGAATCACCTCATTGTTGGAAAGATCCAAGTCCATCACAGATAATCATCACATACTCTCATTGCTGTGTACCATGTTCTCTTGGTTTTTCTCACTTCACTTAGCATCACTTCATGTAGGTCTCTCCAGGCCTCTCTGAAATCATCCTGTTGATCGTTTCTTATAGAAAAACAATATTCCATAACCTTCATATACCATAATTTATTCAGCCATTCTCCAATTGATGGACATCCATTCAGTTTCCAGTTCCTTGCCACTAAAAAAGGACTGTCACAAACATTTTTTCACATGTGGGTCCTCTTCCTCTTTTTATGATCTTTTATTCTTTATTTTCGAAGACATCATTATATTAGAATTGAGTAACAGTATGTCTGACTGTGGCTGACAATGTGAGCTTGGAATGCTCTGCCACAGATCAGGAACAAATAATCCATATGAACATCTGAGGTAGCTTTTATAATTTAGTATATTTTGTGTTTCCTTTGAGATAATTCAATTCTGCTTTGCTCATAGTACATAGCACCTTCTCTGATGAGGTTACACCATGTCAGTCAGTCCTGGTCAGTGTACTCCATGTCATATAATCAATTCTAAAGTTCCTTGAAAGTGTCCTTGTATCACTTTTTCTGATCACTTTGAGAGTGCTTGCCCTATGTGAGTTCTCCATAAAAATAATCTCTTTGGCAAGCATATATTTGGCATTCAAACAATGTGGGCAGCCCAACAGAACTGCACTCTCTGCAGTAAAGTTTGAATGCTCTGCAGTTTATTTTGAGAATGGACCTCAGAATGTATTTATCTTATCATGCCAGGTGAACTTCAGCATCTTCCTAAGACAACTCCAATGGAAATGATTCAGTTTCCTGACATGGTGCTGGTACATTGTTCAGGTTTCACAGGCATAAAACAATAAAGTCAGCACGACAGCTTTGCAGCCCTTCACTTTGGTAGTCAGTCTAACACTTCTCCCCCTCCCACACTTTTCTTTGGAGTCTCCCAAACACTGAGGTAGCTCTGGCAATGCATAAACCAACTTCATTATCAATGTATATATAGCCCTGGAAAGTATACTACCAAATAAGTGAACTTATCCACAGCATTCAGAACTCCACTTGATGGCACTGATGATTCCACTATGAAAGACAGGATGCTAACTGACATAATATCTGTTTTCTTAATCCTAATTGTTAGGCCAAAATTAGCACAAGCAATAGAAAATCTTGATTAGATCTTGGTCAGATATACAGGTGTTGTATACAGAATTCTGTTCTGCATTTCTCCTGGAGCTGCTGAGCAGCAAATACTATATAGACTCTTCCTTGGCCCCTAATGAAGCCAAAATGGCTTTCAGGTAGATGACTTCTTCCACTGTATTAAGGAAGATTCTAGGAAAAATTTTTGCCAGCAGTGGCTAAGAGAGAGCTCCCAACCTATGACTGTCACAGTTCAATCCTGTTCCCTTTCCTTTATAGAAATAGACAAGAGGCATCCTTGAATTCCTAGAGTATAGCCACCTCTTGCCATATAATCTAAAAAATTTCAGTCAATTTTGGAGCAATGAACCCTCTTCCCCCCACCCCCAATCTTGTAAATTTAAGCTGGAATAGAATTCGTCCCAGGTGCTTTGCCACAGAAAAGTACCCTAATGACATTCAAATCCTTTTTTTTTTTCAGTTGGAGTGATTGCATAACATGAGAGACTGACCAAGGATAACTCAACATGGCATGCTTTCATCATAGAAGGTGCTATGTTCTATGAGCAAAGCAGAATTAATTTAACTTGGGAAAATATAACAACAAAAACCATAAGATGCACAAAGAAAATCAACTTCAAATGTTCATAGGACTATTTATGTCTGATCTGTGGCAGAGTATTCTGAGCTTTTATTGGTCTGATCAGACACACTAACTTGGCTTTAACACAATTAGATCATTTTGGTCCTCCTGAAAAAGAAGGACAAAAATCAACTAATCAAATGGTTGTCTTCTAGGTTGTTCTGAGCATAAAATGAGATAATATTTCAAAAGTACTTCAGCCACTTTCTCCTTGGAGCATATGTGTACTTGGACTATGTGTGCATTATATACTCTATGTATGTATGTACCCTTAGTAAATACTTGTTCGTAAAAGCTAATTAAGTCACACTGCCTAGTTGCTACATAATTATGATAAATCTATGATCCAATGACTTGATAGTTAATTGGAGGGAGGAAAGAGAAGCACACTGGTAGGGGTTTATGATGTAGTATTAGAACTTTACCCTTCTAGCACAACCTCCTGATCATACTTATTTCTATGAAATTATTACTTCCTTATTCTTGAAAGCAATGCCTTACTTTTTAAAAAAAAAATTATTTTCCCCAATTTCACTAAAACTATTTTTACATTTGTTTTTAATATTTTGAGTTCCATACTCTCTCCCTTCCTTCCCATGCCCCCCCATTGAGAAGGCCCATATAAAGTTGTGAAAAAAATTTACATAAAACTCATGTTGCAAAAGAAAACAGATTTCTCCCCTTCACCCAATAAAACCCTCAAGAAAAAAGTTTAAAAAATACACTTCAGTCTATATTTAGACAATCAGTTCTTTCTCTGGGTCTGGATACCATTTTTTATCATAAACCCTTCAAAGTAGTCTTAGATCATTGTATTGCTGAGAATAAATGAGTCATTCACAGCTGATCATTCCACAACTTTTCTATTACCATATACACAGGACATTTGACTTTGCTTGAGCTCATGGAAGATGTTCCAGGTTCTTCTGATAGCATCCTATTCATAATTTCTTATAGAACAATGATATTTCTTCATAATTCCATATTCCAACTTATTCATTCAATCCCCAATTGATGGGTATCCCTTTAATTTCCATTTTTTTTCCCTGAGAAAAGAATTCACGTCTCACTTTTGAAGAGATTACAGGCTAAATCAAAGTACACCCACTGATGATTAGAAATTTTCTCTCAGGAGTAGGGAAACCTGGGGGAATTATTATCAACTACTAATTTGTTCATACAAGGATAGTCTACCTCTCAGATCTGTGGAGAAAGGAGAACATTATAGACAAAGAAGAACTAGAGAACATTATAAAATGCAAAATGATTAATTTTGATTATGTCACACAAACAAAACCAATACAGTCAAGATTAAAAGGGAAGTGGAAAGCTGGGGGAAATGTTTCTCCAGTGTTTCTAATAAAGGTCTCATTTCTAAACTATAAAGAAAATTGACTCAAATTTATGAGAATGCAAGTAAATCTCCAAATATCCAATATACAAAGGATATGAACAGACAATTTTCAGATGAAATTAAAGTCATTTCTAGTCATATGAAAAATGCTCTAAATAACAATTGACCAGAGAAATGCAAATAAGACAATTCTGAGGTACAACTTCACACCTCTTAGATTGGTAAGATAATAGGAAAAGATAATGATAAATATTGGAGGGGATGTGGGAAAACAGAGACACATATATTGTTGGTGGAGTTGTGAACTGATCCAACCATTCTGGAAAACAATTTGGAACTATGGTCAAAGTGCTATAAAACTGTGTACCCTTAGATCCAATGGTCTCTTCTGGGTCTATATCCCAAATAGTTCATCAAAAAAGAAAAAGATTCACATGTGCAAAAATGTTTGTAGCAGTCCTTCTTATAGGACCTGGAAACTGAGTGGATGCTCTCATTTGAGGAATGGCTGAATAAGTTATGGTATATGAATGTTATGTGAACGTAATGGAAATTACTGTTCTATAGGAAATAATGAGCAGGGTGATTGTGATTTCAGAAAAGCCTTGAAAGACTTGCATGAACTGATTGCCAAGTGGAGTAAGTAGAAACAAGAGAACATTGTACACAACAACAAGATTAAGTGATGATCAACTGTGATGGATTTAGCTCTTTTCAACAATGAGGTGATTCAAGGTACTTCCAATAGACTTTTGATGGAAAGATGGAAATCTGCAGCCAGATAAGAACTATGAATACTGACTGTGGATCAAAACATAGTATTAAGCACCTTTTTTGGAGGTGGTGTGGTTTGTTTGCTTATTGTTTTTTTCTCTTTTTCATGTTTCTTTCTCCTTTTGATCTGATTTTTCTTGCACAACATGATGAATATGGAAGTATGTTTAGAACTGCACATGTTTAATCTACAGTGTATTGTTTGCTTTTTAGGGTAGAGGGAAAGAAAGAAAGGAGGGAGAAAAATTTGGAACACAAGGTTTTGCAGAGGAGAATGTTGAAAACTCTGCCTGTATTTGAAAAAATAAAAAACTTAATAAAATTATTAAACTGTTATCTACATTGGCAAAATGGGTTTCTTTATTGGTAGCTCTTAACTTGATCAAAATAACTATAATAAAAAACCCTTAGTACAAAGGAAAAAGCAAACTCCATTTCATAAATCTTGACAGAAATAAAATGATTACTCCTGAGAATAGATGTTTTTCCTCCGATTCATTTTCTGGGATCTGACCTTGTTCAACTCTGCAGTGTTACTGCCAGGACCTTTCTCTCATAGTTACAGAAAACATCAAGAAAATAATACTTGAGTGGATGAAAGGCCAATTTGTTATTCCCAAGGACATTGCTTTTAAAATAAATCACAGCTGGAATGTCTATGTATTCTCATGATAGACAGAGGCTAAGTTATGACAGACTGCATGTAGAGATACAGACACACATGTAAATGGCTTCCTGAATGGGAGATCCACCTTTACCTCCACTGTGATGAATCTTTATGAGGGTGATTACTTTTGGACACAGGATAAAAATAATAGGTAAGATTTATATGATACTTTAAAGTTCGCAAAGTATTTTATATGTTGACTTTTATGATCATCAGTCTAGAGCTAAAAGTGATCTTAGATTCTGAACCTTGTTAATATTCTTTCTTCTAAAACTGAAATAGGATATTATGGGCTTTGAGGACCAAGTGAGATGACATCTTACCATTTTGCAAATCTTAAAATGCTGTATAAATGTTTTTATTGTTGCTGCTGCTGCTGTTTTGAGGACCCACCTGCCTAATTTAACTTAACCATGCTGATCATCATACCCATATAGCCCAAGTCCCTAACCCCTCATGTGTCCTTCTTCAAAATGTTTCCTAGTTTACTGAAACAGGGAGAACACATTTTGATCTCCTAAATCAGTATCTATCTTCTGCTCATTAACTCCTTTCTCTCTCCATTTTCCCCTATATTTTTCCTTCTTTGTGTTCTTTTTGCCTTCTTGACACTTTTAAAGCATTGTAAAGACTTGGTCTTAAATGACTTTGGGTCAAAGTATTAATGAGAACAAGGAAAGAAGAAAAGAGAAACAATGCGGGAGAGAAGAATTCCTTCTATAACATTTCCATCAAATGGTCATGTGATCTTTGCTTAAAGATCTCTAGAAATTAAAGGACAGTTGAGGTTTGTGGTCTTCAATGTAGAAATTTCCTGACTGGTGATTTTAAATTGTAGGGCTAGTATTTAAATTCTCAGTACATAGACTAAATTTTTTTTTCTTTTCTTCTTCCCTGTCAGTATCACTATGTCAGTCAAAGATTATTTAAATAGGTTTGAGGATAGTTTTTTAGTTCCATTATCTTAACCCTAACTTTTTGACAGCATCTGCAGCTACCAGAACCACCAAACTAGAGGCACTAGACCCTTTGATGGGGAGAAACACAGAAAAACTCTTAGTCCCAAAATGTGCTTCTTATATCTACAGATCACAGAATAGTCTTTGGGGTTTTATTTTCTCTGAGGGGAAAGATATTATTTAGTTAGTTACTACTAGATCGCGTTCAATCATAGAATTTCAAAACTGGAAATAAGGTTAGTGGTGATATAACCTAATCTCTCTAAATTTATGTTCTGTGTATACCTGGTTTCTCAGAAAACTATACAAGAGATTCTGATCACTCAAACTGTGATGACAAATAACAAATCCCGTTGTTTTTCTGTCTGTAAATTAGGTCCATTGTTTATGTTCCCATGACATGGAGAACCAAAATCACATTACCATATAATTTGAGTTAGAAACCTTGGCAGCCACCTAGCTCAATCTGAAAATTAAGAAATCCAAGGAATCCACAGACTGATTGAAATGTGACTTCTTATTTGTCCCAGAATCCATTACTGAACCCATTATAATATATATTACACTTCTATTTGGTCTATCTCAATAGAGAGTATATAAAATAACCAATGACTAATTATTTTTATAGGATTCTACATTTACAGTGTGAAAGGTTTGGAGGCTTTCTGGTTCAACTCCTTCACTTTGAAGCTGAGGAAATTGAGGCCCAGAGAAAAGACATGACTTGAATGACCAATGATATATAAGTATTAAGTAATAGAGCTAAGGAAATTCAGTCAGGTCCCATCTGTAGTTCCAAGTTCAGTATCATTTTCACTGTGCCAAGTTGCTTTAGGTGACTTACGCATAGCACACAACAAACACAAAACAGTATTGAAACCAGTTTTCCTGATTTGCAAATCAACTTTTTATGCCACATTATTTCTCATTATGTCATTCTCATTCATAATGATTGAGCACTTCTCACAAAATTAATTATTGGTGACATTGCTAGATTTCAAACAGATTTAACAGATCTATTTTAAAATATTTTAAATTACTTTTTTGTTCTTTAGTATCACTTAGGAATCCCTCTAATTAATTAGCTATTACTATTGATTATTGTTGGGGAGTTTAGGTTTTTGTTTTTTTTCTACAAGTCTTCTAATGAAGTTTGGTTTAAATTGAAGGGTTCCACCACTGAGGGGAAAAGTTTGAGACCCATAGTTTTAGTTCAACTTCACCTTTTTACATAGGGAGAAATCAAAACAAAAAAAGGTTTGTCCAACATTCATTTGCTAATTTTTAAAAAAAATATTCGTACCAAAAGATTTCATCTGAAACACATCCAGATGCAGATAGGAACCATTCATGAAATTCAAGTATTTATTAAACTTTTTGATTCATTGGAGATTTTACAATCCATTAAAAATGTCATATTCCAATTGCATAATGTTGAGGAAACAATTACTATAGGCAAGTATTTATAGATTTAAAATTTTGTAATAAATGAATTAATCTTTAGGTATGCTTAAAATTTATGTTTAGCTATTTCTTCCAGATGAAGATCTCTTATTAGTGGTAAGGAAGGCTTCCCATGTGACAAGACATTCTCCATAGTAATTGATATTTTTCTTAGACATATCTGTAAATGCCAACTTGATATCATTTTGCATTTTTTGTTTCCATATTGCAGTCAGCTTTCTGAGCATATCTTTCATTATGATTTTTTTCTGGCAAAGGAGGAATAATGTCTATGGGATATGCTTCTTCAAGTTTTTTCTTTAACCAAAGGAAATGATGATGTCTTTGAACTTCAAATTCATTAAAAGCAAATTTATCCTGAGATGTGTTAATTGTAACTTTGCAGGTGATGAAAGTTTCAGTTGTAGTAATGCAGTTTTGGGGAATATCAACTGTAATAAAAAGGTCCTTCAAGTCTGGATCACCTTTAAACTTGTATTGGTATATCATGAATAAAGGGGATATTGACATCAAAGGACTAAAGTGGTTCATGTCCATCAAGGATGAATCCTCGCTGATGGTCATTTTTGTCATATAGTTCCAGATCATTCTTGTCTTTATCTAGGTCCAGCACTTTAGGCTACAACAGGACTGCAGCACAGCCACTGCAAGAGATCTTACTACTGCTGTTGCTGCTGCCCCAGTAGGAATTTGGGGGAAAAGGTTGCATTACCCAGTTCTTACCATCCCTCCCACCTCTATGTGTGATATTTATTTTTATGATACATAATAATAGATGCTTTTCATGTCTTTTTTCTTCATTAATTTTGAAATTTCCAAAGAGCACGTCATTAGTGACAAAATGGAATAATATAATTAGAAGAGAGAATTGGTCTTAGCCAAGAAGATCTAGGGCCTGAGTAAATCATATAGTCTCTCAATGACTTGGTAACTAACACCAGCAAACAAGTTATATATCTGCATTGGTGGAAGATGTTCCCATGACAACAAAAAATCACAGGTCTACACAACAACAGTAACAAAATGACAATAATATATTACACAAATTGCAATGTTATGATGATGTCAACAATACCAGAAATAACAATGATTCTTTACATTTTACAGTGATTTCCTTTTTTACTCTTTCAAAGTAGACTTCTGACAAATGTTAGTGGTCTCAAAGGATACTCTGCCCAGGAGTAAATCTACAGAAATAAATTGGTAAATCAAAGTGTGGCCCAGTTTGCTGAGTGGAGTTCAATTATACAGCTGCTAATCAGGCAGCTGCTCCAAAAGTGTAAACAGGGCCACCAAGAAACAGCCATGTCTGCATAACCCCATCTGTCTGTTTTTAACAATATAAGCAGTCAGCTAACTTTCAGGCATGTCACAACCTCAAGAGCCATCTAAGGCTAGTTTCCTAAAAGGAGATACTGAAAGGTCCATTCCCTATGAGCAATTTCTTGATATGCATACAAACTACTATGGAACTCTGAAAGGACTTAATGTATTTGGTTCTCATGGAGAATGCCAATTACTTGATGGAGAATATAAATTCCAGAATGTAAGTTCTCAAATCTACTTGTTCTTTAAAAAAGTAATACAGTTATACGAGTGATCTCTGATATCTGGAATTTCACTACCAGAAATATAGGACTATAAAAATTTACATTATTCTTCAAGTTTAACATAATCCCAAAAGAGCATAAGAACATTTTTAGCAACTCTTTTTGGAATTGGTCATTACAGATTTGTGGTGTCTGGCTTCCTTTTAATTGTATATTGCATATATACAATACATGTATTGTGTCTAATTGTGTGTATATATATACATATATGTATGTATATCATATATAAAAGCATATACATGATATATGTAAAAATATATACATTGTTTCTATAGATATATACATATAGTTATATGTCTATATGATACATTATAATATAAATGTATCATATGTATTGTGTGTATCTATCATGCTATACATGTAACAATTGTGCACATGTATATTACAAATTATCTTTATGACACATATACATATGCACATTTACATATGTATTTACATGCATATACATACACAGGCAGCTAGGTGGCACCATAATGCACAGAGTGCCAGGGCTGGAGTCAGGAAGACTCATCTTCCTAAATTCAAATCTGGCCTCAGACACTTACTGAGTAGCTTTGTGACTCAAGGTCAGTCACTTTACCCTGTTTCTCTGATTGTTCATCTGTAAAATAAATTCGAGAAGGAAATAACAAATCACTCCAATGTCTTTGTCAAGAAAACTTCGAATGGGGACAAAAAGAAGTAGACATGTCTGTACGACAACAAATGCACAACATACATAAAATTCATATATATATACATGCATGCATATGCACATACAGAACCAGGAATACATTGCAGAAGATCAGGAGTGAAACAAAGATGCCCATTATCACCACTATTATCCAACATTGTGCTAGAAATGTTGGCTTTAGCAATAAGAAAAAGAAATTAAAGGAATTAGAATAGGTGGTGAGAAAATAAAACTATCATTCTTTGCAAATGATATGATGATATACTCAGAGAATCCTAGAAAATCATCCAAAAACCTCCTGGAAACAATTCACAGCTTTAGCAAAGTTGCAGGGTATTAAATAAACTCACACAATCATCAGCATTTCTATATATTACTGACAAAGCCCATCAACGAGATAGAAAGAGAAATTCCATTTAAAATTACTGTAGATAAAGTAAAATACTTGGGAGTCTACCTGTCAAGAGAAACCCAAGAACTATATGAATACATTTACAAAACATTTCTCACACAAATAAAGTCAGATCTAAACAATTAGAAAAGTATCGATTTTTCATAAATAGGCCAAACTAATATAATAAAAATGACAATTCTTTCTAAATTGGTCTACTTGTTCAGTGCCATACCAAGCAAGGTGCCAAAAAATATTTTATAGAACTCAAAAAAAAAATAACAAAATTCATCTGGAAGAACAAAAGGTCAGGAATGTCAAGGAAATTAATGAAAAAAATACAAAGAATGGTGGGTTAGCAGTACCAAATCTAAAACTATATTATAAAATAGTTATACTCAAAACTATTTGGTACTAGCTAAGAAATAGAGTGGTAGATCAGTGAAATGGATTAGATGCATATGACACAATAATCAAGAACCATAACAATCTAGTATTTGATAAACCTCCAAATTCCAGCTTCTGGAATAAGAATTCCCTATTTGACAAAAATTGCTAGGAATATGGAAAATAATATGTCAGAAACTCGGCACAGACCTACATCTTACACCCCATACCAAAAATAAGGTCAAAACAGATACGTGATTTGGGCATAAAGGAGGATAACATAAACAAATTAGGAGAACAAGGTATTTTTTACCTATCAGAGGAAAGGAGGGGAAAAGACCCACATTTGCAAAAATGTTTGTATCAGCTGTTTTTGTGGTAGCAAAAAATTGGGAAATGGCTGAACGAGTTGTGGTATATGAAGGTAATGGAATATAAATGTTCTTTAAAAATTGATGAACAAGCTGATTATAGAAAGGCCCTGAAGGATTTACATGAACTAATGTTGAGCAAAACAAGCAGAACCAGGAATACATTATACACAATAACAGCAAGACTATGTGATGATCAACTATGAAAGGCTTAGTTCTTCTCAGTAATTTAGTGATCCAAAGCAATTCCAATAGACTTTGAACAGAAAATACCACTTGCATCCAAGGGGGTGGGGGTGAGGGAAAACTAAGCAGACACAATGTAAATCAACACATGCTATGTTCACTTCTTTTTTCTGGTTTTTTTTTTTATCTCTCACATGATTTTTCCTTTATACTCCA
Organism: Sarcophilus harrisii; assembly: GCF_902635505.1. Classification (NCBI taxonomy): domain Eukaryota; kingdom Metazoa; phylum Chordata; class Mammalia; order Dasyuromorphia; family Dasyuridae; genus Sarcophilus; species Sarcophilus harrisii. Next base: position 475,889,815 of record NC_045428.1, read on the forward strand.
AACTTTTCTTTCCCAAAATGATTCATAAAGCAATGTGTATTAAAATAAATAAAATTACTACAATAAAAATTTTAATAGGAAAAGAAAAAAAAGATACATCTACTCTTTTTGAAAAATTGCATTATTTGTAAACATGCATACCAGAATCTATCAATCCTACATTTAGGTAGTGCGGAATTCTGGATCTGGAGTCAGAAAGACTCACTTTTGTGAATTCAAATCTAGTTTCAGAAATTTACTAGCTATATGACCCTGGGTATTCAATCCTGTTTGCTTCATTTTGCTTCTCTGTAAAAACGATCTGGAGAAGGAAATGGCAAACCACTTTAATATGTGCCAAGAAAAACCAAAATTAAGTTCAAAAGGAGTTGGACACAATTGAAAAACAATTAAATAACAACAACAACAAAACATATAAGAAATCACAGATAACACCAACAAAAAAATGATACTTGAATTTGGGGGTTAGAGGTAGGATTATAAAGGATGTATAAATGAATTGGGGGCAAGAAGATAAGGCAATTTAAGCACACTACTATTGCTAAGAGGTTAACTGGAAAAAAAAGGAGAAATTGCATGGGAAAACAGCTTGAAACTATGAAAAAATGAAGTTATGTTTGTTTGTGTTTGCCTCAAATTGGAGGAGACCTATGCATGTTGGCAGGCAGAATGAAAGAATCCATTATCTGAATGTCTGACAGAGCTTTTTCCCTGTTAAAGGCATAACAGATCTGAAATTCTTGACTTTCTTATGATGATAATTTTATTCTTCAAATGGTAGAAGAGACAAGGTAACTATTATTCTGGGTCTACTTCTCCCCCATAAGGAGGAAGTAGTTGAAAAAAAAGAAGAAGAAGTAATGGGATCTTCAGGAGGAAATGACCATCTCAAATTTCTTGAAAGATAAGAAAGGGGAGACCAGTCATAATTTGATGCATAATGCTATATTTAGGAAGAGTAAATTTTTTAGAGTTAGTTTATGTAGACAGTTCTGGTCAGGAATTTATAGAGGAATTTGACTGTAGATAGTTGGTAAGCTCTCAAGAACAAATCTTTGATGGCTGTAACCACATTTTATTCTAATAAGAATAAAAATGGAGAAGGCTGCCTAAAGAAACTCTTGTCAAAATACAGGCCTCTCCATATAAGAAGCAGCATGATATAGAACACAGGATCTGAAAACCTGGGTTCAAATACCATTCCAGATATTTATTGTGAGACCCTGGGCTTTTAACTTCTTGCGGCATTAATTCCTCATTTATAAAATGAAAAGATTATCTCTCTGACTTCTATTTTTTTTTCCATCACTAAATCTATGATCCTATTAGCTCATCAATCACTTTGAATCATTTTTAAAGATGTGTAAAGTAGGGGCAGCTAAATGGCACAGTGGATAGAGTAACAGTCCTGAAGTCAGGAGGACCTGAGTTCAAATCTGGCCTCAGACACTTAACACTTCCTAGTTGTATGACCCTAGATAAGTCACTTAACCCCAATTGCCTCAGCAAAAAAAAAAAAAAAATGTAAAGTAGATAGTGGCAAAGATAGTAACTGAAAATAAATAATAAATAAAAAGTTCCATCTGCATTCAAATGAGGAAATTATGAAGACTGAAAGTAGATCAAAGCATAGTGCTTTCACCTTTTCTTGTTGTTGCTTGTTTAATTGGTTTTTTTTCTTTCTCATCTTTTTTTTTCCCTTTTGATGACATATTTTTTTTGTGCAGTATGATGAATATGGAAATATGTTTACAAAAATTACACATGTTTAATCTATATTGAATTGTTTGCTGTCTTGGGGAGGAGACAGGGAGGAAAAAAGGGAAAAGAATTGAAACAAGGTTTTGTAAAAGTGAATATGGAAAACTATCATTGCATGTATTTGAAAAACTAAAATACCATTAAAATAATTTTTTAAAAGAATGATGACAAGAACAATGCAGACTAGAAGGAAACAAGGCCATGATGAAATAAGAAAAATTTTTTACTTGCTGCTAAAGGAAGATCAAAAATTCAAAATAATTTTAATGGAGATAACATAGAATGACAAAAGAAAGAAGGGAGAAAGGAGAATGAATTTTAGACTTGGAAAAATAGAACAAAATTGGTTACACATGATTAAAAATCCAAGATAAGTGAAAAACTGGTAAGACAGAATGCTCCTTTTTGGAATTAATTTAAGTCATCATGATTAGAAAAAAATATTGCAAGATACCCAAAGAACTCATGAAAGTATTTGCAAAACCATTCTTAGTGATTTCTGAAAGATGCTAGAGAGGTGAGCCAATATAGTCCTGGTTTTCTCAAAAGTGAAAAAAAGGTGCTCTAGGCTGGTGACCTTGACTTTATTTCTTGGCAAAATTATAGAAGGCATTAATAAATAGAAAAATTGAGACTTCTTAGAATAGAAATATTTTACTTTGTAAATATCCTTCCTGAAATGTAGGAAGTGGTAAACATTTTGAGCCAATAGAGATTCATCAAGAACAAATCATGCCAGACTAAATTAATTTCCTTTTTATTATAGGTTATTAAATCAGAGGATTATTATAAATTTAGTTTAACATATTTTAACAAGGCATTTGATAATGGTAGCTATGAGGGAGAGGGATAAACTAAAGGATAATAGTTTAAGTTTAAGTAGACTCAAAACTCATTGATTCATCAGTTATACAATGGTTATATTGTAGAAAGAATTCTTGTTTATGTTTAAATTTTAATAGATGGCCTTTAATGGTTATTCTATCCTTTCTCAATGAGAAGTCAAAAGAAGACAAAATACAAAAAAAAAAAAAAAACTTCCAGAAATGTTATGGCAACAAATTACATTTAGTATGATATTAATTAATATATTTGAAGATAATTTTTAATGTAAAACATTTTCATATTAGAAAGTTTTTCCACTTTCCACTTTTGCTATTTTTCCATAGCATGTTTCCATCTGTATTTAAACAATATAATTTCTTTCTCTGAAGGTAGATAGTATGCTCTTCATTAGTTCTTTGGGATTGTCTTTGATTATTGCATTGATGAAAATAGCTAAGTCATTCATAGTTCTTCATTCAACAATGTTGCTGGTTCTATGTACAGCATTTTCCTGGTTCTATTCATTGCACTATGCATTTGTTCATGTAAATTTTTCCAGATTTTTAAAAATCATCCTGCTTATTATTTTTATTGCCCAATAATCACATACTACAACTTGTTTAGCCATTCTCCAATTGAGGGTCACCCTTTCCCTTTGACTTCCAATTCTTAGTCATCACAAAGAGTTGCTATACAAAATAAATAATGTTTTAAATGTTAATTAACATGTTAATTGATTACTTGATCAATTATTGAAACTGAGATACAAACTAAGGCACAGAAAAGATTATGGGAGAGGAAAAGAAAGATGTATTTCTTTGCTTTTAACTACTCTATAATTGCTAAGTGGACAAGTAGAAGGTTATTTATCCTCTGTCTCAACAGAGCAGTAGAAAGTACATGTTTTAGAGGTACTTTAATGGATCATTTCCTATCTCTCTTCTTTTATTCCCCCAGGAATATGTGCCCCAAATATATGAACTTAGTAAATATCACCCTGAGATGAACTAAGTGCCCAATTAAGCTATTATTTTTATCTCTGACAGTCAAAATGAAGAGCACATGAGAGGATAATATAATTGCTTTCCATGATGTCAAATTTATAAGGTTAGAAACACACTCTAAACAAATTTACACATCATTATCAAGAAAATTATCTAAACACATCTTAAAGTAAGTTAATAAGCTCTATGTATTGACTGAAAATTATGTCTGTGATAATTTCCTTCTTTTATTCCTAGCTTCAAAGGGTTCCCCCTCTAGCTTCATCTTCCTTGACTCTTGTGGCTTTGGCACTACTCCTTCCTCAAGTCTTGAGATTTCAGTTTAAATAGTCTTTTTTAAAAAAGAGTTGTCTTCATAGTAAGGGGAGAGTAGAGTTAAGATGCCACAATGAAACAACTGCCAGACTTTACCCAAAACTTCTCCTACAAAATGAAACACAATGCCAAACAGAATTCTGAGTAGAAAAGCTTTAAAAAAAAAAGTCATACTGCATCAGTTTTTTTTGTAGCCCAGAAAAGCTTACAAGTACAGGAAAAAAAGGTTTGTGGACACTGGAGTGAGTGCTAGCTGAGAATTCAGTGGTGGGAGTAACACTGGATGGTACAATGTCCGAATGCCTGGTCAGAAAGAGACCCCAAATTATCCCTATTCTTAACATTAAGCACAGGATCTAGCATCACTTGGTAGTTCTTTTATCCATTACCAAGTTTTGGGACACAGTTCCAGTTCATAGATAAGAGGTCAAACTCACTAAGGAGTTAGTGCAAGGAAGGTCTATAGACCAGGCAGGCAGTGACAAGCCTCCCACTACAACACACTACTTTTGGAGACACCAAAAACCTACAGGTTTTCAAACTGAGTTGTGAAAGCAGAAAGACATAGACAAAAGCTCAGGCTAATCAATCCTTTACTGCTGCCTGCAAGGTGAGCAGAGCTCAATTCTAATATATTTAAATTTAAAGTAAAAAAGTAGGCTGCAAAAATGACCAAACAACGAAAACCAATTATAAAAACTACTATGGTGATAGGGAAATTCAAGACATAAACTAAGAAGAAGAAAATGACTTGAAAAAAATCTATAAGCAAACTCTTAAAGACAAATGCAGAATGGAGACAAGCCCCCCCAAAAAAATTCTTTAGAGATAAGAAAGAAAAAGAAAAAGGGAAAAAGAAGAAAGAAAGAGAAAGAAAGAAAGAAAGAAAGAAAGAAAGAAAGAAAGAAAGAAAGAATCAATGATTCTAAAAATCAGAGTGGGGGCAGGGGAATTGGCCAAGAAAATGAGAGGTAAGTGGGAAAATTATGAAAAAGAGAATCAATATCTTGGTAAAAGAAGCGCTAAAAAATATTCCTTAAATGTATTTTTATATTTAACATAACTTTTAAGATAATTCCTTAAAATTAAAAATTGACCAAAAGCTCACTAAAAAACCTCACTCCTTAAAAATTAGAATTGGTTAAGTGGAAGCTAGTGACTCCTTTTAAAGTCAATTTTAATGTCAATGAAACAAAATTAAGACAATGAAAAAAAAGTTTAAAAGTGCACAACAGAAAAGATTGAGAAGGTAAGAAATTACCCATTATATATATATATATATATATATATATATATATATATATATATATATAAAATCATGCAAAACATTTCCACATTAGTCTAAATCCAGGCAAGTTAAGCGACTTATTGAAGAGCTCAAAGGGATTAAGTGGCAGAGGTTATATTAGTGTCTAGAACATTTTGCTGTCTTCTGTACACTTTGCCTGTCCTAAAGGCCATATAGGTAGCTAAGAAGCAGAAACAGAATTGGAACCTATGTTTTTTGACTCCCAATCTTTTATTCTTTCCAAAGTACCACACTAATGGGGACTTGTTCTATATAGTTTCAGAAAATAGAACTACAAAAAATGAATATAGGTTTTCAGAGTGACAGATTTGGGCTCAAGGCAAAGAAATCATTTCTAACAATTAAACATCTAAAAATGCAATAGAATGATAAATGAGGTAAAGACTTCTGTATTACTACTAGAGAGATTCATCATCACCAAAGGGTTTTATAGAATGGATTCATTCATCAACTCCAAGAATTTGTGGGGTTTGAATTCTGGCTCAGTCTGTCATCATCCAAGTCAAGTCTAGGCTGTTTTCTTCTTCACTTCATCCCCTGCCTTTTTTCCCTAAATGAAGCCTGTCTCAAAATTGAAGGTTGCTAATAGCATTAACATTGTTAATCTTCCAAGAGTTTATTCCTATCATCTCAGTGATTGGTGATTTTTTTCATCTAGAAGTTGTTTCCTGTTAGCTACAATCCAGGATATTTTGTTATTTATTCCTTTTCCACTTTGTCATCTGCTATTCGTGAGCCTTTTTCCATTTGCAGAAGTAATTGTTCTCTAGCCCTAATAACACTGCTTGGTCTTTGCCTAAAAAGAAAAAAAAGTTAAAACCCCAGCCCCATGACAATTTCCCATTGTAACTCAATTGTTATTTTTAAAAGTTTTTCATGTACAAACTTTTCAAGATTTTTTTAAGTTTAAGTGTATAAAGGCTATTTATACTAACTCAAATGTTTGTTGATCCTTTAAAAATGTAATAGTTTAGTGAGGAATAATTTTCCCATTTGGAACCTATGTGATCTTTACCTCAAGCAATAAGAAATCCTGGAGACAACTTAATACAACCATTTTACAGATGTAAAAACTGAGGCTAAGAGACATAGATAGCTTCTCCAATATCTCTTAACTAATGAAGTCTTAGAACATTGACATCCTAACTCCTATTGTAGAGTTTATTTGTTCCCCTCCATCATACTATGCTTTCTCTTTGCTGATGCTGTTTTATTATTCTTGCCATACCTTTCCAGATATAGGAGTGACACTCACCTATCTATTGCCCTTAGAGTCATCTTCAGAGTTCTCCTTACAATTACAATAACACTAGCATATAAATGCTAAGTTTATATGCTGGCATAGTAGAATATCTAGGGTAAAAGGAGGCATTGGTCACTCTTGTTCCTAGTAGAGACTGTGAAGAATAAACCTAAACTGAATTTTGCAGTGTGGAAGGAATACTTGTGTTGTTAAAAAGAGGACTAGCTTCAGAATCCTAGGGCTGGGGATCAAATGCTTCTTCTTAGGCTTAATATTCATGTGGCATGTTATCTAATCCCTGTGGCCCTCTCTTGTAAAATAAGAGGTTGGATTTGATGGTTTTAAAATTCCCTTTTTTACTCCAGATCTATGATCTTATCATTTTAGTTGGAGTGTTAGTCTATGATAGAGTAAAATAACAACTTGAGAATAAGTCTAATCCATTTGACATCCAATTTGTTTGCTCATGAAGAAGCTATCAGAACGGGGCTTGGATTCAATGTCTGAGTTTACCATCAATGGATATTTTGCATACAAGCCCTTAATTTACAATCTGAAGCAGCTACTTGGAGATCCTCATCACCACCATAAGTTTATCAAACTAGCAGAGTAGTCTGAATAGATATGTAGTTTGAAACTAACAGATTCAAGTTCTTTTCATGTATAGAAGTTAAGCTAACCTATTTCACAGTTTAGGATTTCTTCTCATCCTTTTCAATATTTTTCCATATTAGTTCTCTTCTGATTTTTCAAAGCCTATGAAAATATATATATATTGAAAATATATATAATTTATATGTAAATTTATATATAAAATAGCAGACACCCCCTCCCCCAACATGCACATACCATGTTCCTTTGTACAAAGTAGTTTACCAAGAACACAGTTCCTCTTGTTGCTAAGCCTATGTTTAGCCTCTAGCCTATGATTACATGACTCCTTTTTTATATTTCTCTTTACTTAGTTGAATACATGTTACTTCCCCTCCCAAACACTAGAATGAACAATGTAATAGTCTTCACTTCAACAGACATATGATGAAACCATCCCTCCCTCCTTAATTTTATTATGTGATTATGATTTTTAGATTGAATTTTAGCTCCTTTCCATTTAACTTTTAAGTCCACTTAACCACTTAGTCTCTTAGTCTGTCCACTTAACCATTAACCATCATGTCACTCCCTTCCTTGATATTAATAAGGATTTATGAGAACGCATACAAATTCCTCAATCTGAAATTCAAGGCCCATTATCTTTAGGACCTACCTTAGCCATCTAGCCTCATCTCCCATCAGTCCACAAAACCCATTCACACTGAACTCCTTTATGATCTCTATACCTACCACTTTCCTTTCCACTTTTGCTCATTGTTTTTCCTTTGCTGAAATGTGCTCTGCTTTCTCATTACCAGTGCAACTTCTACTTACCATTAAGTCTAACTGAAGGTTTACCTTCCATTAAGCTTTTTCTAATTCCTTCAGATCATCCACATTCATCAACAGAAGGATAGAATTTAGAGCTAGAAATAACTTTGGACATCATTGAACTGATTGAATCCCCCATTTTAAAATTCATAAATCCAGGCCCTGAAGTTATTTGCTCACAATAATACAGATTGAAAGTAGGAGTGCTTGGATTTGAATCCAGGCCTCTTGACTCTCAGACTAGGGCTTTTGTCATTGTATTTTGCTGATATTTCCATTCTGTAAACTCCCATAACATTTTTGACTTGCCCTATTCAACAACTGATTCCAGATTGATGAATTCCCTTTAATTTTTTTCAACAAATAGTTTTGATCATCTACTATGTGTAATGACCTGAACAAGATATTATGAGAAATATAAAGGAAAATATGATCCAGTCTGCACTTCTTGGAATTTGTAGTCTAGTACTAACTGTTCTATGTGTAGAGAAAGCTCCTAGCTTTCCTGCTATAATGTAAGCTCTCTGAACTTAGGGACCATATCCTATTCTCAGTTTTCTCACTTATAAAATGAGGGCATTACATTTATTAACCTCTAAAATCCCTTTTAATTAAATCTGTGATTCTATGATCCTTGGAGGCTTATTATTCTATCCAGAATAAAATGTGAACCATATATTGGGCCCAAATAATTTGACATCTATATTTTCCTCATAATGAATCTGTAAGAAAGGAGCTAGGATAGGATATCTGAACTTGCCAAGAATGGCTATGTTGCATAGGAGTCCTGACAAACTGTAGTAGTTTTTAATTCTTCCACAGTTACCAGCACAGGAATAAACACACAGAAGGACTCAGTAAGTACCTTTGACCTTGATTCTTTCAGAACATATATCACCTATTGATGATGCACATACCTTAAATTCCTTTTCAATGTTTGCCAGCACTGCCAGCTCATTGCTGAGTTCTAGGGCTGTCATGACAGGATCTTCACTGGACAATGACAAATAAGCAGGGCTTGCCAGACCCCTGTAAGCATTAATTCTGGATCTTGAGTGACTGAAAGAGTCATGTTTCTGCTTCTGATTGCATTCACTACACTTGCAGAAATAATCATGAGGTCTTTCAATTCGGGCTCCTTTCCTCAAAAGAGTGTGCACAATTTCATATTCCTGGCAGTGAGCAGCCAGAATGATGGGGGTAACATCATGAGAGAACCGGGTTCCGTCTTCATCATAGGCATAAAAGTCATCATGCTGGAGTTCTGACTGGCTAGGACTTGTTGCCAGTCTCTTGCCCTCAGCAAAAGCAGGATGATTTAAGATTGCTTCAACAATCCGAACATAACCTTTGCTAATGGCCAAAAGCAAAGCATCCCCAACTCGGGACAAATTTTCTTTCTTAAGCAAAAGTTCAGTAATTTCCAGGTGCTCATTGGCCACAGCCAGCTGCAAAGCATTCTGGCCCATGTAATCCACACAGTTCACATTAAGTGAAAGGCATTCTTCTAGCATTTTTCGTACTACAGGAATGTTGCCATATTCTGCTGCATCTAAAAAGCGTTCCTCTTCAATGGATAGACTTGTTGAATGGTCATTGAACATATATGCTGGTCCTCGATTTGCTAACCTTCTCCCCTTCTCTCGGAGGATGGTTTGTCGACGATGGGCCAGTCTGTTGTCAGTGCCCCGACTGCATCAAAAGAAAAAAAAAATTCAAACAAATTAAATTATTTGTATTTCAGTGTACTGTGTGACCTGAAACTTATTTAGTAAAATCCTGAAGCATTTTAGACAGTGGTATTATTATATCTGGACTAACTCTACTATTAAATTAAAATGCACTGATTTGTTAATGGGTTGATAGAGAATTTTCTTGAAGATTTGAAGTACTTTGTTGATTTTAAAGAGCAAAATTGAAAATGCCATCAAAACCCACTATATATATATTATATGTATATTATATATGATATTAGATGTTACATAAGTGATATATGTTACATATCATATATCACATATCATTCCGGGCACTGCAACCATAAGTATATAAAATGTATTATTTATTTTAAAAATTATTGTTTTATTAATATGAATTTTCTAAATAATTTTAAAATGAATATCATTCCCAATAAAAATACTATCCCAACTCACCTCTATAAATCATGAGGGCAGTTAAGAGAGGCCAAAATGGGTGTAAGAAGTTTGCAACACATAACACATACAGACCTACAAAGAAGAACTGGAGTAAGAATGTTATCAAAGAAACGTATAATGGAAAAAAAGAGGACAGAATGACCTCATGGTGAAAGAAATGGATAGCCTATGTACTTCAGTGGTATTTTGATAATGTCAAGACAAAGAAGGGCCTCTAGTATGTTGGATGAAGTAATTTTGATGAACTTAGAAAATGTAGACAGGAGTCAGAATGAATATGTCTTCTTGAGCCACTTAAATTCCACACATTTAGGAAGAATGATCAAAATGATGAGAAACAAATTCACTTGAATATTTATTTATAAAAATCATATTTATATCATTATTTAAATTTTGCAAAGAGCTTTATTTATATTATATTTTATATTCTTTCAACTTCAGTAGATCAGGAAGAAGAATTAATATAGAATTTAAAAAGTAGGCAACTTTGGCGGCTCCAGGTAATTCAAGGATTAACATTATAACAGTACCTAGGATGAGTTAGGAATTAATATAGAGAATTTCAGTGTTACCAGGGTCTTTAATGGATATAATGTAACTCATACATATAAAAGAATTTTTTCTAAAATATTATTTGATAAATGATGATCTAATCTTTACTTGGAAACCTCCATTGATGGAGAAATCACTTCCTTTGATTGCTACCCAATTTACTATTGTATAGTTCTAATCACTGGAAAATGTTTTCCTTAAGTAAAACAACAATTAACTTCTGAATCATTCTTCCTAGTTCTGCCTTTTTAAGCAGACAGGGAAAAAAAAAACAAGTATACTTCCTCTTCCACATTCCTTCTATATTGCAAAACTGCATTGACTGGGTCCACTACAGATGTTATATAATCTCAAGTGGCACATCATTGTTTCAGGACAAATCTTTTGCCTAACTCATTCATTATCTCACTCAAACTAGAGTGATTCTTTCAAATCTTTTCATACACCTCAAGTCTCCCATGGCTTTCCTGCCCCTTGTTCTCCCAGCTAACAACCATGGCTCATACATTACTAAAATATGGGGGCCATTCGTTGTGAGTTCCCTATTTACTTCTCCTTATCATCTCATACCACAAATATTGTTTATTCACCTTTCTTCTCCTTCACTCTTGTTTTACAGAAAAAAAGTGCCCTTCTACCCAAGGAAACCCTCTCCATGTATAAGTAATTCCATTCTATCCCATTTTTATCACTGAATTGCCTCTTTTATCAACCTAATCTCACTTAGCTTTAATTTTTCCCTATCAGCTGTTACTCTGCTTCCTGAAAATATACCCATATCAACCTATCCTCAAAAAATCCTTGCTAAATTCATTCATCCCTGATAGCCTTTGTCCTATATTTCTTTTCCCTTTTTTGTGTTAGAGAGGACTGTCTACAATCTATGCCTTTCTTCTCAATTCTTAACTTTGTAGTCTGGCTTCTGGCCTAATCAACCAACTGAAATAATTTTCTCCAAAGTTACCAAACATCTCTTAATTTTCTAATCTAATGGACTTTGCTTGATCTTTATAATTCTTTACTTCTCTGCAACCTTTGATGCTATCATTCACGCTGTTCTCCCAGTTACCCTCTTCTAAGTTTTCATGACATGGCTTTCTTCTGGTTTATCTCTTCACCTGTCTCTAAGTCTCCTTTGCTGAATTTTCATCCAGCTCATACTTGGTAATTCTGGATGTCCCTTAAAGCTCTGGCTCTCTCCTCTTCCCTCTCTATACTATTTCACTTAGTGATTTCATCAGTTTCCATGGCTTTAACTAGGTAGATTGTTCTCAGATTTATTTGTCCAGCCCTAACTTCTTTCTTGACCTCTAGCTTCACATTTCTGACTGTCTATAGACAAACTAAGTGTTTTGTGGATATCTTAAACTCAACATGCTTAAAACTGAGCTCATTATCTTTTTTTCAAACTGTCCTCTCTTTCTAACAGCCCTATAAGTGTGGAGAGTGCTAACTATACTGGATGGCAAATTCAGTATTATCTTTGTCTTTTCATTCTTTCACCCTTTTATATTAATCAGTTGCTAGTCCTGTTGTTTATCCCCTTCACAACCATATGTGCTTTTCTTTCCTCTGACACTGTCACCACCCTGATGTAGGTTGTCATCAATTTACTATCTAGACTATTACAAAAATATGTTATTGTTCTCTCTACCTCAAATCTCCCCTTATTATATAGTCCATTCTCCATTCAGCTATCAAAATTTTCTTCCCAAAATGCAAGCTTGTCCATGTCATCCTCCTCTTCAGTCTATTCCAGTGTTCTTCATTGCCTTCCAGGATCAAAAATACAATTCTCTATTTTGGTTTTAAAGCCCTCCATAAACTTTCCCCCTTCTACTTCTCTAATCTTCTTACTTCTTATCTCTTTCATGCCTTTCCAAATATCCTGCACACCAGTAATATCAGCTTCCTTATTGCTCCTCATTCTAAACAATTTATAACTCAACTTCAGACATTGTTATTTTGTATCCTCTATATCTGGAACTCTCTCTCTTTATCACCATCCTCTAATATCCCTGGGTTCTTTTAAATCTCAGCTAAAATTCCATCTTCTAGAGGAAAAAAAACCATAAGAAAATTGATAAACCATTGGGTAATTTGATTTTGAAAAGAAAGAAGAAAACAAATTAACAATATCAAAAATGAAAAGAGTAAATGAATCATTAATGAAGAGAAAATTAAAGCAATTGTTGAAAGTTATTTTGCCTACTTATATGACAATAAAATTTACAATCTTGTTGAAATAATGAATGTCTATAAATATATAAATTTCCCCTACTAACAAATGAGGAAATAGAATATTTAAATAACTCTTATTAAAAGAAATTGAAAAGCCTTCAGTAAGTTCCCTAAGAACACTCCCTCCTTCCCCCCCACCAGGAGCAGATGAATTTGCAAATAAATTCTCTCAAACATTTAAAGAAAAGTTAATTGCATTACCAATTATACTTTTTGAAAAAAAAATAAGTAAAGGAATCATACCAAATCCTTTCAATGACACAAATATGATGCTGACACTTAAACCAGGAAGAACAAAACAGAAAAAAATTATAAGCTAGTTTTCCTAATGAATGTTGATGAAAAATGTAAATAGGATACTAGCAAGGCGATTACAGCAATGTATCACAAAGATCACTATGACCAAATGAGATTTATACTAGAAATGCAGAGCTGATTAAATAGTTGGAAAACAATAAGCAGAAATCACCATATTGATAATAAAAACAAAAATATCATATGAATATATCAATCGACATAAATTTTTTTTGACAAAATAAAATACTCATTCTAATTAAAAACACTGGAAAGCAGAGGAACAACAGGAGCTTTTCTTAAAATGATAAATAATATTTATCTAAACCCAAAGACAAGCATTATCTATAATAAGGATAAACAACAATTTCCCTATAACATCAAAGGTGAAGCAAAAATGTCCATTATCACCACTATTATTCAAAATTGTATTAGAAATGCTAGCTAGAGCAATAAGAAAATAAAAGGAAATTGAAGGAATAAGAATAGACAATGAAATGATCACTTTTAGCAAATGATATGCTTTTAAAAAAATAACTAAAAAATTAGTTGAAACAATTAACAACTTTAGCAAAATTGGAGGATATAAAATAAACCCCCATAAATCATCAGTATCAATTCCAGTATCAGATGCAAAGACTGATGCAAGTTTTCTCACAATTGTATATATTAAGCAACCCATAGATTTATCTGAAAACTAGCCCCATACTGATCAATTAGTTATTGTTTCTGTGTTCCTTTTTTGTTTACAGACCCTAGGAGGGGACATGAGACACTATTTTTTCTGAATTCAAAGAATTTTACCTGTTTGCCCTATCCCTCCCAACTTGTAAATCCCTAATCTTTCATCTAATTAAAATAGGATTGCCTAATGTTATATTGTTTTATTGTAATTAATTGGCCTTATTTCATTAATTGTTCTTAATGTATAAAAGTCAGTCTCCCCCCGTTTTGAGTGTCTATACCTAAGCTGATGAAGGGAACTGGGTCTTGTTTATGGGGCATTAGAAGAAGCATCAAAATGAGAAGCCAAAGAAAATTGACATTAGCTGTTATAAATGCCTGAAATAATTATTTGGTATAGAAGACAGTTTGGTACAGAAGTTGATTATATTCTTTTCCTGCTTTTCTTCTTTCTAAGAAGGACCTTGATTTCTAATAGAAATAGGTTTCTAAGAAATTTATTATAATAATTTCCATATGAAAATATCAAAATATATATTGAAATAAAATTGCATTCATTTCAGTGGTAATCCAGAAATAACTTCATAGAAAATAACTTGCTCAGTCCCCATACATTATATCTGGGACAGTTGATAAAGCTAGGGAAAGAAAAGATGTATACTTTGGAAAAGATTTCTATCTGTTATGAAGAAGAAATTTCTAATCACTCTTTCCTCTAGTCAATCTGGGTAAACATTTTATATGACTGACATATATTTTAAAACCTGTTGATATACCCATGTCTATAAATATAGTTTTTAGGACATGGAAGACATTAGGAATTGTCCTAATGGTCTCAGAAAATTCTGAGTTCTACTAAGAAAACAAACAGTAGATTTCACCTACCTCATTTTTCCAGTCCTTTTCATTCTGAAGAAATAGATCTGAGAAATCTCTGTATACCAGGAAAGCAAAAGTGAAATAATCCATTTCTCTCTGAGAAGCCAACAATGCAAATTAGTTTGAGACTAGAATGGACTAGATATGCTCTCTTACTTGAGCCCAGAGCACATGCTGTAATTTTATCTACTTCCTTTTGGAAGAAAAAAAAAATGCACCTCTCTTAAATGTAATTGCTGGTGTACACATTAAGCTCAGTGATTAAATACTCAGCATAACTGTTGAATTGTCACTGAGAAAAATATATGTAAATCCTCCACATCAAACAAAGCTATATTAGGACATTATGGTAACAAGTGGAAATGGCTTTGATTATTGTAGTTGTAATAACTGTTGAAGGGGGAAGGAAGGGTTATTAGTCTTTTACATTTGAAACAGACATTGAGCTATTTGATTCAATGTTTTATAGGCATGAAGGAATAAACCTAATTTCCTTTTTCTTCCCTCCTGTCACAGTTTTTCTCATGTGTATGGAACAGGGGGGAAGAGGGGAGAATTTTGTGAGTGGGAAGGATAAGTCTGGGTCACATAGCCCAGAAGTCACATCTTGACTACAAGCATTCGATTAGCACCTATTATGTGACTTATTTTGTTTTAAGCATTGGGATAGAGATTGAGTGATTTCCCTGTTGAGAAGACTCCCCCTATAAGAATAGGTACAGTACCTTCTCTGCAATTTACAAATCTTAAAAGCCTGCTTGTATCATTAAGAAGTTACTTAACTTGCCCTTGATCACATAATCACTATGTATCAGCAATGAGACTTGATCACAGACTTGCTGTTACTAAACCCTGCTCTCTATCATTTAAGGCATGTGGATTCCTTAACATTTTATGTTAGAGGCAATGTTAACATTACCCTTATAAACTGGTTCATTCCAAATTTTCAAAGAATTCCCTTTAATTAAAATTTATTTCTAATGTGTCTGTTTTTGTGATAAAATTCAATTAATTAACTTTGGTTTGCCTCAAGAACTTTCCTTTTTGATCTTTTTCACAATGCAACTTCTGTAATAGGCAAATGACACTATCTCATGGAACATGGGCATCCTAGACTTGCCTTCTAGAGAATCTATCAGCAATTATGCGTACGATGTTTCATCTGGAATGTTTTTGCTTGCCCTTGGACATGCTTATTATTTTTGTTTTGTTCTCTGCTATTTGTTCATAATTCAAGCAGCCACGTATTTTTGGAAAATGTACAGCTTTATAATTTTGAATTTCAAAACAAAATGAGAGCCTCTAAAAATGTTTTATAAATATAATTAACAGTAGCCTCTCCAAGATATGGTAATGTTTCAGTCAAATTTACATATTGGAGCATAGAAGAAAAGTAGGAAAATAATATTGAAAAATTCTCTAGATCTTTTTTTTAATTACTAATGCCAATAGTTGTTTAAAAAAATAAGTTCATGGAATAGAATGTGTAGATGATATAAAAATTGAGAAGGACTGTTATGAATGAAAGGGTCAGGATCCTAAAAAGTCTCAGGGGGCTAGAATGATGGATCAAATCTAACAGGATTAGATCAATTAGTCAAAAGGAAAAATTTAAGACAAATTTTAAAAAACCTAACTTCAGAGTTATAGATTAGTTGAGATAAGTAGTTATGAAAATGACTTCGGTTTTGGTGGCATAGTAGATGGAGTACTGAACTTAGAATTAGGAAGACTCATCTCCCTGAGTTCAAATTTGACCTCAAACACTTACTAGCTGTGGGATCCTGAGCAAGTCACTTAGCATTTGTTTGCTTCAGTTTCCTCATCTGTAAAAAGAACTGAAGAAGGAAATGGCAAACCTCCTCAGTCTCTTTGCCACAATAAAAACCCAAATGGGCTCACAATGACTCATACATGATTAAAATGACTGAATTCAATATAAGCTGATTGTGATGTGGGTGCCCCCAAAAAAGTAAATACTTCTTCCTCATGGCATATTTGCTTTCTCATGGTTAATTGTAAGTTCCACCAGGGAACTTGTTTTTTCCATTATTAATTGTTAAAAGCACTTTCCTCTCCCAACTCTGTTTCATATTTACCATTCTTGGTGTCTATTTTTGTCTCTTTTCATAAATAAATTTGCTTGGGGCAGCTAGGTGGCACAATGGATAGAGCACCAGCTCTGAAATCAAGATGACCTGAGTTCAAATCTGATCTTAGATACTTAACACAGTTAGCCACGTGACCCTGGGCAAGTCACTTAACCCCAATTGCCTCAGCAAATAATAATAATAAATTTACCTTTTGCCAAAGAGAATGGCCATTGTGAATTCTTCACATGACCAAACCCCAACATTTGGTGACTACATCAATTTTATCATTGGTGCTGAACCTCAAACACATTGTGTGTGTGTGTGTGTGTGTGTGTGTGTGTGTGTGTAAAATGGTCTTTATACTATACTCTGTCCTGTCTTGGAGTAACATGTCTAGTTCAAGGTACATATTTGCAAACTTTAAAGAGGAAGAAGATTAGGATGTTGACAAGATGAAAATCATATCATATAAATACTGGTAGAAGGAAATGGGGTACTTTCTACACAAAAAAAAAAAATTAGAATAGGTGTTGTCCAATATCTGATGTATCATCATTTGGACAAAGGACTAAACTTTATTTTGTGTAACTCTGAAGAGAATGAGGAGCTAGAAGGAACTTTAGAAACTATCTCATCCAAAACCTTTGGTTTATAAATAAAGGACATAGGGGGATAACGAGCTATGACAGTTCGCCTAGACCATGGGGGGCCTCAGGAGCAATTTTCTATTTTGTAAATAAGTATAGATAGATAGATAGATATGTATATGTATATGATGAATTCAGTGGGCAATGAATGTTCTTGGGGCATTCAGGACAAAACTCAAATTTGAACCACATAGATGACATCCATAGAAACAAATATCACTTTGCTCAAATGATCTATGATAAGAATGAAATAAATTCTGAAGACAAAGCTAAACAGCTTATGGAAATAACAGGGAAAAACCAGAATAAGCCCATAGTGACTCCTCATAAACTCAAAATCTTATAAAAATGAATGTTGAAAATTATTTTTATATGTAATAGGAAAAAATAAAATACTAGCTACAAAAACAGAGATAGGTGTCTATTCTTTTTTATAATTTATTTAATATTTACCCCAGTTACATTTAAAACAATATTTAAAGTTTGTTTTTAAAATTTTTGAGTTCTAGATTCTCTCCCTTATCCCCATCCTCAGCATCCATTTAAAAAAAATCACATGTGAAGTTATGCAAAACATTTCCATAAAAGTCAGGTTGTGAAAGAAAAGATAGAGCTCCCACTTAAAAAAAAATAAGACAGAGAGAAAGAAAAAGAGAGATGGGAGAAGAGAAGGAGGGAGGGAGGGAGGGAGGAAGTGGGGGAGAGAGAGAGAGAGAGAGAGAGAGAGAG
This sequence comes from Sarcophilus harrisii, assembly GCF_902635505.1. NCBI lineage: Eukaryota > Metazoa > Chordata > Mammalia > Dasyuromorphia > Dasyuridae > Sarcophilus > Sarcophilus harrisii. The sequence continues at coordinate 475,907,969 of NC_045428.1, forward strand.
AGAGAGAGAGAGAATATTTTAATCTATATTTAGACACAATCAGTTCCTTCTCTGGATATGGATAGGATTTTTCATCATAAGTCTTTCAGAGTAGTTGTGGATCATTGTATTGCTGAGAATAGCAGAGTCCCACAACATTGACATTGCTATTATTTTGTACACAGTACAAAAACACACAAATACTTTGCTTGAGTTCATAGAGGATTATCCAAGTTTTTCTGAGAGCATCCTGCTCACCATTTCTTATAGAACAATAATATTCCATCATAATCACATATCACAATTTATTCAACCATTCCCCGATTTATGGGCAGCCCCTCACTTTCTAATTTTTTGCCCTGAAAAGACAACTATTATAGATATTTTTGTACATATAGATCCTTTTCCTTTTTTAAAACTCTATTTTGGGAATCATGCCTAGGTATTGTTAGATTAAAGGATGTACATGAATTTATAGTCTTTTGGACATAGAGGCATCATGACTCTTGATTCAGTTTCCTAAGGTTCTAGAATATCAAGATTTTTTTTCTTGATAATTTCTTGAAAGATGATGTCCAGGCTCTTTTTTTGATTATAACTTTCAGGTAGAGCAATAATTTTTTAAAGTTCTCTCCTAGATCTATTTTCCAGGGTAGTTGTTTTTCCAGTGACATATTACACATTTCTTCTGTTTTTTTTTCTTTTTTTTGGTTTTGCTTTATTATAGTTTGATTTCTGATTAAGTCATTAAGTCCATTTGTTCAATTATAATTTTTAAGGAATTATTTTCCTCAATAAGTTTTTATACCGCCTTTCCCATTTGGCCAATTTTGCTTTTTAAGGAATTCTCAGTTGTTGTTTTTTTTTTTAAATTTCCTTTTGCACCACTCTCCATTCTCTTCCTAATTTTTCCTCTGTTACTCTTATTTGATTTTTAAAATTCTTTTTGAGTTCTCCCATAACTTGAGACCAATTCTTATTATCCTTGAAGGCTTTGGATGTGAGAACTTTGACTTTGTTATCTTCTTCTGAGTGTGTATATGTTTTGATCTTTCTTGTCACCATAGTAACTCTCTATAGTCAGAAACTTTTTCTGTTGTCTGCTCAGTTTCCCAGCCTATTACTTGGCTTTTAACTCTTTATTAAAGGAGGGCTCTATTTCCAGAATAGAGGGTATACTGTCCCAAATTTCAGGGGTTTTATGCAGCTGTTTCCAGAGATCCTTTTAGGGACCTGACCACAAGCCATTTTTTCTTTCCTGAAATTGTTAAAGAGTGTGGCTGCTCCTTTGTGGCTGTGAGATCTAGTGTACTAAAGCAACAGCGTTCTTCTTCAATGCTAGTAAAGAGATTTTCTGTGAGCTGAGGCCTCTGTAAGCTGCCACTATCAATGCTGCCCTCACATACTCCTGGTATGCTGGTTTCCCAAGGTCCTCTCAACTCTGATGAAAAACCATTCCTTCCAACCTTGCACATAGTGTTTAGTGTCTCTTGGCTGAAAGGTCAAGAAGCCACTAGAACTGCCAATGATTCAGAGTTTCCTAGACCCATTACTACTTTGCTAGTATGGGGCTAAGGAGGGGGCTGGCCTGCATTGAGACTGAACTCGGGATTCCTACTCTGGTGTCACAGAAATTTCCTATTGACCTTCTAAGTTGTCTTCATCTGAAAAAATGTCTTTTTGAGTATTCTGATGCTCTAAAATTTGTTTAGAGTCATTATGTAAAGGAATTTGGAGCAATTGGGGAGGGGGGAGAAGAAGAGGTCAAGAAAATTCCTGTCTTTACTTCTACCCTCTTAGCTCTGCTGAGATAAATGTCCATTTTTAAAGGTCTTTCGTGAACCTCCAAAAGCTTCTTAAAGAAGACTGATTAGACCTTTATGTGATATAAATAAAACAAATCTCAATTATCTCACCAAAGCTATACAAAAATTTTAATTTCTCTTTAACAAGAGCTGCCATCATTCTGTGAATTGCACAAATTATTTTCCTCTTCATTCTCCAAGCTATTTCTTGAAAACAGATATACTTTACTTTCATTTGTTCTTTCTAAAAATCACCTGATAAAATAAAGGACATGCCCATAAAATGGCTAATTAGTTGATTTCTCACTCTGAATTTACACATGATTAGCTTTTAATCTGGTTTTGAGGGGGTTTTCTTTTTTATATATAAATAGTAACATCTTATGAAAGACATTCAAATTTATTCTTATACAATCAGCTATTTTAATATCTATCTGCAAAATCTATCAATCTGCATTAAAAGTTAATATTCATATCCATCTTATGTCAGACAATTATAGATATACTAAAAAATTTTCAAGGAAGGCATAATTATGTCATGGAAACATTTGACATGATTACAGGTTCAGTAAGAAAGTGCCAGCTGAAGCTAGGAGAACCAAATGTGATCATACCTCCCAGGTTTCCCCCTCCTCTAATCTCTTAACTGAGAACCCTGCCCCATATTTCACTGAAAAGTACTTGGGGCCATTCAGTGAGAACTCCCTTTTTCTCCCCGTCCTCTTTATATCTCTTCACTCAAATTTCCTTCCCAGTATATCCTCCTTACTCTTGTCTCACATAAAGAGGAGTCTTTTCTCCTTGACAAAGCAAACTCTTCTGTATGAATAAATGATCCCATTCCATCACATTTTCTCCAGCAGATTGCCCCCGCTCTCATCACTACTCCCACTAATCTTCATTTTCTTCATATCTACTATTTCTTTCTCTGCTGCCTACAAATAGGCTCATGTCTCTATGATCCTTGAAAAAAAAATCCTATTTTTGATCCATCCATCCCTGCTAGTTATTATCCTGTAGCTGCGTCTCCTCCCTTTTTTGGTTAACTTCTTTAGAAAAGCATCTATAAGCAGTTGTTTCACATAATTTCCTCTTCTCTCACTTTCTTCCAAGCCCCCTTCTGGTTTCCAACTTCATCATTCTGCTGCAATAGCTTTGTCTAAAGCTACCAAGGCTTTCTTAATTGCCAAGTCTAATGGTCTTTTAAAATCTGCATCCTTTCTCAATTCACATTCTTCTTGACCTTTTTTGCATACTTGGACACTAGTGATCCTCCTCTTCTCCATAATACTCTTCCTTCTAGGTTTCCACAACATTGCTCCCTCCTACATCTCCCCTTAGCTCTCTGACTATTCCTTCTCATTCTCCTTTGTTAGATTTTCAGCCATGTCACGCCCACTCACTCTTGGATATCTCCCAAGACTCTCTCCTGTGATCTCTCCTCTTCTATTACTATACTTTTTGCCTTGATGGTCACATCAACTCCCATGGATTCAACTGTAATCTCTATGTAGATGATTCTTTGATTTATATATTTAGCCCTAACCTCTTGAGATGCCTTTTGGATATCTCATATTCCATAAGCATCCCACTCAAGACATATCCAAAAACAGAATTCTTTCCCTAAAAACCCACCCTTTTACCCAGTCTTCCTATCCCTTTCAAGAGCACCACCATCCGTCCAAGCATCCACATTCTCAGCTTCAGTATCATCCTTGACTCCTCACTCAGACTCTCCTCCCCATACCTATTCTGTTGTCAAATATTTACATTAACTCTCATAGCTTATTGCTATTAACACAGCTGTCATCCTTATGCAGACCCACATTGCCTCTCTCTTGGACTATTGAAATAAACTTCTAATTATTCTCCTTGGCTCAAGTCTTTCTACTTCAGTCTATTTTCTACTTAGCTACTAAAGTAAGTTTCCTAAAGTTCAGATCAGACCATGTTACCCTCCTGCTTGATAAACTCCAATGACTTCCTCCAATTAGCTTTCTCCATATTCTTCAAATAGATCTGCCCCTTCAAAGGAATAAAACTCAATTTGAGGATCATCATATGTTGCATAGAATATAGAACGCAAAGGATGAGATATTTCCTTTATGTTTAGAGACAACAGAAAAGCAGACTCTAAATTCTCAAACCAGATATAAAATAAATACATGGTCCTGAGAATATTTGAAAAATTGGGTAATATATTATAAGGAGCCACATAAAATCTCCTTTCTCTTCAAAGCTTTCTCTTCTTCTGATTAGGCATAAAGCTGTATTGCCTTATTTTTCCTTCCACATCTTTTCTGGCTATTAAGACAATGGTACAACCACAGTTTTTCTCTTTTTTTTATTTTTTTTTTATTTTTTTGTTTTTTTATTTTTTTTTATTTTTTAAATTTTTTTTTGGTTTTTTTGGGTTTTTTTGTTTTTTTATTTTTTTATTTTTTTTGTTTTGTTTTTTTATTTTTTTTATTTTTTTTTAACACAGTTTTTCTCAAACTGCTATTCCCCCAATCCTCATTATCCTATCCCTGTTCCTAGTGGAACTGGCATACTATGAGACTTCATATCAAATAAGTCCACTGCTATCCTAGGAGAGAGATCATTATCTAATCTATTTTCACTCACTTTGCAAGAATGTTTGTGGAAACATAGCATTTCCACTCTTTCTGTCATTGTTTGCTTGCATTTTTGTTTTCCTTCTTGGGTTTTTTTCTTTCTTTCTAGATCTGATTTTTCTTGTGCAGCAAGACAACTGTATAAATATGTATACATATGTTGGATTTAACATATACTTTAACATATTTAACATGTATTGGACTACCTGCCATCTAGGGTAAGGGGTAGGGAGAAGGAGGAGAAAAGTTGGAACAAAAGGTTTTGCAAGAGTCAGTGTTGAAAAATTACTCATGCATATGTTTTGTAAATAGAAAGCTATAATAATAAAAAAAGAATGTCAGTCTGAAATTTTAGAGTTATTGCTAAAATCACATTATCATCAAATGACAAATATTTTTTAAAGTTTTGCATGTTTGTATTGAGTTAGAAATTTCACTGGAAGCTTCTTTCCTTTAAGTTTACCTTCTTTCTTTAAAGAAAATTGTTTCTATTTTATTGAGTAAGATTTGGCCTATTTGTTGAATATCCTAAAAGTCGCTGGGCTAAAAGGCTAACCAACTGGGCATCCAAATATATTCTCAGAGTAGTGTTTCTTAAAAAAGAACTCATGGAAAATTTGGGTACAATTTTCATAACTTAATTTATTTAATAATTAATAATTTTCATAACATAATTTTTCATACAATTTTCATAATATAAAATACAGGCACAATATTTTAAATAACTGACAGACATAGGAAAAAATAGTACTTAGGCAGAAGAATTGATTGGAATAGGTCTAGTATGGGTTTCTATATAGTTTACAGATATAGCATGTTGTACATGTTACCTTTGTCATCAGAGAGTTAAACTTTGAGTATGAAGTACATTCCTGTGTTTATCAAGAGAGCTTAGCTTTTCATAATGACAATTGCATTACTCAGGCGTCAAGACAGCAATGAAGACAGACTGTACTGTAAATTAAGCCATATTTATTTCACTTTGCTGATAAATGACAGTCAATTCATTTATAACTTCTTCTACCAGAAGAATGTAATCTAATCAATATTATAGTCATTCTTTGTTAATGGACAATTAAATAATTCTAGACTTCAAGGCAAAATGATCATGAAGTCTAGTAGATGAGTCCCAGAAAATGTTACTGCTCTCAAAGAGCTCCAGCACCAGGTAATAAACTGCATTTGAGCAGTGGAAAAGAACTTTCAAATGTAATAAGTGGATTACTATTAGTGAGCTTATAGAAATTGTTGGAAACAAGAGGTAGACAAATATGATTCTAATCTTCAGAAAAAAAAAGTGGGAGTGAAGTTGATTGTTCATACTTTGACTGATGCCTGAAAAAAATTCTAGAATATAGTGTAAAGATATTGCTTGTTAGCACTGAGAGAGAGAAGTGATGGTTATTCTAGGAGCTAAAATCCCTTCATGAAGAAGAAATAATGTCAGACTAATTTTCTCTCATTTGGGTAGTTATTAGGCTTATCCATCACAAGATTGGCATCACCTGATATACCTGGGCAGTTAGGTAGTAAAATGGTTAGATTACTGGAATTAGAATCAGGAAGAACTGAGTTCAAATCTAGCCTCATATACTTAGTATCTGTGTGACCCTGCCCAAATCCTTTAACCCTGTTTGTTTCAATTTCCTTTTCTATAAAATGAACCGGAGCAGGAAATGGCCAACCATTCCAGTATCTTTGCCAAGATAACTCCAAATAGGGTTACAAAGAGTTGGATATGACTTAAAACCAACTGAAAAACAGCAACAAAAACAATATACATGTATATTGCAAGAATAGCAAAACGTTTGATTAGGTCTAATCCTAATCCTTGTGGACGAGGTGAAGAAAGATGTTCAGAGAATAGTGCAGGTAGGAAATCTCATTACTAACTGACTGACTTCATCCAAATAGTAGCATTAAGGTCTTGAATGTATTGCCTTTTCATTCTACATCTTTGAATCTCTGGTTCCCTTCAAAGCACAGCTGAGTGCCACCCCCTACATAAACCCCTTCTCAATGTTCCCAATTTGTAGTATCCTCTACTTCTTGAAATAATTGTGTATATAGTTGTACATACTTTCTTCAGTTTTATAAATGGATGAATTGTGGCACAATTCATGGAATACATGAAGTTGATTTGGGTATCTGGTTATTTCTAATAACACAAGTATTAGCTCTGAAGTACTTTTGGGATGATACATCAATCTTCCACAATTTCCATGAATTTAAGTTGTGGAATGATGAAACAATCCTCTTATTAGTCTCTTAGTCCCAGATGGCAGTTAGAGGAGATGGCCTCAGAAATTTGCCACTGAAGAGGAAATGCTGCTCACTTACTATACTTTTTAAAAAGGGAAAAAGTGATAGAAAGTATAGATACTTAGTAACAGTATGTAAATATATTACATGTATAAATTTATATATATATATATATATATATGTAAAGAGAGATATTCATATAAAGAGACATATATAAATAGAAACATTTTAGAATTGCTAATGTTCAGAAATTCACCTAATAATTACTTTAAGGGGAAAAAAAACTACTTATAAGCTTTCTTCTTATTATGGACCAGTGACATTCAACCTGACTAGATAACTTTGGAACCTGATGTATCGTTAGTAAATTTATCTCTCTCTTAATTAAAGATTTCATCTACAAAGTGGGCTAAAAAGTTAGAAGGATTAATAGGTGAAATAAACAAACACACACCACAAGTAGAAAAAATAACAACAAAGTAATTTTGTTATTTAGTGGACCTGTGATCTTATTGTATAAAGTGATAATGGATTATTGTGAAATTATAACTTTAACACAATGAAAAAATGTGCATACTTTGATGGGAATGATATAGAGTTCTTCATATCATATGCCTATATAATATTACTAATGATTTTAAATACATGAAATATATTGTGGATATTATAAAAAGATATATGAATAAAATATATTCATTGGTACATTTTTGAGAATATAGTTTATATTCTATAACATTCCATAATGTAATACTCTTCATATGTGGCTATACATCCTAAGTTGTCTTCACACATTATGATTTTAGATATAAGAAATTTGGCACTAACTTTGAATTTTATAAATAAAACAAGAGAGACTAAGAAGATGATAAGGGGAAGAAGAAAAAGCAAAATAGCAAATCAACATTAGTTAAACAGTTCTAACTCTGATTCTATTTTCACATTAAGATAAAACTAGGGAAAAATCACAAGATATGTTGTTGGAAGGAAAAATGACTTCAATATTCTGCTAAATTATGTAATTTACCACAATAGTGTAAGCTATGTTGTTTTCTTGTTTTAACTCTCACAATATCCCTCATGAGAGAGGAGATTCATGCCCTTCAACGCTTCTTTATTTTTCCCTGTCTTAATGCTTGCATTCATAAACTCTCTTCATGGGCCCCACCTCGAAAGCATTTTAAATTAAGGAACTAAGAAATATTCATGTTAGTTTCTGGAATGGCTTAAATTTAGTAGAGCCTGCCTCTCAACGCAGATACTTGTTCAAAATTCACATTCATCCTAGGCTTATAACCAAAGTGTCCTTCACTCATTGGCCCTCAACACACATATCCAATCAGTTGACAATTCCTTTCCTTTCTGTCTTTACATCTTTTGTCTAGCTCTCCTTTCCATTGACACAACCACCACCCTAGGTAGATCCTAATTGGTACATGCTTGGACTGCTAATTCCGGTTGATCTCTCTGTCTAAAGTCTCCATCCTTCACTCAGCTGCCAGTGATTTGATAGTCTTTTGTTCTTAGATTTTGAAATAAAATATAGGATTAAAATGATATGAACATTTTTGCAAAAGATCATGTAATAGTCTTTTCTTCTTAGATTTTTAAATAAAGGATAGGATTAAAATATGAACACTGACAATATGACTAACATGGAGATATATTTTATATGACTGCTTATGTGTAACCTATATCAGATTGCTTTCAATCTTGGGGAGTGGGAGGGAAAAAAGGAAGAAAAATTTGGAACTCAAAATCTTATAAAAAATGACCATTGAAAATTTCCTGTATATGTAATTGGAAATAATACAATATTATTTACATGAAAAATAAAGTGGATGACCAAGAAAAAATATATATTTATTTTATAAAAGTTTAATGTGGCTCACAAAGCTTGGGACTTGAAGACAAATAGACCTAGGTGATAATTACAGTTTTCCTGGGCAGGCAAGATCTGTAACTTTGTACAAAACATCTAACATCTCTGAATCTTCTTTCCTCATCTATAAATGACATGAAGAATTTAAACAAGTTCCGCTTTGTATAAGGGAAATTTATGCTGAACATCTTGTAGATATCTCAAACTCAACATGGCCAAACCTTTCTTCCTAAACCCTCCTCTCTTCCTACCTTCCCTATTAATGTTGAGAGTACTCCCATCATCCTAGGCTTACAACCTAAGTGTCATCTACTCATTTGATCTCACTGCACATATCCAATCTGTTACTAGGTCTTTTCCTTTCAGTCTTTACCTCTCTCTTCTAGCTCTCCTTTCCAATGACACAACCACCGCCCTAGGCAGCTCCTAATTCCTACATGCTTGGACTGCTAATTCTGATTAATCTCTCCACTCAGCTATCAGTGATTTTCCTAAAGCACTGGTCTGTCCATGTAACTCTCCTAATCAATAAACTCCAAGGTCTTACTATTACCTCCAGAATAAACTTTAGAAACCTATGGCTCTTAAAATCCTTTTTTAGTTGTCCCCTTGCTGTCTTTCCAGTCTTCTTACACTTTACCATTTACTTTATTACCCTGTAATGCGGACTTGTTCTTTGCAACTCTATCACTTTTCATTGTTTTTCTTTCATGTCTGGAAATGTTTTACTTTCTTACTCCTTTCTCCCCTGGTTTCTTTCAAGATTCAACTCAAACCCCACATTCTAAAAGAAGCTTTTCCTAGTCCCTTTTCTATTTCTAGTGCCTTTCCTCTGAGATCACCTCTTTTCTGGGCACATTGTTCAAATGCCAAACATAGACTTGACAGAGAGATTTATTTTATGGCACACTCATACAGGGCAAATGCTCATGTAGTGGTCAGAAAAAATGATGCAAGGACAATCTCAAGGTCTCGCTCTCTCCCCCTTTTTATATTTATACTATTTTTTATTTTTTATCATAGCTTTTTTATTTTTCAAAACACATGCAAAGATAATTTTCAACATTCACTCTTGCAAAACCTTGTATTCCATGTTTTAAACTCTCCCTTCTACTGCCTCCCTCCCCTAGATGGCAAGTAATCCAATATAGATTAAATATGTGCAATTTCAGGATTTCTCTTAAGAACTTTAGAACTGATTGTATAACATGGGAGAGACTAACACAGGACCACTCAGCATGGGATGCCTTCATTAAGGTGCTGTGCTCTAGGAGAAAAGCAGAATTAAATTAGGTCAGAAGAAATGCAAGATGTACAAAATTAGAGAATCCACTCCAAATATTCATAGGAATTATTTGTGCCTGACCTGTAGCAGAGCATTCTGAGCTCATATTGGTCTGATCAGCCAGTCATACCCTTTAACTTGATTCTAACAGAACATTTTGATCCTCTTTGAGAACAAAGGACAACAATCAACCAACCTCCCTCAGATCTTATATGTCCACATTTCTTTGCATGTCTCTCTCATTAGAATATAAGTTCCTGGAGGATAAAAACATGTTTTGGGCTTCCTTTGTATCCCAGCACTTATTAGCATAATACCTGATAGAGGTGTTTTTCCATCATATTGACTCCTCTTGACCCCATTTGAAGTTTTCTTGATGAAGATACTGGAATGCTTTGTCATTTTCTCTTCCAGTTCATTTTACAATTAAGTGATTTGCTATGATCACATAGCTAGTAAGTGTCTTATATCACATTTGAATTCAAATCTTCCTGACACCAAGGTCAGTGGGACCACTTAATGGTCCCACTTAAAATGTGCTTATTGACTAATTCATATATTAAAGACAATTGAACTATTTTTAATTCCTATAGAGTTCATTCACATACATAATTTCTATGAATTATAAAGACATTATTGCTTATATCACTCTTTAATTATTTATTGAATTAAATTAAACTCAAGTAGAATAGGGTGACAGTGACAAAAGAATCAGAATTTTAGAGAGGAAATAAATGTTCAACATATATGAAGCTGCTCTGATTACATTTTCTTCTAATCTTTTGTTGTCAGTGGCTGTACATTTCACCTAGTCTTCTATATTTATAAATTTTGGTAATTTGTCTCTTCCTTTTTTACTCAATCAATTCTTAAGTCCTGCTGATTCTTTGTCTGTAATATTTCTCTTTTTTTTTTTGTAATATTTCTCATGTCCAAGTACTTTTATGACCAGTGGTGACCAGGCTTTCTAATGATTACCCCTATGAACCATTTCAATAAGTCCTAATAGTTCTCACAGCTTGTATTATTTTCTTTCCCATATTTTTTAGGACTGGGTTTCCAATGTTGGATTCACAGAGGTTGTTTTCTTTTGTTTTGTTTTGGTTTGTTTTTTTTTTTTGGGGGGGTGGGGGTTGGGTACCTTTGTAATGCACTAATTATGTGATATTTATCCATATTTGTAACTGATCCTCCTACTATATTACTTTTTGTTAAAGATTAGAGACTATGACTTGATCTCTTCTTCAATGAAGAACTCAATGCTCAAATGCTCAAAAACATAAGACTTTTTTAATGCTTACTGAATAAATGATAGATTGGCTTCCTTTTATTTCAATATCCTCTAATCTTATCAATTGTAAGTAGTCAATCAATAAGTATTTATTAACTGCCATGAGGCACTGGGCCATGCGAAGTGGTTTTTATCTATTTTTTATTAATTATTTTAACTATTTGTCTGATCTCCTTTAATGCCATCCTATTTTTGATAGTTTCATTTTCCCCCTTATCTTTAAACTTCTAAATTTTTAATCAACAGAAAGTTGGATTTGGGTGTGAGACAAGTTTATATAAAGAACTGGGAGAAAATTTATCAAGGCTGGAAGACCAAGTTTCTCATATTCTCAAAAATAATGTTTTTGTTTAGAGGGGTTATAAAGCATTTTCACAGCTGGCAAGAGTTTTGTGTATGATTGAAAAGCTCAAATATTGTATGAAGTTTTAATTAACATTGCTGCTAAATTCACAATAATCAAACAAAAATTCATCTATAAGAAGCAGAGTGACAAATTAGTTTAAAATACATAACAGCAGATTATAGCACCAGTTTTTCCTTCTGATATGTTTACTCAAATGTAAATGAGCAATTATTATTTAAATGCTTTCTTAGGGCAGGAAAAAGATGTATAAAATGAATTAGAAAAAGAAACTAGGAAAAAGTAAACTTTTACAATGCAAATTTTGTTCCTATCTCTCACAATAGGCTTATGCCTTCCCTCTATTGGTTATCTTCAAGTAATCTTTGCTGGTACAATATTGATTGCAAGTTGTCTCCCCCATTAGAATATGGATTCCTTGTGAACATGGACTATCTTTGCCTTTTCCTTCCTTAGCTCTCTTTCCTTCTTAGTTTTCCAGAATGAGGAAGATTTGATACTTACCAGGAGATAGAAGGAATATAAAGTGGAAGAATAATCCCTGCCTTAGAGTAACAGTAACCTTTAAACTTTAAAGTGCATGAGCTTTACAAATAGAAAGGAAATTAAGTCACAAATGAAAGTTCTACCTTTTGGCTAGTAGTGATGCAGAGGATAGTGTTGGAACTGAAGTCAAAAGAACCTGGGCAAAACATATGACCTCTGTTTGCCTAGTTTACTCAATTGAAAAAAAGAGAATAATAGTAGCACTCACCTCCCAAGGTTATTATATTTGCAGAGTACTTAGTATATAGTAGGCACTCAATAAAAGCTTGCAAATATTCACATTTTTCCTATCTCAGACATGCAGAGAAACAGTTCCTCCTAAAGTTTTGCTACTTAGCTTAAAAGTATCCCTTGCTTTGAATAAATCCTTTTGCTATCCTATTAAATGAGTAATTATTGAAGAGAATTATTGTCAAGGATTCTGGAGTACATTTTGCTATACTGGTTATTCTTTAGTACATAAAGGTCAGGTCATACAGTTGGTAAGGGCAGAGTGATGAGTGATAACAATGCCAAATGACTTCTGGAACTATCACAAAATTGGCACATGAAAGATCTTGAGGCTATTTTCAATTCAATAGTTGAGCATCTGGCATGATGTGCCAAGTCTGGTGCTAAGCACTGATGATCCAATGACAAAAAAAGCAACTGAAATAATTTAAATTTGATATGTGCAATGTGATAAGAAATTACTAATTCCAGAGATTTAGAACTAGAAAGAACCTGAGAGGTCATCTAGTACAGTAATTCAAACTCAAATAGAAATGGATTCCCCGAATACCACTTGGAAAACCACAAATTAACATTAAAAGTATTGTATCATGTTTTTCTTTATTTGTTAAAAACAATTGCATTGTGTGTGAAGTCCAACCATCTCATTTCATAAATGATTCAACAAGGATTTATTAAACATCCAAATACTCTTATCAAATGGAAACATATGTGAACTGAAATTTCATTCTGAAATATGAACTGAAACTTATTCTATCATTTATCACCAACAACATGTTGTTAAATGATATAACTTATGATTTTTTGTTTCTGAAAAATTCAGAAATTCAGCTTCTGTTTCTCAGCTAAGTCCTTCTACAAATCACCTTAATTCAATATATTGTCTCTACACATCTTATTGTACATATACAATTAAGGAAGAAATATCATCCTTGCTAACAAGCCTTGCAAGATACAGGTGGAGTCTAGGAAATCTTATTTCTGCAACAATAGCTGTCCTTCAAAAAAAGTTTAGATTATTTTCCATGCAGATGAATACCTTTAATGAGCTTTCCATATCAAAAGGTGGAAGGAGAACTTGTTAGTCCTTCATTCTTGACTTCTATCCAATTATATTGTTTTCCATTACCTATTCAGACTTTTTAACTAATCATATTGTTTTATGTTTCCTGTTCTTTGTTCTCTTGTACTTCCCAAAACTTAATGAAAATTAGTAAGCACTACCTCATCGTCTTTTGCCTTGCCAAGATATCAAGGGATCCCTTTTATTTATCATTTTAGTCTTACCAATAAATTGAAGGTTCTCAAAAATTTATACCTGTTTACCTTAATTTCAATAGTAACAGTGACAATAACTTTAAAACTCCAAAACTGAAAACTTAATAAATGAATATGAGTTTTAAAATACAGTTCACAGTCTTTCTGTACCAGAAAATGTCAGTCTCCTATTCCCACTACTGCATCCCTCCCCTGAAAAAAAATCAGGATTTTAAGAAAACCTGAGTTTATTTTGTGAATCCTTCTGCCTTTAGTTGATTTATCCACTGAGTGTCATTGGGTGTATTTCCTCAATTATGGAATCTAATTGACAAATATTTCCTAGCTTTTGTCTCTTAAAGGGATCAAATCTATGTGGCCTGTAGTCATTTGGATCTGGAGACAAATTCTAAGATGACTTTGATACCTGGAGAAGTAGCATCTTCTATTTTCAAATATATTATCACCTGAGATGCACAGTTGAGCTGCTTGAGATACTGAATCAACAAGTTTAAAGAATTATTGATAACAATTATTGATAACTTTAACATTTGATTCAATGTAAAACACATTTATTAAGCATCTACTGAAGTAGAGATTGGAGATACAAAGGCAAAAATGGAACCCTTTCTACTCTCAAGAAACTTAGAATATGATATCTAGATATATAAGTTAAACAAAGTGATTTCATGATGGAGAAGGCAGTAACAAATGGCCAGGGCATATAAGAGATGTTACCAGAGCTGAACCCCGAAAGAAGCCAGACATTCTACCAAAAGAAGATAAGATGAAGTACCTTCCAGTCCATTAAAATGCACAAAGTTAGGAAATGATTGAGCATTTCAGATGCACTGTTCATAAAACTAAAAATTGTTATATTATGTAATTCTGTTAATTTGTGTAAACTATTGATAATTTTTAATACTTGTTAATACTGCCAATTTCATGAGATTTTTGTGAGGAAAGTAATAAACATTGACACAAATATATATATAAATGCAAATTATTATCATTATTACTAATATTCACTTGGACAGTTAAGTACTTACTATGTGCCAGGTACTATATTAAGTGCTAGAAATAGATACGGCTATAGATAGATATGTAAACATCCATGTGCATGTGGAATGTACATAAGTACATAAAAAGAACTGAGAGGTCATCTAGTATGGTGATTTCAAATTCAAATAGAAATGGATCCCAGTAAGAGATAAATTGACTTAGAAAAGTCACAAATTAACATTGTCAATATATTATTTTCATTCATTTTGTAAAATCCAATTATATCTTAATCTGGTTCTTACTGTTCTCAGGAGTAGAGATTCCTATACATTTATGTATCATGATAATGAAAGTTTGTTTTGTTAATGCTCATTATGGTAATTTGGGGGAATCCTGAATATCAAAGTTACATTTATAGTGCCAAGATATGTTTTTTGCTGTTTTACATATGGATTTCTGGAAATTTTTAATACAAATTTTTATTTGGAAAGTTGTTTGTCATAATGTCTCTCCAGTTCATGCTTATCCCACAAATACCTCCTCATCCTTCAAATCAGGATCATCCAGCACAAAAAAAAAAATCATTAGAAATTAAATTTGTATAATTTCAATATTAAAAATGCTTTATTGAAGTGTTGTTTCTATAAAACATTTGACTACCCACAATATACCATTCTTTGATTTTCTAAAATAACAGAATGGTAGATGGATAGAATAATGGCCTGTAGTCAGAAAAACCTAGATTCCAACTGAATTTCAGACTTTTACAAGCTGTGTAATATTAGGCAAGTCAGTTAACCTTGTCTTACTCAGTTTCTTCATCCATAAATCTGCATATTAATATCACCTTCTTCCTAAGGTTGTTGTAAGGATCAAATGAAATAATAATTGTAAAACATTTTGCACAATGCTTGGTGATGAGCTTTATAAATTTCAGCTACCATTATGAACATAGAAACATCAAAGAGATGAAAATGACAGCTTTTGACGTTAGTATATGTTTAGAGTGCTTTATAGTTTTTCATACAAGTGTAGATGACCATGAAATAAAAGAAGAAAGAATGCCCATAAAAGCAAAGTTTTAATTATTTCCAGTTCTTTATAAAGGAAAAAAAACCAATCTATTTCTGCTTTGTACCTTTTGTAGACTCCCTAGATTTAGAACTGGAAGGGATTGCACTTCATACAACAGTTTATTCTCCTCTGAAATTCATACATCTGTTTTAAAAGGAGAACATTGTATATGAATTTCATATTTCTGATGATTTATTTCCTCTAAATCTTCCTTGATAATTAAGTTTTCTCCACATTATTGTTATATTTTAAAATCAATGGTTGCAATTGCTGGGTTTGGGGATGAGAAATCTTCAAGACATGATGAATAATTTCTGAGGACAGATTCTTACTGAGCATTCATAGTCATAATGACCGGGGCAACCAAGTACTCTAGTAGAATCTTGAGGGAAAATAGAATTTTCCCAGTTTACACATTTGAATAACAAATCATCATCTCCTATATTAACCTAGCAATTCAGATTTATATGTTTGTCCCTTGTATTGTATTCTGGTCCTAGACCTTGCTGTTGACCAAAGTCCTAGGGTCAATACTTAATGCTGCTGGAGTTAAAAACAATATTAAGGGCTCTCAGTGTCCCTGCTTTCTCAATATTTATGAAAGAAATAAAGCTTTCTCCAAAATGCATTCCAAAGAGAAATGTGAAATTGTTTTCCAATTTTTTTTATTTGTTATTTACTGAAGTGTTGTAGAAGCCTTTTGCTTTTAGATAGTAATCATTTTGGGAAGGTGGATGTAGTGGAAAGATGAGCAGTATTAGAATTAGAGACTTCCTCTCATATACATTCAAGACCTTGTTCTGTGAATTATTGAATTAAGGATTTGATTTGATAGTATAGTACTATATTGATGAGGGCATTGGACTTGCAATCACAAAAACCTGGATTTAAATTCCACTTCAGATAATGACTAGTTAGCTAGGTAACATCTAGGAAGTGATTTAATTTCTCAAGGCCTGAATTTCCTCATCTATGAAATGAAGAGAAAGAAAGTAATGGTCTTAAAATTTTCTCCTAGACAGGGGAATTAGGTAATGAAATTGATAATACACCTCAACTCCTGGAGTCAGGAAGACTTGAGTTAAAAATCCAGTCTCAGTGACCCTGGACAAGCCACTTAATTTATGTTTGTCTCAGTTTCCTGATTTGTAAAAATGAGGATAATAGTAGCAGCTACCTCTTGAGTTTGTTTTTAATATTAAATGAGATAATCGTTGTAAAGTGCTTAGTACAATTCCTGCCACATAGTAGGTGCTATATAAATGTTAGCTGTTGTTAAATCTATGAGTCTCTGTCAAATTCATGACCAACTTGATGATCTAACAGGAAGGTAAGCCCTGGTTAAGGACTTTGAAGGCAACTCCCTATAACTATGGACATGCCCTCTTGACTCATTCTCTACTCAGTGAGGATGACAGTGTGACAAAAGTGCTGGCTTTGTAGTCAGAGAATCTGGGTCCAATCTGCTTCTGACCCTGCCTGTGTGACCTTGAGCTAGTCAACCAAACTCTCTGATCTTCATGCTTTTATATATGAAAAGCATATATATGAAATTCATTTTATATAAATGAATTAGTTGGAATACAAAATCTCTAAAGTCCATCTGGCTGTAAACCTAGGATCACTACTCCTTCATCCCACTTTCAGATTTTCATTGTGACAAAGAATAACAATCAAACAAAAAAAATTATCCCAAAGGGCCATATTCAATAGCATATGCAATGCTCCACATCCACAATCTGTCATCAGAGTTTCATTTCCATTTGATTGTTCCTTATTTTACATTCCTGTAGTCATTGTGGATTCAGTTTCCTTACTCTGCTTATTTTGCTATATAAGAAGAAATCCAAACAGGCCTTGCCATATCTACCATATTTTACCTTTCTTCCAATGAAGGAAGATTCCATGATATTCATATACTACAACTTGTTCAGTCACACTCCAATCAATAAGCATCCAATTCTCCCAAGATATTTAGAATTACATATTCTTACATTAAGAGTTCTTATGGGCCTTATTTCTAAAATTTATAGAGAATTGATTCAAATTTATAAGAAAACAAGCCATTTTCCAATTAATAAAGATCAAAGGATGTGAACAAACAATCAGAGAAAGAAATTAAAACCATTTCTAGCCATATGAAAAAATGCTCTAAATCACTGTTGATCAGAGAAAGATAAATTAAGACAACACACTTTCCAGATTGGCTAAGATGACAGGAAAAGATAATCATAAATGTTGATATGAATATGGGAAAACTGGAACACTACATTGTTGGTGGAGTTGTGAACTTATCCAACCATGTTGGAGAACAATTTGAAACGATGCCCAAAGGGATATCAAACTGTGCATAACCTTTAATCCAGCAGTGTTTCAACTGGGCTAATAACTCAAAGAGATAATAAAGAGGGGAAAAGAACCTGCAAAAATGCAGGTTGCAAAAATGTTTGTGGCAGCTCTTTTTGTAGTGGCTAGAAACTGGAAATTAATGGATGCCCATCAACTGGAGAATGGCTGAGTAAATTGTGGTATATGAATGTTATGAATATTATTGTTCTGTAAGAAACACTCAGCAGGAGGATATCAGAGAGGTCTGGAGAGACTTACATAAACTGATGCTAAGAGAAATGAGCAGAAGCAAGAGAACATTATTCACAGCAACAACAAGATTATACAATGATCAATTCTGATGGAAGTGGCTCTTTTCAATAATGAAGTAATTCACTCCAGTTCTAATGGTCTTGTGATGGAGGGAGCCATCTGCACCCAGAGAGAAGACTGTGGGAGCTGAGTGTGGATTACAACATTGTATTTTCACATTTTTATTATTGTTTGCTTGACTTTTTGTTTTCGTTCTCAATCTTTTCTTTTTGATCTGCTACTATTGTGGAAATATGTACAGACGAATTGGACATATTTAATATATATTGGATTATTATCTGTCTAGAGGAGGGGGTGGGGAGAAAGGAGGGAAATAATTTGGAACACAAAGTTTTGCAACGGCAAATATTGAAAACTATCTTTGCATGTATTTTGAAAATAAAAAGGTATTATTTTTTACAGTGTTCTTATAACAATATTAAATATGAGCCAGCATATTGTGCATCTTCATGTTACAAGATTAAAAAAAAGAAATCATTAAGTGCTAGTAGCCAAAGGTGCAAATTTATTGTTAATGACCTAGGAAATTTGACATTAGAAAAAGTAAAATGAAATATTTATAATTTTTAAAATTTTCATTATTATGAACTGCACAGAGCATATATATATATGTATAGGGAATAGAGCATATATATGTATATGTATATGTACATATGTATATGTATATGTATACATATGTATATGTATAAATAATAATAGCTGGTATCAAATGAAATATTTATAAAGTACTTATCACAGTGTCTGGCACATGGCAGACACTATAAATAATGATTATTATTATTTAGTGGGAAATTATTCCCATGGTACTTTTTTACATTGTAATGCATAGAACTTATTAAAGAGCAATAAGATAACCAAAGATCCTTGCAAATAAAAACTTTCCCTCAGCTATGTTCATTGTAGATAATTCTGAAGTCAAAGCTAAAACAAGTTGGTGGGATTAAAGGGGGACATAAGTGATGAGGCTACCTAACTTTTTAGAATATTAAATAAATGCATAGAAAAGAAAGGCCCATAGAAACAGTGCTAATAAGGACAACTTTGGAGAGAATGTCATGTATACTTAAACAGAAAAGGAAGTTTATCATGATCAAAGTTTCATGTGCAATCCTCATTTTAGGTTTGCTTTGTATGTGGAATTGCTCATCTTATTTACTTTTGAGTTCAACATTAAAAAAAGAAAAAATAGATCTGAGGATTTTAGAAGATCAACAACTCAACATGAATACTGACAGAATGATAAGGCAATCAAAAAAAGCTAATACATTGTTAGAATCCTTACAAAGTGTTAAGTCACTAGAGTTGATAGAAACAATGCTTCTGTATTAGTTCACACCTTTGAAGTTCACAAGTCAGAATTCAATGTGAGATTCACAAGTTTACACCTCCCACAATACCACTCTCTCAGAGGAGGAGTCAACCTTTGGGTTCACGCCTTTAAGAGATCATACATAAGAAGCTCTTAGAGCTTTAGTCAGTCCTCAGTTGAGGAGATTGAGAAGCTAGAGACTGCAGTTGGGCAGAATTTAAAGTCTGCTTCATGATTAGCCAGTAGTACTAAGCTTTGTCAATAGAAGAAAATACCGAGAATTTTAGATTATAAACAACCACATGAAAGAATGTCTCAATCTCTAATAATAAGAGAAATGAGAATAAGAAAATGAAAAAAAGAGAAGAGAAATCAAAATTATCTCTGAGATTCTACTTCACACAGAAAACTGGCAAAGGTAATACAAGATAAGCATAGTCAGTGTTGGAGAGACTGTGGAAGATGAGCACACTGGTGCATTATTAGTGCATCTGTTAATATAGCCATTTGGAATTATGGAAACAAAATGCGGAAAACATCCATATCTTCTGACTCAATTATAGGCCAATTATAGGGCTTATACTTATCACTTAAGGAGGTGATGGATAAAAAGAAATCCCCATATATGTCAATTTTATTTTAGCAGTACTTTTTATGATAGCAAAGCATTGGAAACAAAGTAGATTCTCACAGATTGGGAAATGACTGCAAAGATTATGACCATGAATGTAATGGACTAGTACTAAGTTTTAAGAAATAATAAATATGATCAGTGCAGACAAGCATAGAAAAACATAAATGAACTGATGGAGAGTAAACAGCCAACAAAACAGTCTACATGACTATGACATAAATGGCGTAAAGAAGAGTCATGAAACAATAAAAAATGAATTTTGCAAATTACAAATAAGAGGTCTATTAAAGTCAGAGGTCTTTAGATATGTTACATTGCATATATTTTTAGACTTTTTCAATGCATTGTTCAATTTTGCTAATTATTAATTTTCTTTTTTTCTTTAAAATTTTATTTGTTTTATAGGATGACTTCCTAGAGATGGTGCAGTATACATGCTGAAAGAATCTTAGTAATATAAAAAAATCAATGCAATTTATTTTTTTAAAAAAAGAACATGTGGATTTTCAACTTAAATAAAAAAAGAAACAGCATCTAATGCAATGTTTTTTGTACTAGGATTCTCACTTTTATATTTTCTTTTACCTTGAATTTGGTATATTTATTTTAGGTTAGTTACTACTATAAAGAAGTGGCCATTTCCACTGAGGGTAATATTTTTCATAGTAAAGAGCTATCCAGTGGAACGAAGAAATGTCATAAGGATTAGGATGATATGTTGTTGGTTAGGAGTTGAATGACAATGGTGACTGTGGTTGGTGACTATAAAAATTTGACTGACTTAATAGAAGTTTGAGAAATGATGGTTTTTGAAAGTTATTTGGGGAACTGAGATAATTTAAAGTAATGGGAAGAAAGACTATAAAATGTTACAGAGGAGTTCTTATCTAAAACCACAACAATAACTCCTTTCCTTTCAGCTCTTTATAATTTAGTATCAAATTAGTGATGGATTGTTCAGACATATTAGCAGGAAGGGAGCAAGTGCTGTGTTCCCCACTTACCTGATAAGGAAATGACCACAAGTTACACATGAAGGATGATAGCAGGCTTTTCAGACAAACACTAAGCCTCTCACTCAGTTCCTGTGTGTTTTCAGACAGCTCAATGATCTCAGCTGGATTTGTCTCAGCCTGAGACACAAAATTCCCAAAATTAAATAAGGGAGTTTAGAAAAAGCATTAGAACTTCACTAAGGGAATAGGAGGGCCATATATTGATGGAAGATTAAGTTCATAGCCTGGCTAAATGGTGATTAGGCTAGGAACATGATAATGCACACATATTCATAACTAGGAGAATGACAATGAAATGAAGGAAGTTGAAATCTAGACTTAATTCCAAGAAAACTTCCAGTCTATAAAAAATATTGCATTTTGGAATTATCTCTCAATGAAAACAGAGCCAATTCTTATCACTGAAGGTACCCTGGCAAAATACATAAGATCACATGATTTTATCTCTCCTTCCTATGAACAAATAATTATAATTATGGCTTTCTCATCTAACAAATGTTTTTTATACCATGGCTATCAAGTAATATGAGTTATTTATTGTTACTATTTTACATATGAGGAAACTGAGGCTTGGAATTTATTGTCTGTGCCACTTAAACCATGCTTAATTTTTATTGCCATAGTCTAATCCCTTTTCCACTCGACATCTGTCTGTAATCTGGGCTGTGCTCAGAAGCCACAATATTACTGCTTTGGATAATATCCTTTCCTTGAATTTCATTGTGACTTTCATTGAGACTTAAGTCCCAAGCTGGATCAAAAATAATAAGAGACTGATCAGTCCTTAGGGGCCTACATACTTCTTTGGCTTAATGCAATTCCTCACCTGGAAGAGACTGGGAAGTCTGACTCCAGGAGAGCTGTGATGATAAAAAGCAATTTGGAGAGACTTGGAACACATGTTGACATCCTGTATCTAGCTCTGGTCAGCTAACTACATAATAAATAATAGGTGGCTCTTTGCCTAGCTGCAATGGCATTCAAAGAGCCACTCTTCCCTCTTTCTTAGTTGGATTGTTTTATATCCAGGCATCCTTAGCTCATTTCCTCATTTTGAGTTAGTTCTTTTGTTTTAGGAAAGGAAGTTAGGGGTTACAACCTTATGAGTTTTAAAAGGTCAATAGAATGAGCTATCTAAGAGTCTAGGAATCCAAGAATGTGAGAGGAATAAGAAATACCTTTCGGAACCTAACACAGCAATAGTAAAAGAAAGAAATTATCTGACAGATACCCCATTTGGACATGAACTTGGTGGGATCAAAACTATGTGGAAACTGTGCTAAGTCTGAATTTACTCTCTCTAAACACTGATGTTTAAAGGAATATGTGCTTAAAATATTGGGAGAAGATATTTGCAATTCTGCTAAATCTTCTAAATAAATATTGCTTTACAAAAGCTAATTGATTTTAATTGGTTAATGGAACAATCACTAATAGTAGTAATCACAACTATCTAACAGTGGGGAGAATAGGCATGTGGGGGCGTCTAAGTGATTAGCATTATAAAAAGACTCCAAACAGTCAAGGAGTACTCCTGAGTGAGAGATGTAGCCACTTTTGTACTGGAAGAGTAAAGCCAGAGCATACTTTCTACAACATAATTTTTGACTTGGGGCTTCACTACATGATTCCTGGGGATCATTCCAACTGTGAATATCTCTAGTTAAGACACAGGTAATTTTGATGACTTCCCCAGGATCACTCAGCTTTGATAGCTACAGAGCTGAGATTAGAGTACAAATCTCTTTTCTGGGCAGTGCAATCTTAAAACAACTCCTGCTGCTGAAACCCAGAGGGCTGGTAAATGTTTATAACCCATTCTCTGAAAACACACACATACACACGCACACACACACACACACACACACACACACATAGTCCTTTTGCCTCTTCAAAAATAAAAATATACAATAATAGGTATTATATACATACACATAACATACTTTAGGGTTAGATTTGCATTGTAAAATTTTCTCTATCATCTTCTTAAGTGTAGACAAAAAATAAAATAATAAATTATGGCCTTGATTTGGAGTCACCCATTTCCAAGGTGGAAATGCTCACAATGAAAATTTAATATTTGGCCCTCAGTGGTTCAAATTGGCTCTAGCAGATGCTTTCTCACTTCACAGCCATTCTGTCTGGGGGTATTTGGGGTAATGTTAGCAGAATCAGAAGAAGGTTAGTGAGTCAGAGCAATAGAATAACAACTAAATGTTTATCATTATAGAGATTAGGCAGATTTATTTTTCTTTTATTGTTTTTATCTAGCTATCCAATGTTAGCATTTCATTCACCAGCCAGGAATTGTACATATTGCCTTTTGCCTCTGCTTTCCTTGCTCTACATTGATTTATAAAATTCTTCCCATATTTCTCTGAAACCTTTATTTTTTTTTAAATTCCTAATGGCACAATAATACTTTTTATCTTTATATTCACAGGAAGAATTACTTTCACATATATTTTGGATGGAATGTAAAATTATATTACTTCTAACTCTCAAATTCTATGTGCATTTTCTGTTTACTCATGTTTTCAACATCTGTAATTTTCAATGTAGATGGGTTTATTATGTGGCTATTGTATGCTAAATACTTTATAACCACAGTAGTTTCAATCATTTTTAATCATCACACTTTATTTACAATTGTTGATACTATGAAAAGTTATTATTTGTTGTTCAGTTATAAAGTTATGTTTAACTTTTCATGATCTCATGAACCATAGCATGCTAAGTCCTTCTGTACTCTACTATCTCCCAAAGTCTGTTCAAGGTTGTGTTTGTTGTTTCCATGACACTATTTATCTTGTCTTCTGTTATCCCCTTCTCCTTTTACCTTCAACCTTTCCTAACATCAGGGTCTTTTCCAATGAGTTTCTTCTCATTATTTAGCCAAAATATTTAAGCTTCAATTTTAGTATTGACCTTCCAGTGAATATCCTGAATTAGTTTCTTTAAATTCTGACTGATTTGATCTCCTAGCTAGGAGACTCTGAAAAATCTCCAACACTATAGTACAAGAGTATTGATTCTTGGGGTGTTTAACTTTCCTAATAGTCTAACTCTCACAGCCATACATACTGGGAAAATAAAACATAGCTTTGCCTATATGAACCTATGTCAGTAAGACGATATCTCTGCTTTTTAATAGGCTGTTCAGATTTACCAAAGATTTCCTTCTAAGGACCAAGTATCTTTTGATTTTATAGCTGAAGCCATTGTCTTCAATAATCTTTGAGTTCAAGAATATAATATCTGACATTTCTTTCCTTTCTTCTCTCCTGATTTTCTAGAAAGTGCTGGGAACAGTTGCCAAGATCTTAGGAGTTTTTGTTGTAATTTTTAATGTTAAATTTCAAGCCAGATATTACATGGTCCTCCTTCAACTTAAGGAAGCTTTTTAATTCTTCACTTTCTGCCGTCAAAGTGGTATTACCTGCACAACTGAGATTGAAGATATTTCTCTTGGATCTTTTCAGTCATCCAAATTGGATTTTTACATGATGAACTCTGAATATAGCATAATAAATAAGGTGACAACATACATCTTTTTCATACTCTTTTCCCAATCTCAAGTTATTCAGTTGTTGCATGTTTGGTTCTAACTGTTGCTTCTTGGCCTGCATACAGATTCCTTAGGAGACAAGTAAGGTGATTTGGTACTCCCTTCTCTTTGGGAACTTGCCACATTTTGTTGTGATGCACATAGTCAGTGTAGTCAAGGAAGCAGAAGTACATGTTTTTCTGCAACTGCCTTGCTTTCTCCATAATCTAGCAAATCTTGGCAATTTGGTTTCTAGTTCTTTTGCCTCTTCAAAAGTCAGCCTGCTCTTCAGCTAATTCTTGATTCAGATATTGTTGACACATAGCTTAGAGAATGTTAAGCATCACCCTTGCTGGTAAATGAAATGAGTGCAATTGTTCAGTAATTTGAACATTTTTTGGCATTGCCTTTCTTTAGGTTTGGGACATAAACTGATCTTTTCCAGGCCAGTGGCCACTGTTGAATTCCAACTTTACTGGCATATTGTATGCAGCATATTAACAGTATCATCTTTTAGGATTTTAAATAGTTTAACTGGGATTCTGTCATCTCCATCTAGCCATATTGTTAGTAAGGCTTTCTAAGGGCTCATTTAACTTCTTTCTCCAAGATGTCTGGCTCTAGATCAATAACTATATCATTGTTATTCTCTACTATATTTCTTGTATAATTCTTCTGTATATTCTTGCCATAATCTTAATTTCTTCCCCTTATGTTAAATCCCTAGCATTTTGTCTTTTCTCATGCCCTTTTTAGCATAAACCACTGCTTTGATATGACTAATATTCTTGAAGAAATCACTTGTCTTTTCCATTCTATTGCTTTCTTCCATTTCTTTACATTGTTCCTTTAAGAAAACATTCTTTTTTCTCCTTGTTTTCCTCTATGATTCTGCATTCATTTGGGCATCACTTTTCTTTTCCCCTTTCCCTTTCCCTTTTCTTCTTTATTCAGCTACTTGTAAAGCTTCATTGGACAGCCATTTTTCCATCTTTTTCTTCAAAATGTTTTTTGTTGCTGCTTCCTGTACAGTATTATAAAACTCCATCCATAGTTCTTCAGGTATTCTATTAAGTCTAATCCCTTAAATCTATTCCTCACTTCCACTTTATATTCATAAGGGATGTTATTGAGCTCAAACTATATATCTGATGGTTTTCTCTACTTTCTTTAACTTGTCTGAATTTTGTAATATGACATTCATGATCCAGGTCTTGTTTGAATTGACTCTACAGAGTTTCTCCACAAAACATATAATCAAACTGATTTTGATATTGACCATCTGGTGATGTCCATATATAGAGAGTCACCTTTTAAAAATTGTTGTTGAAAAAGAATGACCAACAAGTTATCTTGACAAAACTCTATTAGTCTCTGTTCTGCTTTATTTTGCCCAAAATTCTTTTGATTCCTACTTTAACATTCCTATCCCCTATGAGAATGTAATATCTTTTTTAGTATAATTTCTTTTTTTTATACATGACCAAACCGTTATTTTGCTGTACAAAAAGAATCAGACTTTTAGTATAATTTCTAAAAAATGTTGTAGGTTTTCATAAAACTGATCAATTTTGGCCTCTTTGGCCTCAGTGGTTGGGCCATAGATTTGTAGTATTGTAATGTTAAATAGTTTACCTTGGATTGAAATAGATCTCATCCCATCATTTTTGAAATCTTACCACAATATGGCTTTTCTCATACTTTTTTTTTTAACCATGAAGACAACTCCATTTATTCTAAAGGATTCTTGCTCACAGCGTACATGTTCACCCATTTCCATTTACTGACAATATCAATGTTTGAGTTTCCCTTATCTTATTTTTACCAAATCCAGCTTACCCTTGGTTCTTAGGTCTTACATTTCATATTGTTATATAATATTGATCTTTATGACATCAGATTTTCCTTTCATTATCAGACACAACCTTAGCTGAGCTTCCTTTCAGTTTTGGACCAGCTCCCTCGTTAGTACTGAAGGTACTTGTAATTCTCTACTATTTGCCAATGTTATGGACACTATCTGATCTGAGGAACACATCTTTCAGTGTCATATCTTTTATCATTTTAATACTGGAATCTTCTTGGCAAAGATATTGGAGTGCTTAGTCATTTCCTTCCCCAACCTTCAAAGTAGACAGCATCTTAATACTATCTCCCATTTGAGACAAAGATACAAAATAGGTATCCCATCTGTCCCTAAATCCTTTGTCAGGAATCCTTTTCAGAGCCTAAAGCTCTCAACACACTTTCCTTTTCAGAGTCTTATCCTTCTCATATGTAAAATGAGGAAAATGATCTTTGAGATTCTATTCAGCTACCAATGTAGGTATAATTCTACATTACAGGTGTGATACACCTATGGTACAGTACAGCGGCTTTTATATTCCTTTATCAATCAACAAACATGTATTAAGAATTTACTACGTGCCAGGCACAATATCACTAGGATGCCACAAGTATAAAGGAAAAGTCAAAAACAGTCCAGAAGCTCACATTCAATTTGGAGGAGATATGTACATTATTAGGAATGTATAGAAATGTATATGTATAGAATATATGTGTATATAGAAAAACATATATATATAGAATACATTCATATAGAATGCATATATAGAATTCCATGTATAAAAATGTATATGTACAGAATATATATATGTATACAGAAAATGTATATGTATAGAATACATTCAAATTGGAGGAGGGATATACATTATTAGGAATGTATAGAATATAAACAATAGATAAAAGGCAAATGTAGGACCTAGTAGCAAATGGTCATCATTGGAGAGAAAAATAGGGGATTTCAATATCTCCTAATTTCCTAGAGGCTAATGCCCTTAATAGAATATTCAAGGTTTTCTCCTTCCCCTTGTACACAAACATCTCATCTCTCATCATTTTTACTAATCATAATACAAGTATCCTTCAAGGCTCACTCAAATGCTACTTCCTTACAGTCTTCTCTGATCTCTACAAGTTGTCAATGCTTTCTGTCCAAATTAGCTTGAATTTTTTGTTCAAATTATGTCTCCCTAAGTAGGATAGGTTATTTAAGATAGAGACAATCTTGTTTTGTTTTTGTATCCCCAGAAAGTATTTAATAAATGTTTTATCAAATAGAATTGAAATTAATTATAATAGTTCTAGACTCAAGATAATTGTATCATGACTCTTTCCTTATGTGCCAACTTTTTTTTTAAGGCAGGTGAAAAGGCAAATCAAGAGAAGTGTTTAAAAACTTTAAATCTCACAAAAGGAAAACTTGTTAGTCCAGGTATAGTGAGAGGGGAGAGATGGAAAAAGAAGGGTAGCAGTGTAGATACATAAGCTTTAAGTGTCTTTTTAGCACAAAAGAAGTACACTTTAGTTCCTGTCCTGAGTTACCCGACTACCTGGCAATAGCAAAAGGATTTTCAAATTCTTCTCCCTCCTTCCCACAAAAAAAAAGATAGAAAAGAAAGAAAAAAAGGAAGGAACACAAACTGAGTCAGTCATACTGATTTACCTTTGCCTCATCTCCTAATGGTACTTGTAACCAAGCAAAACTTGATTGCAGTCCCATTTCCAATATGTGAGGGAAGAAGAGGGGTCCAAAAATGTGGAACTTTGTATATGATTCAATATTATATTAGAAATGTCAGCAAGAGAAGAAAAAGAAATTGGAATGGGCAATGGGATCATAAAACTATCTCTTTTGCAGATGATATGATGATATACTTAGAAAAACCTAGATCTTTAACAAAAAAGCTAGTTGAAATAATTATTTTAGCAACATAGCAAGATATAAAATAGATCCATGTAAATAAATCATCAGCATTTCTATATATATAACTAAGGAAGTCATGCAAGAAGAAATAGTAAGAGAACCCAATGTAAAATAATTATAGACAGTTTAAAATATCTGGAATTATACTTCACAAGACAAAGTCAAAACTACATTAACTGATGAATGTTGGAGGGGATGCGGGAAAACTGGGACACTGATACATTGTTGGTGGAGTTGTGAACGAATCCAACCATTCTGGAGAGCAACCTGGAATTATGCCCAAAAAGTTATCAAACTGTGCATACTCTTTGACCCAGCAGTGTTTCTACTGGGCTTATACCCGAAGGAGATACTAAAGAAGGGAAAGGGACCAGTATGTGCCAAAATGTTTGTGGCAACCCTGTTTGTAGTGGCTAGAAAGTAGAAAATGAATGGATGCCCATCAATTGGAAAATGGTTGGCTAAATTGTGGTATATGAATGTTATGGAATATTATTGTTCTGTAAGAAATGACCAGCAGGATGAATACAGAGAGGCTTGGAGAGAATTACATGAACTGATGCTAAGTGAAATGAGCAGAACCAAGAGTTCATTATATATGTCAACAACAATAATGTATGAAGATTTAATCTGATGGAAGTGGATTTCTTTGACAAAGAGACCTAATTCAGTTTCAGTTGATCAATGATGGACAGAAGCAGCTGCACCCAAAGAAAAAAACACTGGGAAATGAATGTAAACTGTTTGCATTTTTGTTTTTCTTCCCGGGTGATTTTCACCTTCTGAATCCAATTCTCCCTGGACAACAAGAAAACTGTTTGGATCTGCACACATACATTATATCTAGGATATACTACGACATATTCAACATATATAGGACTGCTTGACATCTAGGGGAGGGGGTGGAGGGTGGGAGGGAAAAATCGGAACAGAAGTGAGTGCAAGGGATAATGTTGTAAAAAAATTACCCTGGCAGGGGTTCTGTCAATAAAAAGTTACTATAATTTTTTTAAAAAACTACATTAACATAATTATAAATGCAGATTCTACCTAAGTTAATCTACTTATTCAATGCTATGCCAAATCAAGTCATCTGGAAGAACAAAAGATCAAGAATATTAAAAACTTGAAAAAATATAAAGGAAGGAGGTTTAGCAGTACCAGATCTTAAACTATATTATGAGGCATTAATTATCAAAAATACCCAGTACTGGTTGATAAATAGAAAATACATATTAGTAAATGATTTTAGTAAACTTGTGTTTGACAAATGTAAATATTTCAATTTGGGGGATAAGAATTTACTGCATTCTAACAATTATTGGGGAAAATGGAAAGCAGTATGGCAGATATATATATATATATGTAAATATATATATATATATACATATATATATACAAAAATCTCATGGCATATATCAGGGTAAATGGATACATGACCTAGATACAAAAGAAGATGTCATAAGTAAATTAGAAGTACATGATACACATTACTTATCAGGTTTATGGGTTGGAGAAGATGAATAAACAAGAGATAGAGAGTATTGCAAGGTACAACATGAATAATTTTAATTACATTAAATTGGAAAGATTTTGTATAAATAAAACCGACGTAACCAAGATTAGAAAAAGGCAAAAAATGGGGGGAGGGGAATTATAGTTTCTCAGATAAAAGTCATATATAAAATATAGAAAGAATTCTGTCAATTTTATGAGAATATTCCAATTGATAAATCATCAAAGGATAGGAATTGGAAGTTGAAGATGAATCAAAGTTATATAGTCATATGAAAACATGCTTTCAGTCATTACTGATTAAAGAAGTACAAATTAAATTAACTTTGAGATATCATCTCACACCTATCAAAATGACTAAAATGATAGAAGGGAAAAATGGCAAATGTTGAAAAGGATGTGGAAAAATTAGGATACTAATACACTGTTGAGAGAACTAGGAACTGATGCAACCATTTCAAAGAGCAATCTGGTTTTATGTCCAAGGAGCTATAACATTGTGTATACTTTTTGATCCCCCAATATCACTATTAAGTCAGTTTCTCAAGATGATCAGAGAAAAAGGGAAAGAACTTATATGTTCTAAAATACTTATAGCAATTCTGATTGTGGTAGCAAAGAATTGGAAAGTGAGGAGATGTCCATTAATTGGAGAATAATTAAACAAGCTGTGTTATATTATCATGATGGAATATTACAGTTATCCTTTCCACATCATTTCCCTATCATAATTTCAATATATTGCAGGTCAGCATAAGAAATTCATGTTAATTAATGTTAATATCATGTTAATTTAAAAATATCTGGAGTGGGATAAGGATGTAGATTAATTGGAATGGAATGAAGAGGAAGAGAAAAGGTGGGAGGAGAGGATAAAGGAAGTGATCCTTTGTGATGGGGGAGATTAAGTAATAGGGCAAGCTAAGGCTAGAAGTAAAGTAGAAAGGTTAGCAGGGTTAGGAACAAGATATACACAAACGCAATAATAAGGATCAGGAGTAGAATTTACTAGGAAAAAAACAGAGGTAGTAATCACTATCTCTGACAAATTCAAGTTTTAAAAGATTCAATTAAAAGAGACCATCATATATTAATCATATTAATACTGTTTTAGACTATTCAAAACAACTACATAGTATAACATTGAAATATTCCTGTAACATAAAAAATTATGGTCAACTTAGAAAAATATGGAAAGACTTGGGCCTAAGAAGAATGTTATTCACCTTCAGAGAAACAGAAGACAAATAAGCACAATACACTCTTACATAGATGTACATGAATGTATATATGTGTGTGTGTGTGTGTGTGTG